>NC_135503.1:91265643-92465643 GCF_052857255.1 Amblyomma americanum
AGGACGTGCTACGTCCACCGCTATGGTCGAGGGTGGCTATATATATATATATATATATATATATATATATATATATATATATATATATATATATATATATATATATATATATATATATATATATATATATATTTAAAGTTTATGGACGAAAGTTAGTAATATAGTAAATCATTGTATTCAAACACACTTCGACATTGAAAGCAGGTGAACACCATGTGGCATTGCCCAGGTTGGGTTAAACCAGAATGGTGGAAGTAAATGTAGACACAAATATTGATTGCACTAGACGAATGTTTTAGAGCGGGAAATATTTGCTATGGCTTCGAGTGGGAGGAAAATGAGAATCCCAGGCCGATTGAGGCAACAGATGAAATAAAATAAGCCATAGGATGGCTACCAATGTAATTACTGCCGACAGCGTAATTCATATTACCACCGTGTCCGGGTTTTTTCACCCCTGGCAAATATCAATATGTGTGAACCAGCCCAAATTCATACCCCAGACAGCCGCAATGACGTTTCGGCTCGCTGGTGTCGCTTCTAACTTTTGCCAGAGAAAAAAGCGACAAGGCAAAAAGTTTTCAACGGTGAACCAAGCAAGCCCACCTGCTAACGTAAGTTAACGAAGGTGTATGATAAGTCGGCACCCTTGTCACATACACTTACTATGTTTGGCCAGTCTGGTTGACCTGTATGTAAAAAAGCATGGCAGCTGTCCAGCGTAGCGTACAGTCTGGTGATGAGGCCACGAATGTCTGACCAAGCTGCGTGGAAAATTTAAAGATTTGGTCACACAGTTGTAACAGAATAAACGAACAACAGGGATATCGAAGTAGAAGAGGTGTTTGGCCAAGCGAAAATTTTTTCTTTTTTGAAATTGCCATGGGCTTTCTGCCTTTGTAACTTCATAACCGTAACACAATAAAGCTTTGCTAAGTTTTGTATACTCTCTAGCCCGTAAGCGTCTTAAAATTCTGAGAGGGTGTATTTATTAGATGTTTTCCGCTCAATGGCTTTAGACTCCGCCCTCCTCCATATGTTTTCGAAAAATGGGATTTTTTTTCAGTTTTTTTATGATGTAATATCCCGCAGAAACGAAACTTGACACGACAAGGAGCTCGCTGGGTATTGGCCGTCTCATCGCTAGAAAAAAAGCAGCTTGTTCTTCCTGGTTACGACGGGGAGCAGCTGGTACTCCATTTTCCAAAGCCTTCACCGGTGCACGGCGACTGCGGTGGACAAAAAAAGGTGACCCTGCGTTTGCACACATATCCGGTGTTGCAGAGGTATGCAATACATAAAGAAAGAACGGTAAACAGCCGCTGTCAGCGTACCTTCCGTGTAGGGTGGGACATGCTGAGCGTTGTAATTAACTATGACGCAGCAGCTCTAGTGGGGGTTTCTTTTAAGGACAGGTCAATGATGAAGTATAAGATTTTATGTGACACAAGGGCCGAAATATTGAATTGCTTGTTTTATCGAGGTGAAATCGGTGTACTGACTGATAAAAGTAACCATTCTTGAATAAGAAATAGCCTGCCATATCGTGCGGCGTGTTTCCTTTAGAATATTGCTCGGAATTGAAGTATCGATTCGTCAACATTTTTAAACTACGGGCGAGAAGATTAAAAGTAGCAAAGACACACTCAACACCCCCAAACCATGAAGTTGTTTGTCCCTGTGTTTCTTCTGTGATCTCTGAATACAATTTTGGCTATGTTGACAAAGGACTAACTGTGCCTGCTGTTTACACTGATCCAATGTTTTTACCCCTTGCTATTGACGTTTGACTACCCCAGTGCTGGGCTCCTTTATCAGTCATGACGCCAGGATATGTTTATATTAATGGGGAGTCTAGGCGTTTGGCACAACTATTTGTTTTTTTTTTAATTTATATGGTATTGCCACTAAGTAGTACAAAACCTTAGAAATACAAAAAGGGCTCTACTAACTTTCGTCTAGCGCATGATTGGCATATTTTTTAATGCTCCTGATGTTCTGATAAACAAAGACATTTAATGAAATTTTATCACTTATTTAGCTCAAATTTCCATCTGAAAATGTTTGAAAGTGTTAAGAAACACCCATTGATCTGTACTGCACTAAGTAAATTGTGCGTAGTTCTTCTCCATCCAGCTGTAAACAACCCCTTTGAGATTTGAAAGCAGTCACGTGATTATGCTAATCAGCATCGGTATTTAAGCCTACTGAAATATATCACGATGGAGGGAAGTCATCTACACAAAGCCGCGATGAGCTAACGGGCCATCGGTCATAACGATGGTTCCGCATTAGGGCGGGTGCTTTTCTTTGTTACAATAATGATGCTGCAATTGGGGCACGGAAATGCGGTCACCATTTTAAGGTGTGACACAGACAACCTCTCGTTCTCGAACGTGGTAGTGCCTATTTAATTATTCCTTTATTTTTTGCTTCCCTCATGGTAGAAACGTTACAGAGGGGAGTGCGTTGAGTACGAAAACACAAATATGCACAGCAAAAAGAAATATACAATCTACATGTAAATACATGTGAGGTCCGCATTATAAAGAGCAACACTTATTGCGTATGTCAGAATTCGTGTTATGAAATATAGCATAACACAGGCGCTAATTTCGAGGCATTTCAGGACTCATATTGGCATGTCATCCTGAGCAAACATAAGTTAGGGAGATTTTATGTAACATTAAGGAATGTTTCCATGCATTATATTGCATACGGCAGAACGAAATAATAAAGATTAATTTATTGTTGCAATAGAAGAGCGAAGACGATTCCAGTATTTCGATGCACAGGCTGTAAATGAATCGGAGAAAGTTTTGGTATTGCATGGAATGATGTCAACTTTGTGAATATGCGTTATGCATGATGCTGCAGAAGTCATGATTCCAGAAACGTGGAGTTCTCGCGCTCTCCGTGAGGTCATCGCCATTACTGATGGCCTGTTTATTCGTTTGTGTGACCGAGTTCCTGCCCTTGAGGGCAATTTTGGGGCGAACATCAGAAAACGAAGGCGCGAAACCACAAGATAATTTTTAAAGCTCGTGGGGTAGAGTGTAAGCTTAAAAAAAAGAACCACACTAAAGGCACATTGAAAGGAACAGCCTAAATGAGAGTTTTTGACCACGCTCTACAATGTTTAAATCAGAAACTCTTCGCTAATGCTAACTACAAGAAGTTTTCTAATGTATCTATTATTTAGTGATTCAGGCACGTTTAAAATACACATATTGGCCAGGCTGAGACGACTAACTAGAATTCCGGACTAACTAGTCAATTTTTCATACAGTGCGTTGTTTCTCCTTGAATCTTCGCTCTAATCAGCTGAAATTCCTCATAATTTGTTGCAGCTGTTATACTGCCCTGCTTTATACTGCTGACGTCGCCTTTCCTCGAGTCCATCTACTAACTGCTCTGGTGCCTTTGTACTTCCAGAGACCTGCGGCGTCCTTATACTCCCTACGCACGTCGAGAAACAGCAGCACTTGCTGGAACCTCGTCGTCGACCCGAAAGTGCAGCTATTCGAGCCCTACCCCAGCGACCTTGCTGGAAGAACGCTGAGAGTAGTTTCCCTTGGTGTGAGCGCAACTTCATTGTAACTATATTTTCATTTGCCAAGGATTTCAGTTTCAGCATGACGAATACGAGGGGCCTTAACGATAGGCGGAATATACAAGGACGGGATATGGTATATTAAGCATCAGATGCTCCTAGCCCTTATAAAAATGGCCTATAGGCAGTCTATAGACATCTTATAGAGTCTATTGTTTTCCTATAGATATTTCTTTTTGTCTGTTCATGGTATTTAGACAGAAGCCTACTAACAGTGTACGGCCACAAATCTATAGACTTTCCATAGACTGTCTACAGGGTTTGCATTGCCTGTAGGCTGTTTTCTAGAGTTTGTATGTAGAGCGTCTATAGACTTTATACACCGAAATCTATGGTCAGTCTCTGGACCGTCTAAAATTTTTTTAAGGGAGCTCCCGTCGTTTGGCCTGTGGAGCAACGCCAGTGCTAAGTCTATAAGAAAAGCACTAGTGAAAAAGATGAGAAGACATAATGGGTGGTCTCCGTAAAGTAACGAAGTGTTCCCGGAGATAGGAGAATAAGCGGAGGGCTATAGAGAGCCAGGTGCGCGGATGATGGCACTTTAACGGGTACAGTGTAGTCGCAGATGTCGCAGGAGTACGTTCCTTATATATCATTCGGGTATGATTTTGTCTCTCAGTGTGTGCTAGCAGGATGGGAATTATGATGAATTGAAAGTGCTAAGATGAGATATTAAGATATTAAGGTGGGCATGCTAGCGTGATAGCAGTGATAGCGTGCAAGACATTGAAGTTAAGAAGAGTTTACACCTTGATGTGTAGTGTGGAACTGCCACGCTAGAAGTGCATTCGCATGACCAGGGACTATTAAAAACACTGTATCCTATTATAACTGCCGAACGGCTCCTCTTACTCTACTGGCTAGGTTCAGAGCATAAAAACCTGCAACAAGAGTTGGGCACATTAGAAGCATAGCCAAAATAATACCAATATTCAGATCTAGTGACGGCGTTGAGCGTCTCAGCTATCGATCCATTTTATGCAATTACATCGTTTCGAAGCTCCTTTTCCATACAATACGCACCCAGATTATTACTCTGCAGAAGATGAAACAAAAGATTTACCACGAGGACAGTTTTAGAAAAGGATTTCCACGCGACACGCCGCTTCTGCATTCAGTAAATATTTCATTCATTAGACGCTGGGACGGAAGTTGACTCTTTGTCTCGTAAGTTTTCGAAAGCCTTTGACCCGGTGCCTTACCATAGGCGTCTGCTTAGCTTAAAGCGCCTCAGTTTTGACCCGCAGGTTCCAGCATGAATCAAAGGCTTTCTTTCATTTCGTGCCTCAGTGCACCTTATTCATTAATACTCATCCGTCGGCCAGATCATCTCGGCTGCACCACAGGAAAGTGTTCTTCATTCTTTGGTCCTTAAACTACGTAACAATCGCATACGCTATGGCGTTAATTACGCTAATCAACGGCTTACCAAATTAGACTACTTGCCGGTGACGGCACTGTACACCTCAACGATACTAGCGACACTGACCGCCAGCCTTCACAAAAAGATCTAGATTCGATCAAGAGTTGCTGTTTCTGTAGAAGCTTGGGCAAGTTGGTGTGACATTGTTTTTCAGCAGCGCAGGGGACAGAGGACGAGACAAGTGCACAGACACGGCGCTGATTTTATTTTCCACACTTGGTAGGTTTCACTTGGTCAAAATGTCCACTACATCTGAAACACATCGGTACACTTCAGGAGCCGCTTCTAGGCTGGAAACTTGTCTCACCATCGCAAGAACTTCCGGTGCCGATCGCTTGGGTTCCACGGCGAACTTTGGTCCTCGTCTAAGGGCGTCTTGTACTTGTTCCGGCAAAGACACTTTACTATAGGTGTGGACCGGACTGAAGCTTTCCTGATGCGTCTTCTTAGTGATGGCTCGAAGCTGCGGCAGCGCGCACTGCCATAAGAATTCCGTAGTCCTGTCTGCGCCGTATCTGTGCACTTGTCTCGTCATTTGTCCCCTGCGCTGCTGAAAAGCAGTTGCTGTTCACCATGACTAAACGCTTCAATGGAATCCAAGCCAAAACTCATCTCTTTTACTAGATATTTCTGTGCGTCCAAACCACACACATAATTTGAGATAGCTACCAGTTACATATACTTAGGAGTTCACTTTGAGTCCTTCATAAGCTGGAACTGTCACATAACCTCATTCCCGCATGCGCTAACCACTGTCGAGACCTTTTAAACCGTAAGCACCTTAAAAGCCTACGTTTTCATAAAATCCTACTTTTGCCGATCTAATTTGGCGTAAAGCTGAATAAGCTTCAGCCATACGGGACACGGATGAAGAATACATCATAGATGCCACCGATACCCTGCCAAAGTGTGCTGTTCGATTCATAGTTTCCTATTAATCACGTTTCACTAGTGTACCGGCTTTAAAATCGCGTACTGAATGAGCTCTGAATGAGTACTGAATGAGCTCTCAGATCGCAATTGAAGTAAACATAACGAGATTTGAACAACTTGTAAAAAGTGTCGCTTACCGCAGCGGGTAGCAGTCCGAGGAGAAAAACAAAAGACACGAAGATCGCTAAAGCTGAACTTCATCTTTAATCTGGAGAATTGCCGAAATACTGCATACATAAGCTCAGAAAACAAAACGAATACCACGGTTACGAAAAAATATCAACACGTGGCGAAAGGATGATGTCACAGGCAAAAGCGAAACGTGGAAGAAAATTAAAAATCATATTGCCAAGATTCAATAGCGATTTGGTAAGTACCCAAGCCACAATCTTTGCAAAAAAGGCAGCAAGAGGTGAAAAATCACATTTCGAGAAATTTGCATTTCTGCGGGCATATATTCAACGTTTTGGCAACTCGAACTACACATGAATTTCATCGCTTATCTCTCTTCGCGTCTTTTTGTGCTCTGTCCTCGTGATGCTCTGCGCTCCTGAAAACGATGCGGTACCAACTAGCCTGACAGCTTGCCCTATATTAAACAGTGATGATGAATATTTAACTCTTATATTTATTCTCGCTTGTTTCGCCGTTCAGCGCGGTTATAAGGCGCTGGCAAGCCGCCGGGTAGATAGTAGCTCGATACTGTTAAATAATTAGCCGGGTGTACATACCTACCAAATATGGACTTACATGATGCAACCACAAGGAGAGAATGTGATGCTGCCCGTGTAAGCGCTGTTCTTATTGCTGTAGAGTTTTACATTTTATTGAGAGATAACTTCCCCTAAAAATGCCAAATTCCCACGCCCTGAACACTGGCCATATACCTGAACATCATTAGTGAAAACAGAGCCTGCATTTTTTTCTCAGTAGTCAACGAACCTGTATACGTAAGAAAGATATGAGATAACATATACAAGTAGTGCGTATACGCAAAGCTTCTAGAGCACAGATCGTCTTATTTAGCTAACACTGTTTTGCCTTGTACGGAACTTGCTTTTATTCAGGTGTATCCTGTGAGAAAGGCACCGGTGGCGGCGGGCGAGTGGAAGTGGACTGGTTTCGTTTTCGACGTGCTCAACTGCATCGCTGATTCCCTGCATTTCAGGTAGGGGTCATTCTTTTCTTATTCCGGCCCGCCATTGCATTCGCAAAGGCCCAGTCCAAATGAGGCACGGCAAAAGTTTGGTTTGCTTTATGGGGGGTTTAACGTCCCAAAGCAACTCAGGCTATGAGGGGGCGCCGTAGTGGAGGGCCCCGGAAATTTCGACCAGCTGGGGTTCTTTTACGTGCACTGACATCGCACAGCGCACGGGCCTCTAGAACTTCGCCTCCATCGAAATTCGACCGCCGCGGAATCATGGCAAAAGTGTATCCGGAGTAATTTGCATAAAACCACCAGAAAGTTCACTCGTCGCTGCTATTTCTCACGGGCCACCAGCGTGCACGTGAATTATGTCTAATGCTTTACGCGATAACGTATACAGCTCGTTTGGTCGGAAAGCCGCCGGCGTGGTAGTAGTCCGCACCGCGTGTCGAAAATAATCGGGGGCTGCGTAAAAAATCGTATCATGATAATTTGTGGCTCAAGTTATTGATGATTGATTAGTGTGTGATAGGCGATGACGACTTAATGAAGTGATTGTGATTATTCGATAATTAAAGGACTGAAGAAATGGAAAAAAATTGGAGGAAGGGGGTTCAAAGGTGTAAAAATGCTCAGAATGAAAAGCCAATGCTTGATGATGTTAATTAAGTTTAGAGTGTGTAATTGATAAAAATGAAAAACGAGTTCAAAGGTGTCAAGTTTCTCAGGGTAGAAAGCCTAACGTACTACGCTTTTGTGTCCTCTCGAATTTTTTCCCCCTTTAAACTTCCTATCAGAAAAGAAAGTTTTAGTACAAAGTAGTGTATGATTCATCATGTTTATTCAGTGCACCTGAAGTAACCAGTGGGGTGTTAAGCAAGGGCCGGGATGCTACACGTAAGGGGTGATTTGCTGAAAATATGGTTTCGATTAGCTTATGCTGGAATTCAATACATTCGCAGAATGGCCCCGGCTGTCCTTTGATGTCTGCCCGAAAAGTGCGTTCGAGTGTTATGTATAGCCGCGGACAGGATATGGATGTGTTTTCACATTCCACCTGTGTTATTGAGTAGCATAGCGTAATTAGATAAGTATGCTGCCTCCATGCGGAATTGCAGAATCGCCAATTACTTGCGTAAGTATGAAGAATTCATTATTTCCGCAGGGTAAACCGCCACAAAAGTGTCACGGGTGAAGCGTGGTTTCTATTGCTGTGTCAGCAGCTGTCCGTGCATTGTTAGATTTTTTTGAAATATTGAACACAGTAATTTTCTTCAATTTTTAATCTGACTACTAGTGCAGAATACTGAGGATGACAGAAAATCCCTCGTTTTTAACGCGGAAGGCAAGCGACGGCGACATAACATGAAGTAAGGATGGTTGTTTTGTGAGGCGTAAAATGTGTTAATCTGGACAGGCCTAGCAAAAAATGGTATGACTCAATAATAAAAGGTGAGCCTTCAATTTAGCTTTAAACGATGCGTGTGCCGGAAGGGTGACCAGAAGGAATATCTTGCCGGCTGATTTATTATACATTCGAGTGCATTGTATCAATCAATATATGGGATTTCTTGACAGGAAAACATGTTCTAATTTAAAAGCAGTAATAATGATTTACTATGATAGCGCGTCGGAAATTTTGCTTCTGCTAGGTCGACCACTGATGTTTAAGTGGCTGACCAAGTGAGAACACTGATGACCGCGAAATGAAGCGGTTTTAGGGCTAGAGCTGTTTGTTTATCTGAACTGTGAGCAATATGACCGTGTGGAATTTTGTATACGACGATAACAGTATATGCTTTGTTTTCAGGAATTGAAATCTAAAAGAAAGACAATATTCGTTTTTTCAGTGAGGTAACAGAGAACAGGCCAGGATATAACCAGTATCCGGATAAATAGTCTTTGTATATAACAAAAACATGTGCTTTGAACTAGACCCGCCGCGGCAGCTCAGTGGTTAGGCCGCTCGTCTACTGATCCGGAGCTCCCAGGTTCGAACCCGACTGTGGTGGCTGCGTTTTTATGGAAGCAAAACGCTAAGGCGCCCGTGTGCTATGCGATGTCAGTGCACGTTAAAGATCCCCAGGTGGTCGAAATTATTCCGGAGCCCTCCACTACGGCACCTCTTTCTTCCTTTATTCTTTCACGTCTTCCTTTATCCCTTCCCTTATGGCGCAGTTCAGGTGTCCAACGATATATGAGACAGATACTGCGCCATTTCTTTTCCGCAGAAACCAATCATTAATTATTATTATGCTTTGATTTATGACAAATCATGTAGGAACTGTAAAACACGGGAGTTGAAGACGCGTATAAACATTTTCCTGAAAATATCTCAAGGAGAAACTCTCGACTTTTTTAGCCTACCAGAGGAAGTAAGCGCATTAAACCTGTTAGAAGGATTTGTTGTCGAGCAGAATCAATGAAGGAACGTTTAAAAAGTGTTACGTAACACTTTGGTCTCTCATAACATAAACGTTAAGCAAACTACGTTCGAAGAAAAATGAAAAAAAAAATGACGTGTGCTACTCTCTGAAGGAAAAGTACAACCAGTCGCAAAGCAAGAATGATTCAGTGACTGTCGGTTAACTGACGCAATCCATATTGCGTTATTCTTCGCGAGAATGTTGTTCCTGTTGTTTTGGTGTGCGTAGCACGAATTAATAATGGAAAAAATGTTCGGAGACACTTGAACTTTGTAGCAGTGATCAATTAGTGAAAAAGGATGCCATCGCGCTGATTTCAAGTGGCTTTACAAAAGTTGATGATATGAACATTATGATACAGACACAGCAAAGCAATTTTCTCTGCAGCGTCCAAAAGGACGGAGAATGGATCTTCACGTTAATAAACCGGGTTGGGTGGTGTTGGATAAAAAAAATAAAACAAGTTGGGCATTTTGAGGAATTTCAGACTTTTATTTATAGTGATATCTTAATTTTACGAAACTGTGGCTGAGTGTTCTGATTTGGAATGTTCAAGATATTTATAAACCGAAGGTTTCAGTTAAATAGACGCTCTAAAAAAAGTTTTGTCGCAGGTATTCCAATGTACGGTTAGCATTAGTAATTATACGGCAGCTATGACGGTTCGCGTTTGATGCTGAAGTTGAAGTTTATTTGCTTTGTTACAAAAAAGGAATTGGGACTAAGAGCCGTAGCAACCGCTTGGCAAAAAGCCCCGGCTACTTGTAACGAGCTTACTGTAACAATAAGAGAACACTTAAATAGCGACACAGCAAAACAGGCTGAACGTTAATATTGTTTAGTGTATTGTAGCTGTCAGGGCATCGATCACGTCGTGAAGCACTTATTAGTTTGCAGTCGTTAGGACTTATTTACAATTCCAAATTTCTGCACTAAATGGGTTTTAAGTACAACTGAAGGTCTTGGCGACCACCGGTATTGTTAATGTTACGGTTGATGCATTGGCAGAAGGAATATGCAATGTATATGAGCTAAGATGAAGTGTGTATTGTGAAAATATCACATTTAGTCACATTTTTCGTTTATTCGAGATTATACTACGTTTATATCGTCGAAGCTAGAGTTCAGCACAACAGCGGAATGTAGTTATAGACAAAAAACTATGATAAATACATCTATACCTACAGTACATACACAGCTATGCTACACTACGTCCAGAACTGCAGTTTATATAACAAACCATACTTTACCCCTCATTTGCCACTTATTGTGGTGATAAAGAACACGCACTCGATTCTGAATCTTTTTGAAAATATTCAAAATTTTACTGTATCCACTCTGCTAAGAAGTTGTTGAGAAGTCGTAAACTCCAGAAGAGGGTTGAGTTTTTTTTTTTTTTCAGCGGAAAATGTGCGCGTTGTTGACAGGAGCATAGAAACTATAAGCTCCAGCAAATTATAATGGCCTTGTCAATGTCTTATGATAGTGTATAAAATGCGGCTGGTCGCCTCAGGATCTTAGTGATTTTGTAGTTTCGAGATACTTTGCGTTGGCATGCAACAAACTGGTTTTCTGCAAAGGCATAAAAGAGAGCTAAACTCTAACACAATAAAAGCAATGTGGGCCCCGTATAAGCAAAGAATCTGATTTCTTCCGATTTCGGGCGTGTAGGTATGAAAGCACGGATCCCGAACACCACTACTACTTTGCGCAGCTAAAGAACGGACTGCACGTGGGTGTCATTGGCGACGTGGCTCGGAAGGTGAGCTTTTACACCAAACGTTACAGTGTTTTAACGGTCCATTTGTTGGCTTTCTCGCTGGTCTGGTCATATTTCAGGCCTTTCGCTGCTTTTTATTGGATGTACGAAGCATGGAACTAAAACGAGGTGCCTTCTCTGCATATTTTGAACCTATGAGTGGTTAATGGCTTGGCTCAGTAGCCAATTTTTTTTCGGCCCCCGCTTTTTTCGGCTGCTTTAGAGTAAGGTCAACGCACATGCAACGCAAAATGAGGCTCTGATATATTAGCACGAATGAATTAATATGTAACGCTTTTTGTGTCCTTCGCGAGCATTTAACTATGACCGGCAGTGATATCGCAGAGTGCTATATAGAGTGCTCGTGATTGCAGTTCACAATAAGTGCCAGTGCGGGCTAGCTGAGATAAGTTTAACATAAAGATGTGTCCTAGCGCGATTGGACATGAGAATGGTAGAAAATCTGGCCGCTTTTCACGGATTTATATCTCGCGCTTTGTAAAGTATATGTTGAATGGAGCTAGTCGCACACGAGTTGCGCGTAGAAGCAACTTAAGAGATGTGGCAAACAATCCACAAATGAAGTACAGAACCCACGAAAACTGAGCATAGACAGCCCGAAAGAAGGCACTAAGGTACCTAAGTCTGATAGAAAACATTTGGTGTTTGCATACGAACCCATAAGTTAGGAGCATAAATTTCAGAGTACATGCTGCGGCCTCTTCTGATTTCCTACGCATGGAAAGGGGGGGGGGGGGGGGGTAGCTGCTTTTAAACCAAATTGTAGAGTGCTCTTGTTTGTGCCCTTTCGCGCATGCGCAGTTTGAGGAAGCTTACAAATATAAGGTTTTGGTAAGGGGATGTGTTTCGTCGAGACGTTTCACTAATATCTACGGCTGTAAAAAGGTACTTGGCGCCATCTCAATTAGCGTGTGACCACGCCCCATTACGGCGGTAACTTCATACTCATAAAACCTAGATTTTCACTGTGTGCAGTAGTTTACTCATAAGGCGGTAATCACTCCATATAGGGTAACTTCACTGTCACATTAAAAAGGGCCTCGAAATGTAATCTTGGCAACCTAGTTAGCATAATTCGAGACCAGCCACCATGAGAATCGCTCGTCTAAACCGTTTGTTATGACACCACTCTTAGCTCTTCATTCCCTTTTTTTGTGGCGGTGCGGGCTCTCCACAGGTGGCCGACGTTGCGGCCGGTGATCTTTCTCGGACGTCGGCACGCGATGCCCACGTGGACTTCACAAACTTCATCCTGGACGACGCTGTGACGTTCGTGTATTCGCGCGGAACCAGCGAGCCGGGGCTGTGGACGGTGCTCAAGCCCTTCCCCACCTCAGTGAGCCCCAACCCTCCACACTGCTTGATACGGGTATTGTAGGAGAAACGTGGGCATGTTTACACGTTATAGAGTGACATTTTGCTGGAAGTGCAACAACACTGTGAAGAAAATTTGGGACTGAAGGCAAATGCGCTGGAAATTATAATAAAATGTTTCGTGACTTAGCGATAATGATCTCGAAAAGGTAATTGTTGCTGTGGAAAGACGCTCACAAAAATGAAAATGTTGTAGCACGCTACGAAAAGAATTGAAAATTTGTTATTTTAGAGAACGGAAATGGCGCACTATTTGTCTCACATACACCTGAACCGGAGGTGTCCGCCGCAACCGCGCCGTAAAGGAATGGATAAAGGAGGGACTAAGAGAAGAAAGGAAGAAAGTGGTGCCGTAGTGGAGGGCTTTGGAATAGTTTCGACCACCTGGGGATCATCTTTCACGTGCACTGACATTGCACAGCACACGGGCGCCTTAGCGTTTCGCCTCCGTTGAAATGCGGCTGCCGCCGTCGGGTTCGAAGCCGGGTACTCCGGATGAGCAGCCGAGCACTCTAACCACTGAGCCGCCGCGGTGGCTAGGACACTATGTGGAACTATCACTTTTTATACATTGTTCCGGAAAAGCTTAAGGGTCGCATGGCGCTTCATATGCATATACTAAAATTTAGTTCAGCGTCTACGCTCAGACATGCTTAAAAACCAACACCGTCTGAGGAGCCTATTCGAAGGGCTTTCTGGCGGGCTAGTTAGTGCCTCTCGTTCATGATTCAACTGCGCGAAAGACACAAGGACAAAGACAAGAAAACGTGTACACACAGAGCGCAGACTTCCATCTTTATTCCGAAAAAACGCTTTCGAGCATTCCTTTTAAACGCTTTTTGTAAGCTTGCTAAAGTGTGTGATATCTTGAACAGAGATGATAGACAGTACAGATGCACTTTGAATCACAGCCTTGAGTACACAGAATGTGCCAGAGAAGTTATCTATCAGGTTCCATTGTCCTGTGGAAAGAGGTACATCGGCCAAACTGGGCGATGCTTCAATGAGAGGGCAGCTGAACACGTTCGCAATCTGTCTATCAACTCATTAGGCAATTAAGCTTTGCATTGTAAAAAGTGCGAAAAAAGTGATTGCCACCCGTTTATCGAAAGCACAAAGTTCCTTGCTACGGCTAGAACCAAAACAGAAAGGCAAATAATTGAGGCCTTCTTAATCGCAAAGAATGCGAACACTTGTGTGAGCACACCGTCCATTCTGCTTTCGAATAAAGAAATCTCGTTTTTAGAAAGTAACACTTGACACTGTCCTTTTTAACCCTGCACATTTACTCTTGCTACTTGTTTCCATCCTTCATAAATTTTAGCCTGGTTTTAGCCTTTGTCATTTGCGCGTCGCCTTTACCTTTGTTTATTGTTGTTTCGATAATTCACTCTCGGTTTCATGGTTTTCGCCTCGCTGTTAATCTTGTTTTGTATCATTCACATGGTTTCGTTTTTATGTTTTTCTGCCTACTTTTTAGTGCTTGCCCCTTCATCTTTTACTGTTGTTACTGTTGGTATCACGTCTGATCCCTTTGCTTAGTGAGTTTTCGCTCGTAATACATGGTTAGGCCATCTTCATTTTCATTCTCTTTGAATTTTTGGTTTCACCGTCAGGTTTTTATCTTTCTCTCTCTTTTTCCCTAGGTATCAAGGGTGTTTAGGCATGCACGCACTTGGGGTTTTTTAGACTGGTTCTCCAGATTTGCTCTACTAAACTTTTAAACTTATCTGCTGTGTTGGATCCTGGGATGTGGCACGTGGGTGGTGGTGCGTATAAAAGGAATGCTGGAAAGCGTTTTTTAGAATAAAAGTTGGAAGTCTGCGCTCTGTGTGTGTAAGTGTTTTCTTGTCTTCGTCCCTGTTTCTTTCGCGCAGTTTAACCATGAACGAGCCTATTTGCTTGACGTGGTTATCAGTCAGCGGTTCATGATTTCGTTTGAGGGCGCACTTCACCTTGTTCACCGAGTACACCTTCACTGCAGGTCTGGGCGCTCACGTTCGCCGCCATGCTCCTTGTTGGAGCATTTCTCCTCGGCTTCAATGTGGCCAGGACGCTTCTTATAGGCGCCCACAGCCCTCCCAAGCGCGGCAGCAGAGTGCTTGCCGTTGCCACGCTGGTCCTGCAGTCGCTACTCAGACAAGGTGCGAGGAATATGTATTCTTTTTTGCTGTCAACTTAATGCATGGGCACAGGGTGAGCAGGGTACCAGTGCAGAAGTAACGTGTGGTTTTTAACACCTATTAAACATCAGCACAGGATTAAATACCAGTACAATGGGGTCAGCCGCAACATCTAGTCGCCGTCACGAATGGAGTCCATGGGAAAAACCACGGCTGATTTTCCTTTTCAGCTTTTTCAACAATTAGCGACTGTTTGTTCAGATACTACTGATTGTAATCCACGCACTACTAACCGTGATAATAACCTTCCTCTATTTTAGCGTGCAGGGCAGTGACAGTCGCTGATTTGGATGACTGCTTCTCCGTGATAGTTCATTACGAAATGACACAATGCTTATCGACAATTATGGAACATTGGTTTGATAACGTTGTTCCAAAACGGTGGTCCTAAGTTTTTACGCACAAGGTCTAAAAACTATTTTCTGCTCCCAATGTGTTCAGTTAGAAGTCTTCACAACTTGTCTGGTATAAATATGTGCAAGCAATATTAATCATGTTTTGCCTTCTTGACAACGACGATGCTATTCGGCAGTTGTAGCCCTGGCCTATAAGTGAAGCTTAATGCCATGGTGTCGAACGGAAATGTTTAAACATTCAGAGCTGTACGACGTATGTGCTTTGTCCATGATAATGCTTTCTATTTCTTAACAATTCGGCCAAGTAATGCAGCTAGTTGAGGACGGATCATTTCAACGCTTGCAGTGGCTTGCTTTGTCTTATTATTACTCTTGGAAAACATCAATGTGCTTGAATGCGCGGCCCAACACGGCAGATCATGTTTCATGCGCCATGAATGAAATCTGGAGAGCGACTTTTAGCCATCCAATTTTAAGTTCACCTGCGGTGTTGGCGCAGTTTTGCTGGTGCGCTGTGCAAGAGCTCGCACCAAACCAATTTCCAATATTTTTATTGCAAGACCACTTAAACCAATTCTACTGAAATGCCTGGAGTGAAATAAATTTTGATGGGGAAACTGCACACCCGAAGAAAATCTTTCAGTGTCCAACTGGTTTATAGAACAATTCCCAGTTGGTTCCCTTTCCTAGGCCGACTGGTATATAGAACAATTCTCAGTTGGTTCCGGTTGGTTCCAACTGGAACAAACTGGGAATTGTTTCATAAATCCGTTGAACAGGGAAATAGTTTCTTCAGAGATTT
Organism: Amblyomma americanum; assembly: GCF_052857255.1. Taxonomy (NCBI): domain Eukaryota; kingdom Metazoa; phylum Arthropoda; class Arachnida; order Ixodida; family Ixodidae; genus Amblyomma; species Amblyomma americanum. The sequence continues at coordinate 91,281,681 of NC_135503.1, forward strand.
CCTTCACTTATCTGGTGTTTATGTTTAGGTTTCTCATATGGCGGGCACTTTCCAGCTTCTCCATCCTCTCCTGTAAAAGTGGAGAGGAGGATTTCCCTCTCACTCCTTTGCAACCTGCCAATCTTTGCAACTGGCAGGTGTACATTTCGGGTCAGAATATTACGGAGCACGCTTCGGCAACCGAACACTCGTCACGCCTTACCACGCAAAAATTAAGAAGTACTTTATACATAATGAGACGAGGACGATGAAGTTGCCAGTGGCCTGGTACGGAGCAAAACTTTCAGTTTGTTAGGTCGCCCTAACCTCCTGCAAGCTCCTCTGCTACGAAGTCAGAGTTACACAATTTTTGTTAGGTCCATAATTAAATAGTTTTTAGGCGCAAAAAAGGACAAGACACATAGGGTAGGTGACAGGACGAAGCGCCAACTTCCAACTGATTTTATTGCATGCGTGAAACGTACTTAAATAGCTTGTCGTCACATGTGCAGATGGGTCACCTAAAGCTCAAGTACGACTTGATAAGGTGCGCTCCAGGAATTTGTTTTCACAGTCGTACAATACTATCGATGTGTCACTTACGCACAGGTCGCCTTTCTTTTTGATAAAAAACGCTTCTATCAACTCCCTAGCATTAGTATTCAAGCTTTTGCCCAGAATGCGCACATCAGTGAAGCAAGGCTCACAATTGCGGGACGGGCACTTACCAATGTGCTTAGTTAGATGTGTGCCTTCCTTTTTCTGCTCTACGTTTCTCTCATGTTGCGGTGGTTGAATGTCTCCTAAACAAGATAAAGAATGGTACTGGTAGAGCTAGGCAAAAGGTCCCTCGAGAAGAGGTAAGACCAGTGGTGGTGCCATACGTGCATCGTGTGGCCCATATTTTGAAAAAAGTTGCCAGCCGCCATGCTGTACGGCTCGCCTTTTCGGCACCGAGAAAGCTAGGTGGCCTTTGCTCCCGTACTGATAAAGAGAACAGCAAGGAACGAGGCTGCGGGACAAAGCACAGGAGACCGTTCGTAAAATGTGCTGAAGGGGTGGTGTACGAAATCCCCCTGTCTTGCGGGCACTCCTACATAGGCCAGACTGGCAGGTGCCTGAATGAGCGAACGAGGGAACATGAGAGAAACGTAGAGCAGAAAAAGGAAGGCACACATCTAACTAAGCACATTGGTAAGGGCCCGTCCCACAATTGTGAGCCTTGCTTCACTGATGTGCGCATTCTGGGCAAAAGCTGGAATGCTAGGAAGTTGATAGAAGCGTTTTTTATCAAAAAGAAAGGCGACCTTTGCGTAAGTGACACATCGATAGTATTGTACGACTGTGAAAAGAAATGCCTGGAGCGCGCCTTATCAAGTCGTACTTGAGCTTTAGGTGACCCATCTGCACATGTGACGACAAGCTATTTAAGTACGTTTCACGCATGCAATAAAATCAGTTGGAAGTTGGCGCTTCGTCCTGTCACCTACCCTATGTGTCTTGTCCTTTTTTGCGCCTAAAACTTTTTAATTATGAACCAAAACCAACTAGCCCAGCAGCAAGTGCTCTTAGACAGTTTTGTTAGGTCATCCCACGCTTGCTATATGCAATCTGCAATTTAAATAGCCACCGCCTGGTTATAGCCAATCCCCCTTGTGGGTATGTGCCATTTTGTGAGGGGAACAACAACAACAAGAACAACAACAACAACAACAACAACAACAACAACAACAACAACAACAACAACAACAACAACAACAACAACAACAACAACAACAACAACAACAACAACAACGACAACGACAACAACGACAACAACGACAACAACGACAACGACAACGACAACGACGACAACGACAACGACAACGACAACAACAACTACAACGACAACAACAACAAACAAATCGTACTTATGCCGTTGTTCATCGCGCCTCATTCTTCGGCTGGCCGCCACGTAACTTTTGATGTGAGGTGCTTAGGAATCATCCCCATCCTGGTCCTGGAGCTTTGCGTCCTCCGTGGGTCGTGGTCGTTGACTGTGAGTTCTTGCCCTGCGTCGGCCGGCCGTGCCCCAGCCTTTCAGACTTTTACCGACCTCGCCGCTGCATCCGCCCGGTCTCCCACCCCGACCACCTGGCACGAAGAACTTAGCGGACGCAATGACCAGACCTTCCGACCCCACCGACCCGAGACGCCGCCCACCTGCGAGGACACAGCCCCTCTGCCCATGCCGTTCGGCACGTCCAAGGGCTTCGGCCGTCGGCTCCTGGCGACCTGCGGCCCGGAAGCTTCGTGGACCAGCAATCACTCACCCATCTCCTTCATCGTGGCGGCCAGCATCTCATCCTTTCTCCTTACTGCTGAACCGTCCCCTGAAGCCTATCATTTCGTGCATCTCTTTATCACCGATCTGGACGATCGCTTGGTGGCCCCGGGTATTGTGATGAAGACGATGAAGCCGGGCGTGGCGCGAGACGAAGCGCTTGCGCTACGCCAGCGGTCATTAAATCATATCTCTGCCATAGTTTATCGAGCCTCATTTTTCAGCTTGTCGCCATGTAACAATATGTTAGCACATGCCGCTAATTCGCTCCCTAAGGAACCAACGAAACCATCTTCATTACAGAACGCGAGAGAAATTTTCAAACTACTAAGCGTGCTCCGCAATTCTTCGGCCGCATTTGGACACAACACAGTGATGACGGACACATCATTGTGGGGCTTTTAATGCTAACACTTTAAAACATTTACTTATGATTTACAGTTCTCCATAGCCACCTTGTGTTAGTTCGAGTGGGAGCAGGATTCATGTCGAGGCATTAAAATTTTTCAGCAGGCTGAATGGGCTGACAGCGAAAGGAATATTTTTCTGCAAATATATAGCGTGTGGCCTTTTGTCCACGAGGGTACAAAAGGCCGGAACTGAATACAACAGGTCCGTCAAACTAGAGCCGACCGTACTAACCTATGCAGACTCTTCAACGAATGGTGGACCCAGGCCTTTGCTGGGCTGTTGGTACGTGGTGTGCCTGGTGCTCAGCACCGTGTACTGCGGCCGTCTTACCGCCTTCTACCTGCCCACCCTGGAAGAGCCCGTCGCCTCTTTGGAAGAGTTAGTACTTCGCCGACCGCACACAGTGGTGCTCGTCAAGAACGGCTCGCTGCCCTACGAAACGGTGGTAAGCTGTGCCCACTTAACTGAGTGATGCACTCCTCTAAGGGCATTGTGCGTAGAAAAGAGCGAAAATTGGGTTGACGCTTGCTAACAGTACTGAGAACGGCTCAATAACTTCTTTAATGAGCAACACGGGTTCTGGGTACCAACTATTCAGTACCAAGGATAATGAATTCAGACTCACACCCACTTGCACAATGTTTCGGCAGTGCCACAGCTTTTTACCACTCTTTCTAGCTCAAAAAAGCTCCTTCAATAAACGCAGGCATTTTGACCATAGCCCGTGGTAATATATGAATACTAATAACTTCAATTCTCCCTCAGTGTGCGTTTAGGATCAGAGCACGCAGACGCACAGAAATATTCTCCTAAAGCCCATTGTAGGCCTGTGGGACGCATGTATCCTACTTGCATAAAGTGCCGGCAAACGAGAACGGTTCACCTACGTACCATATAAATTTTGCATGCTGACTACTACAGTCGGATACAGTACAAGGACGCAGCAGCTTTTCCCCGTCAAAGGACCCCATTGCAGCCAATGGCGTCCCGTCCCCTCATTCTCATGTCCTGCTAGCGTGAATACAGGGAGCGGCGTCACATTGGAGGGAGGGGTATATCCCCGACCATAGAGGGAATGCATTATCCCCTTTCATCTACCACTCCCTGCTTTCTCACACTAGGAGGGTCATGAGAATTGGCCGACGCCATTGGCTGGAAGGGGGTCATTTGACGGGGAAAAGGCCGCTGCGTTAATTTATACCCGACTATATCGAACGATCATACAAACCATTTAGCGTGTTTTTAGTGTTCACTAAAGGCCTACTTGCTGTTTTGTCTGTGTTTACAAGCGCGAGTCTACGGTCGACAAGGCCGAGTTCAACGCGATAAAAAAATTTGAAAAATGGTGAGATTCTCAGCCTTGTATATCAGTAATATGCCTCATAGTACTTGTAGGAACACTGAATTCTAATGCAAGTAGTCTCATATGTTCTAAAGACTTAGTTACAGATATATTCCACATTTTTGGTTTTCTTACCAAGTCGTTGGTACAACTGTGTAGCTTTTTTTACAAAAGCAGTGGTCCCAAAAGCTCTAAAGTGATTTCATTCAATGCGTAGAGTGATTCAGAGTGCAGTTTTAGCTTTTGCATGCTTTAATTCGGCGCCTTTATTTGCACAAGCCTTCTGAGCAGCACTATGATGGCGGCGCGCAGGGTTGTGTACACTCTCTGCACTTTACCTACCCTTCATGGCGCAGAGACAGCCCGCGTACGAGTCCCTGTGGCGCCGGCACCTCGTGCACGTTGTCCAGGCTAGCACCCCGGTGGACGACCTGCTGTTGGCGGTGCAGCGGCGCCGCGCCGCCTGGGTGGCCGAGGCGGCGTTCGGCGGTGCACGGATCCGAGAAGCCCGGCTACACGGCGTCTCCGTAGCCGGCACCTCGATGGCTGTATCCCGATGGTGCATGGCCGTAGCCAAGGGGAGCCCTCTGCTGCCGCTCTTCGACCGCAAGTGAGACTACGCTACGGTCCAACTCAAATAGCAGGCTTCACATGGACGCACGGACTGCACTAATGGACTGCAGCATGGACTGCACGCATGGACTGCACGCATGGACTGCACGCATGAACTGCACGCATCGTTAAACATCACATGGGTTGTTCAGTTTATTCACTTGGAAATACCGATGCGCTAGATGTATTAGCTAAGTTACTGCGCTTTCATGCTGCTTTTTTTTTTTGGTGTTAATGTGTTTTTCTCTGAATTGTTTTCTTTTGTTTGTTTTGTTATTTTTTCTCGTTGCCTGTCACTGCTGCCCGGTATAATGGGGGCTGCGGCTCAGTCAAGCTGTCTATGACCGCTTTTTCTGCAGCTCCTCTGTCACTTTTTTGAGGCAGAAATAAAATTGATTGATTGATTGATTGATTGTAGTGGCTGCAACTACTGTAGCGTCCACACAGCCCATTCGGCAGAAAAAATGCACACAGCTATAAACATTTTTAAAAAAGTGCCGGCTTGGTCACGGCGACCTTATGGCAACTGCACCCTGGACTTGACCCTCCGGCGAAAGCGAAAGGGGGCAATCGAATTCGAACTGAAGGCCCCAACACAGACCATGGACTTCCCCTCAGTCATAAAACCGCCTAAGCCATCTTGGGCTATTGTCGCTATTTGTGTTTGCTGAGAGGCAGGTCATAGGCTGTAGTAAAGGAGTTCAGTGCCAGTGGCAGTCATGCATGATTCCATCATTGTGATGATCATTTCGCGAAGCAACCGTTGCTGATCACACTAGCCGTACATGAGAGCAAACGGCAGTAATTATTGCCATCTTGAGCAGCAAGAGAGCACGGGAAGCTAGAAAGCGCTGTAACCGTACTCAACTCCTAAATGACGCATATAGTTGCAAGATTTAATTAAGAACCAAGCATTGGTACCTCATGCATTTTCCCCTCAGGGATTTTAGAGATTTCGCGAAACATTGGAATAGATTTGAGATATAAAGATATTGCGCTATTCAAAATGTACGAGAGGGCAGTGTTGAAGATATTGCAAGCCTGCAGACTGGAACAGTTAAGGAATAAAAGTTTCTGGAGATTATTCTCTGCCGACAGTTAACGGTATTTCAAGAAAATCTGGAGACAGAAATAGGTAGAAAATTGGAGGGCGCGCTTCTGCTGCTACCTTAATGGTATGACGTGAGAAACATAGTGGGCTAATGCCCATATATGCAGAATTGGTCATTCCCTACTTAACATTCATAAATTCCTGGAAGCCCTCATAGCACTCCCGGCGCGGTGCTGCAGCGGTAAAGCTATGCGCCCCTGCCCTGCGATGGCAGGTGCTGCCACTGGTACGGCTTGTGCGACCGAGGTTGCTCTCCCCGAGTGACCTATCATTAATTTAATTGCCACCTGTCGCGGTGCGCAGTTTGCTCACTACCTGGAGGGTAAGTTGTGATGACGCCACAAGGTCACGTGACCTATATGGCCCACCTGCCTCCAGTGGCCTAGCCAGAAATTTTGTTCGGAGGGGAGGGGGGGGGGAGGCTCATGTTGCAGCGCGGCCTCATTGAATTTGTGGAAGGATCGAACGCAACAAAAATAACTGCATTGCCATTGCCATTGTCAATGCCATTGTGTATTAGATAACGCTACGCACTGTATAGACAAGTGAAATGTGTATTTCTTAAAATAAAAGAATGTATTCGTATGCCTTAAAAATAGGGGACAAGACACAGGAGAGAAGCAAACAGGACGAGCTCGTTCTGTCTGCTCCTCTTCTGTGTCTTGTCCCCTGCTCAGTTTTATGTCTTGTAATCATGTCATAGCAACTATCCCCTTATTGTTCACTCGTGCCAGACATAACTGATACCAATACTTCCATGCCTTTGCGTATTTATTAAATAAAGAAAATATGACACGAAGTTTAGAACTATATCGGTCCGGAACCTGCAAAGCAGTACATGCCGCTTATATGAAAAACGTAAAGGCCATGGAATTAGCAACTAGAGTACAAATATTTTAATGAATGTTTGTCGGTCAAGAACCGTTGCATTTTTGTACATATGCAACGGCCAGAGAAAAGTCTCAATGACGCTGTCCTTCGTTCAAGTGTACTTCGCAGCAGCAGCTTTCACCGGTCATGTATTGCTAGTAATTGCATCGAAATTCTAGTCGCAACAGCGAGCCATCGATAGGCCCTTGAAAGTTTGTGCTAGGACGGGGCCCCTTGCGTACATGAGTTCAGGTGCATGGGCGTTGCCACGAAAACCAACCCGAGCTAGCAATGTTCGCGCCAAAATATCTTTTCTAGTCTGAAAATGACACCGTAGGGGACAAAATCCAGAATTACTTCCGGCGCCGGTGGCTGTTTTGATCAGCGGTTCGTGACCGTTCGAAAAAAAATTGTGTGTGTGTGTGTGTGTGGGGGGGGGGGTTGAAGACCCAGCAGCTTCCCCCCCCCCCCCCTGGATACACCCCTGCCTGCCTCCTGGGTTGCTTTTCTGGGGATTTCTCATGAATTTTTCCCTCATATTCAACGACGCCGACGAGGACGCTGGATTTCATGCGACACAAGCTCCTTAACGCTATCACTATAATAAAAGGAAACGTTCAGAGTTTTTTAGCGAAACGTCCATGTATGCCACACTTCCGACACGAAGAGTGCGTGACTTCCTAAAGCTAGTGCAGAATTGCTATGTTTAGCACCGGAGTATAGTAGTACCTTTACTGCGAATAAGTGCTGTTGCACCCCTACGGGAAGCTAATCTCCGTTGATGTGAATCCTCCAGCCTTACCGAGGAGCCTTTCACCTCCATATATGCACAACCGACAAGTCACCCCACCCACTAGAAGCCCAGGCGGCAGCGGACAATAAAGTGACGGTGATATCGAATACAAACACGGAGTGGGAAACCCAGCTACCCTCCAGGAGCACCTACCTCCAGCAAGCTCCCCATTACAACTCCCTAGAAAGGAGCCTACCGACACACCTAACGCTCCTCTTGACAAACCTGCGCTCCATCTACACCCTGCGAAAAAATTGTGCCGTGTGTGTGTGAAGCCTCTATTCAGAGCAAAAACACAGAGTGGAGTAAGAGCACAAAAGTAACAACCGAGGGTAAAAACAATTGTTTTCCACAATTTTCGCATCAGATGTGTGATCTTATGTAGTTTTTTTTTTGTAGCGATAGCTATATTACGGTAGCATTTCGAGCCTTCAGCGTGGCGGCGCCGCCACGCCGTGGCTGCGCCGCCACGCTGTCACGTGGTTTGTCACGTGGTGCGGAGCAGCTGCCGGCGGCACGGCGCCGTGGCTGATCACGTGGTTCGTCACGTGGTTAGTCAGTGACCAAGTCAGTGACCAAGTAGTCAGTGACCTCGTCTCTGTCCTCGTCTGTTCAGCGCTGCTTTTCAGAAGGATTCCACTCGGCCAGCTGTAGGTATCGCGTCACTCCAGGTGTAACCAAAGCTAAACCAGCGCCATTTTTTTCATAAAATTTCATGACATAATTGTGTTTGGTTATTACCGTAAATTTCGGTATACAATATCGCGGACTATACGCGTTTAAAGCTAAAATTTGACTCAGTACAGACCATAAACAGGTGCATACTATGCTGTAGTTTTATCTTATAAGGCGACTTGACAACGTAATCCTCACTATCAGAAGGCTTTTTACAGCCGAAATCGGGCTGTGTTTATTTGTTTCTGGATATTACGGATCTGGCTGGTTGTACGCGCGGTTACGGGCAGTAACCATCTTCTTTTTTAAGAGACATAGCTTGATTTCTCCCGGCTACACACTGTGAAACTAAAGCACATGGCTGGCATGGGCGCTTGAGTCAATAAGGCATGCACAGTAGCGCAAGCAGTCAACGAAGTATTCTGCTGTCTGTTCCGCCTCGGAAGAACGAAGGTTTACAAATTAGCGCTACAAAGGTCAGCTGTAAAAAAAGTATGAGCGAATAAGGAAGAAAAAGGGGCTCTTATATCCATAATGAAAGAATAGACATTTTTTGCTCTAACTTCAAGCATAATGCGTATTATGAGTGCCTATGTTATGGCATAAGTATTTGTGATAATTGGGAAAACAAACTAAATGTGCATATGAAACAGAAAGATGTATACTTAAGGATTTCAACGCCCTTCCGATTTCGCAGACTAACACTCGGTTCCCTGCGGTTCTTAGTGGGTGCCGAAAATGTAGTGAATATGTTTGTTTTTGAGGAAGATTTGAGCATGGCTAGATATACGCCGGATGCGGCTTATATAGCGGTAATTATGGCACAATAAAATTAATAAAAGGTACGGCCAGGCATTACAAGCTCCTAACATTAAGGCTTCGCTTCATCAACAGCATATGTGTCCTTAAAAAAAAACTTCATCTTTTTCAGGAAGACATCAACAATAATGTGCCTGGAACTTGATATTGGCGGAACACTCGGAGATATTTCTCGGAAACACGGAAAAAGTTAACGGTCAGTCGTTTTGAGAAAACGTTGTAATGGGCTGGGAAAATCTGGCGTTTGTTTGAGCTGTGGCCTAGTTGGTTGGGCGCCCGTCACGGCTGCGGGAGGTGGTTGGTTCGAAGCCCACCGCCGGACACCCACCGGTAAAAATGGGTACAAGCGTCCCCTGGCCTGGCGCCCGGCTTTCTTTAGGGGTGTTCGTTTGGGAGAAGCTCCGTAAACCCCTCTACGCCACTCGCGGGCGAAGCCCCAGTTTCGGACAACATCGCAGCCTGCTAAACGTGGTGCCCCTTCGGCCAACGTGGCTCGAACCTCGATCATTTGCAGCAGCAGTCAGCACGCTGGAATAGGATGGCTTAACCACAGGTGGGCAAATATAACGATTCACGAAACAATTTCATGCCACTTTCGAATTGCCCGCCCTTCCTCATTCTGTGAATTGACGCCACTAACTACATTCGCTCTTGGTTACTGGCTGAAGCCAAGGGCGTGGCGTCACTTTAGCCAATGAAGGAAGGCAAGAAATTTAAAAAAATGGCGTCGATTCGGGAAAGAATTTTTGTAATGTGCCATTTAATCTTGGTCATTGCTTGACACACTTCTGTTAACTTCTTAGCGGACTTGGGCGATGCAGGCTTGTCATAAGCCGACTGTCATTTTTGGCCCCTGATGAGTCCAACTTGTGTCTCTCCTAGCACTACTCCGCTTTGAAGCGAGTAGGGCTCGTACAAAACATTTCTTTTATTGGCCAACAAGATTGCAGGCGTACTAAATACCCATTTATGGAGCATTTTCGAAAAAAAATGTATCCGCTAGGGGGTTAAGGGCAGCATGTTTTCGTGCGTTCCAGTAGCGCATCAACGTGTATTCCCACACTGGTAGAGCTGTGAAATTGGCGAGGCGAAAGGTAGTACGGTTTCTCCTCATCAAGTCACATGTTCTTACATATAGCATAGTCCAGGGTTTGACAAGACTACGCCTGGTCAGGCATGATACTGATGACGTTGGAGGTCACTGGCCATGTCGAGGTTCTAATTGCCGTTTTGTAACCCGCACGAGTTCCTTGTTCACTGAGGTGGCCAAGACCCGGTCGTCCTTTATGTATGTGGCATGTGATGTAATGAGCGTAAGTAAACTGCCGGTATATTTACATTTGCCCACTTGTTTTTGCGGCCATTGCCAGGTCTGCACATTGCATTAGCCGCAGGTCGCGGCGACACAGACACTACGCAGCTGCACAGCTACTGCTATGTTCACCCTAGAACGTTGAGTGCCCGCTTGTTCCGTTATTACAGGATCCTGCAGCTGTGGTACCATGGCTTGATCGACTACTTGAGGAAGAAATACTTCCACGCCGACCTGGTGCCTGCACCAGAGCCTACGCTTACTCTGACTCTTTCGAACTGCAAAGCGTCTTTCTGGATGTGGTTCCTGGGTTTGCTGCTGGCATCTGCGACGTGCCTCCTGGAATGGCTGCTAGCGCCGCGTCCTAAACCACGCCCGAAGCGTCGGCCAAGTAAAGATACGCGGGTGCGCAGGCGTGTTGCAAAATCGAAGAAATGCCGCCACTTGTCCGTGCCCGCCTCGTACCACCGCAGGGCCTCGCTGAAGGCCTTTCCACCCCTGCGGCGAGCGAGGCCAATTCCACGTACCACCCAATAAAATTCGCATTGGTGTGAGTCAGGGAGTGTAGTTGATACCGCGGTAGAAATGTGCCGGGAAAATGGGCTTCAGCCAGAGACAAAGACAAGTCTTCTTTTATCATTGTCGAACAGTCTTGGAGAAAAAATTTGAATGCTGCAAATTTCTAAGAGACTGATAAAGAAATATTGAAGATAATGGCCCAGCCTTCCGATATGTAGCAAAATCTTTCTTTTTCAGTGTTTCCATCGCTCTCATAGAGCACTTGAGACTGCCATAGAAAACAAATGGTGGACAGCAACAACGTTAAGAGCGAAAAAAGGCAGCTTTTCCGACTGCAGATCTGCGGACATATTGGTTGTTAAAAAGAAATGTTACAATATATGAAAAAATTGCGTTCATAAACTCCTTCCCGCTCAAAAAGGCTTTTCTCCACAATTGTTGGGCATGTCCTCATCGGCAGGTATGATGAGTGCTTTATAAGTTATAACAGAGTTGTTGGAGGACAAATGTGGTCATTAGTGTTTAGTATAGTGTTGCATAACAATCACGTTTCTGATGACAAAGTCTTTCGCCACACGGCTGTGCATCCTGTCGATAACAACTTTTGTTGAACGCGACAAGTACACCTGTCCAGGATCGCAAAGTACTGTGTCGCAATCTATTAATTGCGAGTTAAAGGACTTCAGCAGTGACCTTAAGAAACCTTTGCAATCAGTTGTCACAGTGGTCAGTACGCCACCAACTCTCACCACCTTTTAGCGGATAACAGTTATACACCACCTCTCCATTCATCTCCTTTGCCTAATCTCCAGGTCCACGGCCACAAGCCGTTGCTGCTCTTCGTGGGCGTGAGCTTCGAGGTCCTGGTGAGATCCGTGCTTCCATCGGGGTGGCGTTCTTGCCTTGCAGGTTATTAACGCTGCAAGGCGAGAATGCGCCGTCAAGTTCTCTCTCCCCCCCCCCCCCCCCCCGGCCTTACATGACGTGTTGCTGGCGCATATTGCTGAGCCGCCGTTTCCCGAACACAGTTTATGCACGATACTGTCCTCTCACATCTGTGAAACTGCCTTCCCCGCGACTAACCCCGCTGGCGGCACTTTTTTTTGTCCCTGCACTGGGCTCGACTGACCTTCCACGCCGAGCAGAGTGGCGCCATTGTGACGACGGTATACACCCAAGGCCAGCAATGTTCGGAACCATAACTTGCGAAAAGTAAATGCACACACTGCACATCAATAGCGTTTGAGGATTAAGCCAGCCGGAAAAGAGGAATAGCGCTAGTTTCTGAGTAAAAACAGACTATGAAACGCCTAATGCATCGCTACCAGCATCGTGTGCTACTAAGCGCCGACCCTTTCGTTAGTATGTGGTGAGCAGCCAGTCTTACCATCGGCCTAATACCACATCAGGTTGCATTATTTTTGCTTGGTCAAGGGAGGTTAATCAAGAAGTTATGCAATTCCTCGGTAAAACACACTGAGCAAAGTTCTGTAAAGCGACCGGCACACATGCACCTGTTACTGTCACCGTTGAGGCTTCAGCCTCCCTAATCTGATGCCCTTGTAAAAATTCAGTGCAGTTCCCACACACTCAACAGAGTTTCCCTTTTCTCACCGCCACAGCTGCTGCCGTACATGCTCGAGAGAACAGCCATCATTCGATTCTGCCGTCCAAAACTGAGGGCTAGTGCCTTTCGGGCAGTCACTTAAAATCAAAACCAGACACCAACTGCACTACGACAATACCATCTGGCTGGGGTCACACTTGGACATTTTGCAAAGAACAAGGACAAGGAATTCCGCTCTTTGGCACCTCCGGAAGATGTCCTGCGCATTCAGCTTATGCAGGATTTATAAAGAATATAATCGGGTGGGCATTATTGAGCACAAGTGAACTATTTGTGAGCGGTCTTCTTGAGGCCAAGTGCGCACCGAATATATGAGCGCAGCGGGAAATACAGCAGTCGTTGAGATGGAGCGCGTACAGATTGTTTCCTCTGTTCGCTCCCAACTGGCTTTTCTTCCCCTCTGCTCTCGGCACTATTCATCACTCTCGCCCATTTTCCCTTTATCGCCCATCATCAACGGGGGCGTGGCGCCTTCATTCTACTTTGATATGATTTGTGCATTTTCGTTACTGTGGTCACACCAGACACCGGACATCGTAGATCCATCGGGAAACGAGAGAAGCAATCAAGAGATGATTATCGCCCTTTTTTTGGTGTATATCACTACGTAGGTAACGCATATATTACTATCCTATTATTCATCCAAAGGTGGGCACAAAGCTCAAAAGCGTTTAATAGTCCTGTATTGCGTTCACCAATTTTCACCAGCACTACGATTTAGTGTTTCTTGGTTAATCTGCCGCGGAAGACGGCCGGTGTTTGCAGGTGTTGGTGGTATTGGTTTTTTATTAAAATAATAGTAAAAAGGAAGGAAAAGATTTTTGCTAGCCCCGGCATCTGCCATCGATACTGAAGCACCTGAGATGGGGCAGCGGAAATAAAGGATAGCAGACAGAATGGAGAAATGAAATGAAAGCGGAATACGAGAATTCAAGAATAAGAGTTTTACTCAAGCTCAGGGACGATCAGGTTTATTAAGGATGGCCACCGGATTTGTTCCATGGACAGTGCCTAAGTTCAGATGTAACATTTCATGTAAAGAAACTCTCTCTAGCGGCCTAGAGTAGACGTAAGCACGAAATTCTTTGCTGTACAGGCATAGCAGATTCTAGAGACTGAACCTCGCTGAAAAGCAAGGTCTCGTCTTTGCCCAACACAACCTTCGACAACAGCGTCGCTCGGGTGGAGGAGTGCAATGCCCGCAATGTTTACAACGCAATGGGGTCCGGGCCGCACCGAACAATGGCGCCATGGCTCCGCGCGAGACCGTAGGCGTGCGGATTGCGCAACACACTCGGCACTCACGGTGCGCTCACACGTCACGAGGACTGCGCGTGCGTCGCTCGGGCTGCAATACAGTACGTAGGCTTCTTCGCGCCGAGCGCTGGGAGAACTACGAAGACCCTGTTGTTGACACATGCGCTGCACTGGCGGCAGCGCAACACCTACGCACCGGGAGGTAGACGGAAAGGTTCGCAAAGGTTCGTTTAGGCTCGCTTTCGTGTTCTCTCTACGGTTGGCCTCCGGTTCGCGCCACGTTCTCGCTTCGATCTGCCACCAAGGTCACCCGCGGCGTTCCAACAAAGGGAGATAAAAGCATTTTGTGCTTAAAGCTGCATATATAGAGAAGACGCGGAGTGGTTCTAGTATTGAATACCGCTGGGTAGCTCTTGCTTAAGAACCTTCCAAGGGTATTTGGCAAAGATTTTTGTAGAAAATTGCTCGCCGTTATCTCTACAGAGGAGACGCTAAATCTGCTTACAGATGCGTGGTGTCAAGAATAGGATCGGGGACGCAATGGTAGCTATGCAATAAAGTTCGGAACACAGCGAGTTCCTTTCAAAACAGCTTTGCGCACAACAGTGTTAGGCCTATTTGAATGATGGGTTATTTTAAGGTCGCTTTCCGCGCACCTGCGGGAACTGAAAGGTTGATAGACGGCCTTCCGATAATTCTGTAGAAGAATATGACCTCAGTAAGGTGTGACAACTTGAGTTGTATGAAGCAGTGAAATAAGACTACAGGAAAACCAGATCCAGCCAGAGAAAAAAACGGACCACCTTTTATTCAAGAAACACACATTACTCTGCAACACCACCACCAGCTTTTATTTGACAATGTAGCTTCACAGCGTAAATTAGTGCAGAGGTTTGGAGGCATGGATGAAAATCAACACTCGATTGGGGCTAGTGTGATCATCCTGATCAATCGACAGTTTGGCAGCTATGTCTCTCGTGAACTCTGCAAGCTCCTCTTTTTCCTCCTCCGTCTTCAGGAGTGGGGAAACTGGGTTGTTATGAAGAAGGCTGTCTGCAAACAAAGTGAAGGCTGTCAGTCGAGTTGAGAGCTTTACAAACTATTAATTGCCTATGTGATTTCACATCCGTTCATACCCTACACTGAAAATAAAGCAAAAACAGAGCAAGGCCTCTTATGGACTATTTTGCCGGCTATGGTGAGGTTTTTGCCAAACCAACCACAGTTTCTTGCGACTGCTTTGGAAAATATCGTTGATGGTATAGAGGTTTGCACCTTTCACTACATGAAATGCGAATAGACGAGTTTCATTTGAGACAATGAAAGAAATAAAGAAAAACATGCATAATATTTATACCTGAAGTCGATCTTATTTATCCATTGGTGCACTTATTTCC
The DNA here is from genome assembly GCF_052857255.1 of Amblyomma americanum. Taxonomy (NCBI): domain Eukaryota; kingdom Metazoa; phylum Arthropoda; class Arachnida; order Ixodida; family Ixodidae; genus Amblyomma; species Amblyomma americanum. The sequence continues at coordinate 91,296,728 of NC_135503.1, forward strand.
ATCATCATCATCATCATCGGCCTGACTGCGCCCACTGATAGGCAGACGCCTCTCCCATGTCTCTCCAATCAAACTCTCCTTTGCCAGCTGCGGCCACCGTATTCCCGCATTATTCTTAATCTCATACGCCCACCTAACATTGTAGCACCCCCTGCTAGGCTTACCTTCTCTAGTAATCTCATTCATTACCCTTAACGACGAGCTGTTATCTCGCCTTCGCATTGCATGCCCTACCCAAGCCCACTTCTTCCTCTTGAATTCAACTAGGATGTCATTGATCCGCTTTTGTTCTCTCACCCACTCCGCCCGCTTGCGGTCTCATAACGTTACACCTATCATTTTTATTTCCATAGCTCGCTGCGTTGTCCTCAATTTAAATTGAACCACATATATCGTTAACCTCCACGTTTCTGCCCCACAGGTGAGCATCGGTAGGATACCAGCTGGTGTATCCTTTTCTCTTGAAGGATAGTTGTATCCTACCAGTCATGATCTAACACTTTTTTCCATACTCTCGTAAATTTTGTGGTGCTTTTGACTGGTCACTTCGAACATTTGAAACTGAGCGCGCAGACCCGAGAGTTAAATCAGAATCTCAGTAGGAGTAAACACCGCTAAGCCGAATATGTGGTTAATTGACGGAAATCATCGCGCGGAACAACGTAGAGAAGAGGGAATACAGAAGACAGAACTTTCTTCTGTGTTCTTTCGCGCAATGTTTTCAGTCAATGAGCTATGCGCCAACTAACCCAGGCAGAAGTCCCGATTCGACGAATATGTAAGGCGCTCCCAGAGCATCCACGTGACGGAAACAAAATATGAAAGTCTTTTGGCTGACACCTATGGGGGGCAAAGTGGGGCGTAGGTTATGGCTTCCGCAACAGCCGTTTCGTAAAACCATATGCAGAATCCATCGTCGAAGCACTCGCTGACAAAAAGGCGATTCATCGCCATTTCAGCAACGCTTTCGTGCGTGGTCAGCGCACTCAGCATGGACATCTGTGCAACCTGTCCACAAATTTGTCCAGTTGACACTGGCACTTTGAGACTGCTTACACAATCAGATGTTTTGTACTCTGTGAACTAATGACCCTCTGCAGTGCATTTGAATACAACAAAGATGGAGCCATAAAAATCTGTCATCCAAAGTGCAGGCGCAAATATACCGCATAAGATGCCTCGTGCCCTCTTTCGTAGACGCCAGTGAGGCAGTAACCAACGATACCACGTAGATGACAGTGGGGGCGCATCTAATATAAAGGTTCCGAGCCACCGGCAATGACTGATAAAGTTCGTTGGCTTGAGAGTATAAGAACATCAAAACTACACCAACAGGCTGTCAAGCAGTGACTTAGCCACCCTCAAGCGGGCGACCTCGTGGTGCATCACCGATTGCCGCTGCGCTGCTTTTATGCTCAGATTTGGGAAGAACCCTAACGAAGGCCTTGTTTTCAATCAAAAGCTTCACTACGCTACCTCACAACAATTTCAAAGTGCTCGAGGATTTCACCTTCAAGTGAGCCAGAGGTCAAACCCCTTACGGCGCGATTCTTGTTTCCACCGCTCTATGGGAGACAGTTACTGCGCCATTTCCTTTACTCAAAACTGGTTCGCGCGTGCACCGATATATATGAGACAATTACTGCGCCATTTCCTTTCTTCAAAACCAATTTTAAAACCAAATTTTCAATTTTCTTCAAAACCCAAGGAAAAGTGCATAACTTGCCCCTTGGGATGGTGAACGCCTCAGTCGCGCTTTAAGCTACGTGGCGGTAGGAACAGATGTGCGCTGAATGCGTTGGCATTTACAATGGTGTAGCAGAAACGCGGCACTGAAGCAGCGTTTCGATGGAGGCGAAACTCAAAGGCGCCCGTGTGCTGTGCGATATCAGTGCACGTTAAAGATGCCCAGGTTGTCGAAATTATTCCGGAGCTCTCCACTACGGCACCTCTTTCTTCCTTTCTTCTCTCAGTCCCTCCTTTAGGCGCGGTTCAGGTGTCTGCCGTGTTGTGTGACAGATACTGCACCATTTCATTTGAATTGAAAATGAGTTGTTAGGGAAAGGAAATAGCGGAGTATCTGTCTCACATATCGGCGGACACCTGAACCACGGCGTAAGAAAATGGATAAAGGAGGCAGTGAAAGAAGAAGAGAAGAAAGTCGTGCCGTAGTGGATGACTCCGGAAAAATTTCGACTACCTGGGGATCTTTAACGTGCACAGGCATCGCAAAGCACACTGGCGCCTTACCACCACCACCACCACCACCTCCACCGAAACGCAGCTGCCGCAGCCGGGTTAGAACTCGGGATTTCCGGATCAGTAGCCATTTCATTTCCCCAACAACCAATTTTCAAGCTATAGACTGTCGGCGTTCTTTGTGTTACTGGCGTTAGCGTTGGCAACGCCCTAGACTCCGATGATTTCGAGGAAAAGATGACGCATAACTGGCTCCCTGGGACAGTGGCCGCCTCAATCGCGCTTTAAGGTACGTGGACGTATGAAGAGAGAGAGAGAGAGAGATGTGGGCTGCATGGATTAGCGCTGACAACTTTGAGCCAGACACGCGCCACTGCAGCATTAAGCCGCAGCGGTCATTGGGTGGATGGATGGAAACTTTTATTACACAGATAAAAATTGCTGGTGGTTTAGCTCTGGTCAACGCTGCTCGAAAGCGAAAAGCGGCATCTCCCTGGCTACGTTTGTGGTCGAGCGACTGGCGGTGTGTGCCATACTGACAAATACACAATAGTAGGCATTTTTTTATTTGTTTAACATCTTGCTTTCTTCGAAACGAAACTAAGGCGCTCGCCCAAGAGAGTATATATTTAGTATAGCTTTGGTGATATTTACAAATGTACTATATTGTTCGTTGTATGCGGAGATATGGAACAAAATTCGGTTCCAAACGACGCGGAAACCCGGCAGATAATTTCAGAAAGCCAAATTGAAGAATAATTTTTTTTGGGGGGGAAAGGAAATGGCGCAATATTAGACAGGCGTCATTTCCTGTTCCTAAAACCAACTTTCATTTTCCATCGCTTACGGCGCGTTCGGGTGTCCACTGAGACATGTGAGGCAGGCATCATTTCCTACCCTTAAAACCAACTTTCACTTTCCTCCATAAAAAGGCCGCCGCGGTCAGGTTCGAACCCGGGAACTGATCCGGAGTTCCCGGGTTCGAACCCAACCGCGGCGGCTGCGTTTTTACGCAGGAAAAACGCTAAGGCGCCCGTGTGCTGTGCGATGTCCGTGCACGTTAGATCCCCAGGTGGTCGAAATTATTCCGGAGCCCTCCACTACGGCACCTAATTCTTCCTTTCTACTTTCACTCCTCTATTATCCCTCCCCTTACGGCGCGGTTCAGGTGTCCAACGATATATGAGACAGATACTGCGCCATTTCCTTTCCCCAAAATCTAATTATTATTATTATTCACTTTCCTTTCCTTACGGCGCGGTTCGGGTGTCCACCGAGATATGTGAGACAGGCGTACTTTCCTTTCCTTAAAACCAATTTTCATTTCATTTTTCTTCCCTTGCGGGCGCGATCCGGGTGTCGGTTCATTTCCTTGTTCGACCTCTAGCTACATTCAAGGTCAAACTTGCTGCCCCGCTGACAGCTAGAAAAGCTGGCATAGTGAAATTTGCGCTACAAAAAATCTGCCAGGGTGGTTCCCGACTGGTCCAGGCATCCACGGGGTTGTGCTCCACATAAAGTCCGATATCTGCCATATCTGCCACCAGCCATATCTGGCCGGCGGGCTGAGCGGTCCATAAAGCAGCCTCCCAGGAAGATTGAGTGGGATTGGGGATGGGGGTACTGCCTGAGGGGAAGAACATTCCCAAAGGTAGTGGAAAAGTGGGGATCTGTGCACGCACAGAGGTGTAACAATGAGGAGGAAAGGTAGGGTGAAAGGATGAGAGGCAGTAGGGTGAAATAAAGCAGCCCCTCTGTAATTGTCGCCATGTGGCACTGGATAAGGGCGACGAGGTAGTGTGGTGTGGTGGTAATGTCATGCGGCTGAGTTTGCAGAATGTGGTGATTTGATGACATGTATAAAGGACCGATAGGGGCTCAAGATCGTCCGGGGTCCGGGAGTAGAGTTCTCGGGCGAGCGCATTAACGCGCTCATTACCGGGGATCGAGGCATGCCCAGGGATCCACGACAGAGTAACCGTTCGGTCGAGAGAGGTGGCTGTGGCAACAATACGGTGTGGGCCGGCGTCGCCACGCCCTTTAGGTAGTGGCGGCATATGGCCTGGGAATCTGTGCCAATTTCGGTTATGTTTTTGTCAATGGTGGAGTGGGCCAGCGCAAGTGCGATGGCGGCCTCTTCCGCCTCTGCAGGCGAATTAGTTCGGATAGTGGCGGCGGCCCCCCCCCTGTGCCATCTTCATAGGCTGCGACTGCCGTGAAAAATACTACTTCAGTATTTTTTGCTGCGTCGACATATAGGATATCGGAGCGGTTGCTGTATGCTTTGGTGTAAAATTTTGCTCGAGCCTGTCGCCTACCCTGATGGAGGCTAGCGCTCATATTGCGCGGTAGGGGCTTCTGATATATGGGATCCTGCGTGCGCAGAGAAATCATATAAGGTGTAGGAATTGTTGGGGTGGGATTGGGTAGACTGAGACGAAACTGTCGCAGTAGGCGTTGTCCTGTTTCCGTGCTACTCAGGCGGACTAATTAATTGTTTGATGCGTTGAGCTTCTATTAATTAGATCATAGTATTGCGGGTACTAGTGGCCAGGAGACGTTTCGTGCCAACCGTGGAAAGAAGGCGTAGGGCGGAGGTGACAGCCGTGCGCATTAGGATATCTGCCTGTTGTGTTTAGCGTTGAGTGAGTATGTGGTATGTGAGGTGGTATGTAATGCGGCTAATGATTAATGCATTTGTCATATTGAGGGTCTCGCGCTCACTCCGCCCATGACTGCGTGCTGCCACCCGCTTGATTAGTGCAGTGACCTGTTTGGTCTGTCTTTGCAAGAGATGAAGGGTGGCGGTTGCATCGAGCGTGCTGTCAATGAAAAGGCCGAGAATCTTCAACTGAGACAAAATGGCACTTGATTTCCGTATATGCGCATTTCAATGCGGGGGTGGGGAGGTCACTGGGGAGGGGTTTCAACTGCAATAGTCATGTTTTACTTGGAGAGCAACGGAGGCCTGTGTGTGCTAAATTTGTGGTGGTGATGTATGACAGATTGCAGCATATCCTGGGCTGTTGCAATGGATCCTCCCGTTGTCCAGATGGTTATATCATCTGCGTATATGGCTGTGTGGAGCCCCTGGGGTAGCAGCAAGGGCCTTTGCCAGTGGCGCTAGTGCAGTGTTCAAAAATAAAGGTGATAGGACCACCCCTTGTGGGGTTCTACGGTTAGGCAGGGGGAAATGCTGGGAGGCGACATCCCCAAGGCGGAGTTCTTCCGTTCGTCCCTGCAGGACGGTCCGAACATATTGCCACACTGTTAGCTATTTTGTGGCGCCGCCATGCGGTGCGACAGCACCCGCTGGTCTTCGTTGCCTTCCCCGGCTCGTGCGTTGGTTCGCTGAGTGTGCCTGCTTTGCTAGTCCTGGTGTGTCCTTCTACCCTTTCTGCCGGGTTTCGGTGACGATATTGCCATATGCGGGTGCCGCAGCCCGTGATGGCTAATGTCGTCAGGACATGGTCATGGCTTATTGTGTCGAAAGCCTTATGAATATCCAGGGCCAGTATGGCTTGCGTAGCCGCTGTATGGCGCTTAGTGTAAAGAGAAACTCTTTGAGGGCGGGAAGTACGTATTGCGCCGAGATGGTTGGACGGAAGCCAAATTGAACGTTGGAGAGGAGGAGGAGGAGGAAAAAGTTGATTAAAGTTAAGGGGAGTTGGGCGGGCTTAGTTGGGCGGAGTTGGGTGGGGCCCTCATTCCAGGGCTCCACAGGCTTGAGCTGCCCTGTGGGCCCGCTGTATGAGGGCCCGTTGGTCCTCCAAGTTATCGCTGGTCAGCAGCGCCTCCCACCGCTCAAAAGACGTGTTTTCTTTTTGTAGAATGTTTGGTTTGGCCCCACATCCCCACGAAATGGAAAAGAGTGTAGGGCGGGCCTGGCACCAGGGGCAGGTGTCGGAGTATTATGTTGGGTGTATGAGATGTAGTCATGGAGGATTGGAAATTGGTTCTTCGGTATCTTCCACCATGAGACGGCATCTGGGGTGTCTAATTTCTTATGAAGTGGAGGGAAGTGTCTCCTTTGAAGACGCTGACAATCGAGGCGTTCGCTATAACTAGAAGGTAGAGGAGTAAAAGCGGGCACAGTTTGTGGTCCCGCTCGGATGATGATGCCTTGAGCATGTGGCCTCTCATTTCACCCAGTCCCTCGTGGCCTGGGGTCCAAGTGATTTGGTGGTGCCTGGTGAGGGGTGTAGTGCCCATGAGCCGACTGAAGTGCTCGGGAACTCAGCCTCTCAGGAAGTTTCGACACGCGTGTCCCGGGTCTGTGATCATATGAGCGCTTTGGCCTTGGAACTCGTAACGGCTAATGACAATGGCCTAATGACAACGAAGGCGCGAATGTCCGGTCCCCGTAGAGTATCTGTTACGGGTCCAATTGGAATTATTTTTGGAAATGTGGCGGAAAGTTTGAAGGATGCTTCACTCCCGCCACCGGTTGGCCCGGCATTGCACTGCCTCCGGGATCGGCCTTGTCTTTAGCGCATCTTTACCATCCTGTCTTTCTATCCCATCTTTCAACCCTCCTACTATCTGCACGTGGTAGCGATTGTGGCTCGTCTTGAGCCGGTGAGCAGGCCTGTGCACTTTCCTTTTCTTTCTTCCTGGCAACAACGACAACAGACAATGACCACGGCTACAGTGAACTAGAATACTATAGCCACGGCGGTGGTCTCCGCGGCTGCTGGCGTTCCGGCTCTTACAGAAGCAGTGAATAAAGGGAGAAGCGGTGGCCCACTGCCGCCACTGCGTACTTGTCATCGTCGAGGTTTGCTGCGGCGTCAACATAAACCACGTTCGCGGAATTGGCTAGGCGTCGGCGTAGGTAGGATACTCGCGCTCGTCGTCTGCCTGTGTGAGCGTCTTGAAGCGTATGTTTCGGTATCAGGGCCTTGCTGATGTATTTCCTGTGCTGTTTTTTTAGAGAGGATTGAGCATCTAGAGAGCGATGTCCGCAACTCTGCCTACACGGCCTAGGATAGTTCGGCCAGATTGGGTGGTCTGAAGTCTTAGCGTTTGAGATGTACGGATGGCTTGTGTTAGTTCCGCAAAGGCGTTGAAGTTCCTAATGTGGTCAGACGCTCCGTCGAGGTGTCTTTAGGAAGGTTAAGGGCCGTCTTATATACCCTCCTTATGATGGTGTCAACTTGCTGCTCCTCTCCCTTTGTTAGCGTGTGAAACGGTAGTTCGTATGTGAGTCGGCTAAGTACCAGTGCTAGCAAAGCCGAAGAGTGTCTTCTTTTGGCAATCCTTGGCGATGCTTGGTAATGCGGCTGATCATGAGAGGTATTTGGTTTACGGTGGTTTTGAGAGTCTGATGGCGTGCGTAACATGGAGGTTGCTCTGCATCCAAAGACCAAGAATGCGGATCAGGTTAACATCCCTGACTTCCATGATGGCTTGACCCTCGATAGTGAGGTTGAAGGACTAGGAGAGACGTATCTCGGGCCATGTACTCGTATGACCTCCGATTTCTCCGGGGCGCAGTAGAGGCCGCTTTGCGAGGCGAAGTCCTCGGCGATCCGGGTTTCTAATTGCAGGGTGGTTTCTTTTTGGCCCAGGGACCCTTTGTGGCCCTTAGAGTTATATCATCCGCGTATATGGTAAAGCCTACATTTGGAAGTGCTTGTAGTGCACGCGATAGCCTGAGCATAGCAATGTTGAAAAACGGCAGAAATAATAGCTCCTGAGGTGTGGCTTTGTGTGGCATATTTTTGACGTCGGAGCGGTTCAGTCCGATGCCTACGTGGAATCGTTGGAGAAAGCTTGTTTCTAGGAACGGTTGCAGGCTCACCAACCTATCACGATCAACAATTAATTTAATCGTCACCTGGAGGGTGAGCGCGTTGCATATTCAGCGTGCGGAACGCATTCAACATTAGATGCCAAGCCGCGTCTACTTACCCAATACACCACAACTTTCGCTCTTTACCTAGGTTCAGCAGTAGTTGAACCGCAGCTAATTTTTTTTTCGGAGTGTGTGGTAGCGCTCCTCGATGGAGGCCGACGCCCAGAAAAAATTCTGAGGGTGTTTACGTCTGCTTACGTGGAGAAATGCGAAAACATGTTAGAAGAAAGGAAAGGTTTTTGAGGAAAGGAAAAGGCACAGTAGCTCTCACATCTCGACATGTCGGCGGACACGTAAACAGCGCCTTAAAGCATGCAACTGAAGGTGCATATGTCATTGGTCCGAACCCCAGTCGCAAGTGAGCCACCAGCTTGACTAAAACATGCTAGCCATTTGCAAAGAGAAATGCTATGACGTCAATCGGAATGCTGCACGACGAACGGTTAGTCAAAGTTTTTGAGGAATGTATTCGGGAATGCTGCCACCGCATTAATGTCCACCAGTGAATGACATCGCGAATATTCCATCTACTCCAACGATTCTTACCAACGTTCATTGCGTTAGGTTGCTGATATCCGTTTTCATCCTCCCTTTAGTCGCAACAACGCCTGAGATATCTGTTGCTCAAATCAGCCTCGTCGTTTCGGCGGGCGCGGTTTTGCCCCACGCCCCACCGCTCATCTCTTCCCGCCATTCTTCTTCCTGTCTGCACGTGGCACAGTCCAAGTCCTCGTCACCAATTTTTGCGGCGCTCCGCAGCACCTCACCAAAGGCACAGTAATCGGCCTCATCGAGCGCCTCAGCGCTCCTGTCGATGCTGAGACCCTCTCTGCGGCTCCTTCTTGTCCGCCCCCTCCCCAGCCTTCGGTGCCTCCTTTAGTTGTCAGCATTGCCCCACAACTCTTTGCTTAGGAGAGAGACGAGCTCCTCGCTCTGCTGGGTGAGATCCACGACTGGTTTTCTACGTCAGCCGGGGTTCGCCAGACTCCAATAGCAAAGCACAGAACAATTACCGACGACGCTGTCCATCCTGTTCGTCAGTAACTTTATCGCCTTTCGTTAAAAGAACGTGAAACGATACAACATTAAGTGCGCGAAATGTCGGCCGATGACATTATCCAACCTTCTTACAGCCCTTGGGCTGCTCCGGCGGTGCTGGTGAAGAAAAAATACGGCACCCTTCGCTTTTGTGTTGACTACCGGAGCCTGAACAGAGTCATGAAGAAGGACGTATACCCACTTCCGCGCATCGATGACGCGCTTGACCGCCTGCGCCATGCCCGTTACTTTTCATCCATCGACCTTAGAAGTGGTTATTGGCAGATAGAAGCTGATGAGCGTGACAGAAAAAAGACGGCTTTCATCACCCCGGATGGACTGTATGAGTTCAAGGTAATGCCCTTCGGACCCGGTACTGCTCCAGCGACCTTCCAGCGCGATAGGGACACCGTTCTCACCGGCCTCAAATGGCAAACATGCCTTGTTTGCCTTAATGATGTGGTCATTTTTTCCAGCACGTTTCATGAACATCTTGTTCGCCTAAAAGCAGTCTTGCAGGCTATCAGAAATATCGGCCTCACCTCAAGCCTACGAAGTGCCAATTTGCCTGTGACGAGCTGAAATTTCTGGGTCACGTCATCAGTCAAGAGGGCTTCGGTCCTGCGCTTCCTTCCCGACGCCGCCGGACAAGAACGCCGTGCGGAGGTTCCTGGGCCTCTGCGATTACTACAGACGCTTTGTTCCCAACTTTTCGCATATCGCCGCGCGGATTACTCGCCTCACGAAGGAGTCCATCCCATTCCATTGGTCTAGTAACAGCAGCTTGCATTTGACCATCTAAAACGACGCCTACAGGCTTCCCCTGTCCTAGGCCGTTTTGATAAGGACGCCGCGGCAGAGGTACACACTGACACTAGTAACACGGGCCTCGGGGCCGTCCTGATCCAGCACCAGAACTGCGCCGAACGTGTCATCGCATACGCCAGTCGTGTTTTGTCGAAGGCGAAAACCAACTACTCGACCACCGAAAAAGAATGCCTCGCAGTAATTTGGGCGATCACTAAGTTCAGACTCTATCTGTATGCATAGACGCCCATTCCAGGTGGTCACAGACCACCGCTCTCTGTGCTGGCTTACCAGTCAAGGGACCCTGCAGGCCGACTTGCGCGGTGGGCCCTTCGATTGCAAGAATTCGACGCTACGATCGTCTATAAGTCTGGTCGCAGACGCACTAATGCTGACTGCCTCTCCTGCGCTCCCGTCGAAGCCGCGCCTGATGATACGGACGACTGTGACATCTTTTTAGGAGCTCTATGTACCGACGATATGGCGGCGCGGAAGCGACACGACCCCGACCTTCGCGACGAGATCTCACATTTGGAGGGTCAAGGAGGCGTGGTTCCTCGTCCTTTTGTACGCGTAGTGCGTAATTTATGCCTTCGGGACAACGTTCTTAATACGAAGAACTGTGCCCTGAGCCCGAGGTCACGGCTTTTAGTTGTGCCCACTGGTCTACGCGACGAAATTAAGAAGCGTCTCAAGATGACCCCCACCTCGGGACACTTGGGGTTCAGTCGAACGCTCGCGCGAATACGTTCCAAGTACTATTGGCCACAACTTGACAAGACCGTCCACCATTGCACCAGGACCTGTCGCGAGTGTCAACGGCGCAAGACTCCACCCGTGAAGCCTGCGGGACTCCTTCACCATTTCATCCCACCGCTCAGTCTGTTCCAGCAGATCGATATGGACCTACTCGGACCTTTTCCAAAGTCGCAGTCGGGCAACCGATGGATGGTGGTGGCGACGGACTACCTCACACGGTATGCCGAATCACGCGCTCTGCCGTCATCAACGGCTTGGGATGTGGCAGTGTTTTTCGCCGAGTCCGTCGTTCTTCGACCCGGTGCCCCAGAGGTCCTTATCACTGATCGTGGTGCCGCATTTATGTCCCAACTTATCTCACAGATACTGAGCTTAAGCCACACCGCCCACCGCAAAACTACCGCATACCACCCGCAAAGAAACGGGCTGACCGAGCGCCTTAACAAGACCTTGGCTGACATGCTCTTAATGCATGTCGACATCGAGCACCGAACCTGGGACGAAGTGTTACCGAACGTAACTTTTGTGTACAACAATGCAGTACAAGAAACCACCAGATTTTCGCCATTTTGCCTGGCGCATGACCTGGAAGCCTTACCATGCTCGACGCTATGCTGCCCCACCAGCCAGTTGTCTACACTCACGCCGATGCTCAACTTGTCGATCAACTCACGGAAGAAGCCCGACAGTTGGCCCGCCTTCGCATCCAAGCCCGCCAGCAAGTCGATGCTCGACAATACAACCAAGGCCACCGTGATGTTCAGTTCAATCCTGGCGATCGAGTGTGGGTGTGGACTCTAATTCGAAGCCGTGGTCTTAGCGAGAAGCTGCTGAAACGATACTTTGGCCCGTACGAAGTGATCCGCCATATAGGCGACTTAGTACGAAGTGCTGCCGATCGTTACGCGGCCGTCACGCCGCCCGCCCGCCTCCGAACTTGTCCACGTAGCTCGCCTGAAAGCGTACTGTGACCGCTCGGAGCACGTGGCCCAACTCTTCACGCTTTCGGGAGGGGAGTAATGTCGTGTGGTGTTATTGTTCTTCCTTGATTTTGCACTTAACGTCACCTTCAACCGGCGGCGTGCCGATCGCCGGTGACGAGGTAGAAGCTCGGCAGAACTCGCTCGTGAGCCCGGCCGCGACCGCTTGGCCTGTCTCTGGCGCCTGCTACTGTGGTCCTGGTCCCCCATTGTGCCTTCGACCCGCGTCGTCTCCACAACCCGTGACAATATGACCGATTACGTCAAATACCAAGTGACGCATCAGAGGACCAACTTCCGCCGTCAACATAGCCTCCTATTCCTTCTGCATTAAGAATCAGCCGAACGCAATACTAGTGCTCAGCATCACCTCCCGAATGGGAGATCAATTTTTTAGAGCGGCGCTCGGCCAGCTAAAGACACTATTAGATCTCTATCAAGTGTCAGAAAAATTATTCCCCTTTATAAAGTTCAGCCTGCCAGCTATAGTCTGGGTGAAACGGCAGGCCTGCCTTTGTTGCAATGTATACAACGAACTCCTTTGAGCATCACCACTATGTATGAGTCCTTAGAAATGAGCCGGCGATAGACTGTTACTGTAAACTGAAAAATAACAATTGGTTTTTAGGGAATGGAAATGGCGCAGTATATGTGTCACATTTCGGCGCACACCTGAACCGCGCCGTAAGGGAAGGAATAAAGGAGGGAGTGAAGGAAGGAATGAAGAAAGAGGTGCTAACATTCACAGCGCAAGACGAACACGGACACGAGGGGAGACACCACAAAGCGCCGACTTCAACAAAAGTTTATTGCTGTGCGAGCGACTATATATGGTGTACAGCGGACAGGCGCAGCAACGAAAAGGTACAATCATTCATGAGCATCTGGTAGCGGCGCCACATCGCAAGCGAACACATCATTTTCTGCACACGACAAAAAAAAGGAAAAAACAAAAAGCTAAAAAACCTAAAAAGCAGTACGCGCACAAGAACGTCGAAGCCATAATACTCATTCCGAAATTCGCAAGATATGACGCTCCTTATCACTTAACAGCAATGATGGAGTGCTGACACAGTGATCCCTTTTTTTTTTGCAATCTCTGCAGCCTCAGCAATCTCCCTGGCTGTTTTGCTTATGTACTTGTGAAGGATGGTGGTTCCTCCCAAAGAAGGACCACGTTCCTTGCACTGTTGGCAATCACGGCAGTGTATGCCGAGATGACGAGATGCCCCGATCACGGCATACACTGCCGTGATTGCCAACAGTGCAAGGAACGTGGTCCTTCTTTGGGAGGAACCACCATCCTTCACAAGTACATAAGCAAAACAGCCAGGGAGATTGCTGAGGCTGCAGAGATTGCAAAAAAAAGGGATCACTGTGTCAGCACTCCATCGTTGCTGTTAAGTGATAAGGAGCGTCATATCTTGCGAATTTCGGAATGAGTATTATGGCTTCGACGTTCTTGTGCGCGTACTGCTTTTTAGGTTTTTTAGCTTTTTGTTTTTTCCTTTTTTTTGTCGTGTGCAGAAAATGATGTGTTCGCTTGCGATGTGGCGCCGCTACCAGATGCTCATGAATGATTGTACCTTTTCGTTGCTGCGCATGTCCGCTGTACACCATATATAGTCGCTCGCACAGCAATAAACTTTTGTTGAAGTCGGCGCTTTGTGGTGTCTCCCCTCGTGTCCGTGTTCGTCTTGCGCTGTGAATGTTAGCATGAAGTACCAACTCGCCCAGCAACTGATTTTAAGAAAGAGGTGCTGTAGTGGAGGGCTCTGGAATAATTTCGACCACACGCAGATCTTTAACGTGCACTGACATGGCACAGCCCACGGGCGCCCTAGCGTTTCACCTCCATCGAAACGCAGCCGCCGCGCTCGGGTTCGAACCCGGGAACTCTGCCTCAGTAGCTGAGCGCCCTAACCACTGAGCCACCACGGCGGGTCCTCATCATCATCGTCATCATCAGCCTTACTACACCCACTGCAGGGCAAAGGCCTCTCCCATGTCTCTCCAATTAACCCTATCCTTTGCCAGCTGCATCCACCCTGTGCCTGCAAACTTCTTAATCTCATCCGCCCACCTAACCTTCTGCCGCCCCCTGCTACGCTTACTTTCTCTTGGAATCCACTCCGTTACCCTCAAGGACCAGCGGTTATCTTGTCTTCGCGTTACATGCCCTGCCCAAGCCCATTTCTTTCTCTTGATTTCGACTAGGATGTCATTAACCCGTGTTTGTTCCCTCACCCACTCTGCCCGCTTCCGATTTCTTAACGTTACACCTACCATTTTTCTTTCCATGGCTCGCTGCGTTGTCCTTAACTTAAGCTGAACTCTTTTCGTTAGCCTCCACGTTTCTGCCCCGTAGGCGAGTACCGGTAAGATTATACTGTTGTACACTTTCCTCTTGAGGGAAATTGGTAAACTGCCACTCATGATCTGCGAGGATTTGCCATATGCGCTCCACCCCATTCTTATCCTTCTAGTTATCTCCCTCTCATGATCCGGATCAGCTGTCACTACCTGCCCTAAGTAGACGTATTCTGTCACAATTTCTAGGCTCTCGCTGCCAATCGTGAACTGTTGTTCCCTTGCTAAGCTGTTGAACATTACCTTGGTTTTCTGCATGTTAATTTTTAGACCCATCGATCTGCTCTGCCTGTCTAACTCGTTGATCATGATTTGCAGTTCACCTCCTGAATGACTCAGCAAGGCAATGTCATCAGCAAATCGCAGATTATTTAGGTATTCTCCATTTATTCTTATTCCCAAGTGTTCCCAATTCAGGCCTCGAAATACCTCCTGTAAACACGCGGTGAACAGCATTGGCGAAATCGTGTCTCCTTGCCCGACGCCCTTCCTTATTAGAATTTTATTGCTGACTTTATGGAGGACTATAGTAGCTGTGCAGTTGCTATATATATCTTCCAGTATTTTGACATAAGGCTCTTCTACCCCCTGATTACGCAATGTCTGTATCACTGCTGAGGTTTCCACTGAGTCGAATGCTTTCTCGTAATAAATGAAAGCTATATATAAAGGTTGGTTATATTCTGCGCATTTCTCTATCTCCTGATTGATAGTGTGAATATGATCTATTGTGGAATATCCTTTACGAAAGCCTGCCTGATCATTTGGTTGATTAAAGTCTAACGTTGCCTGCACTCTATTAGCGATTACCTTAGTAAATACTTTGTAGGCAACGGATAGTAAGCTGATCGGCCTGTAATTTTTCAAGTCCTTGGCGTCTCCCTTCTTATGAATTAAGATAATGTTTGCATTCTTCCAAGCTTCTGGTACAGTCGAGGTCATAAGGCATTGCGTATACAGGGTGGCTAGTTTTTCTAGCACGATGTCCCCTCCATCCTTCAGATCTGCTGATACCTGATCCTCCACAGCTGCTTTTCCCCTTTTCATTGCTTCTAAGGCTTTCTTTACATCATCTTTCGTTACTGGCAGGATGACGCATTGCTGTGCACTGTTGTCTTTCTCATTAACGCTCTGATTACATTGGCTACTGTACAGGTCTGTGTAGAACTCTTCGGCTACGTTAACTATCTTATCCATATTGCTAATGACATTGCCCTGCTTGTCTCTTAATGCATACATCTGGTTTTTACTTATTCCTAGTTTCCTCTTCACTGTTTTTAGGCTACCTCCGTTCTTTATAGCATGCTCGATTCTCTCCATATTAAACTTCCTTATGTCGGCTACCTTGCGCTTATTAACTTTGATAGCTCCGTTAGTTCTGTTCTATCGGTAGGGTTAGATGCCCTCATGTTTTGGCGCTTCTTAATCAGATCTTTCGTCACCTGGGATAGCTTCCCGGTATCCTTTCGAACTGTCCTACCGCCTACTTCTACTGCGCACTCCGTAATTATTGATGTCAGATTATCGTGCATTGAATGAACATCAAGATCATCTTCCTCAGTTAAAGCCGAATATCTGTTTTGCAGCGCTATCCTAAACTCCTGTGCTTTCCCTCTTATGGCTAACTCGCTAATGATCTTCTTCTTCACTAGCTTCTTCCGTTCCCTCTTCAACTCTAAGCTAAGTCTAGACCTTACCATTCTGTGGTCGCTGCAGCGCACCTTTCCGAGGACGGCCACATCCTGAATGATGCCAGGTTTAGCGCATAGTATGAAGTCGATTTCATTTTTAATCTCACCATTGGGGTTCTTGCAGGTCCACTTCCTGTTTTCTCGTTTGCGGAAGAAGGTATTCATGATCCGTAAATTATTTCTATCCGCGAATTCGACTAATAACTCTCCCCTGCTATTTCTAGAGCCTATCCCATAGTCACCTACCGCGTGGTCGTCAGCCTGCTTCTTGCCCACCTTCGCATTGAAGTCGCCCATCAGTACTGTGTACTGCGATTTTACTTTATTCACTGCTGATTCTACGTCCTCATAGAAACTTTCAACGGTCTGGTCATCATGGCTGGATGTGGGTGCGTAGGCCTGCACCACTTTCAGCTTGTACCTCCTATTCAGCCTAATTGCTACAGCTGCTACCCTCTCGTTAATACTGTAGAACTCCTCTACGTTGCCAGCTATATCCTTATTAATGAGGAATCCCACACCTAGTTCTCGTCTATCCTCTAACCCGCGATAGCACAGTATGTGTCCGTCCTTTAGTACTGTATACGCCTCACCTGTCCTCCTAACTTCGCTAAGCCCTTTCACATCCCATTTAATTCCCGCTAGTTCCTCAAACAGCACTGCTAGGCTAGCCTCACTTGCTAAAGTTCTAGCGTTAAACGTTGCCAGGTTCAGATTCTAATGGCGGCCTGTCCGGAGCCAGAGATTCTTAGCACCCTCCGCTGCGTCACAGGTCTGACCGCCGCCGTGGTCATTTTCTCCGTAGCCGCTGGGGACTGAGGGCCGAGGGTTAATTGGTTTGATCATAGAAGGTTGTGGCCAAGTACTACACCAGGGTGGCCAAATCCTGCTCTGGTGAGAGAGTGCGTTGTAGGTTCTGGTCACCGAGATCAGGCCGCACTCCAGGCCTGGTTATGCAATTCAATCGACACGCGGATATTTTTTTTTTTAACCCGGTGGAGAATTGCGCGGCACCAGGATTTGAGCCCAGGTCCTCTCGCACGCGAGGCGGATGTTCTACCTCTACGCCATCGCTGCAGCCTCCACGGCGGGTGTTACTTTCTAAAAATCATATTTTTTGAAGCGGTAGCTTGACTACCAGAGATAACCGGCTGAGATCGCCGTGCATATTCAATGACTTTCAAAGCTCAGCACAGGTCAAGCCTCAGTGCCCAAGTTCGGACAACCAGTGAATGCTCAGTGGTCAGACCAATGGTCAAGGCATTGTAAAGGTCAAAGGTCGAGGTGAAAGGTTAAAGTCATTTCAAGGACAGTGGAAAGTCAAGATTATCATGGTCGTAAGGTCACGTCAAGGTGAATAAAAATTGGGTCACGTGATCGACTCTTGGATCGACGAGGAGCCGAAACGCGGCGTTTAGGTGATAGGGCGTGACGTCGCGCCCTCTTTAACCGAGTACATAATGGGAGGAGCGCCGGCGCACCTAGGAACGAAGTCGACATGCGGTGTTCGCGAGCTAAGCTGTGACGTCGAGTAAAAAAAAAAGAAAAAAAAACATACCAAAGACCAAAGAAACGACCAAAGCATAGCATAATAAGACATTGCCAGGCTAAACCATCTTGAAGCTACGGCTTCTCGGTTTAACCAAAGCTAAACCGGCATTATTTTTTTTAAATTCCGGAGCCAATTTCTTGGAACAATTTTTCTAAGCGGTGTACGTCACGACTATAGTGATGACATGGTCAATGACAGGAAGCCCGCCTCTGCCATTCGCTATAGGGACACAACCTGGGCCAGAGGGCGCTGCGGACGCCAGTGAATAGCGACCTCTCCGAGCGAATCCTCCTAGTTGATCGAGCAGGACATAATAATTAATAATAATAATTGTTTTCGGGGAAAGGAAGTGGCGCAGTATCTGTCTCATATATCTTTGGACACCTGAACCGCGCCGTATGGGAAGAGATAAAGGAGGGAGTGAAAGAAGAAAGGAATAAAGAGGTGCCGCAGTGGAGGGCTCCGGAGTAATTTGGACCACCTGGGGATCTTTAACGTGCACTGACATCGCACAGCACACGGGCGCCTTAGCGTTTTCCCCCCATAAAAACGCAGCCGCCGCGGTCGGGTTCGAACCCGGGAACTCCGGATCAGTAGTCGAGCGCCCTAACCACTGAGCCACCGCGGCGGGTATGGACGACGAGCTTCGCCACTGGCTTGTGTGCGTTTGCCTCGTCCGCACGTGAAGGAGACTAATTTCGCGCGCGCGCGCTCGTTCTTTCTGGCTCGCGCTTCGGCGCCGTTGTGACAGGAGCTTGCATCCCGCAAGCTATGCTCTCTCCGCTCGTGCATGGACGCCGTTGTGAGAGAAAAGCGCGCCTACTGGAGGGTTTTCCTCGCGCTTTGGCACTGCTGTGAACTCGTGCTTTAGAGAGGGAGCAGCTCGTGTGCGCGGCGTCAAGCAAATGAAAAGGGCGCTGTTTTCGTCACGCCTAGTTTTGTGCCCATAGTGCATAACCACGTGGTGTACGAAGTGAAAACTGAAATTGAAGCCTACCTTCGAACGAAACTGCGCCACGAATGCGGTTCGCGCTTTTTTTTTTCGTGTCTTCAAATTGTGCTAGCTCAGCTCGATGTCCTTGCTTCCTCCGTGCGTGCTGGTCAGACGTTTCTGCTACCTTTTTCTTTTCCGCGGTGTTTCAATGGCTTTGGCGCAAAGCTGCTCACCCCAGTGTCGCAGGATGAATCGCGCCGCGTTTAGATCTGTGCGCAATACGAAAGCGCATTTCGAGATGTCGATACGCTTTAATGAATCCCATTCTGTTGAACTTTGAGAGTTTTAGCATGGGCGTGCGGTGACACAATATGGCAAGCATTGCCGATCCTACCGGTGTCGCGCTTGCCTAGCCGCTTCTTCCGTATTGTCGTATTTACAGCAGATGGCGCATTCACCATGCATATATCTAAAAATAATACCTGTTAATCCGTAGCCACTCAAAAACGGCTTTGCTCACAATCTACGTACAATCTTGGAACGTTAAACTCACAAACCACTGGCACGACTCAGTTCTGATGCGGATCTACGGGGCACGTAACATTATTGCGCGGCCGCCCGAGGTCTGCAGTATATGTGGTCTGTAATCTGCAGAGCCACACTCCTACCGCGTGTGTACGACAGAGACACAAGATCAGTTCACATATGGAATCGTGTCTGCCATCTTCGCCTTTGCAGTTCGATGCGCTGCCAGTTTACATGATGTCGGCCGAGTAAGCGCACATATATTAAGTGCCCGCCAGCGTTCTCTCCTGTTGCGGCAGGTGATGGATCATTACTACTATTTTTTAATCTATGCTGCAGCGCCCGATACCGCACCGGAACTTCACAGTGAACGCTCTCTGCCACCTGGGTAATTTCTGTTGACAGCACACACAGCTGTAAGCAAGTGCGTCATTTCAGGGAAGCCCACAAGTCAAGCTAGACGCTTCTCCGTTTTTAGGCAATCGTGGTGCCGCTTGTCACTTCGATCACCGCGTAAAAATTGCCCATCGATGGACATAAACAGCGCACTGCGCCGTCGTCAGGCTGTGCTCGCATCCGTCGCGCCCTCGAGGAGACGGGCGCGCGCAGCACGCGAACACTGCCAGTCAGAGCGCCGAGGCGCCGTCGCGCCCGATCGGCGCTTCAGAATTCCGCCGCTACGGGAGGAGCACGGCGCTGTCGTCGCGTGGCAAACCTTAGGTTGGGGTCTCTATAGGCATGGCGTCACGGCTACATTTCCGGCACGAAAGCAGTCGTATGCGTTGCACTCGTTGGCGCGGCCGCCGCCGTACTGAAAGGAAGGGGAACGGCGCTATTTTAGCGCCGCCTGTAAACGGCCCGTCCGCCGGGTGAATCCCCTGAGCCAGCGGACGAGTCGTTGGTGCCATTTCCGGTGTTCAGCAGCCGGTTTCTACACAGGGCGTACTTGTAGAGTTCGAAGGCTATCGCGGTTGTCATTCGCAGAAGTCGCGCCTAGAGATCCGGGAAGACGATGCGATCTCAGTGACAACGGTGAACGGTACGCAAGCGATTGCGCCGACGGTGGCGCCCTCCTGAAGTAAAAAACAAAAACCCAGTGGCGACGCGTAAAGTATTCACGGGCGCAGCGCGGTCCCAACCTCTTTATTTTTTCGCGCTCGCCGGTGTGTATGACCTAAGAAGGAGAGGCCTAACGTCATTTTGTAGCGATAGCTACATTACGATAGCATTTCGAGCCTTCAGCGTGGCGGCACCGTGGCTGGTGACGTGGTGCGGAGCAGCTGCCGGCGGCGCCGTGGCTGATCACGTGGTTCGTCACGTGGTTGGTCATGGGACCACCCGCGTGGTGCGGAGCAGCGCCGGCGAAACCACGACACAGTGCTTCTAGAGCACTGAAACCGAGCTGCCGCAGTTGTGCGCAATCGCCGTGTTAAGTGGGACGAAGATGAAGAAGGAACGCCCAGCGAAACGGAGCGGCGAATGACTGACTTTGCAATTCAACTGAGCAAGTTCCACTCGGCCAGCTGTAGCTATCGCGTGGCTCCAGCTTTAACCAAAGCTAAACCACCGCCATTTTTTTATTCGCCGATATCTTTCCTGTTGATCAAGCTAGGTCAAAACTTTTTGCGGTGAGGGGACGACGAGTGAAGGAATAATTATCGCCCATCTTCTTTACTTAGTAGATGTGTTTTCCTAGTCCCTATAATCAAAATATTTTTGATCGAATACTAGAAAAAAAATTGAAAAGTGCAGCTTCTTCCATAATTTTTAACCCAATCCACAGACTCCAAAGACACTCATTTAAATGCTGAGGTGAAAAAAGGGAAGAGCTAATAACTCACCGGTTATTTTTTTAGCGCTCCACTGCGTTTGTAATGGGAAGGAGAAAGCTTCACAAGCCAGTGGGATGAGATCTGCGGATTCTACAAGTCCCCTCGCGTATGCTCTCAGGGATGGGATATCCTTGATCTCTAACGTCTCTGGCAGCAAGCCTTCAAGAACCTGTAGCGAAAGAATAAGGGGGGGGGGGGGGGGTGGAGTGGTTGGTAATGGGAACAGAATTTCGATGGAAAGAAAAACGTGGCATATTCGACGCTATTATGGTTTTAAGAGCGAAGAGTTCCAGCAATGTAAGGGTGCAGGAAATGATTGTGTTATCGCCTCCCCACACTACTCGTGGTCTGTCAGACGTACTGCAGAAAAAGTTGCCGGAATTATTCCAGTCTACTCAGTTTTTTTTTTTTTTTATCGAACAGCATAATAGCGAATACGGGGCTATTCGCCGCATCGGAATGAAACCTTAGCAGCGAGATATCTCGTCCACAATTTCAGGCTGAGCAAAATAATTCCATTTGTTTTAAGCTAAGGGCGGTTTGATTTGATTTCATTTGATTAATTTGTTTCCTTCCTGATATAGAAAAAGGAGCAAGAGCAAAAGGCGAAACGCCTGACGATGGCTCTTGCCCCGCATAGTTTGTCACAAACGGTTATTTAACATAGCTTTAAGCGATAAGTTTTGCACCAAAATCTGCTGGGGGAAATAAGAAAATGTCACGTAGCACGGAGGGGAAAAAAGGTGAATCATTCATGTAACAAAAAATAGGTGTATGGAGCAAACAATAAACCGCACATGCCCACACAAAAGATTCTCTCTCTCTCTCTCTCTCTTTCACGTTGCTCAGCACATTAAGCGGAATGGTACTCTTGGTGCCGAAAGAGCTTGCCACACCCTTGTCTCACCCAAACGCATTTACTTATTCAGAACACGAAGACCTGGGATTAGCAGAAAATTACTTTCACATTACCGATTAGGAATGTACAAGAGGCAGAGCTTGGCAGAAACTTTTATCTTTTTTTGTTATCTTCGTGTGAGCGTCGTACAACCGGCACCAATAGCAACCCATGCACGGCATAGGCGTGCAAGAACTAAATTTGAGAGTAATATAATTAACATTTCAGAGCAAATGCAGTAAAAAGATTGACAAATGCATGAAGAAATGAAAACGACTATGAATATTTAGAAAAGGGAATGGCGTAGTGACTGCCGCACTTCTCGGTGGACACATGAAGCGCGCCGTGACGGAAACAAGGAAGATGGGAGTGAAAGAAAAAAGAGAAAAAGATGTGCCATAGTGGAGGGCTCCGGAGTAATTGCGACCAGCTCATGTCCAACATTCTCGGAGATATATTTTGAATATTGGAGTGTTGCAAGGCCCTGTTGCATTAATATTGAAGGCAAAGGTCCATGCTTCCAATGCGTTGCCAAATATTTGCTTTAAAGCCTTTCCATCGCTCGCATCGAGTTTTCAAGACTACCACAGAAAACAAACGGAAAGGTTTTACACGATAGCAATTACAATAACAGCAAACAAATGTAAGCCTGCCGACGGGAGATCTCCAGATTTATTGGTTTTTGCAGTGAACTCTTATAATATACGAATTTGTGAAGCATTCCTGTGATAGGGTTAGCGGTTTATTTAGTAAGCGCTATTTGTTAGGGCGTGAGTGTGCCCGCATTTTGTAAAGTTGTTTCTAGCATATGTGTATCATAGGTAGCATGTTGCTAAGAGCCCCTTATTTCAAAGAATAAGCGTGGAATAAACCACTGATGTACTGTTTTTCCCTCCATGTGTGACATGTGCATGTGTGATTGATTAATTTGCATTGCGTGGATGGTTGGTCAGGATACGTTTCTTGCATAATGACCTCATTGAGCATGTGCACTCATTCTGCTTAACTGCATATTCTATTGCTTTGTTACATTTGATTAGCGCGTCGCGAACTTAGCTTGGAGTATTAAGGAAGTAGAAATCTTGGCATGTTGATTTTGTACTTTACGCCTGACGTCTGCAGTTGCAAGCAACATCGCAAGTACTTCATGTTAAAAGAAAGATACGTTATACCGAGCACATCATTTCTTCTATATTGACCTGATTAATTACTAGTGCCGAGTAATTTGTCATTCATTCAAAAATTCACGACTTCCCACGTGGCTTTCATATCTAGCTAGGAATTTTGACTGCAACCGTGACTCCAACTTCCAACAGCAGTTTTAAACGTGGAACACTAGAAAATGCAGCTGGCATTGAAGAATTTCTGGCCTGAATCCTTCGTGAGGAATAGCCTCCAGCGCACTTGGAACAGAGTTTGGTGTGTGTTGGAAAAGAGAAAACTAAGGCTTTGCGATATTCAGGGCAATTCAGGCCGCAGAGTCGAACGCAGAAGCGAAAGGAATTCTCAATTGCTGCCACTTGTTCAACGCGCCGCGAAGAAATGGGCGCCGGAGGACAAATTTTTTTTTCATATGCGAGGACCATGTCGCGAATTCGCGTTCCGCACGACACAGTAAAGAGGCTGTTCAAATTTACTTTTATTGTGACGCAAGGAAGACTTTTACGAGAGTAAACCCTCCGTCCTTGGCTTCTTTGCCATAGTACAACAAGCGCCTCAGGCCCGCGGAAACCATCATCACTTAACTGTGCTCAGGTTCGAGCTCAGATTGTGCGAGCGCCTGCTTTCTCCGCACTGCGTTCGTTTAACCCCAGAACCTTCTAGGAACCAAAACCGGCGACGTCAGTGCACCTTGTTCGGTGCACCAACCATGCGGTGGATTTAGACCAGAAAGCTCAATTAGTCATAGAGTTTCTAATACAACTTAGACGGAAAGCTGGCGCCACCGTCTACGCGAGTTTCTTAAAGAGCACTTCATCCACCTCGGGAATTCCATGAAGAGCGAGGGCTCGTGTATGGTTTGGATAATGTTACGCCAAAAGCGCGGATTGTAACTCGCAATTGAAAGTTGTGCCGCGATCCTCTCCTCTGCGCACAGATCAAGTTATTTCGATATTGCGTTCTCACTTCTTTGATACATTTAATGCGACTGAAGGAGGCGGATGAAGAAGAAAGGCAGGAGGTTGGCCGGAAGAATAGCCGGTTTGCTACCTTGCATGGGGAGAAAGGGGTGCGGGGATAAAAAGGTGAGGAGAAAAGAGAGTGGAGCCATCATCACTTAGCTGTGGATATTAGGCTGGTATGGAAACTTTCACAGCATTTCTTCGAGTTTTCCTCAAGAAGACTGCTACTCTTTAGGTAGAATCCACGTTTTATGCCCAAAAATAGGCAAGTCATGTACGGAACCTCGCCTTTCCGGCAATCCTGCGACCCTCCCTATTAAGTCATATTAACAAACTCTACGCAAAAAGTGACGACCGCCAGGACCTTGGCAGCCATTTCTTGTGATCTTCTACAGCAATCGCTTCTTGAGCCTCGTGGTCTTAATTCATGGCATAGTATGGTCAGCCTGGAAGGTGAGGTGTCGTCACAGGAGAAGATCATAGGAGTTTTGTTTCTGGAAGGCAATGGCCGGATTCTCCGACTAGTATCTGCGACGTAAATCTAGCGAGGGAAGGAAATGCTCAGGCCTCCTTTGTACAATGTTCTGGTGTCACCCACTGACGGCCAAGATTTAACTAAGCGCGAGGATCAGTGTGGGTTTGCGGGTGGACACGGAATCGCGTATGAGGTCGTGCCAATTCCGAGGATGGCACCTCTCGTCCCACCCGCCGCGGTGGCTCAGTGGTTAGGGCGCTCGACTACTGATCCGGAGTTCCCGGGTTCAAACCCGACCGCGGCGGCTGCGTTTTTATGGAGGAAAAACGCTAAGGCGTCCGTGTGCTGTGCGATGTCAGTGCACGTTAAAAATCCCCATGTGGTCGAAATTATTCCGGAGCCCTCCACTACGGCACCTCCTTCTTCCTGCCTTCTTTCACTCCCTCCTTTATCCCTTCCCTTACGGCGCGGTCCAGGTGTCCAACGATATATGAGACAGATACTGCGTCATTTCCGTTCCCCCAAACCAATTATTATTACCTCTCCTCTCTCCTCGTCCTTTCCCTCACCGGTGTTCTAAGAAGAGCTACGCTTGACTGGCGGGACAAGGGGTGCCATTAACAGCTACCGGTACACTAAACAGACAAGTCAATCAACCTACGTTGCTATACTTCGCCCAGCGTGGACTCTTCGTCACTGCGTCGTAGAGATGCATGAAGTGGGCGGTCCACTTGAAGAGCAACATGCACTCTCCTCCTGGAGCCATCAGCTTTTCTATATGGCGCATGGCGCGCCGCTGGTCCCTCACCCAGTGCAGCGTGGCGAACGAGTAGAGCCGCTGGAACTGGCCCTGTTCGCGTACGAACCCGTCTACATCATCGAGGATGTCCAGCTGGAGGTACTCGATCTTAGGATGCGAGTACTTTTCTTTGGCAGCTTTCAGCAAGACAGGAGACTGGTCGACGGCCACAAGTCTTCGGCAGGGTGGCAGCCGCGGCAGCAAGTAGCTAAAGTTGATGGGAAAAAAGAACGGCATCTTAGTTTCTGAAAAATTATAGGGCTTAACGTTCCAAATCGACTAAGGGTATGAAGGTCGCTGCAGCGAATGGCTCTGGAAATTATGACCACCTGGGGTTTTTAAGAGTGCACTGACATCACACATTACACGGGTCTCTAGAATTCGACCGCCGCAGCCGTAATGGAACTCTTGTCTTTCTGGTCAGCCTAGGATAGGATAGCTTTATTGACCTCTAGCGCAAGTGCTTTTATGCGGTTCAGGTGAGTCCATCTCCGTAACCGTCGGTTCTCCCTATACCAGGGCTCCGCTGGATGCTGCCGTCGGCTGAGCTCGCCGTATCAGTCCGATCTGGTCATCGCGACATCCGAGCGCCATAACCACTGAGCCACCGCGGCGGCGTCATCGAAGTGCTGATTGCGCCCCAAATAGCGTCGATTGTCTCACACGGGGGCGTAAATGATTTATAAAAAAAGAAAGTTATCTCCATGCGGATTCTCGGCAACTAGGCTGGATTACTGATGCATTAATTTTGTATCGAATGTGTTGCCAGCGTCATCGGTGGTTTGGAACAACCGAAAAAAAAAGGTTGAAAACAGTCGAGAGGGTTGTTTGCCTTGTTGAAGACGCGCTTCCTCAAAGCAAAAACGCTTTCGCGCTTACGCGTATGGCGCATGACAGTCGCCAGAGAACTATTCTCCAAACAGCGAAGTTTGAAACGTCCAGCAGCAGAGATATCTCGAAAGTTGCTCGCCGAACGCTTTTCTATAGCTGCGCGACATCGAGCGATGGATACAGCAGGATACAGGCTATTGTTACTTTCAGTAGACATTGGGGCCAAGCTAAATTCTGCGTGGGCAATTCCCTTGTGTTTAGTTTACTACCTGGAGACATTTCACTGCAAAATAGCCCAGTGCTTTCAGCCAGTCTCCATTATTTTAGAGATATCTAGTTCCTCCCACCGCAAGTTTTCCTCATTATGCAGTCTGTGATACTGAGACCTTCTGAAGTGTCAGCATGCATTGCTCAAGTTTTGATTTGATTCAATGAAACTTGGTATGAGCGTCAGTTCTGTCATTGATCTGTGCTCGGATTCTGGCTCATTTTCTTTTGGCCGATGGCTCCTCACTGCCTGCCCTCGCTATATTTTAGCCTTTTACGGTCTTTAGCGAGTGTTTGTAGCTAACCACGACCGTGGCCTGCCGAGGGCGGCGCTGTCATCGGCAGTGCTCGCAGAGACCGAAAGTGCGCCGTGCGGGAGACGCGTGTCTTGTTTCTGCAAGACCTAGGAATCTATATTAACACGCTCCTCGGCAAAGATGCCCCTCGAGTCACGATCGCACGTGGCTTAATTGTTTTGTTCAGAAAAAGTGGATGTGTTTATTGAGAAGTAATTCGTTATTCTTAGCATATTTCTGCGTGTGCGATCATCTTGATGCGGGGCGCTGAGCTGTCCGTTTACTATATTATTTCTATTCAAGGATTCCCCTAGCGCTCGAAGACATAAAAGGGAGGATGTACACCGATATCGAGAATTACAAGTGCAATAGTCAGACGATGGTACTATTCGAATAACACAAGGAACAGCCGTAAACGCAACAAATACTCGAACACACTTGCGCACAATGAATTATGAAATCTTAGGAAAATATCAATTTATGAATAAATGCATGAAACGTTGCCACAGATGCGCAGTCAACCGTGTTTTAGGCAGTTTGTTCCACACAGGTGTGAGATCTGGAAAGAAGGATTTCTGATAAGCGTTCGTTCGACATCTGATTTCTTGTAGCTTGAAAGAGTCATCACAACCTGCAGATACAAAATGTGGCAGAACATTCACAGCTATATCAATCCCGGTTTTATCGAAACAGATGCGGTAGAATGTTTCTAATTTACTGCGCAAGCGCCTAGTTCTCAGAGGTTCCCAACCAAAAGATTCCTTCATAACTGACGGCCGACTTGGATTGTCCTAGCATTCGAGCGCTGTGGATTTTAACTCCTTGAGGGCGCACTCGTAGGTTGGGGTCCACTTTGTGTATCACACCACGGCGAGTGTCTTCCGGGACTGCCACGTAAGCATTTACTTCGTATGAGCTTTCCCCAAAAGTGAGACTGGAAATGCGTCTCACCCGCCGCGGTGGCTCAGTGGTTAGGGCGCTCGACTACTTATCCGGAGTTCCCGGGTTCGAACCCGACCGCGGCGGCTGCGTTTTTATGGAGGAAAAACGCTAAGGTGCCCGTGTGCTGTGCGATGTCAGTGCACGTTAAAGAACCCCAGGTGGTCGAAATTATTCCGGAGCCCTCCACTACGGCACCTCTCTCTTCCTTTCTTCTTTTACTCCCTCCTTTATCCCTTCCCTTATGGCGCGGTTCAGGTGTCCAACGATAAATGAGACAGATACTGCGCCATTTCCTTTCCCCCCCAAAAACCAATTATTATTATGCGTCTCACGTGTTGGGCGGCCATCTCGCTTGCCGTGCTCACTATTATGATGTTGGAACCGGTGCGAAGCCTGTTGATCAGATATTCTCCTTTACATTGGTGGTTGCATGCTACCGCTACGGCGCGGGCTACTTGATGAGTCTGGAGCGACTTGACTGCAAGTCCCTTCGGTCGCAGAATGATCTTGAAATCGTCTTTGGGGAGTGGTGGCAGCCTCGGCCTAGGCCGCCGCGGCGCTCCCTTCCCGTCGCTGTTCGAAGTAGCGGCAGCTGTCGCGACAGCTGCCGGCGGAGCATTGGCCAGAGTTTTTCCGCTGAGGTCACCTTGAGCTGTCGGTGGAAAATTCCCGGGAGTGTTCCGTTCGTTCTTCCGGTCGTTTCACTACAAGGGCTGCAGGAAACGGTACACCCCACCACATAAATCTCTCTCCAGGGAAGACGCCGTCGCCTGGAGGCTGCTACAGACGGGCTCATACCCGAATCTAAATACACTCAACAAAATACAACCCACACAATACACAGACAAATGCCCATGGTGCCACGAAACACCCACGCTCTATCACATTACGTAGGCCTGCCAGAAAATAGAGGTGGCACCGAAAATACCAAACCCGAGTGCGGAGCACTGGAAGGAATGCTCTCCAGCGACCGTCAGGACGTCCAACTTGGGCTGATCCGGCGAGCACAGCTGGCAGCGGCATCCAGCGCAGCCCTGGACTAGGGGCAGACGACCATTGCTAAGAAGATGGAAGAAACCATCCGACTCCGCCAAATTGCTCACCTACTCTCTAGAGCTCAATAAACGTTTTCCTTCCTTCCTTCCTTCCTTCCTTCCTTCCTTCCTTCCTTCCTTCCTTCCTTCCTTCCTTCCTTCCTTCCTTCCTTCCTTCCTTCCTTCCTTCCTTCCTTCCTTCCTTCCTTCCTTCCTTCCTTCCTTCCTTCCTGTGTTGAAAATTGTAGTCATTTCCGTCATTGTAGTAAGTAGGAGATAATAGACAGTTTTAGCTGTGCGTACGCAACGGCTTAGCTTACGCAAAGAGTTCTCGGGGTCGGTAGTGCGCATGCGCAGAACGCAAGCGCAAGCCCTGCGTCTTGCGTACGTACGCTAGCCAGCGGACTTTGCGTTGCGTGGCTTGCGTGGTTAACGTTGACAAGGTGGCGGCGCCCTTCTCGCACGCTTCGGAATAAATACATGTCGCCGCTGGATTCTCCGACGCAATAGCTCGCTGAAATGGTAGGTAGCGGTTCGGTTTTATTTTGCCTCCTCTTGCCCACACGTAGCGGTATAAGTGATAACTAACCCCTGTTTTACAGATAATTTAGCAGTTTTCAACCTCCTAGGCCTAACTAAATGCAGTGCCACTAGATGGCGCCACCGTTTACGCGTGCGCATGAGGGACGCTACGGCACGGCCAACTGAAACTATACTTCTGACAGCGTAACGCACACAGCGCCGTAGCACTTTGCGTACACAAGCACTTGCCTAAGCACAGCTAGAACTGTGTAATGCACAAGCAACGAGACTTGCTGGCGGGACTATTTGGGCCTTGGAAACAAGTTTCTAGAGGAAAACAGAAGCATACTTACTGGAGCGTGAGGTTTCCTGGGCCACACCCTACGTCTATAAACTGTTGCCCAACGCCAGCATCGCAGTGGGCCGCCAGGTGAAAAGTGTCAAGGAGTTGCGCGACGACTTCCGCGTGAAGGTCGGCATTTTCGACAAAAATGTCCTCTCTTTCTTGTACAACGGCAGCGGCTTCCGTTTTCTGCGGGGTGTTCTCTTGCGATCCGGGCATCCTGTAATAACAATTGCAGAACTGCTCTTGATCAGCAAAACCCATTCACTCCGCGATGGCAGTAAATGTGCAGAAACGAAGCAGTGTAGAAATAAAATATTTGAGGGGACACCAGAAAAATTGACCACTCCTGGGTGCCGTAAAATTTTCTAGATGCTTTTACAGGACAGTGCCAGCGGGCTTTCAGTTTTGCAGTCAGTAAAGCTAAATTCAGACCACTTACTGGGTTTTGCCACCAGATAAAATGTGGTGGTGTCAGTAGACTGTGTCGACCACTTTGGCGAATATTATTGGTTCTCTTTCTCGTGTGGTAATCTTTATGGTTTAAAACTGCATCCCTCCTCCTGTTAGTAGGCAGCAATGAAGGACATTAAGCTGTACAGTCTGAGATCCTTTAGTGTGCTCCACGGATTTTTATCCAGACTATTGTTACATTCGGCTTGTATGAAATCCTGGCTACGGCTTTCATGCTAGGTAGCTGCGCTATATACAGGATGTGCCAGCTAACTTTAGCCATGGTTTAAAAATATGCCGCGGCCCCATAAGACAACGCGGCCAAATGCATGTTGCTGGCTACTGTATGGTGCAAATCGCACTGTCTTTCGTTTCTGCTTAATTACATCATTAGTCGAAATTAATTCAGCAACTATGCAAGCAAAGAAGTTAGGCAGGAAATTCTAAGCACAAAATTGCAGAACGTTCTGAAAACGTCCAATTACAGAGTTTCTCTAACTATCCATCTATTACGTATCAGTTTTTTTTCGCACACTGCAGGTGTGACTGCAGGTGTGTACGAAACGAAAAAGAAATGCCATTTGATATGATGGCTTGCGGGCCGCAATTGCAGAGCTCTCAAACGTTCGGCCTACAAACAAGGAGCTCATTGAGCCTGGTGTGGTGCCGCTTAAAAGGCCACAGGGCAGCGATGCAGGTGGTGGCTGTGCGAGTTACGCCAGCGCAAGCGGAGGGTGCTCAGAATCTCTGGCTCCGGACAGGCCGCCGTTGGAATCTGAACCTGACAACGTTTAACGTTAGAACCTTATCTAGTGAGGCTAGCCTAGCAGTGCTGTTCGAGGAACTAGCGGGCGTTAAATGGGATGTCATAGGGCTTAGTGAAGTTAGGAGGACAGGGGAGGCGTATACAGTACTAAAGGACGGGCACATACTGTGTTATCGCGGATTAGTGGATAGACGAGAACTAGGTGTGGGATTCCCCATTAATCAGGATATAGCTGGCAACGTAGAGGAGTTCTATATTATTAACGAAAGTGTGGCACCTATCATAATTAGGCTTAAGAAGAGCTACAGGCTGAAGGTGGTGCAGGCCTACGCGCCAACATCTAGTAATGATGACCAGACTGTTGAAAGCTTCTAAGAAGACGTGTAATCGGCAATGAACAAAGTAAAAAGACAGTTCACTGCATTGATGGGCGGCTTCAATGCGACAGTGGGTAAGAAGCAGGCTAGTGACCAGGCGCAGGCTACTATGGGATAGGTTCTAGGAATAGCAGGGGAGAGTATGAGTGGAGTTCGCAGATAGAAATAACTCACGCATCATGAATACCTTCTTCCGCAAACGAGAGAACATGAAGTGGACCTGGAAGAGCCCTAATGGTGAGACTAAAAATGAAATTGACTTCATACTATGCGCTCCCCTTGTATCTTGCAGGATGTGGAGGTTCTCGGAAAGGTGCGCTGTAGCGACCACAGAATGGTAAGGTCTGCAATTAGCTTAGACTAGAAGAGTGAACAGAAAAAGCTAGTTAAGAGGAAGTCCATTAGCGAGCTAGAGGTAAGAGGGAAAATAGAAGAATTCAGGATATCGCTGCAGAACAGATATTCAGCTTTAACTGAGGAAGATGATATTAATGTTGATACAATGAATGATAATCTGACAGCTATCATTACGGAGTGTGCAGTAGAAGTAAGGGGTAGGGCGGTTCGACAGGATACCGGTAAGCTATCTGAGGAGACGAAAGATCTCTTTAAGAAACGTCAAAGCACGAGGGAATCTATAAAGAATAGAACTAGCAGAGCTATCGAAGTTAATAAATAAGCGCTAGGTAGCCGACAAAAGGAAGTTTATTATGGAGAGAATCGAGCCTGCTCTAAAGAACGGCGGTAGCCTAAAAGCGGGGAAGAGGAAACTAGGAATAGGTAAAAACCTGATGTATGGTTTAAGAGACAAGGAGGGCAATGTCATTAGCAATATGTATAAGTTAGTTAATGTAGTCCAAAAGTTCTACACAAATCTATACAGTTGCCAGTGTAATTAGAACGTTAATGACAGTAGCGCACATCAATGGGTCATCCTGCCAGTAACGAAAGAGGAAGCAAAGAAAGCCTTAGGAGCAATGCAAAGGGGAAAAGCAGCCGGTGAGGATCTAGTAACAGCAGATCTGTTGAAAGACGGAGGGAAGATTCTGCTAGAAAAACTAGCCACCCTGTATACGCAATGCCTCATGAACTCGACCGTACCAGAAGCTTGGAAGAACGCAAATATATTCTTAATTAATGAGAAAGGAGATGCAAATGATTTGAAAAACTGCCGACCAATGAGCTTATTGTCCGTTGTCTACAAGGTATTTACTAAGGTAATCGCTAATAGAGTCAGGGCAACCTAAGACTTTAATGAACCAAATGATCAGGCCGGCTTTCGTAAAGGGTATTCCACAATAGATCATATTCACACTATCAATCAGATGATAGAGAAATGCGCAGAATATCAGCAACCCCTATATATAGCCTTCATTGATTATGAGAAAGTATATTGGAAACCTCAGCAGTCACTCGGGCATTGCGGAATCAGGGAGTAGATGAGCCTTATGTCAATATACTGGAAGATATATATAGGAACCGTACAGCTACCATAGTCCTCCATAAAGTCAGCAATAAAATTCCAATAAAGAAGGGCGTCAGGCAAGGAGACACTATCTCGCCAATGCTATTCTCCGTCTGTTTACAGCAGGTATTCCGAGGCCTGACTTGGGAACAGTTGGGGATAAGAGTTCATGGAGAATACCTAAGTAATTTGCGATTCCTTGATGACATTCCTTGCCAAATCTCTCAGGAGATGGGCTTCAAAGAATGATAAATGAGTTAGACCGGCAGAGCAGAACGGTGTGTCTAAAAATTAACGCGCAGAGAGCCAAAGTAATGTTCAACAGTCTAGGAAGGAAACAGCAGTTCACAATTGGCAACGACGTGCTGGAAGTGGTAAAGGAATAAGTCTACTTGGGGCAGGTAGTGACAACTTATCCGGATCATTAGATGGAAATAACTAGAAGGATAAGAATGGAGTGGAGCGCATATGGCCGGTTTTCTCAGATCATGAATTAGCAGGTTACCAATATTCCTCAAGAGAAATGTGTACAACGCTGTATCTTACCGGTACTCACCTACGGGGCAGAAACATGGAGGGTAACGAAAAGGGATCAGCTTAAGTTAAGGACCACACAGCACGCCGTGTAAAGGAAAATGATAGGTGTAACGTTAAGAGACCGGAAGCGGGCACAGTGGGTGAGGGAACAAACGCGTGTTAATGACATCCTAGTAGAAATCAAGAGGAAGCAATGGGCTTGGGCAGGGCATGTACTGCGAAGGCAAGGTATCCGCTGGTTCTTAAGGGCAACAGAGTGAATTCCAAAAGAAGGCAAGCGTAGCAGGGGCCGGCAGAAGGTTAGGTGGGCGGATGAGATTAGGAAGTTTGCCGGCATACGGTTGGCGCAGCTGGCAAAGGACAGTGTTAATTGGAGAGACATGGGAGAGGCATTTGCCCTGCAGCGGGTGTAGTTAGGCTGATGATGATGATGATGATGAAGCAATATGTGCTGCGTCTGCTTATCTGTATCATGAACCGGTCGCCGCAAGGTAAGCATACTGCTGGCGGAAATCGTACAGCCAGCTGCTGCGTCGCTGCCCTGTGGCCTTTTAATTGGCAGAACACCCGGCTAAATGATTTTTCGCTTGTACGCGGAATGTTTGAGAGCACTGCAATCACGATATACAAGAAGGCATATCACGTGGTATTTTTTGTACGTAATAGCTACAAAGTTTGAAACTGCGCAGTCGGATGTTTTGTTTTCCGGAGCGTTCTGCAACTTTAAGATTAGAATTTTTTGACTAGCGTTGTTGATTCCGAAGTTGGTTAATTAATCTTGACTAATTGTACAATTAAGTAGATTACAAAAACTAGTGACTTGCTGCATACAATAGCCAGCGAAATGCATTTGGCACGTCGTCTTCGAGTCCCTCGGCTTATTTTTAAATTCCGCCGCGGTGGCTCAGAGGCGGTCACCTGCTGATCGGAGAACCCGGGTTCGAGACCGACTTCGGTGGTCGCGTTTCGATGGAGGCGAAAAGCAAAGGCGCCCGTGTGCTGTCCGATGTGAGTGCACGTTAAAGATCCCCAGGTGGTCGAAATTAGTCAGGAGCCCTCCACTACGGCGCCTCGTTCTTCTATCAGTCCCTCAATTATGCCTTTCCTTACGGCGCGGTTCAGGTGTCCGCCGTAATGTGAGGCAGATACCGTGCCATTTCCTGTCCCCCAAAACCAATTTTCATTTCATTTTTTTATATTCTTAAACAATATCAAAAGTTAACAGGGGCACCCTATACAATAAAATGCCAAGTTGAAACGCCACAACTGTATAAGTTCTTAAACGATCCCGTTTCCATTCTGGCACGGGAAGACATTGACGTTCTGTCTAGTACACGCGGGAGCCGATCACCTTCTCTAAACGAGTGATTGTTCATAAGCAAACTACGCGGAGTGAAGGAGAAAACTGCTGCTAAGACTTGAAGCCGCCTAAGGGAAATCTGCCAGTATACTTCACTCGCTTGGCAATCTGCGGGCCTCAGTCCACAAGCCTGGAATTCGAAACTTAGCACCTGTTGCATATCTCATAAAATTGTCAAAAATAAAAGTACATTTGCTCTTTAGAAAAGCTGGTCGAGATATCGTCGGCATATTTGATTACTATCCAAGTGCACGTGATGCACATTTCAACAGGACGCCATTGGAGAGTACTGTCTGAACAGATGCTCCCGCTTCACTGCGGCTATGCTTGAGGCTAGCCCACTTTCGCCTGGGTGCCATCTCAATTGACAACTGTCAGCCGGGTTCAAAGCAGCTGGAAAGAAATATCGACAAGGGCAATGGCGTGTCATAGCATCTGAATACGTCCTGTATAAACAACTAATTCAAGAAGAACAAAAAACTTTGCTGATTGGATTGCGTGCATGGCTTTCTAGCAAAAAGAGAAAGAACATAAAAAGTTGGGACAGCAGTTAATTAAAACGCGAGATTGATAAAGCGGATGGTAGCAGAAGCTTAAGTGCTTGTTTGCAAAATATAGGCAATATTATGCACAGAGCGATGGTAGAAGAAAAAAAAGAGTAATTAGACAGAAAACTACTTTGAGCGAACGAGAGTTTCCAAGCGTTATTGGCCTTGAATTCAAGCAAGCATGTTGGAATGGCAGATGGGAACTGATTTCATATTCAGCAGCTCCGCATGACCCGCCGCGGTGGCTCAGTGGTTAGGGCGCTCGGCTACTGATAAGGAGTTCCCGGGTTCGAACACGACCGCGGCGGCTGCGTTTTTATGTAGGCAAAACGCTAAGGCGCCCGTTTGCTGTGCGATGTGAGTGCACGTTAAAGATTCCCAGGTGGTTTAAATTAACCCGGAGCCCTCCACTACGGCACCTCTTTCTTCCTTTCTTCTTTCACTCCCTCCCTTATCCCTTCCCTTACAGCGCGGTTCAGGTGTCCAACGATATATGAGACAGATACTGCGCCATTTCCTTTCCCCCAAAACCAATTATTATTATTATTACAGCTCCGCATGCGTTCCATGAGTAAAGCAGACGACACGCCTTCTCAGTCGTGATATACAATGCGTATGAAGGTAGCGGCTTCATTTTCCAACCCGCAAGAGAGAGAGAGAGAGAGATAAAACATTTCTTATTTCATTGAAGTGTTCTACGAGTCAAGTAGCAATCGTTTTGAAAACTCGGTCCGCCACAAATTTAAACGTGCCATACAAATTTGCTTGCAGAAACCCCACAAAGACACTAAATGTTGACGTCAGAACCGTCAATGATCGGAAACAAGAACAGGGCAACAACTATTCGCAGAGATGTGACAATACATCTGTTTGTATTATGCATGGAATAAATATTGGTTCATGAAAATGAAAAAAAATGCCATGCTAGACGCGTCGTTAGACAATGCAATCCAGATGAGAGCACCTTGAAGGTTTAATAGTGTTCTGGCGCGAGCATATATGGCAAACGCTAAAATACGCCTTAAAGGTGCACAGAAGAAGAATCTGAACTCATCTTTTTACCGCGGGAGCTCCACGTACACGTTCTAAGCATTCTTAGAGAATTTGAATTGTTGTCCTGGGCGGCCGATTTCTCTAATTTAAATTGGATTAAAAGTCCCGGCTCCCGCCTTTTTTTTTTGAAGTCAACGCTGAAGGTAGGAGGAGTCTACCAACGCGTGGAGTGCCTTTTAGCCATTGCCGTGCCAGGCTTCGCTTTCACTTTTATTTTATTTTGTTTTTTTTTGCCTTGTGCGAATAAATGCAGGGTAAAATTATCCACCGTGTCAGGGTTAATTTGAGATACATGGGAGAGGCCTTCGCTCTGCAGTGGGCGTAGTCAGGCTGATGATGATGATGACTTATACTACGTCCAGGAATTCGTAGAATTGTATTTAGAGCACACCATAAATTTGAAAATCATTTACCATAGCTGCATGGTATTGTCTCACTACATCAGTATTATTAAAGAACTCTAATCCCAAACGCTAACCTTGCGGGAGGTTTGATTTGCTTACTTCTAATTATCTGAATCGCTTAGAAGACGGTATCACCAGAATAAACATTAAGTTGTGACTAAAGTATGAGAAAAGTAATTATTGGCGAGTAGTGGTCAACTCCAAAATCTAGTTGTCCGAGCAGTTAGGCGTTCACTTAAGCTTAAACTGGGTGGTAAGCATGCCCTTGCTTGAAACCTCCGGGACCGCATTCGACGTCAATGGATTGTTGCAGCTCGTTTTCGCAAGGCCTTAACGCTTTGTGAAACGTGTCCGGTATTTCGGCCACTTCTTTTGCGTGGCGATGGGCATTTCTGTCGTACACGTCAGGTTGCTCGAGCACCTCCGGCACTACGAACAGGGCTGGCAAAGGTTCCACCTCCGAGTGCACCATTACGGAGAATGAACGGCCAAGTGTGCCTCGGCGGAATCGCGAGAGAACAGGACGTTTAGAATACAAACGCAAGATGTGAGAAAATACTAACATCCTCTGGGCTGTGTACGCGGCAGCTTGTGTAGATTCAAAGGAGTGCCTTGCCTAAAACAAACATGTCGGAAGCAAGTCAGAGGTGTCATGGGTGTGAGGTCCTCTCTGCTACACAGAAAACGCATGCTGCGCAAACAGATCCTTTCGGGGCAATTGAAGCAAATACAAGTTAAGAGTAAATAAAGCATGGGTTGCAACACAAAACTACAAAAGTAAGGAGTTCTCCGCTCCATTGAGGTGGGTTTTTGATGACCTGGAAATTATTTTAGGACCCAACGTCCTGCAAAGGTTTCGCGGTGGCTCTGAGGTTATGCTGCTCCGCTGCTCACACGAAATACGCCCGTTGCATCATGGCCATGGCGGTCGCATTTTAATGGAGGAGAAATGCTATTGGTCCTTGTACAGTGCGATGACAGTGCACGGTGATGAAGCCTGTATGGCGCAAATTGCCCTGAGCCCACCTCTACGACGTCTCTCGTAGATTGAGCAGCTTTGGGCCGTCAAACCTCATAAACCATACAATGGTTGTTGGTGCGACTATTTTTTTCAAACTTCAATTTTATTTCCTGGTCTAGCCGTTTACGTGCACGCTCAAAATGACTCTTTAGAAGATTCATGCCAAGTTGTGACAAATCATTTTGGCATGACTTCATCTACAACGTTCGAGCGCATTTGCGGCTCCATCTTTATTCGCCACGCTCCAGCATGTATCTGGCGTTCTCTCATTTCTAGTATTTTCTACTGCCTACTTTGGAATAGATATACTGCGTATTCGCTAAAGGTACGAGGAATTACAATTTGAAAAGACTGTCTGCCTGGCTTTCCATAACGGTCATTGGTTATCGCATTATGTTTCCTTTCAAAGGTGCTCAATAAAGGCTATTTTTCTTAAAAGGAAACGCGGGCACTAAACGTGTAACTCTACCAATAGCCTATAAAGGAGTACGTGATGTGCTTACGTTCGCCTGTGCCAGTTGTCGCGGTTAAAGTGTACTAGTGGTGATCACACGTGTGCGGAGGAAAAAACACATTCCGTTCCGAGCCTACGTGACAGGAACCACAAGCTGTGCTCTACATTCCATTTGTGAGAAGAACAACGCAGACACGGGACAGCCAAAGTGACCGGATTCTCGGCAGTGACCTCGTGGCTTGCTATGAGATACGTGTCATGGAGCATGCATCCCTCAACGGAAGTTAAAGGGAGGAATTCTTTAGTGACACAATTTCTTTTCATTAATATTATCATCCATATCTTGTGTACTGCGTGGCACTCTCGCCAGCACACAATAATCGCTCGCATGATGCTCTCTGTTTCTTATCCTAAGCATGTACCGTGGTTCTCGTAACAATTTTTTGTGATGCCCCTTTTTTTCTTTATTTCACAAGTGACGTACCAAATTACATGAACAAAAAAAAAACTACGCAGCCAATCAAATTTAACGTGACTCATGTTCTGTGCGCTGTTGGACAACGTTCTCTTCAATCTCCAGCTGGCCTGTTCTTAAACGAGCTGTCGCCGCTGTATTTTCGCTAATGTCGCAATCTCACAAAGAAAACGGCGGGAAATACGGGGACAAAAGAGAAACAAACATGACAGGACCACCTGGCGCTGGTCCTGTTGTTTGTTTCTCTTTTGTCCGCATATTTCGCGCCGTTTTCTTTGTGATTCATGAACCAACTAGCCCAAACTAGAGTTCTCCTTGAATGTCGTAATCTCGCCTCCTCAACTGACTCCCTGCCATCCCTCAGCACATGGTTCTTCTCCTAGAATCATAATTGCTGCATCAAAAAAACCGTCGGTTATCCCGTATCTGAATTGTTTGCTTCGTTATTTCAGCTAGGATAGGACTCAAGTTTGAACAACAAATGCACAACTGAAAATCGAAGCCAAACACCCCATCGAAATTTTAAATTGTAGTACCGCAATGGGAACACCATTATTAGGAGAGTGAACATAAATGATCGCTGTGACAAACCCTAAAGAAAGGTCTCTATATTTACATGACCATAATAATTACTGCAAAGGATCTTGTCATATTAAGCTGACGAGTTGTATGGTATTAACCGCATGATAGCCAATTTCTAAGGTTTTCAGGTACGAATGTTCTTGCGACGCATTTCTTACACATGCCGCGGAAGACTATGTGTTTGACTAGGCTGTTTTCTTATGTAATCTGATTTGTATTTTGTTCGAGCTTACGTTGTTTCATTCCTTACTGTATTACGTTATATTTTCGATTTACTTTTTGTTTTCATTTTGCTGCATTGTTTTTACTTTTTATCCACTCCCTTCTGTAACGCCCCACTGGGGCCCTGAAGGTATTGTAATAAATAAATAAATATGTAGTTTTTCTTCCTGCCATGCTCCTGAGCACCAAGCAAATATTTTTATATTCTTTTTTTTTACCGATACAGGATGTTTAATGTGATATAATTTTCCTATAAAAGTGGTCTGTGCAGGCACTGGGCGCGGCGCCAGGGTAAGGCCGTTGACTTACTGCGCGCTGCCCATAGTATCCATGAGCAAAAAATGTTGGTCAGAACAGATTCTGCGGTAGGGTTCGAATGAGTCAGCTGTTCTTAATTACCTCAGCGGTGTGTAAAAAGCAGAGCTGAGAAGTTCCGCAGCTGTTGAAAAGAATGATTCGTATCCTCTGGCTCATGGAAAGATAAAGGAACAAGTGTGTGTAATTACAAAGTTATGATTGCCATCAAAACACCAAAGTACATTATAGAGGGCAAATACCTGTCTCATGCCGCGCCCTCTCACGCAGTGGTCTTTTGCGTTTCGCGTGTACATTTTTCTTTCATCAGGTTTAGATTTACCCTCTAACAGTAACACCCGCCTGCGCTGCTTACAACGACGTCTTCAGGAAACCAGTGGCTGCTAACGTATTCGTTTTTTAATCTTCTACCTGTTGTTTCCACTGTATGTGAAGAGGATTTCCAGAAAAGCAATGCAAAAAAAATCAGAGATGCAATGTCCCCACCTGACAGCCCACGGGGCCACCCTTCCCTCAATGCGCTTGCGGAGAATGTGGTAGCTGGGCAATTTTTGCAGGCGTTCTTTAGCAGGTTTACGTATACTCCATTTATGCCCTGCTAATAGAATGCTTGAATAAACGATGCAGTTCTGAAAAAATATAATAGCCTTTCGTATTCCATTAATGGTATGGAACTGAGCTTTTATACTTTCGGAAGTTTCTTCACAAGCATTAAATTTTGCCTCATTTTCTGTTATATATTCTATGGTATCTATTCTGACGTACAAAGAGCCGGCTTCGTGACTTTGAAGAACAGAACACGTTTCTTTTATCCATTTCGCACGGACAGACAGAAAAAATTTATTGCTGCGAGTGAGTTTTAGACCCTGATGGGTATCTGGCCCACTGCGCGGTCCCGTGCTGCATCATGTTGGTCATGTCGGGACATGACGTCGGCTGCCCGAGTCACCGCAGCAAGCGGCGATGTCGGGTCTCCAGACGTGAGCAGGACCTCCCAGCCCACCCAGCTTGAGATGGCGTGCTGTCCCTGCGGGGGAGGGTCAGCAGGGCAGCCGAAAAGGATTTGGGAGAGAGTGGCGTGAGGGTCACCGCATAGGGAACATGCAGGGGACGTGCCACAATAGTGGGATAACAACTGAGGGGATGACAGAGAGCGGGTCTGGAGGCGTCTGAAGAGGCTCTGTTGGGAGTGCTTAAGAGAGGGGTGGGGAGGAGGGTAAGTCCGACGGTCAAAACGGGGTGTTTGCGTGAGCTCTGCAGAGGTGTGCGCCCGCTCCCTCGAGAATCCTGGATTGAGACTGTCCTGAGCCCGGCAAATCAAACCTCGGGCCAATTTATCGGCAGCCTCGTTTCCAGGGTTGTCACAGTGAGCCGGCACCCACTGGAGCTCTACCCTGTGCGGCAAATTTCGCACACGTAGTGTACAGTAGCATGAAGAAATCAGTCGCCCTGCTCTGTTCGTCTCCTATTTACACTTAACGGAAGGAGTAATGGCGAAGAATTGTCGTGACCCCTGTAATTAGACTTTAGAAATTATTTCTCTAAATATTCTTCAATAATTAAGCAGAGGCAATGCCGAAAGAAACAGGCCTGCAATTACAAAGTGGGCACCAAAAGAATAATATAAATTTTGTTGATTCTGTAAAACTTAAGAGTACCCCAAATAAAACCGGAGCTCAGCGTAGCTAACATTTAGTTGCGAACAATCTGATTCTCTTCACAATTTTTCTTCGGTAATTACATTGTTTTTGGAAACAGCCAGTGCAGAAGCAATGGTGCAACCTAGAGTTAAGCTGTCACAGTTTTTCTCCCTAAGCCTTGGGACAGGTGCAGCGGACAAAATTGTTTTCAATGCGAAGATACGAAGGGTTTAAATATAACATTTGAGTGCCTTGACCGACCGTTGTGGGGAGTCTTAATAGCACCGTGGCGCCGAGCGTAATGCCACTGCTGTGGTTCGTGTCATAGCGAAGAAATGGGAAAGCTTCCCTCTGCTCTACTGTGTCAATGATCTTTAAACAACGCCAGATGGTGAAAATGATTTCGGAGCCTTGCACTACTGCATCTCATTTCTTAGTGGGGCTTTAGCGTGTAACAATCCATCGAAAAGTATTGAATTTGTAAAAATTTGGGGCTGTCTGAAAATTGGTTTCGAAATGATGCTCAGAGCAACAACTGAAATATATTCCGAATCATCCGAACCTTTTAACACACGTGCACAGCACTATGTTAACTATATCTGGACGCCCCACTCCAGTTGTAGTCAACATAGTGCTCAGCGCTTTTGTTTTTATTGCTCCATCATGAACTAATCACACGCACAACCTTGAGACATTTCTTATTGTGTTAATAGTTTGTGAATATTACCTGTCCCCCTATCCTCTCTTCCTATCCCCTCACATCTTTCCTTTCATTTCTGCATTCTGCCTGCTACCCTTTATTTCAGCTGCCCCAGCTCAGGTGCTTCAGTATCGATGGCAGATGCCGGGGCTAGCAAAAATCTCTTCCTTCCTCTTTATTATTATTTTAATAAAAACCACTTACTAGTACTACTACTACTTTTTGAATTGTCACCGCTATTCTATTCTTGTTATATCGCGATGTTGAGCACAAATATAAAAAAAATGAAAGCAAGAACAAGCATTCAGTGAGACCACGCTACGTGTTGGGCTACATGAGAATGAAGTAATGCTCTCTCCGTGCATGCTGCTTTTAGTTCCCCTAAACCATAATCTCCGCTTTAAACACGGTGCTGTGGCGAATCGGCTGAGGCGGTCTGATGCTGTGAAAGACGCTGCAGTATTGGACGCCTGCTGCGGGTGCCAATGTTTCGTGCAGAAGAAGCGTAAAATCGCCCTGGCGTTGTGCCATGTCAGTGCACGTCACAAATGCGAAGCATTTTAAATTCACATCTGCATCACGACGTTCAGGAGTATATATACTACATATACCATAACAGCCTCCTTTCAAATTGAACCCAATATGACAAGACACTAGTCCCTCTTTGCAGTATTCAGGCCTCGCATTGCGAGGAGAACACCTTGCACTTTCGCAGGCATTCATGCCAGGACCTTGTATACTAGACCAGTAAGACGAGCGCACAGATTAGGACGCGACACATTAAGATGCATGGTATATCATTTGAGCCCCTCCTCTCTGTCTGAACAGCGTATTAATTATTGGCCGGGCATCAGTAATAACGTCTTTTCGGCATTCTGAATTTGCAAACTTCGTATCTCAACGAGAGAGCCTCGATGCTGTTGCATCATCAATTATGCAAATGGCGGCTCTGTTTCTAGGGCAGTTGGAGCCATAGTCTCACTGTGGTGAGGTCGGCTGTAGATCCTCTCATGGACGAGTCCTCTGCAGGAGGTGGCCGGTGTAGGGCGACGGAATCAGAGACTTCGGATCGACATCAAATCCCGCACTGGCGTCTGTGTCGTTGGCTTCGAGAATTAAGGTCGAAGGCTGCCCTAGAGTGTAGTGCATCCATTCTGTCTCAGCATGGCGCTTTGATCGGCTAGTCTGCACGGCGAAGGCCACGGTCATGAAGATCGAGAAAAGGAAAATCGCACTCACAAGCACGAGTCCGAAGCGAACTGTGCTGCTCCAGTCGTCGTTGGCAGTCTCCCATTCAACGGGCGCGCACTGGACCAAGCGCATTTTCCTCTGCGCTGATGGCTGTTCGCCTTTTACTGCGCCGCCTTCTGGGCTTGACGGGACGGCAGACACGCCGCTTCTGCGGGCTATCTGGCCTTCAGACACCTGCGGCAGCTGGCGACGAAACACCGCGCTCAGGCCAGGAGCAGGGCTTGTGGTGGCCGTTAGCATCACGCCCCTTTTTGATGAGTGGAGGAGAAGAAAGGGCAGGTGGTTATCTCGGAGTCAGCGCTGTCACGGTGTTGCACCCACGCTTTTGATCGCTTCTTCTTCAGTCACGAGCGTGGCTCGCATCATGGCGCACGAACGGAACGTAACCGCGGGTCACGGACACGTTGTGGCAGTAAGCAAGTGGGCGTAAAACACCTATATGATGGTTTATGTTTGCTCGCAGTAAGAAGCCTTTTATTTCACAGCTGGCCGTCTCACTACATCGCGCATCTTCCACTGATATAACAGGCTTGTGCAAGCAAAAAAAGACGTGGCAGGCCTGGAAGGCGCAATGCAGCGGGAGACTTATTTCATTTAAAAACTGGTAGATAAAGTGCACAGATCATGTTAGTGGGCACCCCATTTAAAACTTTTTCTCCAAGTGGATAGCCTTATTGATAAAAATGCAGTGATGTCGGCTACATTTAAAACCCGTGCTAGACAGAATGGTTTATGGTTTATGGGGGTTTAACGTCCCAGAGCGACTCAGACTATGAGTGACGCCGTAGTGGAGGGCTCCGGAAATTTCGACCACTTGGGGTTTTTTAACGCGCACTGACATCGCACAGTACACGGGCCTCTAGAATTTCGCCTGCATCGAAATTCGACCGCCGCGGCCGGGATCGAACCCGCGTCTTTCGGGTCAGCAGGCGAGTGCCATAACCACTGAACCACCGTGGTGGATCTAGAGAGAATGGTAAGAGCATATCTTTTTTAGAACTAAGAATCGCTGTTCCAACTCAGTAAGCAGATGTCGCCTTGTAGATAGTGTATACATATCCCCTTCGAAACGAACACGCTTTCAAATTTATTGCGACATCTACTTTAGAAGATTAAGATCAAAATTTATGCGTTCAACGGATCGTCGTCGCAGCAATATGCCTGAAGCCGCAGCTCTAGCAAAGTATATGGAAGATGGCTCTGTGTTGCCTATCGTTTCCTGCACGTGACGTCCACCGTGGCTTCACCAGCAAGTTACAGACTATCGGCACATTAATTGCATACAATCACGATTCGTTGGCCACCCGAGTGAGTCTAGTGTGGGGCAGATGACCTTTTGTCTACGATTGAAACTTCACTATGGCGGTACGCGGCCTATATCGACGATAGTGTGTATGAAGATCCCGTGATCACGGCTATCTTTTCCTGCATTATTTCCACAAATTGCAACATGCTCATACACTTGTTCCCCTGTCTGGCTATCGAGACAGGCAGAGCTGTTGGCTATTCGGGAAAGCAGAAAGTTGGGCGAGTTGGTTGAAATGCATACTGAAGAAGTTGGCGCGGAAAAACGAGGACAAGCGAGACAAACAAAGACTTTGTTTGTCTCGCTTGTCCTCGTTTTTCCGCGCCAACTTCTTCAGTATGCTATTCGGGAAGCATTGAGCATCCTCTGTACACTGTCTCCATCTAGAAGCCACCTTGACATCCTCACAGGCTCCTCAGGCACCGTCCGTAGTCTGCGGCGTAATCTGAACACCGACTTATTGGCGCAGCTTATACAGGACATAATTGAAAAATTCTCGCTCACGGTATGTGTACGATCGATTCGTCATGATGCCCACCCGCACTAGCTTTAGTGAATGGGGAATGTGACGAATCAGTACCTCCAGGTCACCGTAAAGCGGCCCCAATCTCTCCAGTGCCAACACTCCTTGAAGAAAACAAAAATCCCTAACGTCGCTTTCTCCCACCATGTGGCACCGACCTCCCTGGCAGCCTTGCATGCTGGGAAGAGGTCTTG
The DNA here is from genome assembly GCF_052857255.1 of Amblyomma americanum. Taxonomy (NCBI): domain Eukaryota; kingdom Metazoa; phylum Arthropoda; class Arachnida; order Ixodida; family Ixodidae; genus Amblyomma; species Amblyomma americanum. The sequence goes on from NC_135503.1 coordinate 91,341,448, forward strand.
CATCAAAGGTTACGCCTCCGTGTCACGCTCACTCCGGCGGTAGCCCGGTTGTGGTCGACACAGTACCATTCCCCTTTCGGTGACTCATTCCCCTTCTGTCCCGCTCCAGTCAGCGAGGCGGACGCAAAACACTTGCTTTCGACCTGCCTCTCTTTGCGTGCTATCCGGCAGAAACACCTGCTCCGGTGCGGATAGCCCCTGGGTGACCACATGAAGTAGAAGAATGTATTTCTGAGCCGCACCACCGGATGTTACTAGACTTTCTTTGAGAGTTCAGTGTGTACATATATTTGTAAATAATACTTTGTGCAAGCAGGCAGTGTCTCAACAAAAAACAAAAACAAAATAAAGATCGTCTGCTATAACACAACATCATATTTTAAAAGTTTTCCATTATAAAGACATTATGAAATACAAGCTTATAGTGCGCGGGCTTTCCTGGGTCTTATAGATTGAATGCGCCCTCTTCTATCTTATGTAAGATGCTGCTTTTTGAAGAGTGCTATAAAACATTATTGTCTTCTTGTATCAGAGAACTTTGAATCCCATGTCCAAAGTGCAAAGTGATCTTGCTCGGTAATGCAGTAATGCTGCAGTAATGTGTCGTGATCTGTCGTTAGTAACTGTGATTTGTTTAGGACGCCTGACTACTGTTACTAATTTCAATCTACGAACTCGGAAATGTTATGAATATTTTTGCAGTCTAAGCGAGCGCCTCTTTCACGCCTAGCGCCAAAAGGATCGGCTATGCGTTACACCAATTACCTGCATCTGGTTAAGGCATTGTAGGTCGTGGTCAGAGGCGAAGCAGACAAGACTTCTCTTCGAATTCATCCGGATGCCTCCCCACTTGGCGTAATGCGCATTAAAGACAGCAGCGACGACCCAAGGCCTAGGTGTTATAGCCAACAAGTCCCTCACTCTGTCGGCGTCAGACCTTGTTGTTGGAGATTAGTACGCTCCCACAAGCGTAAACGTCAGGGTGCGCCTTTTCACCGTTATACAGACGTACTGGTTATGGATGTGAGGAGGAACTGTAAGGTGCACATAAGTAAGCTCCCTTCGAATATAGAGGATGACCTTGCTATTTCCCATGTGCCTGTAGGATGCAAACGGTTCATAGCCAGAAATTCGAATGGGATTTTATGAATTGGGCTCACAAATCACAAGGACGGTTCTCCAACGTACACGACAGTTCTCCAACGTACATTCGCGGGCTGTCTTACAGCAGTTGTCTGGACTTGGCGTCTGTGTCTCGGTGCCGGTGCCGTGCGCGACGCGTCCGGTAGTTTGTCGACGTAGAAACTCATGGAAGTGACCACATCCCTAGATATATTATTGTTCCTGGTCTTGCTGGATGCAGATCTGCCAAACGTTTGCAACGAATAGACTGGTCTATTTTTAAAACCTATATGAAAGAGGCCTGCAGAGAAGACATTACAACATGCATTGAAGAGCGCATCAAGGAGGATATGAAACATGCGAGATGCTTCTTCACTCCAATGCCAAAGTTCACAGACTTCGATGTGGAGCTGCAGCGCCTCCGATCACTTCGACGAAGAGCAGAGTGAAGACACAGGCGCACAATGTCGTTGCACGACTTAAGGGATGCAAAGCGCACGCAGAAGAAAATCCAGCGCAAAATTGAAATTTTGCAGACTGACCGTTGGGAAGCATTCTGTGAATCACTGGATCCTCGAAATCCTCTCTCACGCATCTGGAGTGTGGTGCGTGGTTTGCGAACATCTCCTCAGGAGCTCCAACCATTCGTCTCTCGCACTTCACCAAGGACGTATTGAAGCAGAGATTTGTGAAGAATTTTGCGCAAGAACAGCAGGTCCAAGGAACCAATCCACAACTTTGAAGATCTGTCAAGTGCCTAGATCTAGGGATTCGCGAATGGACCTATCTTTTCTCCATAGAAGAACTAGACGCCTCCATGTCCGGTTGCAGACGGTCTTCATCGCCGGGGCCCGATGGAGTAACATACTCTGTATTTGCATACCTTGGTTAGGAGGCTCGACGTGTTCTTTTGTTCAACACATCATCATGTGCGGGTACAATTCCGGACGCATGGAAATGAAGTCGCCTGATTCCAGTCCTTAAACCTGGAAATCGCCGCTGGACCTAGCATCGTACCGTCCAATCGCATTAGCTAGTTGCGTGGGCAAGCTCATGGAACGGATGGTACATACGCGAATTGAGTGGCATCTGGAGCGCTATTAAATATACCTGATGTAATGTCCGGATTTCGGCGGGGATGTTAGTCTATTGATAGCGTGATTGACCTGGTGTCATCAATTTTATATCAGAAGCATCTGGAGCGCTTGACCGCGGCCTTGTTTCTGGATGTTAACGGGGCGTATGATAACGTCATTCCTCAAGCTATTTTGGACTCTCTGGAAGCTGCAGAACTTGGTGGTCGCAAGTTCTGCTGCATACGCAGTTATCTATCTAACCGATCCCTATTTATGCAGACTGAGGACGCACCAACAACTTCACATTACACTTCCCGTGGGGTCCCACAGGGTGGAGTACTCAGCCCAACGCTTTCCAGCCTTGCACTTGTCGGCCTTGTCGATGCACTACCACAGTTGGAGAGAGTCTCAGTCTATGCAGACGATATTAGTATCTGGGCATCAGGACTTACGCGACCACAAGCTCGAGCAAGGCTTCAAAAGACGGCAAGAAATTTTGCGGCCTACCTCCGCCTGCAAGGCCTTGAGATCACTACTGAAAAATGTTCTGGTGTTGCCTTTACACGTAAGACCATGTCCCATTACCCCGTACGAATAAATGGGTCAACAATACCCTACGAAAGAAGCTATAGCTTCCTTGGAGTAATCATCGATCGTAATCTAACAGGGAGCCCACATGTCTCGTACAAGAAAAGGCGACTGACATCAATCGTTCACGTTCTCTCCTTTCTCGGAGGGAAGTCGTGGGGAGCATCAGTGCAGTCGATGCTCCAGCTGTACACTGCATGATTCATGGGAATCCTTCGGTACAGTATCCCTGCACTAGGGAACGTTAGATAAACGAACATACGGTGTTTGCAAAGTGCCCAGGCTCGAGCTCTGCGGACGTGCCTTGGACTGCCAAAATGCGCGTCTACAGCCGCAACAGTACTCATCGCTCGGGAGAATCCAGTGACTGCCTACGTCACAATCGAAGCCTTGAGAGCGCATATTCGTCACCTCTCTCGGATTCCCGCGCACCATCTTGCCAGTCTTCCTGCTAACCGGCCGACTAAGTACATCGATTGCGAAAATTATTCATGCCCATCTCGACTTCCTAAAACCCAATTCACATCAGCCTCTAGACCGTCTTCTCCATTATAAAGCTGCAGCAACCTCGTGTGCTTCTTTCCACTCCGGGCATCAAAAAGAAGGCTGGTTTGTCGCCGACAGCAATAAACCAGACCACTCTTTAATATTTGCATGAGAAGCACTGACACCAACTGCACGTGTACACCGATGGTTCAGTAACCCCTTCCAGTTCCTCGGGCTCCGTAGTCTTCTCCGTAAGGGCCATAGTTAAGAAAGTGAAAACATCACAACGGACTTCATCGGCTGGTTCAGAACTTACTGCTGTTCGTGTCGCCATTGAGCATATCAGTGAAGGAACACCCCAGCAATGGTCTGTTTTCACTGATTCAAAGGCAGCCCTCCAAGCCTTACAATCTCCTCTTCGTCATCGGTACCATGAACAACTCGTCGCGGAAATCCGAGAGCTCCACCGCTCAGCCGTCAACAAAGGGCACGCTATTGTTTATCAATGGCTGCCAGGACACAACGGCATCGCAGGCAGCCACAGCGCGGACGAGGCCGCGCGAGCTGCTCTCCATGAGGGTGATTGTGTGTCCATCCCCATCTCAAGAGCAGACGCAGAGGGTAGGCTTAGACCACTGTCGCGGGACATCACGCTTGCCGCGTGGAATTCAGGCCAATTCTATCATTCACGTTTAAAAACCTTGGACCTAGATCTGAAGCTACGGTTTCCATCCGGCCTACTACGACGGGAAGCAACTTTATTGTGTCGCCTGTGGCTTAGTGTAGCCTTCACCAAGCACTACTCCTTCTTAATAGTTATGGCTGACAGCCCTGCATGTGCCATCTGCGTGTGTGATGAGACTATAGCCCACATTCTTTAAGAATACCCTGCCTACAGCACCGAAATACGGTCTCTCTGCCTTGCACTGGAGCATCTCGACCTGCGCCCACTGACGGAAAAAAAGATTCTCGGCGGCTGGCCGCGGTGGTCGTCGGCGGTGAAGGCCGCCAAGGCACGGCTCCGCTTTTTGAGGACTTCTGACCTGTACGATAGGCTGTGACATTACTGAACGCGGTGACTTTGCATAGTGACTTTAATTTCCTGCAACTGTCTTTTCTCCGTCATCTTTTTCTTCCATCATCCCTTTCCCCCCGTGCAGGGAAGCAAACCAGCTATTTCTGGTTAACCTCTCTGCATTTCCTCCTCTTCCTCCACCTCCTCCTCCTCCTCACCCACATCTGGTGGTTTGAAGCAATAGTTCGTTACGCCTTTCATGTCCACACACTTCCCCATCATCTTATTTGAATTTTATTCACCTATGCATTATTATAAAGTATCATGAAAAAAATCGCAACCGTGCATTGTTATAAAGCGTAAAAAACTATACATGCCATGTAGTACGAGTGCTCTAATAACGTATGGCCTGGTAGTGTATCACACTTTCCCGTAAAATTTGTCTACCACTTTGCTGGACAGTGGTTTGTTGCCGTTTAACATATCAACTTGCGTCATAGAAACACTATCTTCGTTTTTAGATTAAATACCATAACTGATGTTTTTATAGCAAATTGCTAAACAAAAACAATGTAAAGGACAGTTGTGCTGACAGTTCATTCAGTGTGGTTTAGTGTTGGCGTCAAGAAAGAAATAACCGAAATCACAATGATGCAGCCCGTCTTAACCTATTAAGCTCAGAGGCGCCAGCTGCCGATGTAAATTAATAGAAAAGGAATCCAATCATTTCATGTAAAAGAGCGAAAAAAAAACATATCGCACAACAGAAAAAGTGAGCTCCGGAAAGCAATGAATTGATTTCGGCTCATTACGGCCGCTAATGTATTTTCAGTCCCCCTTTGAAGCTTGCGGGGTTTTGCTTGTCCATTCAATTTGCAGTACGTGTTGACGGCCTCGTTAGGCAGGTAGGAGTTCTGAGGTCCCAGAAAGCGACCAGAATCATTGCAATGCGCGCGTATTTCATGGAAAATTTCGCTGAACAACGAGTTAACAAATGTGATTTAAATCAGGTTCAACCAAATTTTCACCCATAGTAGCACCTGCGCCATAGTGAATTTTGTCAAAAAGAGTCTAATGTACAGTACAGTACGGAATGCAACCATGCCCAAATTGTCTTGATTTTAAAAGTGCCTCATTATTTGAACTTCGCCGCCGGTGCGCCGACCCTCATAGTTCGTCCTCGCCTGCCTCTTTGATTAGCATTTTCCTAAGCGCCGATTGGCTCCTTGGGCCGTCGCCATAGAGACAGGAGCGAGGCGAACGCTTTGCCCCTATTTTCATTCTTGCAGACACATTTTCAGGGCTTGTGCCGTTCTTGCGAATCGGGATTTTTCGCGCTATAGGTGTTCACTTTATCGGCCTTTTAACCTGATAGCCAGGTCTATTCCTCGAGTTTGATCACACCAGGTACTGTAACCACCGGATATTATAGCGGCGGCTGGTACAGATGCAGCGCTTTTGTTCAAATGAGCTTGTTCTGCCTCCACAGGCAGCTTTAAATAAGTAAGCCATGCATTTACAGTTGTGGAAAGAAGAATACGAATCAGGCTTCAGCAGGTAAGCTCGTCTGGCCCGTTACATAGCGATAACTAATGGCTGTTTCAAAACTTACCCAAGGAGATTCCGCCTATGACCGTCTGTATAAAGGCTTGAATGCTTATATCTACGTTCGTAAATGCTAGGAAAGAGTTGGGACGCCGAGTCGTGGTCGATATTACTCTGTCTGTTACTGAACAGTTATGAACAAACGTCCGGGCCTCCTTTTTAGCGACTTCATTGCCCGTACTAAAACGCTGCAAACGGGCTTAATGGTACGGCAAAAATCATGAAACCACTCGTTTTCTGTATAGAAGCTATAAATTAGCGAATACTCCGGCGCGCTTACCGGTGCCAGGCAATGCGTATGGCCGGCGAGCGCGCCTGGCCTACAAAGCGTGATAATAATAATTGGTTTTGGGGGAAAGGAACAGGCGCAGTATCTGTCTCATATATAGGAGGACACCTGAACCGCGCCGTAAGGGAAGGGATAAAGGAGGGAGTGGAAGAAGAAAGGAAGAAAGAGGTGCCGTAGTGGAGGGCTCCGGAATAATTTCGACCACCTGGGGATCTTTAACGTGCACTGACATCGCACAGCACACGGGCGCCTTAGAGGTTTTCCTCCATAAAAACGCAGCCGCCGCGGTCGGGTTCGAACCCGGGAAGTCCGGATCAGTAGCCGAGCGCTCTAACCACTGAGCCACCGCGGCGGGTATACAAAGCGTTCCACTATCAGAGTTCGCGCACGAAACGGGCGAGGAAAATCCAGGCGGAAACCGTGGGCGCAAAGTAGATTACAGTGGCTTTCAGGATCAAGAAGCTCTAGCCATGCACAGCCAATCGGCGACGTCTTTCGGCAATCTGCACCGAACACCGGAAATGGGAATATTTCCTTTATTTGGTTGATAGAAAACTGGAGTGTGTGGTGGCATGGCACGCGAGAATGTTGATCCTTGTTGCGTGCTCTTTCCACAAACTTGAGAATGTGACTTATGAAGAACTTTCTGTACCTTGACTTGAGAGTTTTACTGGCCATAGAAATCAATGAGGTGTACCATGACACTAAATATTTCCGCGGAAGTTTTAACGTTCAGCGCTGTGCAGCGCAGGGTGGAAGTCTTGAAAACTAGAAGCGTTTTTCTAGATTTTGTTGGCTTTGGATATCTACGATTGTAATAATCTTGACAATTGCACCTGGTGATTACTTGACGACTGAAATATTCTCTAGCGCTTGCGATCCGCGGACTGGCTCCATTTCATGGTAAACTTGAAACGTGAAGTTCGAAAACATCTTGTTAGAACCCCGTGTACTGTGCGATGTCAGTGCACGTTAAAGAACCCCAGGTGGTCGAAATTTCCGGAGGCCTTCACTACGGCGTCTCTCATAGCCTGAGTCGCTTTGGGACGTTAAACCCCTATAAACCAAACCAAACCATCTTGTTAGAACCGAGGAGCCTGAACACATGTGCAGGCATAGCGCTTTAGTAAAATCATTGTGTGAAGCTCTAGACACGGTAATGGCACCCACCTGTGATTGAGCGCATACAACCGCAGGGGCAAGCCAATCCAGCTGGTGAACGCTGTTTTCTTTCTTTCGGGCATTGCGCTTCTATGGCTCGAGAACCGTGTAGACGCCCTTACTACCTGGGGCAGTTTTGTAGACGAATTCAAGCAGTGCTTTAGTGGCACGCTGTTGAAAACAAAAAAGGCGGAACAAACACTTGCCCACGAGCGCAGCAAGCTAAAGAGATTTTCATGATGTACATTGAGGAAATGCTGAAGCTGTGGGCCACTGTGAGCCGCACGATGACTGAAGAGAGCAAAGTCGGGCATCTTCTGATGGATACCGCCGAAGACATGTTTCATTTCTTGATCACAAAGAACGTGGCCATTCGCCATCGCCTCGTCGTCACTCTTCATCATCGCCGCTGGAAAACTAGCTGCTGTGGCCCATAGCGGAAATGTCACGGAACGGTCAGCGTTCGGGGCGTCCCACAGCTCTCTCGCCCCTGTTGAGTCCGTCGTCTTGTTCCACTACACTGCAGCACAGCGTAACATTTAACACTTCCTGTGGGAAACTAATTCCCTAGATTTTATGGTTATGACTATTTCACTATCCGATCCGATTCCAAGTGTGAGCATTCAAGTCTAGCAACAGACTTCTCCGTCGGTATCAACCGCATGATCAGCAAGTCGCTTCCGTCGTCTGGACGGCTGGCATTACAGGCTGTTTTTTCCAAGTATTCATTGATGTTTAACCTCGCTCACCCAACCAGACCCCCTTCGCTGCCAGTTTCTCGCACGCAACACCAGATTAACACCGGTACCGCTCCACCCATCAGACTGAAGCCTTATGACATGTCCCAGGCCGAACGGAAGATGATCAAAGATGAAGTGCAAGATAGGCTGTACTGGCAGAAAGAAAACGTTTTTTTGCTGGGTGCTGCTGGCTTTATGCAGACCGCAAAGATCACATGACTGGCCACGACACGCGGCACGTGTGAAACAGTCTTTGCCCATGCTGTACATCAGCACGCGTGCTTGATAACACATCACGCGTACTTGATAATGCAACATATTCATTCATTCATTCATTCATTCATTCATTTATTCACGACAGGAAATGTGTAAAGTAAGGACTCACCAGGCGGAAACGTTGTCATGAGGAAATCTACAGTCACATCAGCGGGATTAGGTGGCTGCGTGTACTCCTTCATTTCCACAGTCGCATTGAATGGTTCAGCATGAGTCATACTTTTGCTTTCATATTCTGTGTGCCAGCCAACCGTTGAAACGAAGCACATGAACCCAGAATTGACGGGCTTGCGCTGACCAGAATTTTTAGCTCCGTTTTTCTTTCTCGTGCGCAATATTCCTTTCGTCTGGCTTAAAATGTACATGTTACTGTTGGTCGGAGTCAAGTTAAAAATCTCATCCTGCAAACCTAGATTGACATCCTCTTTAAAGATGTGCTGAAACATTGCCATAAGCAGTTCCTGGTGGCTCCTCACACCTATAACCGGCAGCATCAAAAGAAGAACCACGATATGACATGGTAATAGCTTCACATATTCTGCATTAACTTATTGAAGCTTTCACAGAAAGGTTATAAATGTGTTCATAAAGTTACAATATGTGACTCCACAATAGCATTTGTTTTCCTTCCATCGCCTATTCCTTACACTGGCATGAAAGCTTGAAATTTAATGCCGAAATAAACAATGGCTGTCATCCGCCTTCGGCATTTTCTTTTTGTGCTTGGGTACTTTGATTAACTGTGTGCATATTAAAATGCGACGAGAGAGACATTTTGTCCGTGGGGAAAGAACTGACAAAGCCACATAATCATGAAGCAGCACTGTTGCTTCTTAGCCTGTTGTATTCCAATCTTCAGTGACTTGAGCCCGCCCAAAATTTTTCTTTTGGTTGTTCTGTAAAAAAACAAAAAACGCGCAAGGCTTTTTGGCGTAGAGTTTCCACATGGTCACAACTGGCACTGACCCCTGTGATGGGTTTCGATCGGAAAACTCCGGCACGAGGTGCGCGCAGAAGAGCCAGATGCACCCAAATGCTCGCGATGAGCCTTTTGCGCACAAGGGGTTGCCCATATCAGTACTTTATATCATGATGAATGTTTCCCAGCCGCAAACTCTGCCAGAAATTTTTAACAAGTGCCTCCACGGGAACACCAAGAAGGCGAACGACTCGTTTTACCACGTTGTCTGCGAGTGCGTAGCAAGTAATGCTTTCATTAGAGCGTACATACCCCAACTGGTGCCTTAGACGCAGCCGCAACATTAAAAGATGGCAGCATGGCACAATTTGAATTCTTGGAGCATCTAAGGTATCACCGCGGCACTTTCATCGTAATATGGCTGCGTGAGGTGAGCAGTCCTCAAATGTATTTTACTGGTAGAGGTGCAGAACAAATTAGAAAAGAGATCCTAGAAGCAAAGTGACTTGAAAAAAAGCGTTAATTACACATTAGGACTTATTGTACACCTCAACTGAAAAAGACATTTTAAGTGCAAATTTTGGTGGTGGCAAAATAAATGAAATATACTTGTCTTCGCCTCAAATTTATCAAAATGCGAATTTTATACTACAAAATAGCACTAAAATCCTAATTATTTAAGCTCTATATACCGATGAACTCCGAAATGAACCAAGTGGAATGCATGCATGTGGTTCTTTTTTCGGAGATAATACAACGCTAGGTACACATTTTAACACTGGCATCAAATACCATGGCAGCAAAACATGTTTTGGTGAGTGGTTCAACGTGACTCCTGCCCAGGCTACAAGCTCCGTACTGGCATGTGTTCGAATGAAACTCGGAGCAAACGTTTCTCTTTTTTGGTATATCATAGCACTTCGGACCGAAGTTCGCGTTTAGTTCGGCGTTGGTTTCGAGCCGAGTTTTGGGATAACTTTCACCGGCAACCTGGCCTCGGTTTTAGGATGATGCTTGATGCGATTACGAGAGTGGAGGGTAAAGGGGTCTTCTTTATAAAGCTCTTAATGCTCCTGAAAATAGCGCTGTCGAGGATGTTTGTGGGGACAAGGCACGGAGAATATGAAATGTTACAGCCATCTGGAAGCGCGCACTGCCGTCCAGCGCCTTACGCAAAGTAAAATAGGCGGAAGGAGGGCTGGGCGAAGTTGTTCAGGTTCGGGCGCCATTGGAAAGCGGAAAAATATTTCCGCGCAAATTTCTGAAACGAAATGTGCCATAGCGAGAGGCTGCGAGGAGGATATCACACACCGCATGCATTTAGTTTTTAGTTTTTGTTTTATTGGGGTTTAACGTCCCATGACGGCTCAGGCTATGAGGGATGCCGTAGTGAAGGGCTCTGGAAATTTTGACTACCTAGGGTTCTTTAATGCGCAATGATATCGCACAGTATATCGGCCTCTAGAATTTCGCCTCCATCGAAATTTAATCACCGCAGCCGGGATCGAACCCGCGTCTTTCAGGTCAGCAGCCGAGGGCCGACCACTGAGCAACCATGGCGGCAGCTCGAATTTGTGTTTGTATAGTTTTCGACATACATAATTAAACACTCAGTGTTTACACCCTTATAAAAAGTTATTTACACAGTCATAGCTTATCCATCAACTTGTCTGTGAAGTCTATAAAGTTCCTATGAGAAATTCTAGGGATAGTCTATAGGAAACACAATCTTAGTCTCCAGACAATCTATAGATTTATGGCAATAAACTTTCAGTAGACTGTTATCTATAGACAATCTATAAACTATGAAAAGACAAAAATATCTATATTAAGGCAAAACAGTTTATAAGAAGTCTATAGCTAGTCCATAGACAAATCGCAATAGGGCAGGCCCACTCTCTGCTGGGTTTTGCGCATCTGGCATATACCAGCTAAAGCACACTTCCACATTATGTGCTGGTTTTCTTAGAGATTTTCATTGATCGACACATGGACCTGAGAAGAGAAGAAGTACTAAGCGTTCTAGAAAGTGCAGGCGCTATGACATAGCCTATGTCCATGGTTGTTGTCCAGTAGGTTTGTGTGCTGATGTAATCGCAACTCAGGAAGCACTTGGGCATAATGGTGGCATTTTTATATATTAGTGGCTGATTTTAATGTGCGCAGCATCATCCTCACCCCACAAAGCTGCAGTCTTGATTTCTCCCGTCGAGCCTGTTTCGAGTTCTACACACCGAGACACGTTCCATGCCGCCATATTTTGTAATCCCTCGAGATTGATTTGTTAGATATAAAATTCATTCGCAGTCATCGAAAATTATTAAAGCTGCTGCTCTCTCAGTGTGTTGCGCTGCCGACGTTACCATAATATCATTGTATTTAATTCATGTACAACATTCTTGCACAGAAATTTTGATGATTATAGATTTTATGGCGCAAGGCGTCTATATGGCCAAAGAGCGTCATGGCGCAAGGTGTTTTCTATTACTTAAGATGGGGTGATACACCTATTTTCAAGCATTTCAATCCTTATTAGCCTAGTACCAGGCCAGGGGAAAGCTTGTACCTATTGTATCAACGGTGGGTACCCGGCGGCACTGGGGATGGAACCCCGCACCTCCCGCATGCGAGGGTAATGGTCCATTCTCCCGATGTGTAGCTACTTCTTTTAAAGTCTTCCATCGCTCGCACCGAACATTTCAGACTGCAATAGAAAATAACGGAGAACACTTTTGACGTTAGCAAAAGCGTGAATAGCAAAATAAATGCAAACCTGCCGACGGCAGAATTGCGGATATATCGATTGTTATAATGAAATCCTAGAATACATGAGAAAATCACTTTAGAACTCTTTCCCGTTCAAAAATTCTTTTGTCCAAAATTCTGATGTATGTTGTCTTTATTCCCGAGGCTACAGCTTTCGCACGAAGTAAAAGCAAACCATACAGCTGCACACAAAATTTTGCAGCATCACCTCCAGGGCCCCGTAATTTATTCCCCACCCCATTCTGCAGCAACGGCAAGAGAAATCGAAAGCCTATCAGTCACAAGCGCGACTTCCAGGGTGCAGCACATTTACGGAAGGGTGATATGTACACTGGGACAGGTGCATATATGTAGTTGAGTTGAGGTGTTGAATGCTACAGGTGGGATTAGCCTCACTTATTGCGCCGGAAATTTCTACACCGTAGCGTCCCTTCAATGTTAATAATGTCTTAAAACCTGTCGCATCTACCCCGCTATGCGCACAGTCTCTTATAATGGCACACATTCCTCTCCCCCAGTCACCATCTATGCACACAGTCCACATCTCCACACAGTACACATCACAGTCCACTCTAGAAGTAACTATCTATGCACATATTCAGTCACAGTAGAACATAGTTCATTGTAGTGCCACAACACACACACACACACACACACATTCACTGACAGCATAACGTACTGCACTCCAGAAGACACCGTCTGCGCAGAAATTCAATCGCAGTAGGCCATAGTCCGTTCCTGCTGTCACCATTTGGAAACAAGATCAGTGTCCTGCAGAAATGTCAAAAGAAGGCGTGCAGCCTCCCTTCTGCATGTCTGGTTTCCATTCGGGTACACAATGTCCTGAACTATACTGTGACGAGTTCCTGTCTTCTTGAAGGAAGCGAACATCACATACCTTTTCGCGTTGTACTCTGGGTAGTACATAATATAATGTTGGAAATACCCACACACACCACGTAAAGAACATAGCGGAGACGATGCCATGCCCGTGTTATGCATCCAGGCAGGAGGGCGAGCGGAGGCGAGTGCGAGAAGAGTATGTACTCTTACAGACATTCGCTGACTGCTGTATATTGCTTCTCACCGTCATACGGTCGCGTGCGCACGACGTAGGACTGCCCCATAAACACATTCCTCAAACATCAGCGAATATCAGTGACCATTGCTGCATCTCCGATAGGAAAATATATCACGGCACAACGCCAGCTCCGCCCTTCGGTTCAGATACCTGCCGCCTACTGACACTGAACGACCGCATCGCGACATCAGATGGGAGAAGAGCAGATAGACATGACCTTTAACTAAGATCTAGAAGTGCGGATCTAGAACATCTAGAAAGGCGCGCGTTATTATGCCCCAGGCCGATCCCGGCTCAGTGGTTAAGGCGCTCGGCTATTCATGCGGAGTTGCCGGATTAGAACCCGAACAAGGCGGCAGCGTTTCGATGGAGGCGAAACGCATAGGCGCCCGTTTTCTGTGCGATGTCAGTGCACGTTAAATATTACCAGGTGGTCGAAATTATACTGAAGACCACTGCGGCATCTTCATCTTGCTTTCTTTCACTCCCTCCTTTATCCTTTTTCTTACGGCGTGGTTCAGTTGTCCGCCGATATTTGAGACACACTGCGCCATTTCCCTTCCCCGAGAAACAAATTTCCAGTTTTTCAATTTCGACGTCACAGCCGAGGCGGCTCACAATCGCTGCCATGTGCAGACACAAGAGAGGAAGAATGATTGAAAGAGACGCGCGGCGCAATACCGCGTCCGCCGGTGGTTTGAGACGCTGGTTTGAGCAACAGATATCGCACACATTGTTGCGACTAAAGGAAGGATTAAAAGAAAAAAAATCGGAGGACGCTTAAGCTTCGCCTTTAGGAGTGGAACGCGACAGCGTGTTGCAGCATTACCAAGGAGTCTACAAAACGCCATCGCCCGTTCAGCGCGACGCCTTGCCCGCCAGACAAATCGCTCTGCTACTTATGGTGAAACGAACACGCGGAGCGGCAAACCACGTAGAAGCGCTGCCAGGCGCCTTGCCGAAACGCGAGGGACTCAAGTTGCAGTCGCAGTTCGTCGGCACATCGTCTCGACCAACCGAATGCCACGAACGCCAGCATAGCTTCCGCGCCGAACGAACGGGCAGCAAGCCGCAAGATTCGAGGTGAACGCGCTTTGGATGTGCGCTGCGTTGTTCGCCGTTCACCGCGTGATTCCTGCGTGTCCGCACGGCCCCACTGCGCCCGAACGAGACGAGCGGGAGGGGCTGCCGTCGCGCGCCATCTGTTGGGGCAGTGGCGTACTTTGTGAGGAGGAAGAGTAGGAGGGATTTTTCGCTCATGGGAGGAGGAGGGATTTTTCGCTCCCGGCTGACGCCGACGACACCGGCTTTTCTGCGACACGAGCTTTAAAAAAGTGCACGGGCCAGCCCACTGGCTCTAGCTGAGCTACAGAAAGAGTTTATTAGGCAACCAAACATCCTGGACAAACAGGCACGGGCGGTGACTTTCCAAGTACACATCAAGTGCAACTATCGAGCGCCGTGGAGCCAGTTTAATAAGGCACCTTTCTGGAACTGTGGCGAGATTACGCAACTGTCAATCAGGAAAATTGTCAAAAAATTGTCAATAAGCCTCCCTCCTATTGGTCGGTCGTGGCCGGCGGCCATTTTGCTTTTTTGCGTCATGGGTGGTTGCAGATTACGTCACGGATGTGACAGAAGTGGTGACGTTGCACACTTAATTATGCAGACGGAAATTGACACTTTCTTGTGACAGTCTCGGGGGGTTGGTCGGCGAACGCCGACAGGTGCGGACGCGTGGCATATGAGCTCCGTGTTTTTCGGGTATTTTGACCCGCCTAAACCCTTTGGACTGCCTTCTTTTGAGGTGGAATCGACGCCGATAACGAAGAGGACCACGAGGACCCAAGATACGAGCTGGTGGGTCCGACATTTCAATTTTTATCGGTCCTTGAACTTCCCACGTGGTCGGCGCGACAGTAGGCCTAGCTAGGCCTAACACGAGTACGGGGCTCCGCGGCCTCCCCGGGCTCAACGAGAGGAGGGCGAAGACCGGAGAGAAGTCCCAGATGAACACCCCTAGCGACAGATAGCCCACAATGACAGGCTTGAATAGCTTTATACCAGAAATGCCAGAAAATATGGACGAAGACTTCCAAGACACGACCGAAGAGAACCCCGGGCGGCAGAGTCGAAGGGGCTCCGTAAGAGCGACGAGACCGGCGCATAACAGCAGCGACCCAGTAGGAAGAAACACGCAAGTTTCCGAAAACAAGGATATGGAACTGGATTGCATAGTCGTAGGACCGAAGGTTCGGAGAAAGCAACAAAGAATGGAGATGCATGGGACCCCGGGGAAGACGACCCCGGAGCCTCTCTCGGAAGGAATGCAAACTACAAGGGGAGCACCAGCTGCGCAGAAAGAAGCAGAGAAAGGAGGAGGTGAGAGGAGGAGACTGCCGCCGCTCCCGAAGGACGACTTAAAAGTAGTTCTCCGACCGAGAGGACTCACAGTCAAGGATTTGCAAACACACCAAGTGGCAAAGGCAGCAGCGGAGGCTACCGGGCACGAATGCAAGACAGGAGACTTCATCGTAAGACTACGAAATGGTTCTAACATAATAATCATCAGCACTGGCGACGAGATAGTAGCCAGGAAGATCAGAAATATCACGCAGCTAAAATTTGGCGATAAAACCTACGCAGTCAACGCCCACGTGGCGGCACCGGAGGACACGGTAAAGGAAGTCATCCACGGGGTGGATCCAGCAACTACACCGGATGAGCTCAAGGACAACCTCAGACTACGCAGGCAGGGGTTGAAGATCCTGGCGGCCAGGATGCTTGGAAGATCGAGCACGGCCGTCATCACCTTCGAAGGCACTTTTCTACCCAAGCAAGTGATCTACCATGGAGGAGAGATGTGGTGCTAAGCATACAAACCAACGAGACAAGTCTGCTACAACTGCGGTCAGCAAGGACATCGGATGGACGTCTGTCCAAGCCCACAAACCAAGACCTGTAGGCAGTGCGGATGCCAGAACCCGGCGGAGGCACACCAGTGTACACTCAAGTGCATGCTTTGCGGCGGAGAGCACGCAGCCGGCTCGAAGGACTGCAAGCAGAGCCTTAAGCCAGCGAGCGAGCTACGCTGGGGACCTCAGCAGCAGCAAGGTCGGCGCAGCAGAAGCCGCAGCAGAGGAGGGAAACCGCGATGGTTCGGGGACGAAAGCAGAGACCCGGACAGAAGCAAGTCGCGGAGTCGCAGCCGCGGCAGACCCTGGAATCAAAACCAGGGGAGCGGACAAGACGAGTCCTTTCCACCACTGGACAACGGAAGCAAGCAGCAGCAGCAGCAACAACAAAGACAACCCAAGCAGCAACAACAACAGCAGCAGCAGCAGAAGAAGAAGAACGGCGGCAACTCGCAGATGAGCTGGCGGGACGGCCCTCCGAAATCGCTATATGCTCCGCACTCTAACACAAACGAAACACAAAACACACAAATCCAAAAACTATCAGAGGAAAACGCCAGTCTTAAGCGCGAATTGGAACAGTGCCGCGAAGAGATGAGGCAACTAAGAATACAGCTAGGAGAGATAATTAGGGAGAAGCAAGAAATCAGGGCAGGTTTTGTATCAATAAGGACACCAACACCACCAACACAGATTGAGGAAGAATTACAACAGGGTTTAAGGCCGGACAGCCCAATAATGAAACTCATACAGGAGATGCGCAACGAGATACGCAACGAAATGGAGGGCATGCGTAGTGAAATGCGCAGCGAAATGCAGCAGACACAGCAGAAGGTAGCTATGCAAGAGCAGAGCTTCAGGAACTACGTTAAGAGTCAAACCACGCAGAGAACAACCAACGATGCGAGGGATAGGCTCTTTAACCAGCGCAGGTTGAGCACTGAAACCCCCAGCACGAGTAGCGCTAGCCAAACATGGCTGAGCGAAATCAACAATTACAGCTATGGCAATGGAACTGCAGAGGCTACGCACGCAAGCAAGGCCTCTTGCAGCAGTACATATATTCCAGGGGAACGACACCAGATATTATTTCACTACAGGAAACAAACAACACGACACCAAAACTCAGAGGGTACAC
This sequence comes from Amblyomma americanum, assembly GCF_052857255.1. Classification (NCBI taxonomy): domain Eukaryota; kingdom Metazoa; phylum Arthropoda; class Arachnida; order Ixodida; family Ixodidae; genus Amblyomma; species Amblyomma americanum. The sequence continues at coordinate 91,358,625 of NC_135503.1, forward strand.
ATGTCAGAAGGGCAGCCGCATTGCCACCTTAATTATTAACAAGGTGGTGGCCATAGAACACAAACAGATAGAGGACACAAACATGATCACATAATCACAGAGATAATTCCCAAGAAGAAAGCGAAAGCCAAAAGCACCCTAATAGTTAACCTATATAGTCAGCCGAGGCAAACAAATGGCGACTTCCTCAGGCTCTTTGCGGAGGCGAAGAGACTAGCAGGGCAAAACACCCTTCTCATAGCAGGCGATTTCAACGCCAAAAGCCCAAGATGGGGCTCCCCCAGAGATGACAAGAAGGGGCGTGGCATCTGCTTAGCGGCAGAGAGCACAGGGTGCAACCTCCTAACCGACGAGAGCCAGCCAACCAGACAAGGCAACAGCGTGAGCCCAGATACGAGCCCGGACCTCACTTTCGTAAGAGGCAACAAGCAGGTAGAATGGGAAAACCTTCTCGAGAACCTGGGTAGCGACCACTACATAGTCAGAACCTGCATGGTGGCCGAGGGGGTCAAAAGGAAGATTGGCACGGCACGAATCACGGATTGGGACGCTTTCAGGGTGCAATGCACGCAGATAGAGGGCGAAATCGAATCCGTAGAGGAGTGGAGTCAAAAGCTTCGGAAAATCCAGGAGGGATACACGAAAGCTGTGGATAGAACAGAGCAAACACCGGAAGTAGATAAAAGGCTCATCGGGCTATGGGAGGCAAGATGAGGGCTTACCAAGCGCTGGAAAAGGCAGAAGCTAAGCCAAAAGCTTAAAAAAATCGCTGAGATAACTGAAAAAGCAGAGCAATATGCAATACAACTGGCAAGGCAGGGTTGGCAGCAGTTCAGTAATTCGCTGAATGGCACGCTAGGCACGGCTAGGACGTGGCAGATTCTCCGAGCCCTCATGGACCCAACCCAAAGCAAAACCGAAGGCAGCAAGTCGCTACAGAGACTGGTGCATCAATATTATGGAACCGAGGAACAGCTGCTAGAGGAAGTTAGGATAAAATGCTACGGGAAGGATCAGATAGAAAGCTACAAGGAAGAGTATAAAGGCGAAGAGAATCTAAACATGGACAGGCCTATCACCAAGGAAGAGGTAATCGAGGCGGTAAGAGCGGCCACAAATAACACGGCAACGGGAGCAGACAAAATCAGCAACTCACTAATCAGGAATCTCAGCGACAACGCCATAGACCAGCTAGTGGTGTACGTCAATAACCTTTGGCAGTCCGGCACGGTTACGGCAGAGTGGAAGCACGCAATGGTTGTTATGATACCAAAGCCAGGCAAAAAGCTATCGATCGAAAACCTCAGACCCATTTCCTTAACATCATGTCTATTTAAGCTCTACGAGAGGATAATCACCAAAAGGATTCAAACACATCTGGAAGGAGGAAGGTTATACCCGGATAGCATGTACGGTTTTAGAGCGAACCTGTCCACACAAGATATCCTAAATACAGCTTAAGAAGGAGGTTCTAGCCACGATGCCAAAAGCAGGGGAAAACGTGGTCATGGCCCTCGATATAAAGGGGGCCTTCGACAACGTCAGCCACAACGCCATCATGGAGGGAATCAATAACACCAACTGCGGAAGAAGAGTCCATAATTATGTCAGGGCCTTCTTAAGCGATAGAACTGCGACAGTCGGGCTTGGAGACCTTAGAAGCGACCCTTTCGGCACACCATGCAAGGGCACTCCCCAGGGATCGGTCATCTCACCGATATTATTCAACGTTGCGATGATCGGGCTTGCGCGGCAACTCGAGAGGATACCAGGGATAAAACACGCGATGTATGCCGACGATGTCACGGTATGAGTCACCCAGGGCTCTCTGGGGGCGAAGGAGGACAGACTACAGGATGCAGCCGCGTGCGTGGAGAAGTACACCAGAGAAAGAGGCCTCAGATGCTCAACCGAGAAATCGGAGCCACTGAGAGTCGGAAGACATCCCACTAAAGCGGAGCTGGAAGTCTACCTGGAAGGGCAGAGGATCCCAGAGAAAGACATGATAAGGGTGCTAGGTATGTGGCTGGAAAGAAGCAGGAAATGCAGCCACACCATCAGCCTAATAAGTAAAGCAGCAGAGCAGGTAGGAAGAATGATCAGCAGAGTCTCGCATAGGCGGTACGGCATGAAAGAGGAAGACACGCTCAGACTCGTGAGCAGCCTGATAGTCACCCGAGTCACCTATTCACTGCCCTACCAGATACCAACCAAAGCCGACATGGAACAGATATATGTAATATTAAGGAAGGCATATAGGACCGCCCTGCATCTACCTAGGAACACACCGAACGAGAAACTACTCCAGCTAGGGATTAGTAACACCTTCCAAGAGCTGAGGGAGGCCCAAATCAGGGCACAGTATACGAGACTCCGAGGCACGCCAACAGGCCGAGAACTGCTGAAAAGAATAGGGGTGGAAACACAAGAGCGCCTTGACAGGTACAGGGACGTCCCGGATGGAATTAGAAAAGCCATTCGGGTCGCACCCCTGCCCAGGAACATGAATTCGAACCTGCACGAAGGAAGACGGAAAGCAAGAGCCGAGTATATCGAGCGAGGCTTAGCCAATCTGGAAAACACGGTCTTCACGGACGCGGCGCTGTACCCGATGGATAGGAAGCGCACGGCCGCGGCTGTAGTAGTCGACCACCAGAGAAAACTGATCACCTGTGCAGCGGCAGAGGCTGCGGACGCAACAGAAGCCGAGGAGGTTGCCATAGCTCTAGCGGTCGCTTGCGGCTCCCAGGGAAACAAATCTCTAAACATACTTACAGACTCGAAAGAGGCATGTAGGAACTACACTAGGGGAAGGATAGGTGCCGCAGCCATGAACATACTCAGAAAAGCGCGTGTCTCAGACACAAAACACATACACAGGCTGGTTGGGATACCCGGACATGCGGGTATTAAGGGAAATGAAAGAGCGGACGGCCATGCTCGAGCGATGAGTTTCCGAGCGGGATTACCGGACGACTTTTGCACCCGAGCCTGCGACGGGGGGTATGCAGAGCACCTGGCCCTATACAGGGGCTTAAGGTATAAATATCCTCCGCCACACAAGGCACTAACAAAGGAAGAGGCTACCGGGTGGCGCAGACTGCAGACGGGTATGTTTCCAAATTTACACATACTAAACAAGATGTTTGCGACACAATACAGAGCCACATGCCCGTGGTGCGGGGCGGTACCAACGCTGTACCACATCACATGGGAGTGTGAGCGAAACATAAAATTCCGCCAACACAAACACACAAGTGCGGAGCAATGGGAGAGCCGGCTCGTCAGCAGCGAGCTCACGGTCCAAAGGACCCTGGTGCAGCACGGTTACGAAGCAGCGCGGCTCAGCGGAGCCCTGGAATGAGGGCCCGACCTTGCGAAGACGGGATCCGGGATCGCCTGATATGAAGACGACGCGGATCCTGCTGCCGCCGAACTACGCAAATGTTCAATAAAAGTTTTTCACGCACTCACTGTGACAGTCTCGAGGCGGTCAATTTGACCGTTGCGTTTTTGACAGAAAATGGCGGCGGTGTACGCGTCTTCGTGCGCCCTCCTTCGCCGTTGCTCGCGCCAGCGCAGCCGCCTCAGTCGTATGGCCGCGTGCTATAATAATAATTATTATTATTGTATGCGACCATACGACTGAGGCGGCTGCGCTGGCGCGAGCAACGGCGAAGGAGGGCGCACGAAGACGCGTCTGAGTTGCCGGACGAGCTGTTTCTACGACTTTTTCGACTGGAGAAGCAGACTGTGGAGAGGCTGGCGACGAAGTCGCCGATGAACTGGGAGCTGCGCGTGCGAGCGCGTTGTCGGTGCGGCGGCAGGTGCTATGTGCACTGCGGTTCTTTGCTACCGGCGGCTTTCAGGCTGCCGTTGGTAACGAGGCGCACGTCGGCATCGCACAACCGACGGTGAGCAAATGCGTACAGCGGGTGTTGGAGGGAGTTTGCAAAGTTAGCGCGAAGAAGGGGTGGGCTCCCGCGGTCACCTCTGTGCCACATAAATAAAACACGCTTATGCTGGCAAAGCACTTTATTTTTCCCAGCAAATCGCACTTCATGGTCTTCTTCTGTCTCCCAAGGGAGAAGAAACAGACAACCACACATCACACACTGCAACACCTCACCTTTTGGCATTTTTGTCATCGATCGAAAGAGCCGAACAACAGACTTCAACAAGTTGTCTTCGTCGATTTCGTACCAAGTGCTTCTTGCAAGTTCACTCGGAAGGCCCGTAGCCTTCTCTGCATTCGTTCAAATTTTTCTGCGCACTTAGGTCAACCGCACATGTAGCTTGATTTCAGACGGAAATGTACAGCGGAAATAAAGACGAGGACACAAGTAAGACACATGAGTTCAGCGCTCGTGTGTTCCATGTGTCTTCCTTGTGTCCCTGTCTTTATTTGCGTTGTACATTTTCATCATGGATCACCAACATTCCCAGACTGCCACCATAGTGATTTCAGACGCCGCGTAACAAACAATAATACGGCGTGGAATTGGCTGCTTCCGTGCCAAGCGGCTTGACGGTAAATAATAATAATAATTGGTTTTTGGGGAAAGGAAATGGCGCAGTATCTGTCTCATATATCGTTGGACACCTGAACCGCGCCGTAAGGGAAGGAATGAAGGAGGGAGTGAAAGAAGAAAGAGATGCCGTAGCGGAGGGCTGCGGAATAATAGCGACCGCCTGGGGATCTTCAATGTGCACTGACATCGCACAGCACACGGGCGCCTTATCGCTTTGCCTCCATAAAAAACCACTGCCGCGGTCGGGTTCGAACCCGGGAACTCCGAATCAGTAGTCAAGCACCCTAACCACTGAGCCACCGCGGCCGGTTGACGTTAAACCGCCGTCAGCGCATCCCCGCTGCAGGTAAAGTTACCCACCATCAAATTTAATAGCACAACTTCGAACGCTTTTCGTTTTGATAGTGTTTTTGAACTTTAAACACAATGTTTTGGCAAAATAAAATATTTGTTATTTTGATCGCTGCTTATTTCTTAATTATTTTTACAAAAATTAGTAGACAGCCCCTAGCCGTGCAAATAAATGCTCTCGGGGCGCCTTCCTGCTGTAATGGCTCATTCCTCGTTGCGTCAAGGGGTGACGTCACTGTCAATAACGATTGACAGAATTTGCGCCAGTTATGTAATCCGGCTTCAGGAGACTTCCAAAGAAAAGAGTGTTCAAAGAATCGCAGGTGCAGACGCAATACCAGCGATGTCATTCATTGGTGGACCCCAATGTGGTGGCAGCATTCTCGAATACATTGATCAAACATTTTGAGCAACCGTTCGTCAAGCAGCAATCCGGGTGGATTCAAAGCGTTTCTTTTTGCATATAGATTGCATATTTTAGTCAAGCTGGTGGCTAGCTTTTGACAGGGTTTCGAACCAATGACATATGCACCTTCAGTTGCATGCTTTAAGGCGCTGTTTAGGTGTCCACCGAGATGTCGAGATGGGAGAGATGCGCTTTTTCCTTTCCTCAAAAAACTTTCCCGTCCTCAAACACATCTTTTTGTTAAGGCGCTCGTGTGCAGTGCGATGTGTGCAGTGCTACCAAAACAATGGAAAGAAGGAAGCATCATTCTTATTCCCAAACCTGGAAAGCCCTTAAAATTCGAGAACCTCAGACCAATCTCCCTCACCTCATGCGTAGGGAAGTTGATGGAGCATGTAATCCAAACGAGGCTAACCAGATACACGGAGGACAAGAAATTAAGGCCAAACGAGATCGCCGGATTTAGGCCAGGCCTAAGTACTCAAGACGTTATGTTGAGATTACAACATGACATCATAGACTCTCGGACTAAGGATACAAAGGCAATCTTGGGATTAGATCTTAAGAAAGCTTTCGGCAATGTAAAACATGAGGCGGTCCTATCGGAACTTCAGGAGATCGGTGTAGGCGGCATGATATACAACTACATCAAAGACTTCCTGTCAAATAGGACAGCCAAAATAAGATACCAGGACCTGGAGTCAGAAGAAATAGAGCTAGGCAACAGAGGTACACCACAGGGATCGGTCCTAGCCCCGCTCCTCTTCAAACTAGCCATGAGTGGCCTCCCAGCAAAACTGGGAGGAATCGAGAACTTACACTTTAGCATGTATGCGGACGACATAAATGTCTGGATAAACAAGGGCAGCGATGCAGAGATAGAAAACAAACTTCAAGCAGCGGCAGACACAGTAGTGGAGTACGCGGCAGGAAGGGGGCTAGTCTGCTCGCCAGAGAAGTCAGAACTCTTAATATACAACCCGAAATCTTTAAGATTAAAAAGGGATAGCAATCTTAGCATTATGGTAGGAGGCAAACCGGTGCCTAGAGTTGACAAGATAAGAATTTTAGGCCTTTTTATTCAGGAAAATGGGTACAATGATGAAACAATAAAGAAACTGGAAGGATATGCAGCGCAAGTAACTGGAATATTCAGAAGAATAGCGCTCAAAGGGAGAGGACTCAAAGAAAGGAGCCTAATAAAATTGGTGCAAGCATACATAATCAGTCGACTCAGCTACGCTACACCATACCTTAACATCCGGGCCCCAGAAAGAGATAAGTTGGACTCAATAATTAGGAGGTGCTACAAACGAGCGTTATGAATACCCGTAAGCACCTTAACGGAAAGACTCCTAGCTATGGGGATACACAACACGTGGAAGGAGACGGCCGAGGCGGTCAGAACAGCTCAGCAGGAAAGACTTAGCCAGACATATACAGGCAGAGCCATTTTAGGCATGGTAGGATTGCAGGCAGAAAGAGGCATGCAGCAAAAACAAGACATCCCGAAGGAGGTCAGGGAACATCTCAGAATAGACCCACTTCCGAGAAATATGCACCCCACCTTCAACAGTGAGAGGAGGGAAAAGAGAGCCGAAGCCCTCATGAGACGCTTCAACGAAATGAATAAGGAGACGGTAGCATACACGGATGCGGCGAGCGGTAGACTGGGAGCAGCTGTAGCCTCAGTGGTGGATGGCAAGGGTACAGCAATATCAGCAGCTACGATACACAGCCGCAATTCGGAAGTAGCAGAAGAGGTAGCAATAGCGCTTGCTTGCGTGGGAACAGAGGCAAACTATATAATAAGTGACAGTAAAACAGCCATCTAAAATTATGGAAGAGGTAGAGTCGCATCAGAAGCGGTGCGGATTCTAACAGGGAAAAAGATGAATAGAAAAATTAGCCTAATATGGGCACCAGCTCATACGTCAGTACCAGGCAATGAAGCGGCGCACCTTCTAGCTCGCGATCTCTACCTCCGAGCAGTAGCGGAACCGCCAGATCGCAAGGAACTAGACGAGAGACTACAAACTTACACAGAAATCATTGAGAATTACAGACTGCAGAGAAGAACTGTCCCTCCTCCGGACAAGGAGCTCGGGAACAGAGAGGCAGTAACCTGGAGAAGTCTACAGGCCGGAAATTTCATAAACCCGGTATGGGCGTCACACGTCCTACAAGACGAGGACATTGAAGATAAATGTAAAAAATGTGGAGAGAGGGGGACCCTGGACCATATAATTTGGCAGTGTGTTAACTCCCCAGGGGTGAGGGAAGGAACAGATAGTAGAGAAGCCTGGAAAACCCTTCTGGAAAGCGCGGACCCCGCGACCCAGAAGAAAGCCATCCATCTGGCGGCAGAGGCCGCGAAGAGCCAACAACTCTTTGCCTGCATCTAGTCGCGGAGGCCCTGGCCTCTGCCCCTAGGCCTGCGCGCCAGGGGTAGGGAGTGGGCCTCCATTTCTGATGGAAATAAAAGTTTTTGGAACTGGAACTGCAGTGCGATGTCAGTGCACGTTAAAGATTCCCAGCCTGTCGAAATTATTCCAGAGCCCTCCTCTACGCGCCTATTCCTTTCTTCTTTCACGGTCAAAGAAGTACGAAGACGCAAGCGGAGTTTCTAAGGCATAAAGATTCCTCGTTGCTCTCGTTAAAACCAAATGGTTTCCAAAGTGACCAGCGTCACCGTCACTATTTCTAGAAACAGCGCTCGTTTGAGATCCACGCCACCACGAGGCACAGCTGCAAAGAGTTCTCGCGGATCACGTTACGTCAGTTCCTTTGCTGGAACCACGAACGCGCCACAAACAGGCAGTTTCGCTGTGCGCGCATTCCCACCGTGGCGGCACCGCACCGCGAGGCAAGCCACGGGACTGGTCAGATAACCAACCGCGTGACGAACCACGCGACAAAAACTAGTCAGACAACCAGACTAACCTCGACTTTCAATCAAGATTAGCCAAGGCTAACCAAGCTATGTCTTAGCTTTCGCTACGCATATCCTGGCATAGCCGAGGTACGCCAGTGTCAATTTTTTAATCTCCTTCGCCCACCTACCCGCCGTGGTGGCTCAGTGGCTAAGGCGCTCGCCTACTCTCAGCACACCCATTCAACTTTCAAAACACAGGTGCTCGTCTCGCGAAATCGTCGATACTGCTCTTTCTGTCAGGTCAACGGACGCTACGTAGAACACTTGGCAAATGGCCAGGCTTTATTTATTACGGAAACCTTCTCGCCTCGTCTGGGCTGCTCTCCTAATGCACGCGCAGTTTGGACAGGACGCCTCATCTGCTACAGTATATAAACAACTGTTGGCCACTTGGCGTCGCTTGCCCCTCTGAGTACGTATCTGGCATCACTGCGCACTCTACATCAATCGCCAACTATTTTTGTGTTAAACAAATAATAGCAACACTTCAAAATTCAGAAAACGTGCAGAGAAAGGACTGCAAAAAGCTAAAAAAAATTCATTCTTCACCACCTAGGCAGGGCTTCTAATAGGGTAGGCGCATTGGGAGGAAATTAACGATAATATATAGATTGTTCTTGTGACTAGTGTTATTTTTTGATTAGACAACAATGTGAGATATTCTCAGCGCAGAATTATTTTGAAATCTCGTGCTACTGCACCGTCAGATCGCAAGTGTTCGCAGGCGGCATGTCATCATGATATCTATTAACGTAAACTCGATTAAGAGATGCCGATGGCACTTGTGGCAGTTTTTTGGCTAAATAAAGATAGGGAGAAAATTATGTGCTAGTTAAGGCTGACAAAGACAGAAAGCTGTTGACTGGAAAAGTAGAGTTCTTATAGCGTGTATAGCAGCGTAATTTGGAGCCATTGAAAATATGGTCTTGCAGTTTCGAACCTCTGTGATTTCATCACTAAGTTTCCCATAATTTCAGGAATGAAGAAACTAATGCTTGTCAGCAAGAAATTTATAAAGAGTGGTTGAATTTCCAAAATCTGGCTGATTCCATAATATATAAGGAACGTAAAAATTCTTGCATACGCGCAGCCGCCGAACTCCAAACTGCTCCGTCGCCTGCGAAAGCAGCATTACGAAAACATGATCTTTTGGCTGTTCTGCCGTTAGCATTTGTGATTGCATTTTATCCTTCTTGAAGACCCTCTCCTTTTTGGTATTTGATAACCACTTTGCTTTGATGAATATTTTGGGAAATTCTGTATCTCCTCTCTCTTAAAGCAAACACTTAGTTCTACGAGCAGAAATCAAAATTTTATATATTTTGCCTATCTGTATCAGAGGATGTACGCCGGGAAATCCAGGATTAAAATCTCGGCTTTAGTGCTGTGTACAAGAAATGCAACTCGATTAAAAATATGTCGTAAAAGCGGAGAGCAGGACAAAGAACCAAATTAAAAATGTGCGCTAAAGGTAACGTTTGCAGGGCTGTGAGAGAAGGTTTTTGAGTTCTCCTTTTTCCCTGAAGTAAGGAATTTGCGTGCAAGAAAGCAATAAGCTCTATGCAGGATTAAACGGAAAGGACTGAGGCAAGGAACCTGAAATACATTTCATTAGCTGTGAAAAATTTCTAGCTGCGTTGTTGCAAGATAGAAGCATGTCGCCTCATTTGTGTAGGCTGGGCATTCCACGTAAAGGTGCCTACTATTACAGCTAAAATACCGCTGCTAATGGTGTGTGTTCCGATAGATGCTCGCAAACGATTCGCTGAGATTAAGTGTTAAGAGAGGTTGTCGAGAAGAGAGAAATAAGCGGTACACAAGCTTTCATCGCAGTTATGATTCCCTGTTTATTTATCTGTTTCTGTGAGGCGTAAACTGCATAGGAGCCTTACCAGCCAAACTGTTTATGTGTTAAATTAACTAAGCTACAAATTATGAACATCATCAGTCATAATACGCCCACTGCAGGGCAGAGGCTTCTCCTATATCTGTCCACTTAATTCGGTTCTATGCCAATTGAGGCCACCTTATCCCCGAAAACTTCCTAATCTGATCCGCCCACCTTACCTTCTGCCAGCCCCTGCTACGTTTGCCATCTCTTGGAATGCAATCTGTTACCCATAAGGACCAGCGGTTATCTTGCCTTCGAATTACATACCCTGCCCAAGCCCATTTCTTCCTCTTGATTTCGACGGCGTTGCCTTCAACCCGCGTTCGTTCCTTCACCCACTCCGCCCGCTTGCGGTCTCTTAACGTTACACCTATCATTTTTCTTGCCATGGCTCGCTGCGTTGTCCTTAACTTGAGCTGAACTATTTTCATTAGCCTCCACGTTTCTGTTCCGTGCGTGAGTAGCGGTAAGGTACAGTGGTTGTGCACTTTTCTCTTGAGGGATATTGGTAAACTACCATTCATGTTCTGACAGAACCTGCCAAATGCGCTCCACCTCATCCTTATTCTTGTTATTTCGCCTTGTGATTCGGATCTGCGGTCACTACCAGCCCTACGTAGGCGTATTCCATTAGCACTTCAGGCCCTCGGTACCGACTGTAAATGGGTGAACTGGTAGCTTTGGTTAGGATGTCTCTACCGAACCCCTAGCCGCCGCGGTGGCTGAGTGGTTACGGCGCTCGGCTGCTGGCCCGAAAGAAGCGGGTTCGATCCCGGCCACGGCGGTCGAATTTGGATGGAGGCGAAATTCTAGAGGCCCATGTACTGTGCGATGTCAGTGCACGTTAAAAAACCCCAGGTGGTCGAAAATTCCGCAGACCTTCACTACGGCGTACCTCATAGCCTGAGTCGCTTTGGGATGTTAAACCCCCATAAACCATAAACCAAACCTAACCCCTTTTATTACAGCCCCTAACCTCTTTACTGCGACAAATGAATGCAACTAATATTTCGCTGCAGTTTTCGCACCGAGATATTTTGAGGGAAGCTTGACATACCACTGCGATTTCCTAGATGCTGATAGGTACAGGCGGTCACGTCAAAGCAGCAAAGTGTCCATGGTGCTGGCCATAGACTGTGACATGCCGCGGGAGGCACGCCAACCTGCCACGGGAGGCAGGCTGGTGGCCATAACACGTGTAAGTTTCAGAAATGTTTTGCAAAAACCGGTTTTCATTCCTAAAATAAGACCTATTGGAAGGCTGTGTAACGAAATAAAGTCAGAACTGCTACCGGTAGACCACGCAGCTGTGACAAAACGACGGACGATAGTAAATGAACCTCACTGATTGATATTTAACCTCAGTAGAGCCACTAGAGTTACGAAGACAAATTGTGATGAGAAAACCCCCTCTTAATGAAACTTCCTCTACAAAAGGGCGGACGAAAAGAAATGAGTTGCACACAATGTTTTTTTTTCTTTGTAGAGCCTTTAGAGTTCAAAAGACCAATTCTGATAAAAAAAACCTCTCAATAAAACTTCATCAAAAAAAAAAAGGCCGACGAAAGGAACTGAATCGCACACATTGCTTTTTTTACTTCTGTAGAGCCTTTAGAGTTCAAAAGACAAATTCTGATAAAAAAAAAGCTCTCAATGAAACTTCGTCAACAAAATGGCGGACAAAAGGAACGAATCGCACACATTGTTTTTTTACCTCTGTAGAGCCTTTAGAGTTCGAAAGACCAACTCTGATAAAAAACCCTCTCAATGAAACTTCACCGACTAAAGGGCGGACGAGAGGAACTGAATCGCACACATTGTTTTTTACCTCTGGAGAGCCTTTAGAGTTCAAAAGACCAATTCTGATAAAAAACCACTCTGAATGAAACTTCATCGACATCAGGGCGGACAATAGGAACTGAATTGCAGGCATTGTTTTTTACCTCTGTAAAGCCTTTAGAGTTCAAAAGACCAATTCTGATAAAAAAACCCTCTCAATGAAACTTCATCGAAAAAAAAGCGGACGAAAGGAACTGAATCGCACACATTGCTTTTTTACCTCTGTAGAGCCTTTAGAGTTCAAAAGACCAATTCTGATAAAAAAGGCCCCTCTCAATGAAACTTCGTCGACAAAAGGGCGGACGAGAGGAACTGAATGGCACACATTGTTTTTACCTCTGTAGAGCTGTAGAGTTCAAAAGACCAATTCTGAAAAAAAATCTCTCAATGAAACTTCATCGAAAAAAAGGCGGACGAAAGGAACTGAATCGCACACATAGCTTTTTTACCTCGGTTGAGCCTTTAGAGTTCAAAAGAACAATTCTGATGAAAAACCCTCTAAATGAAGCTTCACCGACTAAAGGGCGGACGAATGGAATTGAGTCGCACACAATATATTTTACCTTTGTAGAGCCTTTAGAGTTCAAAAGACCAATTCTGATAAAAAAAACACTCTGTATGAAACTTCATCGACAAAAGGGCGGACGAAAGGAACTGAATCGCACACATTTCTTTTTTACCTCTGTAGAGCCTTTAGAGTTCAAAAGACCAATTCTGATAAAAAAAGCCTCTCAATGAAACTTCATCGAAAAAAAGGCAGACGAAAGGAACTGAATCCACACATTGCTTTTTAACCTCTGTTGCGCTTTTAGAGTTCAAAAGACCAATTCTGATAAAAAAAAAGGCCCCTCTCAATGAAACTCGTCGACAAAAGGGCGGACGAAAGGAACTGAATTGCGGGCATTGTTTTTGATCTCTGTAGAGCCTTTTTAGTTCAAAATACCAATTCTAATAAAAAACCCTCGCAATGAAACTTCGTGTACAAAAAGGCGGACAAAAGGAACTGAATCGCACACATTATTTTTTTACCTCTTTAGAGCCTTTAGAGTTCAAAAGACAAATTCTGATAAAAAAACCCTCTCAATGAAACTTCACCGACTAAAGAGCGGACGAAAGGAACTGAATCGCACACATTTTTTTTTTACCTCTGTAGAGCCTTTAGAGTTCAAAAGACCAATTCTTATAAAAAAAACCACTCTGAATGAAACTTCATCGACAAAAGGGCGGACGAAAGGAACTGAATTGCAGACATTGTTTTTTTAACTCTGTAGAGCCTTTAGAGTTCAAAAGACAAATTCTGATAGGAAGAAACGCCGTAAGTGGAAATTTCCCTCTGTTTACAGTGATTTTTTTTGTTTATTGGTACAAATATTATGTACATTTCGGATTAATGAATTAGGAGCTAGACACCAGGTAGACACAAACGAAGAGAAAAACTGAGGCTATTTTAAACAGGAATGCGGTGATTATAACCAGTCTTTGCCGACAGCCCTCAGTGTTTAACGAAAGGCATTGGAGTCAGGCAAATCATAAGCAGCCATGCAGGAGTTGCAGAACTAGGGTGTGTAAGAAGATGAATAAAATGGCCAGAAAATGTTAACAGGGAGTGGACAGCAGCCGCACTTTTGCACAGAAGGAGTAGAACATGAATCTTTAAAGTCAGAGGGCAATGCGACAGAATCTCGCTGCTAATATATACTTCATGTTTATAAGAGAAATTCAGCAGGTAGTGTTGAGGAAAGATTGTGCGAATGGATGAAATTTTACTGAGCACTGCTTTGCTCACAATATTGCTCTCCAAAGCAAGCCAACGGCGGAAATGTAGTGAATGATTGAGGGCCTAAATGAATCAGACCAGTACGGTAGTAGCTGCGGAATAATAAGGAAAAGTTGTGTTCAGCAGGAAGACAGTCGGCGACGTAAGTGGAAAGGCAGTACAGTCGAGGACAAAAGTCTCTGGACAGCCTTCTCAGCAAACGAAGCCGATAGCTCTGTTATTAGCCTCGTGTTGTAGACCGAACAGGTGGAGAGGAAACTCGAAAACTTTTTTTCACCTCCGCAATGGGGACTCCAGCCTGCGGATAATAATAGAGATGTGTGTTTACTTTGCGTATCACGCAGTCCGCAATCTTTTGTCCCCGGCTGTACATCAGGGCAAGTATTCATCGGAGATCGAGGCCTTCAGGGTGCAACAGCTTCGAGAATAAGCAAGGGGCGGAGTGCAAATGGCAGGTGCTTTCTGGCCGTCAATAGCAGCTTACCGATATCTCTCAAGAGGCAAGAATATGTACTGTACTTGTATCTTATGAAATGCTTGAGAGTAAATTGTAGAGACGCTACGTGCTATGGAAGGAAATTGCTACCAGTATGTAATGAGCCAGGTAGGAAGGAGAATTGGTTTCGGGAAAAAATTCCAGCTTATGATATCCTAACGGAAAACAAAACTGAGCATGGACCAGCAGTGTAATGTGGAGGAGGTATAAGCAAGAGTTGCGTAGCATAATATATTTCAACAGAATAGAAACGTAGCGGTGTCGGCAAAGAAAACGGTATATTAATAAAATGACCAATTTTCGCGGCAAAGAGTGGTCACAGCAAGTGCATGACACGGTTACCTGAAGGTAAGAGAAAATGGTCTTTGTCCTGCAGTTTCTACACAATATGTTGTGTACACTGCTGGAATAGTTATGACAGTCGTCTTGAATAATGCGCAGTATGCAGTTGGAAATAGCGGTTGGGTACTCACTGGACAAAGTTATTTTCCTACGCTAAGCAGTCGTAAGAATTGGAGTTTGGCCTCGCGCGAATGAAGATATGCTACAGCAAGGCAAAGCCCAGCAGTAATTACTTCTGGTAGAGTTCTCAGGCTTATAGTTGAAAAGCTGAAGTTTTCGCGTAATTGCTTAAATTTCTTAAAGCATTTGTGGGTTGTCAGCGCTGAAAAGTTGGCTCTTGTGGAAAATAAAGCGCAGCTCTGGAGCGATGCTGTTTTTTAGAGTCGACATGTGTCATGGCTAATTAAGGAACTGTTGTCATGGCAGCTGAAAGCCTGCATGAGTACAGCCTGTAGGTCCCCATTGCGTTTCTTTAGACGATATACACGTTTATTTAGTTTTCAGTTCATGGTGGCTGGCTAGGTTCATAGTCATATTCGCCAGCGTCCATTGCAATTTGAGGGTGGAAAACTGTTTGGAGTGAATTAAAACATAGGTCTGTCTTTAAGATTAAGCTCATGACGCAATAGTCACGAGACTAAAAATTTGAAAAGTCGTTTTGGGGGAAAGGAAATGGCGCAGTATCTGTCTCACATATCCGCAAACACCTGAACTGCGCCGTAAGGGAAGGAGAAAGTGAAAGAAGAAAGAGGTACCGTAGTGGAGGGCTCCGGAATAATTTCGACCACCTGGGGATCTTTGACGTGCACTGACAACGGAAAGTAGACCCGAGACACGCCAGTGCTCTGCTCAACATTGTAGCTTTTGAATATACAGCTTCAATTTAAGAAAGTTAGCTCTTATATACTCGCACGTTTCTTGTCCGTTCTCGATTTCAATATGTCGGCCGGTCATGTGATCAAATCTCAGGCGAGCAGTCATCGGGCCGGCATGGCGGACTCCACCCATAGCCTGACGTTCCGCTATATATGTACCTTCTGAGCGGGTGCCGAGACCGGTGCCACTTGGGGTTGCTATTGGTGATAAAAGTGTGGCCCGCCCGTATGACGCAAATGGTGAGAAACAAACTGTGCTAATTCGGCGCAAAAAGTCGTTAGTCGAGCTGAAGCCTGGTGAGTGTAATTCGTACCGACGACCTTTGTTCCTCGAAACCGCAATTAGAGGCGACCTTCGGAGGGCCCTGGCGGGCGAACAAGTTGTCGTAGAGGGATTCGGGTGGTACCAGATGAATCGTCGTTTCGTGATCTACACGAATTAGCATCGAAATTTGTCGCAAGCATAGGTGAAAACAACTTAGCTAACGCTCTTCATTTGATTTCGCATTCGCGAATCAATCTTCAATTATTTTTTTAGGAATAACCACTTCCAACCAGAAAAAAATAAATGTACGCATTGTATTCATCACGTCGAAAACAACTAGAACCTAGCTGCTCCAATTCATTGAGGATCTCCTGCTCAAGCTTCATCGTTCTGAAATACAGTTAAGCAGGCTACTAAATAGTACTAGGTTAGACTGAAAAGTCCAAGTCACTGGGCTTCGTCTGCGGAGAAGAAGGGAACAAAGAAGTAACAGGGTCGTTACGTATTTGATTTCTAAAAGTACCGCACTAATATATTTTTTTCATAATTTCTCGACAAACAAATGAAAGAATTGCTCGTTACAGTACACGTGTGCTGTAACAGTGCACGCGGACTAAAAGAAGCTGCAGCAGGCCAAAGCTCTAGCAACCGAGAAGTCCAGGAACCAAAAACTGTGTCATGGCTGCCCTCGTTGACCATTTATCTCTGACAGTTGTCTGGCAGGGCAGGTTAATGACTAGTCTTGAAATAGCAGCGCTGGTGTATATTACGGAAACCTCCACGCATATTTTTTTTTTCATAACGTGCCTTAGACATTTCGAGGCCTGGAGTAATTAATGCTCGCGCGCGACCCTAAAAGCAGAGTACTTGTTTTTCGTGCCTCCTATACAGACAAGATGATATCTGACAGTGACAGGCACTGAATACACGCTGGGGAAATTGCGAAATTGAATTCC
Organism: Amblyomma americanum; assembly: GCF_052857255.1. NCBI lineage: Eukaryota > Metazoa > Arthropoda > Arachnida > Ixodida > Ixodidae > Amblyomma > Amblyomma americanum. The sequence goes on from NC_135503.1 coordinate 91,375,290, forward strand.
AACCTAGACGAGAACATCCAGAGTTAATTAAGGAAATGTAGGTTGCTCGTCCACTCTGTCAAAAGAGAACGGTCCCAAAACAATTTACCATGTCGGAGTACAGCGGTTGTCATTTTGGCTGCCTCGTCAGGAGACTGCATTATTAATCGATGTGCTGGCAAGAAAAAAAAGATTACGCTCTATCTAGTCGCAAAAGAGTAGGCGTAAGCATGAACTGCATTGCCGGAAAGGCCGTAGCGCACTATTGTACGGCTCTAGACGTTGCTAGCCAAAGGCCTATAGCAATGTACAGGGGCCCAGAAGTTTTTGGAACGCCGAAATGACAAAAGTCCTCAATTTTCTCGCTAGGTTGAGGCGCAATCAGGTATTAAGAAGTGACTGGTGTTGTTCGCGGAGTAAAGTGCGGAGTTCATCCGTCAGTTCGTGAATGCTGCATGCTAAAACTGGTGACAAATTAAGGTTTGTTGTATTTTCGCGTTCCGAAAACTTTTGCGTGCACTTATACATGGTTCTGAACATGGTCATGCCTTAGCCCTCTCGTGTTCTCCTAGCTAGGCAGCGCGCAACGTCATGCTGCTTTCGCGCATTGAGGAGCCTCAAGAGAACGCAGGAGGCCGGTAAGCTGGGCTAGTTGAAGTGACATCGTAATTAGAATACAGCGGAAACATTTACAGGGAAAAGCATGCGGACTGCTTCCGCCCAACTCTTTTCTTTCGGGAGAATTGAATATATTTATATCATAAACTAACAAACAAAACATAAATAATCCGGATACAGAAGATATATGTCACAAAAAGGATAAACAAAAACCGATAAAAACCGTAAATCTTTCCTTGATAGAAAATATGCAGATTGTCTCAAGAAGTGCAAGTTCTTTTTCCCCAGAAACATGGGAGCATTACTCGTGGTTCTAGCATCACTACTTGCCACGGAATAGGCCTCTATAGCTTCCCTTGTGTGCTTTCGCGGAAGAGTGGCGGACATTTTTATTTGGGACAGTGTTCGGATAGATGGGAAAACTCAAGTCGATTATAAAGGTTAGGCTCAAATAATCAGACACGGAGGCAACGACCAGTTAGATTGATGTTGAATGTTGTAGCAGTTTGCACTTTTTAGAGCTGCTCCACTCAAATGCGCACAAAGGGGACATTTTCGTGGCAGACGTAAATGCTCAAACTTCACACCGGTTGGCCACATTACACAACCCATGCGAGAAAAAATATGTCATCTTTTCCTGAAGTAGCCAGGCTGCATGGTTTGCTTCCCAGTTGTATAATGCTGTACTTGCCCCACCCTCAAGGTCAAAATCTATGTATGGTATGGAGGACCCTTGTCCTCATCTTTCAAAACATTTTGACCTTTATGGAAGCCGTAGGGGCTCAACTATAGGACTGAGAAGCAAACCATACAGCCCGCTTACTTTTGTCAAAAGCGGTACGTAAGGCAAAGGGAGAGGAGTTTTGCTAGTGGGCTAGGGCAGCTTCTTGACGTCACCACCCTTGACCCGACGCGAAATTTTCATATCCTCTGCTGAATAAAGTTACTTAATAGCCAGCATATCTCAGTCTGGCCACTTCCAAAAAACGTTCACACATGCGCTCCTTGATGACTAGGAGAACCGAGCGCAGACAGGAGATAATTATTGCATTTTTTGTACGATTTAAGGACGTCCAGACTGGAACTAAAGCAACGAAGAGCATCCATAATTAGTCGATTTTCTTCATTTGATGGCATGCTCGGCTTTCTTCCCAGTTTCGGTGCTTGAAGAGTCGCTGCATTGAGCCGCTTCTCTTTATTCGTGCCGGGCAGCTCACTCAGCGTTCTCCCCTGCTTTCTCTGCTCGACACGTCACAACACTCCCTCGCCTTTCATTGCCCACAGCACCGCATTCCGCCGCTATGGGCGCCATCCAGATCTCGTGGCAGGGAACACAGAACAGCCACTACCAACATATGGAAGCTCTTCTATCTCTTGGCTCTTCTGGCCTCATTGAGCGGGAAGGAGTGTAGCGCTGCTGGTGCCGAGCCTTCGAAAGACTAACAAGCAGGTAAAATATATCTAATGCGATGCAGCGGAAAAATTGAGTATCGGGAGAGGTTACAAACTGCAATTCACACCGCGAAAGTCTGTGGTGGTGTTCGAGTGGTCAATGCATCTTGACAGAAGCTGCTTTGCTTGTGCCGGGGCTAGACTGAGACACGCTCAGGACATTTAGTATAGCGAAGATTTCTTTTTCTTGGATATCATCCGGACGGAGAATTTCGCTCTCATATTCGCCTCCGTGTTCAGTCTTAGGTTCGCTGGGGGTTACGGACGGCATTCGCAATAGTTTCGCGAGAATGGGCGCTAAAAGCATTTTGTGTCTAAAAGAGGGTCACGCAAGAGCAATGGCGAACAGGATGCCCGTTGTATTAGAGTTCATTATTACCGCTTCTTTAATTCGCATGCCTGCCTGAGTGCGTTCAAGAAACTGTAACACTTCCGTACCTGTCATTCGGAAAGCTGTGAGAAGCGCTGATTCCAGAAAAACAAGGGCGCATACAGAGCTGATTGCAAGACGAAGATGCGTGTCAGTGGCTTTTTAGGTTTAGTGCAATACGATCAGTGAGGCAGTTTGCAAGCTTTGAAAAATGAACATGCGACGGTGCAGGAATGTGCGGGGAAGAAATAAAATGATAAGAATAACAATTTACGGGCTGAAAAGCAGCGCGACGCATGATCGCAATTCTTATTGAGTGCACTATTGCAGGTTGTTTGTTTATTGTCACAGCAAGTTCATCTGTGTGCTTGACAGGACACTTTATATTCGGAAAGTTTGGCTGCAGATGGTCCCTGTTCATTTTGTCTTGTCGTTCAGGTCAGCGGTTTACATGATGCTCTGTGCATTCATTTCGTTTACTCGCTCGTTTGGTAGGTCTGGAGATTACGGAATTTTGCTTGGAAGTTCAGCTACGAGTGCTGAATTAAGCAGCCATGGGTTTTCCGGTGGTGTAAAAGGTTGGATTGTACAGATAAAATTTTTTGTCCCTTTACTGTGCTGATGATAACTGAATCAATCCACTTTTTATAGCTTTCAACGGCACACATTTTCTTCCTCTCCTAGCGTGCCATTCGTAAGACTTAATGGTCGCTATATAAAGAACATGACAAGAAACGCGTTCCTGAGAAAATTCAGGACATGTACGCATTGTTGTTCGTTGTAAAAATTGCAGAGGAATCATAATTGAAAGAAAAGGCAACAACGAAGCAACGACAATAAAAACTCGCACGTAGCTCTCTTGAGAGAGTGGTAGCAAAAAACTGTGCCTGTATTGAATATTGGGCTACAGCGAGTAATTTGAGATGAACAGGCTAGTCGTGCGTTCCTGAAATTGAGGTGACTAGTTACGGCATGACTACCTTTTATGTACAGGCAAGCAACCCAACTGCATGGTTTGCTTCTCATTCGTACAGTAGAGTCCTTACGGCTTCCCTAAAGATCAAAGCGTTTTCGGAATGTGAGGAAAAGAGTCCTCACCATACAGAAATTTAAAGATTGAGGGCTGGAATAATAGCTTCAATATACAACTGAGAAGCAAACGTTCTAGCCCGATCACATTTGATAAAGAGTGTACGTGCGCTTTCGGAGAAAATGTAAGGATTAAAAAATTGTCACCCAGTGCTGTTTAACATATGTATTGGACGGATTTCTATGCAGCATGTCGCAGGAAAAGAACGCTGTAACGCAAATACTTGACCTCAAGTCTGAGAGCGCTGAGCTCTACGACGCCGGGACCGACCTATGCATACAGACATCTACAGCTATCTTGGACCTCTTCTCGAAAGCGTTCGCGCTCTCCGATAATGAGGAGCAGCAGCAGTTTATAGAGATCGGCTGCGGACCCGGTGGCTTCACGATGAAGTAAGTGAACCTTGTCTGCACATACGTTCCAATCACGCAGAAGCCTAAAATTGTCTGCGGCAATTAATGCGAATAAATATTAGGTTAAGAAGACGCTAAGGGTGATTCTTAATACCATACTCAACGGCTGTTTATACGGAATAATAATTTATTTTTAACATATGGTTTCAGAGTACTAAAGTTTCTTCTTCATTAAGCGCTTGCGAGTCCAAGACTAGCATTTCCTGCTGGCGTCTGAGATCTGCACCGTAAGAATGCCACCGGCTTCATAATAGTTAATTATAGTTGAGGAGCCCACATAACTTCAATCATGTACAGCTTAAGCTGACCGTGTCTTTAACACTGCGCTATAAAGTTGTTCGCACTGACTTGTTTCTGATGATCTACTATCCCCAGTTTTCGCAGAAGAATTCACCGTGTCACTAACCGGCCATTAAGCGCACGTCCGATCGGCGAAACGAACTCGCTCTTACTTAATCCTTCAAGGAGCGTTTTTATTTTTTATTTTTCTCGAACAAATAAAGCGACGAGAGTTACCTCCACTTAGATATCACATGCATGTCAGGTTTTGTGCTTTTTCGTTGCTGACTTCTGAGCAACTATCTGATGAATATTTTGTTCTTCTGTTCTCTTTTTTTTTCGGAGAATGATACATCACAGTTCATTTATTTTTGTATCAAAATTTTGTCTCATTTTGTTGCTGCGGTGGCAGAGTATGCGAAATAAATGTTAGCTTGTACGAATAATTTTGTAAACCGCGCTGTTAGCCACCAGAACAGAACTAATCGACATTGCTACCCTTTGACGAGCTAGCTGTAATACTTGGCCTTTGTTACCATGGAAACAACTCAGGATTGTGGTTTCTGTGGTGTGTTTATAATATTCTGCCTTCTCTATTATCATTGCTCTGGAGGCAACAGTTCATTTAAACAATATATGACTCCTGAAGCACCATTTGGGATGCACTCAAAACCATTGAATGTGCACTTTTTGCAAGCGCAGAACTATGGAGTATTTTTAGCGTTATTGAGGAGCACTTCTGACACGCAGTCGCACTATGCCTCCACTCCTAATGCATGGCCTTTCAACAGAGCACAGTACACTCATTTCGTACATGTCCTTGGTTCATTAGGAAGGCGCACACAAAGGCAGTGAAATATTCTTGCTCATTATATTTAGCCTGTCACACTAAGTGGCACCGGCCGGGATGCTTTTTCTTTCCAATTCTTTTTTCTTAGCCCCACCATAGTATTCATTCTCCATATTAGTTTCCAAAGCTTGAATTAAATTAAATAAATCGGTTTCTAGGCAAAGTAAATAGCGCAGCATCTGCCTCGCATATCTCGGCCAACACTAGGATCGCGCTGTAAGAGAAGCGAGGAAAGTGGGAGTGAAAGAAGAAAGAGAGAAAGAGGTGCCGTAGTGGAGGTCTGCAGGTTAATTTCGACCACCTGGGGGTCATTAACGTGCACTGACATCGCACAGCTCACGGGTGCCTTCGCGTTTCGACTCCATCGAAATGCGGGCGCCGCGGTTTTCAAAGCTCTCGATGCAATTATGCGGAAACTTTTGTTAGCCTGGTAGAATAACTTTTCTCCTTTTGAAATGAGATTGTGAAGAGGTCAGTCCAGATGCAAGACACATTTATTTTGCTTGCAATTTTCTGTGTTGCGGGCACGTATTTGCTGTACAGTTTTCGTATCCGCGGGCAGATTTCGTGGTACAGATAGAGCTTCAACGGTGACTCATGTCTCCCCAAATGTTAGTACTCAAGCATGCCCAGAATACACTGAGTCTCTCTTTTACTGTTACAGGACTGTTTTTCCATCTCTCCCGCTGTGCCGAAGACTGGTCTACACGGACAAGTCGGAGGAAATGCTGAAGGTGGCCGTGGAGAAGTACTCGCATCCGAGAATACAGCATCTGCAACTGGACATCCTAGGAGACGTGGGCGAGTTCGTGCGCCGAGAAGGTCAATTCCAGAGGCTCTACTGTTTCCAAGTGCTGCACTGGATCAGGGATCAACTGTCAGTCATGCGAAACTTCGAGAAGGTTCTGGCTCCCGGAGGAGAGTGCCTGGTGGTCTTTCTGCGGGGCCTGGTCTTTTGTGAACTCTTCGAGAAAATGATGAAGTCTCCTCGCTGGTCAAAGTATAGCCAAGTAGGTTTTGCTGGGGGGGGGGGGGGGGGGCGGGGGCGGTAGTAATGCGATCTTTCATTTAACTACTGTCGTGTTTTGAAAGTGTTTGGCGGGAAACTTGACAGAAGGGACTAAAATTGGACAAAATTGCTATGTTTTGATATATTTAAAAAATTGAATCGATCTTCTCTCGCATATCGTTGTCTTGTGTTCAGTGGTTGCCTCCGTACAGTGCCTTCAGCGTCACGCCCATTCCCAAAGTATTGCGACTGTCCACATATTTCAGTTCGAGACCACGGAGGGGGGGGGGGTGGGGGGGAGGAGCGAGCCTATTATCCTGCCCTGTATATTTTTTAGCGCTAATATTGATTGGTATGAATAAATAACACTGGTAGTTATTCAAGATTGTCAATAATACAGCCGTCGATACAAATGCGCAGAAGATCTCTGCAAAGCTGGCAGAAGCGTCTGTTAGAGGTTGCTTGGCGTCGCCGACGGGAGGCGGCGCTACGATCTTAAAACCCCTTTGCGAAAGAGAACACGAGAAAATCAGGCGGCTGAATGGACCGCCGGTGCGACGTTCTCGGACGTTTTCCATATGGTCTGGGCCTGCCCTTCCAATCCCCACCCTTCCCAATCCTTCATCTCCCACCCTTCTAGGGAGGCCTGGGAGGCGGCGCTGCTCAACTGCCATGACCTGCAGTCCCAACGGACCTTGGTCGCCAGGGCGCAAGCGGCGCTAGACGCCATTGGGGCTCCGGAATAGGGGCTCCACCTAGATTTGTGAGGACCTGGGCCATAGGACCTGGGCCCAAACACCTCCTTGTAAATAATAAATGTTTACCACCACCACCACTACGCTTAAGGCATTGCACTCAAGGAGGTACTGGCTCAGCCCACGCGCTTGTAGATAATCTGCGTCCTTTGAAAGGTAAAAAAGTGGGAAATAAACAGCGCCTCCTTTGTTCTCTGTGCATGTGTCTGACAACGTATTTTTTTTTTCTCGCGACGTTTAGGATGCGTTTCACTGCAGTTCGGCACTGAGCATCTAAGTTCCTAATGATTGATATCCAAAGTGCCAGAAATCGATATGCTAACGGAAATTTCGCCCGCCGTTGACTCCTGTCGTAATGCGATTTCCAGCTACAAGTCGGTTGGTGCAAAATGCGACTGCCATTAGGAGTGTTTAGTACATCTGTGTGGAAATGCGCATTTGCGTTTCTGACTTTACACTGTTAATTATTAGCGCAGACGTATGTAATCTCGAGAGAATTCGTTTTGGTGAGAGAGAGTAGCCAGGGGCAGTAACGAGTTATGGGTGGAGGTGAGATGGTAGCAAATCTGCAAGGAAACCAACCGCGATGATACGCAGTGATAGCAGTAAACTTAGGGGCCTCTGAGATTGTCTTTGGGAGCGCGTCATTATCCACATACATAAATCGCATACGTTGGTGTAGCAATTTCAGCAGTTTGCGCGGTAAAGAATCGGCAAAATGAATGGAAGGTGGAGCATTATATATGATTTACAATGGCCTTTTTATTTTTGTGATGTTCTGCAACAAAACTGTGCTGAATGACATTTGGCAGAAGTGAAGACGCTCAAATCACTCTCCCAGGAAAAATTGTTGGCACGTGATGTGCTTCCACGCTGTTTTGGCACAACCAGATTGGAGACACAGACGAAGAAAGGAAAGAACATGTCCTTTCATCGTCTGCGCCGCCGTTATGGTGGTGCCACAGGAATATGGATTCGTAACAACTCATCCAAATTCCCATCCTTATGTGATATGCATTGACTGACAGAAAAGCTCGTTGGTGATAGCTGGCTCTATCTCAACACGCATTGAAATTAAAACATTATATTTAGACACCGTTAAAGCTCCCATCTCTTATGTGCTTCATGATGGTAAGAATGCACAGGTGTGGCCATTCCACTCATTGGTAAAAGTAAGCACGGAGCTCCCTACTGATTGGGTTTCAAGTGACATGTGAATAAACACGTTTCACAGGCAAACACAAAGGTAACAATACCCTCTCAATCCCATTGTTTTGCCCCTGGTACAGATGATAACTTTCTTTAAGAGTGTGCCATGGACACAACGCTCAAGCAAGTATCTTGAATTATCTCAACGACATCCATCTCAAAATTTTGCGGGTCAGTAGATGAAGGTTTTTGTGATCATATTGGAGGGGCCGTAGGTAGAACTCAGTAAAAGTGTCTACTTGGGTCTGCTCCTAAAAATGATGACATAAAAAGGATCACTAAACAGTGCGCCCGTATGAGCGCCAGATGATATTTAGAATTGATGCGAACCACAAAAAAAAAACATTCTGTTTATACTACAGGTAGGCATTATTTCCAGTTTTTTTTGCTCTGTGCTAAAAAGAAATCTGTAAACCTTTTATAAACGTCAAAGATAATGCCGAAAAAGTTTCTATTTCTAGATAGTCTAATTATGGGTGCTTCGGCGTAGAAACATGCCCTTTCTACGGGCAGCAAGATGATGGGCTTCCACTTTTCTTAGAATCTAAGTGTTCGCTTGCATAAAGATTTATTCCCAAGTGTGCCTCTGAAAAAATTATGTGTCGGCTCAGGTCTATGTGTATTTCTTCCTCCGACGCCACTATTTTGCTTGCGATGAAAAATATTAGTTCTGGCAGTTTCGCCAAGGCAAACTCAAGCTTTGTAATTCGCACTGAAGGTGGTTAATTTCGCCGACAGATGCAAGGAAATCATGCGGCACCACATAAATGCTGAGCGTCATTGTTCACAACTTACTGTTTCACCTCATGTTATAAACACGCGTTCAACTGCATGACCGTGCACCAGATGCTCAAAAAGCAACCGCTGTGTAATCTGAGAGCGGTAGCTTTGTAACCCTAATTCTGCAATTCTGGCAGCCCTCGTTGTCGCCGCCGGCCCGCCTAAACTCCGACCTCTCTCCCTATATCCGAAAGGGGAAGGGGAAAGAAAGGAAAAGAAGAATATTAGAGGAAGAAGGAGAAAGGAGGAGGTGTGGAAGCTCTGTGTCACAAACGTGCTGCAGGTCGAACAGATCACGAACGCCCTCGAGACGCTTCCCGTAGGCGCTATGCGCCGCAAATATTGGCGCAGCAGGTGTCCAAAGATATATGAGACAGATACTGCGCCATTTATTTTCCCCAAAAACCAATTACTATTATTATTAAGCGAAGCCTCGTGCTAGGAACGCTGCATGTACGCGAGGAGCCAAAGCTACTGAAGTGCGGTGGTTCTAAAAGAGGACGAACGCTCTGGGGACGCTGCCGGGAAACGAAGTATGCGACTAGATACGGTAGTCCGAGCCCACAGATTTCTCACACCATTAAGCACTCGCAATATAACCGTTCAATAGGATATGCATGAGTGCTGTGGAGTCATGCTTGGCGTCATCATAATTTAATCATTTGGCGAACTAGCTAGCGCTGACTACTCGACGTACCGTTGGCATAAGAAGCTGTAATTTTTATTTACTGCACTTCAGCTTGCTTCGGTCAGAGTTAGTTGTGCCGCGAACGGTTTTACCCTGCTAGCACGATGTAGAGGCCACAAACTTCATGTCTCTTCATTTTTGCCTAAAGGTACTGCAAGATATCATGCCGGAAACGTAGAACATACCAGATGTTGTGTCCTTCAGGGCATATCTAAGCAATCTGGTCGCGTCATCAAATCTGGCCCCACTCTCCTGCCAAGTGTTGGCATTTTCCACTCCCAGGTGAACGAGTAAGGACAAAGCAGTTGGTAAGCCGAACAGAAGAGCTTCCTTCTTACGATTGATATCACGTTTGGACTAGCTTTTCAGAACAGCTGAACGCTCCAACGCTTATAACCTTCATTTAATAGGACTTGGAAAGTAAGTAATGAAGCAACAAAGACTTGTCATGCTTCCCACAAGGTTAGCAAAAAAGACCGAATAATAATTATTGCTTTTCCTTCAAAATACTTGACGTTGGTTGCATTGTCGCATGCTCATTCAGTTCATTTAGAAGAGCAGTTCTAGAACATCGAAAATTAATTAATCGAAAGAAGAAAGTTTTGAGCATCAATTTGCTGCAGCAATTAAGTCAGAAGGACAACAAAACGGGTAGTTTTTCTTTGACCAGCAGAGACAGTTGTCTTTTCCTGCTCATTAGGAATAGTTGCTGCCCTCGCTAATATTATAGCTGCCTGAAACTATTGCTTGAAATCGACACTGCTATATTTTGACATAATCCCCAGTTTTTTTACAGTTAGCATGCCACCTCCAGCAGCTCATGATTCAAATAATTGTTATTACTATTTAGGCTTTATACAGTTTAAGATGAAGTGGGAAGTAATTTGCCGAACTTTTTTCACAATGCCTTTGCCTTCTCCTACTGAGTAATAATGCATGCTATCTGTTGGTACCTGTGCTAGCCACCGTGAAGGTGGCCTGCCTGTCTCTAACGACATAAATGTTCGCGGTTGTTTTTCCAAGCAGTTAAATGAAGATGCCATGTGAACGTGGACAAATGTATCTATGTCCATGTGAAAACGTATAGAGAGACAAAAATAATGCATGTTTAACCTCTCCTACAGTGCTGAAACCACCGGCGACAAGGCGTAGTCTTCCGCATGAATGGAAGTTGGTGCAGTAAGTGTTGACACCGGTGGGGTCTAGCAGGAAAATCTCTTTTGAGTACTGGGGGTATCTAAAACCGTAATAGGCCGACATAGCTGGCCATTTCGCTTCTGTCAGTTAATCTCGGCAAGCTGTGCAGACGGTGCAAAGGTCGAAAGTGGCTTGGTGCGAATAAATTGAGTAGATGAAGCGCACAAAAGACAGCACACAGACAAAGAATAACACGAGACAGAAGCGCCTGTCTTGTGTTATTATTTGTCTGTGTGCTGTATTTTGTGCGCTTTATCTACTCAAGCTATGCACCAACTTGCCCACAACGTGTTCTTGGTGCGAATAAACATCCTGAATACACATCATGACGTATCTCCCTCTAACCATATAGTCGCTCCGACACTACAGGCGCTGCCGCTGCAATTCTCTCTGAACCTCTTCAGAAATTTCTGTCTGCTGCTTCTTAAGATAGTAACAGATTGGTGTTTTTCCATCGCTGCACATATTGGCTTCTCTTGGATCTAGATGCGGGTTTGATCCTCTTTGTGCCACTCACTACTTGGAGGTCTCGCCTCCGGTGACTATTTCACGTCGTCGAATCGGCGCATCTGCCACCGCCGCTCTGAAAGGAGAGGTTTCTAGTGTAGACCCGACAAGCTGACTCATGTAGAATGATAATGAAAAACCTTTCTTCTTTACCTCTTCTCGAATGATATATTTATTATTTTTTTCAGGGGAGCTTCTTTAGTTTAATCCGGTGTACGCGCTCATCGATGAAGTTGAAAAGCTGGAGTTGCTCAATTTTACGAGAGACTTCGTAGACACTAGGTTCACTAAAAACCCCGATCGAGACACAGAAGATCGTGTGATGCTCGTCACACATGCGTTCAAGCCATTTACGTAGGGCTGCCATTTTACTGCGTGCATTTTTCTCAATAAAAGCATTGGCGCACTGAAAAGAACTTGCTTGCCCTGGTACCTTCCTACTACGGGCTCATGATTATTTGCGTAGAAACTTGTATTTTTGAAATGCTCGATTTCAGGCCTTGATTACTTGAACTTAGAAAATCCCAATAATATTGTGGCCTATAGTGTGTTATGACACGTGTGAGATATTGAATTTTTTTGTCCATCAAACAGTTTCTACATGCCTGTGTCTTTGTTTCTTGCGGCCATATAATCAGCGAATTGAGGGACTTTAATGACCTGAGGAGCCCATTATATCTACCTACACTATTTCCAACGCCTTGCAGATGCTCGAATCCACGGTCATCTGAGAGATATAAAAGGTAATTTTCTTTCTGGTTGCTTTGCTGCTTTTTGTTTCCACCCAGGTAACGCGTCAGGTAATTACATGGCATAATCTTACGAAAATTCTCGCATGATGCCAGATGAGGCCAAAATGCTGTGATGCCAGCCTTTAAACTAATACAGTGTGTAAAAAATTCCAAATTTAAGCTTATTGAGCCACAGCTGCCACATAAAGAGATAACAACTCAGATTGGTAGGGTATCCACTCCACACTCAGCTGTTTTGCATTTGTTTAACTTGTGTCATTAAAAGCTTCGCGCCGACTGCCATGGCTCTACTAATCATGGTTTATAAATTTCTGATTGAACCATTTTGAGCGGTTTACATCAGTCTAATATCCTTAAATACCAAAATCAAAACCAGGCAAAACAACAGTACAAAGAAAAGACATTCAACTTTAAACAAATTATATCAATGTATAGCCACTCCCTGTTAGGTCAATGCAGAAGAGCTGAAAACTTAAAAAAGAAACATAATAAAACTCATGTTACAAAAAGACAGCACCAATCATGCCAGAAAAGACTTTTCTTGGGTGAACTTTGAAACACCGTTATGAAATAAGAAAAATCTGTCAAGAAAACGAGGTTGCTGCCAACAAAATTCAATGTTTTTCTTTATCCTGTGACCTGCTTCATTGTAAATATTTGGAATAACTTCGTACTCAGAACTGTCAGTTGCCATAATTGTGAACTCTTGCCGCAAAACCCATGAAGCAAACAATGCTTCCTCCTCCTCCTCCAGCTGTCACTGATGCGCGACGTAATGTTAGATACGCTGTGTGCCCTTTTTTATTGTGTAGTTTACTGACAGGTAAATGTAGCTTAACTTGAAGTGGGTCGCACAGAAAGGACAAGTGCGTTTAGGTTGTCCATTCTTTAGTTTCTGATTTTTTTTAGTGTTTATGCACACAGTTTAAACAAACATGTTCATTGCTGCCTCTTGTTCTAGTTATGCCACCTAGATAATGCAATCTTCCTTACTCAGTACAGTTGTTGTACGCTAGCGTCAAATGTTAGATGTACGAGGAAACACGAAAGATTTAATCGCTGCAGCATTGCTGTGCTGCCGACTCCTCAGGCAGGTGAGCTAAAACCAAGAAACCTGCGTACTCTAGACAGCGGCATCGATACCAGCAGTTTTAGTCATAACACACTGCTCTGATAAATTTTTGTGTGCTCCGTATGCCACGATATTTTACTGGTATGCACATGTTTGCTGGTATAGCATGTTGACCCTTACATCTTTTAATCTGGGCCAGTGTTTCTTTACCTTGTTTATTAGCGATTTTTCTCTTAATTTCTTTGTTTTAGTAAGGTACAAAAGCTTCTTTGGTGAGCGGCAAATGAACGGCTGCTTCAACAAACATGACCTATGTTGTAGCTCGTTTCTCGGACAGATAGAAGTATGCACTCTAATTTCTCCAAGTGTGTTCAACAGCATGCTCAATTTACAGGTTGGTCAGGGCTAACCAGTTGTTTGCTTATATAAAAGCTTGGTAAGTGGCATCTACACCTTGAAGTCAATATACCAACTGCAGGTTGCGGTCACGTGAGCTGCAAAGAACCAGTGATCCTGCTCCTGCAGGCCTTCCCGAGGAAGAACACTGTGCACACGGTGGTTTGGAGCTCACAAAGAGTGCATGTATCACTGCCCCAACAGTTACACAGCAATCTTTTTGTATTCACCAAAATAAAGGAAAGGAAGGCATGCTGACTATATATACCATTTCAATATTAATTAACATTCCTGCCTCAAGAGAAGTGCCTAGACCATGCCGATCATAATAACAATAATTATGTATCAATATTTCTCACTTTTAAGGTTGCTTTAAAGGTTTGTGTAGGGTTCAAGACAGCTAGGACTGGCCAGAGCAGAATGGTGCTCGTAAGCGTAAGAGTGTCAGGCGGTTTGTGAGGGTGTGTGTAAGGTTTTGTAATTTGCAGAGTAGCCAGGCCTTTTCTCTCTGTCTCAGCTTGTTTTTCCAATGTGAAGCTAGGTTTCATTGCATTGCACTTTGGACTGCAAGAAGCCGAAAGAGAATAATTGTGTGGCAGCTTACATTGTGCTCGTATATTTGTGCAGGTGGAAATACAGACTTGCACATGGACTTCAGGCAGTGACTTGCCAAATCTTTTTTTATGCTGCATGACAGGATGCGATGAAGAGACACAAGTGCCACTTATCTGCAACCTCAACTAATGTGCTTGATGCCTTTTGCTCTCCCTGCCGTGCACGCAGTGCATCGACAAAAGGCCATATATAAGGAGGAAACGGAACAACCAACAGCTTCGTTGACACTGTGATAGCATATTTATAGCTTCATTTCCATGCGCCAGTGGAGTGCATAATACCACAGCTGGTGAGAAAAATAACATGCAGTTGGTTAAATTCTAATGTCTCCTTTTTCTATCTTTCGCTGTCCTCTGGCACATGGTTCTTAAAGCAAGTACTGTTGAATTGCTCACTGCTCCTAACTGGTGCTTCCCTTTTATTTTCTGCTTTTGGTATTCGGAACGTGCATGCAAGTAGTACTGAAAACTAAAGTGCATCTGTTTCTAACAGGTTGTGCTTCCTTGGAAGAAAAGCTGCATGGATGCAGCATCGGGCACATCTTTGGAAATGAGGGACTCAGCCTGCGACCCAGTGAATATAGTTGACACAGTGCCTTCTTCCGGTTTTTCTGGGTACCAGAGTGTGGCAGCTTGTAACCCCCAAAAAATGGCAGTTCTGACTTCCATTGCTGGCGTCTCTGTTCCAGTGTTCAACAAGCTGCAAAATATTTTTCTTGCTTCATTGAATGTTCAACGGCATGTTGAAGTTGTTAATACTTCAAACAAGCTGTTACTGTTTTTAATGAAGATTAAGTTAAATTTGTCTTACTCAGCTCTAGCAGTCCTTTTAGTATTCATAGAACAACATGTTCACGTCGTTTATTTCTCATTCTGCCCCAGAAAATGCGACCCATCATATATTGGCCGCCACAGTCAACGAATGAACTAATGATGCCAGAATGCTTCAAGCCGCACTACACCCAGTGTCGCGTAATAATTGATTGTACTGAGGTCTCTTGCACTGTGCGAGCTACAGTGCATGAGAAAGTACTTATGCTTTCTCGTTACAAAGGATGCTATGCAGTGAAGTATCTTGTAAGCATCGCACCAAGCGGAATAATTAGCTTTCTATCCAGACCTCATGGTGACCGTGCCACAGATCCCTTAGTAACATAAATAATTGGTTTTTTGGGGAAAGGAAATGGTGCAGTATCTGTCTCATATATCTTTGGACACCTGAACCGCGCCGTAAGGGAAGGGATAAAAGAGGGAGAGAAAGAAAGGGAGAATAGGTGCCGTAGTGGAGGGCTCCGGAATAATTTCGACCACCTGGGGATATTTAACGTGCACTGACATCGCACAGCACACGGGCGCCTTAGCGTTTTTCCTCCATAAAAACGCAGCCGCCGCGGTCAGGTTCGAACCCGGGAACTCCGGATCAGTATTCGAGCGCCCTAACCACTGAGCCCCCGCGGCGGGGCCCTTAGTAACAACAGATATTGGAATTTGACATCTTTTGAATCCAGGTGACATTGTCTTGGCAAACAAGGGATTTCTCCAAATTAGAACTCAGCTGGCAGACTGTGGAGCTAAATTCCAGATGAGCCGTTCTCTAGAGAAGAGGTTTTAGAAACTCACAAGGTTCTGACCGCTACGATACATGGTGAACAATGTATCCAACGAATGAAGATTTACCGCGTACTCTTACAGAAACTCTTAGCAGATTTGGTTCCGCATTCTACAAAAATAATCAACGTGTGTGGTGTGCTCACAAATCTACAGAAGCGAGTTATTAAACCAAAAGAGCAGCCATAGATTGCACATTTATGGCCCATAGATCTGGTTCATGTATCATATTGTGAAAAGACAGTGAATGTAATGTTTTTCTTGTTTGTGAAAAAAAACGAAATCATTGATGTGAACTGTTAAAATGTGTTTATTTTATAAAGGTGATAATAACACCTTCAACACTAAGCACGCTGCTGTGTGTCCAAATCCACATACCTCAAAGTTTGCTGCCCTTGATCATGCGGGCAGCAACTGTAAGCATTAGATGTTCTCCAGCTTGGCGATAGATGCGCACACAAAGTCTTTGTCCACAAAAACCCTCACGGTGATTTGCTTATTTTTAGAATATACATAGAAATAACATAGTTCAAGGCCCAGCACATAGAGTGACACCTGAACTTGGGTAAAATACATGTGCGTTTTCTTTAGTTGCAGCATTGTACCATTGAACAGCAGGTATGACACATTGCAAACCTTGTTCTCAATGTCCACAATCGATTGATTTCTGTATGTAAAAGGGAATTTGACTTCGAGCAAAGATTCCTTCGATTCTTTAGAGACAATTCCATCAGGTGCGCTGCAGAGCCATGGCTGCTCCAACATCACAGACCGACCGCACTTGTGAACCTCTGCCCCAACCTCATTGGTAAATGTTACCAATGCTTTCGCTTCTAAAGCAACACCGTAGGTTGTAGCTGGTGACCAAAAAGTTTTCTCTTTCAAAAGCTCTTCATCCACTTCAGCGGGTTGCCGCCTGGACCTCGGGATGGTGTGTGCCTTGTTGCTTGCTGAAATGCGAGTGGCGCGCATATTTTTCCAGAAGATCACATCTCTTTTGGGTTTTCGTGTTTTCACTTCTATATTTGAAATTTCCTCTAGCGTTTCCATTACATGCCCCATGTAAAAGTACATTTAGTTTTCACTGTTGCTCTGTGGTTCACTACAACGGTGCAGTGCTGAAGTGCGCACATTTCCTCGAATGACTTTTGGTGCCGGTGAAAGGGCTGCCGCTTGTTAAAATTGTTCCTAACTCTCACAGAGAGCTCGTGGCCAATTTCTGTAACTAGTGAGCAGACTTCGCTCCACACTCAATCAAGCAGTACAGCAACTGCAGCCGCATCCTGAGCAGGTGGAGAAGCTGGTGGCAATAAAAGAACAACTTGCTTCACTGCTCGTCCAAGGAAGCTATTCAGGCAGGCTCCTTTTTTATAAATCCCCAGACTCTTCACAGATGGTTTGCCCCAGTTTCTTTGGCCACTTGTACACGAATTGTTTTGCGTGCAATTAACATAGTGTACAACTGCTGCTATATGTTTACAGCGGCCTCCATTCCCTGCTTTGCAGGTGCACACTGCATCTTTGAGGCAAGCTCTGGAACCTGCCAACAATAATATTAAGAAAAACTTTTTAAGCTCAATTTGAATCAAAGCATGGTGACTTAGAGCTTTGGCTCTAATTACTCGGAAGGAAACAATCGCTTTGTGTGCAGGTTCAGTTGGTCAATAACAACTACGCGATGCAATGAAGCATTCTTTTTGTTGAGACTAAGCTGGACTTGTGATATTAACTACGCGCGTAGCCAGCGTGAAAGAGCAAGGTAAGCATCGAGCTTTGAGAGACAGAACCCGACAACGCAAGGAGGTACCTCTTGCAAAAACAACAGTTTACTATACTGACTTCAGTTTCAGCATAAAAGTAATCGATCATGCCGCAACCGTGATGTGCGCGCTTTTCACCCACCGCGGTGGCTTGGGGGTTGGGCCCTTAATCCAGTGAGCTCCACTACAGCGTCCCTTATAGCACGTTGTCGGTTCGGGTCATTGAAACCAAAATTTAAAATTTTACTATTCTAGGAACGCAGATCGAGAGGAGACAGAGTGCAGAGAGGCGGTCTCTGCAAAACCAAGCGACAGATAAACATAATTGCAGCTACAAATGGCGCTCTATCGCTAATTCAACGACACATCACAGCGTTTGGCGCGCGCGGCTTTATTGCTGGCCGCTTGGTCGGGCGTGCGAAGGAGGCACCAGTTTCACATTGCAGAGGGATAGAATGGGCCTATGCAATCTTTCTCCAAACACTTAAGGCGGTGAAAATGATTGGCGATCAGCGTTCAGCATGTGTCTGTTTACAAGCGTGTCGCCGAAGCGTTCGCCACGCGAGGCTTTATTTGGCTGCTTGAATGGGCTTGCGAGGCAGGCACCAGTTGCACACTCCAGAAATATAAAGTGGACCTATGCGATCCTTCTCCAAACACAAATCTTAAGCGTAGACACAGATTTAAATGAAGCGATGTACTCACGATCAGCTCCATATCGTAGCCGGGCTTTGTGACACTTGTTTGCGACAAGCATTTTGCACGAATGCGGATCGGATCGTCCCATACAGCTGCGACGTCGAACACATGTCGACTTTCAAACAGTTTACTTCTTTTTCGGAAGCTGTCTCCTCAGAAATAATCATCACGCACGCGCACAAACGGCAAATCACATGTGCGAACTTCAGCCATGCTTGCTGCAGGAATGAGGAAGCAGGGGAAAGTGCCCCGCCTGTGTTTTCTACGGCGGTCGCTAGGTGGGTTTCAGTGGCACCCCTATAGGCGGCGCTGGACGCGTATAGTGGTCGTGCACGAGGAAACATGTGAGGTACGCACATACACTTATTGACGCAAAAAATTCGAAAATATCTCTGCTTCTCAAATATTTTAAACACTGAATAATACACGAAACATGAACATTCATGCTACGTGTTGTGATATAATGCGGGGATTTAAGAATAAAAATATATTTTGACAAATTCTTGTTCCCATACGCTCAATACTGTCTGGTGCGTTTGCTTCATAAAGTAGCGTAAGATGTCAGGCGAGGATACGTACGCACTAATAGCCACGGTGAGCAGAGCTGCCGTCGGTGGTGGTGGTTTTGCTTCAAATTGGCTGCTTTAAAAAGGCTCGGGGCTAAAATTTGCGCGGGCGCCTTAGCCTTTTTATTAACTTCTTCGAGAAAATTGCTTCGATCATTCATTTTCTAGAGCGAAAGCATTACTACTCCCGCCAGCGAGCTATTTCGGCTCGTCCCTCAGTATACCGTATGTCATATGCGCGGCCCACGAAAGACCTTGAGCCACCGTTGCCTATCAACGCCGCAGCACGCTCCAGCAGATGGCGCCGCCGTCGGCCGCTCGCTCCAGCAGATGTGCTCCGCTGGGGTAGAGGGACAGTGGGCGTCGCCTCGCGGAGTGGATATATATATATATATATATATATATATATATATATATATATATATATATATATATATATATATATATATATATATATATATATATATATATATATATGCGCCATAACCCATAGCAACATTTCCAAGGCAATCATGAGGGAACATGCATATTCCATTCACTGGCATAATGCCAGACAACTGGTACACAAGGCACCAGCACAGCAATAAAGTTTTTCCTACACAGCCATATATATATATATATATATATATATATATATATATATATATATAAGCAGACAAGTTAAAGGAAATGAGGGGCCCGTTTGACAAATTTATGAAGGGAGCCAACAGTCACCGAAACCAAGGTGCATAGGGGAACGTTATTTTTTTTTTTATTATTAATAATGTGTTATGCTTATCAGTGGGATAATGATACTTAGATTAATAAATCGCTTAAAGAAAATTGCTTATAAAGCAGCAGAAAAAACAACCATGCCGCCGGTGGGATCCGAACCAACGACCTCCGAATATCGCGTCCGGTGCTCTTACCAACTGAGCTACGGCGACGGCTGTCCAATCTGCTGCTCTCGTGGGTATTTATGTTTACTGGGTGTAAGCGAGCCTTGAGAGTGTTCACCAGCGCCACCCTCGACCATAGCGGCGGACGTAGCACATCCTGTAATACCGCGAGCATGACGTAGAACGTCATATAACGGTGAGGGCGGAAACTGTGCGAGAGCCCTCTTATGCTACCTATGGCATCAAGACTGCCAGAACCGAGACCCTCGTTAAGCTATTAGCAGACAAGTTAAAGGAAATGAGGGGCCCGTTTGACAAATTTATGAAGGGAGCCAACAGTCACCGAAACCAAGGTGCATAGGGGAACGTTATTTTTTTTTTTATTATTAATAATGTGTTATGCTTATCAGTGGGATAATGATACTTAGATTAATAAATCGCTTAAAGAAAATTGCTTATAAAGCAGCAGAAAAAACAACCATGCCGCCGGTGGGATCCGAACCCACGACCTCCGAATATCGCGTCCGGTGCTCTTACCAACTGAGCTACGGCGACGGCTGTCCAATCTGCTGCTCTCGTGGGTATTTATGTTTACTGGGTGTAAGCGAGCCTTGAGAGTGTTCACCAGCGCCACCCTCGACCATAGCGGCGGACGTAGCACATCCTGTAATACCGCGAGCATGACGTAGAACGTCATATAACGGTGAGGGCGGAAACTGTGCGAGAGCCCTCTTATGCTACCTATGGCATCAAGACTGCCAGAACCGAGACCCTCGTTAAGCTATTAGCAGACAAGTTAAAGGAAATGAGGGGCCCGTTTGACAAATTTATGAAGGGAGCCAACAGTCACCGAAACCAAGGTGCATAGGGGAACGTTATTTTTTTTTATTATTAATAATGTGTTATGCTTATCAGTGGGATAATGATACTTAGATTAATAAATCGCTTAAAGAAAATTGCTTATAAAGCAGCAGAAAAAACAACCATGCCGCCGGTGGGATCCGAACCCACGACCTCCGAATATCGCGTCCGGTGCTCTTACCAACTGAGCTACGGCGACGGCTGTCCAATCTGCTGCTCTCGTGGGTATTTATGTTTACTGGGTGTAAGCGAGCCTTGAGAGTGTTCACCAGCGCCACCCTCAGCCCACCAGCGCTTCGCCTCAGTGCGTATTGCTCGGCTTAAAGCACTCTGGCATGGGTCGGCCCGGTATTGCACTGCCTCCGTGATCGGCCAGGATCATATGAGCGCGCCTTTTCTTTGTATCTTTGCTCTTCTATCCTTTAACTCTCCTGTTTTCAGCACGTGGCAGCGAGCGTGCCTCGGCTTGAGCCAGTAGGCAGGCCCGTGCACTTTCCTTTTCTTCCTATCAGCTACAGCAGCAGCAGCAGTAGTCATTATGGAGAGCGCGAAAGAGACACAACAACGACAGAACGAAGCGAAGAAGAGACAACGCGCTCAAGAGACGTCACAACAGCGCGCGGCACGACTCGATAAGCGTCGTAAAGAATATGCGGCTAGAAGAAGTCGTGCCACGTCCCGGAGTGGCTCTTCAGCTGCGGAAGAGACCTGTTTGAGTTCTCGAGAGTGTCGGAACGAGATATAGAATGAGTCGTTGACGACGAGCCAAGGAAAAGAAGCTTTCGCAATTCAACTAAGGTTAATCAGAGCTAAGCCACAGCCACTTTTTGTCACTCATAGATTGCACAACATATACACATCAGTTACGAACTTTGTATTATAGTTAAAGACAAAACGAAGCCATTTCGACGGCCTTAATGACCAGAACAGCCACTTAGATGCTTGCATCCAATAGAAGCCAGCGTGAAATTTCTCATTCATTTCACTTTTATTTCTTTAAATACTCGCTTCTATGGGGAATACCTAAAGAGTGGGGTTAACTTAAGAAACTAACCTAATTTTTTTGTTTGATGATAGGTGCGAAATGACATTGACTAGGTAGATCAATAGGCATGTGATGGATGCGATTTCATCACGAAGGTCGTTTCATTGACTTGTGGTTTGGATGATAAATGATTTCTAGAAAGTAGCAGTACTGTCATGTTGGGAGTGAAACTTTCGATTGATGACTAATGCCGTGAGACGTGCGTGTTGGGAGTGCGCCAATGTGTTCTGCCTGTCTAAGCTGGGAATAACAATATCCGTGAAATGAACAAAGGCTAGCAATGTGGAGATAGAGGGAAATACTGGGTAAATGGAACTGTAGCTTGAGATATGAAACGCTTATACCGTATGTGTATGCACGAAAAATGAAACGGTCGGCTGGGTTGTGCACTGCTTCTAATGAATCAATGAGGAACGTTTGCCACGGCGTACCCATAGTCTAGTTTTGACCTGATCAAAGTTGTGTGGGAGAGTTACTTTGCATTTTGCGGAGCGGCATGAGCATCGCCTTTAAGGAAGGCTAGTTTGTTCCCGGATGAAGTTAGGTTTTTCCAATGCTTACATCATTGCTGAAAGGCTTGTCTAGGTAAGTATAGGTTGGGACAAATTCAACAGGAAAACCAGAAATCGCGTGTGCAAACAAGTGGGTGATGTGACTGCGATGAAAAGACATGAGCATGCATTTATTGGGACTAAAAGTTAGCAACCAAGAATTCCACCGTGCTTGAATGCGGTTAAGGGTGATCTGGATGAGTTCTTGTTCAATATTATTATTTACCGGGGTATAAATATATAACGACGTCGTCAGGGAACAGATAGGTATATCAATACGCATTTTGTAGCAAATGATGAATGGAAATAAGAAATAGAAGGAGACCAACGACACTTCCTTATGGAGCACCTGACGTTACGTTTACAAGACTAGAGATCAATAAGTATCGGCAACGAACGAGTAGTATGAGCAATGTGTGAGCAATTCATTTATATATGGCACTATTGGTAGATCCAAGTTAGTAGCAATAGCTTTAGGAGTAGCCGTTCATAAGCTATCTGATAAAATGCTTTGGAAACGTCTAAAAAGGTGTCATCAGTTCGTAAGTTACTATAAATAAATTAATAAAGATTGTGAAGAAAGCTGGCCAGAGCCTGACACGCATCAACAAAATCCATGTGGAAATGGAGTAAAACAATTTGAGCAATCTATAGGCTGCATAACCTGATAGTGGATAACGTGTTCCGTGAACTAACAGATATGCTAGTCAGCGAAATGGGATGGTATTCGAGTGATGAATCAGTTCTACCTGATTTTAACACCGGAATAACCTTGTCATCTTCCACTCATCTTGGATGATACCTGCGTCGAGTGACTTCGAAACCAACGAACACAAATGTTCAGAAGCAATATCCTCGGGGTTATGCTAAACTGAGAGCTAATTTTATTATATCCATTTGATGACAAAAATTTTTAATCTGTGACTTATGCAAGAAATACTATATCGAAGAAAAATGATGGTTGGCATTGAGGAAGTGAAGTAGGAGGTAGAAGGTAATGAATAGAAACGATGCTTCATGTTCATTCCTGAACACTGGTGAAAATGGTGGATTAATTATATCGAAACACTGAGTGTTACTTATACTGTCAAACTGTCGCCGTTTTTGTAACGTGATGCCGGGTCACACATGTTAAAATTTTTGGACCATATTTGTCGTTTTTGGTAAGTCGTAGCGAAGAAAGCAACGTTTCGTGCTTTTAACCGTTGATTTAACGCATTCAGAAAGTAATTTTGATGTGCGTGCTATGCTGGTTCGCTCGGCGACACTAATTGTGGCCTCTGCTGGCGTACGTCACCATCGGAGGTACGGCTGTTCAGATGGGCAAAACATGCAGGTGCTGATAGCGTGGTGTGACAGGGGTGACACTGGTCGAGGCGGCACAAATCGCGAGAAGAAAGGCTTCGGAGCAAGGCAAATTTGGCGATTTTGCACTTCAGCCGTTCACTGGAGAAGAGGTTTTCGAAACTTACAAGGTTCCGACCACTACGATACATGTTGAGCGATGTATCCAACGAATGAAGATTTACTTAATACTTTCAGAGAAACTCTCAGCAGGTTTGGTTCCACATTCTACAAAAAGTAATTGACATGTGTGGTGTGCTCACAAATCTTCAGAAGCCAGATATTAAACCAAAAGAGCAGCCATAGATGGCAAATATATGGCCCATCAATTTGGTGCATGTATCATATTGTGAAAACAGAGTGAATGTAATATTTTTCTTGATTGTGAAAAAAAAAACAAAAAAAATCATTGATGTCAACTGTGAAAATGTGCTTATTTTATAAAGGTGATAATAAACCCTTCAACACTAAGCACGCTGCTGTGTCCAAATCCACTTACCACAAAGCTTGCTGCCCTTGATAAAGCGGGAAGCAATTGTGAGAAATAGATGTTCCCCAGTTTGGAGCTAGATGCGCACAGAAAGTCTTTGTCCACAGAAACTCTCACTGTGATTTGCTGATTTTTAGAATAGACATGGAAATACCTTAGTTCAAGGCCCAGCACATAGAGTGACACGTGAACTTGGGTAAAATACATGTGCGTTTTGTTGAGTTCCAGCCTTGTACCATTGAACAGCAGGTTTGGCACATTGCAAACCTTGTTCTCAATGTCCACAATCGATTGATTTCTGCATGTAAAAGGCCATTTCGCTTCGAGAGGAAATTCCTTCGATTCTTTAGAGACAATTCCATCAGATGTGCAGCAGAGCCATGGCTGCTCCAACATCACAGACCGACCGCACTTGTGAACCTCTGCCCCAACCTCATTGGTAAATGTTACCAATGCTTTCGCTTCTAAAGAAACACCGTAGGTTGTAGCTGGTGACCAAAAAGTTTTCTCTTTCAAAAGCTCTTCATCCACTTCAGCGGGTTGCCGCCTGGACCTCGGGATGGTGTGTGCCTTGTTGCTTGCTGAAATGCGAATGGCGCGCATATTTTTCCAGAAGATCACATCCCTTTTGGGTTCTCGTATTTTCACTCCTTTATTTGCAATTTCCTCTAGCGTTGCCATTACATGCCCCATGTAAAACTACATCTCCTTTTCATTGTTGCTCCGTGGTTCACTACAACGGTGCAGTGCTGAAGTGCGCACATTGCCTCGAGTGACTTTTGATGTCGGCGAAAGGGCTGCCACTTGTTCATCAAATTGTTCCTAACTCTTACAGAGAGCTCGTTGCCAATTGCTGTAACTAGTGAGCAGTCTTCATTCCACAGTCAATCAAGCAGTGCAGCAACTACAGCCGCATCCTGAGCAGGTGGAGAAGATGGTGGCAATAAAGGAACAACTTGCTGCACTTCTCGTCTAAGGAAGCTGTCCGGGCAGGCTCCTTTTTTATAAATCCCCACACTCTTCACAGATGGTTTGCCCCAGTTTCTTTGGCCGCTTGTACACGAATTGTTTTGCGTGCAATTCACGCAGTGCACAACTGCTGCTGTATGCTTGCAGCGGCCTCCATTCCGTGCCTTGCAGGTGTACACTGCCTCTTTGAGGGCAAGCTCTGTAACCTGCCAATAATAATAATAATAATAATAATAATAATAATAATAATAATAATAATAATAATATTAATAATAATAATAATAATAATAATATAAAAGCCTTTTAAGCTCAATTTGAATCAAAGCATGGCGACTTAGAGCTTTGGCTCTAATTACACGGAAGGAAACAGTCGCTTTGTGTGCAGGTTCAGTTGGTCAATAACAACTACTCGATGCAATGAAGCCTTCTTTTTGTTCAGACCAAGCTCGACTTGTGACATGAACTATGCGCGTAGCCAGCGCGAAAAAGCAAGGTGAGCAGCGAGCTTTGGGAGACAGAACCCGACAAGGCAAGGAGGTACCTCTTGCAAAAACAACAGTTTATTTTTATTTAATTGGTTTTTGGGGAAAGGAAATGGCGCAGTATCTGTCTCATATATCGTTGGACACCTGAACCGCGCCGTAAGGAAAGGGATAAGGGAGGGAGTGAAAGAAGAAAGGATGAAGGAGGTGCCGTACTGGAGGGCTCCGGAATAATTTCGACCACCTGGGGATCTTTAACGTGCACTGACATCGCACAGCGCACAGGCGTCTTGGCGTTTTTCCTCCATAAAAACGCAGCCGCTGCGGTGGGGTTCGAACCCGGGAACTCCGGGGTCAGTAGTCGAGCGCCCTAACCACTGAGCCACCGCGGCGGGTACAGTTTACTGTACTGATTTCAGTTTCAGCATAAAAGTAATTGATCATGCCGCAACCGTGATGTGCGCGCTATTCACCCACCGCGGTGGCTCGGGGGTTGGGCCCTTAATCTGGAGAGCTCCACTACAGCGTCCCTTATAGCACGTTTGTCGGTTCGGGTCATTGAAACCAACAATTTAAAATTTTACTATTCTAGGAACGCAGATCGAGAGGAGACAGAGTGCAGAGAGGCGGTCTCTGCAAAACCAAGCGACAGATAAACATAATTGCAGCTACAAATGGCGCTCTATCGCTAATTCAACGACACATCACAGCGTTTGCCGCGCGCGGCTTTATTGCTGGCCGCTTGGTCGGGTGTGCGAAGGAGGCACCAGTTTCTCATTGCAGAGGAATAAAATGGGCGTGTGCAATCTTTCTCCACACACATAAGGCGGTGAAAATGATTGGCGATCAGCGTTCAGCATATGCCTTGGTTTACAAGCGTGTCGCCGCAGCGTTCGCCACGCGTGGCTTTATTTCGGTCTACTCGAATGGGCTTACGAGGCAGGCACCAGTTCCACACTTCAGAAAAATAAAGTGGACCTATGCGATCCTTCTCCAAACACAAATCTTAAGCGTAGACACAGATTTAAATGAAGCGATGTACTCACGATCAGCTCCATATCGTAGCCGGGCTTTGTGACACTTGTTTGCGACAAGCATTTTGCACGAATGCGGATCGGATCGTCCCATACAGCTGCGACGTCGAACACATGTCGACTTTCAAACAGTTTACTTCTTTTTCGGAAGCTGTCTCCACAGAAATAATCATCACGCACGCGCACAAACGGCAAATCACATGTGCGAACTTCAGCCATGCTTGCTGCAGGAATGAGGAAGAAGGGAAAAGTGCCCCGCCTGTGTTTTCTACGGCGGTCGCTAGGTGGGTTTCAGTGGCACCCCTATAGGCGGCGCTGGACGCGTATAGTGGTCGTGCACGAGGAAACATGTGAGGTAGGCACATACACTTATTGACGCAAAAAATTCGAAAATATCTCTGCTTCTCAAATATTTTAAACACTGAATAATACACGAAACATGAACATTCATGCTACGTGTTGTGATATAATGCGGGGATTTAAGAATAAAAATATATTTTGACAAATTCTTGTTCCCATACGCTCAATACTGTCTGGTGCGTTTGCTTCATAAAGTAGCGTAAGATGTCAGGCGAGGATACGTACGCACTAATAGCCACGGCGAGCAGAGCTGCCGTCGGTGGTGGTGGTTTTGCTTCAAATTGGCTGCTTTAAAAAGGCTCGGGGCTAAAATTTGCGCGGGCGCCTTAGCCTTTTTATTAACTACTTCGAGAAAATTGCTTGGATCATTCATTTTTTAGAGCGAAAGCTTTACTACTCCAGCCAGCGAGCTATTTAGGCTCGTTCCGCCGTATGCCGTATGTCATATGCGCAGCCCACGAAAGACCTTGAGCCGCCGTTGCCTATCAACGCCGCAGCGCGTTCCAACAGATGGCGCCGCCGCCGTCGGCCGCTCGCTCCAGCAGATGTGCTCCGCTGGGGTAGAGGGACAGTGGGTGTCGCCTCGCGGAGTGGATATATATATATATATATATATATATATATATATATATATATATATATATATATATATATATATATATATACGCTTCGCCTCTCGCTTCAGTGCGTATTGCTCGGCTTGAAGCACTCTGGCATGGGTCGGCCCGGTATTGCACTGCCTCTGTGATCGGCCAGGATCATATGAGCGCGCCTTTTCTTTGTATCTTTGCTCTTCTATCCTTTAACTCTCCTGTTTTCAGCACGTGGCAGCGAGCGTGGCTCGGCTTGAGCCAGTAGGCAGGCCCGTGCTCTTTCCTTTTCTTCCTATCAGCTACAGCAGCAGCAGCAGTAGTCATTATGGAGAGCGCGAAAGAGACGCAACAACGACAGAACGAAGCGAAGAAGAGACAACGCGCTCAAGAGACGTCACAACAGCGCGCCGCACGACTCGATAAGCGTCGTAAAGAATATGCGGCTAGAAGAAGTCGTGCCACGTCCCGGAGTGGCTCTTCAGCTGCGGAAGAGACCTGTTTGAGTTCTCGAGAGCGTCGGAATGAGATGTAGAATGAGTCGTTGACGACGAGCCAAGGAAAAGAAGCTTTCGCAATTCAACTAAGGCTAATCAGAGCTAAACGACAGCCAATTTTTGTCACTCATAGATTGCACAATAAATTCACATCAGTTACGAACTTTGTATTACTGTTAAAAACAAAACGAAACCATTTCGACGGCCTTAATGACCAGAACAGCTACTTAGATGCCTGCATCCAATAGAAGCCAGCGTGAAATTTCTCATTCATTTCACTTTTATTTCCTTAAATACTCGCCTCTATGGGGAATACTAAGAGTGGGGTTAACTTAAGAAACTAACCTAATTTTTTTGTTTGACGATAGGTGCGAAATGACATTGACTAGGTAGATCAATGGGCATGTGATGGATGCGATTTCATCAGGAAGGTCGTTTCATTGACTTGTGGTTTGGATGATAAATGATTTCTAGAAAGTAGTAGTACTGTCATGTTGCGCGTGAAACATTCAATTGATGACTAATGCCGTGAGACGTGCGTGTTGGGAGTTCGCCAATGTGTTCTGCCTGTCTAAGCTGGGAATAACAATATCCGTGAAATGAACAAAGGCTAGCAATGTGGAGATAGAGGGAAATCCTGGGTAAATGGAACTTTAGCTTGAGATATGAAACGCTTATACCGTATGTGTATGCACGAAAAATGAAACGGTCGGCTGTGTTGTGCGCTGCTTCTAATGAATCAATGAGGAACGTTTGCCACGGCGTACCCATAGTCTAGTTTTGACCTGATCAAAGTTGTGTGGGAAAGTTACTTTGCATTTTGCGGAGCGGCATGAGCATCGCCTTTAAGGAAGGCTAGTTTGTTCCCGGATGAAGTTAGGTTTTTCCAATGCTTACATCATTGCTGAAAGGCTTGTCTAGGTAAGTATAGGTTGGGACAATCAACAGGAAAACCAGAAATCGCGTGTGCAAACAAGTGGGTGATGTGACTGCGATGAAAAGACATGAGCATGCATTTATTGGGACTAAATGTTAGCAACCAAGAATTACACCGTGCTTGAATGCGGTTAAGGGTGATCTGGATGAGTTCTTGTTCAATATTATTATTTACCGGGGTATAAATATATAACGACGTCGTCAGGGAACAGATAGGTATATCAATACGCATTTTGTAGCAAATGATGAATGGAAATAAGAAATAGAAGGAGACCAACGACACTTCCTTATGGAGCACCTGACGTTACATTTACAAGACTAGAGATCAATAAGTATCGGCAACGAACGAGTAGTATGAGCAATGTGTGAGCAATTCATTTATAGATGGCACTATTGGTAGATCCAAGTTAGTAGCAATAGATTTAGGAGTAGGCGTTCATAAGGTATCTGATAAAATGGTTTGGAAACGTCTAAAAAGATGTCATCAGTTCGTAAGTTACTATAAATAATTTATTAAAGATTATGAAGAAAGCTGGCCAGAGAATGACTCGCATCAACAAAATCCATGTGGAAATGGAGTAAAACAATTTGAGCAATCTATAGGCTGCATAACCTGATAGTGGATAACGTGTTCCGTGAACTAACAGATATGCTAGTCAGCGAAACGGGATGGTATTCCAGTGATGAGTCAGTGCTACCTGATTTTAACACCGGAAAAACCTTGTCATTTTCCACTCATTTTGGATGATACCTGCGTCGAGTGACTGCGAAACCAACGAACACAAATGTTCAGAAGCAATATCCTTGGGGTTATGCTAAACTGAGAGCTAATTTTATTAATTCCATTTGGTGACAAAAATTTTTAATCGGTGACTTATGGAAGAAATACTATATCGAAGAAAAATGATGGGTGGCATTGAGGAAGTGAAGTAGGATATAGAAACGATGCTTCATGTTCATTCCTGAACACTGATGAAAATCGTGGATTAATTATATCGAAACACTGAGTGTTACTGATACTGTCAAACTGTCGCCGTTTTTGTAACGTGATGCCGGGCCACACTTGTTAAAATTTTTGGACCCAATTGGTCGTTTTTGGTAAGTCGTAGCGAAGAAAGCAATGTTTCGTGCTTTTAACCATTGATTTAACGCATTCAGAAAGTAATTTTGATGTGCGTGCTATGCTGGTTCGCTCGGCGACTCTAATTGTGGCCTCTGCTGGCGTACGTCACCATCGGAGGTACGGCTCATCAGATGGGCAAAACATGCAGGTGCTGACAGCGTGGTGTGACAGGGGCGACACTTGCCCAGGCGGCACTAATCGCGATAATAAAGGCGGTGGAGCAAGGCAAATTTGGCGATTTTGCACTTCAGGCCACACCTATTTGCGTTTTTACGACAAGGAATGCTCTCATGACGGCGCTGTCCACGAGGAGCTCGGAGTGAAGCCGGTGGTTGTTTTCTAATATCTTGTCTTTGTGACGGCGGAATGCATTTCCAGAACCACGAAGGTGCTTACCCTCTCTATGCGCGTGCCTCAAAACTCACCTTGCAATTGTTTCTCTAGATATTTTCGATCCCTGCATCGATATCACTATAGATGCGTAACTGAGTGCGCACACTTCGCGGAAGCTTCATCCGAGAACATAATGGCGGCTGGCCATCAGTCTCATCAGATGGAAAAACAAAATTTTGAAACATGGTAGGAAAATTCAGCCTGCAGTTATATTTTCTCATTGGAGCTGGAAATTAATATGGTGCAAAAAAGACGCTGTTAAAGCTGTAAAAGAGGCTGTTATCGCCTCGCTTTTGAAGAACTGACTTCACGCAAGACTCCGGGATGTGCGCGCAGCTTAGCACATCTATATGTGCTTGAGAACCGGTCGTCTTTTTTTTTGTTTTGTCGAGTACAATTAGAGAAAAGCCTCTAAAAGTGCAGTCGGAATAAAATTTCTTTTTCTTAGACTGAGAAACTTCTCTCCAAACACAAATAGGATAATACACAATCAGAAAATCAATATGCTCCTCCTTCCAACCTCCTAAAACTCACTATGAGGCTAGCCAGTGGGCCTTATCCAGTACTGCACTGGACATCGGTGAAATGACGTGCAGCCACCAAGAGCTCAGCCGGACACGGTAACCCGGTAACCGTTTGAGATCCGCTACTTTGTTTCGCTCCACAAAAGCCAGCAGCACATGATAGTTCGCATAAAGTAGCGGTCGCTACGGCGGCACAGTTTTGGAGTTAGGTTAATGAGTGCAATTATTGGATTCCCTGATGTAAGAGACTAAACAGTATTTGGAAAAGTCGTAAACTGTGCATTTACAGTGGATGCCTTCCGTACTTATTTGAGAGTCATTAGGAAAAACCAAACAGAATTATTGTGAAGCACGGTTGCGCTGGACGCTCAAGGTATTGAAGAAACTATACTATGATACGATTGGAAACCATTAACTCACAATAAAGGCTATTGGTAAGAAGAACAGTCAATATTATCAAATGTTTGCGCAGAACGCGACAGCACACAAAACATGATATTAACTACAACTATTATTCTTTAAAAAGTTGTTTATTACTGATTTCTCACTCTGTTTTTTTAGATGTCATAATAAACGGCCGCAGTTTCGGACAGAAGTAAATTTTTGGTTTTTAATCACTTCCACAGTTCAAGGTTTTTCCTTGGCCCAACTGCGATTGCACGGCTTGTGTGAAGGAGCTAGCGATGCGTTATTCATTTACTAATTCAGTTTTACAGCTGTAGCGCAGGTTGCTGTGTTCGCAGCGCTGTGTTCTTTGTAGGCATGAATAAAAATAAGCATCCGGTTTGAAGGTCTTTGATTGAAACTGTCTATGCACACTGGGGCAGCGAAATCTCTTATGTATTTCCGAAGATCTTCCCGCTCTTCGTCATTCAGCAGCGAGTAGACTGGGTTGAATGAAAGGAGTGATTCTGAAAAACAAGAAAAGACCAACAAGATTAGTTCTTCGCTCTCAGGATCTGATTCGAGCAGATCTCGGAGAACTGTTTCCCGCAAGAGGAAGTTGTGATGAATCACTGCTGCATCCTTCATCACACCTTTATCGATTCATGCCCTGAGGCAATAAATCTCGTCATAAAAAGAAACTAGCAGCAAATAATTCAATACTGAAAGTCGTCACACGAAAAGCCGTCTTGCATTTCTGACCTAAGAGAAGTAAATGCTAGCACTAACGGTGCACACAGCCAACCGATACGCTTTACTTCGATACTTTCTGCAGAATTGCATGAAAGTTTGGCTCAGCTGTGTTGTTCTGATAGCCTAAAGAACTGTGCCAATAATTCGCAATCGACATCACAGGCTCTAGCAAGGTTAAGCATGAAAGAGGCTGCTGCTGAGAGTTCTTTGGGCAACCTGCCATGTGAAAGGTGTCGTTTTCGAAGTGATCGCATACTCAGTTGAGCTCGGTGGTATTATCATCAGTTCAGGACACTGCCAGCAATTTTTATGCTCGTAGACGACATTTTAGGGCAGAAGGATGCTGTGTCCTGATGGTGTGGACACGAGGCTGGTTTGTTTCTGCCTGAGATAATATTTTGATGCTTGACATCACTATTGAATGGCCTTGTTGAGTAGCGCACACTTTGGGGCAAGTTGGTCAATAATCACTGCAAGAAAAATTGCACAAAACAGACAGTATTTAGGATAGAAACGCATTTTCTATTTTTTGTGTTTCGCTCACAAGTTCAGTCGGTTTTTTTACTTAAAAATTTTCCTCACGATAGTCTTGCGCCTGAAATAACCGAAACAGAGCTTCCAGGTATGATATGCTGGCTGGGAAAAACTTTGTCTGTGATATGAACTGGCCCAAATGTCACCACGCTTTGTTTCTTGCTAGAGACACCCCATTCACAGGTGGTGATGGCCATAAAAAGCAGATGCCAGCTTGTATTTGTTTGAACCATACCTGTCAAGTACAGTTTGAGGATTGGGCTTTGCATCCAGGTCCAGAAGTCTATCGAACAGTGTCGCACCCACAAGTTCAGCGCCTTTTTCGGGACAGGAATTCAGACAGGGCAGGTAACGGTTGGGACAAGCCGGCCGCAGTCCTACTGTGTACGCTGTTGCTAGGTTCTCATGTTTATAAAATTTGCAGGGGTGACCTGAATGAAGACGAAGTCACCTGCACGCTTTGATGGTTCTGAATAAGATTCTGCTTTGCGCTGTATGCATTAATTTATTTAAATATACGTAAAGCTTTCTGTGATTTCTTTTGCAACCACGTGGTTAGCACGTGCTGTTTCTTATTTGCAGGCTTGTGCATTTGTGTGTGAATTTCAACAAAGAGATTTGTACATGTTCGTCAACAAAACAAATTATTGCTTCAGTTACCGGTTGGAATTGCTGAAAACCAGGATTCTGGTTCTTGTATTGTTTGCTGTTAAATACAATTAGCTGAACATCAGTGGAGTGTCGGCAACTAAGGGCAGGAAACGGTTTAAAGCGAGCATCGCTCGTTACTTTGCTATTGCTACCCTGGGCACCTTTGCTGCCATCAAATGGAATTAACATGACATTCACCTCTAGTATTAAAGGGATAAAAAGTTGCACATTAAGGTTATTTGCTTTGTTAACAGCCCTTGTGATGACAGGAAGCCGCGTTCAGAATACGTGAAACGTTGATTTCAGGCCGTGACACCTGTGATGTCAAACCCTGCATTGCCGTTAGAGAGATGCGATTTCAGCTGACACTGAACAACTCTCAACGCGAATGCGTCAGCGTGCATCAATACATTCTCTCGATTGGTGTTTTGGCGTTACTTTCCCACCATGAGCCTTCCCGACGAGACGGATTTCCGTCAAAGCCTGAATTTAATGCAATCAGAAGACCCAAAAGTTGATTCTCCAGAACAATGCTCAGAAAATTGTTCCTACAGCGGGAACATTTTGCATGTACTTCCGCAATCAACATGACAATGGCTCTAGCATTTATTGGGGAAAGCAAGACAGGGATCCAAAGGGGGGGGGGGGGGGGCATGCACACAGTGCCTGTGCGGAAAGTACGGCGATCACGTAGTACGTTGTGTTTAGTGATGATTTTAATGATTTTTATGATTTGTGCCTGTTTATATGCTAGGGAATAATTCCGCGCCGTTAATAGTGCTTTTCTGGTAGTAAAGTTGGCTAGAACTAAGGAACGAATTAATTATTGATCCTCAAATTGGACTGCCGAACCAATAATGCCCGCCTGTTGTCATGACGCCGGGACGTCGACGGTAGTCGCTAATCCTCCTGCCAGAGGTGCCGTGACCATTGTTTGATGCCACTTTTTGGACTGCTGTGTGAACTTACTCTACGGTGTTTTGTAAACAATTGTGCAGACTGTTATTTCAGAGCATTTTTGGGGGTGCGTAACAGTTGGAAGCAATTTCATTGTTTCAAAAAAATTTCGCGGACTTTACATCTTTAACAGCGTGTTGTTTTGTCCCCTCGAGAACCAACTAAATAATATATCTGAAACACCGAGCTTTGTTGAATAACCCGTCATCCGCCTTATTTCTGCCTAGCTTGTCTTCCAGTCGCATAACATTTTTTTTGAGTTCTAAGCGTCTAGGTAATCTTAAAAATAAATAGTGCGGTTCCTCTGATCAATCCTCAGCTGTTTACAATGTTGCAATATTTAACCATTCTGAGACATTGTATGAAATTTTTTAAATACGCGTAGAAAAATTACCATTGGTGTTTTCCGCTGCAAACTATACTAAATGATTTTCTTGACACCTGCATATACTAATTAAGCGGAGAAGTAATGATTCAATTCAATTCAATTCTTTATTTACCAGAAAACTGGACGGTCTCCAGGGCTAAAAGTTGCTGCCTACAACTTGACTGGGGCCCTGGAGCCGTTTACAGAGCGGCAGCAGAGATTGGTCGCAGAGTAAGCAAACATTAATTACAAACGCTGAGTAGCAGAAGGCATCAGGAAATACAGACCTGCAGCATGATTTATCACAACAATAGATTGTTATCAATTACAATTGAGAAAAGTGTACTCGTAGCTCTTTTGGGGATTATAAGGCTACCTGTTTGTGTTGATTTAATAAGACCGGCATATTGTGTTTTAATGATTGCAATTTGTACTGAGTGCGAAAGTATGGGACTAACAAGGGTTCGGAAATTCGAGTTAAAGAAGGAGTAGCTCTAGGTTGCAGCAATGCCATCGAACGAAGGAAACTCTGGCTGTCATGCTGAGAAAAACAGAAAGCATGTAGCAATCGGTATTCATAGTGATAGTCAAAACTAATAATTTTGTATTTTGCAAAGAGATGCCTTGTCGTAGAGTGATGATCAATATTGGCTAAGTAGCGAAGGTACCTTTTTTCCAGAACTATTATCTTCTCAATATTTGCTCTTGTGGTGCTTGCCCACACCAAAGTGCAGTAGCTCACGTGCGGGGCGAATAATGCGTTATATAACTGAAGTTTAACTTATTGCGGCAGAACAGTACGACATCGCGACATAGCTCCAGTCACTGAAGAGATTTTCCTTGTAACGTAGTTGACATGAGTGTCCCAACTCAAATGGCACGAAAAATAGACACCGAGAATTTTGTGAGTATCGACAAGGTGAATATTTTTATCTTTAATCATTAGAGAATTTTCTAGAATGAATTTCTTATTTCTGGCTCGAAATAAAATAGCTTTCGTTTTCTGGGTGTTTATTTCTATGCGATTTAATTGGGACCAGACAGACAATTTTTTAAGTACATCATTACAATGTGACACAAGGGCATTGGGATCATTACCAGAAATAAGCACAGTACTGTCATCAGCATATATAATTAATTGTACACTTTAAGGATTAAGAGGAACGTGCCACTTCGTTCTGCAGTTGCACGCGTGTGCAGCAGTTTGTCGAAATCGAAATCAAAAGGAAGAAATGGGCTTGGACAGGGAATGTAATTCAAAAGCATGATAACCATTGGTCCTTAAGGCTAACGGAGTGGATTCCAGGAGAAGGCAAGCGTAGCAGGGGGTGGCAGGTTAGGTAGGCGGATGAGATTAGGAAGTTTGCAGGCATAGGGGGGGGGGGTGCAGCTGGCAAAGGACAGGGTTAATTGGAGAGACATGGGAGAGGACTTTGCCCTGCAGTGGGCGTGGCCAGCTTGATGATGATGATGACAGCAGGTTGTAATACACAGTCTGGTTTGTTACTAAGATCGCACTTTCGGCCGAGTCGTGGAGTAGAATGCAAAGTGGAAAGACCTATGCAGCCCTCTTTCTTCTTCAGCGCATACTAACAAAAACTAGGAGTCTTTTGAAAGCAGCCGCGCATGCAGCCTTTTAGAGGCGGCCTATGTGAAATTTATCTTCCAATTGTGCAAAAACGCGAGAAGCACATGATTAGTGGCTGCGTCTGCTGGTCGTTTGGTCATGTTATAATGTTTTAAGAAACATTACTAAAATAATAAGCTCATCTTCTCCGCGCAGTGAAGACTATACTTCTTAATTTGCTTTCTGCCCACGGGCACTCATGAAATATATCTCTGAGACGTCTCTAAGGCACGGTGGGGTGCTGTTATCAGATAAAAAAAAGAAGGCAGAAAATTACTCACCCGTCATTGTTTTCGTGTTCCAGTGCAGTTCTTGAGGCGGGAGGAAAACTTCGCAAGCTAACGGAGTGAGGTTTGTATAGCGCACAAGTTCTTTAGCGTAAGTTCTCAATGTTCCGACATCACTTAAATATGCACTCTCTGGAACGAGATTTTTCAGAACCTGAGTGTTGAAAAGAAACATGGATTTTTTTTAATTCATTGAAGAAATTCGCAACAGGCCACAAAAATTATTAAGAACTTATTTAGTTCTGCGAAACTGCTAACGACCCAAATGCGTAAGAAATAGCAGTCACAAATGTGCCAGTTCACAAATGTACCCGTCACCAGTTCACAACTGTACTCATCTTATTGTCTTTAGAGGAGCTTCACTTTTTTGTCTCGCGATAAGCCTGCGAGAAGCTGCACTAAAATTCATGTTGCGTAGTTGATATATGGTATCAATAGGAGTGAGAACGCCACTGCTCCTTGAATAAATGTTTGATAGTTTTTACATTCACCAGTGCATCGTGTCGCTACAAGACATCAATCTGGTTTGAAACATATCACCGCTGTGATGTATCTGAAAAAAGTTGATAAATCGAAAACCGTGATGACAAGCTAGAAGCCGCGAATGAAGTGGCTAACGGGCTACATAAAGTTGACATGTGTCGATTTTCAAGAGTTGCCCAGTTTTTCACAGTGCAATCATCATCAACATGAAAATCTTCATTTCGTAGTCCTGAGTTTAACGGCATACCATAGCATTCTTTTAAGTGTAAAAGTTGAGTGACTTGTTCACAGTTTCCTTTTATCATATACGAGATACCTAGTGACAGTTGGGCCGATGTTTACATCGGAAAGATAGGAAATATGCGGAGACGTCTAAAAGAGTCCCGCTCTCAGGTCAGCAGGAATCTGACGGCTTCCAGTCCCGTAGCCGAACACTGACAAGAAGAAGGGAATAAAATCGCTTTGGAAAGCATACAATTCATGGCTACTGGAAGCAGTCTCTTGGCTCAGCTTAAACTAGAATCATTGGTAACACGCTCTATTTCGAAAACACCAAACAGAACGAAGGAAAATGTTCACATGGCATATGGAAAATCATAATGCTCATTAGTTAAATGTACATAAGCTTCGTCTTTCACGGCAGGTTCTTCACTTTGATCAGGAAATCCGAACGGGTTCCGGAACGTTGACATGTCTTTTTACACGGTAAATGAGCACACATTTATTTTGATACGTTTATTTCTTTCCGAAAAATGAGGGTCATAGTTTTATGCGGTTTAATGTCTTAATACAACTCAAGCTATGCGCGGGCTCGAGAAAATTACTACCACCTGAGATTCTTTAACTTGCACTCACATCGCACAGTACGCTGTTCTCTAGCAATTCGCCTCCATCTAAGTGCGACCGCCGCGGACGGAATCGAACACGCGCCTTTCAGGTCAGCAGCCTAGCACCATGACCACTGAGTCACCGTGGCGGCTTGTAAAATGACGAAGCAAGAGATTGTGCAAGCAACCTCAAGTACACAAAATATTTGAGGGACCAAAAAGTATTGCGATAAGGTATTTCTCTGGGCTAGTCGGTACATGATTCACACTGAAGGCTCAGCGCACAAAGGACGGGACTGAGAAAGAGAGAAACACAGCGCTGTGTTTGTCTCTCTGTCCCGTCCTTCGTGCGCTGAGCCTTCAGTTTGGACCAAAAAGTGCCTGCGATGAACTAAAGGTATTATTTGCGCAGAAACATAAATTCAATTGAGCGCAAGAGTACGGTGTCCCTGGCAACCACTGCTCGCTGAGGACAAGGGATCAGCTGGCAGCGTTCTTCGAAGCAGAGCAGCCCCTTTTGATCAGATATAACGCGATGGCGGTGTGGAAAAAAGAAGGCACAATGGTTATTATACCTTGCTTTCGGAGAGCCTATACTATTCTGGACGCGCCTGTAATGTTCATGTGCACCGGCATGTGGCTCATCCGCTTGTAAAGTTTTGTCAAAATATGTTCTCCGTTCTATTCGTAAATGCTTGTGTGGAATTCTAATGCTAAAACGTTATTTGGTTTTTTTATACAAATTATGGTCGTACAGGTCATTATGACACTGATATAAAAATTAAAAACCTTCAGCAAAAATAATGCTGAAATAGTAATTTTGAAAGGATGCACCCGGCGTGCAAAATTAGTGGCGGTTTAACTACTGCTGAACCTGGTTAGAGACCGAAAGCTGCGGTGTATCTGGGAGGTAGACGCAGCTTGGCGCCCCTAGCGATCAGTGCGTTCCGCTCACTGTATAGGCAGTGCACCCACCCTCCCAGGTGGCGGTTAAATTCGTGGTTGATCGCGAGAGGTTCGTCCCCTATTGAACGCTGCAGCTTATTCTACCGCCTTCTACCGGCGAATAGAAAGGCCAAAGGCCAAGGTGAAAGGTCAAGTGGTGCGACACCATGGTGGACCACATATAATAAGGCCTATAGCCACGCTTGACCTCTGGCTCACTTAAAGGTCAACCGGTAACGCACGACGAAATCGGCTTTTTTTTGGGTATAGTGATGATGTGTTTCAAAAGAATAAACGGCGAATAACGTACACAACACAAGTGCTGCATGAAGTACTAATGCTCACCGGCGGTGGCCAACAGCTTAAGGCATACTTTACAGGGAAGCCTGCGCGAAAGACTTTTTGAACGATAAAACAGACCGCCGTTTGCGTTGGCATGATTCCATTCTCTCAATGTAAAGTCGGACAACGTTCGGTTACGCAGCACGGCAAATTGGCAATAGACGGGATTTGATTAGAAAGAAAAAGAGCATATTAAAAGGCGTTCGTTTCAGTAGATTTCATAATGCAATAGAATAGGTCTGCGTTTTTGCACCCTAAACGGAAACACGCCCTTAGGAAAACGCATTGTGGGGCTAGTTATCGAAGCATGGTTTCTTGAAGAAGTCTTTTCGGTGCTACATATACGATAACGTCCCTTGTACGTGTTTCTGTGTCGTTGTCGTTTATGTGGCGCTGAAAAAACTTCTTCAAGTAACAAGCACCGAGCGTAAGGCGCGTAAGGCGTTAATTCGAATGCTTTTGCTGAAGAGAAATTTTTTCACACCCTTTTTTACAGAAGAAGTTAACACCGCGCAAATAATTTATGTGTGTGTTAGGTTTTGGGATGCATTGTGGCACAAGTTAACCTAACACTGCCGTTTAAAAAGTTGGGACACAACCCGAGAGCCGAAACACGATGTTGGAATGCTGTGCCATCGACAGAATGGAGTTTCATTTCTCGTCGACTTTATATCAGGTTGGAGTTGAAGACTCCCTCGTTCACA
This sequence comes from Amblyomma americanum, assembly GCF_052857255.1. Taxonomy (NCBI): domain Eukaryota; kingdom Metazoa; phylum Arthropoda; class Arachnida; order Ixodida; family Ixodidae; genus Amblyomma; species Amblyomma americanum. Next base: position 91,414,891 of record NC_135503.1, read on the forward strand.
TTTTCCCAGAGCCAAGAGCTTCCAATTTAGACCAATACACGCGTGGACTAGGGATTAGGCAGTTGTATAAAAAATTTGTATGCCTTTGGTCATATAGTCCAAGCTGTTATGAACGGGGTTTTTCAGTTGCAGGGAGGGCACATCGGTTGTCATATAAGGAACTTCTTCGTTAAGTAGAAGGTGGAAGTTGCAACGGGCGTACAGCCGTACGGCATTCCGTCGTCGAATATAATCGGAAGCTTTATAAGCGAAAGCAAGTCAAGGTAGGTCTCCCGCTATATTCTTCTATGTGCCCGCACCTCTATGTTGACTACGAGGCATCCATGCTTGTCAAAACGTATAAAACTTGCCTGGCTGTACTTTTCCCAACGCGGAGAGTTCATCATTGCAGCGAAGAGATGGAAGAAGTGCGAGCTCGTCTTAAAGAGCAAGATGCACTCTCCTCCGGCCGCCATCAAATTCTCGATGTTGCGGATGGCACGCCCTTGGTCCCTTACCCAGTGGAGGGTTAGGAAAGAGTACACCCGCTGGAACTGGCCTTGTCTGTCCACGAATTCGTCCACGTCTTGCGAGATGTCGAGAGGGAGGTAGTCGATCTTTGGATGCGGGTACTTCTCTGCGGCAAATCTGAGCATGGCTGCCGATTTGTCCACCGCCACGAGTCTCCGGCACGGAAGACAGCGAGGTAACAAATACCTGCACAGAGCAAATTGAGAGACTCTGGGGAGGTTGTCCGAATGGTCTGAACTGGTGTCGATGTTACCACAAACAGTAGGAGGAGGTCATGAGTATATCTAGGACTGCTCGTTGGAACATGCTTATGTAAGCGCCTACCTGGGCCGCACTACCTTTTGCTTTAACAGTAATGTAAAGGGTACAGTTTTGCCGCGGCGGTGCCTCATTGGTTATGGCGCTTGGCTGCGGACCCGAAAGACGCGTGTCTGATCCAGGTCAAGGCTGCCGAATTTCGATGGAGATGAAATTCCAGAAGCCCGTGTACTGTGCGATGTCAGTGCTCGTTAAAGAACCCCAGGTGGCAGAAATTTCCGGAGCCCTTCAGTATGGCGTCCCTCATAGCATGAGTCGCTTTGGGACGTTAAACCCACATAAAACCAAAACCAAAGGGTACAGTTTGTCACACAACCAGTTCAAACAGCGTAGTGGCTATCAACACCTTTTGTTCTTCAAAAGTTCTTGGGAGTTTTTAGTTCAAGCACAGAGCACCAGCTTTGGGATAATTGGCGATGTCGTCGAAATTGAGTAGTCGGAGTCCCTTACTCTCGCTCGATGCAGAATAAGATTTTAAAGCGTATAGCTTTCTCGCGTCCTGTGTACAGCTTTGGGAGTGTTGGCTTTGTGCCAGGAAACAGGGCGGCGATTGTGGGCGCTTTAGTAAATTAAATGTTCTATAAAATGTCACCACAGTTTGTTCTCACCTAAGAAGAAATGGAAGAAGGCTGTTGTTCACGCGCTAAGAAAACATGCCAACCCTACCTTGCGCAGAGTGCCGAACACAAGAACATCGTGTACAGCAAATGTCTATAGTGGACGCCCGTCGACGGTCGGCCTCGCATGAAAGCAAACCGACAAATTGGCACAGAAAAATACCTTCAAAAACGTTTCACTGATGAACCCTTCGGCGTGCCTTGCGACGTGTCCAAACGCTTATTATTTAAGCCGGACGTTTCGGTATTCAGAACGCCCGACAGGATCATGCTTGTGTTGGCGGAGTTCTCTAACAAAGATGTGGCGTCATTCGTTCTTTGCGGGACTTGAAAGGGCTGCGCCTCACAGAGGAAGGTTCCCAAACTTTGTAGCAATGGTTTTTCGTATCCTCCGATGCCGCCACACCTTCAGATTTTGAATGAAATCACAGAAAGAATTGTGTCGCAAGGAACCCGTTCATACGCGTCAGACGCCTGCAAACCAGCGGTCAGTTTAGACTCCTTGACCAGGCGCCAACGTACCTGTGAACGCTTGTCAAGTGATAACCACCCTGCCGAGAAGAGTTTTCTACTAGAGTTGCAGGGATAACTGAGCGCGATAAGAAAGCTTTTCGCTTACTGAGAAATCACCTTCGATGGTTTCTGCATGAATTTTTTAACAATCCGGATTGGCCGGAGGGGAGAGCTAACGCCTGCTGCCTTTCTGGTGGTTTCCTTGCCATGGGAAGCTGACAGAAAAAGCAGGTTTTGCGAAAAATTTCGAGAGTGTCGATATTAACGAAATGAAAACGGATATAAGAAAAACAGTTGGGGCCCAGAATTTGGCTTTTGATGTTGAATGACATAGCAGTGGGCAGTCTTGTTGAAGGAGTGTTAAGCGCAAAGTCTGGTCGTAAGACGGAGAAAGAATGAAGACACGCACAGCGAAAATGGCAATTAAATTGACAAGAACCCAATGACATGAGCATGCCTGAAGTCATCAATGCATAAGCTATCTGATAGCAGAACATCCATTGTGTCAGTGTACCGAAAGTTCCTCGGTTCGACTGTATAGATAGCCTAGGTAACTATATTTTGTTGTAGAACTGAAATTCGTCAAGTATGCTTTGGTCGTTTCTCGTTAAACTGACTTAGCGAAGTTGTTTAAGGGAAAGTTCTTTTTTCAGAACTGCAATTGTAAGAAAAATCTTCCGTTTCCCGACTTGCCTACCTTACGAGCCCACTATAACAACCCATAACCATTAGGCACCTATACCAAAGTTTGAATCCTACTCATATGCCTAAGTCGTTCCAACTAGCTCAGTTGTGAACTTTGTAAAATGTGCTGTCGTTACATAGAGTCTCAACACGTGAATTTTAAATAAGGAAAATATCCACCTTCGAGAGGTTGTCATTCTTTTTCTGATCAAAGAATAATTCATAAAGTTCACTGATCAGAGCAAAAAATGTGATAGATAAGAGAATACCTTGCAAGATGTCAACTTTCACAATGTATTGTAGATTGTCATATATTTATAGTACGTCCAGAAATTTGTAGAATTGTATTGAGAGCGCGGTATAATTTTGGAAATTATTTGGCTCAGCCACAGGGCTTTGTTTCACGACATCAATATTAATATTTCCCGAAGCCAGCGTTGCGGAAATTTTGATTTACTTACATTTATTTATCTGAAACACCTTAAAGCATGAGAAAAGTAATTAATGGGAAGTAGTAGTCAATTGCCAAATCGAGTTGCCCGATTAGTTAGCCATTCCCTTAAGCTTAAGCTGGGTGGTAAGCATACCCTTTCGTGAAACCTCCGGGACCACATCCGACGTCGATATATTGTTGCTGCTCGTTTTCGAAAGGCCTGAACGCTTTGTGAAACGTGTCCAGGATTTCGGCCACTGCTTTTTCGTGGCGATGGGCGTTTCTGTCGTACACGTCAGGTTGCTCGAGCACCTCCGGCAGAGTTTCCACCTCCGAGTGTGCCATTCTGAAAAATGAACGCTCAAGTGCGCCTCCTCACAATGGCAAGAGAAGAGAACGTTTAGAATACAAACACAAGGTCAGATAAAATATTCACATCCTTTAGGCTGTACGCGCAAGCTGATGTAGATTAAAACAGGGCATTGATTAAGACAAGCATGTCGGGAAGGATTTCAGAGGTGTCATAGGTGTGAGCTCCTTTCCTGCTACACAGAGGATTTCGTAGCCATAGCACATGATGCGCAAACAGATCCATTCGGGGCAAATAAAGCAAATACAAGTTGAAAAAACAATCAATAAAGCCTGAATTGCATCACAAAACTACAAAAGTAAGGAGTTGTTCGCTCCATTGAGGTGGATTTTTGAAGACCTGCAGATATTAGAACCCAACATCCTGCTAAGGTTCCGCGGTGGCTCTGAGGTTTTGCTGCTCGGATGCTGACAAGAGACACGCGCGTTCCACTATGGCCACGGCGGTCGAATTTGGATAGAGGCGAAATGCTATTGGTCTTTGTACTGTGCGATGGCAGTGCACGGTGATAAAGCCTGCATAGTGCAATTGCCCTGAGCCCACGTCTACGACGTCTCTCGTAGACTGAGCAGCTTTGGACCATCAAATCTCATAAACCGTATCAAACCTACAAATGTTGATTTATTTGCTGGTTTCGAGGTTTAGGTGCACGCTCAGAGTAACTGTTCAGAAGTCTGATACCGAGTTGTGACAAATCATTCCGGCATGACTTTATGGGCGAAGCTCGAGTATATTTGCATCTCCATCTTAATTCGCCTCGCTCCAGCATGTCACTGGCGTTCTTTAATTTTTAGACATTTCTACTGCCTGCGTTCGAATACATGTACACCGTATTCACTAAAGGTACGAGAAATTAAAATGTGAAAGGTTAGTCTGTCTGGCTTTCCATAAACGTCACTGGTTATCGCATAATGCTTACATTCAAAGGTACTCATTAAAGGCTATTTTTCTAAAAAGGAAACGCGGGCACTAAACGAGTAACTCTACCAATAGCCTATAAAGGAGTACATGATGTGCTTACGTTCACGTGTGCCAGTTGTCGCGGCTAAAGTGTACTAGTGGGCATCACACATGCGCGGAGGAAAAAAAAATCCCTTTCCGAGCCTACGTGACAGAGAGCACCAGCTGTGCTATACATTCCACATGTGAGAAAAACAACGCAGACATGGGACAGCAGAAGTCGCCGGTTTCACGGCATGACCTCGTGGCTTGCTATGAGACACCTGCCATGGAGTATGCAATCGTCAACGGAAGTTGAAGAGAGGAATTATTTAGTGGCTCAATTTCTTTTGATTATTTTTGTCATATATATCCTGTGGTCTACGTGGCACAATTGCCGGCAGAAAATATTCGCTCGCATGGTGCTGTCTGTATTTTTTTACCCAAATCACGTGTCATGGCACTCATGCAATTTTTGTCTATGCGCCATTTTTTTTTGTTTCACAAGTGTAGTACCAAAATACATGAACAAAAAAGCGCTGCAAGCAATCAAATTTATCGTGACTCATGTCTCCTGCGCTCCAGGACATGATCTCTCCAATCAGTCTGCAACCCGCCTTTCCGTGCGCGAGCTGCTGCCGTTGTATTTTGGCTAATTTCGTAAACTCACTTCCTCACCTGACTACCTGCCATACTTCAGCACATGGTCCTTTTAGAATCCAAACTGCTGCCGCGAAAAGCTGTCGTTAATTTCCTATTCGAATAACATGTCCGATCCACAGTCCTTTCTTCATTATTTCATCTTGTACAGGAATAAAGTTTGCACTACAAATGCACTATTAAAACAGAAAATAAACAGCACATCGAAATTTAAAATTATTAAGCAATAATGGGGCACTATTGTTAGGAGAGCGAAAACAAAAGGTAACTGTGACAAGCGCTAAAGAAACGTCTCGATATTTACATGGTCACAACAATTACTGCACAGAAACAAATTGCCATAGTAAGCTGGTGACCTCTATCACAATAACTGCATGATAACCAATTTTCAAGTTTCTCAGGCGAAGAAGCTCTTATAACGCGTTTATCCCATATCATATCTTTCTTTTTCTTTCTGCCACGCACCGGGCGCCACCCGAGCATTTTTGTACATTCATTTTTCTTCGACTGATTGAGCATGTTTAATCGGACATAAGTTGCCTCTGTAAATAGTCGGCGCAGGCGCGCTGGGTGCGGCGCCAGAGTAAGGTAGTTGACTTTGTGTTCGCAGGCCAAGTATCAGCGAGCACAAAATGTCAGAACTGATACTGCGGAACGGTTCGAATGGGTCAGGAGTTTTTAATCATCTCTGTGGTGTGTAAGAAACGGAGCTAGCAAGTTCCACCACTGTTGAACAGAACAATGCGCACCTTCTGGTTAATCGATAAAGAAAAATTATTTGTAATTAGAAAGTTATAATGATTGTCATCAACGCACCGAAGCACTTCACAGGAGAAATACCTGCCCCATTCCGCGCCCTCTCACACAGAATAATGCTTTCGCGTTCGGCGTGTACATTTACTTTCTCTGTCACCATTATAATTAATGTTTCGCAGCAATTAACCCCTGTGCTGCTTGCAAAGGTAGCATCATCAGGAACTTTTATTATTTATTTTTATTTGTACTAGCACATACGTCACAGTATATTTGTTCAAGGTTAGCGGAGTTTCAAAATGTCTTTTTTTTTCAGGCAATCGGCATTAAGATATGTTCAATTGGCAAAATAACTCTGTTCCCAAGATGGGTCGGATGAACACTGTCGGGCCTGACCCTATTATCAGGAGATAATTATTCAGTGAACTGCCTTAATTTACCAAAAGTAATTTAGTGTGCGCCAAGTTTTATTCCCGCCATTCGCTGCGCTGATCGAAAATACGTCATCAGCAGCTTTTACATGGCCACAAAAACACTGAACTGGATTCAAATTCTGTAAAATTCTTCCGCGCTTTTAAGAGACTTCATTAACAAGCAAAGTGACGCGTGTGATTAGAGATCTCGCAGACACACACCAAGAAATTTTTGCGATTCTCTATCCACTGCCGAGCACTTGGGGAAACCATCTGCCTTTATCTCATGACGTCACGGTAGCGGCAGGTATGCCTTGTATCCTGGTGGCGTTGGCAGAAAATTTTGCCCGTTTGTACATGGCATTGTACTCGGAGGAGTTGAAACTGCAGCAGGTGAAGTACCACAATCGTACGCACAGGGGCTTCAAGAAGTCGAGTACGCGATGCAGATTCACGGTGTGCTGAAAGATTCGAAGTTCGCGATTCACGTAGCATTAGGTAAACAATCCATATTTTTTATGAACCGCAAATGCTACAAATCTCTGCGACAGCGCAATTTGATTGCATGCCCTAGAATACCGATTCAGCTTTTGTTTTGTGAAGTCGCAGACACTCTATATGAAGTGCTCATTATTGTCGGTTTGTTTTTGTTACTTGTCTTTGAATTCCTTGTTAGAGCAGATATGTGAAGAAGATTGGGCGATGTCCGCTTACGCCGTTGGTTATTGTCGGCCGTGAGATAAATACGGCTGCAAGGAGGCGGCCTCTCAAAAGTTGAATTTCTCGTATCTGTTTGTTGCTTATATGTAAAAAGCTTAATCATTTCCTGAGAAACAAGCCTCTGTATTTGATTAACGCTAACGATTCCAATTCATGCACATAAACGTAAAACAGCGAACTGGGCTCTTCGTCCGGTAGTCCTCGAGTACAACGCGAGAAATCTTCTATCAGGACAGAAAGCTTTACGGCTGACTTCCCGCCATGTACTCAACGTGAATGCTGCTCTGCGACATGATCCTTACGAGCATCTGGGCTTTTAGGCCTCTTCAAATATGTGTGAGCGCAAAGCACCTGAGGTGCAACTAGGTAACTTAGCTTGGACCTACTGTTGAGAGGAAGACCTGCAGGGCGGTCTAAGCTTTAGACCTGGTGCAATGGCAGCGGCACAACGCTAGACTGACTGAGGAGAAAGAATTCACTCAGAAAAACGGCAAAATTATGCTCTGGCAATCACAGCTCTGCTCTGCGCTTTGTAAATGCATTTAGAGTGCACGATGCAATGTGAGCATTGTGCACATATCAGAACAATCCGCATTGTTATACGTTTGTTCTTTTATTTACATAAACTGAACTCATTTGAAGTGTACGAAAAATTGGTTTGGTTTTATGGAGATTAACGTCCCAAAGTGACTGCAGCTGGCAAGAAGGCCGTAATGGAAGGCTCCGTATAATTTCGACCACCTGGCGTTCTTTATGGGACATCGCACAGTACGCAGGACTCAAGCATTTACGCTAGACTGACTGAGGAGAAAGAATTCACTCAGAAAAACGGCAAAATTATGCTCTGGCAATCACAGCTCTGCTCTGCGCTTTGTAAATGCATTTAGAGTGCACGATGCAATGTGAGCATTGTGCACATATCAGAACAATCCGCATTGTTATACGTTTGTTCTTTTATTTACATAAACTGAACTCATTTGAAGTGTACGAAAAATTGGTTTGGTTTTATGGAGATTAACGTCCCAATGTGACTGCAGCTGGCAAGAAGGCCGTAATGAAAGGCTCCGTATAATTTCGACCACCTGGCGTTCTTTATATGACATCGCACAGTACGCAGGACTCAAGCATTTCGCCTCCATCGAAATGCGACCTCTGCGGCTGCGATCGAAAACGTGTGTTTCGGGTCATCCACAGCGGCGGCTTCGCATCTATTAAAAGAATGAATTAAAAGACCAGCGCATTAAGGCGTTGTGTCTGTTTTATTTTTTCTATTAATAGAACGGCCGCAGTCGGTTTGGAAGTTTTATTTGTTTTTAGATGTAAACGGCTTTGGAATTAAGCGAATTAAATCGTAGAAATGTAAACGCTGATCGCAAAATGAAGATGAAAAAGGAAGCATTTCCTAATTATGAGAACCATCAAAACATTATGAAAGATCGTGTTAAATGTGGGCATGCACAGTTGTGCAGCGGTATATCAGCACTAACCTGTGTGTGGTGACTCCTTTGTTAGCTGACTTTGGAAGTCTTTCTTTCACGTCATTGCATTCTTGCTATTTTTCCATGAACCCTTGAGTACACTTTGTGGGAAACGTGTCCGAGCATTCATCCCGCATGTAGCCAACTCCCCATTGGACGCACGGATGTTTTCCTGTCTGTTCGCCCCGGTTACCACGGCCTTTTTTTATGCCGTCTGTAGAGCGCGACTGCCAACATTTGTAGTGGAGTCCCCATGGGAAACATGGAGCTGGTTCTTACCATTTGAGCCGGACGCCCATAAACTGCTCCTTCCAGTTGAAACCTTGGTAATTTGCCTCGTGTTCTGAATAAGCGTCTCACTTTTTCCAATCTTAAGTGGCAGGTATGTGTTACTGCGGAAATGGAGTGTTCAATTGTTTAATTCAAGCTATTTCGGCTCTTTTTTGCAACTGAGGAGAGTGCCTGCATTGAGAAATAGCCACGCTCGTTCTTTTTACTTCTTGAGTGTGATTTTTACTTGGAGTTTTACTGTTCATCATCATCATCAGCGTGACTGCACCCATTGTTTGGCAAAGGCCTCTCCCGCGTCTCTCCAATTATCCCTTTCCTTTGCCAGCTGCGTCCGCCCAATGCCTGCAAACTTCTTAGTCTCATTTGCCCACCTAACCTCCTGCCACCCCCTGCTACGCTTACCTTCTTTTGGAATCCACTCCGTTGCCCATAAGGACCAGCGGCTATCTTGCCATCGCATTACATGTACTGCTCAATCCGATTTATTTCCCTTGATTTCGACTGGGATGTCATTAAACCGCATTTGTTGCCTCACCTTCCTGCCCGCTTACGGTCTCTTAACGTTACAGCTATCATTTTTCTTCCCATGGCTCGCTGCGTTGTGGTTTTTCTTAAGCTGAACCTTTTCATTAGCCTCCACGTTTGTTCCCCGTAGGTGAGTACCGATAAAATACAGCTGTTGTACACTTTTCTATTCTGGCATAAGGTCGTACTATTATTCCATCCAAATAAAGAAGTTTGCCAAACAAAACGTTTCATCTGCCAGCAGGAACTCCAGGTATATGTAACATTCGCACAATTCACTTAGAGCAGCTCGTGGATCCCTGGCGGGCTTTGCTGGTCCCGTGGAATGTTGCCCCCACATGCCAGCGCCGTTCCTCGAGTTAACGATAGCTCGAAGGAAGTTCACCGCGTTGCTGGATACAGGGGCAAGCGTGTGTCTCTCTGTTCGAGGACGAGGTGTTAAACCATCCAATCACAATAATTTAAGGTTGAGAGAGTCGATGCCACTTTTCGCCTTGCGAGAGGTACAACACATTCAAGCGGTGCAGCTAGGCTGAGAAGACGGGTGAGGCAACAACGACATGTTCATCTCCCCAGTTCCTACGTGCCTGTAATTCTTTGGCCGGACTTTGTGGTCAAGACGGGTATTGTGATAGACGTAAGCAGCGCGGGCTACCGAGAACGCGCCGATGAGCTACCGAGGAGCTACCAATGAAAAAGAGATTGCTATCGCCATTGCCATGCGTGCACCTCTGGTGAACCTGCGCGAAAAGAGACAAATAAGATGAACGACGGAAATGGCCCATTTCAGTTGTGCGATAGTTTGGTATGACAAAAGGGTATGAGCGAAATTCTCTTGTATGACTACAGCCGTCAATCTGGTCTCTGAAGGTGAAAAAACGGCGTCATTTATTTTTGCTGCTACTGCACTCCTAGGCGGTTGCTGTTGAATGCTTTTGAATATGATCGATATTTTGATTTCTGAATTCTGATATGGTTTCACTTTTGTGCTGTTTTTATTTGCTAATAATAATACATACTAAGACCATCCTGGATGCCCTTTTTCCTTCCTTTCTAAGTCAAATATGAAACTTAGCTTTCTGTCACTTAACATTTTTATATTATGTAGTTTCTGTCTTGGCATCCTAATGTAGATTTCACTTGCCCGTGTCAATGTTTTAGAATTGAGTTAACAACGCACCTGCATGCTTTACCAGAACCAACGAGAGTTTTGAATTAGAACGCCCTTCGTGCAAGAAATGTGACTCGCTGCTCATCTGCCAGGCAATCTTGGCTCCTCGTTACGCCGGCGAGCAAAGCGAATTTGTTTCGTCGGGGAAAAAGGAGCCTGTTATCATTTGCGCCCCCCCCCCCCCCCCGCGACGGCAGAAGCGACGCAGAACTGCGGCTGCTTCTCGCTTTTTCAAGACAGCAGCGAGGTCTGACGGCAGTTTCTTTTCTATCGGAGATAGCGAAGGAAGCAGAGCGCGCGTGAGCCCCCCAGATCGCGTGTCTATCGTCGGTTGCGCGGCTGCACACTGGCTTGCGTTGTTTTATCACAGTCCTCGTTTCACGTTTCAATTCCCGCTTGTGAGCTTGTAGCGGAGATGTAACGGCGACTTTTCAGAGGAGGAGGAGATAGTTTCGATTCTCGTGCGAAACATTGTAGTTCCTACGCTGGAAGAGTGGCAAAAGGCGGATGGTAGATCAGTACGCGCCAGAGGCGGTGGTGGGTGCGTGCGTCTTTAAAGCGACTCGCCTGCTTGGGCCAAGGCTGTAACCTCCTGCTGCTGCTTCGGGACCGGAACGTGGAGTATTACAGAGAGTGAGTTCATGTGAACTTGGTCGTGACTTTAATATGGGAAGCGCTATCACCTCACTGGCTTGTTCTCTTGTCGGCAGCTACCTGCGTCTGTCACCGACATCCTTGTAGATGTCCTTAGGCCTCGTATACAGAAAAAAGACACGCGATTCCGTAAGGCGAAAGCTGTAGACCATCGCGTGGCGCAGGTTATCAGGGGAGGATGAAAATTTTATATTACTCCATGGACGAGATTATGTACTGTTGGTTTCATTTTTTATTTCGGTTGTCATGTCTGAGACAGCAGGTCCTAACGTGTACAAAAATTGTGAAGGGCTAACATTAGAAACCGATTTTGCACAGTTTAAGTTTTATTCTCCGTCCGTTCATTGTACCGTCCGCCTGTGAGCTTCCTTTCGCTTTCACGTATTTTCCCAGCCCTTCACATTTTAACTAGAATATATCACGCTTACAAAGCAAACCAGTGTTTGTTCACTATGAAAAATACCCCAATTGACATCTTGTACTCTCAGTAGCTCAGTGGAATTCATTACCATCTTACGCTGCCACTATCAACAATTTTAATTCTTTTCAATCAGCGCTTCATTCTTTCTAGAGATCTCAAGGCATTTAATGTTAATTTTTCTTTTGCATTCAGCGTTGCGTGGAGTGCTGGTTTTTTGTTTTTCGTTTATGTGATGTAAAAGAAAAAAACAACAAAAGTGTTCTCGTGAATTTCTTTTGTTCATTTCCCTTTTATTTTGTAGTAATATGTTTTATCGGGTAAATGTTTTAGGGGAATCCCCCAAGGTGGAGTATATTTGTAATAAGGGAGTAATTACTCGTTGACATCAACCCGAGCACAGCCATACGGCTCCAAAGGAAAGCTATACAGCTTTTTCAGAAACTTCGCTGTTAAAGAAAAATTCGTCCTGGTCCGGGGTTCAAACCCGGGACCACCGCTTCACCGGAGCAGTCGCTCAGCCCACTGAGCTTAACCGGACTGCAAGCTTATGCTAGGGCGAGAGCGAATTCATATATAAATCGAAGTGGGAACAGTGTTGTTAAAATATGTTTAAGGGGAATCCCCCAAAGTGGAGTATGTTTGTAATAAGGGAGTAATTACTCTATGACATATCCACCCAAGCACAGCCATAAGGCTAGGAAGAAATGCTAAACAGATTTTTGAGAAACTTCGCAGTAAAAAAAAATTCGGCCTGGGCCGAGGTTTGAAATCGGGACCACCACTTCACCGGAGCAGTCTCTCTACCCACTGAGCCTACCGGGACGGCAACCTTATGGTAGGGCGAGAGCGAATTGATCCATAACTCGAAGTGGGAACAGTGTTGGTCAAATGTTTTAGGTGAATACCACAAGGTGGTGTAGATTTGTAATGAGAGTGTTGATCAATAATAAGGTAATTGATCAATAACTGGAACTAGGAACAGTGTTGGTCAAACGTTGTAGGTGAGTCCCCCAAGGTGGAGTAGACGTGTAATAAGAGAGTTGATCAATAATAAGGTAACTGATCAAATCGCTCTGGCCATACCATGCGCTTGCCATCTCGGTTAGCTCTTTGGGTAGAACGACTGCTCCGGTGAAGCGGTGGTCCCGAGTTTTGAACCCCGGACCAGGAAGAATTTTTCTTTAACTGCGTAGTTTCCGAGAAAGCTATATAGCTATCCTTTGTAGCTGTATGGCAGCGCTCGGGTGGATGTCAATAGACACTTTTAGATGGGGCGTACGCAGTAAGCTTGCGTACGCTGTGAATAGCATAAATACGAAACATTTAGTTGGCCGTGCCGTAGCGTCCCTCTGGCGCTCGCGTAAACAGCAGCGCCATCTAGTGACACGACGTCAAAGCACAGCAACGCAAGGTTGAAGAAAATTTCATTTTTGATTACTGATAACTAGGGTAAATCCATTGTGAGCCTTTTTTTTTTGTTCCAAGAAAAGCTATGCAAACCGAAAAAATGTAAGAACTGACTAAAAGCTAGAAAACTGCTTCGCCAGGTGTAGTTGCAACGAGGAAGACACTCTACATTTAGTTATGCCTAGGAGCTTGAAAATCGCCAAATTATCTGAAAAACAGGGGCTAGTTATCACTTACGCCGGTACGTGTTGGCAAGAGTAGGCCTAATAAAAGCGAACCGCTACCATTTGTGCTCGCTATTGCGTAAGACATTCCAGCGGTGACATGTATTTATTCCGAAGCGGGCGAGACGGTCGCCGCCATGTTCTCTACGCAGCACGTAGTGCCCCACGTTGCGTACGCTACGCTGTGCTTTATAGCGGGCGCACGTCCGCAACTTGCGGCTAGAGACGTTGCGTTCTGCGCATGCGCATTTGTTACCCGCAGCGTCGTTGCGTGCGCAAGCTCACTGTGTAAGTCCAACTAAAAGTGTCTAATGAGTAACTGCTTCCGTATGTTTTTTTTGCACAGTCAGTGTCTGTATGTGTTTTTTTGTTTCGCTCTCTCATACATGGCGCCTTTTTCTAGTTTTTAGAGTATTAATGCATTTGCCTGCACTGTGAAGGTTTTGTATTCAACATACCCTTCTAAGTAATCCCCTTGCGGGGCCTTAGGTTGTGCAAATGAATATATAAATGCCTGAACAGCTGTCGGTGTATCTCGCTTTAAAAAGTGCTGATTGTCCTGCTAATTGTTTACTAATATTTCTTGCTCTCATTGAGAATAAGCAAAACGTGACGACTCAAAACAAAGACAAAAAGCTCTCTTTATTTTACAGCCTATTCGAAAGAAAGTGACAGACGCTGTGGAGGAGCAATACAGAAAACTTTGGTGCCATGAGCCACGAGAAAACCATCACAAATATACATATAAATAAAAAGGACGCGCCTTGTCCTGCTTAAATCGTGACATACGAGCAAGTACACCGGCGAAGAGGTAGATACCGCCCTCCTCCACCATCAGTAGTGTTCACGACTGCGGCAATGACATCACGAGACACGGCTTCTGGTCATCATAGCGAGTACAGATCTTGTCGCATTGTTGCGTGCAGTACTGCGCCTGTCGACACGATTGCGGTGAAGAAAGCGCACGGCTGCATTACGAATCCACGATGTGTAACTCGGCCTCCAGAAAACTCCTCGTTTCCTGCCTCAGTTTTAAAAAAGGGGTGGCGTACAGGTATAGAAGAGCGCTGTACAGTTTTGAAATGTTCGGATGCTTTTTTACGCTGATGCTGCTCGTGAACCCAAGGGTGGAACAGCGTTGTATTCTAGTGATTGCCTGCAGGCCTGCACACACCTAAAGCAGGCTAATTTAAACAAACAATTGCGTGCATCAGTTTTACACCGTAAGACAGAAGGGATTAAGTTCCTGGTGCTCTAAATTTCAGCTATGGTCATTAATAACAGAGAAAATCGTGTTAACGGTTTTGTGGCATTTACAGGCCACGTGAAACACCTTTTGCAAGTGAATTGCTTTTACGCGACGTGAACTGTTGAGCGCGACACGTATTGTAGCAGGAAAGCCCGAGTAACAGAGGGATGGAGCAATTAGACGAGTTCTGTCGAGCACTGCGCGGAGTAAAGAAGCGATGCGCTTTAACCAACGGCCTATCTCAGCGCCTTCCTGCTCTGTTCAGGGTTACGGCCGACAGCTGAGAAGCGAAAAAATGAAGCACGATGGATTACCCAAAGGAAAATTAATGTTGATTAGCTGAGCTAATCCAGGATATACAATGCGACAGATATCGGCGTTCACTGTGTTCATTAGAGTTAGCGTTGACAATGTTCTAGACGGCAATGGCTTTGTCGAAAGGAAGGACGCATAACTGGCTGTCTGGATGTGCGGACGCCTCATTCGTGCTTTGATACATGTGACGGTTGTGTGAGAGAGAGATAATAATAGTTTAGTGAACAGAAAACGACGAAATTCCTGCGTAACAGCTATTACTGTGAATAGGGATCGTCTCCCTGATGCGCAGCTTGCGGAAGAAATGAATCTTAGTTTCATTAGCTTTGGAAAGTGTACTGGTCCACTTGCTAGCACGTACGAGCCGACACATACCAATGGTCCAATAGGCTCCATCTACCTTTCTCCTAGCACTCCATCAGAAATTTAGAGAATAATCAAGAGTTTGAAAAACGTTGTAGCATCTGGAGATGACGGGATAAAAGCTTTGCCAATTAAACATATCGCAAGCCACATAAGTCACGTGTTGTCATATATAGTTAATCTGATGCTTCTTATTTGAGATTTTCCCGCAGATCTAAAGATAGCAAAAGTAGCTCCCGTGTATAAAGGCGGCGGTGACGCTAATATTAATAACTATAGGCCAATTTCCGTCTTGACTATTTTCTCTAAAATATTTGAGCGCGTTGTCAATGACAGACTCACTAGTTTTTTCAGAAACACAGAATAATAGCTGACGCTCAGTATGGCTTTCAAGCAAAAAAATCTACAGAACAGGCTCTTCTGCGTATAAAAGATAAAATTATTGAAAACATAGAAAAAAAGCTCCTAACACTGGGTCTATTTATAGATATTAGGAACGCGTTTGATACGGTACAACACGATATATTATTAACGAAGCTAGAGATCTGTGGGATTAGGGGTGTAGCGCTCAGACTACTTGAAACATATCTGAAGGGTAGATCCCAGTATATAATTATAAACAACTGTATGTCTAGTGAAATGGATTTACAGTACGGCGTCCCTCAATGATCCATTCTGGGGCCTTTACTATTTCTTATATACGTGAACGATATGACTATGATACCAGGATCTCCTCAATTAATCATGTACGCAGATGACACTAATATTTTTTTACGGGAGCAACAAAAGCATGCTTAAAAAAATCTGTAAATGAATACTTACTAAAACTATCTACGTGGCTGTAAGCCAATCGTATAAGCCTAAATATAGCAAAATCTAAATACGTAATTTTCAAACCCACAAGCAAGCGAGATGACAGTCCCATCATCATCAGGTACGGCGGCAACCCGCTGGCGGAGGTCACCGAGCAAAAGTTCTTGGGGGTATGGTTCAGTGGTGATCTCTCATGGAACACCCACGTAGATAGCCTTAAGTCCGAATTATCACAGTTTACAGGCTGCCTCTACCGAATTCAACACTAAATTCCATATTGGTTGAAGCTGATATATTATTCTCTGTTCTACTCTAGAATGCGTTGCAGAGGAACCTGCATTGGGGCTAGTTGGTTCATGATTGATTTCGGCGCTCTTTGTGTCATCCCCCTTTTTTCCTGTGTGTGTGTCTTTTGCGCCTTTCAGAACTTTACTCTAGAATAAGCCATAGTATACTAGTTTGGGGCACAACTGACTCAAATTACATTAAATTAATTACTTTGCAGAAGAAAGTGCTACGCATATGCGAAACTTACTATGAGGATAAACGGAAACTAAGAACTCGCCCACTTTTTAGTAGGTACAATATCCTGAGGGCAGACCATGTATACTACTTCAAGCTGTTACAATGGATACACAAGAACAGACTGCATAACGTACCTACGGAGAGTTACTGTAAGCCCGTACAACATCAGAGATCCGAAAATAAGAATGCCAATAGTTATAAGAAACTATGGTCGGCAAACACTACCCTTTCAGGTTAGTGCTCAATAGAAGAGACATTCCCGTTAATTACAATAAACCGTTCCCTGCCTTCAAAAAGGACTGTAAGAGAGCTCTTTTGTTCAGTGATGTTGTCTACTCTTCTCACTAATATATTTTCCGTGGAAGTGTAGTGTACAGATGTTTTGTCTCTGTTGCAATTGATCATGTTCCCTTTGCCATCTTCCATTTTCTTACTGGGGATAGCTGTACTGTTTGTATATGTGCGGATATTTGTTCATGGCCATATTTTCTTTCTGTGCTTGAAGGTGGAGAGGAAAGGGAAAAATGTGGAAAAATCTCTGATTTAGGGCATTATGTTGCATATGTATCATAACTGTTATCATTTTCACGTTGTACCCATTCTACATTTATAGTGCAATTTTCTCCTTGAGTGCCCTTTCCTATTACAGATGTATATTTGTGTATCTTGTATGCAGTGTATGCGTTTCTGTTTTGACCAATGATATTGTTTGTGCGCCGCCCAGCCGCATTGTTATATGTATGCATATATGTATAAATTTTTTGCCTCTTTGTCATGCCCAGGCGGCTGAGGCCCCGTCAGGCGATACCAAGCCTTTAGTCTCAACCCTCTCTTAGGCAAATGTCTAAGAAAAAAATAAAGAAAGAAAGAGAGATGTGGCCTGAATGCATTAGCGCTGACAGCGTTGTGGCTGACGTGCGGCACTGCAGCAATAGCTATGCCGCAGCGTTCATTTCGTGATCAATCTCTCGCGATCAACCATTAACTGCACGCCACCCCACAGGGTGGCAGGGAGGGCGTTCTGCCTATCCAGCGTGCGGAACGCAAAGCAGGCTTTTTCAGTTGGACACCAACGCTAAGTACGTGAAAGTGAGATTGAGGTCTGCACTGACCCACGGATACGGTTGAGCGCCTTTCCTTTGTGAAAATGAATGGCCTTTGCAAAGTTGTCAACGCCAATGAACTCTATAAACGCCCTCGGCTCACTTCCTTTGTTAGGTTTTTGAGGAAAGGAAATGGTACAGTAACCGTCTCAAATATCTCAGTGGACACCCGAACTGCGCCGTAAAGGAAGGGATAAAGGAAGGAGGGAAAGAAGGGAAAACTAAACACTCAAAGTCGTTCTTTGAGGAAAGGCGCGGCGCAGCGCAGCCGCGGAACACCTGTGGCTCGGTACTACTAGTGGCGCATGCGCAGTAATGAATAGGGAGCAAGAGAGAGTTAAAAGTTGGAGGACGCTTAAGCATGGCCTATAAGAGCAAGACGCGACAGCTTGTAGCATTTCCAAGGAATCCCAAGAACGCCATAATCCTTCAGTGCGACCCCTTTCCCGGAAAATTGAAGAAAGGGAACATATTTTAGTGGGCACCTGAACCGCGCCGTATGGCAAGCAAAATGAAAATACAATTTTTAAGGAAAGCAAAGGACGCGTGTTTCAAAATTCTCGCTGGAAACCCGTACCGCGCCTTAAGGGAAAGAAAATACCTTCCCTTAAGGCGCGGTTCATGTGTCCACCGAGATGCGCCATTTTTATTCACCGCCAGACACCAACGACTCCGGCTTTACTGCGACACGAGCTCCTTAACGCTGTCGCGTTAATATCCGCGCCGAGGCGCGCGTTGTGACGTTATGTGCCTCCTCGGAGCATCGCCTCGGAGAAACCGCAAGTTCGCGGCCAGTAAAGCTTTCGCTTAAAAAAAAAACACAATACAATGCAAAAGGGCAGCAATATTAAAAAAACGGGCGTCGTGACGTCGTGACGTCGAGGAGGACGCGAAGACAGGGACGAAATGTCCCTCATGAGGCGGTAGAGGTCTTTATTTCCTCCTTTGTTGCCATTGCGCTCACCACATTGGCTGGTGCCACTTTATTTGTAGGAGTCGTTTCCTGTTGTTGGCTTGGTTTATGGGGGTTTAACGTCCCAAAGCGACTCACGCTATAAGGGACGCCGTAGTGAAGAGATCCGGAAATTTCCGCCACCTCGGGTTCTTTAACGTGCGCCGACATCGCACAGTACACGGGCCTCTTGAATTTCGCCTCCTTCGAAATTCTACCGCTGCGGCCGGAATTGAACCCGCGTCTTTCTGGTAAGCAGCTAAGCTCCATGACCACTGAGCCATCGCATCGGCGAAGCGGATATTCAGTCACTTTCATTTTAATATGTTTCGATTGGATATGCGTGCGACTCTTTTGGGATCGCCCTGTGTTCTCTATTCCGTACGTTGGTGGTTGACTTTGAAAGTGCGTCTTTTGGAAGAGCAGGCGCCTTCAGGCCATTGCATTCTTCTTGAAACATTGGCAAAGCTGCCTGTGTGTTGATACCTGAAGGTGAGCAGTCTCCATTTGCTTTCTTGCTTCTGCTTTGCAGGCGGCTTGTTGTTCACAGTGTGCTCGTTAGTATCCTGACTTTGCTTGAAAATGTGGCTGGGACCGCAGTATGGATTATGCCTTGTTCTGAATGTGGTTAATTAAGGAGACAATCTGTCCGATACAGGCGCAGTTTTCGTTATGACCATATGTGTACTACACAGGCTCTCTGAACAGAAAATTACCAGGATTTAAACGATAGACAGCATTCTTCAGAAATGAATTCGTGGTTGAGGTGACTTAACGTCACAAAGTGACTATGGCTATTTGGGACGGTTTAGTGCAGGGCCATTTGGTGTTCCTTAACGTTCACTGACATAACAAGCACACGGGACCCTAGAATATCGCCTCCATCGAAATTCGACCACCGCGGCCGGTATCGAACCCGCGTATTTCGGGTCAGCAGCCGAGAGCCATAACCACTGAGCCACCGCTGCAGCCGCAGAAATCAATTCAAGGGGAAGTTCTAAAGGGTTATGTTAACTATATGTTAGTCTTGTCAGTTTGCTTGCTTTAATTTTTAGTTTCATTTATTGGCGATCATTTTGAGATAAGCGTGGCTTTGAACAATCAGGTCTGTGTTAGAAAGCTGGCGATGTTGTCAGGGTGGAACCAGCGGAACACAGACGCAGGACAAGAAAAGGAGGTACACACACCACACCGCTGGACTTGCAACTGATTTATTTCGAAGAAAACCACCACATTTAAAGGATTCCCTGCGCAAGCGCACACTCTGGATGAAGGGAACAACTGTATTAAGATAAAAGAAAGTTATATTCTTTATCCGTGATAAAAACCGAGGGATCGCTGACACACTTTTCCTTGTTTTTCCTGATTAGAAACGCTTCAAGAATTTCACGCTCTCGTCTTGTTCTCCCCCGACCGATAATGCTCGTGCGGTGAAGCAAAGGAGAACATCCCTCGCATACCTTAACATGCAAGGCTAAATTGCTGCCAGTGCCTGAATTGAACGTTGTTCGGTGCTGCCTCAGACGTTCATTGATGCACCCTCCGGTTTGCCCGATGTAGGTTTTCCCACAGGACAATGGGATGCAATATACCACCCCTACTTCACACGAAGTGAACCTCGTCTGGTGCTTGGTTTTACAGGTCCCCTTTTTCTGCGGACCCCCAGACATACGGGCGCACAAACCAGATAGAATATAACTTTCTTTTATCTTAATTCAGTTGTTCCCTTCATCCAGAGTGTGCGCTTGCGCTGGGAATCCTTTAAATGTGGTGGTTTTCTTCGAAATAAATCAGTTGCAAGTCCAGCGGTGTGGTGTGTGTACTTCCTTTTCTTGTCCAGCGTCTGTGTTCCGCTGGTTCCACCCTGACAACATTATGAACCAACTAGCCCAGCAATTTACGCTCCAAAGCTGGCGAGTTCGACCCAAGAGCTTTTGAGAGGTAGATAAAGGTAGCCGTTTTTTTGCGGCGGCGATATTTCAAAAACACCTGTCGACAACGTGTTCCGTGTTCTATATACGCCATGAATTCAGCGCTCTCTTACGCGAATTGATAAACCGCTGTCTGCTTCGTGCTTTCGCACTGACTTTGGTTTTGAGATGACCGCGGGCTGCTGAAAAACCCAGCCGACAACGTGCCCTTCCCATCCGCTTCTCTTCCTCTGTCTGAAAGAACCTTCCGTTGAAATTGAGCATGACAAAAGGTAAAAACAAAACCATTACGCAGGTACGAGCTTGTCGCGGATATCTGTCCCGGTATCCTATTGTGCTGAACAGGGTATCGTCTGCAACAGCATCAAAGGTAATGCACATAAAAGACGACACGAAAGCAGAAGACACGACAGGACGATCGCAATTTAACAAGAAGCTGCATTAATGATCGTGCAGGCGAGCAGGAACGCATGTTAGGAGACAGGGAAAGAAGCACGAATTTGAGCGAACTTTGCCGGAAATGCCAATGCGTGCCGCGACTGAATGAGATCAAGATTCTTGTCCGGGGTAGCAACGCCGAGGCGCGCAAAATAATGGAATCTTTTTTGATTAAGAATGCGAAGAATTGTGTCAGCGATGCGTCCCTCGCCTTATACAGAAGCGAGTCAGCCTTGCCGAAATCTGCTTTGCAGGGTATTATAGTCTCATCACGTTTACCAGACGTTCTTTGGGTGCGTCCGCCGCGCATTCACCTTCATATCGTTTTATAGCGGCGCCAGCTTCTGAATAAACTAGTCGTTACTTTCCGCTCGACCTGTCATGTCTTCTGTCTTCGTGTCGTTTTTTATGCGCATAACCTTTGATGGCATTACAAGTACCAAGCCAACTAGGTCGACTACTGCTCTTGCGGAAGGGTATCGTCTTCGAAAATTCTGTTCTATTTCCGCGCTGTGCTGAAAAGCGGGCGTTTCTGAGCTCGAGTAATTGATTAGTTTCGTGCCGCAAGTAACCCTTCCGGAGTTCTGGCGTCTAGTGGAAGCATGCGCTCATAAAGTGAAGAGAGGGCGAACAATCTCCTAGACTTGTGCGCTGCAGGTAGCTGCAAGAAGGAGGCACAGCAAGTGTGACATTGGAGAGAAAAACAACATAAACGTAACAATGAGGAATTATTCGACGGTAAAATTATGCCAGCTTCCCGAGCACGCTGCGCAGGAAGGGACCATCCGAAAAAAGACCAACACTGATATTTTGGCTTTCATGGCTGAAAAACCTAATGCCCGCATGCGTGATGTGACTGCAAAGGTCCTCAGTGGGAACTCTGAAGAAAGCTGCACTGCATCCGTGTCACCTCTAGTTGAACCAGAATTAAATAGGCACAGGCTTTTTGTGATGGCTTGACTCTGCTGATATTGATGAATACGGCGGGAATATTGGGGTTTGGAGACATCGTGCTGCGGACCGATGGACTCGATTTTTACAGACACGACTTGCTCTACATGCATTATGCGCGTTACTGCGGTGACACAAAGCTACTTTGGGTGGCACCAAAAAACACAATATCCAATGGTCATTTGGTGTCTGGTGTGGAACATGGGGCATTTGAAGTTAGTGTCAGTCCCTTGGTCACACATGGCGTATGGGGCGCACTCCGCAGGGTACTGAAATGATTTAGCTCCGTTTTCGTGTAGAGGCTGTTTCCATCCTGAGGTACTCTTTTTGATAGATTCCTTGACAGAGCTTTATGGGCGAGACTGCCTGCCACCTCTCTGCCGCTGACTCGTATGTGAGAGTGCACTCATTGGAAACTATAGAGTAAAGCCTCTGCTGTGCAGATTCGGCACCAAGCGCAGAGAGCTTATACACAAGGCATCAGTAGAGAATCCGCGCTATAACATCTGAAGGGGAGATTTTGAATCAGTTAAGCTGACAACAGGTCGCGCCGGACAAGACCCTAACTTCCGTAAAGCCGCCTCAATAGCAATAACACTTTCCGTCATTGTGGAGGATACGACAGCAGGAACGGGTACAGACCATTTAAAGCCTAAAAAGGAGTGTAAAAAGCCGCTGAGCTAGCTTGTTTGATCTTGTCCGCAGAACCATCAGTGAAAATCTGAAGATGGCGGGCAAACACTTTTCGAAATGTTCAAGTACGAGCGAATGCGTTGCTGCCAATTGAGAGGTGCACTTTGCGCTCACATGGAGAATTGCGACCTTACAGTCGAGGGTCGGAAAAGACCAGGGGGGTTTCAATCGTTCCCTTTGCCTTCGGACATTAAGACCTAAAGAACTAAGAGTATTAAGTGCCAAGAAGGCCTTCGACTCATATCTCTTGCAGAGCCTCTGAAGAAAGGATCGCCCAGCTACCGTCTCTCCTAGGCGCCTAAGACGCATTAGTAGTCTCTAAAGAAGCGACAAGGCTAGGAGGTTTCGATAGGGAGTCATGAAGTACTGCATTGTTCGCAGCCGCCTGAGGAACTCCAATGGCTCTTATGCGCTTTCTGTGGACAACTTCGAGACGTTCAAGCTGTGATGCCGAGGGGGAAATTAAAAATAATTGACACTTTATGCGACTAACCACCCGCGCTTCATGAAGTTTTACCATTGAGGAAGGGTGGTTTCCCCATTGCTCACTTGCAATTCTACGGATTCTATTGCGACGCGAAGATAGAGATGAAACAATCGCGTCGACAGCTTTACGCCACTGTAAACGGGAGCCAATAATGACGCCCAGGAAACGCGTGTTGTTGAGTTGGCGTATGCAATAGTGACCGAGGTCTATCTCCAACCGGATTTGACGTCTTCCTACACCGGAAAATAGAACAAAGCCGGATTTTTCTAATGATAGAGAGAATCCCACACCTTGAAGGCAAGCTTGTACCGAAAGCAGAGCCCGTCGAGCTATCAGAACAAATCACCCGTGTTGGTAGCCAGTAATCGAAATACAGATGTCGTCAGCACATATTGAGAGACGCACTTGCCTGCCATTTTTTTAGCAATAAATCGGGAAGCCAAGCCATTACAACGTTAATGAGCGTGGGGGAAAGAACACTTCCTTAAGGCACACCCCGTGTTTCCGGTTATATCACGAGGTGTGCCTCTGGGAAGTGTTCTTTTCCCACGCTCTTTAACGTCGTAATGACTGGCCTTTGTCACAAGTCCATAATCTCTCGAGCCCGCCTTTCACGCGGAAAACACTGTCAAAGAAATATTATGTGGAATCGTTGTCGGTAGCAGGCCTTGTGCTAAGCTTTCTTACGACATGAAAAAGCCGCGCATCATAAAATTCAAAATTTACTAGTCATGAGATCACCCAGTAAAAACGAAAAAATCGCTGGTACTGGTTTCTAACGTCGGAAGATGCGCATTTCACGTGTCATTTCCCTGCTAAATTTAGGAGTATAAGCGGTGAACAAGAAACCTCAGCCAAACTTTGATATATGGCCTACTGGCGTAGGTGTAGCCGTATGTTACATCGCATAGCCGCACGTTATATCGCATATTATGTAATATTCCACCCGTATCATATGTATGGAACGCGTTGCCGCTTAGACATTGAGATCGCGCTTTGCACATACTGAAATCGCGGTTGCTTGCACCTGGCAAGCGAGATTGCGTTCAGGGCTCGGGAGCCAAGTTTTGAGGGCTGCTGCTGCTGCTGCTGCTGCTGCTGCTGCTGCTGCTGCTGCTGCTGCTGCTGCTGCTGCTGCTGCTGCTGCTGCTGCTGCTGCTGCTGCTGCTGCTGCTGCTGCTGCTGCTGCTGCTGCTGCTGCTGCTGCTGCTGCTGCTGCTGCTGCTGCTGCTGCTGCTGCTGCTGCTGCTGCTGCTGCTGCTGCTGCTGCTGCTGCTGCTGCTGCTGCTGCTGCTGCTGCTGCTGCTGCTGCTGCTGCTGCTGCTGCTGCTGCTGCTGCTGCTGCTGCTGCTGCTGCTGCTGCTGCTGCTGCTGCTGCTGCTGCTGCTGCTGCTGCTGCTGCTGCTGCTGCTGCTGCTGCTGCTGCTGCTGCTGCTGCTGCTGCTGCTGCTGCTGCTGCTGCTGCTGCTGCTGCTGCTGCTGCTGCTGCTGCTGCTGCTGCTGCTGCTGCTGCTGCTGCTGCTGCTGCTGCTGCTGCTGCTGCTGCTGCTGCTGCTGCTGCTGCTGCTGCTGCTGCTGCTGCTGCTGCTGCTGCTGCTGCTGCTGCTGCTGCTGCTGCTGCTGCTGCTGCTGCTGCTGCTGCTGCTGCTGCTGCTGCTGCTGCTGCTGCTGCTGCTGCTGCTGCTGCTGCTGCTGCTGCTGCTGCTGCTGCTGCTGCTGCTGCTGCTGCTGCTGCTGCTGCTGCTGCTGCTGCTGCTGCTGCTGCTGCTGCTGCTGCTGCTGCTGCTGCTGCTGCTGCTGCTGCTGCTGCTGCTGCTGCTGCTGCTGCTGCTGCTGCTGCTGCTGCTGCTGCTGCTGCTGCTGCTGCTGCTGCTGCTGCTGCTGCTGCTGCTGCTGCTGCTGCTGCTGCTGCTGCTGCTGCTGCTGCTGCTGCTGCTGCTGCTGCTGCTGCTGCTGCTGCTGCTGCTGCTGCTGCTGCTGCTGCTGCTGCTGCTGCTGCTGCTGCTGCTGCTGCTGCTGCTGCTGCTGCTGCTGCTGCTGCTGCTGCTGCTGCTGCTGCTGCTGCTGCTGCTGCTGCTGCTGCTGCTGCTGCTGCTGCTGCTGCTGCTGCTGCTGCTGCTGCTGCTGCTGCTGCTGCTGCTGCTGCTGCTGCTGCTGCTGCTGCTGCTGCTGCTGCTGCTGCTGCTGCTGCTGCTGCTGCTGCTGCTGCTGCTGCTGCTGCTGCTGCTGCTGCTGCTGCTGCTGCTGCTGCTGCTGCTGCTGCTGCTGCTGCTGCTGCTGCTGCTGCTGCTGCTGCTGCTGCTGCTGCTGCTGCTGCTGCTGCTGCTGCTGCTGCTGCTGCTGCTGCTGCTGCTGCTGCTGCTGCTGCTGCTGCTGCTGCTGCTGCTGCTGCTGCTGCTGCTGCTGCTGCTGCTGCTGCTGCTGCTGCTGCTGCTGCTGCTGCTGCTGCTGCTGCTGCTGCTGCTGCTGCTGCTGCTGCTGCTGCTGCTGCTGCTGCTGCTGCTGCTGCTGCTGCTGCTGCTGCTGCTGCTGCTGCTGCTGCTGCTGCTGCTGCTGCTGCTGCTGCTGCTGCTGCTGCTGCTGCTGCTGCTGCTGCTGCTGCTGCTGCTGCTGCTGCTGCTGCTGCTGCTGCTGCTGCTGCTGCTGCTGCTGCTGCTGCTGCTGCTGCTGCTGCTGCTGCTGCTGCTGCTGCTGCTGCTGCTGCTGCTGCTGCTGCTGCTGCTGCTGCTGCTGCTGCTGCTGCTGCTGCTGCTGCTGCTGCTGCTGCTGCTGCTGCTGCTGCTGCTGCTGCTGCTGCTGCTGCTGCTGCTGCTGCTGCTGCTGCTGCTGCTGCTGCTGCTGCTGCTGCTGCTGCTGCTGCTGCTGCTGCTGCTGCTGCTGCTGCTGCTGCTGCTGCTGCTGCTGCTGCTGCTGCTGCTGCTGCTGCTGCTGCTGCTGCTGCTGCTGCTGCTGCTGCTGCTGCTGCTGCTGCTGCTGCTGCTGCTGCTGCTGCTGCTGCTGCTGCTGCTGCTGCTGCTGCTGCTGCTGCTGCTGCTGCTGCTGCTGCTGCTGCTGCTGCTGCTGCTGCTGCTGCTGCTGCTGCTGCTGCTGCTGCTGCTGCTGCTGCTGCTGCTGCTGCTGCTGCTGCTGCTGCTGCTGCTGCTGCTGCTGCTGCTGCTGCTGCTGCTGCTGCTGCTGCTGCTGCTGCTGCTGCTGCTGCTGCTGCTGCTGCTGCTGCTGCTGCTGCTGCTGCTGCTGCTGCTGCTGCTGCTGCTGCTGCTGCTGCTGCTGCTGCTGCTGCTGCTGCTGCTGCTGCTGCTGCTGCTGCTGCTGCTGCTGCTGCTGCTGCTGCTGCTGCTGCTGCTGCTGCTGCTGCTGCTGCTGCTGCTGCTGCTGCTGCTGCTGCTGCTGCTGCTGCTGCTGCTGCTGCTGCTGCTGCTGCTGCTGCTGCTGCTGCTGCTGCTGCTGCTGCTGCTGCTGCTGCTGCTGCTGCTGCTGCTGCTGCTGCTGCTGCTGCTGCTGCTGCTGCTGCTGCTGCTGCTGCTGCTGCTGCTGCTGCTGCTGCTGCTGCTGCTGCTGCTGCTGCTGCTGCTGCTGCTGCTGCTGCTGCTGCTGCTGCTGCTGCTGCTGCTGCTGCTGCTGCTGCTGCTGCTGCTGCTGCTGCTGCTGCTGCTGCTGCTGCTGCTGCTGCTGCTGCTGCTGCTGCTGCTGCTGCTGCTGCTGCTGCTGCTGCTGCTGCTGCTGCTGCTGCTGCTGCTGCTGCTGCTGCTGCTGCTGCTGCTGCTGCTGCTGCTGCTGCTGCTGCTGCTGCTGCTGCTGCTGCTGCTGCTGCTGCTGCTGCTGCTGCTGCTGCTGCTGCTGCTGCTGCTGCTGCTGCTGCTGCTGCTGCTGCTGCTGCTGCTGCTGCTGCTGCTGCTGCTGCTGCTGCTGCTGCTGCTGCTGCTGCTGCTGCTGCTGCTGCTGCTGCTGCTGCTGCTGCTGCTGCTGCTGCTGCTGCTGCTGCTGCTGCTGCTGCTGCTGCTGCTGCTGCTGCTGCTGCTGCTGCTGCTGCTGCTGCTGCTGCTGCTGCTGCTGCTGCTGCTGCTGCTGCTGCTGCTGCTGCTGCTGCTGCTGCTGCTGCTGCTGCTGCTGCTGCTGCTGCTGCTGCTGCTGCTGCTGCTGCTGCTGCTGCTGCTGCTGCTGCTGCTGCTGCTGCTGCTGCTGCTGCTGCTGCTGCTGCTGCTGCTGCTGCTGCTGCTGCTGCTGCTGCTGCTGCTGCTGCTGCTGCTGCTGCTGCTGCTGCTGCTGCTGCTGCTGCTGCTGCTGCTGCTGCTGCTGCTGCTGCTGCTGCTGCTGCTGCTGCTGCTGCTGCTGCTGCTGCTGCTGCTGCTGCTGCTGCTGCTGCTGCTGCTGCTGCTGCTGCTGCTGCTGCTGCTGCTGCTGCTGCTGCTGCTGCTGCTGCTGCTGCTGCTGCTGCTGCTGCTGCTGCTGCTGCTGCTGCTGCTGCTGCTGCTGCTGCTGCTGCTGCTGCTGCTGCTGCTGCTGCTGCTGCTGCTGCTGCTGCTGCTGCTGCTGCTGCTGCTGCTGCTGCTGCTGCTGCTGCTGCTGCTGCTGCTGCTGCTGCTGCTGCTGCTGCTGCTGCTGCTGCTGCTGCTGCTGCTGCTGCTGCTGCTGCTGCTGCTGCTGCTGCTGCTGCTGCTGCTGCTGCTGCTGCTGCTGCTGCTGCTGCTGCTGCTGCTGCTGCTGCTGCTGCTGCTGCTGCTGCTGCTGCTGCTGCTGCTGCTGCTGCTGCTGCTGCTGCTGCTGCTGCTGCTGCTGCTGCTGCTGCTGCTGCTGCTGCTGCTGCTGCTGCTGCTGCTGCTGCTGCTGCTGCTGCTGCTGCTGCTGCTGCTGCTGCTGCTGCTGCTGCTGCTGCTGCTGCTGCTGCTGCTGCTGCTGCTGCTGCTGCTGCTGCTGCTGCTGCTGCTGCTGCTGCTGCTGCTGCTGCTGCTGCTGCTGCTGCTGCTGCTGCTGCTGCTGCTGCTGCTGCTGCTGCTGCTGCTGCTGCTGCTGCTGCTGCTGCTGCTGCTGCTGCTGCTGCTGCTGCTGCTGCTGCTGCTGCTGCTGCTGCTGCTGCTGCTGCTGCTGCTGCTGCTGCTGCTGCTGCTGCTGCTGCTGCTGCTGCTGCTGCTGCTGCTGCTGCTGCTGCTGCTGCTGCTGCTGCTGCTGCTGCTGCTGCTGCTGCTGCTGCTGCTGCTGCTGCTGCTGCTGCTGCTGCTGCTGCTGCTGCTGCTGCTGCTGCTGCTGCTGCTGCTGCTGCTGCTGCTGCTGCTGCTGCTGCTGCTGCTGCTGCTGCTGCTGCTGCTGCTGCTGCTGCTGCTGCTGCTGCTGCTGCTGCTGCTGCTGCTGCTGCTGCTGCTGCTGCTGCTGCTGCTGCTGCTGCTGCTGCTGCTGCTGCTGCTGCTGCTGCTGCTGCTGCTGCTGCTGCTGCTGCTGCTGCTGCTGCTGCTGCTGCTGCTGCTGCTGCTGCTGCTGCTGCTGCTGCTGCTGCTGCTGCTGCTGCTGCTGCTGCTGCTGCTGCTGCTGCTGCTGCTGCTGCTGCTGCTGCTGCTGCTGCTGCTGCTGCTGCTGCTGCTGCTGCTGCTGCTGCTGCTGCTGCTGCTGCTGCTGCTGCTGCTGCTGCTGCTGCTGCTGCTGCTGCTGCTGCTGCTGCTGCTGCTGCTGCTGCTGCTGCTGCTGCTGCTGCTGCTGCTGCTGCTGCTGCTGCTGCTGCTGCTGCTGCTGCTGCTGCTGCTGCTGCTGCTGCTGCTGCTGCTGCTGCTGCTGCTGCTGCTGCTGCTGCTGCTGCTGCTGCTGCTGCTGCTGCTGCTGCTGCTGCTGCTGCTGCTGCTGCTGCTGCTGCTGCTGCTGCTGCTGCTGCTGCTGCTGCTGCTGCTGCTGCTGCTGCTGCTGCTGCTGCTGCTGCTGCTGCTGCTGCTGCTGCTGCTGCTGCTGCTGCTGCTGCTGCTGCTGCTGCTGCTGCTGCTGCTGCTGCTGCTGCTGCTGCTGCTGCTGCTGCTGCTGCTGCTGCTGCTGCTGCTGCTGCTGCTGCTGCTGCTGCTGCTGCTGCTGCTGCTGCTGCTGCTGCTGCTGCTGCTGCTGCTGCTGCTGCTGCTGCTGCTGCTGCTGCTGCTGCTGCTGCTGCTGCTGCTGCTGCTGCTGCTGCTGCTGCTGCTGCTGCTGCTGCTGCTGCTGCTGCTGCTGCTGCTGCTGCTGCTGCTGCTGCTGCTGCTGCTGCTGCTGCTGCTGCTGCTGCTGCTGCTGCTGCTGCTGCTGCTGCTGCTGCTGCTGCTGCTGCTGCTGCTGCTGCTGCTGCTGCTGCTGCTGCTGCTGCTGCTGCTGCTGCTGCTGCTGCTGCTGCTGCTGCTGCTGCTGCTGCTGCTGCTGCTGCTGCTGCTGCTGCTGCTGCTGCTGCTGCTGCTGCTGCTGCTGCTGCTGCTGCTGCTGCTGCTGCTGCTGCTGCTGCTGCTGCTGCTGCTGCTGCTGCTGCTGCTGCTGCTGCTGCTGCTGCTGCTGCTGCTGCTGCTGCTGCTGCTGCTGCTGCTGCTGCTGCTGCTGCTGCTGCTGCTGCTGCTGCTGCTGCTGCTGCTGCTGCTGCTGCTGCTGCTGCTGCTGCTGCTGCTGCTGCTGCTGCTGCTGCTGCTGCTGCTGCTGCTGCTGCTGCTGCTGCTGCTGCTGCTGCTGCTGCTGCTGCTGCTGCTGCTGCTGCTGCTGCTGCTGCTGCTGCTGCTGCTGCTGCTGCTGCTGCTGCTGCTGCTGCTGCTGCTGCTGCTGCTGCTGCTGCTGCTGCTGCTGCTGCTGCTGCTGCTGCTGCTGCTGCTGCTGCTGCTGCTGCTGCTGCTGCTGCTGCTGCTGCTGCTGCTGCTGCTGCTGCTGCTGCTGCTGCTGCTGCTGCTGCTGCTGCTGCTGCTGCTGCTGCTGCTGCTGCTGCTGCTGCTGCTGCTGCTGCTGCTGCTGCTGCTGCTGCTGCTGCTGCTGCTGCTGCTGCTGCTGCTGCTGCTGCTGCTGCTGCTGCTGCTGCTGCTGCTGCTGCTGCTGCTGCTGCTGCTGCTGCTGCTGCTGCTGCTGCTGCTGCTGCTGCTGCTGCTGCTGCTGCTGCTGCTGCTGCTGCTGCTGCTGCTGCTGCTGCTGCTGCTGCTGCTGCTGCTGCTGCTGCTGCTGCTGCTGCTGCTGCTGCTGCTGCTGCTGCTGCTGCTGCTGCTGCTGCTGCTGCTGCTGCTGCTGCTGCTGCTGCTGCTGCTGCTGCTGCTGCTGCTGCTGCTGCTGCTGCTGCTGCTGCTGCTGCTGCTGCTGCTGCTGCTGCTGCTGCTGCTGCTGCTGCTGCTGCTGCTGCTGCTGCTGCTGCTGCTGCTGCTGCTGCTGCTGCTGCTGCTGCTGCTGCTGCTGCTGCTGCTGCTGCTGCTGCTGCTGCTGCTGCTGCTGCTGCTGCTGCTGCTGCTGCTGCTGCTGCTGCTGCTGCTGCTGCTGCTGCTGCTGCTGCTGCTGCTGCTGCTGCTGCTGCTGCTGCTGCTGCTGCTGCTGCTGCTGCTGCTGCTGCTGCTGCTGCTGCTGCTGCTGCTGCTGCTGCTGCTGCTGCTGCTGCTGCTGCTGCTGCTGCTGCTGCTGCTGCTGCTGCTGCTGCTGCTGCTGCTGCTGCTGCTGCTGCTGCTGCTGCTGCTGCTGCTGCTGCTGCTGCTGCTGCTGCTGCTGCTGCTGCTGCTGCTGCTGCTGCTGCTGCTGCTGCTGCTGCTGCTGCTGCTGCTGCTGCTGCTGCTGCTGCTGCTGCTGCTGCTGCTGCTGCTGCTGCTGCTGCTGCTGCTGCTGCTGCTGCTGCTGCTGCTGCTGCTGCTGCTGCTGCTGCTGCTGCTGCTGCTGCTGCTGCTGCTGCTGCTGCTGCTGCTGCTGCTGCTGCTGCTGCTGCTGCTGCTGCTGCTGCTGCTGCTGCTGCTGCTGCTGCTGCTGCTGCTGCTGCTGCTGCTGCTGCTGCTGCTGCTGCTGCTGCTGCTGCTGCTGCTGCTGCTGCTGCTGCTGCTGCTGCTGCTGCTGCTGCTGCTGCTGCTGCTGCTGCTGCTGCTGCTGCTGCTGCTGCTGCTGCTGCTGCTGCTGCTGCTGCTGCTGCTGCTGCTGCTGCTGCTGCTGCTGCTGCTGCTGCTGCTGCTGCTGCTGCTGCTGCTGCTGCTGCTGCTGCTGCTGCTGCTGCTGCTGCTGCTGCTGCTGCTGCTGCTGCTGCTGCTGCTGCTGCTGCTGCTGCTGCTGCTGCTGCTGCTGCTGCTGCTGCTGCTGCTGCTGCTGCTGCTGCTGCTGCTGCTGCTGCTGCTGCTGCTGCTGCTGCTGCTGCTGCTGCTGCTGCTGCTGCTGCTGCTGCTGCTGCTGCTGCTGCTGCTGCTGCTGCTGCTGCTGCTGCTGCTGCTGCTGCTGCTGCTGCTGCTGCTGCTGCTGCTGCTGCTGCTGCTGCTGCTGCTGCTGCTGCTGCTGCTGCTGCTGCTGCTGCTGCTGCTGCTGCTGCTGCTGCTGCTGCTGCTGCTGCTGCTGCTGCTGCTGCTGCTGCTGCTGCTGCTGCTGCTGCTGCTGCTGCTGCTGCTGCTGCTGCTGCTGCTGCTGCTGCTGCTGCTGCTGCTGCTGCTGCTGCTGCTGCTGCTGCTGCTGCTGCTGCTGCTGCTGCTGCTGCTGCTGCTGCTGCTGCTGCTGCTGCTGCTGCTGCTGCTGCTGCTGCTGCTGCTGCTGCTGCTGCTGCTGCTGCTGCTGCTGCTGCTGCTGCTGCTGCTGCTGCTGCTGCTGCTGCTGCTGCTGCTGCTGCTGCTGCTGCTGCTGCTGCTGCTGCTGCTGCTGCTGCTGCTGCTGCTGCTGCTGCTGCTGCTGCTGCTGCTGCTGCTGCTGCTGCTGCTGCTGCTGCTGCTGCTGCTGCTGCTGCTGCTGCTGCTGCTGCTGCTGCTGCTGCTGCTGCTGCTGCTGCTGCTGCTGCTGCTGCTGCTGCTGCTGCTGCTGCTGCTGCTGCTGCTGCTGCTGCTGCTGCTGCTGCTGCTGCTGCTGCTGCTGCTGCTGCTGCTGCTGCTGCTGCTGCTGCTGCTGCTGCTGCTGCTGCTGCTGCTGCTGCTGCTGCTGCTGCTGCTGCTGCTGCTGCTGCTGCTGCTGCTGCTGCTGCTGCTGCTGCTGCTGCTGCTGCTGCTGCTGCTGCTGCTGCTGCTGCTGCTGCTGCTGCTGCTGCTGCTGCTGCTGCTGCTGCTGCTGCTGCTGCTGCTGCTGCTGCTGCTGCTGCTGCTGCTGCTGCTGCTGCTGCTGCTGCTGCTGCTGCTGCTGCTGCTGCTGCTGCTGCTGCTGCTGCTGCTGCTGCTGCTGCTGCTGCTGCTGCTGCTGCTGCTGCTGCTGCTGCTGCAGAAAGAAATTCGTACTGATCCGGAGTTCCCGAGTTCGAACCCGACCGCGGCGACTGCGTTTTTATGGAGGGAAAACGCAAACGCGTCCGTGTGCTGTGCGATGTCCGTGCACGTGAAAGATCCCCAGGTGGACGAAATTATTCCGGAGCCCTCCACTACGGCACCTCTTTCTTCCTTTCTTCTTTCAGTCCCTTCTTTATCCCTTCCCTTACGGGGCGGTTCAGGTGTCCAACGATATATGAGACAGATACTGCGCCATTTCCTTTCCCCAAAAACCAATTATAAGAAATTCGGGGCACGCCCCTGAAAAAAATGAAAATTTGTTTTTGAGGAAAGGAAACGACACACTATCTGTCTCAGCTCTTCGTGGACACCCAAAGCGCAGCATAAAGGAAGGCATAAAAGAGGGAGTAAAAGAAAAAAATTGGCAGCGCCTTAGCGCAGCTATTCCAGGATATACGTAGCCAGACCTGCAGTTCGCCTCTGGTCTGGTGGTAGTAAGAAGTAAGTGGTTTTTACTAAAATAATGATTAAGAGGGAGGAAAGGAATTTTGCCAGCCCCGGCATCTGCCATCGATACTGAAGCACCTGAGCTGGGGCAGCGGAAATAGATGGCAGGCAGAATGGAGAAATGAAATGAAAGTGGTGAGGGGACAGGAAGAGAGGATAGGTAATATACACAAACTACACAGTGTAATCATGCAGCGTTCCGTGTACGTCTGTGTGTGCGTGGTTGGTTTAGGTTCGTTCTTGGGGTTTGGCGTCCCAAAGTAGCTGAGACTATGGGGGACGCCGTAGTACAGGGCTCTGTATAATTTCGACCACCTGGGGATCTCCCGCGTGCACTAAGGTCGCACAGCACAGGGGCGCCTTTTGCGTTTCGCCTCCGAAGAAATGACCGCGCGAACAAGACGGAAATAAACAAAGAGCACGCGGCTTCGCTGGTTTGTTATGTGATTCACATTAGACATCATATACGTGTGGTTTACAAACTCACGACCTGGTATGTAACACGTGAAGAAGAAGAGCGTGTAAGCATTCTGCAAGCCCCTGCTACCGGAGAAGCCTTTATACCCCTCAGCCACCGATGGCTGCGCCCTCTGCGTCTCGCGCATTTCTCGTCACGTGACCCCTCAGGCGCAGTAGATTTCGGTGGGGCCTCGTTGCACTAATCCAGGCGGAGCAGTAAGAGCAGAATTAGGGATTTGCGTGGGCTAATGGCTATTGCTGATTAATGCTCTGCCGCTTCTTCCGCGCCCAGGCAGCATTGTTTCTCTTTAACAGAATGCGCTCTTCATTTTGAAGCATCAGCTCCTCTCAGTGCTATATCTATCTGGTCCAAGTCTCGTTTTCGTGCAATGAGCGCTTCGTTTTAAACTTTCTTTTCAGCAACTTCAGTCAGTAAGAGAGACGGAACCCACCTTAAATAGCCAGCGCTTTGCCGTGCATTCGCCTAGTGGCAGTTGATCGTCTAAAAGTCCCATGTACTTTGGTCTCTATTTTGTGGAGACCACTTCGTATGCTGCTGCTGGCAAAGAAAAAAAGTTTGCTGTGGGCTGAACCTGGTTAGCGAGAGAGAGCTGTGATGTATCGGCAAGTAGACGCGGCTTGGCCTCTGACCTTGAGTGCGTTCCGCGCACTGCATTTGCAACGCGCCCACCCTGACAGGTAGCGGTTAAATTAATGGTTGATAGCGAGAGGTTGGTCAGCCAAGGAACGCTGTGGCTCACTGCTGCAGTGGCGCGTTGCTCCCACAACGTTGTCTCTGCCACAATGCTGTCAGCGCAAATGCATGCAGCCCACATCTCTCTCCCCCACCGGCAGGTACCTCAAAGCGTGATGGAGGCATCCACTGCCCCAGAGAGCCAGTCCTTTTCTCAAAATCATCGAAGTCTAGAGCGGTGTCAACGCTAACGGCAATGAACACAAAGAACGCCTAGGGTCTATAGCTTCCGTGCCGATTTGCTACTACAACTTTGTGAATGCCAACGCATGCAGCGCACGTCTGTCAGTACCGAGCGCGACTGAGGTCTCCGCCGTCCCAGGGGGCCAGTTATGCGCCTTTCCTTTGCTTTCGAAGAAAATTGAAATTTCTTTTGTTGCGAAAGCAACACTACGCCAACCAGGCAGCCCCGCCGCGGTGGCTCAGTGGATAGGGCGCTCGACTACAGATCCGGAGTTCCCGGGTTCGAACCCGACCGCGGCGGCTGCGTTTTTATGGAGGAAAAACGCTAAGGCGACCGTGTGCTGTGCGATGTCAGTGCACGTTAAAGATCCCCAGGTGGTCGAAATTATTCCGGAGCCCTCCACTACGGCGCCTCTTCCTTTCTCCTTTCACTCCCTCCTATTTCCCTTCCCTTACGGCGCCGTTCAGGTGTCCAACGATATATGAGACAGATGCTGCTTCATTTCCTTTCCCAAAAAACTACTATTATTTTATTATACTGCGTCATTTCCTTTCCCAAAAACCAATTATTATTATTATTAAAACGGCGGTGCACTTTGATGCGTTCAGGGGAACGCTAGGTGAGATGAATGCGATGCCTGCCGTGGAGACCGACACCAGAACCGCACCCGTAAGGAAAGGAAAATTAAATAAATGTGGCTTTAAGGAAACGAAATTAATCCTTTCTCACATATCTCAGTGGACGCCCGAACAGCACCCGTAAAGGAAGCAAAATGGAATAAAGTTGGTTTAAGGAAACGAAATGACGCCTGTTTCACATATCTCGGTGGACACCCGAACCGCGCCGTAAGCGAATGAACGTTGGCTTTAAGGAGCAGGTGCTGTAGTGTTTCCACTGCACCGCATCCGTCACACACATTAGGCCACATTCTAACAGCCGGTTTTTCACTTCCTCCGTCACCTCCGTCGCCGCCGGAGCCGACGGAGGGGGATGAATTTGCACCGGTTTCTCACCCAAATCGGGCGACCGGTGCCGCTGGGCCCTGCTCTACGTTTCCGTCGAGCGGCGGCGACGGAGCCCCGCCCCACAAAAAACGTGCCAGTGACAGCGCGAGCTCGCCTCACAGGACCCACGGCTTGCTTGCTGCGAGCGAGAGATGGCGCTGGCGAGCGTCGCGGCTTCGGCGGCGGCAATGCGTGGGTGCGCGGGCTCCCCCCGGCCGAGCAAGCCATCGCCACAGGCCGGGCTGTCAGCGTCATGAGCCTCCGGGACATGAACGTTTCAGTGCAGTGGGGCCGTGCTGGGGCCCAAGGACCTGCGTATCTTAAACTCACCTGTGTCTATTGAAGTTTTCAACGCCACCACCACCTCACTTTCAAGGAAGCGCGTACGGCCACAGTGCGCGCTCCTGAAGCGCGATTAAAATAAGAGGCACAAATATGTCACACGCTGTAGCAGACGACACGGTTGTCTCCACACCAGGAGAGGGCGCGCGCATTGAGGCACCCTAAGGTGGACACCTCAACCGCGCCGCGAGAGGAGTGGGAGAGTTTTTTTATTCGTCCAACAGAAGGGCTATCTCGCGGTTGATGGGTTAGACCCCGAAGGCTGTGGCAGTCGCCTAAATCGCAAGCCGGTAGCTCTTGGACCAAGCCGGAGTCTTTAGCCAGTCGAACGATTTCTTGTTGGGCACTTGAGTCCCAGCTTCGCAGAAGGGTCGAACAGTCGTTGCGGAGCGGAAGCGTCCCCGTCTCGCATGCCGCGAAAGGAAAATGAACTGACGCTGAGGCAGCGATCGAACGCTAACACACCTAAAATAGGTCGTAGGCTCGAGTTTCATAGCTCATAGTGAACTAATAAGGGATATCTATACCGGGTCGACAGAGCTCAGTTTCATATTGTGGTGCTTGGGCATCACGCCGGCGCCTATTGTCTTTCCATTACGGAACCAATTTCCAACAAACAGCCTTGAGCCTCTCTTTCTAAATAAACAGCTCATTCGTTCATTATTTAACCACCTCGGTTACCATGATGGCAACCACAGGGTTACGATCTGCGCTACGATCTGCGCTATAACGCAAAACGCTGGCACCCGAAACGCGAAAAGAAGAGGCGAAACGCTAAGGCGCCCGTGTGCTGTGCGATGTCAGTGCACGTTAACTATCCCCATGTGGTCGAAACTATTCCCGAGCCCTCCACTACGTACCTCTTTCTTCATTTCTTCTTTCACTCTCTCCTTTATACCGTTTGCTTAAGGCGCATTTCAGGTGACCGCCGATATTTGAGACAGATAATGCGCCATTTCCTCCCCCCCCAAAAAAAAACTTTTTAAAACAACCAGTTAACGCTCTAAAACGCCATTGCTATGGAATCAGTTATTTTGGATTCTATCCGTGGAATCAGCATAGCTCGGAGGATCTAAAGCGCTCTAAAAGACACGGAAACAAGCTTTAGTCAGCGTTTGTTTTTCCCACAGCGCGGTTGGTGTGTCCACCGGCAAAGTCAGCCAGTTATGCAAATGAAAATTGGTTTTGGGAGACATTAAATGGCGCAGTATCTGTCTCACATAACGGCCGATACCTAAACCGCGCCGTGAGGGAAGGGATAAAGGAGGGAGTGAAAGAAGAAAGGAAGAAACCAGTTATGCGTCTTTCTTCAAATTCAGGGTAGCGTCTAGAATGCGAATAAGGCTAGAGGAGGACCCTTATTCGCGGTCTAAACTCTCACTCGTTTTTTTAGACAACGAAATTCGCATTCCTGGCTAAGATAAAAAAGTTAAATCGAAAATATTTTTGTCCGCATTATGATGTGCAGAGAACTCCAGGCCACTGACTCATTAACGGTATCACGTCACCTTTAAGGCTGAGCTTAACTTCACCCCGCCGCGGTGGCTAAGTGGTTAGAGCGCTCGGCTACTCATGCGGAGTTCCCGAGTTCGAACCTGACCGCCGCTGCTGATTTTCTATGGAGGCGAAACGCTAAGTCGCCCGTATGCTGTGCGATGTCAGTGCACGTTAAAGATCCCCAGGTGGTCGAAATTATTCCGGAGACCTCCACTACGGCACCTCTTTCTTCTTTCACTCCCTCCTTTATCCCTTCCTTTACGGCGCGGTTCTGGTGTCCGCCGATGTGAGACAGATACTCGGCCATTTCCTTTCCCCAACAACCAATTATCAATTATCATTTACGCACCTGGTTTGTCGAACCGCAAACTGTCGTTTCATGTATGCAAAGCTTAAAGCGTAGGGATTGGAAGGTGTGAATTTGGACGCTGTCTCTCGCCGATAAGTCGCAAGCTACCGCTCTGAAAGGTGGTCCGAACATACACAGATACGAATATTTTTATTCAAACCACGCCGCTGACTCCAGCCACTGCTGTAAAAAGCGAACTCTGACGTGGTATCCAATCATTACACACTGAAGCACTGGCCTATTTCCAAGTGGGACAGCTCGGATGCTTGAATCGAGGCCGACGGGCGGGCTTCAGGTGGAGGTGCTCATCCCGGTCGCTCGTGTGCGCGAACAGCTTCTCGCAGAAGCCGCGCACGAAGTCTCCTCCCGCACTGCGGAAGCGCCATAGAGCGGCGGCTGCACTGGTGGATTCAGCACTGAACTTCAGAGCTGTCCCTTGTTGTGAGTACCAATGTGCAGGGCCATTGTTGTTCTGCTCTTGCACGGTTGCTGGCGCATGCAGCATACTGGGGCGGAGAAGAGGGAGGCGTCGTAGCTATCATTCTCGTACCCTTCGTGGGCTACGGGCCTGGTCGGAAGTTGGAAGTCGACTCGGCAATCCCAGCATTCGTCGATGGTCTGCTCCACAGGCGGCAGGACGTCCTGGAGCCGCCTTCTGCGCCGGGACATGTGGAGTTGCTGCATGGATAAGGAAGGGGAGTTGAACGGTATGCGCGGAATAGGTTCCCGTTCACTCGTAGTTACTGTTCCCATGTCAAATGTGCGATGATCCATTGCTGCATGTTCCGAGTGCGGACATTGTTCCAAAGGTCCCATCCTTCATTAAAAGGCCATGCTCCCGCTCACTGATAATATTCTTTGCAAAAAACTGTGTAGGGTTTCACGTGGCTTGAACCTACTCATACGAGCGAAAGCTCTGTTCAGTATGGTCCCCAGTAAGAAATTTAAAAAAAATGAAAAATGAAAATTGCTTTTTTGCGAAAGGAAATCGCGCAGTATCGCACATATAGGCGGACATCTGAACCGCGCCGTAAGGGAAGGGATAAAGGAGGAAGTGAAAGGAGAGAGGAAACAAGAGGTGCCGTAGTGGAGGGCTCCGTAATAATTTCGACCACCTGCGGATCTTTAACGTGCACTGACATCGAACAGCCAGCACACGGTCACCTTTGCGTTTCGCCTCCATCGAAACGCGGCCGCCGCGGCCGGGTTCGATCCCGGGAACTCCGGATCAATACCCGAGCGCCCTAACAACTGAGTCACCGCGACGGTCCAGTCTGAAATCAAATGTCATCGTGGTCAAAGGTCGAGGTCAGGTACCCAATGATCATAACCATATGGTCACTTGGTCACACTACCATACTTTAGGCCATAACACCACTCATTTACGTTCGGTTTGAGCTTGTGAGGCATTGAAGGTGATTGAAGAAAAGTGGAGCTCTCGCTCTAATACCATTCTTAAAGTTCTAACATCTTTATTAGAGCTAATCTATCACTGGAATGGTGTGCCTGAATATCAGGTTTTCAGTATTGTTCATGAAAAATTCGCCAAAAAATGTGCACAGGCGTTTAGCATTGAACACTGGCTCCGCTCCGCGTTCAAAGCTACAGCCGTTTGGACAACGCGTTTCGGAACAGGAAGCGCGTTGTCCTGTCCACCGTTCTTGATATTGTGTCTTATTCTGCTCTAACGTTTGTACATAGAACTATGCACCGACTAGCCCAGCAACAAGTGTTACTTGAATACATTATAATAAATTGACAGAAGACCAGGGGCCGGATTACGCAACTGTCAATTAGCAAAGTTGTCAAAAACTTGTCAAAGAGGTGTCAATTAGCATCACTCCTATTGGTCGGTCGTGGCCGGCGGCCATTTTGCTTTTTAGCGTCATGGGTGGCTGCAGGTTACGTCACGGATGTGGCAGAAGTGGCAGCGTTGCACACCTAATTATGCAGGCGCTAATTGACAGTTTTAGTGACAGTCTCGAGGCGGTCAATTTGACCATTGCGTTTTTGACAGAAAATGGCGGCGGCGTACATACGTGGCGATACGACAGAGCCGGCTGCGTCAGCGCGAGCAACGGCGAAGGAGGGCGCACGAAGACGCGTTTGACTACGTTTGACTTGCCGGACGAGCTGTTTCGACGCCTTTTTCGACTGGAGAAGCAGACGGTGGAGTGGCTATGCGACGAATACCCTTGTCACACGGGCAGCCTAACCGCGGTTAAGTTTGACGGCAGTTAAGGCTAACCGTAGTTACAACCATTCAGACGATAAACCTAACCACAGTTATTCTGCTAAGCATGGTTACCTCAAACTGAGGTTGGCCACCTCAGTCAAGCCCAGTAACTGGCAAAATGGCCGCCTCCATGTCCGACGACGGCAGCTCGGTTCCCAGCGAAAGAGCCTCCCAGAAGCGCGTTATCTGGAGTGTAGTGACGACGGAGGCGTTGATACGCCTCTGGCAGGATAACCTGACTGCTCTACGCTCAAGCACACGTAACGCGCGCATATATCGCGCGATGGCCGAAGCGCTGAACTTGGGCCTGCCGGCGGGGGAAGGCCCGTACACCGCAAAGGAAGTTCGGCAAAAAATTGAAAACCTGAACAAGCACTACCGGTGAGTGGAAGTCTTCATTCCTAGTAATGAAACGATTAATTCTGGCGGAAGTTTGTGTGATGTTACAGCACTGGCGCGCAAGAGAGGCACGCCGCGCTGTTAGCACTGGTGCAGTTAGGCCTTGTCCGCAGTCGTGACACCGCGCCGGCGTGTTCTAAACGACAGAAGATACGCAGCGTTTCTGGAATGTGTTGTCATGAGCTGACATCGTTCTTGTCCTTGCGCGATCATATGTCGGCGTTCGCTCCGCGTCTGATTCATAGATTTATCGACAGCCTTCATTTAGCTCGCTGAAGTTAAAAGCCGCGCCAGTGCCTCGCGTACAAGTTACTACACCAGTGTACCAGGCGAAAACTGTGTATTTCATGGTAGAGTTCGTTTAAAAATTGAGGCATTTTCTTCCTTAAGTGGCAGGTGGGTGCCCCACTGCTTTCGAGTGCAACTGGTAGCCTGTTTTTTATGTTTGTGCCTGCCATAAAGAGAGCAACATTGCACATATTCATATTTTCATGGTGCAGAATTTCATGCATTCAACAAAATTTTCTTTGCAGGAAACTGAGGCGTTGTGGCACCACAACAGGCTCTAAAGGCATTGAATGGCCTTTCTACTGGCAGCTTCATTCTTTCCTCGGATCACTGCCAGTCAATGACAGAAGCCTTGTTGAGGAAAGTGTGGAGGTAATCGGCTGTTTTCACCACGACACTAGAACTGTTCCCGGCGCAGTTACTGCTGCAAGCTAGCTTTTTGTGCATGATAAGCCTGCATGTTTATCAGATCTCTTGTAATGTCGTTAGAGCACTACGCTGAAAGTTTAAGCACTATTGTGTCTTCAAGCCCTTTTCTTTTTCTTCTTTTGGGGTTTGTTGTGTGTAACACATCGCGGCCTGCAAAATGGCAAGCCAGGCTAAGTTGGTCTTGTAAAATTACATGCCTTTTTTTCTTGTCCTGCACAGCTGCCAGTAGTAGACTTCCCACCAGAGGAAGCTGAAATTGTTGCCTCTTGTGCAAGCGACATGAACTCTCCAACTGCAAGTGATGCTGCACAAGAGGGCCAAGCGTCCAATGCAGATGAAGCTTCATCGGTGGCCAACACTTACAACTGCCCAAGTGCTAGCAACAGCGCTAAAAGAAGCAGCAGGAAGCGCCCTTACAATTCTGCACTGAGCGACCTAATGGCGCTACATCAGCAAGCCGAAGAGCGTGCGGCCAAAGCTACCTGTGACAGCCTTGAACTAAAGAAGGAGCTTGTACAGGTGCAAAAAGAATCCAACGCGATGCAGAAAAGTTTTCCAGACATTATCCAGGCATATTTTGCATCCAAACAGAAAGACAAATAAATTGTTTGTGAGACCACCCTCTGTGGTAAATGATTTACCACAAAAGCTGGTCTCACAAACAGAATTTATTTGTCTTTATGTTTGGATGCAAATTATGCAGGCATATTTTCAATTTGAACAGAAAGGCAAATAAATTCTGTTTTTGAGATCACCTGTTGTGATAAATGACACACTAGCAGCTACGGCCCTTAGAATGGCGATCTAGGAACCTTCTAGAATAAGGTACTGCGCAAAATAACACAAACACGGACGAGAAGGGCACAAGGACGGGCCCGTCCTTGTGCCCTTCTCGTCCATGCTTGTATTATTTTGCGCAGTACCTTATTCTACAATGTACGACCGACTCGCCCAGCAACATGCGCTCTTGATCTAGGAACCCCTATTTCACAGCAAGGCACTGAGATGTTATTTTGCCTAAAGCGTCAGTGTATTATGTGTCACCCTCTGTGTACAGGAAATGTAACAGTGTTGTTATTGTAATGCATGCATCAAAAATACCATGCGGTAAATACATATACGTAATGTTTCTTATTAAAACATAAAGGCACAAGACACTTCACTTTTTTAACCTAATTGAACTGCCATTTAGCTAGCTGTACCAACAATGCACTGTGAATGTCTCGTGCTGGGCTGTGAAAACGTACTGGCAACTGAGGCAGCTCTGATGCTTCCTGCATGCTGCAGTGCCAGCCGCCACTACCTGTCACACACAAAAAAGCCATGCTAATCCTTGTAAGTTTTTTTGAAGTGATCATGAGGGGAATACATACATGCAACGTCTCTCTCAAAACAGAAAGGCACGAGACACTTCAATTTTGAACCTAATTGAACTGCCATTTAGCTAGCTG
This sequence comes from Amblyomma americanum, assembly GCF_052857255.1. NCBI lineage: Eukaryota > Metazoa > Arthropoda > Arachnida > Ixodida > Ixodidae > Amblyomma > Amblyomma americanum. The sequence continues at coordinate 91,457,043 of NC_135503.1, forward strand.
TACCAACAATGCGCTGTGAATGTCTCGTGCTGGGCTGTGAAAACGTACTGGCAACCGAGGCAGCCCTCATGCTTCCTGCATGCTGCAGTGCCAGCCGCCAACACCTGTCACAAACAAAAAAAGCCATGCTAATCCTTGTTGTAAGTTTTTTTGAAGTTATCATGAGGTGAATACATACATGCAACATCTCTCCCAAAACAGAAAGGCACGAGACACTTCACTTTTGAACCTAATTGAACTGCCATTTAGCTAACTGTACCAACAATGCGCTGTGGATGTCTCGTGCTGGGCTGTGAAAACGTACTGGCAACCGAGGCAGCCCTGATGCTTCCTGCATGCTGTAGTGCCAGCCGCCGCGACCTGTCACACACAGAAAAGCCATGCTAATCCTTGTTGCAAGTTTTTTTAAAGTGATCATGAGGTGAATACATACATGCAACATCTCTCTCAAAACAGAAAGGCACGAGACACTTCACTTTTGAACCTAATTGAACTGCCATTTAGCTAGCTGTACCAACAATGCGCTGTGAATGTCTCGTGCTGGGCTGTGAAAACGTACTGGCAACCGAGGCAGCCCTCATGCTTCCTGCATGCTGCAGTGCCAGCCGCCAACACCTGTCACAAACAAAAAAAGCCATGCTAATCCTTGTTGTAAGTTTTTTTGAAGTTATCATGAGGTGAATACATACATGCAACATCTCTCCCAAAAGAGAAAGGCACGAGACACTTCACTTTTGAACCTAATTGAACTGCCATTTAGCTAGCTGTACCAACAATGCGCTGTGAATGTCTCGTGCTGGGCTGTGAAAACGTACTGGCAACCGAGGCAGCCCTCATGCTTCCTGCATGCTGCAGTGCCAGCCGCCAACACCTGTCACAAACAAAAAAAGCCATGCTAATCCTTGTTGTAAGTTTTTTTGAAGTTATCATGAGGTGAATACATACATGCAACATCTCTCCCAAAAGAGAAAGGCACGAGACACTTCACTTTTGATCCTAATTGAACTGCCATTTAGCTAGCTGTACCAACAATGCGCTGTGAATGTCTCGTGCTGGGCTGTGAAAACGTACTGGCAACCGAGGCAGCCCTCATGCTTCCTGCATGCTGCAGTGCCAGCCGCCAACACCTGTCACAAACAAAAAAAGCCATGCTAATCCTTGTTGTAAGTTTTTTTGAAGTTATCATGAGGTGAATACATACATGCAACATCTCTCCCAAAAGAGAAAGGCACGAGACACTTCACTTTTGAACCTAATTGAACTGCCATTTAGCTAACTGTACCAACAATGCGCTGTGAATGTCTCGTGCTGGGCTGTGAAAACGTACTGGCAACCGAGGCAGCCCTGATGCTTCCTGCATGCTGTAGTGCCAGCCGCCGCGACCTGTCACACACAGAAAAGCCATGCTAATCCTTGTTGCAAGTTTTTTTAAAGTGATCATGAGGTGAATACATACATGCAACATCTCTCTCAAAACAGAAAGGCACGAGACACTTCACTTTTGAACCTAATTGAACTGCCATTTAGCTAGCTGTACCAACAATGCGCTGTGAATGTCTCGTGCTGGGCTGTGAAAACGTACTGGCAACCGAGGCAGCCCTCATGCTTCCTGCATGCTGCAGTGCCAGCCGCCAACACCTGTCACAAACAAAAAAAGCCATGCTAATCCTTGTTGTAAGTTTTTTTGAAGTTATCATGAAGTGAATACTTACATGCAACATCTCTCCCAAAACAGAAAGGCACGAGACACTTCACTTTTGAACCTAATTGAACTGCCATTTAGCTAACTGTACCAACAATGCGCTGTGAATGTCTCGTGCTGGGCTGTGAAAACGTACTGGCAACCGAGGCAGCCCTGATGCTTCCTGCATGTTGTAGTGCCAGCCGCCGCGACCTGTCACACACAGAAAAGCCATGCTAATCCTTGTTGCAAGTTTTTTTAAAGTGATCATGAGGTGAATACATACATGCAACATCTCTCTCAAAACAGAAAGGCACGAGACACTTCACTTTTGAACCTAGTTGAACTGCCATTTAGCTAGCTGTACCAACAATGCGCTGTGAATGTCTCGTGCTGGGCTCTGAAAACGTACTGGCAACCGAGGCAGCTCTGATGCTTCCTGCATGCTGCAGAGCCTGCCATCACTGCCTGTCAAAGAAAGGTGGTGGTGGTAGTGGTTTTATTAAAAATAATAGTAAAAAGGAAGGAATAGATTTTTGCTAGCCCCGGCATCTGCCATCGATACTGAAGCACCTGAGCTGGGGCAGCGGAAATAAAGGACAGCAGGCAGAATGGAGAAATGAAATGAAAGAGGTGAGGGGACAGGAATAGAGGACAGGGGGAGAAGTAATATGTACAAACTATTTACACAATAAGTAATATGTCCAGGTTGTGCGCGTGATTAGTTCAGTTTAGAGGAATTATATCACACACGCGCACAGCACTGTGTAGGTTACAACTGGAGTGGGGCGTCCAGTTATTAATCGTTCAAGGTAGAACTCGCGGAGCGTTCGGTCACTGCGTGTAACTACCTGACGGAGAACAGACGGGACGTCAAGCCCGTGTGTTCGAGGAATGCACAGAGGCTCACCAAAGTTCGCTCACGAGTGCGCGCACTGCCCTGCGGCCACAATAGCGTCTTGATGGAGTCTGGTAGTATGCCCTGCGCCCTATAGGCCGCGAGCATATCGCGACGAGCATCGACGAACGCGGAGCAGCGAAGGAGCAGATGTTCTAGTGTTTCCACTGCACCGCATCCGTCACACACATCACTCGTCGCGATTCCGTGACGCACCCGTCGTTCCCCGGGCCACACGCAGCCAATGCGCGCGCGGAGGATCATTGCACGTTGCGACCGTGTAAGTGCGCGACAGCCGGTGACACTGTCGATGCGCTCACCTCCCGCGATGCGTGGGTCGGGGTGCTGCTTTCGGAGATGGTCGTGAATGGCCGCACGCACGTCCTCCAGCGCAAGGGGCAGATCGCTGGCAGGTAGTTGGTGTGCAGCGGTCGCGAGGTCGACAGCTTCTTCGTTGCCGGCGATGCCGCAGTGACCGGGCACCCACTGTGCACGCACGGCACAACCTCTCTGCGCGAGGCGCTCGATGCGCGAGCGAATTTCCCGCACTAGTGGGGTACCGCGGCCGTTAGATTGCAGGCGGCTGAGGGCGGAGCGGGAGTCGCACAGCAGAGCACTCCTGGGCGGCGGAGGGCCGAGGGTGAGCAGCAGGTCCAGCCCGAGCCGGATCCCCATCAACTCCGCCGTGGTGGAGGAGCCCAGGAAGGCTGCGTGTTGCTGGCTGTGCAGTCGCAGGGCGGGGATGGTGGCCGCCGCAGCAAGGGAGCAGCGGTCGCGGGCCACTGAGCCGTCGGTGTACACGAGGAGATGGTCCTGGAGCTCCTCGTGTATGACGGCTCTGGCCAGCTGCTGCACAGCGCAGAGGGGTGTGCTCCGCTTTCCCGCGATGCCGACGATCTCTCGCTGTACCTCCGAGGCAGCAGGCCAGGGCGCGCAGGAGCCGTAGGGGGGTGGGCCTTGGGTCAATTGCTCATACTCGAGCAGCGCCGCGCCCATTCGTGAGCGCGGGTGCGAGCGCATACGCTGCAGCAGCGAGCCGCCGTCCGGTGCGCGGTGAAGCCGGTCGATGTGATTCAGTGCCCTGCGCGCTGCTTGGAGCTCAAGGGGCCACGCTCCTGCCTCGGCCAACGTTGCGGCGCACTGCGAGTTTTTGGGCAGGCCTAGGCACACGCGCAGGGACTTGCGGTGCTGAAGCTCGAGCTTCTTCCAGCACGGCTTGCGCACCGTGACGAGCGGCAGCGCATAGAGCACCGCCCCCAAAGCTGCGGCATTGTATAGACGCAGCGCGGCTTGCTGGGAGATGCCCTGGCCTCGAGCGGTGAGCTTGTGCACGGCGGCGGTGATCCTCTTCATCTGCAGACAGGCCCTGGTCGCCGCGGGGCGGAAGGAAAGGCGCCAGTCGATGTCCAGGCCAAGGTACCGCACCGATTTACGCCAAGGAATCGGAGTCCCGTCCAGTGACAGTGGCGCAAGGTGCGCGCGCGAGCGCGAAACGCAGGCCATGGCCACCGATTTGTCCGCGCTCAGTGACAGACCAAGGCCGCGCAATCTGGCATCGATTGCGGTCAGTGTCAAAGAAAGACAAAAGACATGTTTACATCAAGGCACCACCAAACAGTTTGCAGACCCTCATCTCTCTAGGCGAGCAAATGACTGCAATATATGCCTGCTATTCAACGTCTACTAGGAGAATTAGTTTTCTTTCATTATTCTGTACACTTAATAAATTGCAACTCCTCAATGATCTTTGTAAGACAGTACAGAAAGCACAAAAATACAAGCTGCAAAATATTTCATATGGACAAAATATTTCATATGAAATGTTGCCATTGTTACCTTTTCTGTGCCAGCAATACAAAACACAGCCAGCACATTTCTTACATATGAGATCAAAAGACAGGTATAACGATATGATTCAACCAATGTTCAGCTTGAGGCAATGTAACTTGTCAGGGCATTTCGAACTGCAACACCTGATGGCTCACTCGGTTGCTTGTGCAGGACGGCTGAGGCCAGCCCTGGTCTCGAGCTCGCGCCTCATCAAACCAACTTGCATCGCAGCAGTCAGACACCTCCTCACAGATATTGTGTACCACACAACATGCGCGGATTGCACAGTTGGCATTGGTTATCTCGCACTCGAGTCCTTTCAACAAAATACGAAAACGTGCCTTTAGTCGCCCAAATGCATTCTCAACAATGCGTCTAGCTCTGCACAGGTGATAATTAAACAATGCAGTAGGTGAGCCCGGTGGTCCTGCATTTGGGAATGGCTTCATGACATGGCTCTGCAGGGCAAATGCTTGATCAGCAAGCAGAACGGGTTCCACCGTCACTCCTGCCATAATTTGTTCTTCAACTTGGAACAGAGGACCGGCCAGTATACTTGGCAGACTTGAGTTTTCAAATACGCCAGCGTCGTGATTTCGTCCAGGAGACCCGACGTTTGTGTATAAAAACCTGTAGCGATGGTCGGCGATAGCCAAAAGAATCGTGCTGTACCAACCCTTATAGTTTATGTAGTCCGTGGCATGCTCTTCTGGCGGACACACCTCAATGTGACAGCCGTCGAGTGCTCCCACGCCTTGCGGAAATACAGTGACGGCAGTAAACTGGCGAAGGTGCTCCGCCAACTCATTTTGCCTCGGGAATCTGATGAACTTTGGCCCCAGTTCACGCACAACGACGGCGCAAAATTTCCAGAAAATAGTGTTGACCGTCGACCGGCCTAAGCCAAAAGCATTGGCTATCGTTCGTTCTTCTGCAGATGACGCCAGGCGATACAAGCCTACAGCCACACGCTTATCTAGGGGAACTGCCCGCCGCATGACCGTATCTTGCCGCTGCATACATTCGCACACACTCAGGATATACCTAAATGTGCTGCGGGTCACTCTGAAGTGCGCCCTAAATTCACTGTCCGGCAGGTGTGGCACCGTCGTTTCGTACCACGACTGTCCTCGCGGATATGCCCATAAACGCCGCTCGCTGGAGCAGAGCCGCGTAGTTATTGCCACGATCAGGCGACACATTCTCTGAGCACGTTGTCGCTCCTCTTCTGCAGCGTCGATGTCTGCAAGAATACGCAGCTGCTGAATACGACGTTGATGGAGAGCTGCTTGATGCACGGCAAACATTGCCCAGAATTCGTCGTCATCGTCGTCGTCTCGATTTTCCGCAATGCAATCACGCTGCTCCATGCTGTCAAGCAACTGCCCGCTGAAAGGTGCGGTAGCGAAGTTCACCAACCTGGTTACCAGTGCGCTCCTCACTCCTCGAAACGGCACGCACACGAGTAGTGGTCCCAAAGACAGCGAATATTTCTAGTTCACTAGTTCTAAACTAGACCGCCGTACTTATACCCCCGCCTGCGAACAAACCATCAACCACGGTCGTGCCATCAACAAACTCCGGCTAGCCTACTCCGGCTAACTGCGGCTACAAACATGGCTACGTAGCCAACAACGACCACTGTTGAAAAGCTGCCTCCAATTTTCGCTAAAGCTAGGAAACAAACAAGTGAAGTGTACTCCAAATAAAATGAATATAAATATTATGAAAATATTAGTTATTTCCCAGCCATAAGTAATTATATTTTATTAGTGATAAGTTGTTAAAATTGTTCAACAAGTACGTTTACGTCAATACCACGTCATCGTCTTCGCTGATGTGTGTGAGAACGTGTAGCAGCGCCACAGTTCGGTTTAAGGCAACTGCGGTTACGTCGGGTAACTGCGGTTAGGTGTAACTGCGGTTAAGACTGCCCGTGTGACAAGGGTAGAAGTCGCCGATGAACTGGGAGGTGCTCGTGCGAGCGCGTTGTCGGTGCGGCGGCAGGTGCTATGTGCACTGCGGTTCTTTGCTACCGGCGGCTTTCAAGCTGCCATTGGTAATGAGGCGTACGTCTGCATCGCACAACCGACGGTGAGCAAATGCGTACAGCGGGTGTTGGAGGCAATTTGTAAAGTTAGTGCGCAGAAGGGGCGGGTTCCGTCGTCACCTCTGTGACACACAGCTACACATATATAAGACACGCTTATGCTGGCAAAGCACTTTATTTTTCCCAGCAAATCGCACTTCATGGTCGTCTTCTGTTTCCCAAGGGGAAAGAAACAAACAACCACTCGTCACATACTGCAACACCTCACCTTTTGGCATTTTTGTCATCGATCGAAAGAGCCGAACAACACAGACTTCAACAAGTTGTCTTCGTCGATTTCGTTCCGTGCGCTCCTTGCAAATTCGCTCGGCAGGCACGTAGCCTTCACTGCATTCGTTCACATTTTTCTGCGCACTTAGGTCAACCGCACAGTAGCTTCATTTCTGGCGCGCCGCGTAGAAAAACAATAAAACGGCGTGCAATCGGCTGCTTTCGTGCAAAGCGGCTTCACGTTTTACCGCTGTCAGCGCTTCCCCGCGGCAGCAGAAGTTCCCTACCAGCAAATTTATTAGCCCAACATCGAACGCTTTTTGTTTTGCTTCATATTTTCGAACTTTGAACACAATGTTTTGGCCAAAATAAAATATCAGTTATTTTGATCGCTGCGAATTTCATAGGCCTTTTTACAAAAATTTAGCAGACGGCCCCTCGCCGTGCAAATAAATTCTCTAGGGGCGCCGCCCTGCTGTAATTGGCTGATTCCTCGTAGCGTCAAGCGGTGCCGTCTCTTCGTTTCGTCATTTTGACGTCACTGTCAATAACTTTTGACAGAATTTGTGACAGTTGCGTCAGTGCACGTGAAAGATCCCCAGGTGGTCGAAATTATTCCGGAGCCCTCCACTATCGGCACCTCTTTCTTCCTTTCTTCTTTCACTCCCTTCTTTATCCCTTCCCTTACGGGGCGGTTCAGGTGTCCAGCGATATATGAGACAGATACTGCGCCATTTCCTATCCCCAAAAACCAATTATAAGAAATTCAGAGCACGCCCTGGCACGCCCCTGAAAAAAATGAAAATTTGTTTTTGAGGAAAGGAAATGGCACAGTATCTGTGTCAGCTCTTGGTGGACACCGGAAGCGCAGCATAAAGGAAGGCTTAAAGGAGGGAGTAAAAGAAAAATTGCCAGTGGCTTAGCACAGCTATTCCAGGATATACTTAGCCAGAGCTGCAGTTCCCCTCTGGTCTGGTGGTAGTAAGTAGAAGGTGGTGTTTTTTGTAATAATGATAAAAAGGAAGGAAAAGATTTTTGCTAGCCCCGGCATCTGCCATCGATACTGAAGCACCTGAGCTGGGGCAGCGGAAATAAAGGATAGCAGGCAGAATGGAGAAATGAAATGAAAGAGGTGAGGGGACAGGAAGAGAGGATAGGGGGAGAAGTAATATACACAAACTACACAATAATCATGCAGCGTTCCGCGTACGTCTGTGTGTGCGTGGTTGGTTTAGGTTCGTTTAAGGGGGTTTGACGTCCCAAAGTAGCTCAGACTATTGGGGACGCCGTAGTTCAGGGCTGCGTATAATTTCGACCACCTGGGGATCTCCCGCGTGCACTGAGGTCGCACAGCACAGGGGCACATTTTGAGTTTCGCCTCCGAAAAAATGACGGCGCAAACGCGACGGAAATGAACAAAGAGTACGCGGCTTCGCTGGTTAGAATCGAGCCTGCTTCTTCCTTGTGATCGAGCGCTTTGAACAGGCTGCACCTACCGGTATCATTGTGCACGCAACACGATCGCGTTATTGATGGTAGGAGAGATTATCCGATAAGTTTGAATCACATCAGACAGGTAAGTTTCACTGTTATGGGAATCACATTAGTCATCATATGCATGTGGTTTACAAACTCACGACATGGTATGTAACACGTGAAGAAAAAGAGCGTGCAAGCATTCTGCACGCTTCCGCTACCGGCGCAGCTTTTATACCCCTCAGCCACCGATGACTGCGCCCTCTGCTGCGTCTCGCGCATTTCTCGTCACGTGACCCCTCAGGTGGTGGTAGTGGTTTTTTATTAAAATAACAGTAAAAAGGAAGGAAAAGATTTTTGCTAGCCCCGGCATCTGCAATCGATACTGAAGCACCTGAGCTGGGGCAGCGGAAATAAAGGATAGCAGGCAGAATGGAGAAATGAAAGAGGTGAGTGGACAGGAAGAGAGGATAGGGGGAGAGGTAATATGTACAAACTATTTACACAATAAGAAATGTGCCCAGGTTGTGCGCGTGGTTAGTTCATTTTAGAGGAATTAAATCACACACCCGCACAGCACTGTGTTTGCTACAACTGGAGTGGGGCGTCCAGTTATTAATAGTTCAAGGTAGAACTCACGGAGCTTTCGGTCACTGCGTGGAACTACCTGACGGAGAACAGACGGGACGTCAAGCCCGTGTGTTCGAGAAATGCACAAAGGCTCACCAAAGTTCGCTCACGAGTGCGCGCACTGCCCTGCGGCCACATAGCGTCTTCGTGGAGTCTGGCACTATGCCCTGCGCCCTATAGGCTGCGAGCGTATCGCGACGAGCATCGGCGAACGCGGCACAGTGAAGGAGCAGGTGTTATAGTGTTTCCACTGCACTGCAACCGTCACTCGTCGCGATTCCGTCACGCCCCCGTCGTTCCTCGGGCCATCACGCAGCCAATGCGCGCGCGGAGGATCATTGCACGTTGTGACCGAGTAAGTGCGCGACAGCCGGTGACACTGTCGATGCGCTCACCTCCGATGCGTGGGTCGGGGTGCTGCTTTCGGAGATGGTTGTGGATGGCCACACGCACGTCCTCCAGCGCAAGGGGGAGATCGCTGGCAGGTAGTTGGTGTGCAGGCGGAGTAGGTTTCGGCGGGGCCTCGTTGCACACCTCCAGACGGAGCAGTGAGCAGAACTAGGAATTTGCGTGGGCTTATGGCCATTGCTGATTAATGCTCTGCCGCTAATTCCGCGCCCAGGCAGCAATGTTTCTCTTTAACAGAACGCTCTCTTCAGTTCGAAGCGCCAGCTCCTCTCAATGCTATATCTATATCGTCCAATTTCTAAGTCTCGTTTTCGTGCAATGAGCGCTTCGTTTTGTACTTCCTTTCAGCATCTTCAGTCAGTCACACCGTCGAAACCCACTTTAATTAGCCAGCGCTCTTCCGGGCATTCGCTTAGTGGCAGTTAATCGTCTAAAAGTCCCATTTACTTTGGTCTCTATTTGGTGAATACCACTTCGTATACTGCTGCTGGCAAACGAAAAAAAATTGATGCGGACCGTAGCTGGTTAGCGAGAGAAAACCTGTGATGTATCGGCAAGTACACGCGGTTTGGCCTATAACCTTGAGTGCGTTCCGCACACTGCATTTGCAACCTTGAACGATTAATAACTGGACGCCCCACTCCAGTTTTAACCTACACAGTGCTGTGCGGGTGTGTGTTTTAATTCCTCTAAAATGAACTAATCACGCGCACAACCTGGACACATTTCTTATTGTGTAAATAGTTTGTACATATTACTTCTCCCCCTGTCCTCTATTCCTTTCCCCTCACCTCTTTCATTTCATTTCTCCATTCTGCCTGGTGTCCTTTATTTCCGCTACCCCAGCCAAGGTGCTTCAGTATCGATGGCAGATGCCGGGGCTAGCAAAAATCTTTTCCCTCCTTTTTACTAATATTTTTCTAATAAAACCACTACCACCACCAACGCGCCCTCCTTGCCAGGTAGCGGTTAAATTAATGGTTGATAGCGAGAGGTTGGTCAGCCAAGGAACGCTGTGGCTTACTGCTGCAGTGGTACGTCGCTCCCACAACGTTGTCTCTGCCACAGCGCTAATGCATGCAGCCTACACTCTCTCTCACCACCGGCATGTACCTAAAAGCGTGATGGAGGCATCCACTGCCCCAAGGAGCCAGTCCTTTCCTCGAAATCATCGAAGTCTAGAGAGGTGTCAACGCCAACGCCAATGAACACCAAGAACGCCGAGGGTCTATAGCTTCCGTGCCGCGTTTCTGCTACAACGTTGTGAATGCCAACGCATGCAGCGCACGCCTGTCACTACCGAGCGCGACTGAGGTTTCTGCCGCCCCAGGGGGCCAGTTATGCGCCTTTTCTTTGCTTTCTAAGAAAATTGAAATTTGTTTTGTTGCGAAAACAGCACTACGCCAGCCAGGCAGCCAGCTCGGCTCGTCGCGTGGTCGCACTTCAGCCGTCTGCAGTGGCCCACGAACGACCTTCAGCCGCCATTGCCTATAGCAACGCCGCAGCCGCGCTCCAACGGATGGTGCCGCTCGCTCCACCAGATGTGCTCCCCTGGGGTAGAGGGAGAGGAGATGTCGCCTCGCGGGGTGTATATATATATATATATATATATATATATATATATATATATATATATATATATATATATATATATATATATATATATATATATATATATATACATGAGCTTCGCCTCAGTGGATTCGCTCAGGCCTCTCCCCATTAAAACGTACCAATCCACCATGATATCTGACAATATATGCTGCGGGTCCTTAGACCTAAGATATTGAACTAATATTCGGAATATCGCGGAATGTTTGGCTTGAAGCACTCTGGCACGGGACGGCCCGGTATTGCACTGCCTCCAGGATCGGCCTGTGGCATAACAGCGCGCGCCTTGTCCTTCTTATCTTTGCTCTCCTATCCTTTAACTCTCCTACTTTCAGCACGCGGCAGCGAGCGTGGTTCGGCTTGAGCCAGTAGGCAGGCTCATGCACTTTCGTTTTCTTTCTTCCTGTCAGCTACAGCAGCAGTAGTCAGTGGATTCTAGTCGTTATGGAGAGCGCGAAAGAGAGACAACAACGAAAGAACGAAGCCAGGAAGAGACAACGCGCTCAAGAGACGGCAGAAGAACGCGCCGCACAACTCCAGAAGCGCCGTAACAAAGATGCGGCTAGCAGAAGTCGTGCCACGTCCCGGAGTGACTCTTCAACTGCGGAAGAGACCGGACTGAGTTATCGAGAGCGTCGGACTGAAATGCTGCGTAAACGACGTGCTGAGGAAACGAAGCTTTCGCAATTCAACTAGGGTTAACCAGAGCTAAACCACACCCAATTTTTTAAAATTGGTTTTGAAGAAGGAAACGCGGCGCCCGCGTTCCGATGGAGGCGAAACGCTAAGGCACTCGTGTGCTGTGCGATGTCGGTGCACGTTAAAGATCCCCAGGTGGTCAAAATTATTTACGGGCGCCAATACTCTCTGGTGGACATGCTTCCGATGTGCTTCGCACAGAAACCGCAAGTGCTGACTTGGAAGAGCGATTCTGAGGGGTCCTAGTTCGCGTCAACTCTAAGAAGACGATGCCCTTTGTCTCACCCATTTCAGTGCAATGATATCCCCACGATTTGGAGGGCAGGCATACGAGTGACTGGTCATCGAACAACATATTGTAAGGTTTCTGGCGACAGCCGGTGGTCTGATTCAGCTGCGTATTCGGCCAGGACACCTGCAACCGGGGTCACTGCACGGCGATAGGCATTTTGGTTCCCACGGCCGGACCTCGCGAGGTTTATTGGATTCGAGACGGAGGATTCCACTGCCGTTTGAAAACAACGTTGTTCGCGGAAGATCGTGCGGCCCGGAGCACCCCTTCAACTATGCCTGCTCGCCGGCGTCTCGCCTATTCGGACTTCCCGGAAGACGTGGCCGGCTGGAACGTGAGAACTGTCGTTCGGACGCGAAGACAACACTCTCTCTGGTGGTGGTGGGGGGGGGGATTGTCCAGCGGCACCCTCTTTCTCCGGCGAGACATGTGACAGGGCGCGTCCCTATGTGAAGTGTGTGTGTGTGTGTGCGTGTGTGTGTGCGTGCGTGCGTGTGTGTGTGTGTGTGTGTGCGTGCGTGCGTGCGTGCGTGCGTGTGCGTGTGCGTGTGTGTGTGTGTGTGTGTGTGTGTGTGTGTGTGTGTGTGTGTGTGTGTGTGTGTGTGTGTGTGGGTGTGTGTGTGTGTGTACGACAGCGCAAGTTAGGCCACGCCCAACCTGGCGAAGACATTCTCGGACCTGGGGAATCCTAGGGACCGGACCCTTTTAAAACCGGACGACGAGTGCCGTGAGAAGGAATCCTCGATCATCCTCAGATCTTCTCAGACCCTCCGACCTTCCCCCATCACCCTCCAATGGGTTCCAAAATCTTGTAAATAATGTAAAATAAACCCCCTGTACAGTTTCCTTCAAAACCAAGTCCGACAACGTCATTCGGAGAAGGGATATGCGGCGCTTAGTCAGCTCACTCAAGGACCCCTCGTCCCCAACAACTGGTTGGCAGCAGCTGGGATGGACCGTGCGACATCGTGATTTCTCAACCGGTAAGCGTTTCGGCATTTTGCTATAGGATTCGCCAGGCTTCAGATTTTGAGAGAATAATCTGGAATCACTGGGAAGTGTATGTCAATTCAGAAAGGGTAATCTCACGACATTTTGAAGATAGCATTGCCAAAGCGGAGAAGGCGTTTTCATGGACCTTATGAAATTGTCAAAGTCCGACTTGCTGTTGTTATGCGAGGAACTGTCAATAGAAGTACAGGGCAAAATTACAAAACTTGCAATATGCAAGACAATTGAAAAGCACGTAGATGACGATCAGCTGGTAGATACGTGGAATTTGGTACAGGAAGAAAAAAGAAAAAGGGAAGCGGAATGGGAAAAAGAGAAAGAACGGCAAAAGTGGGAAGCTGAAAAAGAAGAAAGAAATCTAAAGCGATTACAGCTTGAAAGCGAAAATCGAAAAAAGCGACAGTACGAGAGCCGGGTCTCCTGAAAGAGCAAGCGATGTACAATCATATAGAATGAACAGATTCATGCAGCCCTATGAAAGTGGAAGGGACATAGGATTGTACCTGGGAAACCTTGAGAGAACTTGCGAAAGGGAGAACTTTGCTCGCAGTACATGGCCGCAACGGCTTCTGACACTCTTGCCATGTGAAGTAGCTGAAGTCATAGCGAGACTTAGCACACAAGACGCAGCTGACTACGAAAAAGTCAAAGCCAGCCTGCTAGAAAGGTACCGGCTGTCAGCCGAAGCTTTCCGACAGCGCTTCAGGAACGCAATGAAAAACGATAGCGAGGGCTATCCGGATTTCGCGTATGGACTAAAGACGAATCTGCTAGAGTGGCTAAAAGGAGCCGAGGTTTATGAAAGCCGAGACAAAATCATTGAGTGTTTTTGCCTTGAGCAATTTTACCGAAGCATTCCCCAAGTGGTGAAACTGTTGGTTCAAGACAGGGAAAAAGTCGACACAGTTGAAAGGGCCGCTGAGCTAGCAGAGGGGTACGTTTCGCGCAGAAGGTTGAGCACTGAAGAGGGTGCGTCACACGCTCGAAACGCGATGCGAGATAAAGGGCCTAGCAGAAAGACGCGAAGTGCTAGAAGTTCGGAGCAATCAGAGGCAACGAAGGTAGCGCCAGAAAAGCGTGAAGAACAGGCGAAGAGACAGGGAGCAGACAAAGCCGCGAAAAAAGTGTTTGAGGCTAGTAGTCCATTTCGTTGCTACAACTGCAATGGTGTCGGGCACTTCGCAGCCAAGTGTAAAAAGCAACGTTTGGTGTTCTCGTGCGTCGAGGATAACGACGAGAATCTAGAGCTCCTTAAGCCATACCTGCACGAGCTGCACGTTGACGGGAAACCGTGCAGGGTGCTTCGTGATAGCGCCGCGACGATGTACGTTGTCCACCCGTCTTACGTGTCCGTGGACGATTTTACGGGAGAAGTCTCGTGGATAAAACAGGCAGTAGAATAACACAGTGTATGCCTTCCCATAGCTAGAGTGATAATTTGTGGACCGTTTGGAGAGCTAATCACTGAGGCCGCAGTTTCGAAGGCCGTGCCACTTCAATATCCTTACCTCTTCTCGAATCGATCAGACCAATTGCTACGCGAGAGAGGCCAGAAACTCGGAAGCGGCGTGATACAAGCTTTGACAAGATCGAAAACTCGTCAGCTCGCATCTCAACTAAGTCAGATTCCCGAACCTCAGGTAGCCAGAGACGCACCAGCCAGCATATCGTTGCAATCAAATGAGGAGGGAAGTGAACCAACGAGGAATGAAAGCCAGACAGCTGACCGAGCAAATGAGCGACGAGGGACTTCAACCACTTTGTCGGTAGAGGAATCAGAAAACGCTGAAGGATCCGTTTTATCTCCAACATCGCGTAGTTTTGATCGCCTTCTGCAGGTGAACAGGGAGTCCCTAACAAAAGAACAGAAGCAGGATCCCACTTTGGAAAGACTGCACCGTACAGCTAAAGAGGGCATCGCGAGACGCAACATAACGATGCATGAGAAGGGAGGCTTACTATACCGACACTACCAGGACAGAAAAGGCAAAACATTTGATCAGCTGGTCGTGCCCGAAAAATACAGAGCGGACATTCTGAGTCCCTGCCACGGAAATGGCTGGGCAGGACATCTGGGAATCAATAAAACAAAGGAGCGCCTATTAATGGAATATTATTGGCCGGGTTGTTTCAAAGATGCAGAACGCTACGTAAAATCATGCGATGCGTGCCAGCGCGTGGGCAAGCCGGGAGAGACATGGAAGGCTCCACTGAAAATTGTTCCATTGATCTCGGAACCTTTCCGCCGGCTTGTAATAGACACAGTAGGCCCTTTGCCTAACACGAAATCAGGCTATAAGTACTTGCTTACTATGCTATGTCCCGCCACAAAATTTCCCGAAGCAATTCCGTTGAAGGACTTGAGCTCCACAGAAATAGTTGATGCCCTTTTGTTAGTGTTCGCGAGAATAGGATTTCCGGCCGAAATCCAAGCCGATCAGGCGACGGTCTTTACAAGCGCCTTGACGACCACATTCCTATAAAGATGCGGAATAAAACTGTTGCACAGCTCGGTGTATCATCCGCAGTCCAACAGTGTAGAGAAATGGCATTCGGTGCTGAAGCGGGTGCTACGCGCTCTTTGTTATGAGCATAAAGCAGACTGGGAGGATTGTCTGCCGGCCACACTTTTCGCTTTACGAACAGTCCCCCACGAAGCTACGGGGTTTACGCCAGCAGAACTCGTGTACGGAAGAGCCCTCCGCTCTCCCCTCCGAATGCTGAGAGAAATGTGGGAAGGGACAGGAGAGAACCAGACAGTGGTTGAGTACGTGCCTAAGCTACTGGACCACCTTAACAACACGAGGGAATTAGTAAATCGAAATATGAAAGCTGCCCAGGAGGCCGCCAAGGTCTATTATGACAAAAACGCTCGCCTTCGAGGTTTCACCGCGGGCGATCGCGTGATGACCCTCCGGCCATCGAGAAAAAACAAGCTGAAAGTTCACTGGGATGGTCCAGTAGAAGTGTTGCAAAAACTTTCGGAGACGAATTACGCGCTAAGCGTTCCAGGCAGGGGAAAGCAGGTGAGAATCTATCATTGCAATCTGATGAAGCCGTTCGTGGAACGCAGCGGGATCGTCAATCTGACTCTAAATGAACCAGAAGAGCTGGACAGCGAGAGTCAGGGTTGGAAGGGAGGTGCGGACGCTAGTGACAACGTGGAAAACATTCTGGCTCACTCCGTGAATGCAGATTTCCTAAGCGGGACACAGGTCGACACGCTAAAGCAGTTGTTGAGCGAATTCGCTGACCTATTTAGCAGTCGCCCGGGAAAGACACACCTCCTGGCACACGAAATCGAGCTCACCTCTGATGAGCCGGTACGGTCGAAACCCTACAGGGTATCACCGCGGCAAAAAGAAATAATGGACGCGGAAATTCAGCGCATGTTGGAGTTAGGGGTTGTAGAGCCAACGGAAAGTGACTATACCTCACCGCTAATTCTTGTTGAGGCCCCAGGGAAAGATCCTCGTCCCTGCGTGGATTATAGAAAGCTTAATGCAATTACCAGGGATCAGCTATACCCGATTCCCAACATAGAGGAAAGCATAGAAAGGGTGAGAGGCGCGAAATTCATTTCCACCCTCGATCTCGTACGGGGATATTGGCAAGTTCCCCTCTCAGAAAGCGCGAGCAGGTATGCCGCTTTCATCTCCCCAGCGGGCACCTTTCGACCCTTAATGCTTAGTTTTGGGTTGAAGAATGCCCCCTACAGCTTCTCGAAACTCATGGACATCGTACTGAAGGACATGCAGTGCTTTGCACTCCCTTATTTAGACGATGTGGCAATTTTTTCGGAAACCTGGCAAGAGCATCTAGAACACCTAAAGACCGTGTTTTCCAGTTTACGACAGGCTGGACTGACACTGAAGGCAGAAAAGTGTAGATTTGGTTGCGCACAGGTGACGTACTTGGGCCACGTTGTAGGCCAGGGAACTAGGAGCCCATCCGAGTTAAAGATTGCCCCGATCGCAGCATTTCTGCAACCACGGACGAAAACGGCCATTCGCTCATTTTTGGGATTAGTTGGGTACTACCAGCGATATATTCCTAACTACTTACAGCGGGCTAGTCCCTTAACTGACGCCTTGCGAAAGGGAGCACCTACTAACGTAAGTTGGGATAACCAAAAAGAAAACGCCTTCAAAAGCCTGAAGGAAGCACTCGTGTCCCGACCCTTGCTCAGGACCCCTGACTATGGGAAAGAGTTCATAGTCCAGTGTGATGCCAGTGATAGAGGGCTGGGTGCTGTCTTAAGCCAAGTTGGCTACGACCATGAACAACACCCAGTTCTGTACATCAGCCGCAAACTGACCAGTAGAGAGGAAGCGTACAGCGCTTCCGAAAAAGAGTGCGCGTGTTTAGTTTGTGCAGCGCAGAAGTTGTCGTGTTACCTGTACGGAGCAAAGTTTGTATTTGAGACTGACCATTGTCCTTTAACGTGGCTGCCACAGATGTCCCCCAAAAATGGTCGCTTGCTCAGATGGAGTCTGGCTCTCCAACAGTACAATTTCTCGGTGCGTTATAAGAAGGGGAAACTGCACGGAAATGCTGATGGTTTGAGCAGACTGATGTAAGCGGGAGAACTAAGAGGAATCTCCTCCTGTGTGAGTGTTTTTTTTACATTGTTCCGAGTAATCCGGCTGTGGCAGTTTCAAAAGGAGATGTTTCGCGCTCAGTCGGCACAACATTAATCCAAATTTGAACACAATTTTTTAAAAGTGTATTGTTGTCAATGGAAGAAGCCTGGTGATTCTTTGGCGAAGTCCGAGCGCTTGCGGGTAAGGCAGTGCTTAGATGTTTGGAACGTCCCACCTGCGCTTTCCTTTGTTGGTGGTGCTTTGGGTTCTGCCTTGGGGGCGATGATATTGCAATCCAGGGGACCAACACGGACGCCATCTCATCTCTTCCTGCCCAGCGGTCGTCAACGCTGGACATTCGAGATTTTTCGGGCCGCGGAGGAGCTGTAAGGTTTCTGGCGACAGCCGGTGGTCTGATTCAGCTGCGTATTCGGCCAGGACACCTGCAACCGGGGTCACTGCACGGCGATAGGCATTTTGGTTCCCACGGCCGGACCTCGCGAGGTTTATTGGATTCGAGACGGAGGATTCCACTGCCGTTTGAAAACAACATTGTTCGCGGAAGATCGTGCGGCCCGGAGCACCCCTTCAACTATGCCTGCTCGCCGGCGTCTCGCCTATTCGGACTTCCCGGAAGACGTGGCCGGCTGGAACGTGAGAACTGTCGTTCGGACGCGAAGACAACACTCTCTCTAATGGGGGGGGGGGCGATTGTCCAGCGGCACTCTCTTTCTCCGGCGAGGCATGTGACGGGGCGCGTCCCTATGTGAAGTGCTGTGTGTGTGTGTGTGTGTGTGTGTGTGTGTGTGTGTGTGTGTGTGTGTGTGTGTGTGTGTGTGTGTGTGTGTGTGTGTGTGTGTGTGTGTGTGTGTGTGTGTGTGTGTGTGTGTGTGTGTGTGTGTGTGTGTGTGTGTGTGTGTGTGTGTGTGTGTGTGTGTGAGAGAGAGAGAGAGAGTACGACAGCGCAAGTTAGGCCACGCCCAACCTGGCGAAGACATTCTCGGACCTGGGGAATCCTAGGGACCGGACCCTTTTAAAACCGGACGACGAGTGCCGTGAGAAGGAATCCTCGATCATCCTCAGATCTTCTCAGACCCTCCGACCTTCCCCCATCACCCTCCAATGGGTTCCAAAATCTTGTAAATAATGTAAAATAACCCCCCTGTACAGTTTCCTTCATAACCAAGTCCGACAACGTCATTCCGAGAAGGGACATGCGGCGCTGAAAGAGTCAGCTCACTCAAGGAGTCCTCGTCCCCAACAATATCAAAAGCTGAAGGTGCCACTGCCGCAGAAGGCCCGGCTTCCCCTTGAACTTCGGTTGCGTTCGTGCAGCCATAACCGCGCACTGGTACTGATGGCATGCAAAGATCCTGGACCTCGTCGGAATTGTCGCAACTGGAGCTGGCACACGATGGGCTGTTTTTCTTTTTCGATGGGGCGAGAAGCTGTCTCTCGGCTGGCCGCTTCCTGATTTTCAGCGTTTTAGAAAGATAAGCAGGTCAATCGGGAAACCTCGTGGGCACGGCGTCCTTTTCTAATAATGCTCGACGAGGCGTGCTTACCAGGGCGTGTCCATTGTGCTCTGCAGTCCAACTCTTTGAAACAAGGTGAGGCTCAAAATGCCGCTCACACACGTAGTCTGTCGTCTGCAGTAGACGATCCTTTCTTGGGATGGCGCGTCACCACACGTGTAATCGCTCTTCATCCTTCGGCGCTGAGAAGAGAGAGAACTTGTCGCGGCAGGACTTGTATCCCGTAGAGCAGCGGGGAACAAAACAGCTTTTGCCCATCACCACAGTGCACACGAGTGCATAACGAAAAATGTAATGGGCAAAAAAAAAACACGTGGCGCAAAAGTGCAGCGATCACTGCTTCTCCACCAACTGCAGCCGCCCGCGCGCTTGTGCTGCCGGCTGACCCTCTAACCTGCCAGCGCCATCTCACGGCACTCCCTGAAAACACGACCCGGTGGTCGTCAACATCGCCCGCTGGAAAGGCGCCGCCGTTCAGGCACCTAGCCTATTCTTCCACCGTGCCCCGGACAGTCCGCCAGACACGGGGCATGGGCTTGCTGGCATCCAGGTGCTGACAGAAGTTCTTCCAGCGCTGGTCCGCCAGCCTGTCCATTCTTCGCTTGATTTTTTTCTGCATGCGTCTAACCTCTATTAGATCATCTAAGCACCTGGTTCGTTTGTATCGCCTATCAGCTCGCCGCCGAAGACGTCGTAGTCGTTGTACCTCGATATCAAAGTTGCTGCGTATTCTCGATGACGTGACGTGACTTCTTGTAACACTCCTAGCCTTAGCCTGCCAGTGAGGGCCTTTTTGCACGCCTCCTTCATATGCTTTCAAAATGTCGCCCAGTCGATGTGCACGAGTTTATCTGGGGCGGGCGGACCAAATTCATTTATTTTGAAGTAACTATGAATGTGGTCACTACCAGGTGTCTCCACATCACAAAACAAGCGCAGACTCGCGTGCAAGTACCTTAAAACTAATGTCAGGTCCTGGCAACTTCTGTAGGAAGAGTCGGGCAGGTAAGTCGGGTTGCCGTCATTCATTACATAAAGATCATTGTCGGAAGAAAATAATGCCAGATTCAGTCCTTTGACATTAATTCTGGCACTTCCCCGCAGTAAATGGCGGGCCAATGACAGCGCGTCGGCGTGGTTGTGATTGGAAGCAACCTTTCTGGACTTCAAGCGTCGGTCATATCTTCGGCGAAAAATAGCAGCGGCTTCGCGGCGCGTCGAGTTGTCACGGACTATTTGCCTGAGGACAGCACGCTCTTCTTTTAGCCGCGGGAAATCTCTAGTTGAGACGTCATGGGGACCGTAGCAGGTTGAGTACCTTAGAACTTGTGCCGTGCATGTCATAGCGCCATGAGTTTCGGCAAAACGCTTGCAGCACACACTGGCGTTGCCGCAGGCTCCGCTAACATGGCCCAGTTTCATGCATATCTTGCATTAGGGGCTTAAGTACAAATGGCCTTACAGCGTGACAAAAATGGCCTACCTTCACGTGTGACGCAAGGCTGTCGCCTTTGAAGACGAACTTCACACAGCGAGGTTTGCCTAGACGTGAAATTCGGAGCATTACGGTGAGTGCATTTCCTGGCTTCACGTGCAAAGGCAGGTCTTGTTTCGTGATAGCCTCATCGACGTCGCAGATGACGCCAGAAGAAACTTCCTCGCCGTGCGGCATAACTTTATGAACTGACATGTGTCCGAGTTCAGTGATGGCCCGCAGTGATTCGAGCGCAGACGCCTTATGTACGTCAACTGCAACAACGTTCTTGCGCGAGTCCACGCGAACGTCTTTACTTCATTTGGCACAAGGGCGTCAAGTTGCTAAGAGACATGTTGCCTGTTGATCAGCATCATGTTGTGAGATCGATGCGCAGGCAGGGGGAGAATTGCGTGCTTCTGTGCTTGGCCATTTTTCTTCACCCTGGACTGGTTTGATTACGAGCTAGCTGTTACTGGTTTTCTATTGGTCCTGCGGCTGAGGTACGCCTCAAATTCGTCTTTGCTGTTCCCTTCTCTCAAGTACGGCATCGTACATCCTCGCTGTCGGGGTCACTCGGAAGGCTGCAACGCTTCCTCGAAGAACTCGAGGAGGGAGCCGCCAATCTGGTCGGATGCCCAGGAGAATCCAGATGTACTATTCGCGGAGGGGACTCTCATCCCAACTGCTGTCTGCGCATGCGCAGCGTTGCTGTAGCGACGGAGGCGCGCCCGGGCGCGTCGTCTGCTTCCCACGGCGTGGAGTCCCCAAACTCTTTCGGGGCGCTAGGGAACGCTGCAATTTCCAGGCACATGCTTGAGCACTCTGCTTGAGCACCCCGCTTGAGCAGCGCTTCCTCGGCGGCATTAACTGAATTTTTACGTAGTTGGTGACCCCTGCCCGTTCAAACGAATGGCTTTGCGAACACAACAGGAGTGACAATGGTCTACGTAGACTCCTCCCCGCTCCACACATCCTCGGCGAGTTCAGCGCGGGTATTGGTTTCGTTGTGAAGCCCTCAGCTTTCGCTCAACTAAGCTTGTGAGCCGCGCTCCGTGCGAATACAGACAGCAACTACAGCAATAAAACTGTTTTAATATAAACAGCACCAAGAGAAGGAATTAAACTTGGCCGCTCTGAGCTCCCCTTCTACGTCTGTGGCGACCCTCCTCCTCGTTCGTGAGAACTGGTCTGGATGGCGGAAGACGGCGTACCGCATACATCGCGGGCGGTGAAGGAAAGAGTCGAGGCGGTGCCTCGCGCTGAGCGGCGGGGCCCTCAGCGCCGGCTGAACCTCCTCTCGAATGGCGCCGGTGAGGGAATGCACTTGACAAGCCCCGAAAAGTTTCTGCAGTTCCTCGCGGGCCACAGAAAGGACGCGGTTGCGAGTGGAGCTCGTAGCCCTTCCGGAGGCAGTATCCAGGGGTTAAAGCACTTAAACAGGGCTCGACTGGTTGCACCGCTGCTGCAGCATCCTCTCCATGACCACAGTTTGTGCGCTGTAAACAAAAATCAAACCAAATTTGAGTGTAGTCGGTTGGCGCCACCCTTTATACTCCATATGCGGAAACATTTACTCCGTCATAATGGAGTAAAAATGTTCTAAATGACCTATTTTACTCAATGCTCTCAATAATGAGGTATAAAGGAGGGTTCCCCTCCTTATAACTCCCATTTTTAAATGGAGTTTATAGGTCTCAATGCGCCCCAAGTCCCCAAAGGAGTAAAAAACACCACTTTGCGCCATCCGCCCCACCACCTAGCGCCTCGTCTGCTTGCGGTCAGTCGTCTGATCATGGCGGTGAGTGATGACCCCTTAGTTACCGTCGTCGCTGGACGTCTGCTCACTTCTGCTCCTTCACGGGCGCCTGCCGCCGTACAAGATATCGGCTTGTCACCGTTCCGCTATCGTAAGGTGCATAATTCAACTTCTCTTGTGAAGCTTACAGAGTTCTAACCATATCTGACCTTCCTTTTTTAGTGCCACCACCTCGTTAGAGAGCCCCTTAGGCCTAATTCTCGCAGCTTTTTTCAGTGTGGTTCTCGCGATGTGTCGCAAATATAGTGCATTCTATAACATATAACTCTGATAGAATATAATTTCAACGCTGCGCTCTTCATTGAGCTGATGCGGCTACATCTTCCTGAGTCATATTGAAATGTCAAGCCTTAAAGAAGTGAATACGAAACCAAACACTGCCAAACCAAACTGCCTTCAGGGATGTTTTCATTTTCATCTTATTCTGCTCTGGTATTTAGTCAAATATTGTGTGATGCATAACCGTGAAAACTACTCCGCGACTCTTTTTCAGTTTTGAACTATTTATTCTAATGGTATATACCTTTATCTACCAACGTAGCCAAACAAACAACCTCGTACAGCAAAAACAGACGGCAAGCACAAAACTGCCGCATTCCGCTACGGCGCCGCTGGGCTTGCAGACGGTGAAAAGAACGCGCGACGTGAGGTCACATTGGGGCAGCGAAGCTTCCCAAGTTGAATTGCGGCTGCCCCGCAGCTACTGCCCGCTTCCGCCACTGGCACTGCTGTAAGAATGAGTCTGAATGAGGATAAATAAACACGATGCCATTTTTGGGCTCCATGTATGTGGGTAGTATATTACTTCATTGTACTCCTAAGTGCCTCCCTTGTATAAAGGAGTAAATCAAACACTCCGTTTGTATGGAGTAAATAAAACTTATTTTTGTTGTGCCCAAGAGAACGAGCCATTTACTCCTATTTCGGTGTATTTTTGTTAATAGTGTGATACCCCTGTTACACGGGCACTTCCAACGGCCGTTAACGCAAACGGCAGTTGAACGCCGTAACGGCAGTGGAAACGGAACGGGGGTGGCTGCGCTCACACGGCACTTTCCATGTTCGGTCGGTTCCTTTCCATTTCGACGATTTATCACGTGACTCTTGAACTTTTTACCTCGCCAACTCCAAAAAATTTTTGTTTCTCTAATTATTTTTAATCAGGGAATGATTACTGCGCTACATGCTCTACAGGGTATTTTTTTAACTATTTGCAAGAGTTGTTTGCAAAAATAGCGGAGAAGCTCATTTAGCCGATCCAATCCGATCCATGGCGCTGCAAAATGGCTGCGTTTGTTGTGGTACAGTGGCTAGTTGTGGTTTCAATGTGGTGAAGCGTCCCATTTCACGTTCCATCGCGTGTGCTAACCACAGCACCACTGTGCATTTCCTTTTTTCTTTCGTACCGCGAGTGACCGTCTGCGCAATTCAGCAGGTGCAGTGTTGAACGTGGCACGACTTTGCGACGCGCACACGAGAACAGCCGTGGAATGGCGCTTAGCCGGCCGCTTTATGAATGCGACCGTGATCGCCCACCCGATTCGCTTCTTCTCCTGGTTGCGCACTACGAGGCCTTGTTGTCTGCAAAAAGGGCTGAACTGCAAGCTGTGCGCATTCAGAAAGCGTCGATCAAGAAGAAGCGGAAGGCAGCCGAAAGGCGATGTCGCAGCCTCGCTGCACTCGCTGTTGTGATGTCTGCCAGGCAAAGGAGCGTGTGGACGCTTTCCAGACCCCCGTCTTGGTACGACACCACCATGCCGACGTTGTCGGATGAAGATTTCAAGGCCAACTTTCGCGTGACCCGTTCCACATTTGCGTACATCGTGAGCTCGTGTTCCTCACTAACACGGGAGGATACGAACATGCGAGTTTGCATACCCCTGCACCAGCGCGTCGCCCTCTCGCTCTACAGACTCGCCACATCGACAGAGGAAAGGACTGTGGCGCATCTTTTCGGCGTGAGTCGGCCATCCGTGAACCTGATCTTCCGAGAGTTTTGTGACGTTGTCGTAGATGTTCTCGAGCCACAAGTTGTGCGCTTTCCGTCACTTAACAATGTTAGAGACCATGTGCGACAGTTCGAAGCCTGCACCGGCTTTCTGCAGGACTATTACAACTACAAGGGCTGGTATAGCATAATTTTGCTTGCAATTGTAGACCACAACTACAAGTTTATGTATATTATTGTAGGGTCTCCAGGGCGCAATCATGATGCAGCAGTGTACAGAGGCTCGGTACTACCGGACGTAGTCGGAACTGATGTCTTCACTCTACCAAGCCAAATTATTGACGGGATGCCAATAGGAGCGGTACTCCTCTGTGACCAGGCCTTTCCTTTGAAGCGTCACTTGATGAAGCCTTTCCCTCATATGAGTGCAAGCAACCCAACAGTGCAAACGTTCAATTACACACTCTCAAAAGCGGGGCGTGTTGTTGAGAATGCTTTTGGGAGATTGAAGGCTAGATTCAGGGTTTTGAAGGGAATCGAGTGTCAAATCTAAAATGTCAACAGCATTGTGCGAGCTTGTTGCATCCTTCACAATGTATGCGGGCACATGCGTGATCAGTGCGACACACAGTGTAGTGCTGAAGCAGCAGCCGGGCAGCTTCCGCAGCCTGTTTGTGTAAGCAACGCAGTGAGCTCGTCACGTGAAAGTGTCCGACGAGCTTTGGCCAAGCACATCTTTTAATTGAAGCCATGACTACTCCGAAAAGCTTTGTTTTAGGCATGCAATTGTGAGCAATAAAGAGAATGTGAAAGACTGGACAAGTCTGTGGCAATTTTTGGACCACGTTTGCTCATGGGGCTTTATTCACCGCTGTTGGAGGAGTCAGGCTGAGGCTCATGCCGGACTTCAAAGTACTGGCGAATTATGCCTACCATCTCCCGGTTTATGTTATTGGCCTCCTCCTGGAGACAGACTGTTTTCTTTGACAACTTGTATTCCTTTTTAGCCATCTTTTTGGCATGGTATTCCTGGCTTTCTAGTAGCAGCACTACTTTATCGATTGCTGATGTTGGCTGTCGCCTTTTGCGCGCACGACCTTGCTCGGCTGAGGCAGCAGGTGTCGATGCCTCACTGGACGAGGCCAGACTGGTCGACGCCTCGACGTTTCCGGCGTCTGGGCTGCTCGGCGCTTCTGATGGCGGTCCAGAAGCAATTATCTCGGCATCCTCTGGCAGCCGTTCCACCATGTCCATCTTAAGAAAAGAAGAACAACGGAAAATTACCGAATGTTGCTCTAAGTGTCATTACTGCGTTGCATGATGAATGGAAGTGGTACACATAACGTGCAGAAACATTTCAATATACCAGAATTTTACACAATAGTTGCCGTTCTCTCTAAATGTTTTGGTACACCCTAAAGCACGCGGCCTACCCTGGTACCCTTTTGTAACATGACCAGCCTTACCTATCTCGCACTATTTTCATAACTCCAAGAAAAGTAACAAGTATTGTGGCATCCAGTGTGTCGAAAATGTTAAGCAATGATTTCGACGCTACACTGACTGTGACGCTTATTAAAGTTATCTGTGCATTTCCAGTACTCTGGCACACAACAATGCCTCATGTTCATGTCATGTGCTTTAGTAAAATTAAATTCTCTAAACTTTGCTGCCACCTGTCTCCGGCGACAAACCTGGCCGGCAAAAAAACAATTTCAGTTTGTCAGTCCATTTCTCAGGTTTGCATACAACCAAAATAAACAAATGTTGCACCTGAAAGCTCTCCTGTACCAGGGTTCTGTCATTTATAGGCAGGTTTCCGAGGAACATGTGAAGCCGTCTGTAGTATGGGCACTGACTTGAAGCAGACCCAGTGCCAGCAGTGCTTGCCTTTCTGAAATAAAAAGAAAGTACAGCTAAGAGTCACTTTATGCCGTAAGAGATGAACACGATTTTTTGCTGCACGATGGGAGTTCAATAGGCTTTGAACGAAATCAGCTGATAGTCAAGATACAAGTTATTAGACTATAGACAATGTCAAGACACAAGTTTGGGAGAGATTCTTGATTAGGGTATGCATTCAGCGCTTTCTGTTCTATTGAAGACGTAAAGTTCAATCACTTCGGCTGATGCCATATGCACGACATAGTGTGCTTTTTCCTGCATTGCTATATGCACGACTTCGTCAGACAACATTTCAAGTTTTTTAGCACGCTGTGTTGGCAGCGACTTGATAGGTACCACCCCACACCTGCGTCTGAAAATAGTGCGTAACTATAATAAATTGAGTGGCTGCGTTGTAAAGGTGGGTTCTTGATCAGTACAATAGCGTTTTATGTTCGAAAACTACCTAAAGCGTACCACTCCACTCCGACTAAAAAAAATAATGCATGGAATTAATTGTATTAGTATAGTGTTATTGTTTTGCGGCTAATAGAATTTGCAAATTAAACAAGAAACCAGTATTGTTTGAATTTAATGCGGACACTACTGCTTTCATAGTAAGACTTTAGCGATTGTTAGCTGTACTGCATCGCAAGCTACTGGAAAGCTACTGCACATGTAAAGATCTTATTTCGAGTAGCTGATCAAACAGACTTCTCGGTGCAAATGCTTTCTGTCAGGCTATGCCGGCCACGCCTAGATTACGGCAAACGGCTGCATATCACAACCAATTGTACGGCGCCAAGATGTCAGCGCTATTCCCGCATCGCTGCATGAGCGTTACAATGAGCCCCAAGTGTCGAGAAAGTCACGTTCGAGCGCATGTCAAGCAAAATTCGGCGTCGCCTATGGCATTGAAACACACGTCGGGCACTGCGGGGCACCATTGAACATGCCTGACAAGGCGCTATGTTGACTTAGAAATCACTAATAAATTCATGGTAACTTACTTGTGAGCCTGGGCCAAGTTTTCCATCTTGTGCTTCACCCGTTTCGCTGTGACGCACACAGCGTGCCCACATTCTTCGCTGGTTGAAGAGCGCTGTCATCCTCGCGTACACGGGCGCATTGTGTTTCTGCGCTCGCAATTCGCGGAGCCACAAGTTAATGAGTAAATGCGTCAGTGACGCTGTCCAGGAAAAGCGTTTTTGCGCCGGCGCGCTCGCCTGCAGCGGGGACACGTTGCTGCTGGGGGCTGCCATCTTGCCTATTTCACGACTACACGGACGGAAACGGCGGCGGAACGGAGACCGGCGAGCTCCGTTGATGTCAATCGCCGTTGGATTTCCAACGGCGCTCGCGCTGCCGTGTAACTCCGCCTAACGGCCGTTAAGGCCAACGGCCGTTTTCCTTAACGGCCGTTAAAGTGCCCGTGTAACAGGGGTATGAGAGGACTTCGGCGACGTTGTTAGGAAGACTACCTACGAGGCCACAGAACAGCCGCTCTTTCACGCCGCGCATGAGGTGCCGCAGTTTTTTTTTTTTTCACGAGTAGTAGGGTCCGCTCCTGCAAATCAGCTTACTCTCCGTTGCCTACTAGGTATTTGCTAAGGTAATCACTAATAGAGGCAGGGCAACCTTAGTCTTTAATCAACCAAATGATCAGGCAGGCTTTGGTAAAGGATATTCCACAATATATCATATTTATACTATCAGTCAAATGATAGAGATATGTGCAGAATATAACCAACCCCTATATATATTGTATGTAGGCTTCATTGATTACGAGAAAGCATTCGACTCAGTGCAAACCTCAGCAGTCACACAGGCAGTGAGGACTCAGGGCGTAAAAGAGCTTTATGTCAAAATAGTGGAAGATATATATAGCAACTGCACAGCTACCATAGTCCTCTGTAGAATCAGCAATAAAATTCCAAAAAGGAAGGGCGTCAACCAAGGAGACACGGTCCCGCCAATGCTATTCACCGCCTGTTTACAGGAGATATTCCGAGGCCTTGGGAATTGGAAATAGTTGGGGATAAGAGTTATGGGGAATACCTAATAATCTACTATTCGCTGATGACATTTTCTCGCTGACTCGCTGAGGAGATGAACTGCAAATAACGATCATTAAGTTACACAAGCAGAGCAGAACGGTGGGTCTAAATATTAAAATGTAGAAGACCAAAGCAATGTTCAACAGTCTAGCGAGGGAACAGCAGTTAACAATTGGCAGCGAGGTGTTGTAAGTTGTAAAGAAATACTTCTACGTAGGGCAGGAAGTGATAGCTGATACGGTTCATAACGGGGAAATAGCTATAAAAGATTAAGAATTGGGTGGAGCGCGTATGGCAGGTTCTCTAAGACAATGAATGGTAGTTCTCGAAATATTCCTCAAGGGAAAGGCGTACAACGGCTGTATCTTACCGGTGCTCACCTGCGGGGTAGAAACATGGAGGCTAACGAAAAGGGTGCAGCTTATTTGAAGGAGAACGCAGCGAGCCCTGGAAAGAAAAATTATGGATGTAACGTTAAGAGACGGGAAGCGGGCAGTGTGGGTGAGCGAAAAAACGCGGGTTAATAACCTCGTAGTCGAAATCAAGAAGAAGAAATGGGCTTGGGCAGGGCATGTAATGCGAATACAAGATAACCGTTGGTCCTTAAGGGTAATGGAGTGGATTCTAAGAGAAGGCAAGCGTAACACGGGGCGGCTGAAGGTTAGGAGGGCGGATGAGATTAAGAAGTTTGCAGGTATATAGTGCGCACAGCTGGCAAAGGACAGCGCTAATTGGAGAGGCATGGGAGGGGCGTTTGCCCTGCAGTGCGCGTAGTCAGGATGATGATGATGATAATGATCATTAATTCCACAGTAGGCGCGTTAATAGTCTCACTATCGTTTGGGAAATGATCAGGAGTGAACGCCTTCTCAACCTGGCCGGCAAAGAGCATTGCACTTCAATTCATCACAAGATAAGGAAGCAAGATTTCATCGCGCAAGTGCAGATAAATTACTGCATAACATGAGCGCGCTATCACCGCAGAAGTGGCCTAGTGGTTTGGTCGTCCGCCTAAGCCGCGGGAGGTGGCAGGTTCGAAACCCACAGACAGATACCCATCGGATGGGTACAGGCGCTCCCTGACCTGGCGACCGGTTTGTTCATGGGGTGCAGTCCCGGTGGAGGGTCCGTAGATCCCGCAGTCCTTCTGGGACGTAATCTGTTTCGACCAACTAACAGCCTGAAAACCCGGTTCAATATGTGTTTCTGTGCCGTGTTCGTGCCGCTTATGTGTTATATGTTAACCCCTCTCAGGGGGGAATCTCCGGCCGTCACTGGCGGCCGAAGAGAAGGGTCCCGTGTGAATGCATGGATATCGGTGAATGAATGTTGTTGTTGTTAGCCTATCGATGGCACATACCCACACGGGGGAATGATGAGTGGCGGGACCATCGCGGAGCCTCTTATTTTTCTTTTTTTTTTTGCCGAGAAAACTCTTAAAGGGGCACTGAAGAAATCTCCATACAATTTTCGTAAGTAGTCAAAATTCATCCTGTGCCTCTTCCTGGCTACGCTGTCATTTGTCACGCGCCAGAAGCCGCGTTTATGGTGGGAAGATGGCACTTACAGGTTCTTACACCTTGACTCCAATTCGCGACATTTACAGTTGCGTACAAAATGGCTCCACGATCATCATTTCGATGTCAACGGCGTTATATCCTAACCTCTAGTAACCGATCGTACAAAATTGTGGCGACAAACTTTTCTTTTTATTCTGGTTTGTTCCAATTTCCATCGCGTGAATCAAGAAAAAGGAAGAAAAAGGTGGTTTCCCCCCTGACAAGTTCCCGCTCTTCCTGAAAAGCCAGAACATTGTTATACACTAAAACACTGTACCGCATACATTAGGACACTAATTCATTGTGAGGTGTACTGGAAGGAAGTAACATAAAAAGAAGAAATCGTCATTGTTACGCTGCGTGGACTACAACAGCACATAATATATACCTGAGTTTTGGAATACAAATATTTCAAATAATTATGAACTTAAACTACAAACAAACAGAAAAACTTCAAGTAGGTTTATGTGCGAAACAAGCAGTAGGAGACCATATTTCTTAAACAAGGTACAACATCATAATGACATTTTGATAATTGTTATAAACAAAGCGAGACTTTTTAGACACGCTTTTTTTTTTAAATCTCTCGGAGCCTAGATGTTCTAGTAACAAATTTTCAACTGCCGTGCAACTTGCAAACAGATGTATAATAAGGCATGATAATTTCTGAAATCCTTAATTATCTCGAGCTCTTGATAAGCTACAGTACTTCCGATTTAAGCCGGTGACGGTGGAAAATACGTTCTGAAATTTGTATTTTTCAAGCCTAAAGGGAACCTAGCATGAGGTTCATCTTCGCGATTAAAGCGCCGCACTGGTCCCCTAGCGCCGCAATTATGCGGCAATGATTTTGCACGACGGCGCCGCGGCACATGGATGGCGTTCACGCACTGTTCACGCGCGTTGCTCCCCTCTATTCGCGGCCGCAGCGGGCCCACTCAGATGCCCGACAGGTGGCGTGTGCGCCCATGATGTTCATCAATGGGCAGTGTTTGGAATAACTGAAGCAGTGCCACCGCTGCTGAAAAGCGCCTTCCCTGTGTCGTTGGCTTCGATGATGTGATAAATTCGCTTACCGACTTGTGTTGCTAGTAGGAACCCTAGGCAGGTGACAGCAATCGTACAATGCAGCTTAAACTTCGGCGCAGTCCCTTAAGGCTCGAAAGGAGTCATAACAAAACAATAGGAATGACCTATGACTTGTTGCTACTGTTGTGAGCGCGCTTGCACTCACTGTAATATGTGCACTAAGTTTGCTAGTGCCGTGTCAGTGCGTACAGCTGCAAAGTGGTACACACCATTAGCCATATAAATTAGCGCTATTTCGTAGACACGCGGTAGCAAAGCGCCTCTTCAAATTAATGGCCCTCAACTTTGTGGACCTAGTTAGCGGTAAGAGGGAAAATAGAGGAACTCAGGATATCGCTGCAGAACAGACATTCAGCTTTAACTGTGGAAGACGATCTTAATGTTCATACAATGAGCGATAATCTGAGAGCTATCATTATGGAGGACAGATCGACGGGATACCGGCAAGCTATCTCAGGTGACGAAAGGTCTGATTAATAAACACCAAAGCATTAGGGCGTCTAACCCTACAGATAGAACAGAACTAGCAGAGCTATTGAAGTTAATAAATAAGCACAAAGTAGCCTACATAGGAAAGTTTTGATATGGATAGAATCGAGCATGATCTAAACAACAGAGGTGGCCATAAGGCGGTGAAGACGAAAATAGAAATAGGCAAAAGGTGGATGTATGTGTGAAAACACAAGGAGGGTGATTACATTAGCAATATAGATAAGAAACTTAAATTAGCTGAAGAGTTGTGCACAAATCAATACTGTTGCCAATGTAATCAAAACGTTAATGACAGAGAGAGCAGCGCACGGCAGTGCGTCATCCCCTCAGTAACGAAAGAGGAAGTAAAGAAAGCCTTAGGAGCCATGCAAAGGGGAAAAAGCAGCTGCAGAGGATCAGGTAACAGGAGATCTGTTGAAGGACGGAGGGGAGATTGTGCTAGAAAAACTATCCACCCTGTATACGCAATGTCTTATGACCTCGAGCGTACCAGAAGCTTGGAAGAACGCAAATATTATCTTAATTGATAAGAAAGAAGACGCCCAGCTCTTGAAAAATTACAGACACATCAGCTTACTGTCCGTTGCCTAAAAGGTTACTAAGGTAATCGCTAATAGAGTGGGGAACCTTAGACATTGATCAAGCAAATGATCAGGCAGGCTTTCGTAAAGGATATTCCACAATAGATCATATTTGCACTATCAGTCAGATGATAGAGAAATGCGCAGAATATAACTAACCACTATATATAGCCTTCTTTGATTACGAGAAAGCATTCGACTCAGTGGAAACCTCAGCAGTCACACAGGCAGTGAGGACTCAGGGCGTAGAAGAGCTTTCTGTCAAAATACTGGACGATATATATAGCAACTGCACAGCTACCATAGTCCTCCGTAGAGTCAGCAATAAAATTCCAATAAGAAAGGGCGTCAGGAAAGGAGACACGATCTCGCCAATGCTATTCACCGCCTGTTTATAGGAGGTATTCCGAGGCCATGGGAATTTGGAATAGTTGGGGATAAGAGTTAATGAAGAATACGTAAATAATGCGCGATTCG
Source organism: Amblyomma americanum (assembly GCF_052857255.1). NCBI lineage: Eukaryota > Metazoa > Arthropoda > Arachnida > Ixodida > Ixodidae > Amblyomma > Amblyomma americanum. Next base: position 91,489,397 of record NC_135503.1, read on the forward strand.
CTGATGACATTGACTTGATGAGTCACTCAGGAGGTGAACTGCGAATCATAATCAATGAGTTAGAAAGGCAGAGCAGAACGGTGGGTCTAAAAATTAACATGCAGAAAACAAAAGTAATGTTCAACAGTCTAGCAAGGGAACAGCAGTTCACAATTGGCAGCGAGGTGCTGTTAGTGGTAAAGGAAAACATGTACTTCGGGCAGGTAGTGAGAGCTGATCCGGATCCTGAGTGGGAAATAATTAGAAGGATAACAATGGGGTGGAGCGCATATGGCAGGTTCTCTGAGATCATGAACGCAGTTTACCAATATTCCTCAAGAAAAAAGTGTACAACAGCTGTATCTTGCCGGTACTCACCTACTGGGCAGAAACGTGGAGGCTAACGAAAAGGGTGCAGCTTAATTCAAGGACGACGCAGCGAGCCACGGAAAGAAAAATTACGGAAGTAACGTTAGGAGACCGGAAGTGGGCAGAATGGTGAGAGAACAAATGCGGGTTTATGACAACCTAGCTGAAATTTAGGGGAAGAAATGGGCTTGGGCAGGGCATGTAATTCTAAAGATAACCGTTGGTCCTTGAAGGTAACGGGTGATTCCAAGAGAAGGCAAGCGTAGCAGGAAGCGGCAGAAGGCTAGGTGGGCTGATGAGATTAGAAGTTTGCAGGCATATAGTTGACGCAACTGGCAAGGGACAGGGTTAATTTAAAAGACATGCGAGAGGTCTTTGCCCTGCAGTGGGTGTAGTCAGGCTGATGATGTTGATGACGATGACTTTGTTGACCACGCGTGGCTGCGCAATAGCGCTACTCGATCGAAGCACAGCTAAGCTGTGCCTGTAGGGGTTTATGACGTTAACATCCCAAGACTGCACATAGAGTGCTTGTTAGTCCGAAACAATCAAATCTTGGAACACCTCATATGGTAAATACGCCGAGTACGTTATCCAGGAAGGTATGAGAAAAGAGGCTTGGCAAGCGCAGCAAAGGTTCGAAGGGCATCACTTTGAAGTATTGGCCGTACTCACATTGCAGCCGTGGTAAATCTTTCCAGTTTTGAGCTCCTGAGATTTATTAAAAAGAACCGACATCGCGAAATGCGTTTTTGTATTACGCGACAGCGTTAAAGGCCCCGCTCTCCAGAGATTCCGGTGTCGGCGTTGGCGTCGTCGGCGTCGTGAGCGAAAAAACACAAGCCTGCTCCCGGCAGGTGGCGCCCACGGGGCAACCTAGGAGGCAGGTGGGCGTCCGAGATGACGTGCCCCTGCGGCGTCATCGCAACCTGCCCACCGCCTCAGGTGGCTGTTAAAGTAAACTATTGGTCGCTCAGGAAGAGCAAACTGGGCCGCACAAGGACCACCGCTGGGAGCACGTGCCATCGCAAGGCAGCGGAGCGTCGCTTAACCGAGCGAAACATAGTTATTGCCCATACTTTCGCCAAGCATACCATTTAGGTTCTATAATAGTTGCATACAGCGCTGGAAGGCATGCGGCTGGCATAGGCGGTCGATTTTTCGACACCGTTAGTGGACTGAACAATGGCAGCTCCAAGGCCGACATTATTGCTCGCGTCCGAATAAACTTCGGTGTCGCCACCATCGTTAAAATATGCCAGTACAGGCGGCGACTCCAGCCTACGTCTTCAGTCCTCAGGCTGTTTCCTGTGCAATGCCCCACGAAAATGTTCGTCAGCTCGCATCAAGTGCGTCAGAGCACTGGCCAGCTAAGCAAAGTTTTGGATGGTAGGCCGGTACTGTACATACCAGCAGAGGCCCAGAAATATAGGCACCGCTATTCATCCAGGGTGGGGGGGGGGGGGGGTGTAAAGTCTGCGACTGCTCCAATTTTCTCTGGATCCTGGTAGAATTCTCTCGGCGCTGATGACGTGCCCAAGGAACTACAATTCAGTAAATCCAATATCGCTTTTTGCGGTTTGAGGGAAATACAAGCTGAGCGGACAGCCTCAAGTACTTCTCGGATGCGCTCCAGGTGCTCCGCGAACGTTGCTATAAAAATAATTACATCGTCGAGATATACGAGAAAAGTTTGCCATTTGAGGCCGGTGAGCACGGTCGCCATGATTGCCTGGAACCTTGCCGGCGCTCAACAGGCCTCGAAGGGGAGCACGCGAAATTCGAAGAGACCGCCCGAATCTACAATGGTGGTTCTTTATTCTCAGTCCAACTCGTCAACTTCTATCGGACAATATCCGCCTCGCAGGTCCGTCGAGGAAAAGTACTTTGCTTGCCAAAGTCTGTCGAGTGTATATATCCTCTGTACGCGGCACCAGACACACATTTTTTTTTTCTTGCAATCAAGCTTCCTGTAGCCGTCCCACAAGCGCAGCGTTCCATCCTGCTCTTGCACGAGAACCACCGGTGATTACCACAGGCTGTTGGATGATAACATTATGCTCTCGCTCACTGGGAGAGATGTGATAAGAATGCTGATGTACTGGGCGTGCACCATGAGATGTGATTATGCGGTGTTGAGTGATTGGCTTCTGACGTACTTTAGATGCCTGACCCGCACCACCTCCGCGCTCAGCCGCTAGGACGACGAAGCGGGCACAGTCGCGTGAGGCACGCTAGGGCTGGGGCAGGTTGTTGAGATTAAACGGGACCGCTGTGAGCTCCCCTTCAGCCCTTAGCGAAAACTAATGCGTTTGGAATATACTTCAGGATATTTATAATGTATTTTAAACATATGTTTGGCATACATGAATGCGATAAAAATGTGCCGAAAATAGGTTCCTGAAATTTCAAGCTTAGTAATTGAAATATACTCTCAAATTTTACAAAAAGACGTCACTTAAAGCATGCTTCAAGCACATTTCAAGTAGGTGAAAAAATATGAAAGCGGTTGTAGCATCTTGTCAATATACTAAAAGTGTATATCCGTAAATATGAAATTAATGCATTCGAAGTACACGTCATTTAAAGCAAGTTTCGAGCACGTTTTAAGTAGGTGAAAAAATATGAATGCGGTTATAGCATCTTGTAAATATATTAAAAGTCTATTTCTGTAAATATCAAATTAATGCATTCGAAGTAACCGTCACTTAAAGTATGTTTCGCGCACGTTTCAGATGCGTGAAAAAATATGAATGCGATTTTCTGCATCTTGTCAGTATATTGAAGGTGTACTTTCGTAAATTTGAAATTAATGCATTCGAACTGCCCGTCAATTAAAGCATGTTTCGAGCACGTCTTTATATGAATATTTTAAAATAAGAATATTTTTGTTTTAAATAAAGTGCATTTTTATATAGTGTAATGTATTTAATATATATTTTAATATACTTTGAATGTATTCAATATCTATTTTTGCATATTTTTAACGTAATAATGGTATTTTTCAGTGTATTTGCAATGTATCTATTGTGTATTTTTAGTAGATTTTTAGCTTATAATAAGTATACTAAGCGGACAGATAATTCATTTTTGATGCATTTGTAAGAATGTTCAGAATAGTACTCTCAGCATACTTAAAAAGAATTCATAATGCAGTTACAGCATAGAGACAAAAAATGCAAAATAAGTACGAAATAATAAATGTGTTCGAAATTCATTTTTAGCAAAGCCTTTTTTCGCTGAGGGGTGTGTGGCGGCCCAACTTCTGGTTCGTGAAAACTGGTGCTTTGTGGCGAGGAACACCACAACCCACGTCGCGGCGGGTTAGAAAATGGCATAGGTGGTGATTCCACCTAAGCGGCGGAGCCCTCACCACGTGCAGAACTTCGTCCCAAACGACGCTGGTGAAGAAATCCACCCGAGAAGCCCCGGAAAGCTTCTGCAGTTTCTCGTGGGCCACAGACCGGACGAGGTCGCGAACGGAGCTTGTAGCGGCTCCAGAGGCAGTATCCAAGATGTAAAACATGGAAACTGCGTTCAGCTGCCAGTCGTACCGCTGATGCAGAGCCCTCTACAGGACAACAGCCTCTGAGAAGACTTCGGTGACGGGGTTAGGCAGACTATGTACGAGGCCACAGACCAGCTGCTCTTTCGCATCGCCCGTGAGATATCGCAGTTTTTTTCCTCAGTCACAGTCGGGTCCGCTAGTTTTGAGAGGAGCGTCCCATCTTCCACGTGAATCGTGACGTTCTCAATAGGCAGCTGGATTCAGGTGTTCAACGCAATCAGGGCCGTTCACGGCGATCGCTGCAGGTGAAAGTAATCGAAAGCTGGTGACAAAACTCCTGCCAAGTCGGAGGTGTCGCCTCGCGATTTCCATACCAGGTGCCGGCGGCGTCTTTCGAGCTGAAGCAGATTTTGCGGGTCTTTGCAGTTTGGTCCCAGTTAATTTTTGGTTCATTTCATTCCGGTTCGTCCTTTCTGCCTGTAACCCCGTTTTACGGTACCTCGCTGCAACACTCATTATGGATATTTCACTCGTATTTATTATATACCCAGAATTTTTAATTATCTGCCTGATTCGATATTTTCAGTTTCTTCGCTGTTACAATTAATGCACTTCTTAAAAACCCGTATGACAGTAACTTAAACTGTTTTATTTGTTCTTGTTTGCTCTTGGTATCAAGGTTTATCTTTGTTTCCTTGTTGTGTCACGACTCTTTTTCAATATATTTGCCCTTCACCGACTGCCGGGTACCGCCCTACAAGCCTTCATGGCTTGGGCAGACCTGTCTTAAAGATTGTAAATACGTTTTCTGAAAATAAAGGTTTTATTAATATATTATTATTATTATTATTATTATTATTATTATTATTATTATTATTATTATTATTATTATTATTATTATTATTATTATTATTATTATTATTATTATTATTATTATTATTATTATTAATATTATTATTATTATTATTATTATTATTATTATTATTATTATTATTATTATTATTATTATTATTATTATTATTATTATCAGCTGTATAAAAATTTATGTCGCATGTCCAAAAATGATTTATTACATTCCTGGAACTTCACATTTCTTAACTTCATTTCAATTTTAGAAGTTCAATCTTGATTCAGTCTTCCCACGTCTTTTTTTCTCCCCGCGCAAATACTTCATCGGCATCTCCACTGCACCTTGGCCAATTCTCCCGCGTGGGTATACGCCATATTTACTCAGGTAAAGAAGAAGCAAAAGAATAAGAAGAGGAAGAACGGAGAGGCGGAAGGCTGACTTTCCAATTCAACTGCGAGAGTTCCAGTCGGCCACTCCCGTAACGCGAGCTCGCCGAAAGTTGCCACTTTGTTTCTAAGGACATCACGGTGGTCGAACACTCCTTGAGAGAACAGGAGATCAAATACAACATGATCGAGGTCATTCCCAACAAGAGGGGCCGCAAGAGCACCTTCGTTCTGAACGTGTATCACCCCCCACGAGCAACCCAGGCCGATTTCTCTGACATACTTCAAGAGGCAGATCAGCTAGCTGTTTCGCATCAGCTTATCCCACTCGGTGACTTTAACGCCCCCCACAGGGAATGGGGTTACAAAACGAACTCGCTTCGTGGTCTGAGCGTGGTACGAGCTCGGGATGCCCTGGGCCTGGAAATACTTACTGATCCTTTATACCCAACCCGCGAAGGAAACAGCGTCACGGGCGATTCATGCCCTGACCTTACAATCGTCAAGAACATCCTTAACGCTACGTGGACAAATCTCGGAGAGAGCTTAGGTAGCGACCACTACATCGTAAGCACGTCTATCATCTCCGCAAACATTCGTCGCACCCTGGGAACAGCCAAAATCACGGACTGTACTAAATACCGTGCACATCCCGTTCCGGAAGACCCAATTCAATCAATCAGTGAATGGAGTGAACAGATTCGGAAAGCACACAAGGAGGCCACCACCGAAGTACAATGCACACCCGATAATCCGGTGGTCGATCGTCACCTTCCGAAGTTGTGGCAGACCCGACGGACTCTGGTTCGCAGATGGAAACGCCAACTCCTCAATCGTCCCTTGTGACTCCGCATATCACAGATCACGGCAGAAGCACAAGAGTATGCACAGCACCTCTCTCAACAGAATTGGCAGGAATTTTGCGAGTCACTACGCGGCACGCTGGGGACCTCCCGCACCTGGGCGATCCTCCGCAGCCTCGTCGATCCGCAAACATCGCGGTCTGCCACTAACCGTACACTCAAGAAAATCGCCCATCTGTACCCCGGAGACGACGTGGCCCTCCTCACAGCCCTCAAAACCAAATACATCGGCGCCCCCCATCCTCCCAGCATAATCTCGTTCACGGGAGGCCCAAATGAGAGGCTGGACGCCCCCATCCCCACTGCCGTGGTTTACGCCGCGGCTCGATCTGCCACACGCAACACGGCAGCTGGCGCGGACAAGATCACAAATGGGATGATTCGAAACCTGGGCAAGTCGCAGATCGAGGTCCTCACTACCTACATAAATGACGCCCTATGGGAGGCGGGAGAACTCGCTGCAGATTGGAAACACTCCGAAATCGTGACTATCCCAAAACCAGGCAAACCACCAAGCCTGGAAGCATTACGACCCATCTCCCTCACCTCTTGCCTGGGCAAACTATATGAGCGCGTTATCCAGACCCGCCTCCAAAACTACATAGAGGACAGCAGCCTCTTTCCACCCACTATGATCGGCTTCAGGAAAGGTCTTTATACGCAAAACGCTTGCCTCCTTCTCAAGGAAGAAGTACTCAGTAACATCCCGAGAGGCGGGGAGCACCTAATTATGGCACTTGATCTGAAAGGCGCTTTAGACAACGTTTCTCACGACGCCATCTTGAAAGAGCTCAACGCCGTCGATTGCGGACCCAAGACCTTCAAATACATCAAAAACATTCTCAGCAACCGCACGGCCACGATTGGCATGGGAGATGTCCGCTCCGGCACAGAGCAGACACCCAACAAAGGCACTCCCCAAGGCTCTATCATCTCTCCTCTCCTCTTCAAAATAGCTATGATCGGCATGGCAAAAGCACTCGAGGCTATTGAAGGCATCGGCTATACTATCTACGCTGATAATATTACCATCTGGTACACATGGGGTTCCCTTGCCAACAAAGAAAACACCCTACAAGAGGCAGTCAATTGCATAGAAAGACAAGCAGCAAATTGCGGCCTCCGCTGCGCACCCGACAAATCCGAAATTATCCGCATTCAGGGCTATGCCTACAAATCTCCCGGCGACATCGAGGTTTACCTCGAAGGCACGAGAATAAAGGAAGTCCCTCTTATCCGCATCCTGGGCCTTTGGCTTCAGAGCGACAGGAAAGCCAACCACACGTTGCAGCGTCTCCGGAAAACTGCCTTCCAGATCTCCCGTTTGATTCGGCGCATCACCCGCAACCGAAAAAGCATGAGAGAGGAGGATACAATTCGACTGATACAGGCTCCAGTTATGAGCCGCCTGTCATGCGGTCTCCCATTCCTACCACTTCTGGGGAATGAGCGAGACAAATCAGATGCCATCATCCGTACCGCCTACAAACATGCGTTAGGCCTCCCTATGTACACGGCCTACTGCCACCTCGAGGACCTGGGACTGACCGACACAATAGAAGTAATTCGAGAAGTCGTCCTAGCATCGCAAAAGGAACGCCTCCTCACCACCAAAGCTGGACGCGCAATCTTGGAAAGAGTGGGTTCCCCGGCTGACATACGCGCCGTCCAGCACAACCGAGACATACCCTCAACTCTGCGAACTCGCGTGTATGTAGCTCCACTCCCGAAGAACATGCACTCGGACTCACAAAAGGGACGACGAAAGGTGCGAGTGGACCATCTGCGCCGCACACATCGACAGGCACAAAATGCTGTATACGTCGACGCAGCCATGTAATAATAATATTATTATTGTTATTATTATTACATGGCTGCGTCGACGTATACAGCATTTTGTGCCTGTCGATGTGTGCGGCGCAGATCCGATTCAACAAACGCGGTGGCGGTCGTCTTGGACACCAATCTCAAGGAAATCGCCAGCGCCTCCCCACGAAACTGCTCTCCCACAGTAGCAGAAACTGCTGCTATTGCCCTCGCAGGCCAGCACGGCCATGCTACAGGAAATGAGTTAAAAATTATTAACGACTCCCAGCCCGCGTGTCGCCTCTTCCTCTCTGGCAGACTTCCACATTCCGTCGCTCCCATTATGACAACCCCACAAGTTCAAAATTCCACATGCAAGCACCAAATCACTTGTACTCCTGGGCACGAGGGGCTCGAGGGAAGAGAGGCCGCGAACAGTCTAGCTCGAGAATATACTAACCGAGGGACTAACCTCCCTGACCTCACCCCTCTCCCCTCTAAGTACGGCGAGCGCCTCCTCCTTCTCCGAACACAAAGACAAGTCTATCCCTCACCACACCGTAAGCTAACGGCGGCAGAGGCGAGGGAATGGCGACTACAGACGAACACCTTTCCTAACCTACACAAGTGCCACATCATCTTCCCCGACAGATATGACAGTATAGCCCCTGGTGTGACGGAATTCCAACAACATATCATGTAACATGGGGCTACTCCGGTCCCTAGCCCCCCGAACTAGACAAACATCACTCCGAGAACAGTGGGAGTCTGCCCTGTTCAGCTCTGACTTGGCGAAGCCGCGAAAGCTGATATCCCAAGCAAGAGCAACTGCGGTGGATATTGGGATCCTGAAATAAGGACTCCACCAAAAATCTGTATTTTCGCCTCTCTATCCTACCTGTTTGGAACAAATGTTTTCTACTACTATTCCCGTGACGTCGCCATCACTGACTGAGGACGACGGCGGACTGGCCCTGGACGCAGGATACGGAGGTGACATGGTTGCTACCATCGTGCTGAAGACCACGACCTCGACTACCGCCCCGCCTATTTCTGTGACGTCGCCATCACTGACTGAAGACAATGGCGGCCTGGCCCTGGACGCAGGATGCGGAGGTATGGTTGCTACCGTCGTGCTGAAGACCACGGCCTGACAACCGGCCCGCCTACTTCCGTGACATCAACATCACTTGCTGAGGACGGAGGCGGCCTTGCCCTGGACGAAGTATACGGAGGTGACGTGGTTGCTACCATCGTGCTAAAGACCACGACCTCGAATACCGCACCGCCTACTTATGTCACGTCGCCATGACTTGCAGAGGAAGACCGCGGCCTGGCCCTGGACGAAGGATACAGAGGTGACGTGGTTGCTACCGTCGTGCTGAACACCATGACCTCGACTACCACCCCGCTTACTAACGTGACGTTGCCATCACTGGCTGAGGACGACGGCGGCCTGGTCCTGAACGAAGGGTCGGAGGTGTTGTGGCTGCAACCGTCGTGCTGAAGAACAGTGCTTCGCCAACCGTCCCGCCTACTCTCGTGACTTTGCATCGTTGTTTGAATTTCCGCAGATCTGTATTAGAGTAAATTCATAATTGTATTCCAGGTGTTTGCATATTTGTATTTCTATTCAGTTATGCCTTATACTGCGAAGCGTCTCCTCCGTGGTTGTCGCATATTTCCGTGAAAATTTGAACACAATAAATATAAAACAAAAATAGCAAAAATAGTTATTTATATAACCCTGAGGCCTGTGAATATTAAGGTATATGGTATTTTTTCATTCGTAGCTATTCACTTCTGTCATCGTTGCTTTCATAGATTTACAGTCCGGCTCTATGGTCTACCATAGAGCCCCCTGATCTACATCACTGGGAGTCGGATCGCCAAAGCGGTTCACGGTTCTCAATGCGCCATTGCTGCTTAGGAAACATGACTCAACGGCACTAGTTTCCCGCACAAGACATCGGCAGTCCTTAATTCTAAGAGCGGCTGAGAGCAATGGCTTCTTTATGCCATCTGTGACCCCGTTTGTCGCAAGGTAATTACGCTTCCACTTTCGCAAGGTGAGCTGGCCCGATATGTTTCTCTTCGCCGAAGTGACTGGTGGTCCATGATATCTGGTCGTCGCTAGTACACCTGCCGCTGCTGTAGTCATGTGCTCGATTGTTCTTTTGATTCAATTGATTGCTCGTCGTCGTTGCTATGAGTTCGTGGCCAGTGGCCGCACCGTTAAGATAGCATGCCCGGCAGCGTTTACAGGAAAATGAGACGGTCACCATTGGCCTGAGAATGTGTAGCAGAGGAGGCGTGGCAAAAAGAAGGGAGTTCAGCATGTGACGTGGGCAGTACTCGGGTTTTCCATATAACCCGGTTATCAGTAAGCAATGCTGCGTAGAAGCCGCGCACAGGTTGTGAGAGACTCCGTAGGGGAAGACCCCGGATCAATTTCAGAAAGGCGTCTCTGCGGGCAAGAAATCATATTGTTCCTCTTAGAGTAACAAAACCCGCCGCTAGACGGCGTCATTAATCGCAAAGACATGCCGCGATAATGAAACATAGGGTATTTGAGGGGGGGGAGGGGGGGGGGGGAGGTACAACAAGGATGAAGTACTAAGAGGTATTCGCAAAAAAAAATGGTGCCAGAGCTTATTTTCGTGAATGCGGTTCTGAGCTTAAGAGCAGAAGTTCACTCGGGGCTAGAAATATATCAGAGACGTATTGGAAGATTATCACCAAGTGCCACTACAAACGAGGCTGTACAGGGGGATATGGGCTGGGCACCTTTCGAAATGCTCAAAGTAAAATAATATATGAATAACGCCTGACGAAATTGGACGATAACAGGTGGGCAGCTAAGGTATTTAAACATCTATACGGAAAGAGCGTTGCCGCACAAAGGCGGCAGAGAACTAGGTATATTGCCACAGTAGAATCCATCCTGTGGCGCCATAGCGCGGCCGAACTGTTTTAGCTGGGACTTGCCGTGCCTTGGGTATTCGAGGGGCTAGAGGTTTGCCATCTTCCTCGCCCGAGATTCCTCCTGTCTTACACGCCCAGCGCGTCTAATTAAACCCGTTCTCTGTGCTTCAACCTTTTATCGGTGACATCTTTGGTGGAGCAGCTGGGTAGCGTCCCATGTACTCTGACTACGAAGACACTCTTGACCCCTGTTCTCCACGCGTGCACTCAACACCCGTCCACAAGGCGAGCCGCCGTCTGCGAGGCCTACCACCGCAGTTCTGCCAACTGACAGCGCCGGCAAGGGCCATGACATCCACCACGGCTAGCCAGACAACTCAGCACCGGGAATGCCCCGCCATTCGTCCTTCATGCACCTCGGTCGCCGCCACGGTTCCACGGGGACAGGTTCGAGGGCGTTGAAGACTGGTTGGCGAGCTTTGACCGAGTGGCGGGTTTCAATGATTGGGACGGCGAGCGCAAATTGCGCAACGTCTACTTTGCGCTATACAGGACTCAGCCAGACGTGCTTTGAGAAACACAAAAGAAGGTTCCATGACAAACAAAAATTTATTCCACAGCGAATTAAAAAGCACTGTCTGCACACACAAAAAAAACTAGGCCTCGGCCTGGGTCTCTTCGAACTCTCCCTCATCATCAGCTGTGGCCTCCTGGTACTGTTGGTATTCGGACACCAGGTCGTTCATGTTGCACTCTGCCTCTGTGAACTCCAACTCGTCCATGCCCTCTCCGGTGTACCAGTGCAGAAAGGCCTTGCGGCGGAACATAGCTGCGAAAAAAATATATGTATCAAGCAGGCGTGGTCACACTACATCTAATACGTCGATCCACACAATAGGCACAAACGGGCTTTAATAAAACGATTTCCTTTTGAGAACCACCTTCAAATCAAAGACGTAGTTACCGGTAAACTGTTCGGAGATTCGCTTGAAAAGCTCTTGAATGGCTGTGCTGTTCCCAATGAAAGTAGCCGACATCTTCAGACCTCGAGGCGGTATGTCACAGACTGCAGTCTTGACGTTGTTCGGTATCCATTCGACGAACGAGCCAGAGTGCTTGTTCTGGATGTGTAGCATCTGGTCATCCACTTCCCGCATGCTCATTCGGCCTCTGAAGACTGCAGCCACTGTCAAGTAACGGCCGTGACGGGGGTCGCAAGCAGCCATCATGTTTTTGGCATCGAACATCTGTTGCGTCAGTTCCGGCACCGTCAGAGCCCGGTACTGGAGGCCGCCTCGGGATGTGAGCGGAGCAAAGCCAGGCATAAGGAAGTGGAGGCGCGGGAAGGGCACCATGTTCACGGCCAATTTGCGAAGATCAGCATTCAGCTGTCCAGGAAACCTGAAATAGCAGTGAAGAGGCTTTAAAATGTGTACATAAATGCATACATAGGAGAATTCCGATTGCGTAAGTAGGCCGAGATATATATTCGCATATTATAAAAGTCATTAAGAGGTTGATGCTCGTGCAGCAACATAACCATATAAAATGGCTTGATGTTGCACAGCGGGTTTTTTTAGAATACTGCATGGAATATTGCGGTATTCCGGTATTCAGAAATTTCGTGCAAACGATTTGGATGTGATCGAGACCTATCACAAAAAATTGCACTGATTTTCTGCCTGTTCGGAGTCTATAGAATACTGGTCGGCCAATTATTCAATTATCCCGACAACACTGCTCAATTTAGGAGGTACTTCAACGGACTTTAAAGCTGCTTACGAGGCGCGAATGTCTTGGACCAAATTGTCTTGGATCACTGTCGCAATTTCATATAATTTTTTTCCTTGACTTTTCCAAAGCGTTCGAGCGGGCTTCGCACCCAAAAGTGATATACAAACAAAAGGATTTAATTGGTGATGGTCCCGTCCTACAATGGATCAGCAGTATTTTGTATGAACGTTAACAATTTGTAAAATTCGACGGAAATACCTCCGACATTATTCCCGTTTTATCTGGTGTCCCCCAAGGATCTGTACTGGCGCCTATTTTATTTTTGCTATTTATTAATGATATAACTAACGAAAATTAAGTACAAATGAGACTTTTTGTAGACGATTGCGTTCTTTATCATAAAATTAAACTTCAGTCTGACCAGATCAAACTAAATAGCGCTTTGCGTAAAGTTTTTCAGTGGTGCCATGATTGGAGTATGGTCATTAACAAAGAAAAGACTGTTTCTATGTCCATCACAAAGAAAAAAATTCCGCTTAAGTTCACTTATGGTTCTGAGCACTGCGCTACGAACTGTTAGGGAATATCGATATCTGGGCATCCTTATCTCATCTGACCTGAAGTGGACAACGGACGTTCAGTATGTAGCAAATAAGGCAATGAACAAACTGCTTTTCCTCAAAGGTGCCTTGGAAAACTCCCGAAATAAAGCTTCTGGCATACACTACGCTTATCCGCCCCGTATTAGAATAAGCTAATATTACAGAGTTCCCTTATACAAGTACTACTGTAGCCGCAATGGAAAGTGAGCAGCGAAAAGCTGCGCGATTTATCTATAACCAGTAAAGACGCACAGATTCACCTACTGAACTTTTGCATCGCGCAGGACTTCAGCCTTTATCTATCCGATCGAAACTGCACCGCTTGAAATTCTTCTAGTTTCCTCTGCACAATTCACTTAAGCTTAACTCTGAAGACTTCGTCAATATACGCCACTCCAGAATCACCCGCCGTAAACATCCTCTCACACGTGATGATTTTTTTTTGTTGCAATAACACATTCTATTTTTCTTTTTTTCCGCGAGAAGTGCGCGAATGGAATGCACTTTACGCTTCAAATTGTAATGCAGCCAACAGTCCTCAAATTTTTGGAGCTTGCCGAGCTGTGTATATTGCCACAAAACTGACTAAATATTGTTAAAATGTTTGTGATATAACCTTTGTTCTGCATAACTGTTTACCTCGAATTTGTTAGTTCTTGTCTTGCTTTAACTAGACCCATCCTTTTCATTGTACAACTGCTTACTGTTCTATAAATGTTTTATCTGGAAGCTATGCATTTTTTGAAGTCCGCTCACCCCTGTAAAAACCCCGCTTGGCGTTGACAGTATCTCGAAATAAAATAAAAATAAAAAAATAAAATGTAGATTATGACAAACTGCAGTTTGAGCCATTTAAATTAATAAGAAAAGAACCACACCGGCACCACTACTGTATCGCGGGTATCAGTTAAAACGGCAAAAATAAGATGCGAAACCATTCAGGCAACTGCGGATGCCTTCACGCGGCTGATGGGGCCAACGCTGTCGCTCAACAACATAGCTAAGTTTCCCTCTTACCATCTAGGGGATCCAGCCTAGTTCGTCCACTTCCTGCATATATACGGCGTCTTTTAGAAACATTCGCACCTTACGCGACAACCTGCCTTGTAGTCGTTGCTGTAAACCTTCGAAAATAAATGGCAAGCCCCTTACGATGTGTGAACCGTATGTCTCTTCGCATTATGCGCACGCACTCTGCCACGCTGCTTTCTGAAAAAAAAATACTGTTCGACAACGATGCAGAACTCTTGCTGAAAACCCAACAGAATTTAGCGTAAGTGAATTATCAAGCAGATTTCTCGAATTCATTTGGAATGGACCAGCATAGTCCCTTCCAACCGTCGACATCCGATGAGATGACTGCGGCAACTTCATTGACCCTCTGCCCTGTAGCGTAGTACCCCATGGCAACGAAGTTAATAGTCAGAAAGACCCTTCTACGATTATAACTCCATGAATTGTAATCATAGGCATAGATACTGAATTTACGGCAGACCTTGCTAAAATAATCTTGTATACTACAACAAGTCCAGCCACGGTACGACAACTGCCTGCCGCCCACAGGCCAGCATACTGACGCAACGCTTACAACATAATCGTCAGCATGCTAGCCTTCTACGCTGACACTGAAGCACCTGTATAGATCTGTGCAGGGGGGGAAATCCGACTGTGCGGCCTGCCCGTGCCCCCCCCCCCCTGCCACCAGATACGGGCCGGTGTAGTTTCGGCTACTAGGCTTTGTTCCGGTGCAACGCACAGCGGTGGGGATGGGTAGTCCGGGGCCCATCCTCTTGGGAGCGGCAGCGACTCCCACGGCTGTGAGGGCCAGCCGAATCGTGAGGTCCGTTGTCTGTGCGGAGGCAGGCCTGGAGGCATACCAGGCTGGACCCACGAAATCCGGTAGAAAAGAATGTCAAATGTCAAAAACCTCCGCTCACGGGAACGTGCACGGCTACTAATGCTCGGTTTCTGGCTACGAAGAGGTCAGGTCCGCGCGGTAGCGTGCCGACGCAGGGTTTCTGGCTACATAGAGGCCAGGTCCGCGCGGGGGTTCCGACAGCCCGAGCTCCTCGGAATCGATGTCCTCGGGGAAGAAGTCTCATTGCGGATCACTTATGAGGGTGGCATATTGCGGACGCGGAGGCTGACCCGGTCTGGGGACCAATGGGGACGCCGAGTTAGAGGGTGTGCAGTAGGACCAGTGCGAAAACCGTCGATGTGTGGAGTACCGGTGGAGTAGGCCCGGCTTATCTCACCCTATGCCCGATTCTTGGTTCGTGGCCCGGGCGCCCGGCCTTGAATACTCCCTTCTCAGTAGGCGTGGAGCAAGCAAGGGGAGGAAATAAGTGCATGGTGGTTGGAAGGTAGCACAGGTGGGTCCCCCAGGGTTACCGGGTTATGGTGCCGAGGGCCAAGCGCCGATAGGCTGACGACCTGGGCCTCTGTTGGCCGGACCACACCACACACACTTCCGGAGTCTGAAAAACCGCGAAACACAGCCGACGGCTAGTAACCGGCCGGTCCGATCCAACCCTTAAAATCGTGGAGGAGCAGGTGGCTGCGGACCCCAAGTTAAGAATTTTTTTTTCTTCTTTCCTGTCTCCGACGGTCGGAGCCAGTGGGTGGTCGTGCATCCCGTGGGGGAGCCGCACCATTGGAAAAGCTCGATGCTCTACCTGTCCTGGCCAGGCGGGCCAGAAATGGAGTCGATGTCATACGAAGGATCAGAGCAAAATCTCGCTGTCCCCATTCCCACCCCATTTCCCATAACCCTTTCCCAACTCCAATTTCCCATACCCTATATCCCACCCCCTCCGCTACGTCCTAGGGGAGATCAGGGGAGTCTCCCCGGGCCCGTTCCCCCGGCGATGGGTCGCTTGTAGCATTCCCCCCCCCCCCCCCTTTCTTTTATTTTTCCACCTACGGGTGGCAAAACGATGTATTGCCTTCGGGCCTTTTCATTTATTTCACGATTGGGTCAAGCCTGTAATACTTAGTGGCACAGGCAGGGGCATATTGGTTTACATTCTTTTTCTGGCTGCCCCACCATACACATTTTGTATAGATCTGTGCAGGTGTGCAAGATATGTAACACCATCGTGCTGCCCTTCGCCACGCGGAGTGATCGTACGGATGTAACGCTGCCAGGTTCCCGGTCATGCCGTAGTTTTCCTACTAGAAATTTGGTTATTTTACTGTCCAAAAAACAACTCGCTTTTCGGAGAATCTGCGTGCTTGCTAGCCTGACTACCGCCTCGCGGAGAACTGTAGTGAAGGGGTGTGCGCCTGTTCTGAGACATGCACGACTTACATAGTTGTCCCCATAACAGTCTCTGGGTCTGTACACCTATGCAGCGGTTTGTATTTCGAATTTTGGACCGATGATAATATTGCGCTTGTGCTGCCGCAATGGCACAGTGGTTATGGCGCTCGGCTGCTGGGACGAAAGACGCGGATCCGATCCCGGCCGCGAAAGTCGAATTTCGATGGAGGCGAAATTCTGGAGGCCCGTGTGCTGCGCGATGTCAGTGCACATCAAAGAACCCCAGGTCGTCGAAATTTCCGGAACACTTCACTACGGCGTCTCTCGTAGCCTGAGTCGTTTTGGGACGTTAAACCCTCATTAACCAAACCAAACCATATTGCGCTTGTATACACGCGGAAGCTGAGCACTCACCGAAGGCATGTGGTCACACCAGACATAGTTGCGGAGACCAAGTGGTTGAGGTCTCCGTACGTTGGAGTAGTGAGCTTCAGCGTCCGGAAGCAGATGTCATAGAGCGCCTCGTTGTCGATGCAGAAGGTCTCGTCGGTGTTCTCCACAAGCTGATGCACAGAAAGGGTCGCATTGTATAGGGCTCGACGACGGTGTCCGAAACCTACAGAAAACGGCAGAAGAACCACGATTACCAGGTGCAGGCAAGCATTAATTCAAACTCTACAAAAACAAAAAAGCAAAAAAAGCAAAAAGATAACACATTTGATGTAAAGCTTCGGTCACCGTTACCGTGAACACGCGAGCGAATTCTGTTCGATGTTATTCTGATACTTTCTTGCGCGATTCGAGCGATCTTCACCGCTGTTAAGAAAACGAAAGTAGCACATGATGCGATACAACAACACGCGCCGCGAAAGCGTGTAAATGACGTGGTGCACAGGAAGGACATGAACCCCTGTTCGTGTTGACGCCGATCAGCGCTGTAGCACAACGACGACTAAATTTGTTCTGATGGGTATTGTCACACACCTTTGGAGAGGGCACTACACTGTAGGTGTTCATGATGCGATCACGGATCTTCGAGATGAGCAGTGTGCCCATGCCAGATCCAGTACCTCCGCCCAGGGAGTGGGTCAGCTGGAATCCCTGCAGGCAGTCGCAGGACTCCGCTTCCTTGCGCACGATGTCGAGCACCGAGTCCACCAGTTCGGCACCCTCGGTGTAGTGGCCCTTAGCCCAGTTGTTGCCCGCACCTCCCTGACCTGAAGGGGGAACATTGTCAGAGGCGTACACTTGTGCAAACTCTATTATGAAGGAAATCAGTACTAGAATATGCAATTAAGGAAAGCCATGCACTGGGCGAAATGCACACAGCAGCCTGGAACGCGGAAATAACTAGACTTATGCTTTGTGGTGGACGTAGTGAGTAGAGGGATAAGCAACGCACAACACAGTTGAAGTTAACAGTTTGCGCAAGTCTACGATAATGTGGCGTGTGAAAGAAGTTGAAAATATATGTTCACGTCTGCAAAGAATTCAACAAATCATGGCTTGTATTGTACTCGGCTACAGAACACAATCTCTCCAGCGAGTCACTATGTAAACGGGTGGCAAATGACATGAACACCGGGGCGGGAGAACCGCCTCCTGTAATCATATCCTCTATTATATGTCTGTAATCTTTTGTTTTATGCCGGATTGTCCCCGCAGAGGGCCACCTCCCTTCCTTGTGTAATGCGCCACCTATCCGTTCTGCTGAGTGATGTGATGTTGTGTCAAAGGCGGATGGAAGCTTTTGTAGCGATTGCTACGCTAGTGTATAGCCGGCCCATTTCGGGTAAGCATGTCTAGTCACTACTGCTAATGAGCCACTAGTTGCACCGAGCCATAGGTGTTCCGCCGCTGCGCCGCTCCGCACCTTTCCTAAAAATTCGATTTTCAAGTTGCTCTTTCTGTTTTTCTTCTTTCCATCCCTCCTTTATCCCTTCCATTATGGGCCGGTTCTAGTGTCCACCGAGACATATGAGACAGTTACTGCGCCATTTCTTTTCTTCAAAACCAAAAAAAAAAGTGAGCCGCCGGCGCTCATTTGGTTCATTGGTGTTTACAACGTAGAAGCCGTTCATTTTTACGAAAGGAAACGCGCACAAGTGGCTCCCTGGGTCAGTGGACACCTCACTTTCGCTTTTGTGTTACGTGGAGTTGGCATCCAACTGCAAGAACTTAATTTGGATTAGTTCAGTTAATCCAGGATATACAAAGCGAAAGGTGTCGGCGTTCCTGTGTTCTTCTGCGTTGACAATGTTTAAGACGGCATTGGCTTTGAACAAAGGAAAGGCGCATAACTGGCTGCCTGGGTATGCGGACACCGCATTCGTGCTTTGACGCATGTGGCAGTGGTGAGAGAGAGATGTGGCCTGAATGCAATAGTGCTGACAGCGTTGTGTCTGACATGAGGCAGTGAAGCAATGGCTAGGCCGCAGCGTTCGTTTGGTTATCAATATCTCGCGATCAACCATTAATTGCATGCCACCTCCCAGGGTGACAGGGAGGGCGCGCTGCCTATACACTGTGGGGAACGCAATCAAAGCAGTCTTTTGCAGTAGACACCAACGCCACGTACATGAAAGCGAGATTTAGGTCTCCACTAACCCAGGGAGCCGGTTGTGCGCCGCGGTGGCTCAGGGGTTAGGGCGCTCGGCTACTGATCCGGAGCTCTGGAGCACTAGGGCATATAATCAGGCTTGCGATGATTATATGCCCACTAGATGCATGCGAATGTCCGGACACCGTAGAGTATCTGTTACGGGTCCAAATGGACTTATTTTTGGAAATGTGGCGAAGAGTTTGAAGGATGCTTCCCTCCCGCCATCGGTTGGCCCGGTATTGCACTATCTCCGGGATCAGCCTTGTCTTTAGCGCGTCTTTACTATCCTGTCTTTCTATCCCATCTTTCAACTCTCCTACTATCTGCACGTGGTTACGATTGTGGCTCGGCTAGAGCCAGTGAGCAGGCCTGTGCGCTTTCATTTTCTTTCTTCCTGGCAACAGACAGACAGACAGACAGACAGACAGACAGACAGACAGACAGACAGACAGACAGACAGACAGACAGACAGACAGACAGACAGACGGACAGACGGACAGACGGACGGACGGACGGACAGACAGACAGACAGACAGACAGACAGACAGACAGACAGACAGACAGACAGACAGACAGACAGACAGACAGACAGACAGACAGACAGACAGACAGACAGACAGACAGACAGACAGACAGACAGACAGACAGACAGACAGACAGACAGACAGACAGACAGACAGACAGACAGACAGACAGACAGACAGATCCGGAGCTCCTGGTTCAAACCCGACCGCGGCGGCTGCGTTTTTATGGTAGAAAAACGCTAAGGCGTCCGTGTGCTGTGCGAGGTCAGTGCACGTTAAAGATCCCCAGGTGGTCGAAATTATTCCGTAGCCCTCCACTACGGCACCTTTTTCTTCATTTCTTCTTTCACTCCCTCGTTTATTCCTTCCCTTACGACGCTGTTCAGGTCTCCAACGATATACGAGACGGATACTGCGCCATTTTCTTTCCCCAAAAACCAATTATTTAATTATTATTAGACAGCTTTTGCATTGTACATCCTCGATTAATGGAGCTAGCAATAATTGGTTTTTGGGGAAAGGAAATGGCGCAGTATCTGTCTGATATATCGGCCGACACCTGAACTGCGCCGTAAGGGAAGGGATAAAGGCAGGAGTGAAAGAAGAAAGGAAGAAAGAGGTGCCGTGATGGAGGGCTCCGGAATAATTTCGATCACCTGGGGATCTTTAACGGGCACTGACATCGCAAAGCGGCAGTGCGAGAAAAAAGAGAGGCTTCCTTCATGACTTTCAAGGAATGGTTACAAGTGCTACTTAAGGAGTTACCAGTAAATCTGGAAAAAATAACATGTTTCATAACTGTACATATATACAAGCTATCCTCAATTTGTTTACCTCAATACCGCACCTGTGGCCTAGTGGTTTGAGCAACCGCCTCGCATGCGGGGCCAGGGTTCGGTCCCCAGTGCCGCTGGGTACCCACCAGTGATATAATAGGCACAATCTTCCCCTTGCCTGATGCTCAGATTTTTTAGAGTGAAATGCTTCGGAAATCGGTCTCTGACCCCATCTTACGTTTTATTTTCATTTTATTTTTGAAATGGCGCATGTGTTGCCTCTGTCGTTGTATGCTCTTTTCACGGCGCACTATATTCTTGATGAACCGCCAAGCTTGCGTCTCAATCTTGGTGGACTAGGTTTCGCAAGGAATTGATGAGAATGCCCATTGATCAAACTCGAAGTACTAGATTCCGTGGCTGCATTAAACTGACTGCCACTCGGACTGGATTACAATCAGCGAGGATTCGCAGTGCGTACCGAGATGTGCATACAAATTTAGCCAGTTGTGCGCTTTTATGATTAGTCTATACTGTGCGCTCTTGTGGGTGTGTTTATGTAGTAGGTTTTACGCCGAGCAGCCCCTTACCGAACACAAAGTTGTCCGGCCGGAAGAGTTGTCCAAAGGGTCCCGAGCGGACGGCGTCCATGGTTCCCGGCTCCAGGTCAACCAGGATGGCCCGAGGCACGTATTTACCTCCTCAAACAAAAAACAAATATCACTTAGGGGCAACAAACATACCGTACAGTTATTAAAAGTACCTGCGTCACAACAAAGCCAGTTAAAGAAGCAATGACAATAGAGCGCGCCAACTGAAGATGTCATAGCAAATTAAAAGCGGCACTACTAGGACCTTGCGCCACCTCACGGTCTTTAAATAGCAGATCCAATTATGTTTAATCAAAGATATCAATAACTTTCAGCAGAAAAACAGAAGGGGAAATGTTGATAGATAATTTGAGATGGATCAAAAAGATGTTTCTACAATAACGTCCTGTTGCAACTCCTGTTGCGATTCTGTTCCGTATTACGAAACTTACAGTGTAGTATATGGGATTAACTTTCCGAATACTGTACATGGGCTGTGATCAACGCGGTAGTGCAGGCCTCTGGATAAATTTTCACCACCTGGGATTGATTTACGCGCAATAAGATCGCAGAACACACGGCTCTTTAGAATCTCGCCTCCATAGAAATGCGTCTACCGAATCATGGATTTCATGATCGAGCCCCTTCCAAATGAAGCACAGCGGCGGTATTATTAGCAAACATTGAGTTAAAAACGCTTTACAAACTCACTGCAGCAAGAGGAAACGTTGGAGAGGGGAGAGTTACTATGTCCTCGTCAAACCTGACGAGGGAATTCAGAACTCGGGTTCGAACCCGACCGCGGCGGTTGCGTTTTTATGGAGGCAAAACGCTAAGGCGCCTGTGTGCTGTGCGATATCATTGCACGTTAAAGATCAACAGGTGGTCGAAATTCTTCCGGAGCCCTCTACTACGGCACCTATCTCTTCCTTTCTTCTTTCACTCCCTCCTTTATCCCTTCCCTTACGGCGCGGTTCAGGTGTCCGCCGATATATGAGACACACTGCGCCATTTCCTTTCCCCAAAAACCAATTATTATTATTCAGAACTCATTCTCGTTGTTAACATTCATTGCCTATGAGAAAAAAAGCCTTTGATAAAGAGCCTTCAAACTAATGTCGGCGGGAATTCTGGCAATGCAACCTGAAAAGCTGCAATGGCCTAACATAACATGCCGCAAGCAGAAGAGGCCACTAGATGTTGCACTGTGATCTAACTAAATATGCGCGATAGGTTGTACAATTTAAAGCTCAAACATCAAAGGCCTGCCGTTGAAGAAGCTCCATTGAGAATCCAGATAACTGCTTAACACCACAAACAGCGCTGTTAAGACAGGACCGAGAATATGAGACACCCATACACACAGCATTCGGTTTTGTCTTTCGCTTGCTGTTTTTGTTGAAGTCATCTGCCAACCAGCCCGGCAAATTTCCGTAATGCTTAGCAGCGCGAAACAGCCGCAAGGCAAGTTCAACGCGACGGGCAAGCATCAAAGTGAAATTATCAACCGAAATACTGCCAGACGCCTACCGGAGGCCTCATTGTAGTAGACATTGATGCGCTCTAACTGGAGGTCCGAATCGCCATGGTACGCCCCGCTTGGATCGATGCCGTGCTCATCAGAAATCACCTCCCAAAACTGCAGACGGGAAAAGATATCAATAATCAGAGTGGCGTCACATCGCGCAGAGGCGACAGTCAAAGCATATTTACAGGCTGGAATTCACAGCGAAAGCAACATAACTGCTACAGTTACACTTGTCAACTGGTGTTTGTAGTCAACTCGTCAATTGCCATAGATTCTCACGCGTCATGTGTTTTGCTGATGGCGGAAAGCTGGCAGGACCTAAGACCACTTGAGGCCTTTGAATTACGTCATACGCGAAAACTAGGTCATACGAAAAAAAATTCCGGCAAAGAATCTTCGCCGATCGCTTTGCGGCAGTCATTTGCCATGAGACTTCCATGTCACCTCTCCGCCGAGACCGATTGTCTGGAATTTTCTTACAACCGGGAATAACGTCTGAGCTATATGGCATAAAACAACAAAAATATTATAACGCTCTCAAAGTGCGAGCAGTAATTAAAAGGTCAGAGCGAGAACAGCGGTCAGGAATAAGAGATTCGATGCGCATTAGGGCACATTATTGTCCCACGCAAAGAGGCCACAACAAAGAACGAAAGCAGTACGTCTGCTAAAAGCCGCGACTGCTTCACAGGTAATTACTTTCGCCCGTATCCTGAAACGAGATTCTATAACGCGGCGTTTAGGACGAAACGTAATCGCCAACGTAAAACGCCCCTGGACAGGCACTGGGACCGAATGGCTATCGCGATCCTTTGAGCCGTGAAATAACCCACAAGGTGGTAGAGGTGGCTCACCTTCGCCCCAATCTGGTTGCCACACTGGCCTGTCTGGATGTGTACTATCTCGCGCATGTTTGATGCCACTCCGAGACTCAGCTGTCAAGATGCCGACTGGCTGCCCGGGTCAAGGGTCCATTTATTCGTTGCCTTGCGCCGCATCAACGCTCACTTCTTCCTCAACAGTACATGCTCCTATGTGTACGCGTGTCAACTCAATAACACCTAAGAAAGTGCCACAGCCTGTTGCTGCCATAGTAAATGCGTTTCTGAGCTCATATATAAGACCTTCAGTTCACGTACCGGATGCCGTGCAAAGGATATGCGCCGTACAACGCGTACTATTTCTCGTTTCGGAAGGCATCCGACCGAACGGGGTTCTCTCAACTGGCTGCAGGGGCAAACTCGGCTTCTTCTGCTTTCTTTTCTCGGTGCTCGAAACTGGTTTCACTCGAAGGAACCCCGCGTGCATTCTTGAGCATCTTTTTCCATTTTTGTAACTTTTTCGACTCGTGCACGTGCGGTCGGTTCTAAAATTTGAATCAAACCGAAAGATTGTAAGACTTTGATTCATCATCATCATCATCATCATCAGCAGCAGCAGCAGCAGCAGCCTGACTGTAGCCCCCAGAGGTTGGAGACCTTAGTCCATGGCCTCATTAGCTTTTCCAATCGGGTTTGCCTCGTCGATCAGTCTGCGCTGGTCATCCTGGTGTGTGCTCTCGTAACAGCGGCTTCCCATTAGGAGGGAGGGGTTGGGTGTGGGTATGGGAGGTTGGGTTGGGAGTTTGGGTGGGTCATTATCATCATCGTCGTCATCAGCCTGACTACGCCCACTACAAGGCAAAGGCTTCTCCCATGCCTTTCCAATTATCCCTGTCCTTTGCCAGCTGCTCCCACCTTATGCCTGCAAACTTAATCTCATTCGCCCACCTAACCTTCTGCCAAACGTTGCCAGGTTGAGACTGGGTGGTTATGTGCCAATATATGCCTGGTGAACTGCAAGCTATTTACACAGAAAATTTGCGCAGAATTTGGTCATTTTGGCAGTGATTTTACTAGGTATAATGTTCGATACTTTTGATGGATCATGGAATGCTTTAGTAAATGTGGATTCACAATACGGGCCTCTTGCCGTTCCTTGGTCCGAGCAGCGTTCTGCTTTCGGTGCGTTAGGTATGCACACTGCCCGCAGAAAATTGTCTGATGTTGGTGAACGTAGCACGGCGACAGGCCGTGCGTATGCCTATCCACTTACAGCAGCTTGCTCCGACCTCCAGCATCACAGGTGCTGATAACAGGATTAGACATGCGCATGACCTTTCACTGTGCGACGTTCACCAACATGGCAGCCAAAGATCCGGGGTCCGCCGTCGGAAAAAAGGATATCGGAATTTCTGCTGGGGCCCCGCCGCGGTGGCTCAGTGGTTAGGGCGCTCGACTACTGATCCGGAGTTCCCGGGTTCGAACCCGACCGCGGCGGCTGCGTTTTTATGGAGGAAAAACGCTAAGGCGCCCGTGTGCTGTGCGATGTCAGTGCACGTAAAGATCCCCAGGTGGTCGAAATTATTCCGGAGCCCTCCTCTACGGCACCTCTCTCTTCCTTTCTTCTTTCACTCCCTCCTTTTACCCTTCCCTTACTGCGCGGTTCAGGTGTCCAACGATATATGAGACAGACACTGCGCCATTTCCTTTCCCTCCAAAACCAATTATTATTATTATTATTAATATTATTATTATTATTATTATTATTATTATTATTATTATTATTATTATTATTATTATTATTATTATTATTATTATTATTATTATTATTATTATTATTATTATTATTATTATTATTATTATTATTAATTTCTGCTGGAACCCCTGGTGCGCAGATAACCGGGGCCAGGCCAGATACGGGCCAGGCGCGAACTTAACGAACTGAAAGTAGAACGTCACGTGAAGCCTGTTTCGCGACACAAAAACTGGTCTCCAGATTTTCTTTTTTTGTAATTGTCGAGTTTAACGTCTCGAACCGACACATGGGGTATGATGAACACCGTAGTGGAGAGCTGCAGAATAATTTAGCCCAAATGGGGCTCTTCAACATGCGCCACTTGTCGCTGCAGCACACGGGTATTTTTGTATTACGCCTCCGCGCTGAAACCCAAGCAACCACTGCCCCCGCCAAAGAACTTTCCACCGCTAGTGCCTCATCAAGATCGCCAGCGAGCCGGGACCAAACCCACCAGTACACCCCAAACCTCACAGCGGGAGGAAGAGATAGCTCTCCTGCGGTAAGAGGTAAGGCATCTTAGGGCAGCCATTAATTCTATCCATCCTACAGTTTCTCCACCCACTCCTTCACCAACACCCCAAACCTCTTCACCTACACCCCAACCCTCCACACCCCCTCCACAAAAGCAACGCAGACCAGAAGACGTTCCAGACATGGATTCTAAATTACAAACCTTTGCCCAACAGCTCGAAGCCAGTATTCTGGCTGAGACTCAAAATTACAATGAAGCCGCCATCGCTAAGCTTACAGAAACTATTATCAGTCAAGTAACCACTGCCATTCTCCAACAAATTCCAAAAATAATTGCTGGAATGTCTTCACATATCCCAGCTAGCAACCCCATAGCTGCTCCCATCCTCCGCCCCCCCCACCCTCCAGCATGGCCCAGTTGACGGGCAATAATCTCCAATTAAGCATCCTACAATGGAACTGCAAGTGGTTTCGTCGCAAACGTGACCCCCTGCAGCAGCTCTTCTCTGCTTCCTCCACACCCCCTGATATAGTAGCACTTCAGGATGCTGGCACAAATTTATCGCTGCCAGGATACGCTCTGGTACCCTCTGACACCACTCCAAACCCCAGGGTTACCACGTATCTCCAACATTTTGTACCATACACTTGTCATGTACTAACCTCGCCGGTAGCTCACACATTCCTAGAATTAATCCCCTCCACTCACAGATCTCATCCCCTCTTCATCCTCAACTGTTACCTCCTTCCGAGGCAACCGGTCTCAGATTTAATCTCTCTAATTAAAGCCGCCTCCAACGCTGCAAAAAGGAACCCCCTCATTATATTAGGGGATTTCAACTGCGCACATGTAGACTGGGGTACACACGCACTAACAAGAGAGGAGCGGAATTGCGCAACACCCTTCAGATGCATGGCCTGTTCATATATAATGATCTGAGCACACCTACAAGAATCGGCAATAGTGTCACTGCCGACACTAGCCCAGATCTTACTTTTGGTCGCAACCTTCCCACACCGGTGTGGACAAACACAAATGAGGCCCTGGGCAGTGATCATTATATCATAACTATACAGCTTGATTTTGCCAAAAAGCTAAAAACTACCGTGTCCGAATTACCAGCTGGGATAATCTTCGGAAGCACAGAGAGGCCAAAACATTAGAATCCCCATTTAACCTCAACACATGGATGACAGAGCTGAAACACGATGTCCAGGCATTCACGCAAACATTAGACGCCACCCCCGAGACTCCCGTTGCAGACAGTCGCTTAGCGCACCTACTCCAAGCTCAGAACAGTATCGTCACACGCAGGAAAACCCAAAAGCAAAGTCGGAAACTTAAGCTAAAATTAGCGCAACTACAGAAACAAATAGAAGAGCGCAGTGCCGCACTCAGTAAATCTAACTGGCATATGTGACGGATTACGCGGTAATCTCTCCTCCACCAGGGCCTGGCATCTTCTACGGACATATGATAGACCCCACTGAATCTAAAAAGCAAACACGGATTACACTCAAAAGACTTACCCATAAAAATCGTCAAAATCATCAAGCACTGTTACGCCAACTACAATCAACTTATACCACTGTGGGCCAAGCTGTATCATATCCCGACCATGTGGGCCCCGATCAACCCTCCCTCGACGCCCCCATTATGGAGGTTGAAGTCAGAGCAGCCCTTATCAAGCTCCGAAACTCTACCCCTGGGGAGGACCAAATCACAAATGTCATGCTCAGAAATCTAGATGACCGTTCAATTTCCCTTCGCACCGACTACTTCAATGAGTGCTGGGAAATGGAGGCGCTACCCGCTGAATAGAAGCACGGGAAAATAATTTGCATTCCTAAACCAAATAAGCCCATTAACGCCCAAAACCTCCGTCCCATTTCGCTGACTTCGTGCTTGGGCAAACTGTTTGAGCATGTCATCCTCACCCGTCTCACGCAACACATGGAATCCCATGTACTATATCCCCATACTATGGTAGGATTTCGAGCCCTCCTCTCGGCACAGGACGCCCTACTGCAGATTTCACACGCTATCCTCAATGACATGTTACATCACACCAGAGCAATCCTGGCAGTCGATCTCACCAAAGCATTCGACAAAGTTACGCACAGCGCCATCCTGCAGGGCATCCAAGAGCTGCAGTTGGGGCCTAAGACCTACAACTATATTCGGGCCTTCTTAAACGGTCGCACAGCCTCACTGCATATAGATGATATACAGACCCCCCACCTTCACACTTGGTAATGTTGGTACCCCGCAAGGAGTGGTGTTATCTCCCTTCCTCTTCAACCTCATCCCCCTGGCCAAGGCTCTCAGCCGCATTCCGCACTTAGGACACACACTTTACACGGATGATATAACGGTTTGGACCACATACGGCTCGGATGGCGACATAGAATCGACCCTTCAGGAAGCCGCCACAACTATAGCTACTCACGCGGCAAACATTGGGCTTGAATGCTCCCCCACAAAGTCAGCACTCGCCATAATCCGCCCGCGGCGCGTCCCTACCTCCCCCATCACGATCTACCTGCATGACACTCCCATACCGCAAACACCTACCCTCCGCGTTCTTGGCCTGCATTTACAGGACACGGGGGAAAACAACCTTACCCTGAAAGCACTAAAACAGTCCACTTGCTCCGTCATCCATCTTCTTAGAAGGGTTTCACATTCACGAGCCGGTCTAGACGAAGCAGAAAATCTCAAGGTGCTGCATGCCTTTGTGCTTAGCCGCATTCTTTACGCCACTCCTTACCTGAACCTCTCCTGTGCGGATAAAGACAAGATCAATGCTCTAATCCGCATGGCTACCAAAGCAGCGCTAAACCTACCAAAGAGCACTAGCACGGGCAGGCTCTTCAAATTAGGAATGCACAACACTATACAAGAACTTATAGTGCACATCGCTACACACAGTACCTTCGTCTGGCTGGCACGGAAACCGGACGATATATACTGGATTCTCTGGGACTTCGCATACTGGCACACACGACAGACTTCATCTCTCTCCCTCGCGCCATACACACCGCGCTTATCCTGAAACCCCTTCCTAGGAATGTCCACCCTGAATACCATCAATCCCGCCGCGTCACGCGAGCCAAAGCTCTCCATAAAGAATATGGCACTTCAGAGGATGTGCGCTGGGTGGACGCCGCGTGTGGTCCAGACCGTTCAGTAGCTGTGGCTTACCATCCAGCAGCCCCCCATTTACCCATTTCCTAGACCCCCCTTGTACCCCGGAAGAAGCAGGGGAAGCAGCTATAGCAATAGCCATTGCCCAAACCAATGCGGCTTATATACTTAGCGATTCCAAAACAGCCGTTCTTAACTTCGCCCGCGGACGCGTCCATCCCCCCGCGTGGCAGATATTGAGAATGTGCACCCTAAATCCCGATAGGCGTATTGAGCTCGTGTGGGTGCCGGCTCACTCTGGCAATCCCGGAAATGAGGCCGCCGATAACATAGCCCGAGGACTACTTGCCGGGCAAATGGCGACCCCAGCCGGGATTTCTCGAGGGAGCGGGCACACACGTTTTCAGAACTAACTCAACAAGCACGCCTTGCCCGTCGACTCTATCCCCCTCCCCACCCCCGCCTATCCCACTCCCAACAAATCCTCTGGAGGCGACTCCAGACCCGAACTCTTCCTACCCCTCAGCGTCTCTCCTACTTCCGCCATGTTTCCCCAGAGTGCACTCTCTGCGGAGCTCCACATGCCACCCTGGACCGCATCCTCTTCGGCTGCCCTGCCGATCCTCCCCCGCAGGGACAGCCCGCCATCGGTACATGGGAGGAATGGGAGGCCCTCCTTGCGTCGCAGGACCCGGACACGCAACTTCGCTGTGTGAACCGGGTGCCAGTGCCATGGCCCTACGTGGCCTGGACACATGCGCGTAATGTGAGGGCTGTGCGGTGGCCCTGAGACCTTGCACGGTCCAAACTCGCTTGCTTAATAAAGTTTTCCATCCATCTACTACGGCACCTCTTTCTTACTTTCTTCTTTCATTCCCTCCTTTATCTCTTACGGCGCAGTTCAGTTGTCCCCGATATGTGAAACAGATACTGCGCCATTTCCTTTCCCCACAAACAAATTTTCAAGTTTTGAAGCGAGAAGCTTCTCTACGCCTGCTTTTCGAGCCGTCAAGAGGGGCCGCAAGTTTGACCTTGAATGTAGCTAGAGGTCATGGTGGCCGCAAGTTTCACCTTGAATGTAGATAGAGGTCAAACCTTGAGCATAGCTGATGGTAGCCTGGTTCGACACATGACGTCGGCTACAGAAGCGACACCAGCGGCTATCACACCATCTATCTTGACTTTGACCTTTGACCTTGACCTCCGGTCAGGCGGGAAAGCGTCTGCCAGCATCGCATGCCCATATCATGAAAGTGGGTTCTGCAGATACCGCGAACCCGCCGCGGCGGCTCAATGGTTAGGGCGCTCGGCTACTGATCTGAAGTTCCCGGCTTCGAACCCGACCGCGGCGGCTGCGTTTTTATGGAGGCAAAACGCTAAGGCACTCGTGTGCTGTGCGATGTCGGTGCACGTTAAAGATCCCCAGGTGGTCAAAATTATTCCAGAGCCCTCCACTACGGCACCTATCACTTCCTTTCTTCTTTCACTCCCTCCTTTATCCCTTACGGCGCAGTTCAGTTGTCCCAGATATGTGAAACAGATACTGCGCCATTTCCTTTCCCCAAGAACAAATTTTCAATTTTTGAAGCGGGAAGCTTCTCTACGCCTGCTTTTCGAGCCGTCAGGACGGGCCGCAAGTTAGACCTTTAATGTAGCTAGAGGTAACGGTGGCCGCAAGTTTCACCTTGAATGTAGATAGAGGTCAAACCATGAGCATAACTGGTGGTAGCCAGGTTCGACACATGACCTCGGCTACAGCAGCGACACCAGCGGCTGCCACACCATCTATCTCGACTTTAACCTTTGACGTTGACCTCTGGTCCAGCGGGAAAAACGTCTGCCAGCATCGCATGCGCAGGTCATGAAAGTGGGTTCTGCAGATACGGCGAACTCGCCGCGGTGGCTCAATGGCTAGGGCGCTCGGCTACTGATCCGGAGTTCCCGAGTTTGAACCCGACCGCGGCCGCTGCGTTTTTATGGAGGCAAAACGCTAAGGCGCCCGTGTGCTGTGCGATGTCAGTGACCGTTAAAGATCCCCGGGTGGTCGAAATTATTCCGGAGCCCTTCACTTCGGCACCTTTCTTCCTTCCTTCTTTCACTCCCTCCTATTTCCCTTCCCTTAAGGCGCCGTTCAGGTGTCGAACGATATATGAGACAGATGCTGCTTCATTTCCTTTCCCCAAAAAGCAATTATTATATTATTATAATATACTCCGTCATTTTCATTCCCAAAAAACCAATTATTGTTATTATTAAAACGGCGGTGCACTTTGATGCGTTCAGGGGAACGCTAGGTGGGATGAATGCGACGCTTGCCGTGGAGACCGACACCAGAACCGCGCCCGTAAGGACAGGAAAATTAAATAAAAGTGGCTTTAAGGAAACGAAATTATTCCTTTCTCACATATCTCAGTGGACGCCCGAACAGCGCCCGTAAAGGAAGGAAAATGGAATAAAGTTGGTTTAAGGAAACGAAATGACGCCTGTTTCACATATCTCGGTGGACACCCGGACCGCGCCGTAAGCGAATGAAGGTTGGCTTTAAGGAGCAGGTGCTGTAGTGTTTCCACTGCACCGCATCTGTCACACACATTAGGCCCCATTCTCACAGCCGGTTTTTCACTTCCTCCGTCACCTCCGTCGCCGCCGGAGCCGACGGAGGGGGATGAATTTGCACCGGTTTCTCACCCAAATCTGGCGACAGGTGCCGCTGGGCCCTGCTCTACGTTTCCGTCAAGCGGCGGCGACGGAGCCGCGCCCCACGAAAAACGCGCCAGTGACAGCCCGAGCTTGCCTCACAGGATCCACGGCTTGCTTGCTGCGAGCGAGAGATGGCGCTGGCGAGCGTCGCGGCTTCGGCGGCGGCAATGCGTTGGTGCGCGGGCTCCCCCCGGCTGAGCAAGCCATCGCCACAGACTGGGCTGTCATCGTCATGAGCTTCCGGGACTTGAACGTTTCAGTGCAGTGGGGCCGTGCGGGGGCCCAAGGACCTGCGTATCCTGAGCTCACCTGTGTCTATTGAAGTTTTAACCGCCACCACCACCTCACTTTAAAGGAAGCGCGTACGGCCACAGTGCGCGCTCCTGAAGCGCGATTAAAATAAGAGGCACAAATATGTCACACGCCGTAGCAGACGACACGGTTGTCTCCACACCAGGAGAGGGCGCGCGCATCGAGGCACCCTAAAGTGGACACCTCAACCGCGCCGCGAGAGGAGAGGGAGAGTTTTTTTATTCGTCCAACACAAGGGCTATCTCGCGGTTCATGGGTTAGACCCCGAAGGCTGTGGCAGTCGCCTAAATCGCAAGCCGGTAGCTCTTGGACCAAGCCGGAGTCTTTAGCCAGTCGAACGATTTCTTGTTGGGCACTTGAGTCCCAGCTTCGCAGAAGGGTCGAACAGTCGTTGCGGAGCGGAAGCGTCCTCGTCTCGCATGCCGCGAAAGGAAAATGAGCCGACGCTGAGCCAGCGATCGAACGCTAACACACCTAAAATAGGTCGTAGGCTCGAGTTTCATAGCTCATAGTGAACTAATTAGGGATATCTATACCGGGTCGACAGAGCTCAGTTTCATATTGTGGTGCTTGGGCATCACGCCGGCGCCTATTGTCTTTCCATTTCGTAACCAATTTCCAACAAACAGCCTTGAGCCTCCCTTTCTAAATAAACAGCTCATTCGTTCATTATTTAACCACCTCGGTTACCATGATGGCAACCACTGGGTTACGATCTGCGCTACGATCTGCGCTATAAAGCATAACGCTGGCACCCGAAACGCGAAAAGCAGAGGCGAAACGCTAAGGCGCCCGTGTGCTGTCCGATGTCAGTGCACGTTAACTATCCCCAGGTGGTCGAAACTATTCCCGAGCCCAGCACTATGTACCTCTTTCTTAATTTCTTCTTTCACTCTCTCCGTTATACGGTTTGCTTAAGGCACAGTTCAGGCGACCGCCGATATTTGAGACAGATAATGCGCCATTTCCTACCCCCCTCAAAAAAAAATTTAAAACAACCAGTTAACGCTCTAAAACGCCATTGCTATGGAATCTGTTATTTTGGATTCTATCCGTGGAATCAGCATAGCTCGGAGGATCTAAAGCGCTCCAAAAGACACGGAAACAAGCTTTAGTCAGCGTTTGTTTTTCCCACAGCGCGGTTGGTGTGTCCACCGGCAAAGTCGGCCAGTTATGAATAATAATAATAATAATAATAATAATTGGTTTTGGGGGAAAGGAAATGGCGCAGTATCTGTCTCATATACCTTTGGACACCTGAACCGCGCCGTAAGGGAAGGGATAAAGGAGGGAGTGAAAGAAAGGAAGAATAGGTGCCGTAGTGGAGGGCTGCGGAATAATTTCGACCACCTGGGGATCTTTAACGTGCACTGACATCACACAGCACACGGGCGCCTTAGCGTTTTTCCTCCATAAAAACGCAGCCGCCGCGGTCGGGTTCGAACCCGGGAACTCCGGATCAGTAGTCGAGCGCGCTAACCACTGAGCCACCGCGGCAGGGCACAGTTATGAAATTGAAAATTGGTTTTGGGAGACATTAAATGGCGCAGTATCTGTATCACATAACGGCCGATACCTCAGCCGTGCAGTGAGGGAAGGGATAAAGGAGAGAGTGAAAGAAGAAAGGAAGAAACCAGTTATGCGTCTTTCTTCAAATTCAGGGTAGCGTCTAGAAGGCGAATAAGGCTAGAGGGGGACCCTTATTCGCGGTCTAATCTCTCACTCGTTTTTTTAGGCAACGAAATTCGCATTCCTGGCTAATATAAAAAAGTTAAATCGAAAATATTTTTTTGTCCGCATTATGATGTGCAGAGAACCCCAGGCCACTGACTCATTAACGGTATCACGTCACCTTTAAGGCTGAGCTTAACTTCACGCCGCCGCGGTGGCTAAGTGGTTAGGGCGCTCGGCTACTCATGCGGAGTTCCCGAGTTCGAACCTGACCGCGGCGGCTGATTTTCAATGGAGGCGAAACGCTAAGTCGCCCGTATGCTGTGCGATGTCAGTGCACGTTAAAGATCCCCATTTGGTCGAAATTATTCCGGAGACCTCCACTACGGCACCTCTTTCTTCTTTCACTCCCTCCTTTGTCCCTTCCTTTACGGCGCGGCTCTAGTGTCCGCCGATGTGAGACAGATACTCGGCCATTTCCTTTCCCCAACAACCAATTATGAATTATCATTTACGCACCTGCTTTGTCGAACCGCAAACTGTCGTTTCATGTACGCAAAGCTTAAAGCGTAAGGATTGGAAGGTGTGAATTTGGACGCTGTCTCTCGCCGATAAGTCGCAAGCTACCGCTTTGAAAGATGGTCCGAACATACACAGATACGAATATTTTTATTCAAACCACGCCGCTGACTCCAGCAACTGCTGTAAAAAGCGAACTCTGGCGTGGTATCCAATCATTACACTCTGAAGCGCTGGCATATTTCCGAGTGGGACAGCTCGGATGCTTGAATCGACGCCGACGGGCGGGCTTCAGGTGGAGGTGCTCGTCCAGGTCGCTCTTGTGCGCGAACAGCTTCTCGCAGAAGCCGCGCACGAAGTCTCCTCCCGCACTGCGGAAGCGCCATAGAGCGGAGGCTGCACTGGTGGATTCAGCACTGAACTTCAGAGCTGCCCCTTGTTGTGAGTACTAATGTGCAGGGCCATTGTTGTTCTGCTCTTGCACGGTTGCTGGTACATGCGGCATACCGGGATGGAGAAGAGGGAGGCGTCGTAGCTATCATTCTCGTACCCTTCGTGGGCTACGGGCCTGGTCGCAAGTTGGAAGTCGACTCGGCAATCCCAGCATTCATCGATGGTCTGCTCCACAGGCGGCAGGACGTCCTGGAGCCGCCTTCTGCGCCGGGACATGTGGAGTTGCTGCATGGATAAGGAAGGGGAGTTGAACGGTATGCGCGGAATAGGTTCCCGTTCACTCGTAGTTACTGTTCCCATGTCAAATGTGCGATGATCCAGTGCTGCATGTTCCGAGCGCGGACATTGTTCCAAAGGTCCCATCCTTCATTAAAAGACAGTTCTCCCTCTCACTGATAATATTCTTTGCAAAAAAAATGTGTGCGGTTTCACGTGGCTTGAACCTACTCAAACGAGCGAAAGCTCTGTTAAGTATGGTCTCCAGAAAGAAATTAAAAAAATGAAAAATGAAAATTGCTTTTTTGGGAAAAGAAATCGCGCAGTATCGCACATATGGGCGGACATCTGAACCGCGCCGTAAGGGAAGGGATAAAGGAGGGAGTGAAAGAAGAGAGCAAGCAAGAGGTGCCGTAGTGGAGGGCTCCGGAATAATTTCGACCACCTGGGGATCTTTAACGTGCACTGACATCGCACAGCCAGCACACGGTCGCCTTTGTGTTTCGCCTCCATCGAAACGCGGCCGCCGCGGTCGGGTTCGAACTCGGGATCTCCGGATCAATACCCGAGCGCCCTAACTGAGCCACCGCGACGGTCCAGGCTGAAATCAAACGTCATCGTGGTCAAAGGTCGAGGTCAGGTACCCAACGGTCATAGCCATGGTCACTTGGTCACACTATCATACTTTAGGCCATAACTCCGCGCATTTACGTTCGGTTCGACCTTGTGAGGCATTGAAGGTGATTGAAGAAAAGTTGAGCTCTCGCTCTAAAACCATTCTTAAAGTTCTAGAATCTTTATTAGAGCTAATCTATCACTGGAATGGTGTGCCAGAATATGAGGTTATCAGTATTGTTCATGAAAACTCGCCGAAAAATGTGTACAAGCGTTTAGCATTGAGCACTGGCTCAGCTCCACGGTCAAAGCTACAGCCGTTTGCAACCCAGCTAAGAGCTCTGCAAATGACATTGATCAGTTACGCGTTACATCAAAATATACAAACGTTAGCGCAAAATAAGACACAATCACAAGAACGGTGGATAGGACAACGCGCTTGGGAACAGGAAGCGCGTTGTTCTGTCCACCGTTCTTGAGATTGTGTATTATTATGCGCTAAACGTTTGTACATAGAACTATGCGCCGACTAGCCCAGCGACAAGTTCTACTTGAGTACATCAAAATAAATTGTCAAAAGATTGCGCAACTGCCAGGAATTGGCGGTTATTCTGTACATTCACGGAATTTCGCATCATATTAAGAAGATTGGTGGTAGGGCTGGTGTTAGAGTGGTTTTTTAACGCTCCTGAAAAACTCTCCAGGATTTGCAAGAGAGTGAATGTGGAGGATGCGGCCGTCGCTTGTTCGATAGGATAGGAAAACTTTTAATATCCAACAGAAAGAGGCTAGCCAGAGGGCTACCCGCCTAGACGACGGCCGAAAGGTCTTGACTCTCGGCGGCGGCTTTGGCCAGTCGGACGAGTTGTAACTGAGTCACCGGGTCGGAGCTCAGTAGTAAGGTCTCCCATTGATATTTTGTGTTAATACGTCGTCCCTCCCGGGGAGCATGAGGACATTCCCATAGTATGTGGTCCAAAATGGCCCTAAGTTCGCTGTTCGCGCATTTTTCTGAAAATTGCCCTGGGTACATAAGACTCCAGAGGGCCGGGTTTGGAAATGTGCAAGTTTGTAACCGGCGCCAGTTGATGGCTTGGTATCTGGACAAGGATCTATCCGCTGGAGGAAGTCTAGCTCGTTGCAAACGATAGTGTTGTGTAATTTCTCTGTAGGTCACCATGCGATCCCTGTCTGTAAAGGCCACCTCGCTCGGGTCCGCCCGGAAAGAAAAGCCTCGCGCGAACTCGTGGGCCGTCTCATTACCAGGCAGGGATGCATGTGCTGGTGTCCAGACTAGCGTAATTTTCCGGTCTATTACATGACGGCTTAGAATTGTATTCGTTAGAGGGGAGACCCGGCCCCTGCTGAAATTTAGTATGGCAACTTTGGAGTCACTGATGATGTATCTCGCTTTTGTGCCTACACAAGCCAGTGCAATGGCAGCTTCCTCTGCAGTCTCTGGGTTACCCGAGAGTATGGAGGCACTTATTTTGAGGAGTTGTTTATTATTGACGACCGCGACGGTCATCGTGTTCTTACCATATTCAGCGGCATCCACGTAGACCACGTCCTCGTCTTTGTAGGAGCGGAAGCGTTTCTCTAGCGCCTCTGCCCGCTTGGCCCGGCGCACTGAGTGATGAATAGGATGCATATTCCTGGGTAATGGGGGTACAACTATATTGTCTCGAATTTTTCCGAGCATGTCAACTTTGGCGGTTGTTCTGTTATCTCGGCTAAGATTGAGTTTTTCTAGAATGGCCTTGCCGGTTGTGGTCCCGGCTAAGCGTTCGATTTGGGACGTTCTCACTGCTTCCGTAATTTCTTCCAGGGTATTATGCATTCCCAGCTCTAGAAGGCGGTGAGTGGATGTACGGATGGGCAATCCTAGAGTTTGTTTCGTGCATCGCCTGATAATTCCATTTATCTTTTCCTTTTCTGAAACTTTAAGATCAAGGAAGGGGGCAGCATACGAGATACGGCTTACTACGAACGCCTGTACCAGCCGTAGGAGATTCTGCTCTTTCATGCCGTGTCTTCTGTTTGCAATCCGCTGTATGAGCCGCATAGTTTGTTGCGCGCAGTTTTCCATCTTAGTTATTGCATCACCGTTGTACCCGTTGCTTTGTATAATCATTCCTAAAATTCTGATTTTGTCAACATGAGGAATCTCCGCCCCTTGAGTTTGTAATTTGATGTTAGGGATGGTTCTAGTTTGTCTTTGATGCAGAGGTCTATAAAAAAGAAGTTCAGACTTCTGCGGCGAGCATTGCAAGCCCCTACGGCTGACAGTTTTCGACCTCATTTATGGCCTTCTGTAGCGTACTTTCGATGTGCGCGTCGTGGCCACGGGTCATCCACATGGTGATATCGTCCGCATACATGCAGACATTCAAGCCATCTATCCCCTCCAGTCTCTTCGGGAGCCGTATCATGGCCACGTTGAAGAGAATAGGGGAAAGTACCGAACCCTATGAGTGCCTATGCTGCCCAAGTGTATGTCTTGAGACTGACTTTCACCAAAGTGGATGCGCGCTATCCTGTCCGAAAGGAAATTGGCAATGTAGTTGTATGTGCGCTCCCCGACATTTAAAAGAGCCAGGTTTTCTAGTATCGCCTCGTGTTTTACATTATCGAAAGCTTTAGTGAGATCAAGTCCCACTATTACTTTCGCATCCAGCGACTTAGTGTCTAATATGTCATGTGTGGGCTGTATCATGACATCTTGCGTGGACAAATGCGATCTAAAACCTATCATCGAATGGGGGCATAAGTCGTTGTCTTCCATGTTCGAAGCGGCACCAGCAGCGATTCGTGGCCTGTAAAAAGAGCGTTGTGTACTCGATACCACTTGCCTGTGGTAAGCAGTACATTGGCCAAACTGGCAGGTGCCTTAATGAAAGGCTGAGGGAGCACGCAAGAGATGTCAAGAACAAGTCAGGTAGCAAAATGATTGACCATATTCGGAATTGCCGCAACTGCACTCCCGCGCTCGAAAAAACGTCAGTACTGCGCCGGTGCAAGACACAACTTGGAAGAGAGATAATTGAGGCTAATGAGATAGGAAAATCGGGTAACTCGTGTGTCAGCAATCCTTCAATTGTGCTCTCAAAAAAAGAAATCAGTTATCTTGCGCAGAATTAGAGCTCGAGTCATGCCCTCTCTAGTGCGATGATGGGATCTGTGCTGATCTGATATATATGTATGCGAAGGCTCTTCTTTCCCTCTTCTTGTTTTATAAGAGCAGCTGCTGTACTTAAGCAAATGTTCCATCAATAAGCACCTGAGTTGTTAGTAAGCGCTTGTCCTGTCTAGCTCGTTTTTGTGTCGTGTCTCTTGCGCAAAAAACCCAGAATGCTTAGGCACCAACTAGCCTGCAGAAACATACTCGCAAGTTATATCTCTAGTTCTGCAGGCGCTCCTTTCCTCTATTCCTTGTATCCGTCGCAACTTGTTCCCATCATTGCCCATGTGGCTTGCAAGTCCAGAGAACTTGGGTTCTGTATCCGAAAAAAGGTGCTTCCTGGCGAAGTTATAGCGCTGTTTGGCGGCTGCACACCTTCTCCCGGGCACGGAAGGAGAGTGTGCAAAATATTGCGTTCGGAGTACCAGAAGCAGTGCCGTCTGTTCAAAGAATTTCTGTGGATTCGGCTACAAGAGTGCACGCAGCCTTCCAGTGCTTCATCGCAATGGCGCCAATTCTGCGTGATGATCAACAATACTACAGAATTCCTGTGGCAACGAACACTTCCCTTCCTTCGACGGTGCGTACCAAAAGTGAACGCTGGACCTGGGAACAACGTCCACACGTTGGGGAATGTGTCACTTCCGAGGCAGACCCAGCAGGTACTCAGCCTCGGACCAAAGTTTGCCACCGAACCTCGGAAGTCTCCAGCTGAACTACTGGAAATGATCAGGCAAGTCTCGCGACATTCAGGGGCTGAAGCCGAGAGGTGTGTCTCCGAAGGCGTTGACTTCCTCCAACATCACAGGTCGTCGACTAGGACCCTACCTGTTGAAAAGACCATTAGGTACCTGAAGGATAATGCCTTGAATATCGTACCGGCCGATAAAAAGGAAGGCTTCTGTGTCCTGGAAAAAACGATGTAACTTCAGAAGGCTTCAGAAGCGATCGCTACAAATTTCAAAGAGTGTAAAAAGCTTTCACTCGCGAAAGTTAAGACAAAGGCAATGAAGTTTATCGAGACATTAAAGCTGGATGGGCTAGTACACTTTGTAGAGAAAGCTGAGAAGTTATCCTTAAACATGTTCTTCAGTGGCAAGACACACAAAGATGCATGCCCTTTCCGAGTGATTGTTTCCGTAAAGGGGTCCTGGCAGCAAGCCGTAGCCAGGTTCTTGCAGGAGAAGTTGAGTGTCTTAGAAATTAACGATCCCTTTAGGGTAAAAAATTCGGACGAAATAATAGAGTTTAGAAAATCAAATAACAGCAAACGCATGTATGCCCTGTCAGTATATATAAAGGACTTGTATTATTCCATACCTCACGATTGTCTCTTAAAAAGTGTCCGCGATTGTATTGACAGCCATGGTGCAACAGCCTTCCAGAATAATGCAGGTTTATCGGTTGACAACTTCATCGAACTGTTAACAATGTACCTGACTTCCACGTATGCGCAGTGAAAAAATATGACATTCATTCAGAAACAAGGAATATGCATTGGATCCTGCCTAGCACCATGTCTTAGTGACATCTTTTTAGCGACACGTGACAAGGTGCTGCATGACTGCCTTCGCGACACTAACGTTTTAAAGCTTTTTAGATTTGTTGATGATTTCATTGTGTTCGTGGATTGTGACAAAGAATCTTTTTCTCCTAGTGTACATAAGCATCTAACGACGTTTTCAGAGTGCCTAGCACCATTAGAATTGACGCACGAGTTACCGGAAGCTAATTTCATCAGGTTTTTAGATATAGGGCTTTATTTTTCAAGTGAACACGTATGTTGGGCCTTTGAGCCCAGAGGCAACAAGCCCCTGCTTCCCTTCAGCTCGGCACACTCCAAAGCCGTAAAACGAGGCATTGTGAAATCGTGCCTTTCCAACGCTCTGAGC
This sequence comes from Amblyomma americanum, assembly GCF_052857255.1. Taxonomy (NCBI): domain Eukaryota; kingdom Metazoa; phylum Arthropoda; class Arachnida; order Ixodida; family Ixodidae; genus Amblyomma; species Amblyomma americanum. Next base: position 91,529,498 of record NC_135503.1, read on the forward strand.
AAGTCCTGCCTGCATTTGGTAGGACGCAGCTTTGACATCCAGTTGCAGCGCCTTTCGAGCGCAGGCTGCCAGCGGGCCTTGCTGGCATCAACTGCCGAGAACCTGCTGAAGAAACCAGCCAGCATACCCGATCAAATTGACCGGACGAAATTGGCGGTTATTCCGTACATTCACGGAATTTCGCATAATATTAAGAAGATCGGTGCTAGGGCTGGTGTTAGAGTGGTTTTTAACGCTCCTGAAAAACTCTCCAGGATATGCAAGAGAGTGAATGCGGAGGATGCGGCCGTCGCTTGTTCGAAGCGGCACCAGCAGCGATTCGTGGCCTGTAAAAAGAGCGTTGTGTACTCGATACCACTTGCCTGTGGTAAGCAGTACATTGGCCAAACTGGCAGGTGCCTTAATGAAAGGCTGAGGGAGCACGCAAGAGATGTCAAGAACAAGTCAGGTAGCAAAATGATTGACCATATTCGGAATTGCCGCAACTGCACTCCCGCGCTCGAAAAAACGTCAGTACTGCGCCGGTGCAAGACACAACTTGTAAGAGAGATAATTGAGGCTAATGAGATAGGAAAATCGGGTAACTCGTGTGTCAGCAATCCTTCAATTGTGCTCTCAAAAAAAGAAATCAGTTATCTTGCGCAGAATTAGAGCTCGACACATGCCTTCTGTAGTGCGATGATGGGATCTGTGCTGATCTGATATATATGTATGCGAAGGCTCTTCTTTCCCTCTTCTTGTTTGATAAGAGCAGCTGCTGTATTTAAGCAAATGTTCCATCAATAAACACCTGAGTTGTTAGTAAGCGCTTGTCCTGTCTACCTCGTTTCTTTTGTGTCGTGTCTTTTGCGCAAAAAACCCAGAATGCTAAATTAATGGTTGATCACGAGAGGTTTGTCACCCAGTAAACGCTGCGGCCTATTGCTGCAGTGCCGCGTATCTATATACCACAACGTTGTCAGCGCAAATGCATTCAGCCCACATCTCTCTCACCACCGTCAAGTACATCAAAGCGAGATTGAGGCGTCCACTGACACATGGAGCCAGTTATGCGCCCTACCGTTCCTCAACATCATCTGTGTAGAACGTTGTCAACGGCAACGCCAATGAACACTGAACACAGACAGCCTATAGAAACACAGGCGCGGCTGAATGACGTCATAGGTATCACGTGGTTTCTCTTGTGTTGAACGTGAAATTTGCGCAGACAGCGAAGAAGCTACAGAGGGAAGTAGTAAAGCTTTCGCTTTAAATATATGATCTGAATCTGGTGCACATGGAGCAGGAACGCCGGTACTATAATCAGTCGCGGGGTAATGACGCCCATTAGACCCGCATTGGACGCTGCTCGAGCACAGATCAGGGTGGTCGGCCAAGACGTTCTGTTCCGAAGGCTTCTGCGCTTATCGCCTAACACCTCATTTCAGTGTTATCTATGCAAGCCCCTTCGTAGTTTGGCTTCGCATCATTGGTCAAACTGCGATAACGGCCAGCGGAAATTTTCCCTGAGCATACAGCTCAGGCTGCGAGCGCTAGCTGGGCCGGCACACCTTTTCATGAAAATGAAAATTGGTTTTGGGGGAAAGGAAATGGTGCAGTATCTGTCGCACGTATCGGCGGACACCTGGACCGCGCCGTAATGGAAGGGGTAAAGGAGGGAGTGAAAGAAGAAAGGAAAAAATAGGTGCCGTAGTGGAGGGCTCCGGAATAATTTCGACCACCTGGGGTTCTTTAACGTGCACTGACATAGCACAGCACACGGGCGCCTTTGCATTTCGCCTCCATCGAAACGCTGCAGCCGCGGTCCGCTTCATCGTAGTTCTAGAATATTTTTAAGAAAATAGCTTTGGTCCTGCCTCTGTTCTTATCTTACACACTTAATCATGATACGCTAAATAGGCCGTGCATACATGACAACGGAGCGTGGGCATTTATGCGTCTACACTCTGTTCAGCTGCTCTTTCTGAGAAATAAAAGCTGCAGTCGTCAATGACACCTGTGCTTCGTGCGAAACGACTGCAGACTATCGGCGCTCCCGATGGATATGGCACGACTACCTTCGAACTTCGTTGCCTGAGGCTAATACACGCCGGGCGACCGGCAGGCGCCTTCGCGTCCGGTGGAATTGTCTACGGTTATCGGAAGAATGTCGGGGCTTACCTCTACAAAGGACAAGCCGGAGTCGAAGCTGTCCGCAGTCTGCCCGTGTCTCGCTTCAGTCTCCGCTATGGAAGGACGCCTGGTGGAAACGAGGGAACGGGTGAGCGGCGTGCTCATGTCACCAGTATTCTTGGAACAGTTGGGACCCGGCACTCCTGCGTCGCTGATGGCGGTAGAACGACCTAGGTGGCAGCGGTCAGCGAGAATGGTTGGCTGGACGAGCGGCTACGAGCGCTGGGTCGAGGCATCCGGCAAATGGAGGCACGAGCACGACACGAGTAGACGGCGGTGATGATGATGAACACGTGGACGGTATGACGTAATTCGCGAGTGATACAGAAGGAGAAGGAATGCCACGTAGGCGAAGAGGAGGAGGCAGAGCTAAAAAAAGAAGTGGTGGTGGTAGTGGTTGTTTATTCAAATAATAGTAAAAAGGAAGGAAAAGATTTTTGCTTGCCCCGGCATCTGCCATCGATACTGAAGCACCTGAGCTGGGGCAGCGGAAATAAAGGATAGCAGGCAGAATGGAGAAATGAAATGAAAGAGGTAAGGGGACAGGACGTGGGGACAGGACGAGGGGATAGGGGGAGAAGTAATATGTACAAAATATTCACACAATAAGAAATGTGTCCAGGTTGTGCGCGTGATTAGTTCATTTTAGAAGAATTAAATCACACACGCGCACAGCACTGTGTTGGCTACAACTGGAGTGGGGCGTCCAGTTATTAATCGTTCAAGGTAGAACTCGCGGAGCGTTCGGTCACTGCGTGTAACTACCTGACGGAGAACAGACGGGACGTCAAGCCAGTGTGTTCGAGTAATGCACAGAGGAATGCACAATGTTCGCTCACGAGTGCGCGCACTGCCCTGCGGCCACAATAGCGTCTTGATGGAGTCTGGTAGTATGCCCTGCGCCCTATAGGCCGCGAGCATATCGCGACGAGCATCGGCGAACGCGGCACAGTGAAGGAGCAGGTGCTCTAGTGTTTCCACTGCACCGCATCCGTCACACACATCACTCGTCGCGATTCCGTGACGCACCCGTCGTTCCCCGTGCCAAACGCAGCCAATGCGTGCGCGGAGGACCCGGGAACTCCGGCTCGACTACTGATCCGGAGTTCCCGGGTTCGAACCCGACCGCGGCGGCTGCGTTTTTATGGATGAAAAACGCTAAGGCGCCCGTGTGCTGTGCGATGTCAGTGCACGTTAAAGATCCCCAGGTGGTCGAAATTTTTCCGGAGCCCTCCACTACGGCACCTCTTCTTCCTTTCTTTCACTCCCTCCTTTATCCCTTCCCTTACGGCGCGGTTCAGGTGTCCAACGATATATGAGACAGATACTGCGCCATTTCCTTTCCCCAAAAAAACCAAATATTATTAATTATTATTATCATTGCACGTTGTCACCGTGTAAGTCTGCGACAGCCGGTGATACTGTCGATACGCTCACCTCCTTCGATGCGTGGTTCGGGGTTCTGCATTCGGAAATGGTCGTGAATGGCCGCGCGCACGTCCTCCAGCGCAAGAGGCAGATCGCTGGCAGGTAGTTGTTGTTGCTGCCTGAAAAGATGATGGCACATACCCACGGTGGGGGATTGGCCAGGGTTTGGTGCAGGTCCAAACAGGGAATGTCTAATCTAAGTGAATCTCTACCGATTTATCAATGAAGATTGTGAGTGAAAAGGAAATCCTTAATTTGATTGAGCATGAGGAAATCGGGTTGTAAATCAAGGAAACAAAGCCGTGCGAGTAGAATTACAAATGTGAGGATTGATAAGAAAGCAAGTAATTTTGAGAGAATGAAAGTTTTAAAGAATAAAAAAATAATAAATACATCTAGAAATTAACACAAAAATCTCCCAGTTGCACTGATATACTTGTGGGGTAGTTGGCACACTTGCCAAATGGCATGCCCTTTGACGGTTGCACCGAATGAGAGGAGGACGGGAAGAGTAAACGGCAGTCCTAATTGAGCGAGCGGATTTACCAAAAACTGAATTCAGGTAGTTGGTGTGCAGCGGTCGCGAGGTCGTCAGCTTCTTCATTGCCGGTGATGCCGCAGTGACCGAGCACCCACTGGGCACGCACGGCACATCCTCTCTGCGCGAGGCGAGGCGCTCGATGCTCGAGCGAATTGCCCGCACTAGTGGAGTACCGCGGCCGTTAGATTGCAGGCGGCGGAGGGCGGCGTGGGAGTCGCACAGCAGAGCACTCCTGGGCGGCGGAGGGCTGAGGGTGAGCAGCGGGTCCAGCCCGAGCCCGATCCCCATCAACTCCGCCGTGGTGGAGGAGCCCAGGAAGGTTGCGTGTTGATGGCTGTGCAGTCGCAGGGCGGGGATGGTAGCCGCCGCAGCAAGGGAGCAGCTGTCGCGGGCCACTGAGCCGTCGGTGTACACGAGGAGATGGTCCTGCAGCTCCTCGAGTATGACGGTTCTGGCCAGCTGCTGCACAGCACGGAGGGGTGTTCTCCGCTTTCCCGCAATGCCGACGATCTCTCGCTGTACCTCCGAGGCAGCAGGCCAGGGCGAGCAGGACCCGTGCACATACTCGATGAGTCATTAATGAAATGGCTATTATAGTCGTCTTTGCTATTAACAAAAATAAAATTGAAAACTGGTTCTTAAGAGAAGGAAATGGCGGAGTAATAATAATAACAATTGGATTTTGGGGAAAGAAAATAGCGCAGTATGTGTCTCATACATCGTTGGACACCTGAACCGCGCCGTAAGGTAAGGGATAAAGGAGAGAGTGAAAGAAGTAAGGAAGAAAGAGGTGCCGTAGTGGAGGGCTCCGGATTAATTTCGACCGGGATCTTTAACGTGCACTGACGTCGCACAGCACACGGGCGCCTTAGCGTTTTGCCTCCATAAGAACACAGCCGCCGTGGTCGGGTTCGAACCCGGGAACTCCGGATCAGTAGCCGAGCGCCCTAACCACTGAGCCACCGCGGCGGGTAAAATGCCGGAGTAACTGTCTGACATCTCGGTGGACACCCGAACCATGCCGTAGTGGAAGGGAGGAAGGTGGGCAGAAAGAAGAGAGAAATAGGTGCCGTAGTAGAGAGAGGGGGGAACAATTTGAGAAAGAAATTCGTACTGATCCGGAGTTCCCGGGTTCGAACCCGACCGCGGCGGCTGCGTTTTTATGGAGGGAAAACGCAAGCGCGTCCGTGTGCTGTGCGATGTCAGTGCACGTGAAAGATCCCCAGGTGGTCGAAATTATTCCGGAGCCCTCCACTACGGCACCTCTTTCTTCCTTTCTTCTTTCAGTCCCTTGTTTATCCCTTCCCTTACGGGCGGTTCAGGTGTCCAACGATATATGAGACAGATACTGCGCCATTTCCTTTCCCCAAAAATTGGTTATAATAATTGTTTTTTTTGGGGGGGGGGGGAAAGGAAATGGCGCAGTATCTGTCTCATATATCTTTGGACACCTGAACCGCGCCGTAAGGGAAGGGATAAAGGAGGGAGTGAAAGAAGAAAGGAAGAATAGGTGCCGTAGTGGAGGGCTCCGCAATAATTTCGGCCACCTGGTGATCTTAACGTGCACTGACATCGCACAGCACACGGGCGCCTTAGCGTTTTTCCTCCATAAAAACGCAGCCGCCGCGGTCGGGTTCGAACCCGGGAACTCCGGATCAGTAGTCGAGCGCCCTAACCACTGAGCCACCGCGGCGGGGTCTCCCCAAAAACCAATTATAAGAAATTCGGGGCACGCCCTGGCACGCCCCTGAAAAAAATGAAAATTTGTTTTTGAGGAAAGGAAATGACACAGTATCTGTCTCAGCTCTTCGTGGACACCCGAAGCGCAGCATAAAGGAAGGCATAAAAGAGGGAGTAAAAGAAAAAAATTGGCAGCGCCTTAGCACAGCTATTCCAGGATATACGTAGCCAGACCTGCAGTTCGCCTCTGGTCTGGTGGTAGTAAGAAGTAAGTGGTTTTTACTAAAATATTGATTAAGAGGAAGGAAAGGAATTTTACCAGCCCCGGCATCTGCCATCGATACTGAAGCACCTGAGCTGGGGCAGCGGAAATAAAGGATAGCAGGCAGAATGGAGAAATGAAATGAAAGAGGTGAGGGGACAGGAAGAGAGGATAGGTAATATACACAAACTACACAATGTAATCATGCAGTGTTCCGTGTACGTCTGTGTGTGCGTGGTTGGTTTAGGTTCGTTTTTGGGGTTTGATGTCCCAAAGTAGCTCAGACTATGGGGGACGCCGTAGTACAGGGCTCTGTATAATTTCGACCACCTGGGGATCTCCCGCGTGCACTGAGGTCGCACAGCACAGGGGCGCCTTTTGCGTTTCGCCTCCGAAGAAACGACCGCGCGAACAAGACGGAAATGAACAAAGAGTACGCGGTTTCGCTGGTTTGTTATGTGAATCACATTAGACATCATATACAGGTGGTTTACAAACTCACGACCTGGTATGTAACACGTGAAGAAGAAGAGCGTGTAAGCATTCTGCACGCCCCTGCTACCGGCGAAGCTTTTATACCCCTCAGCCACCGATGGATGCGCCCTCTGCGTCTCGCGCATTTCTCGTCACGTGACCCCTCAGGCGCAGTAGATTTCGGTGGGGCCTCGTTGCACTAATCCAGGCGGAGCAGTAAGAGCAGAACTAGGGATTTGCGTGGGCTAATGGCTATTGCTGATTAATGCTCTGCCGCTTCTTCCGCGCCCAGGTAGCAATGTTTCTCTTTAACAGAATGCGCTCTTCATTTCGAAGCATCAGCTCCTCTCAATGCTATATCTGTCTGGTCCAATTTTTAAGTCTCGTTTTCGTGCAATGAGCGCTTCGTGTTGTACTTCCTTTTCCCCTTGTCCGGACCCCGTAGAGTATCTGTTACGGGTCCAATTGGACTTATTTTTGGAAATGTGGAGGAAAGTTTGAAGGATGCTTCACTCCCGCCACCGGTTGGCCCGGTATTACACTACCTCCGGGGTCGGCCTTGTCTTTAGCGCGTCTTTTCTATCCCATCTTTCAACTCTCCTACTTTCTGCACGTGGTAGCAATTGTGGTTCGTCTTGAGCCAGTGAGCAGGCCTGTGCACTTTCCTTTTCTTCCTTCCTGGCAACAACAACAGACAGACGGACGGACGGACGGACGGACGGACGGACAGACAGACAGACAGACAGACGGACAGACGGACAGACAGACAGACAGACAGAGACAGACGGACAGACAGACAGACAGACAGACAGACAGACAGACAGACAGACAGACAGACAGACAGACAGACAGACAGACAGACTTCCTTTCAGCAACTTCAGTCAGTAAGAGCGACGGAACCCACCTTAAATAGCCAGCGCTTTTCCGGGCATTCGCCTAGTGGCAGTTGATCGTCTGAAAGTCCCACGTACTTTGGTCTCTATTTGGTGGAAACCACTTCGTATACTGCTGCTGGAAAAGAAAAAAACTTTGCTGTGGGCTGAACCTGGTTAGCGAGAGAGAGCTGTGATGTATCGGCAAGTAGACGCGGCTTGGCCTCTGACCTTGAGTGCGTTCCGCGCACTGCATTTGCAACGCGCCCACCCTGACAGGTAGCGGTTAAATTAATGGTTGATAGCGAGAGGTTGGTCAGCCAAGGAACGCTGTGGCTCACTCCTGCAGTGGCGCGTTGCTCCCACAAGGTTGTCTCTGCCACAATGCTGTCAGCGCAAATGCATGCAGCCCACATCTCTCTCCCCCACCGGCAGGTACCTCAAAGCGTGATGGAGGCATCCACTGCCCCAGGGAGCCAGTCCTTTTCTCAAAATCATCGAAGTCTAGAGCGGTGTCAACGCTAACGGCAATGAACACAAAGAACGCCTAGGGTCTATAGCGTCCGTGCCGCGTTTCTACTACAACTTTGTGAATGCCAACGCATGCAGCGCACGTCTGTCAGTACCGAGCGCGACTGAGGTCTCCGCCGTCCCAGGGGGCCAGTTATGCGCCTTTCCTTTGCTTTCGAAGAAAATTGAAATTTGTTTTGTTGCGAAAGCAACACTACGCCAACCAGGCAGCCCCGCCGCGGTGGCTCAGTGGATAGGGCGCTCGACTACAGATCTGGAGTTCCCGGGTTCGAACCCGACCGCGGCGGCTGCGTTTTTATGGAGGAAAAACGCTAAGGCGCCCGTGTGCTGTGCGATATCAGTGCACGTTAAAGATCCCCAGGTGGTCGAAATTATTCCGGAGCCCTCCACTACGGCACCTCTTCCTTTCTCGTTTCACTCCCTCCTTCATCCCTTCCCTTACGGCGCGGTTCAGGTGTCCAACGATATATGAGACAGATACTGCGCCATTTCCTTTCCCCCAAAACCAATTATTATTATTATTATTAACCAGGCAGCCAGCTCGGCTCGTCGCGTGGTCGAACTTCAGCCGTCTGCAGTGGCCCACGAAAGATCTCCAGCCGCCATTGCCTCTAGCAACGCCGCAGCCGCGCTCCAACAGACAGATGCTGCCGCTCGCTCCACCGGATGTGGTCTCCTGGGGTAGAGGGAGAGGAGGTGTCGCCTCGCTGGGTATATATATAGGTGTGTGTGTGTGTGTGTGTGTGTGTGTGTGTGTGTGTGTGTGTGTGTGTGTGTGTGTGTGTGTGTGTGTGTGTGTGTGTGTGTGTGTGTGTGTGTGTGTGTGTGTGTGTGTGTGTGTGTGTGTGTGTGTGTGTGTGTGTGTGTGTGTGTGTGTGTGTGTGTGTGTGTGTGTGTGTGTGTGTGTGTGTGTGTGTGTGTGTGTGTGTGTGTGTGTGTGTGTGTGTGTGTGTGTGTGTGTGTGTGTGTGTGTGTGTGTGTGTGTGTGTGTGTGTGTGTGTGTGTGTGTGTGTGTGTGTGTGTGTGTGTGTGTGTGTGTGTGTGTGTGTGTGTGTGTGTGTGTGTGTGTGTGTGTGTGTGTGTGTGTGTGTGTGTGTGTGTGTGTGTGTGTGTGTGTGTGTGTGTGTGTGTGTGTGTGTGTGTGTGTGTGTGTGTGTGTGTGTGTGTGTGTGTGTGTGTGTGTGTGTGTGTGTGTGTGTGTGTGTGTGTGTGTGTGTGTGTGTGTGTGTGTGTGTGTGTGTGTGTGTGTGTGTGTGTGTGTGTGTGTGTGTGTGTGTGTGTGTGTGTGTGTGTGTGTGTGTGTGTGTGTGTGTGTGTGTGTGTGTGTGTGTGTGTGTGTGTGTGTGTGTGTGTGTGTGTGTGTGTGTGTGTGTGTGTGTGTGTGTGTGTGTGTGTGTGTGTGTGTGTGTGTGTGTGTGTGTGTGTGTGTGTGTGTGTGTGTGTGTGTGTGTGTGTGTGTGTGTGTGTGTGTGTGTGTGTGTGTGTGTGTGTGTGTGTGTGTGTGTGTGTGTGTGTGTGTGTGTGTGTGTGTGTGTGTGTGTGTGTGTGTGTGTGTGTGTGTGTGTGTGTGTGTGTGTGTGTGTGTGTGTGTGTGTGTGTGTGTGTGTGTGTGTGTGTGTGTGTGTGTGTGTGTGTGTGTGTGTGTGTGTGTGTGTGTGTGTGTGTGTGTGTGTGTGTGTGTGTGTGTGTGTGTGTGTGTGTGTGTGTGTGTGTGTGTGTGTGTGTGTGTGTGTGTGTGTGTGTGTGTGTGTGTGTGTGTGTGTGTGTGTGTGTGTGTGTGTGCTTCGCCTCAGTGGATTCGCTCACGCCTCTCCCCATTGAAACGTACCAATCCGCCATGATATCTGATACCTGATTTATTATATGCTGCGGGTCTTTAAGCCGAAGATATTGAACTTATTTTCGGAATATCGCGGAATGCTTGGCTTGAAGCACTCTGGCACGGGTCGGCCCGGTATTGCACAGCCTCCGGGATCGGCCTGGGGCATAACAGCGCGCGCCTTGTCTTTGTATCTTTGCTCTCCTATCCTTTAACTCTCCTTTTTTTCTCCTACTTTCAGCACGCGGCAGCGAGCGTGGTTCGGCTTGAGCCAGTAGGCAGCCTCAAGCACTTTCCTTTTCTTTCTGCCTATCAGCTACAGCAGCAGTAGTCAGTGGATTCTAGTCGTTATGGAGAGCGCGAAAGAGAGACAACAACGAAAGAACGAAGCCAGGCGGAGACAACGCGCTCAAGAGACGGCATAAGAACGCGCCGCACAACTCGTGAAGCGCCGTAACAAAGATGCGGCTAGAAGTCGTGTTACGTCCCGGAGTGACTCTTCAACTGCGGAAGAGACCGGTCTGAGTTATCGAGTGCGTCGGAATGAGACGCTGCGTAGACGACGTGCCGAGGAAACGAAGCTTTCGCAATTCAACGAGGGTTAACCAGACCTAACCACACCCAATTTTTTAAAATTGATTTTGAAGAAGGAAACGCGGCGGCAGCGTTTCGATGGAGGCGAAACGCTAAGCCACTCGTGTGCTGTGCGATGTCGGTGCACTTTAAAGATCCCCACGTGGTCGAAATTATTCCAGTGTCCTCCACTACGGCACCTCTTTCCTACTTTATCCCTTACGGCGCAGTTCAGTTGTCCCCGATATGTGAAACAGATACTACTGCGCCATTTCCTTTTCCCAAAAACAAATTTTCAATTTTTGAAGCGAGAAGCTTGTCTACGCCTGCTTTTCCAGCCGTCAGAAGGGGCCGCAAGTTTGACCTTGAATGTAGCTAGAGGTCACGGTGGCCGCAAGTTTCACCTTGAATGTAGGTAGAGGTCAAACCATGAGCATAACTGGTGGTAGCCAGGTTCGACCCATGACGTCGGCTACAGCAGCGACACCAGCGGCTGTCACACCGTCTATTTCGACTTGTACCTTTGACCTTGACCTCCGGTCAAGCGGGAAACCGTCTTCCAGCATCGCATGCGCAGGTCATGACAGTGGGTTCTGCAGATACTGCGAACCGGCCGCGGTGGCTCAATGGTTAGGACTCTCGGCTATTGATCCGGATTTCCCGGGTTCGAACCCGACCGCTGCGGCTGCGTTTTTATGAAGGCAAAAGTTAAGGCGCCCATGTGCTGTGCGATGTCAGTGCACGTTAAAGATCCCCGGGTGGTCGAAATTATTCCGGAGCCCTTCACTTCGGCACCTTGGAGAAATTGGGCGCCATCGCGAACTTACCATCGCTTGGAGGAGGACGGAGCTGTGCTGACGTGTCTCGCATGGGCTCCCGCCTCGAAGCCACTTTTCGGCAGAAAGAGTCAGCCTTCGGGCTCGAATATTTTGGACGACATCCGGGCCATTGTCCAGTGCCTGCTGCAGCCGGATTTTGCCAATCTACGGACACCTAGGCATATTGTCGGCTGACTGCCGGCCTAGCCATTGAGCTCGACCTAGCTCGTCACCTCTCCGCCGGGAACTGAGCGCCCAGGGACCCGCACAGATGGAGTACGCCGTGGAAGGCGAGAAAATATCACCGTCGGAGCTCGAGGCCGGAAAATGGGAAACCATTCTTCGTTACCGCGACCGACAACGAGGCCTGAAGAATAAAGGGCCCGCATCAACCGACGACGAGCCTGCGCAGGGGCACAGCCGAGGCAAGTCTAATTCCAATTTTCCATCGCGAAAGAACGGGAAGAAGCTACTTGCACTCAGCAAGAAAGCCCTTCTCCCGCGCTTACCGACCGACGACTACAAAATCGTCTGCCGACCAAAAGGTTGGAATCTGAGGGACTTTGCGCCCGGACTACTACTCTTCTGCGCATGCGAGGTGGCCAGGCTGCCGTATGATACGGTGAAGAATGAAGACATTATCAGAGTGAATACGGCCAACAACACCTTTACGCTATGCACGCCCGATCGTCAACGGGCGACTGCATACGCCAATATTGAAAACCTGAACCTCCAAGGTCAAACCTACAACGTAACGTCGTACGTGGCGGCGCCCGAAGACTCGGTAAAAGGGGTCATTTACAACGCCTACGCGGGAGACTCGCCCGAAGCGGTTCGCCAAGGCTTCGGAAACCGAAACGCAGGAATAGAAGTTGTGGATGCCCGAAGGATCGGGAAATCCAGAACAATACAAATCACCTTTTTTGGAAAGAAGCTACCCAGCCAAGTAATCTATCAGTGCGGCGTCTTTCGGGTCCACCCGTTCAGGGAGCAACATGAGGTATGCTACAACTGCAGGAGAGTAGGACACCGGGCCGATGTCTGCTACAAACCTACAACGAACCTTTGCCGCCGCTGCGGAGAAAATCACTCGCCTCCACCTGAGGGAGAACAGCCAACCTGCCAACCCGTATGCATCTTCTGCAACGGGGGCCACAACACAGGCAGCCGGAACTGCAAATTCCGGCTGATCAACAAGAACAAACAAGGAACGCCCCATGGCAACCAGACACCCAAGCGAGGGGACAACGACTCATCACTACACGGACACCAGTCTAGGCCCAGGAAGAAGGAACACGGTGCTACCGGAAAAGGAGGAAGCCACAGCCGGAACAACTCCAGCTCCTTCCCGCCCCTGGGGAACCCTGCAGGGAACGACAAGAGAAGCTCAAGCCGCGGACGCAGCGATAGCCGCTCCAATAAAAAGGTGAGCTGGCCAGCAGAGGCCTCCCAATCTATTGACGCTCGAGAGAAGGAGTTTCAGATCCAACTACAATCCCGAGACAGAGAAATTGCCAGCCTTAAAAAAGAGTTGGCTGACATTAAACGCCTGTTACAAGCTCATCAGGTACAGAATTCCACTGCGGCTAGAATGCCACCCACCGCGTCCCAGGATTCGACCAATAATGCGATGGAAACAGACGCTATTTGCCACACTCCCTCCAACGCGTCCCAGTCTTCAGCCCATAACGCGACGGACACAGACGCCAGAATAGCAACTAAAAGACCGCATCCTACAAAGGAAGGCGAGGAATCCAGAAGAAAGGCCGAGGCTTCGGAAGCCGACACCCCGCAGCCGTCGAAAGCGCCTACCAAACTCAGGGTGGTGGTGGTAGTGGTTTTATTAAAAATAATAGTAAAAAGGAAGGAAAAGATTTTTGCTAGCCCCGGCATCTGCCATCGATACTGAAGCACCTGAGCTGGGGCAGCGGAAATAAAGGACAGCAGGCAGAATGGAGAAATGAAATGAAAGAGGTGAGGGGAGAGGAATAGAGGACAGGGGGAGAAGTAATATGTACAACCTATTTACACAATAAGTAATGTGTCCAGGTTGTGCGCGTGATTAGTTCATTTAAGAGGAATTAAATCACACACGCGCACAGCACTGTGTAGGTTACAACTGGAGTGGGGCGTCCAGTTATTAATCGTTCAAGGTAGAACTCGCGGAGCGTTCGGTCACTGCGTGTAACTACCTGACGGAGAACAGACGGGACGTCAAGCCCGTGTGTTCGAGGAATGCACAGAGGCTCACCAAAGTTCGCTCACGAGTGCGCGCACTGCCCTGCGGCCACAATAGCGTCTTGATGGAGTCTGGTAGTATGCCCTGCGCCCTATAGGCCGCGAGCATATCGCGACGAGCATCGACGAACGCGGAGCAGCGAAGGAGCAGATGTTCTAGTGTTTCCACTGCACCGCATCCGTCACACACATCACTCGTCGCGATTCCGTGACGCACCCGTCGTTCCCCGGGCCACACGCAGCAAATGCGCGCGCGGAGGATCATTGCACGTTGCGACCGTGTAAGTGCGCGACAGCCGGTGACACTGTCGATGCGCTCACCGCCCGCGATGCGTCGGTCGGGGTGCTGCTTTCGGAGATGGTCGTGAATGGCCGCACGCATGTCCTCCAGCGCAAGGGGCAGATCGCTGGCAGGTAGTTGGTGTGCAGCGGTCGCGAGGTCGTCAGCTTCTTCGTTGCCGGCGATGCCGCAGTGACCGGGCACCCACTGTGCACGCACGGCACAACCTCTCTGCGCGAGGCGCTCGATGCGCGAGCGAATTTCCCGCACTAGTGGGGTACCGCGGCCGTTAGATTGCAGGCGGCTGAGGGCGGCGCGGGAGTCGCACAGCAGAGCACTCCTGGGCGGCGGAGGGCCGAGGGTGAGCAGCAGGTCCAGCCCGAGCCGGATCCCCATCAACTCCGCCGTGGTGGAGGAGCCCAGGAAGGTTGCGTGTTGCTGGCTGTGCAGTCGCAGGGCGAAGATGGTGGCCGCCGCAGCAAGGGAGCAGCTGTCGCGGGTCACTGAGCCGTCGGTGTACACGAGGAGATGGTCCTGGAGCTCCTCGTGTATGACGGCTCTAGCCAGCTGCTGCACAGCGCAGACATCAATACTCTGTCAGAGAGAACTAGCGCTATATCAACAGAACAAGCAACCTTCCAAGGCCTCGTTACTACCAAATTTGCAGAGATAGATATTCGCTTTGCAACACTAGAGGGACAGGTATCCCAAATAGCCACCTGCATGCAGCAAATAATGGATAGGCTTACAACTATCGAGGCCCGCCTACCCCCCACCTTGGATCTGTCCACGACGCCACAACCATCTATAACCCAACATGGCACCACTCCAAAAATTTGAAATTTGGCAATGGAACTGCAGAGGCTTCCGCCGCAAGCGGGCCCACTTGCAGCTCCACATCCAACAAGCACCGTCTGTTCCAACCCCAGACGTGATTGCATTGCAAGAAGCTAGCGGCAGGGCTACACTGCCAGGCTATAAAGCATATCTGCCACCTCATTATGATACTAGTAACGCAGAGGGCTCCTTCACAGCCACTCTGGTGCATAGAAATATCACCGCAATTCAACATTTTATAAATGATTCGGAAGAAGATTACACCCTACTTGAAATAGTACCAAGGCAAAAAAGAGGCTCAAATCTCTTCATCCTTAATGTATACAACCCTCCCAGAAACAAAGGCAATGGACTCCCACACTTGTTGATAAACACAGTAAAGCTGGCTGCTAGGGCTCAACTATTAATTGTGGGAGACTTCAACGCTCAACACCCAGCATGGGGATATACCAAAGCAACTCCGAAAGGGAACCTGCTCTGGCAAATCATACAGTCACTAGGGCTCACAACGCTAAACAATCCGAGCGACCACACACGCATGGGTAACAGTGTATGTGTCGACACATCTCCAGACTTATCCTTCTCTAAAAACGTCAAGGACGCAAAGTGGGTTAACACCGGGCAAAACCTTGGTAGTGATCACTTCATCCTTAGCATCACCTTCCCCACGACAAAACTTAAAAACAAAGCAAAAGAAATACGAACCACGGATTGGGACAAGTTCAGGCAACTTCGCGACAAAACAGCTCCAAAGGAGATCTCTAACCTTAGCGACTGGGTTATCTCCCTGAATGAGGATGACAGCTCCACTAGCGTTGTGGTGCCAGTTGAGAAGGAGGAGCAGATTGCAGACTCAAAACAGTTACACCTGTGGCAGGCACAAAAAGGCCTCCAAAAACGCTGGAAACAGCATAAACACAACAAGCGACTACGCAAAAAGATCGCTGAAATCGAGAGGCGAATCGAGGAACATACACTTACTCTCCAAACACAACAATGGAACCAAATATGTGAAAGCGTCAATGGACAGCTCGGAAATAAGAAGACATGGCATCTTCTAAGACACCTGCTCGATCCAGAACAAACACGTCCCGTGCAACAAAGTCAACTGTACAGACTCATACATAAATATGAGGGTACAACTGAAGACCTAATCAAAGAGCTAGCAGAACGTTATCTAAACACGGATGATAGTACCACACAACCAGACTACCGGGGGACTCCTAATCCAAATTTAGACGCAGACATCAAAGACGCAGAGGTCTGGTACGCAATTGGAAAACTGCGGACAACAACTGCGGCAGGACCAGACAAAGTAACAAATAAGACTCTCAGGAACTTAGACGCAACGTCGATCGCGGCGGTTACAGACCTTATGAGCAAATACTGGCATGCAGGCAACATACCACCAGAGTGGAAACACGCGAAAATCACTTTTATTCCTAAAGCGGGTAAGAAACTCAGCACTGAGAATCTACGCCCAATTTCATTAACATCATGCCTAGGCAAATTCATGGAGCATGCCATCCTCAATAGGCTCCAAAACTATGCGGAGGACATGAACCTCCTACCTGAAACAATGTTAGGATTCAGGGCCCAACTATCTACCCAGGACATTCTCTTGCAGCTTAACAAGGACATCATTGAAGCTGACGAGGGAACAGGAACGAAAGCAATATTGGGTTTAGACCTTGTTAAAGCTTTCGACAACGTCACCCACAAAGCCATCTTGACAAACTTGTCAGAAATCAACCCCGGAGAAAGGACGTACAACTACATCCGATCCTTCCTCACTAACAGAACAGCAGTGATAACGGTCGGAACAATAGAGTCTGCCCCAATCAAACAAGGAAGTAAAGGAACGCCACAGGGCTCCGTCCTGTCCCCTTTACTTTTTAACCTCTCCCTCATCAAAATTCTCCCCAAACTGGCACAAATACCAGACCTACATCACACGTTCTATGCAGATGACATCACACTTTGGGTAACCAAAGGATGCGAAGGCTACATAGAAGACACACTCCAAGCAGCACTGGACATCATCGAGGCATGCGCATGGGATTCCGGCCTCACTTGTTCTGAGCGAAAATCTGAACTCTTCGTGATCCGTCGTAAACAAAGAGGTAGGCGTACCACGACATCCCCCCCGCAAATAAACGTCTATGTCAATGGACGATCTGTAAAAGAGGTACAGACCATGAGAATACTGGGGTTGTATTTACAAACAAATGGAAAAAATACTGACACACTCACTAAGCTAAAACGCACGGTAGAAGCGACGGCGCGATTACTCCGCCGCATAGCTAACCGCAGACAAGGGGTGAGGGAAAGAGATTTATGCCGCCTAGTGCAGGCCTTTGCGCTGAGCAGGATACTCTATGCCACCCCTTATCTGGAATTTTCGAAAGCAGAAAAGGACAAATTGGATAGCATGATACGGCAGGCCTATAAGGCTGCGTTAGGACTCCCACTAAATGCCTCAACCGAAAGGCTTATGAGGTTAGGAATACATAACACCTACAATGAACTGAAAAAAGCCCATTTAATGGCTCAACCAGCGCGATTAGCCAGTTCCAGAACTGGCAGGAGTATTCTTACCAGGCTCGGAATTAACTTTCAACCTACGAATAACTATGCTAAAGTAGACTTACCCCGCGCCTATAGGACGGCCCTACTAATCAAACCACTCCCCAAAAACATGCACCCCTTACACCATGAGGGTAGAAGACAAGCACGAGCCAAAGCCTTACATAAGAAATACAGACAGTGCGCTGCAACACTTTATGTAGATGCGGCAGAATACAAAAATACCAATGCCTTTGCAGTTGTGGTTGTGAACGAGAATGGTGACCACATCGTCTCGGCGACAATCAAAACGAAATCCTCTGAAACGGCAGAAGAGGCGGCTATAGCCCTCGCCCTAGTACATACCCAAGGGAGCATCATCCTCAGCGATTCCAAAATTGGTATCAATAATTTCGCTAAAGGGCGAATTACAAACACCTCCCTTAGAATCCTTAACGCAACCAAATTCTCACCAAATTATTCCGAATTGATATGGGTCCCAGCCCATTCGGGGAATCCGGGGAACGAGGCAGCTCACAATAAAGCCCGAGGTTTCGTCGACCGGGCAGTGGATGAGTCTGGCTCCCTGAATTTCACGAAGGACTCAATGATCACATATCATGATCTCACCAATCATTTTAAACTAGAGAGGAGAATTTTCCCCCCTCCAGACAAAAGACTTACTAAAGAACAAGAGGTTACGTGGCGTCGTCTACAGACGAGATCGATACGCACCCCATCACTCCTCGCGCACATTTATCCAGATCTTTACAACCCAAACTGCAAACACTGTGGCCAACGTGCTACCTACGATCACATCCTGTGGGACTGCAAAATAGAGCCACCTCCGGGTGATCTAGTTACAGCTCCTTCTCTCGAGCGGTGGGAGACCGTGCTGGCTAGCTCTGACCCCAGAACGCAAGTTTTGGCGGTGGAGTGGGCTGACAAAGTCGTCGAGGGCTATGTACTCTCGACCACTTAACGCGACCTCTTGCCAAGCTCTTCCCGGCGAATAAAATGTTTTACAATCAATCGGCACCTTTCTTCCTTTCTTCTTTCACTCCCTCCTATTTCCCTTCCCTTACGGCGCCGTTCAGGTGTCCAACGATATATGAGACAGATGCTGCTTCATTTCCTTTCCCAAAAAACAATTATTAATATTTTATTATACTGCGTCATTTCCTTTCCCAAAAACCAACTATTATTATTATTAAAACGGCGGTGCACTTTGATGCGTTCAGGGCAACGCTAGGTGGGATGAATGCGATGCCTGCCGTGGAGACCGACACCAGAACCGCGCCCGTAAGGAAAGGAAAATTAAATAAAGGTGGCTTTAAGGAAACGAAATTGATCCTTTCTCACATATCTCAGTGGACGCCCGAACAGCGCCCGTAAAGGAAGGAAAATGGAATAAAGTTGGTTTAAGGAAACGAAATGACGCCTGTTTCACATATCTCGGTGGACACCCGAACCGCGCCGTAAGCGAATGAAGGTTGGCTTTAAGGAGCAGGTGCTGTAGTGTTTCCACTGCACCGCATCCGTCACACACATTAGGCCACATTTTAACAGCTGGTTTTTCACTTCCTCCGTCACCTCCGTCGCCGCCGGAGCCGACGGAGGGGGATGAATTGGCACCGGTTTCTCACCCAAATCGGGCGACCGGTGCCGCTGGGCCCAGCTCTACGTTTCCGTCGAGCGGCGGCGACGGAGCCCCGCCCCACAAAAAACGTGCCAGTGACAGCGCGAGCTCGCCTCACAGGACCCACGGCTTGCTTGCTGCGAGCGAGAGATGGCGCTGGCGAGCGTCGCGGCTTCGGCGGCGGCAATGCGTGGGTGCGCGGGCTCCCCCCGGCCGAGCAAGCCATCGCCACAGGCCGGGCTGTCAGCGTCATGAGCTTCCGGGACATGAACGTTTCAGTGCAGTGGGGCCGTGCTGGGGCCCAAGGACCTGCGTATCCTAAGCTCACCTGTGTCTATTCAAGTTTTCACCGCCACCACCACCTCACTTTCAAGGAAGCACGTACGGCCACAGTGCGCGCTCCTGAAGCGCGATTAAAATAAGGGGCACAAATATGTCACACGCCGTAGCAGACGACACGGTTGTCTCCACACCAGGAGAGGGCGCGCGCATTGAGGCACCCTAAGGTGGACACCTCAACCGCGCCGCGAGAGGAGAGGGAGAGTTTTTTATTCGTCCAACAGAAGGGCTATCTCGCGGTTCATGGGTTAGACCCCGAAGGCTGTGGCAGTCGCCTAAATCGCAAGCCGGTAGCTCTTGGACCAAGCCGGAGTCTCTAGCCAGTCGAACGATTTCTTGTTGGGCACTTGAGTCCCAGCTTCGCAGAAGGGTCGAACAGTCGTTGTGGAGCGGAAGCGCCCCTGTCTCGCATGCCGCGAAAGGAAAATGAGCCGACGCTGAGGCAGCGATCGAACGCTAACACACCTAAAATAGGTCGTAGGCTCGAGTTTCATAGCTCATAGTGAACTAATAAGGGGTATCTATACCGGGTCGACAGAGCTCAGTTTCATATTGTGGTGCTTGGGCATCACGCCGGCGCCTATTGTCTTTCCATTACGGAACCAATTTCCAACAAACAGCCTTGAGCCTCTCTTTCTAAATAAACAGCTCATTCGTTCATTATTTAACCACCTCAGTTACCATGATGGCAACCACTGGGTTACGATCTGCGCTACGATCTGCGCTATAACGCATAACGCTGGCACCCGAAACGCGAAAAGCAGAGGCGAAACGCTAAGGCGCCCGTGTACTGTGCGATGTCAGTGCACGTTAACTTTCCCCATGTGGTCGAAACTATTTCCGAGCCCTCCACTACGTGCCTCTTTCTTCATTTCTTCTTTCACTCTCTCCTTTATACCGTTTGCTTAAGGCGCAGTTCAGGTGACCGCCGATATTTGAGACAGATAATGCGCCATTTCCTCCCCCCCCCCAAAAAAAAGAACTTTTTAAAACAACCAGTTAACGCTCTAAAACGCCATTGCTATGGAATCAGTTATTTTGGATTCTATCCGTGAAATCAGCATAGCTCGGAGGATCTAAAGCGCTCTAAAAGACACGGAAACAAGCTTTAGTCAGCGTTTGTTTTTCCCACAGCGCGTTTGGTGTGTCCACCGGCAAAGTCAGCCAGTTATGCAATTGAAAATTGGTTTTGGGAGACATTAAATGGCGCAGTATCTGTCTCATATAACGGCCGATACCTAAACCGCGCCGTGAGGGAAGGGATAAAGGAGGGAGTGAAAGAAGAATGGAAGAAACCAGTTATGCATCTTTCTTCAAATTCAGGGTAGCGTCTAGAATGCGAATAAGGCTAGAGGAGGACCCTTATTCGCGGTCTAAACTCTCACTCGTTTTTTTAGGCAACGAAATTCGCATTCCTGGCTAAGATAAAAAAGTTAAATCGAAAATATTTTTTGTCCGCATTATGATGTGCAGAGAACCCCAGGCCACTGACTCATTAACGGTATCACGTCACCTTTAAGGGTGAGCTTAACTTCACCCCGCCGCGGTGGCTAAGTGGTTAGAGCGCTCGGCTACTCATGCGGAGTTCCCGAGTTCGAACCTGACCGCCGCTGCTGATTTTCTATGGAGGCGAAACGCTAGTCGCCCGTATGCTGTGCGATGTCAGTGCACGTTAAAGATCCCCAGGTGGTCGAAATTATTCCGGAAACCTCCACTACGGCACCACTTTCATTTCTTCTTTCACTCCCTCCTTTATCCCTTCCTTTACGGCGCGGTTCAGGTGTCCGCCGATATGTGAGACAGATACTCGGCCATTTCCTTTTCCCAACAACCAATTATCAATTATCATTTACGCACCTGGTTTGTCGAACCGCAAGCTGTCGTTTCATGCATGCAAAGCTTAAAGCGTTGGTATTGGAATGTGTGAATTGGGACGCCTCTCGCCAATGAGTCGCAAGCTACTGCTCTGAAAGATGGTTCATACATACACAGATACGAATGTTTTTATTCAAACCACGCCGCCGACTCCAGCCAGTGCTGTAAAAAGCGAACTCTGGCGTGGTATCCAATCATTACACTCTGAAGCGCTGGCCTATTTCCGAGTGGGACAGCTCGGATGCTTGAATCGACGCCGACGGGCATGCTCCAGGTGGTGGTGCTCGTCCAGGTCGCTCTTGTGCGCGAACAGCTTCTCGCAGAAGCCGCGCACGAAGTCTCCTCCCGCACTGCGGAAGCGCCATAGAGCGGCGGCTGCACTGGCGGATTCAGCACTGAACTTCAGAGCTGCCCCTTGTTGTGAGTACCAATGTGCAGGGCCATTGTTGTTCTGCTCTTGCACGGTTGTTGGTACATGCGGCATACCGGGATGGAGAAGAGGGAGGCGTCGTAGCTATCATTCTCGTACCCTTCGTGGGCTACGGGCCTGGTCGCAAGTTGGAAGTCGACTCGGCAATCCCAGCATTCATCGATGGTCTGCTCCACAGGCGGCAGGACGTCCTGGAGCCGCCTTCTGCGCCGGGACATGTGGAGTTGCTGCATGGATAAGGAAGGGGAGTTGAACGGTATGCGCGGAAAAGGTTCCCGTTCACTCGTAGTTACTGTTCCCATGTGAAATGTGCGATGATCCATTGCTGCATGTTCCGAGTGCGGACATTGTTCCAAAGGTCCCATCCTTCATTAAAAGGCCATGCTCCCGCTCACTGATAATATTCTTTGCAAAAAACTGTGTGGGGTTTCACGTGGCTTGAACCTACTCATACGAGCGAAAGCTCTGTTCAGTATGGTCCCCATTAAGAAATTTAAAAAAAAATGAAAAATGAAAATTGCTTTTTTGCGAAAGGAAATCGCGCAGTATCGCACATATAGGCGGACATCTGAACCGCGCCGTAAGGGAATGGATAAAGGAGGGATTGAAAGAAGAGAGGAAACAAGAGGTGCCGTAGTGGAGGGCTCCGTAATAATTTCGACCACCTGCGGATCTTTAACGTGCACTGACATCGAACAGCCAGCACACGGTCACCTTTGCGTTTCGCCTCCATCGAAACGCGGCCGCCGCGGTCGGGTTCGATCCCGGGAACTCCGGATCAATACCCGAGCGCCCTAACAACTGAGTCACCGCGACGGTCCAGTCTGAAATCAAATGTCTTCGTGGTCAAAGGTCGAGGTCAGGTACCCAATGATCATAACCATATGGTCACTTGGTCACACTACCATACTTTAGGCCATAACACCACGCATTTACGTTCGGTTTGAGCTTGTGAGGGATTGAAGGTGATTGAAGAAAAGTGGAGCTCTCGCTCTAAAACCATTCTTAAAGTTCTAACATCTTTATTAGAGCTAATCTATCACTGGAATGGTGTGCCTCAATATCAGGTTTTCGGTATTGTTCATGAAAAACTCGCCAAAAAATGTGCACAGGCGTTTAGCATTGAACACTGGCTCCGCTCCGCGTTCAAAGCTACAGCCGTTTGGACAACGAGTTTTGGAACAGGAAGCGCGTTGTCCTGTCCACCGTTCTTGATATTGTGTATTATTCTGCTCTAACGTTTGTACATAGAACTATGCACCGACTAGCCCAGCAACAAGTGTTACTTGAATACATTATAATAAATTGCCAGAAGACCAGGGGCCGGACTACGCAACTGTCAATTAGCAAAGTTGTCAAAAACTTGTCAAAGAGGTGTCAATTAGCATCACTCCTATTGGTCGGTCGTGGGCGGCGGCCATTTTGCTTTTTAGCGTCATGGGTGGCTGCAGGTTACGTCACGGATGTGGCAGAAGTGGTAACGTTGCACACCTAATTATGCAGGCGCTAATTGACAGTTTTAGTGACAGTCTCGAGGCGGTCAATTTGACCGTTGCGTTTTTGACAGAAAATGGCGGCGGCGTACATACGTGGCGATACGACAGAGCCGGCTGGGCCGGCGCGAGCAACGGCGAAGGAGGGCGCACGAAGACGCGTTTGACTACGTTTGACTTGCCGGACGAGCTGTTTCGACGCCTTTTTCGACTGGAGAAGCAGACGGTGGAGTGGCTATGCGACGAAGTCGCCGATGAACTGGGAGGTGCTCGTGTGAGCGCGTTGTCGGTGCGGCGGCAGGTGCTATGTGCACTGCGGTTCTTTGCTACCGGCGGCTTTCAAGCTGCCGTCGGTAATGAGGCGTACGTCTGCATCGCACAACCGACGGTGAGCAAATGCGTACAGCGGGTGTTGGAGGCAATTTATAAAGTTAGTGCGCAGAAGGGGTGGGTTCCGTCGTCACCTCTGTGACACACAGCTACATATATATAAGACACGCTTATGCTGGCAAAGCACTTTATTTTTCCCAGCAAATCGCACTTCATGGTCGTCTTCTGTTTCCCAAGGGTAAAGAAACAAACAACCACTCGTCACATACTGCAACACCTCACCTTTTGGCATTTTTGTCATCGATCGAAAGAGCCGAACAACACAGACTTCAACAAGTTGTCTTCGTCGATTTGGTTCCGTGCGCTCCTTGCAAATTCGCTCGGCAGGCACGTAGCCTTCACTGCATTCGTTCACATTTTTCTGCGCACTTAGGTCAACCGCACAGTAGCTTCATTTCTGGCGCGCCCCGTAGAAAAACAATAAAACGGCGTGCAATCGGCTGTATTCGTGCAAAGTGGTTCACCTTTTACCGCTGTCAGCGCTCCCCCGCGGCAGCAGAAGTTACCCACCAGCAAAGGGTGCGGCACAACTTCGAGCACTTTTTGTTTTGCTTCATATTTTTAACTTTGAACACAATGTTTTGGCAAAATAAAATATCGGTTATTTTGATCGCTGCGTATGTCACAGGTATTTTTACAAAAATTTAGCAGACGGCCCCTCGCCGTGCAAATAAATGCTCTAGGGGCGCCGCCCTGCTGTAATTGGCTGATTCCTCGTAGCGTCAAGCGGTGCCGTCTCTTCGTTTCGTCATTTTGACGTCACTGTCAATAACGTTTGGCAGAATTTGTGACAGTTGCGTGATACAGCCCCAGAAATGGCGGTACAAAAATTTTCTGCGATTTAGCTACTGCATGAACATGGTTGGAGAACGAAAGGTGGAGTCTATCAGACAAGTAGACAAGACTTGGTGTCTGTAACGTTAAGCGCGTTCCGCACAGAAGATAGGCAGCACGCCCACCTTGCCACCTGCAGGTGGCAGTTAAATTAATGGTTGATCACGAGAGGTTGGTCACCCAATAAACGCTGCGGCCTATTTCTGCAGTGCCGCGTATATACCAAAACGCTGTCAGCCCTAATGCATGCAGCCCACATCTCTCTAACCACCGTCAAGTACCTCAAAGCGAGATTGAGGCGTCCACTGACCCAGGGAGCCAGTTATTCGCCCTTCCGTTCCTCAAAATCATCGGTCTAGAACGTTGTCAACGCCAACGCCATTGAACACTGAACGCAGACAGCCTATAGAAACAGAGGCGAGTGCTCAATGTCACGGCTGAATGACGTCATAGCTATCACGTGGTTTCTCTCCTGTTGGCGGTGAACTTTGCGCAGAGCGAAGAAGCTACGGAGGAAAGTACTAAAGCTTTCGCTTTAATAATGTGAAATGAATCTGCTGCACATGTAGCAGGAACGCCGGTACTATAATCAGTCGCGGGGTAACGACGCCCATTAGGCCCCGCTTAGGACACTGCTAGAGCACAGAGCAGGGGGGTCGGCCGAGACGTTCTGTTGAGAAGGCTTCGGCGCTTATCGCCTAACACCTCATTTCAGTGTTATCAATGCAAGCCCCTTCGTAGTTTGGCTTCGCATCATTGGTCAAACTGCGATAACGGCCAGCAGAAATTTCCCCTGAGCATCCCATTGTGAATGAACAGCTCAAGCTGCGAGGGCTAGCTGGGTCGGCACACCTCTTCACGAAATTGAAAATTGTTTTTTTTCGGAAACGAAATGCTGCAGTACCTGTCTCACATATCGGCGGACCGTGCCGTAATGGAACGGATGAAGGAGGGAGTGACAGAAGGAAGGAAGGAAGAGGTACCGCAGTGGATGCATCCGCAGTAAATTCGACCAACTGGGGATCTTTAACGTGCACTGACATAGCACAGCACACGGGCGCCTTTGCATTTTGCCTCCATCAAAACGCTGCCGCCGCGGCCCGCTTCACCGTTGTTCTAGAATATTTTAAAGAAAATAGCTTTGGTCCTGCCTCTCTGTTCTTATCTTACACACTTAACCATGATACCCTGAATAGGCCATGCATACGTGAAAACGGAGCGTGGGCATTTATGCGTCTACCCTTTGTTCAGCTGCTCTTTCTGAGGAATGAAAGCTGCTGTCATCATTCAGACAACTACGACCTGTGCTTTGTGCGGAACGACTTCAGACTATCGGCGCTCCCGATGGATCTGGCACGACTGCCTTCGAACTTCGTCGCCTGAGGCTAATACACGCCGGGCGACCGGCAGGCACCTTCGCGTCCGGTGGAATTGTCTACGGTTACCGGAAGAATGTCGGGGCTTACCTCTACAAAGGACAAGCCGGAGTCGAAGCTGTCCGCAGTCTGCCCGTGTCTCACTTCAGTCTCCGCTATGGAAGGACGCCTGGTGGAAACGAGGGAACGGGTGAGCGGCGTGCCCATGTCACCAGTATTCTTGGAACAGTTGGGAACCGGCACTCCTGCGTCGCTGATGACGGTAGAACGACCTAGGTGGCAGCGGTCAGCGAGAATGGTAGGCTGGACGAGCGGCTACGAGCGCTGGGTCGAGGCATCCGGCAAATGGAGGCACGAGCACGACACGAGTAGACGGCGGTGATGGTGATGAACACGTGAACGGTATGACGTAATTCGCGAGCGATGCAAAAGGAGAAGAAATGCCACGTAGGCGAAGAGGAGGAGGCAGGGCTAAAAAAAAAGGTCATTAATGAAATGGCCATTATAGTCGTTTTTGCTATTAACAAAAATAAAATTGAAAACTGGTTCTTAAGAGAAGGAAATGGCGCCGTAATAATAATAATAATAATTGTATTTTGGGGAAAGGAAATAGCGCAGTATCGGTCTCATATATCGTTGGACACCTGAACCACGCCGTAAGGGAACGGATAAAGGAGGGAGCGAAAGAAGAAAGGAAGAAAGAGGTGCCGTAGTGGAGGGCTCCGGAATAATTTCGACCACCTGGGGATCTTTAACGTGCACTGATATCGCACAGCGCACGGGCGCCTTAGCGTTTTGCCTACACAAAACACAGCCGCCGCGGTCGAGTTCGTACCCGGGAACTCCGGATTAGTAGCCGAGCGCCCTAACCACTGAGCCACCGCGGCGGGTAAAATGGCGGAGTAATTTTCTGACATCTCGGTGGACACCCGACCCATGCCGAAGTGGAAGGGAGAAAGGTGGGCAGAAAGAAGAGAGGAATAGGTGCCGTAGTGGAGGGAGGGAGGGAAAACAATTTGAGAAAGAAATTCGTACTGATCCGGAGTTCCCTATATGAGACAGATACTGCGCCATTTCCTTTCCCCAAAAACCAATTATTATTATTATTATTCGAACCTGACCACGACGGCTGCGTTTTTATGGAGGGAAAACGCTAAGGCCTCCGTGCTGTGCGATGTCAGTGCACGTGAAAGATCCCCAGGTGGTCGAAATTATTGCGGAGCCCTCCACTATCGGCACCTCTTTCTTCCTTTCTTCTTTCACTCCCTTCTTTATCCCTTCCCTTACGGGGCGGTTCAGGTGTCCAACGATATATGAGACAGATACTGCGCCATTTCCTATCCCGCCAAAACCAATTATAAGAAATTCGGAGCACGCCCTGGCACGCCCCTGAAAAAAATGAAAATTTGTTTTTGAGGAAAGGAAATGGCACAGTATCTGTCTCAGCTCTTGGTGGACACCGGAAGCGCAGCATAAAGGAAGGCTTAAAGGAGGGAGTAAAAGAAAAATTGCCAGTGGCTTAGCACAGCTATTCCAGGATATACTTAGCCAGAGCTGCAGTTCCCCTCTGGTCTTATGTTAGTAAGTAGAAGGTGGTGTTTATTGTAATAATGATAAAAAGGAAGGAAAAGGTTTTTGCTAGCCCCGGCATCTGCCATCAATACTGAAGCACCTGAGCTGGGGCAGCGGAAATAAAGGACAGCAGGCAGAATGGAGAAATGAAATGAAAGAGGTGAGGGGACAGGAAGAGAGGATAGGGGGAGAAGTAATATACACAAAAAACACAATAATCATGCAGCGTTCCGCGTACATCTGTGTGTGCGTGGTTGGTTTAGGTTCGTTTATTGGGTTTGACGTTCCAAAGTAGCTCAGACTATTGGGGACGCCGTAGTTCAGGGCTGCGTATAATTTCGACCACCTGGGGATCTCTTGCGTGCACTGACGTCGCACAGCACAGGGGCACCTTTTGAGTTTCGCCTCCGAAGAAATGACGGCGCGAACGCGACGGAAATGAACAATGAGTACGCGGCTTCGCTGGTTAGAATCGAGCCTGCTTCCTTGTGATCGAGCGCTTTGAACAGGCTGCACCTACCGGTATCATTGTGCACGCAACACGATCGCGTTATTGATGGTAGGAGAGATTATCCGATAAGTTTGAATCACATCAGACAGGTAAGTTTCACTGTTATGGGAATCACATTAGTCATCATATGCATGTGGTTTACAAACTCACGACATGGTATGTAACACGTGAAGAAGAAGAGCGTGCAAGCATTCTGTCTGTCTGTCTGTCTGTCTGTCTGTCTGTCTGTCTGTCTGTCTGTCTGTCTGTTGTTGACAGGAAGAAAGAAAAGGAAAGTGCATAGGCCTGCTCACTGGCTCAAGCCGAGCCACAATCGCTACCACGTGCAGATAGTAGGAGAGTTGAAAGATGGGATAGAAAAGACGCGCTAAAGACAAGGCCGACCCCAGAGGTAGTGCAATACCGGGCCAACCGGTGGCGGGAGTGAAGCATCCTTCAAACTCTCCGCCACATTTCCAAAAATAAGTCCATTGGACCCGTAACAGATAGTCTACGGGGTCCGGACATACGCACGGCCTCAGCCGCCATGCTTTTATACAATTCTGCACGCTTCCGCTTCAGCTTTTATACCCCTCAGCCACCGATGACTGCGCCCTCTGCTGCGTCTCGCGCATTTCTCGTCACGTGACCCCTCAGGTGGTGGTAGTGGTTTTTTATTAAAATAATAGTAAAAAGGAAGGAAAAGATTTCTGCTAGCCCCGGCATCTGCAATCGATACTGAAGCACCTGAGCTGGGGCAGCGGAAATAAAGGATAGCAGGCAGAATGGAGAAATGAAAGAGGTGAGTGGACAGGAAGAGAGGATAGGGGGAGAGGTAATATGTACAAACTATTTACACAATAAGAAATGTGCCCAGGTTGTGCGCGTGGTTAGTTCATTTTAGAGGAATTAAATCACACACCCGCACAGCACTGTGTTTGCTACAACTGGAGTGGGGCGTCCAGTTATTAATAGTTCAAGGTAGAACTCGCGGAGCTTTCGGTCACTGCGTGGAACTACCTGACGGAGAACAGACGGGACGTCAAGCCCGTGTGTTCGATAAATGCACAAAGGCTCACCAAAGTTCGCTCACGAGTGCGCGCACTGCCCTGCGGCCACAATAGCGTCTTCGTGGAGTCTGGTAGTATGCCCTGCGCCCTATAGGCTGCGAGCGTATCGCGACGAGCATCGGCGAACGCGGCACAGTGAAGGAGCAGGTGTTATAGTGTTTCCACTGCACTGCAACCGTCACTCGTCGCGATTCCGTCACGCCCCCCTCGTTCCCCGGGCCACACGCAGCCAATGTGCGCGCGGAGGATCATTGCACGTTGTGACCGAGTAAGTACGCGACAGCCGGTGACACTGTCGATGCGCTCACCTCCGATGCGTGGGTCGGGGTGCTGGTTTCGGAGATGCTTGTGGATGGCCGCACGCACGTCCTCCAGCGCAAGGGGGAGATCGCTGGCAGGTAGTTGGTGTGCAGGCGGAGTAGGTTTCGGCGGGGCCTCGTTGCACACCTCCAGACGGAGCAGTGAGCAGAACTAGGAATTTGCGTGGGCTTATGGCCATTGCTGATTAATGCTCTGCCGCTAATTCCGCGCCCAGGCAGCAATGTTTCTCTTTAACAGAACGGTCTCTTCAGTTCGAAGCGCCAGCTTCTCTCAATGCTATATCTATCTGGTCCAATTTTTAAGTCTCGTTTTCGTGCAATGAGCGCTTCGTTCTGTACTTTTTTTCAGCATCTTCAGTCAGTCCCACCGTCGAAACCTACTTTAATTAGCCAGCCAGTTAATCGTCTAAAAGTCCCATTTACTTTGGTCTCTATTTGGTGAATACCACTTCGTATACTGCTGCTGGCAAACGAAAAAAAATTTGATGCGGACTGTAGCTGGTTAGCGAAAGAAACCTGTGATGTATCGGCAAGTACACGCGGTTTGGCCTATAACCTTGAGTGCGTTCCGCACACTGCATTTGCAACCTTGAACGATTAATAACTGGACGCCCCACTCCAGTTTTAACCTACACAGTGCTGTGCGGGTGTGTGATTTAATTCCTCTAAAATGAACTAATCACGCGCACAACCTGGACACATTTCTTATTGTGTAAATGGTTTGTACATATTACTTCTCCCCCTGTCCTCTATTCCTGTCCCCTCACCTCTTTCATTTCATTTCTCCATTCTGCCTGCTGTCCTTTATTTCCGCTCCCCAGCTCAGGTGCTTCAGTATCGATGGCAGATGCCGGGGCTAGCAAAAATATTTTCCTTCCTTTTTACTAATATTTTTCTAATAAAACCACTACCACCACCAACGCGCCCTCCTTGCCAGGTAGCGGTTAAATTAATGGTTGATAGCGAGAGGTTGGTCAGCCAAGGAACGCTGTGGCTTACTGCTGCAGTGGTACGTCGCTCCCACAACGTTGTCTCTGCCACAGCGCTAATGCATGCAGCCTACTCTCTCTCTCACCTCCGGCACGTACCTAAAAGCGTGATGGAGGCGTCTACTGCCCCAGGGGGCCAGTCCTTTCCTCAAAGTCACCGAAGTCTAGAGCGGTGTCAACGCTAAGGCCAATGAACACAAAGAACGCCGAGGGTCTATAGCTTCCGTGCCGCGTTTCCGCTACAACGTTGTGAATGCCAACGCATGCAGCGCACGCCTGTCACTACCGAGCGCGACTGAGGTTTCTGCCGCCCCAGGGGGCCAGTTATGCGTCTTTCCTTTGCTTTCTAAGAAAATTGAAATTTGTTTTGTTGCGAAAGCAACACTACGCCAGCCAGGCAGCCAGCTCGGCTCGTCGCGTGGTCGCACTTCAGCCGTCTGCAGTGGCCCACGAACGATCTTCAGCCGCTATTGCCTATAGCAACGCCGCAGCCGCGCTCCAACAGATGGTGCCGCTCGCTCCACCAGATGTGCTCCCCTGGGGTAGAGGGAGAGGAGATGTCGCCTCGCGGGGTGTATATATATATATATATATATATATATATATATATATATATATATATATATATATATATATATATATATATATATATATATATATATATATACATGAGTTTCGCCTCAGTGGATTCGCTCAGGCCTCTCCCCATTAAAACGTAGCAATCCACCATGATATCTGATAATATATGCTGCGGGTCCTTAGACCTAAGATATTGAACTAATTTTGGGAATATCGCGGAATGCTTGGCTTGAAGCACTCTGGCACGGGACGGCCCGGTATTGCACTGCCTCCAGGATCGGCCTGGGGCATAACAGCGCGCGCCTTGTCCTTTGTATCTTTGCTCTCCAATCCTTTAACTCTCCTACTTTCAGCACGCGGCAGCGAGCGTGGTTCGGCTTGAGCCAGAAGGCAGCCTCAAGCACTTTCGTTTTCTTTCTTCCTATCAGCTACAGCAGCAGTAGTCAGTGGATTCTAGTCGTTATGGAGAGCGCGAAAGAGAGACAACAACGAAAGAACGAAGCCAGGAAGAGACAACGCGCTCAAGAGACGGCAGAAGAACGCGCCGCACAACTCGAGAAGCGCCGTAACAAAGATGCGGCTAGCAGAAGTCGTGCCACGTCCCGGAGTGACTCTTCAACTGCGGAAGAGACCGGACTGAGTTATCGAGAGCGTCGGACTGAAATGCTGCGTAAACGACGTGCTGAGGAAACGAAGCTTTCGCAATTCAACTAGGGTTAACCAGAGCTAAACCACACCCAATTTTTTAAAATTGGTTTTGAAGAAGGAAACGCGGCGCCCGCGTTCCGATGGAGGCGAAACGCTAAGGCACTCGTGTGCTGTGCGATGTCGGTGCACGTTAAAGATCCCCAGGTGGTCAAAATTATTTACGGGCGCCAATACTCTCTGGAGGACATGCTTCCGATGTGCTTCGCAGAGAAACCGCAAGTGCTGACTTGGAAGAGCGATTCTGAGGGGTCCTAGTTCGCGTCAACTCTAAGAAGACGATGCCCTTTGTCTCACCCATTTCAGTGCAATGATATCCCCACGATTTGGAGGGCAGGCATACGAGTGACGGGTCATCGAACAACATATTGTAAGGTTTCTGGCGACAGCCGGTGGTCTGATTCAGTTGCGTATTCGGCCAGGGCACCAGCAACCTGGATCACTGCACGATGATAGGCATTTTGGTTCCCACGGCCGGACCTCGCGAGGTTTATTGGATTCGAGACGGAGGATTCCACTGCCGTTTGAAAACAACATTGTTCGCGGAAGATCGTGCGGCCCGGAGCACCCCTTCAACTATGCCTGCTCGCCGGCGTCTCGCCTATTCGGACCTCCCGGAAGACGTGGCCGGCTGGAACGTGAGAACTGCCGTTCGGACGCGAAGACAACACTCTCTCTGGTGAGGGGGGGGGGCGATTGTCCAGCGGCACCCTCTTTCTCCGGCGAGGCATGTGACGGGGCGCGTCCCTATGTGAAGTGCTGTGTGTGTGTGTGTGTGTGTGTGTGTGTGTGTGTGTGTGTGTGTGTGTGTGTGTGTGTGTGTGTGTGTGTGTGTGTGTGTGTGTGTGTGTGTGTGTGTGTGTGTGTGTGTGTGTGTGTGTGTGTGTGTGTGTGTGTGTGTGTGTGTGTGTGTGTGTGTGTGTGCGCGCGCGCGACAGCGCAAGTTAGGCCACGCCCAACCTGGCGAAGACATTCTCGGACCTGGGGAATCCTAGGGACCGGACCCTTTTAAAACCGGACGACGAGTAGTGCCGTGAGAAGAAATCCTCGATCATCCTCAGATCTTCTCAGACCCTCCGACCTTCCCCCATCACCCTCCAATGGGTTCCAAAATCTTGTAAATAATGTAAAATAAACCCCCTGTACGTTTCCTTCATAACCAAGTCCGACAACGTCATTCGGAGAAGGGACATGCGGCGCTGAAAGAGTCAGCTCACTCAAGGACCCCTCGTCCCCAACAATATCAAAAGCTGAAGGTGCCACTGC
The DNA here is from genome assembly GCF_052857255.1 of Amblyomma americanum. Lineage (NCBI taxonomy): Eukaryota > Metazoa > Arthropoda > Arachnida > Ixodida > Ixodidae > Amblyomma > Amblyomma americanum. Next base: position 91,561,955 of record NC_135503.1, read on the forward strand.
CGCAGAAGGCCCGGCTTCCTCTTGAACTTCGGTTGCGTTCGTGCAGCCATCACCGCGCACTGGTACTGATGGCATGCAAAGATCCTGGCCCTCTTCGGAATTGTCGCAACTGGAGCTGGCACACGATGGGCTGTTTTTCTTTTTCGATGGGGCGAGAAGCTGCCTCTCGGCTGGCCGCTTCCTGCTTTTCAGCGTTTTAGAAAGATAAGCAGGTCAATCGGGAAACCTCGTGGGCACGGCGTCCTTTGCTAATAATGCTCGACGAGGCGTGCTTACCAGGGCGTGTCCATTGTGCTCTGCAGTCCAACTCTTTGAAACAAGGTGAGGCTCAAAATGCCGCTCACACACGTAGTCTGTCGTCTGCAGTAGACGATCCTTTCTTGGGATGGCGCGTCACCACACGTGTAATCGCTCTTCATCCTTAGGCGCTTAGAAGAGAGAGAACTTGTCGCGGCAGGACTTGTATCCCGTAGAGCAGCGGGGAACAAAACAGCTTTTGCCCATCACCACAGTGCACACGAGTGCATGACGAAAAATGTAATGGGCAAAAAAAAAAAACACGTGGCGCAAAAGTGCAGCGATCACTGCTTCTCCACCAACTGCGGCCGCCCGCGCGCTTGTGCTGCCGGCTGACCCTCTAACCTGCCAGCGCATCTCAGGGCACTCCCTGAAAACACGACCCGGTGGTCGTCAACATCGCCCGCTGGAAAGGCGCCGCCGTTCAGGCACCTAGCCTATTCTTCCACCGTGCCCTGGACAGTCCGCCAGACACGGGACATGGGCTTGCTGGCATCCAAGTGCTGACAGAAGCTCTTCCAGCGCTGGTCCTCCAGCCTGTCCATTCTTCGCTTGATTTTTTTCTGCATGCGTCTAACCTCTATTAGATCATCTAAGCACCTGGTTCGTTTGTATCGCCTATCAGTTCGCCGCCGAAGACGTCGTAGTCGTTGTACCTCGATATCAAAGTTGCTGCGTATTCTCGATGACGTGACGTGACTTCTTGTAACACTCCTAGCCTTAGCCTGCCAGTGAGGGCCTTTTTGCACGCTTCCTTCATATGCTTTCAAAATGTCGCCCAGTCGATGTGCACGAGTTTATCTGGGGCGGGCGCACCAAATTCATTTATTTTGAAGTAACTATGAATGTGGTCACTACCAGGTGTCTCCACATCACAAAACAAGCGCAGACTCGCGTGCAAGTACCTTAAAACTAATGTCAGGTCCTGGCAACTTCTGTAGGAAGAGTCGGGCAGGTAAGTCGGGCTGCCGTCATTCATTACATAAAGATCATTGTCGGAAGAAAATAATGCCAGATTCAGTCCTTTGACATTAATTCTGGCACTTCCCCGCAGTAAATGGCGGGCCAATGACAGCGCGTCGGCGTGGTTGTGATTGGAAGCAACCTTTCTGGACTTCAAGCGTCGGTCATATCTTCGGCGAAAAATAGCAGCGGCTTCGCGGCGCGTCGAGTTGTCACGGACTATTTGCCTGAGGACAGCACGCTCTTCTTTTAGCCGCGAGAAATCTCTAGTTAGACGTCATGGGGACCGTAGCAGGTTGAGTACCTTAAAACTTGTGCCGTGCATGTCATAGCGCTATGAGTTTCGGCAAAACGCTTGCAGCACACACTGGCGTTGCCGCAGGCTCCGCTAACATGGCTCAGTTTCATGCATATCTTGCATTAGGGGCTTAGGTACAAATGGCCTTACAGCGTGACAAAAATGGCCTACCTTCATGTGTGACGCAAGGCTGTCGCCTTTGAAGACGAACTTCACACAGCGAGGTTTGCCTAGACGTGAAATTCGGAGCATTACGGTGCGTGCATTTCCTGGCTTCACGTGCAAAGGCAGGTCTTGTTTCGTGATAGCCTCATCGACGTCGCAGATGACGCCAGCAGAAACTTCCTCGCCGTGCGGCATAACTTTATGAACTGACATGTGTCCGAGTTCAGTGATGGCCCGCAGTGATTCGAGCGCAGACGCCTGATGTACGTCAACTCCAACGACGTTCTTGCGCGAGTCCACGCGAACGTCTTTACTTCATTTGGCACAAGGGCCTCAAGTTGCTAAGAGACATGTTGCCTGTTGATCAGCATCATGTTGTGAGATCGATGCGCAGGCAGGGGGAGAATTGCGTGCTTCTGTGCTTGGCCATTTTTCTTCACCCTGGACTGGCTCGATTACGAGCTGGCTGTTAATGGTTTTCTATTGGTCCTGCGGCTGAGGTACGCCTCAAATTCGTCTTTGCTGTTCCCTTCTCTCAAGTACGGCATCGTACATCCTCGCTGTCGGGGTCACTCGGAAGGCTGCAACGCTTCCTCGAAGAACTCGAGGAGGGAGCCGCCAATCTGGTCGGATGCCCAGGAGGATCCAGATGTACTATTCGCGGAGGGGACTCTCATCCCCACTGCTGTCTGCGCATGCGCAGCGTTGCTGTAGCGACGGAGGCGCGCCCGGGCGCGTCGTCTGCTTCCCACGGCGTCGAGTCCCCAAACTCTTTCGGGGCGCTAGGGAACGCTCCAGTTTCCAGGCACATGCTTGAGCACTCTGCTTGAGCACTCCGCTTGAGCAGCGCTTCCTCGGCGGCATTAACTGAATTTTTACGTAGGTGGTGACCCCTGCCCGTTCAAACGAATGGCTTTGCGAACACAACAGGAGTGACAATGGTCTACGTAGACTCCTCCCCGTTCCACACATCCTCGGCGAGTTCAGCGCGGGTATTGGTTTCGTTGTGAAGCCCTCAGCTTTCGCTCAACTAAGCTTGTGAGCCGCGCTCCGTGCGAATACAGACAGCAAGTACATCAATAAAACTTTTAATTTAAACAGCACCAACAGAAGGAATTAAACTTGGCCGCTCTGAGCTCCCCTTCTACGTCTGTGGCGACCCTCCTCCTCGTTCGTGAGAACTGGTCTGGATGGCGGAAGACGGCGTACCGCATACATCGCGGGCGGTGAAGGAAAGAGTCGAGGCGGTGCCTCGAGCTGAGCGGCGGCGCCCTCAGCGCCGGCTGAACATCCTCTCGAATGGCGCCGGTGAGGGAATGCACTTGACAAGCCCCGAAAAGTTTCTGCAGTTCCTCGCGGGCCACAGAAAGGACGCGGTCGCGAGTGGAGCTCGTAGCCCTTCCGGAGGCAGTATCCAGGGGTTAAAACACTTAAACAGGGCTCGACTGGTTGCACCGCTGCTGCAGCATCCTCTCCATGACCGCAGTTTGTGCGCTGTAAACAAAAATCAAACCAAATTTGAGTGTAGTCGGTTGGCGCCACCCTTTATACTCCATATGCGGAAACATTTACTCCGTCATAATGGAGTAAGAATGTTCTAAATGACCTATTTTACTCAATGCTCTCAATAATGAGGTATAAAGGAGGGTTCCCCTCCTTATAACTCCCATTTTTAAATGGAGTTTATAGGTCTCAATGCGCCCCAAGTCCCCAAAGGAGTAAAAAACACCACTTTGCGCCATCCCCCCACCACCTAGCGCCTCGTCTGCTTGCGGTCAGTCGTCTGATCATGGCGGTGAGTGACGACCCCTTAGTTACCGTCGTCGCTGGACGTCTGCTCACTTCTGCTCCTTCACGGGCGCCTGCCGCCGTACAAGATATCGGCTTGTCACCGTTCCGCTATCGTAAGGTGCATAATTCAACTTCTCTTGTGAAGCTTACAGAGTTCTAACCATATCTGACCTTCCTTTTTTAGTGCCACCACCTCGTTAGAGAGCCCCTTAGGCCTAATTCTCGCAGCTTTTTTCAGTGTGGTTCTCGCGATGTGTCGCAACAGAATATAGTGCATTCTATAACATATAACTCTGATAGAATATAATTTCAACGCTGCGCTCTTCATTGAGCTGATGCGGCTACATCTTCCTGAGTCATATTGAAATGTCAAGCCTTAAAGAAGTGAATACGAAACCAAACACTGCCAAACCGAACTGCCTTCAGGGATGTTTTCATTTTCATCTTATTCTGCTCTGGTATTTAGCCAAATATTGTGTGATGCATGACCGTGAAAACTACTCCGCGACTCTTTTTCAGTTTTGAACTATTTATTCTAATGGTATATACCTTTATCGTACCAACGTAGGAAGAAGAAGAAGAGCGCTGCGACCGGCAGCATCTCTTGATCGAGCTCCTGTTTTTTTGAAATACTTTGTGCTTCTGTAGCCTTCAAGGCAACCTCGCCGTCCCAGGCGATGGCGGATGACCCGCCGCCTCTGCTGCCTTCTGTGGCTAGCAGTGTGAACTGCACAGATCAGCGTGGATGCAGTATGGATCTCCCCTCAGAGCTCCCGGGATCGTCCAGTTTCTCTGACTCGGATGACATGGAGTTCGACGGAGGCTACACCGAGATTGTGAGTCGGCGCCTGAAGAGGAAGCTTTCCAAAACCCCGACTGAGTGTGGGCCCAGTGTGTGTACGAAGCGGGCTAACAAGTCCATTGTGCCAGCGAAGATGCCTCACCAATCCAGTGTGAGCAAGAAAACAACCAACGAGGCCAATGTAAGTGAGCAATCTCTCACTTACACAATTTCATACATGCCTGTTGAGGAAGAGAATCTCAACTCCATCAACAGGCAGACTTTGACTCTTCTTCTTGAACGACTGGTTCCGGGCCAAGTCCAAGAAGTGCGTATTAACGCAAGAAGGAATATCCTCTCTGTTGATGTCTCTAGCCGGGCAACCCTGGATAAGTTGAAGACCGTGTCTGTCCTTGGCAACATACGAGTCCGCTCGTTCTTCGCTCATGGACTTAACACTACTGCTGGTGTGATTTCTGACGTGGACATACAGATCACGGATATGGACTTGGTGCAACTGCTATCAAGTTCTGTTCGCATAACTGACATCCATCGTTTCGGCAAATCACGGTGTGTCAAACTAGTGTTTGAGGGTACTACTTTACCATCGCATGTGAAAGGGGGTTTTGTGAGGCACCCAGTGCGTCCTTATGTGCCCCGACCGGTGCAGTGCCGAAAATGCCAGAAGATTGGACATGTAAGTGCTGCGTGTACGAGCACGAAATCATGTCCGCGTTGTGGTGGCGTGCACGATGGACCTACATGTACGATTGAGTCTCCAGTTTGTGCCAACTGCAAAGGTCCTCATGAGGCAACATCTAGGGAATGTCCGAAGGTGAAAACAGAGATGAAGATCTTGAAGAAAATGGTGAGAGACCATTCTACTCACCGAGAAGCAGCAATCGCAGTACGTCGCTCCAGGAGGAGGACACGAAGTCGGCAGAAGAAATTGAGCTCAGTAAATGACGTGTCAACACATCAGGAGGACCGCGACCGCTCTGCCGCGCAAAAGCCACTGCCTCCAGCTCCGCAAGAGCCAAGACTGACAACCCCCCAGGAGGACCCCGCAGAGTGGCCACTTCTACCATCGCGTACTGTAAGCTCTGTGACACGTCCGCCTGTGCGTCCGCCGGCTGTGTCGACAACAGATGATCACATCAGGGCGATGCTGAAACAGCTGATAGGCACCTTACGGCTGATAATTGCTGGAGTGGACACGCCAATTGCTAAGGCTGCTGTCCAAATTTTAGACGCTATTGAACCGGTGCTTGCCACCCTTTAATAGCAGTCAAAATTATGGCTCTACCGTCGTCAGCACCCTCACTGCAGGAGAGAATCTCTCGATCGGCAGTATTACAATGGAATGCTCGAGGTCTGCGAGGCCGCCTAGCAGATCTCAGGCAGAGGATCTTCAAATACCGATTTCCGGTGCTTGTAATATGTGAGCCTAATATCACATCTCCTTTTCGACTGTCCGGTTATGAAAGTTTCCTCTCTGAAGCGGCTGGGCATTTGAGCAAGGTACTACTATGCGTCCGTCGTGACCTTATTACGTTCGGCATCAAATTCCTGGGGGCAGTAGCAACGAGTATGTAGCAATCACTGTGACTTTGAATGGGCGCACAATCTCTATTATAGGTGGCTACATACCACCAAGGGGTCGATTTGATGCCCTACGACTACAATCGCTACTTGACAGCGTTTCGGAACCCCATATAATAGTAGGAGATTTCAATGCGCATCACCACGGCTGGGGAAGCGCCGTTACGAACGTTCGAGGACGGGATATCGCCACGTTCATGAACAATGCAGGTCTCGTTTTGCTCAATGATGGCACGCCGACATTTCTACGCGGGACTACCTACAGCAGCTGCCTGGACCTTGCATTTGTATCCAGGCGCCTGTCATCGTTCGCAACGTGGTGTGCTGATATTGAAAGTTATGGAAGTGACCACATACCGACGTATGTGCAGCTACGGGGGTTTCACCGTCTTCCAAATGCCAAAATACGTTGCACCGACTGGAGTGCTTTCCGCATTGTTCTAGAAAAAACCTGTGGGAAACTCGCTGATCCAACAGATGTGGAACAGCGTATTATTTCGGCCCTGCACGATGCAACACGCAATATCTCAGCGCCAAATTCCACAGCACCAGTGGATGTGATCTACGCGCAGCTTCGGGCGATTCGTCGGCGCGCAGAAAGAAAATACCGGAGGACAAAGGATGTCTCGGATCTCTGGGCCTCTCGACGTGCCCAGAAGCAAATACAGCGCTATTTGGAGAACCTAGGCAAACAACGGTGGCGGTCATTTTGCAGCAGATTGGATCCCCGCAAACCACTCTCCACAATCTGGCACGTTGTTCGAGCACTGCCGACATTTCCCCAGCAGAAACACCCTTTCCGTGCATTGGCACTTCATGATAGACGGCAAGAACTAGAGGTGGCGGAGGATTTCTGCTCGAGAATTGCCGGAAGCGCTTCTTTACCTCGGCAGCATCGATGTGCTCCCCCCACGATGGACGATCGACTGGACATCCCCTTCACAATTCAAGAACTGAAAGCAGCTCTTTCTGCTTGCACGCATCCTTCATCCCCAGGACCTGATGGAATAACAAACAATGCGCTTCGTCATCTAGGCCCACAGTTAATGGAAGCCCTCTTAACATTGTTCAACCACTCTTGGGCCTCTGCCACTGTACCACAGCAGTGGAAAAGAAGCCGCATTGTGGCCTTGCTCAAACCAGGGAAATCGCCACTCACATTAACATCCTACAGACCAGTAGCTCTGGCAAGTTGTATTGGCAAGACGATGGAGCGTATGGTGCTAACCCGTCTAGAATGGTTCCTTGAAAAACATGGGCTATACCCTTCCACAATGACGGGTTTCCGCAAAGGCCGGTCTGCCATCGACAGTGTAATTGATCTCGTGTCAACGGTAGAACATGAAAAACGCCGTCACAGGTTGACTGCTGCTCTTTTCCTCGACATAAAGGGCGCATTCGATAATGTTCAGCATGATGCAGTACTAAATGCACTCGAAGAATGTGGTATAGGCGGACGTCTACACAATTGGATTGCAAGCTATTTGACAAACCGGACAGTCTACATGGAGACTCTTGAAGGTGACACAGCAGATCATCATGTTGCATGTGGCGTTCCTCAGGGAGGAGTGCTCAGTCCAACGTTGTTCAATCTCGTGCTCATTGGCCTTTTCAAACAACTACCGAAGACTGTTTCAATATCCGCCTACGCAGACGATATTTGCATCTGGACATCAAGTGTCACGCGTCCCCAAGTGCAAGCAAGATTGCAGCGTTCGGTGTCCATTACGTCTGCGTACTTGCGCCGTCAGGGGCTTGAACTTTCGCCAACTAAAAGCGTAACATTGGCTTTCACACGCAAGATAATGGCGTGGTATCCGGTCACAATCGACGGGCAAATTGTTCCATACGTAACACATCACAAATTCTTAGGTGTTACGATAGACCGTGACCTGTCCTGGACGAAGCACATTTCTGTGCTCAAGAAAAAGCTCGACAGTTTTGCAAGCATTGTGCGGTGTATGGCAGGAAAATGTTGGGGTCCCTCTGAGCGATCTTTACTACACGTGTACCAGGCTCTGGTAGTCGGCCTTCTCAGATACAGTGCACCCGTTCTCTCGGTGGTCAGACTATCAGGCCTGCGTGTGCTTGAAAGCGCGCAGGCTCGTGCTTTAAGAGTATGCTTGGGTTTGCCATGTAAAACTTCTACATGGGGCACATTTTATGAGGCCCGCGCCTGCCCAGCACGAATTTATTTCCAACAGGAGCCACTTCGTGTGCATTTGCGGCATCTGACCAGGCATCATCATCACCCCCTGACTAACATTAGTGCGGTGCGTCCAGATGCAGCCTTTTCCAGAGCTCCCTTTGGATGCAGCGCAATGCGCTGCCTTCGAACTACGCGCCACACCAGATTGCGGAGGTGCCACTTTGGGCAGTCCCAAAACCATCTATACGGACAACAATCCCAGGGACAACAAAGAAAACGCACATTCCAACAGTCGGACTGAAACAGCTGGCGCTGTCATACATTACATCTATGTATACTAACACCCAGCATGTTTTCGTGGACGGATCCGTTACGACCACTTCTTCAGCTGCAGCGGTGATAGTGCCAGGAAATGCCTCATATCACCGTTTCAGGCTCATGCACAAAACGTCCTCTACGGCAACCGAATTGGCAGCCATACGAGAAGCCGTCCTTTATATTGGTCACCAGCCAGCGCAGCAATGGACTATATTCTGCGACTCGAGATCGGCATTACAGGTCGTACAAACTTATCTAAAACCAAGAGCATGCGAGCAGCTGGTTCAACACATTGTGCTTTTGTTAGCCGAGGCTTTCCACCGCGGCCATATCATAAAGTTTCAATGGATACCGAGCCATTGCGGCATAGCGGGAAACGAGCGTGCTGACGCCGAGGCTCGGATGGCACATAGTGATGGTGCTTTCATTGAGATAGCCTTTTCAAGATCAGACATTGGAGCCTTGTTGGCGCATTTAATGCAGGCGGCAATGCAGTCGCACTGGCATGATCCGAGTCATCAACAGGACCGCGTGTGTAAGCTTGACGCTGGCTCACGATTACATTTCCCATCTGTGGTGGTGCGACGTCATGGGACTTTACTCCACCGGCTACGGCTTGGCGTTGCCTCCACCAAACACTATCTTCACAAGATCGGCATCGAAAGTAACCCAAATTGCGCACAGTGCAACACACCAGAGACTATTGGCCACCTTCTTTGCGCGTGCCCGAAGTATACTTCTGAAAGAACAACATTGGAGGCGACCGTGAAAAACCTGGACTCTCGCCCTCTCTCTGAGGAAACTCTTCTGGGCGCAAGGACGAGACGTTCTGATTGGTGGCGTGTGACAAAAGCCCTGCTCAACTTTTTGTGTGAAACAGGCCTGGATACTCGTTTGTGACCGCCTGTGCACAACCTACATGGTTAATGACATGTGTCGGTGTTGTGTTGCAGACACCAGTTTTGAGTTTTATGTGTGTCCAGTAACCGCGATGCGAGCGCCAGCCAGTGTTGTGTGTGTGTGTGTGCGTGTGCATAGACATCACCCGTGAAACTCATTGTATTATGCCATCATCAGCCTTCATTCACACTTTCCTTTTCCTCCTCTTCCCTTTCCCCTGTGTGGAGTAGCAGGCCAGGGCCCTGTTACCACCGGCCGACCTCTCCGCCTTTCTTTCATTAAAATTCTTTCTTCTTCTTCTTTCTTCTTCGTAGCCAAACAAACAACCTCGTACAGCAAAAACAGACGGCAAGCACAAAACTGCCGCATTCGGCTACGGCGACGCTGGGCTTGCAGACGGTGAAAAGAACGCGCGACGTGAGCTCACATTGGGGCAGCAAAGCTTCCCAAGTTGAATTGCGGCTGCCTCGCAGCTACTGCCCGCTTCCGCCACTCCCACTGCTGTAAGAATGAGTCTGAATGAGGATAAATAAACACGATGCCATTTTTGGGCTCCATGTATGTGGGTAGTATATTACTTCATTGTACTCCTAAGTACCTCCCTTGTATAAAGGAGTAAATCAAACACTCCGTTTGTATGGAGTAAATAAAACTTATTTTTGGGTGTGCCCATGAGTACGAGTCATTTACTCCTATTTCGGTGTATTTTAGTTAATAGTGTGATACCCCTGTTACACGGGCACTTCCAACGGCCGTTAACGCAAACGGCAGTTGCACGCCGTAACGGCCGTGGGAACGGAACGGGGGTGGCTGCGCTCACACGGCATTTTCCATGTTCGGTCGGTTCCTTTCCATTTCGACGATTTATCACGTGACTCTTGAACTTTTTACCTCGCCAACTCGAAAAAAATTTTGTTTCTCTAATTATTTTTAATTAGGGAATGATTACTGCGCTACATGCTCTACAGGGTATTTTTTTAACTATTTGCAAGAGTTGTTTGCAAAACTAGCGGAGAAGCTCATTTAGCCGATCCAATCCGATCCATGGCGCTACAAAATGGCTGCGTTTGTTGTGGTACAGTGGCTAGTTGTGGTTTCAATGTGGTGAAGCGTCCCATTTCACGTTCCATCGTGTGTGCTAACCACAGCACCACTGTGCATTTCCTTTTTTCTTTCGTACCGCGAGTGACCGTCTGCGCAATTCAGCAGGTGCAGTGTTGAACGTGGTACGACTTTGCGACGCGCACACGAGAACAGCCGTGTAATGGCGCTTAGCCGGCCGCTTTATGAATGCGACCGTGATCGCCCACCCGATTCGCTTCTTCTCCTGGTTGCGCACTACGAGGCCTTGTTGTCTGCAAAAAGGGCTGAACTGCAAGCTGTGCGCATTCAGAAAGCGTCGATCAAGAAGAAGCGGAAGGCGGCCGAAAGGCGATGTCGCAGCCTCGCTGCACTCGCTGTTGTGATGTCTGCCAGGCAAAGGAGCGTGTGGACGCTTTCCAGACCCCCGTCTTGGTACGACACCACCGTGCCGACGCTGTCGTGTGAAGATTTCAAGGCCAACTTTCGCGTGACCCGTTCCACATTTGCGTACATCGTGAGCTCGTGTTCCTCACTAACACGGGAGGATACGAACATGCGAGTTTGCATACCCCTGCACCAGCGCGTCGCCCTCTCGCTCTACAGACTCGCCACATCGGCAGAGGAAAGGACTGTGGCGCATCTTTTCGGCGTGAGTCGGCCATCCGTGAACCTGATCTTCCGAGAGTTTTGTGACGTTGTCGTAGATGTTCTCGAGCCACAAGTTGTGCGCTTTCCGTCACTTAACAATGTTAGAGACCATGTGCGACAGTTCGAAGCCTGCACCGGCTTTCCGCAGGACTATTACAACTATAAGGGCTGGTATAGCATAATTTTGCTTGCTATTGTAGACCACAACTACAAGTTCATGTATATAATGTAGGGTCTCCAGGGCGCAATCATGATGCAGCCGTGTACAGAGGCTCGGTACTACCGGACGTAGTCGGAACTGATGTCTTCACTCTACCAAGCCAAATTATTGACGGGATGCCAATAGGAGCGGTACTCCTCTGTGACCAGGCCTTTCCTTTGAAGCGTCACTTGATGAAGCCTTTCCCTCATATGAGTGCAAGCAACCCAACAGTGCAAACGTTCAATTACACACTCTCAAAAGCGGGGCGTGTTGTTGAGAATGCTTTTGGGAGATTGAAGGCTAGATTCAGGGTTTTGAAGGGAATCGAGTGTCAAATCTAAAATGTCAACAGCATTGTGCGAGCTTGTTGCATCCTTCACAATGTATGCGGGCACATGCGTGATCAGTGCGACACACAGTGGAGTGCTGAAGCAGCAGCCGGGCAGCTTCCGCAGCCTGTTTGTGTAAGCAACGCAGTGAGCTCGTCAGGTGAAAGTGTCCGACGAGCTTTGGCCAAGCACATCTTTTCATTGAAGCCATGACTACTTCGAAAAGCTTTGTTTTAGGCATGCAATTGTGAGCAATAAAGAGAATGTGAAAGACTGGACAAGTCTGTGGCAATTTTTGGACCACGTTTGCTCATGGGGCTTTATTCACCGCTGTTGGAGGAGTCAGGCTGAGGCTCATGTCGGACTTCAAAGTACTGGCGAATTATGCCTACCATCTCCCGGTTTATGTTATTGGCCTCCTCCTGGAGACAGACTGTTTTCTTTGACAACTTGTATTCCTTTTTAGCCATCTTTTTGGGATGGTATTCCTCGCTTTCTAGAAGCAGCACTACTTTATCGATTGCTGATGTTGGCTGTCGCCTTTTGCGCGCACGACCTTGCTCAGCTGAGGCAGCAGGTGCCGATGCCTCACTGGACGAGGCCAGACTGGTCGACGCCTCGACATTTCCGGCGTCTGGGCTGCTCGGCGCTTCTGATGGCGGTCCAGAAGCAATTATCTCGGCATCCTCTGGCAGCCGTTCCACCATGTCCATCTTAAGAAAAGAAGAACAACGGAACATTACCGAATGTTGCTCTAAGTGATCATCACTGCGTTGCATGATGAATGGAAGTGGTACACATAACGTGCAGAAACATTTCAATATACCAGAATTTTACACAATAGTTGCCGTTCTCTCTAAAAGTTTTGGTACACCCTAAAGCACGCGGCCTATCCTGGTACCCTTTTGTAACATGACCAGCCTTACCTATCTCGCACTATTTTCATAACTCCAAGAAAAGTAACAAGTATTGTGGCATCCAGTGTGTCGAAAATGTTAAGCAATGATTTCGACGCTACACTGACTGTGACGCTTATTAAAGTTATCTGTGCATTTTCAGTACTCTGGCACACAACAATGCCTCATGTTCATGTCATGTGCTTTAGTAAAATTAAATTCTCTAAACTTTGCTGCCACCTGTCTCCGGCGACAAACCTGGCCGGCAAAAAAACAATTTCGGTTTGTCAGTCCATTTCTCAGGTTTGCATACAACCAAAATAAACAAATGTTGCACCTGAAAGCTCTCCTGTACCAGGCTTCTGTCATTTATAGGCAGGTTTCCGAGGAACATGTGAAGCCGTCTGTAGTATGGGCACTGACTTGAAGCAGACCCAGTGCCAGCAGTGCTTGCCTTTCTGAAATAAAAACAAAGTACAGCTAAGAGTCACTTTATGCCGTAAGAGATGAACACGATTTTTTGCTGCACAAGTACAAACTGCCAAGAACAATGAACCTCCTTGTGCTGAAAGTTAAAACTGCAGGCAAAGTGGTAAACAACAAGGAGAAAGCTGTTGAATTACGATGGGAGTTCAATAGGCTTCGAACGAAATCAGCTGATAGTCAAGATACAAGTTATTAGACTATAGACAATGTCAAGACACAAGTTTGGGAGAGATTCTTGATTAGGGTATGCATTCAGCGCTTTCTGTTCTATTGAAGACGTAAAGTTCAATCACTTCGGCTGATGCCATATGCACGACATAGTGTGCTTTTTCCTGCATTGCTATATGCACGACTTCGTCACACAACATTTCAAGTTTTTTAGCACGCTGTGTTGGCAGCGACTTGATAGGTACCACCCCACACCTGCGTCTGAAAATAGTGTGCAACTATAATAAATTGAGAGGCTGCGTTGAAAAGGTGGGTTCTTGATCAGTACAATAGTGTTTTATGTTCGAAAACTACCTAAAGCGTACCACTCCACTCCGACTAAAAAAAAATAATGCATGGAATTAATTGTATTAGTATAGTGTTATTGTTTTGCGGCTAATAGAATTTGCAAATTAAACAAGAAACCAGTATTGTTTGAATTTAATGCGGACACTACTGCTTTCATAGTAAGACTTTAGCGATTGTTAGCTGTACTGCATCGCAAGCTACAGGAAAGCTACTGCACATGTAAAGATCTTATTTCGAGTAGCTGATCGAACAGACTTCTCGGTGCAAATGCTTTCTTTCAGGCTATGCCGGCCACGCCTAGATTACGGCAAACGGCTGCAGATCACAACCAAATGTACGGCGCCAAGATGTCAGCGCTATTCCCGCATCGCTGCATGAGCGTTACAATGAGCCCGAAGTGTCGAGAAAGTCACGTTCGAGCGCATGTCAAGCAAAATTCGGCGTCGCCTATGGCATTGAAACACACGTCGGGCACTGCGGGGCACCATTGAACATGCCTGACAAGGCGCTATGTTGACTTAAAAATCACTAATAAATTCATGGTAACTTACTTGTGAGCCTGGGCCAAGTTTTCCATCTTGTGCTTCACCCGTTTCGCTGTGACGCACACAGCGTGCCCACATTCTTCGCTGGTTGAAGAGCGCTGTCATCCTCGCGTACACGGGCGCATTGTGTTTCTGCGCTCGCAATTCGCGGAGCCACAAGTTAATGAGTAAATGCGTCAGTGACGCTGTCCAGGAAAAGCGTTCTTGCGCCGGCGCGCTCGCCTGCAGCGGGGACACGTTGCTGCTGGGGGCTGCCATCTTGCCTATTTCACGACTACACGGACGCAAACGGCGGCGGAACGGAGACCGGCGAGCTCCGTTGATGTCAACGCCGTTGGATTTCCAACGGCGCTCGCGCTGCCGTGTAACTCCGCCTAACGGCCGTTAAGGCCAACGGCCGTTTTCCTTAACGGCCGTTAAAGTGACCGTGTAACAGGGGTATGAGAGGATTTCGGCGACGTTGTTAGGAAGACTACCTACGAGGCCACAGAACAGCCGCTCTTTCACGCCGCGCATGAGGTGCCGCAGTTTTTTTTTTTTTTCACGAGTAGTAGGGTCCGCTCGTGCAAATCAGCTTACTCTCCGTTGCCTACTAGGTATTTGCTAAGGTAATCACTAATAGAGGCAGGGCAACCTTAGTCTTTAATCAACCAAATGATCAGGCAGGCTTTGGTAAAGGATATTCCACAATATATCATATTTATACTATCAGTCAAATGATAGAGATATGTGCAGAATATAACCAACCCCTATATATATTATATGTAGGCTTCATTGATTACGAGAAAGCATTCGACTCAGTGGAAACCTCAGCAGTCACACAGGCAGTGAGGACTCAGGGCGTAGAAGAGCTTTATGTCAAAATAGTGGAAGATATATATAGAAACTGCACAGCTACCATAGTCCTCTGTAGAATCAGCAACAAAATTCCAATAAGGGAGGGCGTCAACCAAGGAGACACGGTCCCGCCAATGCTATTCACCGCCTGTTTACAGGAGATATTCCGAGACCTTGGGAATTGGAAATAGTTGGGGATAAGAGTTATGGGGAATACCTAATAATCTACTATTCGCTGATGACATTTTCTCGCTGACTCGCTGAGGAGATGGACTGCAAATAACGATCATTAAGTTACACATGCAGAGCAGAACGGTGGGTCTAAATATTAAAATGTAGAAGACCAAAGCAATGTTCAACAGTCTAGCGAGGGAACAGCAGTTCACAATTGGCAGCGAGGTGTTGTAAGTTGTAAAGAAATACTTCTACGTAGGGCAGGAAGTGACAGCTGATACGGTTCATAACGGGGAAATAGCTATAAAAGATTAAGAATTGGGTGGAGTGCGTATGGCAGGTTCTCTAAGACAATGAATGGTAGTTCTCGAAATATTCCTCAAGGGAAAGGCGTACAACAGCTGTATCTTACCGGTGCTCACCTGCGGGGTAGAAACATGGAGGCTAACGAAAAGGGTGCAGCTTATTTGAAGGAGAACGCAGCGAGCCCTGGAAAGAAAAATTATGGATGTAACGTTAAGAGACGGGAAGCGGGCAGTGTGGGTGAGCGAAAAAACGCGGGTTAATAACCTCGTAGTCGAAATCAAGAAGAAGAAATGGGCTTGGGCAGGGCATGTAATGCGAATACAAGATAACCGTTGGTCCTTAAGGGTAATGGAGTGGATTCTAAGAGAAGGCAAGCGTAACACGGGGCGGCTGAAGGTTAAGAGGGCGGATGAGATTAAGAAGTTTGCAGGTATATAGTGCGCGCAGCTGGCAAAGGACAGGGCTAATTGGAGAGGCATGGGAGGGGCGTTTGCCCTGCAGAGCGCGTAGTCAGGATGATGATGATGATGATAAGGATCATGAATTCCACAGTAGGCGCGTTAATAGTCTCACTATCGTTTGGGAAATAATCAGGAGTGAACGCCTTTTCAGTCTGGCCGGCAAAGAGCATTGCACTTCAATTCATCACAAGATAAGGAAGCAAGATGTCATCGCGCAAGTGCAGATAAATTACTGCATAACATGAGCGCGCTATCACCGCAGAAGTGGCCTAGTGGTTTGGGCGTCCGCCTAGGCTGCGGGAGGTGGCAGGTTCGAAACCCACAGACGGATACCCAGCGGATGGGTACAGGCGCTCCCTGACCTGGCGACCGGTTTGTTCATGGGGTGCAGTCCCGGTGGAGGGTCCGTAGATCCCGCAGTCCTTCTGGGACGTAATCCGTTTCGACCAACTAACAGCCTGAAAACCCGGTTCAATATGTGTTTCTGTGCCATGTTCGTGCCGGTTATGTGTTATATGTTAACCCCTCTCAGGGGTGAATCTCCGGCCGTCACTGGCGGCCGAAGAGAAGGGTCCCATGTGAATGCATGGATATCGGTGAATGAATGTTGTTGTTGTTAGCCTAGCGATGGCACATACCCACACGAGGGAATGATGTGTGGCGGGACCATCGCAGAGCCTCTTATTTTTCTTTTTTTTGTTGCCGCGAAAACTCTTAAAGGGGCACTGAAGAAATCTTATACAATTTTCGTAAGTAGTCAAACTTCATCCCGTGCCTCTTCCTGGCTACGCAGTCATTTGTCACGCGCCAGAAGCCGCGTTTATGGTGGGAAGATGGCACTTACAGGTTCTTACACCTTGACTCCAATTCGCGACATTTACAGTTGCGTACAAAATGGCTCCACGATCATCATTTCGATGTCAACGGCGTTATATCCTAACCTCTAGTAACCGATCGTACAAAATTGTGGCGACAAACTTTTCTTTTTATTCTGGTTTGTTCCAATTTCCATCACGTGAATCAAGAAAAAGGAAGAAAAAGGTGGTTTCCCCCCTGACAAGTTCCCGCTCTTCCTGAAAAGCCAGAACATTGTTATACACTAAAACACTGTACCGCATACATTAGGACACTAATTCATTGTGAGGTGTACTGGAAGGAAGTAACATAAAAAGAAGAAATCGTCATTGTTACGCTGCGTGGACTACAACAGCACATAATATATACCTGAGTTTTGGAATACAAATATTTCAAATAATTATGAACTTAAACTACAAACAAACAGAAAAACTTCAAGTAGGTTTATGTGCGAAACAAGCAGTAGGAGACCATATTTCTTAAACAAGGTACAACATCATAATGACATTTTGATAATTGTTATAAACAAAGCGAGACTTTTTAGACACGCTTTTTTTTTTAATCTATCGGAGCCTAGATGTTCTAGTAACAAATTTTCAACTGCCGTGCAACTTGCAAACAGATGTATAATAAGGCATGATAATTTCTGAAATCCTTAATTATCTCGAGTTCTTGATAAGCTACAATACTTCCGATTTAAGCCGGTGACGGTGGAAAATACGTTCTGAAATTTGTATTTTTCAAGCTTAAAGGGAACCTAGCATGAGGTTCATTTTCGCGATTAAAGCGCCGCACTGGTCCCCTAGCGCCGCAATTATGCGGCAATGATTTTGAATAATAATAATTGGTTTTGGGGGAAAGGAAATGGCGCAGTATCTGTCTCATATATCGTTGGACACCGGAACCGCGCCGTAAGGGAAGGGATAAGAGAGGGAGTGAAAGAAGAAAGGAAGAATTAGGTACCGTAGTGGAGGGCTCCGGAATAATTTCGACCACCTGGGGATCCTTAACGTGCACTGACATCGCACAGCACACGGGCGCCTTAGCTTTTTTCCTCCATAAAAACGCAGCCGCCGCGGTCGGGTTCGAACCCGCACGACGGCGCCGCGGCACATGGATGGCGTTCACGCACTGTTCACGCGCGTTGCTCCCCTCTATTCGCGGCCGCAGCGGGCCCACTCAGATGCCCGACAGGTGGCGTGTGCGCCGATGATGTTCATCAATGGGCAGTGTTTGGAATAACTGAAGCAGTGCCACCGCTGCTGAAAAGCGCCTTCCCTGTGTCGTTGGCTTCGATGATGTGATAAATTCGATTACCGACTTGTGTTGCTAGTAGGAACCCTAGGCAGGTGACAGCAATCGTATAATGCAGCTTAAACTTCGGCGCAGTCCCTTAAGGCTCGAAAGGAGTCATAACAAAACAATAGGAATGACCTATGACTTGTTGCTACTGTTGTGAGCGCGCTTGCACTCACTGTAATATGTGCACTAAGTTTGCTAGTGCCGTGTCAGTGCGTACAGCTGCAAAGTGGTACACACCATTAGCCATATAAATTAGCGCTATTTCGTAGACACGCGGTA
The DNA here is from genome assembly GCF_052857255.1 of Amblyomma americanum. Classification (NCBI taxonomy): domain Eukaryota; kingdom Metazoa; phylum Arthropoda; class Arachnida; order Ixodida; family Ixodidae; genus Amblyomma; species Amblyomma americanum. The sequence goes on from NC_135503.1 coordinate 91,580,138, forward strand.
GCAAAGCGCCTCTTCAAATTAATGGCCCTCAACTTTGTGGACCTAGTTAGCGGTAAGAGAAAATATAGGAACTCAGGATATCGCTGCAGAACAGACATTCAGCTTTAACTGTGGAAGACGATCTTAATGTTCATACAATGAGCGATAATCTGAGAGCTATCATTATGGAGGACAGATCGACGGGATACCGGCAAGCTATCTCAGGTGACGAAAGGTCTGATTAATAAACGCCAAAGCATTAGGGCGTCTAACCCTACAGATAGAACAGAACTAGCAGAGCTATTGAAGTTAATAAATAAGCACAAAGTAGCCGACATAGGAAAGTTTTGATATGGATAGAATCGAGCATGATCTAAACAACAGAGGTGGCCATAAGGCGGTGAAGACGAAAATAGAAATAGGCAAAAGGTGGATGTATGTGTGAAAACACAAGGAGGGTGATTACATTAGCAATATAGATAAGAAACTTAAAGTAGCTGAAGAGTTGTGCACAAATCAATACTGTTGCCAATGTAATCAAAACGTTGATGATAGAGACAGCAGCGCACGGCAGTGCGTCATCCCCTCAGTAACGAAAGAGGAAGTAAAGAAAGCCTTAGGAGCCATGCAAAGGGGGAAAAGCAGCTGCTGAGGATCAGGTAACAGGAGATCTGTTGAAGGACGGAGGGGAGATTGTGCTAGAAAAACTATCCACCCTGTATACGCAATGTCTTATGACCTCGAGCGTACCAGAAGCTTGGAAGAACGCAAATATTATCTTAATTGATAAGAAAGAAGACGCCCAGCTCTTGAAAAATTACAGACACATCAGCTTACTGTCCGTTGCCTAAAAGGTTACTAAGGTAATCGCTAATAGAGTGGGGAACCTTAGACATTGATCAAGCAAATGATCAGGCAGGCTTTCGTAAAGGATATTCCACAATAGATCATATTTACACTATCAGTCAGATGATAGAGAAATGCGCAGAATATAACTAACCACTATATATAGCCTTCTTTGATTACGAGAAAGCATTCGACTCAGTGGAAACCTCAGCAGTCACACAGGCAGTGAGGACTCAGGGCGTAGAAGAGCTTTCTGTCAAAATACTGGACGATATATATAGCAACTGCACAGCTAGCATAGTCCTCCGTAGAGTCAGCAATAAAATTCCAATAAGAAAGGGCGTCAGAAAAGGAGACACGATCTCGCCAATGCTATTCACCGCCTGTTTATAGGAGGTATTCCCAGGCCATGGGAATTTGGAATAGTTGGGGATAAGAGTTAATGAAGAATACGTAAATAATGCGCGATTCGCTGATGACATTGACTTGATGAGTCACTCAGGAGGTGAACTGCGAATCATAATCAATGAGTTAGAAAGGCAGAGCAGAACGGTGGGTCTAAAAATTAACATGCAGAAAACAAAAGTAATGTTCAACAGTCTAGCAAGGGAACAGCAGTTCACAATTGGCAGCGAGGTGCTGGAAGTGGTAAAGGAAAACATGTACTTCAGGCAGGTAGTGAGAGCTGATCCGGATCATGAGTGGGAAATAATTAGAAGGATAACAATGGGGTGGAGCGCATATGACAGGTTCTCTGAGATCATGAACGCAGTTTACCAATATTCCTCAAGAAAAAAGTGTACAACAGCTGTATCTTGCCGGTACTCACCTACTGGGCAGAAACGTGGAGGCTAACGAAAAGGGTGCAGCTTAATTCAAGGACGACGCAGCGAGCCACGGAAAGAAAAATTACGGAAGTAACGTTAGGAGACCGGAAGTGGGCAGAATGGTGAGAGAACAAATGCGGGTTTATGACAACCTAGCTGAAATTAAGGGGAAGAAATGGGCATGGGCAGGGCATGTAATTCTAAAGATAACCGTTGGTCCTTGAAGGTAACGGGTGATTCCAAGAGAAGGCAAGCGTAGCAGGAAGCGGCAGAAGGCTAGGTGGGCTGATAAGATTAGAAGTTTGCAGGCATATAGTTGACGCAACTGGCAAGGGACAGGGTTAATTAGAAAGACATGCGAGAGGTCTTTGCCCTGCAGTGGGTGTAGTCAGGCTGATGATGATGATGACGATGACTTTGTTGACCACGCGTGGCTGCGCAATAGCGCTACTCGATCGAAGCACAGCTAAGCTGTGCCTGTAGGGGTTTGAGACGTTAACATCCCAAGACTGCACATAGAGTGCTTGTTGGTCCGAAACAATCAAATCTTGGAACACCTCATATGGTAAATACGCCGAGTACGTTATCCAGGAAGGTATGAGAAAAGAGGCTTGGCAATCGCAGCAAAGGTTCGAAGGGCATCACTTTGAAGTATTGGCCGTACTCACATTGCAGCCGTGGTAAATCTTTCCAGTTTTGAGCTCCTGAGATTTATTAAAAAGAATCGACATCGCGAAATGCGTTTTTGTATTACGCGACAGCGTTAAAGGCCCCACTCTCCAGAGATTCTGGTGTCGGCGTTGGCGTCGTCGGCGTCGTGCGCGAAAAAACGCAAGCCTGCTCCCGGCAGGTGGCGCCCACGGGGCAACCTAGGAGGCAGGTGGGCGACCGAGATGACGTGACCCTGCGGCGTCATCGCAACCTGCCCACCGCCTCAGGTGGCTGTTAAAGTAAACTATTGGTCGCTCAGGAAGAGCAAACTGGGCCGCACAAGGACCACCGCTGGGAGCACGTGCCATCGCAAGGCAGCGGAGCGTCGCTTAACCGAGCGAAACATAGTTATAGCCCATACTTTCGCCAAGCATACCATTTAGGTTCTATAATAGTTGCATACAGCGCTGGAAGGCATGCGGCTGGCATAGGCGGTCGATTTTTCGACACCGTTAGTGGACTGAGCAATCGCAGCTCCAAGGCCGACGTTATTGCTCGCGTCCGTATAAACTTCGGTGTCGCCACCATCGTTAAAATATGCCACTACAGGCGGCGACTCCAGCCTACGTCTTCAGTCCTCAGGCTGTTTCCTGTTCAATGCCCCATGAAAATGTTCGTCAGCTCGCATCAAGTGCGTCAGAGCACTGGCCAGCTTAGCAAAGTTTTGGATGGTAGGCCGGTACTGTACATACCAGCAGAGGCCCAGAAATATAGGCACCGCTCTTCATCCAGGGGGGGGGGGGGGGGGGGGGGGGTAAAGTCTGCGACTAGTCCAATTTTCTCTGGATCCAGGTAGAATTCTCTCGGCGCTGATGACGTGCCCAAGGAACTACAATTCAGAAAAGCCAATATCGCTTTTTGCGGTTTGAGGGAAATACAAGCTGAGCGGACAGCCTCAAGTACTTCTCGTATGCGCTCCAGGTGCTCCGCGAACGTTGCTATAAAAATAATTACATCGTCGAGATATACGAGAAAAGTTTGCCACTTGAGGCCGGTGAGCACGGTAGCCTTGATTGTCTGGAACCTTCCCGGCGCACAACAGGCCTCGAAGGGGAGCACGCGAAATTCGAAGAGACCGTCCGAATCTACAATGGTGGTTCTTTATTCTCAGTCCAACTCGTCAACTTCTATCGGACAATATTCGCCTCGCAGGTCCGTCGAGGAAAAGTACTTTGCTTGCCAAAGTCTGTCGAGTGTATATATCCTCTGTACGCGGCACCAGACACACATTTTTTTTTCATGCAATCAAGCTTCCCACAAGCGCAGCGTTCCATCCTGCTTTTGCACGAGAACCACCGGTGATTACCACAGGCTGTTGGATGATAACATTATGCTCTCGCTCACTGGGAGAGATGTGATAAGAATGCTGATGTACTGGGTGTGCACCATGAGATGTGATTATGCGGTGTTGAGTGATTGGCTTCTGACGTACGTGCCTGACCCGCACCACCTCCGCGCTCAGCCGCTAGGACGACGAAGCGGGCACAGTCGCGTGAGGCACGCTAGGGCTGGGGCAGGTTGTTGAGATTAAACGGGACCGCTGTGAGCTCCCCTTCAGCCCTTAGCGAAAACTAATGCGTTTGGAATATACTTCAGGATATTTATAATGTATTTTAAACATATGTTTGGCATACATGAATGCGATAAAAATGTGCCGAAAATAGGTTCCTGAAATTTCAAGCTTAGTAATTGAAATATACTCTTAAAATTTTACAAAAAGACGTCACTTAAAGCATGCTTCAAGCACATTTCAAGTAGGTGAAAAAATATGAAAGCGGTTGTAGCATCTTGTCAATATACTAAAAGTGTATATCCGTAAATACGAAATTAATGCATTCGAAGTACACGTCATTTAAAGCAAGTTTCGAGCACGTTTTAAGTAGGTGAAAAAATATGAATGCGGTTATAGCATCTTGTAAATATATTAAAAGTCTATTTCTGTAAATATCAAATTAATGCATTCGAAGTAACCGTCACTTAAAGTATGTTTCGCGCACGTTTCAGATGCGTGAAAAAATATGAATGCGATTTTCTGCATCTTGTCAGTATATTGAAGGTGTACTTTCGTAAATTTGAAATTAATGCATTCGAACTGCCCGTCAATTAATGCATGTTTCGAGCACGTTTCGAACACGTGAAAAAATATGAATATTTTAAAATAAGAATATTTTTGTTTTAAATAAACTGCATTTTTATATAGTGTAATGTATTTAATATATATTTTAATATACTTTGAATGCATTCAATATCTATTTTTGCATATTTTTAACGTATTAATAGTATTTTTCAGTGTATTTGCAATGTATCTATTGTGTATTTTGAGTAGATTTTTAACTTATAATAAATATACTAAGCGGACAGATAATTCATTTTTGATGCATTTGTAAGAATGTTCAGAAGAGTACTCTCAGCATACTTAAAAAGAATTCATAATGCAGTTACAGCATAGAGACAAAAAATGCAAAATAAGTACGAAATAATAAATGTGTTCGAAATTCATTTTTAGCAAAGCCTTTTTTCGCTGAGGGGTGTGTGGCGGCCCAACTTCTGGTTCGTGAAAACTGGTGCTTTGTGGCGAGGAACACCACAACCCACGTCGCGGCGGGTTAGAAAATGGCATAGGTGGTGATTCCACCTAAGGGGCCGAGCCCTCACCACGTGCAGAACTTCGTCCCAAACGACGCTGGTGAAGAAATCCACCCGAGAAGCCCCGGAAAGCTTCTGCAGTTTCTCGTGGGCCACAGACCGGACGAGGTCGCGAACGGAGCTTGTAGCGGCTCCAGAGGCAGTATCCAGGATGTAAAACATGGAAACTGCGTTCAGCTGCCAGTCGTACCGCTGATGCAGAGCCCTCTACACGACAACAGCCTCTGAGAAGACTTCGGTGACGGGGTTAGGCAGACTATGTACGAGGCCACAGAGCAGCTGCTCTTTCGCATCGCCCGTGAGATATCGCAGTTTTTTTCCTCAGTCACACTCGGGTCCGCTAGTTTTGAGAGGAGCGTCCCATCTTCCACGTGAATCGTGACGTTCTCATTAGGCAGCTGGATTCAGGTGTTCAACGCAATCAGGGCCGTTCACGGCGATCGCTGCAGGTGAAAGTAATCGAAAGCTGGTGACAAAACTCCTGCCAGGTCGGAGGTGTCGCCTCGCGATTTCCATACCAGGTGCCGGCGGCGTCTTTCGAGCTAAAGCAGACTTTGCGGATCTTTGCAGTTTGGTCCCAGTTAATTTTTGGTTCACTTCATTCCGGTTCGTCCTTTCCGCCTGTAACCCCGTTTTACGGTACCTCGCTGCAACACTCATTATGGATATTTCACTCGTTTTTTTTATATACCCAGAATTTTTAAGTATCTGCCTGATTCGATATTTTCAGTTTCTTCGCTGTTACAATTAATGCACTTCTTAAAAACACGTATGACAGTAACTTAAACTGTTTTCTTTGTTCTTGTTTGCTTTTGGTATCAAGGTTTACCTTTGTTTGCTTGTTGTGTCACGACTCTTTTTCAATATATTTGTCCTTCACCGACTGCCGGGTACCGCCCTACAAGCTTTCATGGCTTGGGCAGACCTGTCTTAAAGATTGTAAATACGTTTTCTGAAAATAAAGGTTCTATTTTTATTATTATTATTATTATTATTATTATTATTATTATGATTATTATTATTATTATTATTATTATTATTATTATTATTATTATTATTATTATTATTATTATTATTATTAATATTTCCGCCCAACATGGCGCCCAGTAAGGACGCATGTGGGCTGTGCTCCCGTCCGTTTTTTGGTAAGCAGCAGTTTTTTCGTTGTGCCGACTGCAACAAACGTGTTCACGCGAAGTGTGTCACTTGGAGTGACGACGAGCTGCAGCTTTTGAAGTCCGGCTCGCGACCATTCATGTGCAATCTGTGTTTGTCGTCTTGCGGCGGTGCTAAGCCTAGCGACGGTGGCGAGTCAGCGGCTGCATTCCTTTCTTCCACGGCCCACCAGCCCCATCACCCGACCGACCCGACCGGTTCCCTCGCTTCCTCCCCGACGGGCGAACCTGACGGTGCGCTTGCCTCGCTTCGGGCTCTCCTCCTCGACGCACTTGAGGGAATCTCGTTTCTGAGCGACGAGGTCGCCCAGCTGCGGGAGGAGAATGAGTGCCTTCGTGGTGACAACTCGCGGGCGCTCGCTCTCCAGGCCGAGGTCGTTGCCTCTCTGCGGGCTGACGTTCGCAGCCTACGCGAGGAGCTTGCGAGGCGCCCTGCTTCATCCCAGCGTGATCCGCCTTTCGTCGAGCCCCTGTCCGCGAGCAGTCCTTCCCGTATGTTCCAGCCATCGAAGAGCTACTCTGCTGCCCTTCACTGTGGTATGGCACCAGCTGATTTGGCCACCTGCCCGACATCTGTATCTGTTCCCCCACTTATAGGTAATTCGCCTGAGGCGCAGAAGAAGCACCGAAGCCCAGCCATCACTGGCTCGTCGAGCTCATCCAGTCTGAACGTCGCCAGACCTCAGAAGCGCCCGAAGGCTATTTTCGTCTCCAAGCTGTGCCCTGAGACGACGTCGGCTGATCTGACGAATCATCTGAAGTCCGTGAACGTCACCCCCCTTTCCTGCCGGCAGCTGAAAACGAAATATGACTCTTACTCGTCCTTCTACCTCACAGTCGGCGCGGAATTTTACGATCAGCTTGTCGACCCTTCTATGTGGCCTACGGGCTGCATCTTCAAGGCTTTTCGTGGAAAGCTCCTGGATGGTATGTTGCATCCTTCCGAGCTGACGGTAGATCGCAGTCAACCCTCATTTGGATATATATTACCAAAATGCCCGAGGTCTTCGGACTAAGGGACCTGTATTTTTTTCCAATGAATTAGCCTCTTGTTATTCGGCTGTGGTAATTACTGAGACTTGGCTGTCTAGCGAAGTTAGCTCAGGTGACTTCTTTCCTAATAACTATTCTGTTTTTCGAAGTGACCGCCCTGAATCAGCTTCTAAACAAAAGGGAGGGGGAGTGCTCATTGCTATTGACAGTTCCGTGCAGTGCGTTCGGCGTTCCGACCTGGAAACCATCCAGGAATCTGTCTGGTTAGAGCTCACTTTAACTCGACATCAAAAACTTTTATTGGCAGCTTTCTACATTTCCCCTAATCTGCCTCCTCCTGCCTACGACGATGTACTACATTCTATCGAATATGTTATCACTTCTCATAGCAAGCACAAACTACTCATTTTAGGGGATTTTAATACTCCAGGTATTAACTGGAATACCTTTACATATTCTCACAACAATCATTATGTAGTTAGTAAGTGCAACCGGCTTCTAGATTTCACAGCTTTTAACACCTTGCAGCAACACAATTTAATTGAAAACTGTTGTGGTAATGTTCTTGACATTTGTTTATCTAATTTTGAAAATGTTCGAGTCTCGACATCTGACATCTCACTTACTCGCTGTGACAAATTTCATCCTCCAATTCTAATAACGGCTTCGGTTTCTGTCCCACCTTCTGCTAATTCAAATCGTGCGGGGAATTCCCCCCGTTTCGCTTACGCACTTGGCGACTATGTTGGTCTCTTCGGTTTTTTCTCTTCTGTCGACTGGTCCGTTTTAAACGAAATCAGCGATGTTGACGAACAAGTCAGCCGCTTCACTGAAATAGTTCTCAATGGTATGCGCCAGTACATACCTCTGCATACTCCTGCTCGCAGCAAGTTTCCGTTCTGGTTTTCCAAGGAACTTAGAGCAGCGCTGAAACTTAAGGAGCGGGCCCACCATAAAGCGAAATGCCCTGGGCTGGATACATGGGCAGAAGAATTTCGCCGCTTGCGTTCCCTTTGCAAACGCCTGTACAAGCGGGATCATGAGTCCTATCTTGAATATTAAGAGAATAGTGCCTCTAATCGTCCTATTGAATTCTGGCGATACGTTCGCAAGCGTTCGAATAAATCTGATAGTCATATTCACTTAGTTGACTCTCATGGAAATGAAATTCGGAATGTCGCTGACGGCTTTGCTCAACACTTTTCCTCCGTGTACAAATCTCCACGTTGCGATTCTGTATGCCTTCCAGCTGGCGCACCTAATTCCGTTCTTCTTGACGAGAAGTTAGTGAGTGAGAGTCTTAAGTGTTTGAAACCATCTTTGTCCCCTGGACCTGATGGCATTCCAGCCGCCATAATAAGAGCCTTCAGTAGTACCTTCGTTCCTGTTTTAACCACGATATTTAATAACTGTTTGAAAAATTCTGCCTTCCCCCGCGTGTGGAAAACGGCGCGTGTTTTCCCTGTGTTCAAATCAGGAAACAAATCTGATGTTTCGAAATACCGCCCCATTTCTATTCTTTGTGCAACCTCTAAGCTTTTTGAACTAGCTTTGCACAAAGTACTTTCCTTCCACCTCAAACATTTAATCATACATAATCAGCATGGTTTCATAAAAGGTCGTTCTACTACAACTAACCTTGTGACTTTTATGACGTATACATCAGCTGAAGTCCTTCAGAGGAGTCAGGTAGACGCTGTGTACTGTGATTTGAGCAAAGCTTTCGACGTTGTTACTCACTCATTACTTCTTCAAAAGCTTCTGCTGTTTGAGGTCGACGTTTCAATTGTAGCCCTCCTACGCAACTATCTTCTTGATCGGTCCTGCTTTGTCAGTGTAAATGGACAGACCTCATTTGTTTACACTCCAACCAGCGGAGTTCCTCAGGGCTCGGTATTAGGCCCGCTTCTGTTCTTTGTTTTTATCAATGACGTTTCCTCCGTTGTCAAAAACTCCTCGTTTCTCCTTTATGCGGACGATATAAAAATGTTCAAGGCAATACATACTCTTCATGATTGCTTGTCATTGCAATCGGACATATCTGCCTTCTCTGATTGGTGCTTGAAGAATGGGCTCACTCTCAATTCATCTAAAACCAAGGTTGTCTCATTTACGCGTAAAACGCACAGTCTTCTCTACTCTTATTCTGTGAATGGTAGGCTGCTGCCGAGGGTTGATGAAATTAATGACCTCGGCGTACTTTTCGACCGCAGCCTCAGCTTCTCCTCTCATACAAAACGCATTGCTCTGCGGGCTATGCGTACACTTGGCTTCATCTGCAGGCTTTCGAGAGAGTTTCGAGCCCCACTTCCTTTCCTAAAGCTCTACCTCTCCATATGCTTGCCGCTTTTGGAATATGCGTCTGTTGTTTGGAACGGCACTTGCCAGTCGAACTGTGAAAAAATCGACAGAGTTCAGCTAAAGTTTTTACGGATATTTCAACACCGGTTTTCTTGCAAAACTTCCAGCTCTCGTCCCAGGCGGAGTAACTCACTGCAGCTTCCTTCTCTTAGCTGCCGTCGCGTGAGGGCAGATATAATTTTCTTGTATAAACTTCTTCATGGTCACATTCTATGCCCTCAGCTTCTAGCGCGTATCCTTTTGCGTGTACCGCGAAAGAGCATAAGGGAATTCAGACCATTCCAAGTTTCTGCGCTCCTGCACTACCTCTCCCCTCTGGACAGAATGCAAAAGTTGTTCAATTCTCTTTGTCCTCACCTTGATATATTCGAAGATTCTCTCCCTTCTTTTATATTGGATGTCCGTGACGTTCCACTTTGAGCACTCTTTTTCTCATACATAACTTCCCCTTTCATGCATTTTGACTTTACTACACTTGTGCATTTGCACTGGTATTATATTGTTTTTTTTCTCCTTAATTGTTCATCACGTCTACTTGTTTTCATTAATGTTATTTCTTTAATACTGTGTACTCACGCCTTTTTGTCTGTAACGCGTTCACTAATTACATTTCTTATTGTGTATGATTGTATTTCTAGCTTGTATTTGAGAGGTTTCTTATTCGTTCATATTAGTATTGGCTTTATTCTTGTTTGTATTTTGCTATATGCTGTACTTGGCTGTTATCGGTCGTTCTTGTGTTCATTCTCTTCGTTTATTGTTTCATTAGTTGTTTATATGTCTGTTGCCTGTTCTAGCTGTTTTCATTTACCGCTGTTCTCGCTGTTTTCTTGTTTTCACTTTTTTGCTTCATGCTTGCTGTCACGCCTAGTTTATATGTCTTTTTTTCTATCGCTTTGACTGCTGCATTACCTCCCCTGAGTGTCTTCCTTTGTGGAAGACAAATTTACGTTTTGTGCTTGTGAATGGTGTACCAGCACCAAGACCTTTGGGTTGTTCCTGGGCACCGAAAAATAAAGGTTGATTGATTGATTGATTGATTGATTGATTGATTGATTGATTGATTGATTGATTGATTGATTGATTGATTGATTGATTGATTGATTGATTGATTGATTGATTGATTATTATTATCAGCTGTATAAAAATTTATGTCGCATGTCCAAAAATGATTTATTACATTCCTGGAACTTCACATTTCTTAACTTCATTTCAATTTTAGAAGTTCAATCTTGATTCAGTCTTCCCACTTCTTTTTTTCTCCCCGCGCAAGTACTTCATCAGCATCTCCACTGCACCTTGGCCAATTCTCCCGCGTGGGTATACGCCATATTTACTCAGGTAAAGAAGAAGTAAAAGAATAAGAAGAGGAAGAACGGAGAGGCGGAAGGCTGACTTTCCAATTCAACTGCGAGAGTTCCAGTCGGCCACTCCCGTAACGCGAGCTCGCCGAAAGTTGCCACTTTGTTTCTAATGACATCACGGTGGTCGAACACTCCTTAAAAGAACAGGAGATCAACTACAACATAATCGAGGTCATTCCCAACAAGAGGGGCCGCAAGAGCACCTTCGTTCTGAACGTGTATCACCCCCCACGAGCAACCCAGGCCGATTTCTCTGATATACTTCAAGAGGCAGATTAGCTAGCTGTTTCGCATCAGCTTATCGCACTCGGTGACTTTAACGCCCCCCACAGGGAATGGGGTTACAAAACGAACTCGCTTCGTGGTCTGAGCGCGGTACGAGCACGGGATGCACTGGGCCTGGAAATACTTACTGATCCTTTATACCCAACCCGCGAAGGACACAGCGTCACGCGCGATTCATGCCCTGACCTTACAATCGTCAAGAACATCCTTAACGCTACGTGGACCAATCTCGGAGAGAGCTTAGGTAGCGACCACTACATCGTAAGCACGTCTATCATCTCCGCAAACATTCTTCCCACCCTGGGAACAGCCAGAATCACGGACTGGACTAAATACCGTGCACAGCCCGTTCCGGAAGACCCAATTCAATCAATCAGTGAACGGAGTGAACAGATTCGGAAAGCACACAAGGAGGCCACCACCGAAGTACAATGCACAAACGATAATCCGGCGGTCGATCGTCACCTTCTGAAGTTGTGGCAGACCCGACGGACTCTGGTTCGCAGATGGAAACGCCAACTCCTCAATCGTCCCTTGAGACTCCGCATATCACAGATCACGGCAGAAGCACAAGAGTATGCACAGCACCTTTCTCAACAGAATTGGCAGGAATTTTGCGAGTCACTGCGCGGCACGCTGGGGACCTCCCGCACCTGGGCGATCCTCCGCAGCCTCGTCGATCCGCAAACATCGCGGTCTGCCACTAACCGTACACTCAAGAAAATCGCCCATCTGTACCCCGGAGACGACGTGGCCCTCCTCACCGCCCTCAAAACCAAATACATCGGCGCCCCCCATCCTCCCAGCACAATCTCGTTCACGGGAGGCCCAAATGAGAGGCTGGACGCCCCCACCACCACTGCCGTGGTTTACGCCGCGCCTCGATCTGCCACACGCAACACGGCAGCTGGCGCGGACAAGATCACAAATGGGATGATTCGAAACCTGGGCAAGTCGCAGATCGAGGTCCTCACTACCTACATAAATGAGGCGGGAGAACTCGCTGCAGAGTGGAAACACTCCGAAATCGTGACTATCCCAAAACCAGGCAAACTACCAAGCCTGGAAGCATTACGACCCATCTCCCTCACCTCTTGCCTGGGCAAACTATATGAGCGCGTTATCCAGACCCGCCTCCAAAGCTACATAGAGGACAGCAGCCTCTTTCCACCCACTATGATCGGCTTCAGGAAAGGTCTTTCTACGCAAAGCGCTTTCCTCCTTCTCAAGGAAGAAGTACTCAGTAACATCCCGAGAGGCGGCGAGCACCTAATTATGGCACTTGATCTGAAAGGCGCTTTTGACAACGTTTCTCACGACGCCATCTTGAAAGAGCTCAACGCCTTTGATTGCGGACCCAAGACCTTCAACTACATCAAAAACATTCTCAGCAACCGCACGGCCACGATTGGCATGGGAGATGTCCGCTCCGGCACAGAGCAGACACCCAACAAAGGCACTCCCCAAGGCTCTATCATCTCTCCTCTCCTCTTCAAAATAGCTATGATCGGCATGGCAAAAGCACTCGAGGCTATTGAAGGCATCGGCTATACTATCTACGCTGATGATATTACCATCTGGTACACATGGGGTTCCCTTGCCAACAAAGAAAACACCCTACAAGAGGCAGTCAATTGCGTAGAAAGACAAGCAGCAAATTGCGGCCTCCGCTGCGCACCCGACAAATCCGAAATTATCCGCATTCAGGGCTATGCCTACAAATCTCCCGGCGACATGGAGGTTTACCTCGAAGGCACGAGAATAAAGGAAGTCCCTCTTATCCGCATCCTGGGCCTTTGGCTTCAGAGCGACAGGAAAGCCAACCACACGTTGCAGCGTCTCAGGAAAACTGCCTTCCAGATCTCCCGCTTGATTCGGCGCATCACCCGCAACAGAAAAAAGCATGAGAGAGGAGGATACAATTCGACTGATACAGGCTCTAGTTATGAGCCGCCTGTCATACGGTCTCCCATTCCTACCACTTCTGGGGAATGAGCGAGACAAATCAGATGCCATCATCCGTACCGCCTATTCAAACATGCGTTAGGCCTCCCTATGTACACGGCCTACTGCCACCTCGAGGACCTGGGACTGACCGACACAATAGAAGTAATTCGAGAAGCCGTCCTAGCATCGCAAAAGGAACGCCTCCTCACCACCAAAGCTGGACGCGCAATCTTGGAAAGAGTGGGTTCCCCGGCTGACATACGCGCCGTCCAGGACAACCGAGACCTACCCTCAACTCTGCGAACTCGCGTGTATGTAGCTCCACTCCCGAAGAACATGCACTCGGACTCACAAAAGGGACGACGAAAGGCGCGAGTGGACTATCTGCGCCGCACACATCGACAGGCACAAAATGCTGTATACGTCGACGCAGCCATGTAATAATAATAATAATATTATTATTATTATTACATGGCTGCGTCGACGTATACAGCATTTTGTGCCTGTCGATGTGTGCGGCGCAGATCCGATTCAACAAACGCGGTGGCGGTCGTCTTAAACACCAATCTCAAGAAAATCGCCAGCGCCTCCCCACGAAATTGCTCTCCCACAGTAGCAGAAACTGCTGCTATTGCCCTCGCAGGCCAGCACGCCCATGCTACGGGAAATGAGTTAAAAATTATTAACGACTCCCAGTCCGCGTGTGGCCTCTTCCTCTCTGGCAGACTTCCACACTCCGTCGCTCCCATTATGACAACCCCACAAGTTCAAAATTCCACATGCAAGCACCAAATCACTTGGACTCCTGGGACACGAGGGGCTCGAGGGAAGAGAGGCCGCGGACAGTCTAGCTCGAGGATATACTAACCGAGGGACTAACCTCCCTGACCTCACCCCTCTCCCCTCTAAGTACGGCGAGCGCCTCCTCCTTCTCCGAACACAAACACAAGTCTATCCCCCACCACACCGTAAGCTAACGGCGGCAGAGGCGAGGGAATGGCGACTACAGACGAACACCTTCCTTAACCTACACAAGTGCCACATCATCTTCCCCGACAGATATAACAGCATAGCCCCTGGTGTGACGGAATTCCAACAACATATCATGTAACATGGGGCTACTCCGGTCCCTAGCCCCCCGAACTAGACAAACATCACTCCGAGAACAGTCGGAGTCTGCCCTGTTCAGCTCTGACTTGGCGAAGCAGCGAAAGCTGATATCCCAAGCAAGAGCAACTGCGGTGGATATTGGGGTCCTGAAATAAGGACTCCACCAAAAATCTGTATTTTCGCCTCTCTATCCTACCTTTTTGGAACAAATGTTTTCTACTACTACTCCGGTGACGTCGCCATCACTGACTGAGGACGACGGCGGACTGGCCCTGGACGCAGGATACGGAGGTGACATGGTTGCTACCATCGTGCTGAAGACCACGACCTCGACTACCGCCCCGCCTACTTCTGTGACGTCGCCACCACTGACTGAAGACAATGGCGGCCTGGCCCTGGACGCAGGATGCGGAGGTATGGTTGCTACCATCGTGCTGAAGACCACGGCCTGACAACCGGCCCGCCTACTTCCGTGACATCAACATCACTTGCTGAGGACGGAGGCGGCCTCGCCCTGGACGAAGGATACGGAGGTGACGTGGTTGCTACCGTCTTGCTGAAGACCACGACCTCGACAACCGCCCCGCCTACTTCCGTGACGTCGCCATCACTTGCTGAGGACGGCGGCGGCCTCGCCCTGGACGAAGGATACGGAGGTGACATGGTTGCTACCATCGTGCTGAAGACCACGACCTCGACTACCACCCCCGCCTACTTCTGTAACGTCACCATCACTGGCTGAAGACAATGGCGGCCTGGCCCTGGACGCAGGATGCGGAGGTATGGTTGCTACTGTCGTGCTGAAGACCACTACCTCGACTACCGCACCGCCTACTTCCGTGACGTCGCCATCACTTGCTGAGGACGACGGCGGCCTCGCCCTGGTCGAAAGATACAGAGGTGACGTGTTTGCTACCATCGTGCTAAAGACCACGACCTAGAATACCGCACCGCCTACTTATGTCACGTCGCCATCACTTGCTGAAGAAGACGGCGGCCTGGCCCTGGACGAAGGATACAGAGGTGACGTGGTTGCTACCATCGTGCTGAAGACCACGACCTCGAATACCGCACCGCCTACTTATGTCCGCTCTGGACGAAGGATACGGGGGTGACGTGGTTGCTACCGTCGTGCTGAACACCATGACCTCGACTACCACCCCGCTTACTAACGTGACGTTGCCATCACTGGCTGAGGACGACGGCGGCCTGGTCCTGAACGAAGGGTCGGAGGTGTCGTGGCTGCTACCGTCGTGCTGAAGAACAGAGCTTCGCCAACCGTCCCGCCTACTCTCGTGACTTTGCATCGTTGTTTGAATTTCCGCAGCTCTGTATGAGCGTAAATTCATAATTGTATTCCAGGTGTTTGCATATTTGTATTTCTATTCAGTTATGCATTATACTGCGAAGCGTCTCCTCCGTGGTTCTCGCATATTTCCGTGAAAATTTGAACACAATAAAAATAAAACAAAAATAGTTATTTATATAACCCTGAGGCCTGTGAATATTAAGGTATATGGTATTTTTTTCATTCGTAGCTATTCACTTCTGTCATCGTTGCTTTCATAGATTTACAGTCCGGCTCTATGGTAGAAACGTTTGGAGACCCCTGATCTACATCACTGGGAGTCGGATAACCAAAGCGGTTCACGGTTCTCAGTACGCCATTGCTGCTTAGGAAACATGACTCAACGGCACTACTTTCCCGCACAAGACATCGGCAGTCCTTAATTCTAAGGGCGGCTGAGAGCAATGGCTTCTTTATGCCATCTGTGACCCCGTTTGTCGCAAGGTAATTACGCTTCCACTTTCGCAAGGTGAGCTGGCCCGATATGTTTCTCTTCGCCGAAGTGACTGGTGGTCCATGATATCTGGTCGTCGCTAGTACACCTGCCGCTGCTGTAGTCATGTGCTCGATTGTTCTTTTGATTCAATTGATTGCTCGTCGTCGTTGCTATGAGTTCGTGGCCAGTGGCCGCACCGTTAAGATAGCATGCCCGGCAGCGTTTACAGGAAAATGAGACGGTCACCATTGGCCTGAGAATGTGTAGCAGAGGAGGCGTGGCAAAAAGAAGGGAGTTCAGCATGTGACGTGGGCAGTACTCGGGTTTTCCATATAACCCGGTTATCAGTAAGCAATGCTGCGTAGAAGCCGCGCACAGGTTGTGAGAGACTCCGTAGGGGAAGACCCCGGATCAATTTCAGAAAGGCGTTTCTGCGGGCAAGAAATCATATTGTTCCTCATAGAGTAACAAAACCCGCCGCTAGACGGCGTCATCAATCGCAAAGACATGCCGCGATAATGAAACATAGGGTATTTGAGGGGGGGGGGGGGGGGAGGTACAACAAGGATGAAGTACTAAGAGGTATTTGCAAAAAAAAATGGTGCCAGAGCATATTTTCGTGAATGCGGTTCTGAGCTTAAGAGCAGAAGTTCACTCGGGGCTAGAAATATATCAGAGACGTATTGGAAGATTATCACCAAGTGCCACTACAAACGAGGCAGTACAGGGGGATATGGGCTGGGCACCTTTCGAAATACGGGAAGCTCAAAGTAAAATAATATATGAATAACGCCTGACGAAATTGGATGATAACAGGTGGGCAGCTAAGGTATTTAAACATATATACGGAAAGAGCGTTGCCGCACAATGGCGGCAGAGAACTAGGTATATTGCCACAGTAGAATCCATCATGTGGCGCCATAACGCGGCCGAACTGTTTTAGCTGGGACTTGCCGTGCCTTGGGTATTCGAGGGGCTAGAGGTTTGCCATCTTCCTCCTCCTGTCTTACACGCCCAGCGCGCCTACTTAAACCCGTTCTCTGTGCTTCAACCGTTTATCGGTGACATCTTTGGTGGAGCAGCTGGGTAGCGTCCCATGTACTCTGACTACGAAGACACTCTTGACCCCTGTTTTCCACGCGTGCACTCAACACCCGTCCAC
Organism: Amblyomma americanum; assembly: GCF_052857255.1. Taxonomy (NCBI): domain Eukaryota; kingdom Metazoa; phylum Arthropoda; class Arachnida; order Ixodida; family Ixodidae; genus Amblyomma; species Amblyomma americanum. The sequence continues at coordinate 91,597,328 of NC_135503.1, forward strand.
AAGGCGAGCCGCCGTCTGCGAGGCCTACCACCGCAGTTCTGCCAACTGACAGCGCCGGCAAGGGCCATGACATCCACCACGGCTAGCCAGACAACTCAGCACCGGGAATGCCCCGCCATTCGTCCTTCATGCACCTCGGTCGCCGCCACGGTTCCACGGGGACAGGTTCGAGGGCGTTGAAGACTGGTTGGCGAGGTTTGACCGAGTGGCGGGTTTCAATGAGTGGGACGGCGAGCGCAAATTGCGCAACGTCTACTTTGCGCTATACAGGACTCAGCCAGACGTGCTTTGAGAAACACAAAAGAAGGATCCATGACAAACAAAAATTTATTCCACAGCGAATTAAAAAGCACTGTCTGCACACAAAAAAAAAACTAGGCCTCTGCTTGGGTCTCTTCGAACTCTCCCTCATCATCAGCTGTGGCCTCCTGGTACTGTTGGTATTCGGACACCAGGTCGTTCATGTTGCACTCTGCCTCTGTGAACTCCAACTCGTCCATGCCCTCTCCGGTGTACCAGTGCAGAAAGGCCTTGCGGCGGAACATAGCTGCGAAAAAAATATATGTATCAAGCAGGCGTGGTCACACTACATCTAATACGTCGATCCACACAACAGGCACAAACGGGCTTTAATAAAACGATTTGCTTTTGAGAACCACCTTCAAATCAAAGACGTAGTTACCGGTAAACTGTTCGGAGATTCGCTTGAAAAGCTCTTGAATGGCTGTGCTATTCCCAATGAAAGTAGCCGACATCTTCAGACCTCGAGGCGGTATGTCACAGACTGCAGTCTTGACGTTGTTCGGTATCCATTCGACGAACGAGCCAGAGTGCTTGCTCTGGATGTGTAGCATCTGGTCATCCACTTCCCGCATGCTCATTCGGCCTCTGAAGACTGCAGCCACTGTCAAGTAACGGCCGTGACGGGGGTCGCAAGCAGCCATCATGTTTTTGGCATCGAACATCTGTTGCGTCAGTTCCGGCACCGTCAGAGCCCGGTACTGGAGGCCGCCTCGGGAAGTGAGCGGAGCAAAGCCAGGCATAAAGAAGTGGAGGCGCGGGAAGGGCACCATGTTCACGGCCAATTTGCGAAGATCAGCATTCAGCTGTCCAGGAAACCTGAAATAGCAGTGAAGAGGCTTTATAAATGTGTACATAAATGCATACATAGGAGAATTCCGATTGCGTAAGTAGGCTGAGATATATATTCGCATATTATAAAAGTCATTAAGAGGTTGATGCTCGTGCAGCAACATAACCATATAAAATGGCTTGATGTTGCACAGCGGGTTTTTTTAGAATATTGCGTGGAATATTGCGGTATTCCGGTATTCAGAAATTTCGTGCAAACGATTTGGATGTGCTCGAGACCTATCACAAAAAATTGCACTGATTTTCTGCCTGTTCGGAGTCTATAGAATACTGGTCGGCCAATTATTCAATTATCCCGACAACACTGCTCAATTTAGGAGGTACTTCAACGGACTTTAAAGCTGCTTACGAGGCGCGAATGTCTTGGGCCAAATTGTCTTGGACCACAGTCGCAATTTCATATAATTTTTTCCTTGACTTTTCCAAAGCGTTCCAGCGGACTTCGCACCAAAAAGTGATATACAAACAAAAGGATTTAATTGGTGATGGTCCCGTCCCACAATGTATCAGCAGTTTTTTGTCTGAACGTTTCCAATTTGTCCAATTCGACGGAAATACCTCTGACATTATTCCCGTTTTATCTGGTGTCCCCCAAGGATCTGTACTGGCGCCTCTTTTATTTTTGCTATTTATTAATGATATAACTAACGAAAATTAAGTACAAATGAGACTGTTTGTAGACGATTGCGTTCTTTATCATAAAATTAAACTTCACTGTGACCACATCAAACTAAATAAGGCTTTGCATAAAGTTTTTCAGTGGTGCCATGATTGGAGTATGGTCATTAACAAAGACAAGACTGTTTCTATGTCCATCACAAAGAAAAAAATTCCGCTTAAGTTCACTTATGGTTCTGAGCACTGCGCTACGAACTGTTAGGGAATACCGATATCTGGGCATCCTTATCTCATCCGACCTGAAGTGGACAACGGACGTTCAGTATGTAGCAAATAAGGCAATGAACAAACTGCTTTTCCTCAAAGGTGCCTTGGAAAACTCCCGAAATAAAGCTTCTGGCATACACTACGCTTATGCGCCCGGTATTAGAATATGCTAACATTACACAGTTCCCTTATACAAGTACTACTGTAGCCGCACTGGAAAGTGAGCAGCGAAAAGCTGCGCGATTTATCTATAACCAGTAAAGACGCACAGATTCACCTACTGAACGTTTGCATCGCGCAGGACTTCAGCCTTTATCTATCCGATCGAAACTGCACCGCTTGAAATTCTTCTAGTTTCCTCTGCACAATTCACTTAAGCTTAACTCTGAAGACTTCGTCAATATTAGCCACTCCAGAATCACCCGCCGTAAACATCCTCTCACACGTGATGATTTTTTTTGTTGCAATAACACATTCTATTTTTCTTTTTTTCCGCGAGAAGTGCGCGAATGGAATGCACTTGACGCTTTAAATTGTAATGCAGCCAACAGTCCTCAAATTTTGGAGCTTGCCGAGCTGTGTATATTGCCACAAAACTGACTAAATATTGTTAAAATGTTTGTGATATAAACTTTGTTCTGCATAACTGTTTACCTCGAATTTGTTAGTTCTTGTCTTGCTTTAACTAGACCCATCCTTTTCATTGTACAGCTGCTTATTGTTCTATAAATGTTTTATCTGGAAGCTATGCATTTTTTGAAGTCCGCTCACCCCTGTAAAAACCCCGCTTGGCGTTGACAGTATATCGAAATAAAATAAAAATAAAAAAAATAAAATATAGATTATGACAAAGTGCAGTTTGAGCCATTTAAATTAATAAGAAAAGAACCACACCGGCACCACTACTGTATCGCGGGTACCAGTTAAAACGGCATAAATAAGATGCGAAGCCATTCAGGCAACTGCGGATGCCTTCACGCGGCTGATGGGCGCCAACGCTGTCGCTCAACAACATAGCTAAGTTCCCCCCTTACCATCTAGGGGATCCAGCCTAGTTCGTCCACTTCCTGCATATATACGGCGTCTTCTAGAAATATTCGCACCTTACGCGACAACCTGCCTTGTAGTCGTTGCTGCAAACCTTCGAAAATAAATGGCAAGCCCCTCACGATGTGTGAACCGTATGTCTCCTCGCATTATGCGCACGCACTCTGCCACGCTGCTTTCTGAAAAAAAAAAATACTGTTCGACAACGATGCAGAACTCTTGCTGAAAACCCAACAGAATTTAGCGTAAGTGAATTATCAAGCAGATTTCTCGAATTCATTTGGAATGGACCAGCATAGTCCCTTCCAACCGTCGACATCCGATGAGATGACTGCGGCAACTTCATTGACGCTCTGCCCTGTAGCGTAGTACCCCATGGCAACGAAGTTAATAGTCGGAAAGACCCTTCTACGATTATAACTCCATGAATTGTAATCATAGGCATAGATACTGGATTTACGGCAGACCTTGCTAAAGTAATCTTGTACTACAATAAGACCAGCCACGGTACGACAACTGCCTGCCGTCCACCGGCCAGCATACTGACGCAACGCTTACAACATAATCGTCAGCATGCTAGCCTTCTACGCTGACACTGAAGCACCTGTATAGATCTGTGCAGGTGTGCAAGATATGTAACACCATCGTGCTGCCCTTCGCCACGCGGAGTGATCGTACGGATGTAACGCTCCCAGGTTCCCGGTCATGCCGTAGTTTTCCTACTAGAAATTTAGTTATTTTACTGTCCAAAAAACAACTCGCTTTTCGGAGAATCTGCGTGCTTGCTAGCCTGACTACCGCCTCGCGGAGAACTGTAGTGAAGGGGTGTGCGCCTGTCCTGAGACATGCACGACTTACATAGTTGTCCCCATAACAGACTCTGGGTCTGTACACCTATGCAGCGGTTTGTTTTTCGAATTTTGGACCGATGATATTGCGCTTGTGCTGCCGCAATGGCACAGTGGTTATGGCGCTCGGCTGCTGGGACAAAAGACGTGGATCCGATCCCGGCCGCGGAAGTCGAATTTCGATGGAGGCGAAATTCTGGAGGCCCGTGTGCTGCGCGATGTCAGTGCACGTCAAAGAACCCCAGGTGGTCGAAATTTCCGGAACCCTTCACTACGGCGTCTCTCATAGCCTGAGTCGTTTTGGGACGTTAAACCCTCATTAACCAAACCAAACCATATTGCGCTTGTATACACGCGGAAGCTGAGCACTCACCGAAGGCATGTGGTCACACCAGACATAGTTGCGGAGACCAAGTGGTTGAGGTCTCCGTACGTTGGAGTAGTGAGCTTCAGCGTCCGGAAGCAGATGTCATAGAGCGCCTCGTTGTCGATGCAGAAGGTCTCGTCGGTGTTCTCCACAAGCTGATGCACAGAAAGGGTAGCATTGTAGGGCTCGACGACGGTGTCCGAAACCTACAGAAAACGGCAGAAGAACCGCGATTACCAGGTGCAGGCAAGCATTAATTCAAACTCTACGAAAACAAAAAGCAAAAAGATAACACATTTGATGTAAAGCTTCGGTCACCGTTACCGTGAACACGCGAGCGAATTCTGTTCGATGTTATTCTGATACTTTCTTGCGCGATTCGAGCGATCTTCACCGCTGTTAAGAAAACGAAAGTAGCACATGACGCGATACAACAACACGCGCCGCGAAAGCGTGTAAATGACGTGGTGCTCAGGAAGGACATGAACCCCTGTTCGTGTTGACGCCGATCAGCGCTGTAGCACAACGACGACTAAATTTGTTCTGATGGGTATTGTCACACACCTTTGGAGAGGGCACTACACTGTAGGTGTTCATGATGCGATCGGGGTACTCTTCACGGATCTTCGAGATGAGCAGTGTGCCCATGCCAGATCCAGTACCTCCGCCCAGGGAGTGGGTCAGCTGGAATCCCTGCAGGCAGTCGCAGGACTCCGCTTCCTTGCGCACGACGTCGAGCACCGAGTCCACCAGTTCGGCACCCTCGGTGTAGTGGCCCTTAGCCCAGTTGTTGCCCGCACCTCCCTGACCTGAAGGGGGAACATTGTCAGAGGCGTAAACTTGTGCAAACTCTATTATGAAGGAAATCAGTACTAGAATATGCAATTAAGGAAAGCCATGCACTGGGCGAAATGCACACAGCAGCCTGGAACGCGGAAATAACTAGACTTATGCTTTGTGGTGGACGTAGTGAGTAGAGGGATAAGCAACGCACAACACCGTTGAAGTTAACAGTTTGCGCAAGTTTACGATAATGTGGCGTGTGAAAGAGGTTGAAAATATATGTTCACGTCTGCAAACAATTCAACAAATCATGGCTTGTATTGTACTCGGCTACAGAACCCAATCTCTCCAGCGAGTCACTATGTAAACGGGTGGCAAATGACATGAACACCGGGGCGGGAGAACCGCCTCCTGTAATCATATCCTGTATTATATCTGTCTCTAATCTTTTGTTTTATGCCGGATTGTCCACGCAGAGGGCCACCTCCCTTCCTTGTGTAATGCGCCACCTATCCGTTCTGCTGAGTGATGTGATGTTGTGTCAAAGGCGGATGGAAGCTTTTGTAGCGATTGCTACGCTAGGGTATAGCCGGCCCATTTCGGGTAAGCGTGTCTGGTCACTACTTTTAATGAGTCACTAGTTGCACCGAGGCATAGGTGTTCCTCCGCTGCGCCGCTCCGCACCTTTCCTAAAAATTCGATTTTCAAGTTGCTCTTTCTGTTTTTCTTCTTTCCATCCCTCCTTTATCCCTTCCATTATGGGCCGGTTCTAGTGTCCACCGAGACATATGAGACAGTTACTGCGCCATTTCTTTTCCTCAAAACCAAACAAAACAAGTGAGCCGCCGGCGCTCATTTGGTTCATTGGTGTTTACAACGTAGAAGCCGTTCATTTTTACGAAAGGAAACGCGCACAAGTGGCTCCCTGGGTCAGTGGACACCTCACTTTCGCTTTTGTGTTACGTGGCGTTCGCATCCAACTGCAAAAAACTTAATTTGGATTAGTTCAGTTAATCCAGGATATACAAAGCGAAAGGTGTCGGCGTTCACTATGTTCTTCTGCGTTGACAATGTTTAAGACGGCATTGGCTTTGAACAAATGAAGGGCGCATAACTGGCTGCCTGGGTATGCGGACGCCGCATTCGTGCTTTGACGCATGTGGCAGTGGTGAGAGAGAGATGTGGCCTGAATGCAATAGTGCTGACAGCGTTGTGTCTGACATGAGGCAGTGAAGCAATGGCTAGGCCACAGCGTTCGTTTGGTTATCAATATCTCGCGATCAACCATTAATTGCATGCCACCTCCCAGGGTGACAGGGAGGGCGCGCTGCCTATACACTGTGGGGAACGCAATCAAAGCAGTCTTTTGCAGTAGACACCAACGCCACGTACATGAAAGCGAGATTTAGGTCTCCACTAACCCACGGAGCCGGTTGTGCGCCGCGGTGGCTGAGGGGTTAGGGCGCTCGGCTACTGATCCGGAGCTCTGGAGCACTAGGGCATATAATCAGGCTTGCGATGATTATATGCCCACTAGATGCATGCGAATGTCCGGACCCCGTAGAGTGTCTGTTACGGGTCCAAATGGACATATTTTTGGAAATGTGGCGAAGAGTTTGAAGGATGCTTCCCTCCCGCCATCGGTTGGCCCGGTATTGCATTATCTCCGGGATAAGCCTTGTCTTTAGCGCGTCTTTACTATCCTGTCTTTCTATCCCATCTTTCAACTCTCCTACTATCTGCACGTGGTTACGATTGTGGCTCGGCTAGAGCCAGTGAGCAGGCCTGTGCGCTTTCATTTTCTTTCTTCCTGGCAACAACAGACAGACAGACATACAGATCCGGAGCTCCTGGTTTAAACCCGACCGCGGCGGCTGCGTTTTTATGGTAGAAAAACGCTAAGGCGTCCGTGTGCTGTGCGAGGTCAGTGCACGTTAAAGATCCCCAGGAGGTCGAAATTATTCCGTAGCCCTCCACTACGGCACCTTTTTCTTCATTTCTTCTTTCACTCCCTCGTTTATTCCTTCCCTTACGACGCTGTTCAGGTCTCCAACGATATACGAGACGGATACTGCGCTATTTTCTTTCCCAAAAACCAATTATTATTTTATTATTATGCCTATCCTTTCGTGAAAATGAACGGCCTTTTCAAAGTTGTCAACGCCCATGAACTATGAACACCGTCGGCTGACTAGTTTTGTTTGGTTTATGAGGAAAGGAATTGGCTCAGTATCCGTCTCGCATATCTCGGTGGACACCCGAACCGCGCCGTAAAGGAAGGGGTAAAGGAGACAGGGAAAGAAGAAAGAGAAAACTCAAAATTGAAAGTTGGATTTTGAGGAAAGGCGTGGCACTGCGCAGCGGCGCAACACATGTGGCTCGGTGCTACTAGTGGCACAAGCACAGTAGTGACTAGGGAGCGAAAGAGAGAGAGAAATATACGCGGTGTGGCGCGCGTTGTGGCGTTATGTGCTTCCTCGGAGCCCCGCCACGGCGAAATCGCAAGTTTGCGGCCAGTAAAGCTTTCGTTTTAAAACCCCCTTTGATTGTCTTCCGCACTTTGTAAATGCAGCGCGTCCACCCTGCCTCTGTCTCAGGTGGCAGTAAATGATCGCGAGAGGTTGATCGCCCAATGAACGCTGCGGCCTATTGCTGCAGTGCCGCGTGTCTACCACGAAGTTTTCAGTGCTAGTGTATGCAGCCCACTTCTCCACCATCGTCATGTACCTCGAAGGGCAAGCGAAGCGTCCACTGACCCGGGGAGCCAGTTTACGCACTTCCTTAAGCGTCTATAACGGTGTCCACGCCAATGAACACATTGAACGCAGACAGCTGCCCCGCCGCGGTGGCTCAGTGGTTAGGGCGCTCGACTACTGATCCGGAGTTCCCGGGTTCGAACCCGACCGCGGCGGCTGCGTCTTCATGGAGGAAAAACGTTAAGGCGCCCGTGTGCTGTGCGATGTCAGTGCACGTTAAAGATCCCCAGGTGGTCGAAATTATTCCGGAGCCCTCCACTACGGCACCTCTCTCTTCCTTTCTTCTTTCACTCCCTCCTTTATCCCTTCCCTTACGGCGCGGTTCAGGTGTCGAATGATATATGAGACAGATACTGCGCCATTTCCTTTCCCCAAAAACCAATTATTTAATTATTATTAGACAGCTTTTGCATTGTATATCCTCGATTAATGGAGCTAGCAATAATTGGTTTTTGGGGAAAGGAAATGGCGCAGTATCTGTCTCATATATCGGCGGACACCTGAACTGCGCCGTAAGGGAAGGGATAAAGGCAGGAGTGAAAGAAGAAAGGAAGAAAGAGGCGCCGTGATGGAGGGCTCCGGAATAATTTCGATCACCTGGGGATCTTTAACGTGCACTGACATCGCAAAGCGGCAGTGCGAGAAAAAAGAGAGGCTTCCTTCATGACTTTCAAGGATTGGCTACAAGTGCTACTTAAGGAGTTACCAGTAAATCTGGAAAAAATAACATGTTCCATAACTGTACATATATACAAGCTATCCTCCATTTCTTTACCTCAATACCGCACCTGTGGCCTAGTGGTTTGAGCAACCGCCTCGCATGCGGTGCCAGGGTTTGGTCCCCAGTGCCGCTGGGTACCCACCAGTGATATAATAGGCACAATCTTCCCCTTGCCTGATGCTCAGATTTTTTAGAGTGAAATGCTTCGAAAATCGGTCTCTGACCCCATCTTACGTTTTATTTTCATTTTATTTTTGAAATGGCGCATGTGTTGCCTCTGTCGTTGTATGCTCTTTTCACGGCGCACTATATTCTTGATGAACCTCCAAGCTTGCGTCTCAATCTTGGTGGACTAGGTTTCGCAAGGAATTGATCAGAATGCCCATAGATCAAACTCGAAGTACTTGATTCCGTGGCTGTATTAAACTGACTGCCACTCGGACTGGATTATAATCAGCGAGGATTCGCAGTGCGTACAGAGATGTGCATACAAATTTAGCCAGTTGTGCGCTTTTATGATTAGTCTATACTGTGCGCTCTTGTGGGTGTGTTTATGTAGTAGGTTTTAAGCCGAGCAGCCCCTTACCGAACACAAAGTTGTCCGGCCGGAAGAGTTGTCCAAAGGGTCCCGAGCGGACGGCGTCCATGGTTCCCGGCTCCAGGTCAACCAGGATGGCCCGAGGCACGTATTTACCTCCTCAAACAAAAAACAAATATCACTTAGGGGCAACAAACATACCGTACAGTTATTAAAAGTACCTGCGTCACAACAAAGCCAGTTAAAGAAGCAATGAAAATAGAGCGCGCCAACTGAAGATGTCATAGCAAATTAAAAGCGGCACTACTAGGACCTTGCGCCACCTCACGGTTTTTAAATAGCAGATCCAATTATGTTTAATCAAAGATATCAATAACTTTCAGCAGAAAAACAGAAGGTGAAATGTTGATAGATAATTTGAGATGGATCAAAAAGATGTTTCTACATTAACGTCCTGTTGCAACTCCTGTTGCGATTCTGTTCCGTATTACGAAACTTACAGTGTAGTATATGGGATTAACTTTCCGAATACTGTACATGGGCTGTGATCAACGCGGTAGTGCAGGCCTCTGGATAAATTTGCACCACCTGGGGTTGATTTACGCGCAATAAGATCGCAGAACACACGGCTTTTTAGAATCTCGCCTCCATAGAAATGCGTCTACCGAATCATGGATTTCATGATCGAGCCCCTTCCAAATGAAGCACAGCGGTGGTATTATTAGCAAACATAGAGTTAAAAACGCCTTACAAACTCACTGCAGCAAGAGTAAACGTTGGAGAGGGGAGACTTACTATGTCCTCGTCAAACCTGACGAGGGAATTCAGAACTCGGGTTCGAACCCGACCGCGGCGGTTACGTTTTTATGGAGGCAAAACGCTAAGGCGCCTGTGTACTGTGCGATATAATTGCACGTTAAAGATCAACAGGTGGTCGAAATTCTTCCGGAGCCCTCTACTACGGCACCTCTCTCTTCCTTTCTTCTTTCACTCCCTCCTTTATCCCTTCCCTTATGGCGCGGTTCAGGTGTCCATCGATATATGAGACACACTGCGCCATTTCCTTTCCCCAAAAACCAATTATTATTATTCAGAACTCATTCTCGTTGTTAACATTCATTGCCTATGAGAAAAAAAACCTTTGATAAAGAACCTTCAAACTAATCCCTGCGGGAATTCTGGCAATGCAACCTGAAAAGCTGCAATGGCCTATCATAACATGCCGCAAGCAGAAGAGGCCACTAGACGTTGCACTGTGATCTAACTAAAAATGCGCGATAGGTTGTACAATTTAAAGCTCAAACATCAAAGGCCTGCCGTTGAAGAAGCTCCATTGAGAATCCAGATAACAGCTTAACACCACAAACAGCGCTGTTAAGACAGGACCGAGAATATGAGACACCCATACACACAGCATTCGGTATTGTCTTTCGCTTGCTGTTTTTGTTGAAGTCATCTGCCAACCAGCCCGGCAAATTTCCGTAATGCTTAGCAGCGCGAAACAGCCGCAAGGCAAGTTCAACGCGACGGGCAAGCTTCAAAGTGAAATTATCAACCGAAATACTGCCAGACGCGTACCGGAGGCCTCATTGTAGTAGACATTGATGCGCTCCAACTGGAGGTCCGAATCGCCATGGTACGCCCCGGTTGGATCGATGCCGTGCTCATCAGAAATCACTTCCCAAAACTGCAGACGGGAAAAGATACCAGTAATTAATCAGAGTGGCGTCACATCGCGCAGAGGCGACAGTCAAAGCATATTTACAGGCTGGAATTCACAGCGAAAGCAACATAACTGCTACAGTTACACTTGTCAACTGGTGTTTGTAGTCAACTCGTCATCTGCCATCGATTCCCACACATCATGTGTTTTGCTGATGGCGGAAAGCCGGCAGGACCTAAGACCACTTGAGGCCTTTGAATTACGTCATACGCAAAAACTAGGTCATACGAAAAAAAAATTCCGGCAAAGAATCTTCGCCGATCGCTTTGCGGCAGTCATTTGCCATGACACTTCCATGTCACCTCTCCGCCGAGACCGATTGCCTGGAATTTTCTTACAACCGGGAATAACGTCTGAGCTATATGACATAAAACAACAAAAATATTATAACGCTCTCAAAGTGCGAGCAGTAATTAAAAGGTCAGAGCGAGAACAGCGGTCAGGAATAAGAGATTCGATGCGCATTAGGGCACATTATTGTCCCACGCAAAGAGGCCACAACAAAGAACGAAAGCAGTACGTCTGCTAAAAGCCGCGACGGCTTCACAGGTAATTACTTTGGCCCGTATCCTGAAACGAGATTCTATAACGCGGCGTTTAGGACGAAACGTAATCGCCAACGTAAAACGCGCCGGGACAGGCACTGGGACCGAATGGCTATCGCGATCCTTTGAGCCGTGAAATAACCCACAAGATGGTAGAGGTGGCTTACCTTCGCCCCAATCTGGTTGCCACACTGGCCTGTCTGGATGTGTACTATCTCGCGCATGTTTGATGCCACTCCGAGACTCGGCTGTCAAGATGCCGACTGGCTGCCCGGGTCAAGGGTCCACTTATTCGTTGCCTTGCGCCGCATCAACGCTCACTTCTTCCTCAACAGTACATGCTCCTATGTGTACGCGTGTCAACTCAATAACTCCTAAGAAAGTGCCGCAGCCTGTTGCTGCCATAGTAAATGCGTTTCTGAGCTCATGTATAAGACCTTCAGTTCACGTACCGGATGCCGTGCAAAGGATATGCGCCGTACAACGCGTACTATTTCTCGTTTCGGAAGGCATCCGACCGAACGGGGTTCTCTCAACTGGCTGCAGGGGCAAACTCGACTACTTCTGCTTTCTTTTCTCGGTGCTCGAAATTAGTTTCACTCGAAGGAACCCCGCGTGCATTCTTGAGCATCTTTTTCCATTTTTGTAACTTTTCGACTCGTGCACGTGCGGTCGGTTCTAAAATTTGAATCAAACCGAAAGATTGCAAGACTTTGATTCATCATCATCATCATCATCAGCAGCAGCAGCAGCAGCAGCAGCCTGACTGGAGCCCCCAGAGGTTGGAGACCTTAGTCCATGGCCTTATTAGCTTTTCCAATCGGGTTTGCCTCGTCGATCAGTCTGCGCTGGTCATCCTGGTGTGTGCTCTCGTAACAGTGGCTTCCCATTAGGAGGGAGGGGTTGGGTGTGGGTATGGGAGGTTGGGTTGGGGGTTTGGGTGGGTCATTATCATCATCGTCGTCATCAGCCTGACTACACCCACTGCAAGGCAAAGGCTTCTCCCATGCCTCTCCTATTATCCCTGTCCTTTGCCAGCTGCTCCCACCTTATGCCTGCAAACTTAATCTCATTCGCCCACCTAACCTTCTGCCAAACGTTGCCAGGTTGAGACTGGGTGGTTATGTGCCAATATATGCCTGGTGAACTGCAAGCTATTTACACAGAAAATTTGCGCAGAATTTGTTCATTCTGGCAGTGATTTTACTAGGTATAATGTTCGATACTTTTGAAGGATCATGGAATGCTTTAGTAAATGAGGATTCACAATACGGGCCTCTTGCCGTTCCTTGGTCCGGGCGGCGTTCTGCTTTCGGTGCGTTAGGTATGCACACTGCCCGCAGAAAATTGTCTGATGTTGGTGAACGTAGCACGGCGACAGGCCGTGCGTATGCCTAATCCACTTACAGCAGCTTGCTCCGACCTCCAGCATCACAGGTGCTGATAACAGGATTAGACATGCGCATGACCTTTCACTGTGCGACGTTCACCAACATGGCAGCCAAAGATCCGGGGACCGCCGTCAGATAAAAGGATATCGGAATTTCTGCTGGTGCCCCGCCGCGGTGGCTCAGTGGTTAGGGCGCTCGACTACTGATCCAGAGTTCCCGGGTTCGAACCCGACCGCGGCGGCTGCGTTTTTATGAAGGAAAAACGCTAAGGCGCCCGTGTGCTGTGCGATGTCAGTGCACGTTAAAGATCCCCAGGTGGTCGAAATTATTCCGGAGCCCTCCTCTACGGCACCTCTCTCTTCCTTTCTTCTTTCACTCCCTCCTTTTACCCTTCCCTTACTGCGCGGTTCAATCGTTAGGGCGCTCGGCTACTGATCTGAAGTTCCCGGCTTCGAACCCGACCGCGGCGGCTGCGTTTTTATGGAGGCAAAACGCTAAGGCACTCGTGTGCTGTGCGATGTCGGTGCACGTTAAAGATCCCCAGGTGGTCAAAATTATTCCAGAGCCGTCCACTACGGCACCTATCACTTCCTTTCTTCTTTCACTCCCTCCTTTATCCCTTACGGCGCAGTTCAGATGTCCCAGATATGTGAAACAGATACTGCGCCATTTCCTTTCCCCAAAAACAAATTTTTAATTTTTGAAGCGAGAAGCTTCTCTGCGCCTGCTTTTCGAGCCGTCAGGAGGGGCCGCAAGTTTGACCTTTAATGTAGCTAGAGGTCACGGTGGCCGCAAGTTTCACCTTGAATGTAGGTAGAGGTCAAACCATGAGCATAACTGGTGGTAGCCAGGTTCGACACATGACCTCGGCTACAGCAGCGACACCAGCGGCTGCCACACCATCTATCTCGACTTTAACCTTTGACGTTGACCTCTGGTCCAGCGGGAAAAACGTCTGCCAGCATCGCATGCGCAGGTCATGAAAGTGGGTTCTGCAGATACGGCGAACTCGCCGCGGTGGCTCAATGGCTAGGGCGCTCGGCTACTGATCCGGAGTTCCCGAGTTCGAACCCGACCGCGGCGGCTGCGTTTTTATGGAGGCAAAACGCTAAGGCGCCCGTGTGCTGCGCGATGTCAGTGCACGTTAAAGATCCCCGGGTGGTCGAAATTATTCCGGAGCCCTTCACTTCGGCACCTTTCTTCCTTCCTTCTTTCACTCCCTCCTATTTCCCTTCCCTTAAGGCGCCGTTCAGGTGTCGAACGATATATGAGACAGATGCTGCTTCATTTCCTTTCCCCAAAAAACAATTATTATTATTATATTATACTGCGTCATTTTCATTCCCAAAAAAACAATTATTGTTATTATTAAAACGGCGGTGCACTTTGATGCGTTCAGGGGAACGCTAGGTGGGATGGATGCGACGCCTGCCGTGGAGACCGACACCAGAACCGCGCCCGTAAGGAAAGGAAAATTAAATAAAGGTGGCTTTAAGGAAACGAAATTATTCCTTTCTCACATATCTCAGTGGACGCCCGAACAGCGCCCGTAAAGGAAGGAAAATGGAATAAAGTTGGTTGAAGGAAACGAAATGACGCCTGTTTCACATATCTCGGTGGACACCCGAACCGCGCCGTAAGCGAATGAAGGTTGGCTTTAAGGAGCAGGTGCTGTAGTGTTTCCACTGCACCGCATCCGTCACACACATTAGGCCCCATTCTAACAGCCGGTTTTTCACTTCCTCCGTCACCTCCGTCGCCGCCGGAGCCGACGGAGGGGGGTGAATTTGCACCGGTTTCTCACCCAAACGGGCGACCGGTGCCGCTGGGCCCTGCTCTACGTTTCCGTCGAGCGGCGGCGACGGAGCCCCGCCCCACAAAAAACGCGCCAGTGACAGCCCGAGCTCGCCTCACAGGATCCACGGCTTGCTTGCTGCGAGCGAGAGATGGCGCTGGCGAGCGTCGCGGCTTCGGCGGCGGCAATGCGTTGGTGCGCGTGCTCCCCCAGGCTGAGCAAGCCATCGCCACAGGCTGGGCTGTCATCGTCATGAGCCTCCGGGACTTGAACGTTTCAGTGCAGTGGGGCCGTGCGGGGGCCCAAGGACCTGCGTATCCTAAGCTCATCTGTGTCTATTGAAGTTTTCACCGCCACCACCACCTCACTTTCAAGGAAGCGCGTACGGCCACAGTGCGCGCTCCTGAAGCGCTATTAAAATAAGAGGCACAAATATGTCACACGCCATAGCAGACGACACGGTTGTCTCCACACCAGGAGAGGGCGCGCGCATCGAGGCACCCTAAAGTGGACACCTGAACCGCGCCGCGAGAGGAGAGGGAGAGTTTTTTTATTCGTCCAACAGAAGGGCTATCTCGCGGTTCATGGGTTAGACCCCGAAGGCTGTGGCAGTCGCCTAAATCACAAGCCGGTAGCTCTTGGACCAAGCCGGAGTCTTTAGCCAGTCGAACGATTTCTTGTTGGGCACTTGAGTCCCAGCTTCGCAGAAGGGTCGAACAGTCGTTGCGGAGCGGAAGCGTCCCCGTCTCGCATGCCGCGAAAGGAAAATGAGCCGACGCTGAGGCAGCGATCGAACGCTAACACACCTAAAATAGGTCGTAGGCTCGAGTTTCATAGCTCATAGTGAACTAATTAGGGATATCTATACCGGGTCGACAGAGCTCAGTTTCATATTGTGGTGCTTGGGCATCACGCCGGCGCCTATTGTCTTTCCATTACGTAACCAATTTCCAACAAACAGCCTTGAGCCTCCCTTTCTAAATAAACAGCTCATTCGTTTATTATTTAACCACCTCGGTTACCACCTCGGTTACTGGGTTACGATCTGCGCTACGATCTGCGCTATAACGCATAACGCTGGCACCCGAAACGCGAAAAGCAGAGGCGAAACGCTAAGGCGCCCGTGTGCTGTGCGATGTCAGTGCACGTTCACTATCCCCAGGTGGTCGAAACTATTCCCGAGCCCTCCACTACGTACCTCTTTCTTAATTTCTTCTTTCACTCTCTCCTTTATACCGTTTGCTTAAGGCACAGTTCAGGTGACCGCCAATATTTGAGACAGATAATGCGCCATTTCCTTCCCCCCCTCAAAAAAATTTTTAAAAAACCAGTTAACGCTCTAAAACGCCATTGCTATGGAATCTGTTATTTTGGATTCTATCCGTGGAATCAGCATAGCTCGGAGGATCTAAAGCGCTCTAAAAGACAAGAAAACAAGCTTTAGTGAGCGTTTGTTTTTCCCACAGCGCGGTTGGTGTGTCCACCGGCAAACTCAGCCAGTTATGAATAATAATAATAATTGGTTTTTGGGGAAAGGAAATGGCGCAGTATGTCTCATATATCTTTGGACACCTGAACCGCGCCCTAAGGGAAGGGAGAAAGGAGGGAGTGAAAGAAAGGAAGAATAGGTGCCGTAGTGGAGGGCTCCGGAATAATTTCGACCACCTGGGGATCTTTAACATGCACTGACATCGCACAGCACACGGGCGCCTTAGCGTTTTTCCTCCATAAAAACGCAGCCGCCGCAGTCGGGTTCGAACCCGGGAACTCCGGATCAGTAGTCGAGCGCCCTGAACACAATAAAAATAAAACAAAAATAGCTATTTATATAACCCTGAGGCCTGTGAATATTAAAGTATATGGTATTTTTTTCATTCGTAGCTATTCACTTCTGTCATCGTTGCGTTCATAGATTTACAGTCCGGCTCTATGGTAGAAACGTTTGGAGACCCCTGATCTACATCACTGGGAGTCGGATCGCCAAAGCGGTTCACGGTTCTCAGTGCGCCATTGCTGCTTAGGAAACATGACTCAACGGCACTAGTTTCCCGCACAAGACATCGGCAGTCCTTAATTCTAAGGGCGGCTGAGAGCAATGGCTTCTTTATGCCATCTGTGACCCCGTTTGTCGCAAGGTAATTACGCTTCCACTTTCGCAAGGTGAGCTGGCCCGATATGTTTCTCTTCGCCGAAGTGATTGGTGGTCCATGATATCTGGTCGTCGCTAGTACACCTGCCGCTGCTGTAGTCATGTGCTCGATTGTTCTTTTGATTCAATTGATTGCTCGTCGTCGTTGCTATGAGTTCGTGGCCAGTGGCCGCACCGTTAAGATAGTATGCCCGGCAGCGTTTACAGGAAAATGAGACGGTCACCATTGGCCTGAGAATGTGTAGCAGAGGAGGCGTGGCAAAAAGAAGGGAGTTCAGCATGTGACGTGGGCAGTACTCGGGTTTTCCATATAACCCGGTTATCAGTAAGCAATGCTGCGTAGAAGCCGCGCACAGGTTGTGAGAGACTCCGTAGGGGAAGACCCCGGATCAATTTCAGAAAGGCGTCTCTGCGGGCAAGAAATCATATTGTTCCTCATAGAGTAACAAAACCCGCCGCTAGACGGCGTCATCAATCGCAAAGACATGCCGCGATAATGAAACATAGGGTATTTGAGAGGGGGGGGGAGGGGGGGGGAGGTACAACAAGGATGAAGTACTAAGAGGTATTCGCAAAAAAAAATGGTGCCAGAGCTTATTTTCGTGAATGCGGTTCTGAGCTTAAGAGCAGAAGTTCACTCGGGGCTAGAGATATATCAGAGACGTATTGGAAGATTATCACCAAGTGCCACTACAAACGAGGCAGTACAGGGGGATATGGGCTGGGCACCTTTCGAAATACGGGAAGCTCAAAGTAAAATAATATATGAATAACGCCTGACGAAATTGGACGATAACAGGTGGGCAGCTAAGGTATTTAAACATCTATACGGAAAGAGCGTTGCCGCACAATGGCGGCAGAGAACTAGGTATATTGCCACAGTAGAATCCATCCTGTGGCGCCATAGCGCGGCCGAACTGTTTTAGCTGGGACTTGCCGTGCCTTGGGTATTCGAGGGGCTAGAGGTTTGCCATCTTCCTCGCCCGAGATTCCTCCTGTCTTAAACGCCCAGCGCGCCTAATTAAACCCGTTCTCTGTGCTTCAACCTTTTATCGGTGACATCTTTGGTGGAGCAGCTGGGTAGCGTCCCATGTACTCTGACTACGAAGACACTCTTGACCCCTGTTCTCCACGCGTGCACTCAACACCCGTCCACAAGGCGAGCCGCCGTCTGCGAGGCCTACCACCGCAGTTCTGCCAACTGACAGCGCCGGCAAGGGCCATGACATCCACCACGGCTAGCCAGACAACTCAGCACCGGGAATGCCCCGCCATTCGTCCTTCACGCACCTCGGTCGCCGCCACGGTTCCACGGGGACAGGTTCGAGGGCGTTGAAGACTGGTTGGCGAGCTTTGACCGAGTGGCGGGTTTCAATGAGTGGGACGGCGAGCGCAAATTGCGCAACGTCTACTTTGGGCTATACAGGACTCAGCCAGACGTGCTTTGAGAAACACAAAAGAAGGATCCATGACAAACAAAAATTTATTCCACAGCGAATTAAAAAGCACTGTCTGCACACACAAAAAAAAACTAGGCCTCGGCCTCGGTCTCTTCGAACTCTCCCTCATCATCAGCTGTGGCCTCCTGGTACTGTTGGTATTCGGACACCAGGTCGTTCATGTTGCACTCTGCCTCTGTGAACTCCAACTCGTCCATGCCCTCTCCGGTGTACCAGTGCAGAAAGGCCTTGCGGCGGAACATAGCTGCGAAAAAAATATATGTATCAAGCAGGCGTGGTCACACTACATTCAATACGTCGATCCATACAATAGGCACAAACGGGCTTTAATAAAACGATTTGCTTTTGAGAACCACCTTCAAATCAAAGACGTAGTTACCGGTAAACTGTTCGGAGATTCGCTTGAAAAGCTCTTGAATGGCTGTGCTGTTCCCAATGAAAGTAGCCGACATCTTCAGACCTCGAGGCGGTATGTCACAGACTGCAGTCTTGACGTTGTTCGGTATCCATTCGACGAACGAGCCAGAGTGCTTGTTCTGGATGTGTAGCATCTGGTCATCCACTTCCCGCATGCTCATTCGGCCTCTGAAGACTGCAGCCACTGTCAAGTAACGGCCGTGACGGGGGTCGCAAGCAGCCATCATGTTTTTGGCATCGAACATCTGTTGCGTCAGTTCCGGCACCGTCAGAGCCCGGTACTGGAGGCCGCCCCGGGAAGTGAGCGGAGCAAAGCCAGGCATAAAGAAGTGGAGGCGCGGGAAGGGCACCATGTTCACGGCCAATTTGCGAAGATCAGCATTCAGCTGTCCAGGAAACCTGAAATAGCAGTGAAGAGGCTTTAAAATGTGTACATAAATGCATACATAGGAGAATTCCGATTGCGTAAGTAGGCCGAGATATATATTCGCATATTATAAAAGTCATTAAGAGGTTGATGCTCGTGCAGCAACATAACCATATAAAATGGCTTGATGTTGCACAGCGGGTTTTTTTAGAATACTGCATGGAATATTGCGGTATTCCGGTATTCAGAAATTTCGTGCAAACGATTTGGATGTGCTCGAGACCTATCACAAAAAATTGCACTGATTTTCTGCCTGTTCGGAGTCTATAGAATACTGGTCGGCCAATTATTCAATTATCCCGACAACACTGCTCAATTTAGGAGCTACTTCAACTGACTTTAAAGCTGCTTACGAGGCGCGAATGTCTTGAACCAAATTGCCTTAGACCACAGTCGCAATTTCATTTAATTTTTTTCCTTGACTTTTCCAAAGCGTTCGAGCGGGTTTCGCACCAGAAATTTATATACAAACAAAAGGATTTAATTGGCGATGGTCCCGTCCCACAATGGATCAGCAGTTTTTTGTCTGAACGTTACCAATTTGTCCAATTCGACGGAAATACCTCCGACATTATTCCCGTTTTATCTGGTGTCCCCCAAGGATCTGTACTGGCGCCTATTTTATTTTTGCTATTTATTAATGATATAACTAACGAAAATTAAGTACAAATGAGACTGTTTGTAGACGATTGCGTTCTTTATCATAAAATTAAACTTCAGTCTGACCATATCAAACTAAATAGCGCTTTGCATGAAGTTTTTCAGTGGTGCCATGATTGGAGTATTGTCATTAACCAAGACAAGACTGTTTCTATGTCCATCACAAAGAAAAAAATTCCGCTTAAGTTCACTTATGGTTCTGAGCACTGCGCTACGAACTGTTAGGGAATACCGATATCTGGGCATCCTTATCTCATCCGACCTGAAGTGGACAACGGACGTTCAGTATGTAGCAAATAAGGCAATGAACAAACTGCTTTTCCTCAAAGGTGCCTTGGAAAACTCCCGAAATAAAGCTTCTGGCATACACTACACTTATCCGCCCGCTATTAGAATATGCTAACATTACACAGTTCCCTTATACAAGTACTACTGTAGCCGCACTGGAAAGTGAGCAGCGAAAAGCTGCGCGATTTATCTATAACCAGTAAAGACGCACAGATTCACCTACTGAACTTTTGCATCGCGCAGGACTTCAGCCTTTATCTATCCGATCGAAACTGCACCGCTTGAAATTCTTCTAGTTTCCTCTGCACAATTCACTTAAGCTTAACTCTGAAGACTTCGTCAATATAAGCCACTCCAGAATCACCCGCCGTAAACATCCTGTCACACGTGATGATTTTTTTTTGTTGCAATAACACATTCTATTTTTCTTTTTTTCCGCGAGAAGTGCGCGAATGGAATGCACTTTACGCTTCAAATTGTAATGCAGCCAACAGTCCTCAAATTTTTGGAGCTTGCCGAGCTGTGTATATTGCCACAAAACTGACTAAATATTGTTAAAATGTTTGTGATATAAACTTTGTTCTGCATAACTGTTTACCTCGAATTTGTTAGTTCTTGTCTTGCTTTAACTAGACCCATCCTTTTCATTGTACAACTGCTTACTGTTCTATAAATGTTTTATCTGGAAGCTATGCATTTTTTGAAGTCCGCTCACCCCTGTAAAAACCCCGCTTGGCGTTGACAGTATATCGAAATAAAATAAAAATAAAAAATAAAATATAGATTATGACAAAGTGCAGTTTGAGCCATTTAAATTAATAAGAAAAGAACCACACCGGCACCACTACTGTATCGCGGGTATCAGTTAAAACGGCAAAAATAAGATGCGAAGCCATTCAGGCAACTGCGGATGCCTTCACGCGGCTGATGGGCGCCAACGCGGTCGCTCAACAACATAGCTAAGTTCCCCCCTTACCATCGAGGGGATCCAGCCTAGTTCGTCCACTTCCTGCATATATACGGCGTCTTTTAGAAAAATTCGCACCTTACGCGACAACCTGCCTTGTAGTCGTTGCTGCAAACCTTCGAAAATAAATGGCAAGCCCCTCACGATGTGTGAACCGTATGTCTCCTCGCATTATGCGCACGCGCTCTGCCACGCTGCTTTCTGAAAAAAAAAAATACTGTTCGACAACGATGCAGAACTCTTGCTGAAAACCCAACAGAATTTAGTGTAAGTGAATTATCAAGCAGATTTCTCGAATTCATTTGGAATGGACCAGCATAGTCCCTTCCAACCGTCGACATCCGATGAGATGACTGCGGCAACTTCATTGACCCTCTGCCCTGTAGCGTAGTACCCCATGGCAACGAAGTTAATAGTCGGAAAGACCCTTCTACGATTATAACTCCATGAATTGTAATCATAGGCATAGATACTGGATTTACGGCAGACCTTGCTAAAGTAATCTTGTACTACAATAATACCAGCCACGGTACGACAACTGCCTGCCGTCCACAGGCCAGCATACTGACGCAACGCTTACAACATAATCGTCAGCATGCTAGCCTTCTACGCTGACACTGAAGCACCTGTATAGATCTGTGCAGGTGTGCAAGATATGTAACACCATCGTGCTGCCCTTCGCCACGCGGAGTGATCGTACGGATGTAACGCTGCCAGGTTCCCGGTCATGCCGTAGTTTTCCTACTAGAAATTTGGTTATTTTACTGTCCAAAAAACAACTCGCTTTTCGGAGAATCTGCGTGCTTGCTAGCCTGACTACCGCCTCGCGGAGAACTGTAGTGAAGGGGTGTGCGCCTGTCCTGAGACATGCACGACTTACATAGTTGTCCCCATAACAGACTCTGGGTCTGTACACCTATGCAGCGGTTTGTTTTCGAATTTTGGACCGATGATAATATTGCGCTTGTGCTGCCGCAATGGCACAGTGGTTATGGCGCTCGGCTGCTGGGACGAAAGACGCGGATCTGATCCCGGCCGCGGAAGTCGAATTTCGATGGAGGCGAAATTCTGGAGGCCCGTGTGCTGCGCGATGTCAGTGCACGTCAAAGAACCCCAGGTGGTCGAAATTTCCGGAACCCTTCACTACGGCGTCTCTCGTAGCCTGAGTTGTTTTGGGACGTTAAACCCTCATTAACCAAACCAAACCATATTGCGCTTGTATACACGCGGAAGCTGAGCACTCACCGAAGGCATGTGGTCACACCAGACATAGTTGCGGAGACCAAGTGGTTGAGGTCTCCGTACGTTGGAGTAGTGAGCTTCAGCGTCCGGAAGCAGATGTCATAGAGCGCCTCGTTGTCGATGCAGAAGGTCTCGTCGGTGTTCTCCACAAGCTGATGCACAGAAAGGGTAGCATTGTAGGGCTCGACGACGGTGTCCGAAACCTACAGAAAACGGCAGAAGAACCGCGATTACCAGGTGCAGGCAAGCATTATTTCAAACTCTACGAAAACAAAAAGCAAAAAGATAACACATTTGATGTAAAGCTTCGGTCACCGTTACCGTGAACACGCGAGCGAATTCTGTTCGATGTTATTCTTATACTTTCTTGCGCGATTCGAGCGATCTTCACCGCTGTTAAGAAAACGAAAGTAGCACATGACGCGATACAACAACACGCGCCGCGAAAGCGTGTAAATGACGTGGTGCACAGGAAGGACATGAACCCCTGTTCGTGTTGACGCCGATCAGCGCTGTAGCACAACGACGACTAAATTTGTTCTGATGGGTATTGTCACACACCTTTGGAGAGGGCACTACACTGTAGGTGTTCATGATGCGATCGGGGTACTCTTCACGGATCTTCGAGATGAGCAGTGTGCCCATGCCAGATCCAGTACCTCCGCCCAGGGAGTGGGTCAGCTGGAATCCCTGCAGGCAGTCGCAGGACTCCGCTTCCTTGCGCACGACGTCGAGCACCGAGTCCACCAGTTCGGCCCCCTCGGTGTAGTGGCCCTTAGCCCAGTTGTTGCCCGCACCTCCCTGACCTGAACGGGGAACATTGTCAGAGGCGTACACTCGTGCAAACTCTATTATGAAGGAAATCAGTACTAGAATATGCAATTAAGGAAAGCCATGCACTGGGCGAAATGCACACAGCAGCCTGGAACGCGGAAATAACTAGACTTATGCTTTGTGGTGGACGTAGTGAGTAGAGGGATAAGCAACGCACAACACAGTTGAAGTTAACAGTTTGCGCAAGTTTACGATAATGTGGCGTGTGAAAGAGGTTGAAAATATATGTTCACGTCTGCAAACAATTCAACAAATCATGGCTTGTATTGTACTCGGCTACAGAACCCAATCTCTCCAGCGAGTCACTATGTAAACGGGTGGCAAATGACATGAACACCGGGGCGGGAGAACCGCCTCCTGTAATCATATCCTGTATTATATCTGTCTCTAATCTTTTGTTTTATGCCGGATTGTCCCCGCAGAGGGCCACCTCCCTTCCTTGTGTAATGCGCCACCTATCCGTTCTGCTGAGTGATGTGATGTTGTGTCAAAGGCGGATGGAAGCTTTTCTAGCGATTGCTACGCTAGGGTATAGCCGGCCCATTTCGGGTAAGCATGTCTAGTCACTATTGCTAATGAGCCACTAGTTGCACCGAGCCATAGGTGTTCCGCCGCTGCGCCGCTCCGCACCTTTCCTAAAAATTCGATTTTCAAGTTGCTCTTTCTGTTTTTCTTCTTTCCATCCCTCCTTTATCCCTTCCATTATGGGCCGGTTCTAGTGTCCACCGAGACATATGAGACAGTTACTGCGCCATTTCTTTTATTTATTTATTTTTTTTTATTTATCAATACTGCAATCCCCTCTGGGGATTTTAGCAGGGTGGGATACAATAAATACATAATGAAAACAATAACACAGACAAAGCATATAATACAAATTAGATCCATGGAGCGTATAAACAGTTAAAGACAACACATTTCTAAACAATACCTGAAATAAATGCCGTAGTGATGATTTTGAAATTTGATCATTGGTTAGTAGATTCCATTCAGTTACTGTTCGGGGAAAGAAAGAATACTTAAAACAGTTATTATGGGTGCTAAAGGCGGTTATTGTGCGACTGTGTCTCTGCCTTGTAGAATACCCAGATGAAAAACTAATTATTCCCGTGAGGTCGGTTTTATAATGACCGTTAATAAGTTGAAAGAGGAATTTTAGTCGTGATACACGGTTTCTTTGCGTTAATGGTGGCAGGTTTGCTTTCATTAGTAGTTCGGTTACTGATGTACGTCCAAAGCTATTATATATGAAGCGAACTGCTTTTCTTTGCACCATTTCCATCTTGGTGATGTTAGTCTTGGTGAAAGGGTCCCAAATTACACATGCATAGTCTAGTATCGGCAGAATTACACTTTTGTATGCGAGCAGACGGACAGAAGGGGTGGAAAGTCTCAAAGCCCTCCTCAAGAATAATAATTTGCGGTTAGCATTAGCTACTACATATTCAAGGTGCTTAGTCCAAGTGAGATCATTAGTGATCCAGAGTCCTAGATACTTGTAGTGTGTTACTTCGGAGAGAAATATGTCGTTAGTAGCATATGGATATTTAAGTTTGTGTTTCTTGCGTGTAATGGTCATAAAAACAGTTTTTTGAAAATTAATTGACATTTGCCAAGATATGCACCAGGCAACAACTTGTCCTAAGGCATTGTTCAGCAGTTCCTGGTCAGCGGCATTCTCTATTTCCGAGTACAATACACAGTCGTCAGCATAAAGTTTAACCTTAACGGGAATACCATGCAGTACATCATTAATAAACAAAAGAAACAAAAGAGGCCCAAGCACCGAGCCCTGCGGGACGCCAGAGCCAACTGAAAGTCGTTCTGAATGGTGGTCATTAAAAACCACAAATTGTTCTCTGTTTTTAAGATAAGCCGCAAGCCAATTAATTAGTTGAGAATTTTTCAGTATTGCGCCTAATTTGTGAAGTAACTTTTTATGAGACACCTTGTCGAAAGCCTTTGAAAAATCCATAAAAACAGCGTCTATTTGTTTCCCATTGTTAATTGCTTCAGCAAAGTCATGCACTGTTAGAACCAATTGGGTATTTGTAGAGTAGCCTTTTCGAAAACCATGTTGATGCTTCGTAAGTATATTATGTTTCTCCAAGAACTCTGAGATATGATTATGAATTATGTGTTCCAAAAGTTTACATACCGTAGATGTTAAAGAAATTGGGCGGTAATTTTGAATGCACTGTTTTTTTCCTGCCTTATGTAGTGGTTTCACTGTGGCAGTCCTCCAGTCGCTCGGCACTTGTCCCTCGCACAATTATCTCGTGAACAGAACGTGCAGGTATTTTGAGGTCCATTCTGCATACCGCTTTAAAAATGTGTTTGGAATGTTGTCCGGACCGCAAGACTTTTTAATGTCCAGATTTAAAAGCATGTTTAGTATTCCTGTTTCACTTATTTTAACATCGGGTATAGGTGACGTAGGTAATTCGAAAGACGGCATTACGCCATTATCTTTAGTAAAGACGGACTTAAAATGTTTATTAAATGCATTTGCTATTTCCTTGTCATCGCACACATCTTTACCATCAACATGAAACACATCACATTCCTTGGAAGTCGGAGAAATAGAACGCCAAAACTTTTCTGGAGCTGTAGTTATGAAACTGGGCAGTGATTCACCATAGTAGCGTTGTTTATCGGCATATACTTTATTTTTAAGGCGGGAGGAAATTTCGTCAATCTTGTTTTTGACCGCCTGTGCAGCATGGATTTTCAATCTTTTCTTAAGACGCTTCAATTGCCTTTGGAGTCGTAACGTCTCACGGGAGATCCAGGGGTTCCTGCCGTTTTTCTTTTTAGTTATCAGCGGGACAAAACGGTCAATGCACTCTTTTACTAATTTTTTAAACCTGCACCAAAGCGAATGCACATCATCTGTGCTATCTGAAAAGGCATCGAAGTTAAGCGAAAGTATGTCAATGATTGATACATCATCGGCTCGAGAAAAGTTTGAGTAAGATGGATATTTAGGCTTGCTATCCAAGACGGCACCAGCAATGGTGAGTAGGACAGCTTCGTGGTCTGAAATTCCAGGTACTATTTTGTAATTTGTGTCTGCGCCTATTGATCCGCTGACAAAAAAATAGGTCAAGGACTGACAGAGAACTGCCCTGAATTCTTGTGCTTTGTTCCACAATCTGCAATAAATCAAAGGAAAAAGCAATGTCCAACATTGCTTCACCTAAAGCGTCATGTTTTTCAAGTGAGAACGTCGACCAGTCTATATTAGGTAAATTAAAATCACCTGACAATATAATACGATCACCAAGTTTGACATTCGTGTACAAATATTGTTTGAGATCGTCTAGAACGGAAACGGTAGAACTAGGGGGCCTATACATTGCTGCAATAACATATCTAACATTTCCATAGTATGTTTTACAAAAAATACGCTCTACATTGGGTATATCAGACATTGGGAAAATTCGCAAGGTTGACTTAAAGAGTATGCTAACGCCTCCACCTCTACCATCACGGTCTTTTCTGTACGAACTGTAGCCAGTGGGTACAAACTCACTGTCAAATACTGTGTCGTTAAGCCAAGTCTCAGTCAAAACCGCAATTTCTGGATCGTGCAAAAGCAGAAGAGCCTCCAACTCAGCAGTCTTGCTTAGAACACTCCTACAATTAACATTTAATATTTTCAGGGTCCGAGGTTTATTGGTGAGAAGTCAGTTTGATTTCTTTCTAAGCCTGAAGCGAGAACCTTTCGCTTCGTCCCAACCAAATAGGACGTTATCAACGCTTAGTTTATCGAATAATAACTTTGCTTTGGCTCCTTCGTCTCTCTCTTCTTTACAGCTTTTCCATAACTGTTTACGTATTTCTCGAACTCGTTTTGAATAATCCTCAGCTATTGATATGCCGGAGTCTTTGAGCTTGTGACATGATTGTAATATGGACATTTTTTTCACGGAAATCGAGCAGTTTTAAAATGACAGGTCGCACCTTGCTTGCTTCCTTTTTACCCATTCTATGGCATCTTTCGACGCCACTTACCGTTAAACCCAGCTTTTCCTGAAAAACGCCGTTTGTTACTTTCTCTTCCAGTTCATGGTTAGACTCAATGCTGTCCTCCTCTATACCGTAAATGATAAGGTTATTTCTTCTACCTCTGTTTTCTAAGTCATCCATCTGGTTTCTAACTAAAGTAAGCTGCCCCTGAAGTTCTGATATGGTAGATTCCATATCTTTCACCTTCGTGGCTAAGACATTTAGGCCGGATAACTGTCTCTCAATACCGTCAATCCGCTCAGTTAAAGAGGAAAGCTTGTCTTCTATCTTGTTTTGTGATGCCTGTAGGCCCTCCATTGTTGAAGTAATCTTACCCTGGCCTGCTAGTAACTCCGATAGCATCTCTTTTTCAGTTGGACCAGGATTTGCTTCAATATCGCCACAAGACAACAGATCTTTCGATAATGTAATAACACAAGACAGAAAGCACTCAACGCTCAGTGGGCAGGGCAGCAGCACCAAAACCAAACAAAACAAGTGAGCCGCCGGCGCTCATTTGGTTCATTGGTGTTTACAACGTAGAAGCCGTTCATTTTTACGAAAGGAAACGCGCACAAGTGGCTCCCTGGGTCAGTGGACACCTCACTTTCGCTTTCTTGTAACGTGGCGGTGGCATCCAAGTGCAAAAACTTAGTTTGGATTAGTTCAGTTAATCCAGGGTATACAAAGCGAAAGGTGTCGGAGTTCACTGTGTTCTTCGGCGTTGACAATTTTCAAGACGGCATTGGCTTTGAACAAAGGAAGGGCGCATAACTGGCTGCCTGGGTATGCGGACGCCGCATTCGTGCTTTGACGCATGTGGCAGTGGTTAGAGAGAGATGTGGCCTGAATGCAATAGTGCTGACAGCGTTGTGTCTGACATGAGGCAGTGAAGCAATGGCTAGGCCGCAGCGTTCGTTTGGTTATCAATATCTCGCGATCAACCATTAATTCCATGCCACCTCCCAGGGTGACAAGGAGGGCGCGCTGCCTATACACTGTGGGGAACGCAATCAAAGCAGTCTTTTGCAGTAGACACCAACGCCACGTACATGAAAGCGAGATTTAGGTCTCCACTAACCCACGGAGCCGGTTGTGCGCCGCGGTGGCTCAGGGGTTAGGGCGCTCGGCTACTGATCCGGAGCTCTGGAGCACTAGGGCATATAATCAGGCTTGCGATGATTATATGCCCACTAGATGCATGCGAATGTCCGGACCCCGTAGAGTGTCTGTTACGGGTCCAAATGGACTTATTTTTGGAAATGTGGCGAAGAGTTTGAAGGATGCATCCCTCCCGCCATCGGTTGGCCCGGTATTGCACTATCTCCGGGATAAGCCTTGTCTTTAGCGCGTCTTTACTATCCTGTCTTTCTATACCATCTTTCAACTCTCCTACTATCTGCACGTGGTTACGATTGTGGCTCGGCTAGAGCCAGTGAGCAGGCCTGTGCGCTTTCATTTTCTTTCTTCCTGGCAACAACAGACAGACAGACAGACAGATCCGGAGCTCCTGGTTTAAACCCGACCGCGGCGGCTGC
Source organism: Amblyomma americanum (assembly GCF_052857255.1). NCBI lineage: Eukaryota > Metazoa > Arthropoda > Arachnida > Ixodida > Ixodidae > Amblyomma > Amblyomma americanum. The sequence continues at coordinate 91,625,872 of NC_135503.1, forward strand.
GTTTTTTATGGTAGAAAAACGCTAAGGCGTCCGTGTGCTGTGCGAGGTCAGTGCAAGTTAAAGATCCCCAGGAGGTCGAAATTATTCCGTAGCCCTCCACTACGGCACCTTTTTCTTCATTTCTTCTTTCACTCCCTCGTTTATTCCTTCCCTTACGACGCTGTTCAGGTCTCCAACGATATACGAGACGGATACTGCGCTATTTTCTTTCCCAAAAACCAATTATTATTTTATTATTACGCCTATCCTTTCGTGAAAATGAACGGCCTTTTCAAAGTGGTCAACGCCAATGAACTATGAACACCGTCGGCTGACTAGTTTTGTTTGGTTTATGAGGAAAGGAATTGGCTCAGTATCCGTCTCGCATATCTCGGTGGACACCCGAACCGCGCCGTAAAGGAAGGGGTAAAGGAGACAGGGAAAGAAGAAAGAGAAAACTCAAAATTGAAAGTTGGATTTTGAGGAAAGGCGTGGCACTGCGCAGCGGCGCAACACATGTGGCTCGGTGCTACTAGTGGCGCAAGCACAGTAGTGACTAGGGAGCGAAAGAGAGAGAGAAATATACGCGGTGTGGCGCGCGTTCTGGCGTTATGTGCTTCCTCGGAGCCCCGCCACGGCGAAATCGCAAGTTTGCGGCCAGTAAAGCTTTCGTTTTAAAACCCCCTTTGATTGTCTTCCGCACTTTGTAAATGCAGCGCGTCCACCCTGCCTCTGTCTCAGGTGGCAGTAGATGATCGCGAGAGGCTGATCGCCCAATGAACGCTGCGGCCTATTGCTGCAGTGCCGCGTGTCTACCACGAAGTTTTCAGTGCTAGTGTATGCAGCCCACTTCTCCACCATCGTCATGTACCTCGAAGGGCAAGCGAAGCCTCCACTGACCCGGGGAGCCAGTTTACGCACTTCCTTAAGCGTCTATAACGGTGTCCACGCCAATGAACACATTGAACGCAGACAGCTGCCCCGCCGCGGTGGCTCAGTGGTTAGGGCGCTCGACTACTGATCCGGAGTTCCCGGGTTCGAACCCGACCGCGGCGGCTGCGTTTTTATGGAGGAAAAACGTTAAGGCGCCCGTGTGCTGTGCGATGTCAGTGCACGTTAAAGATCCCCAGGTGGTCGAAATTATTCCGGAGCCCTCCACTACGGCACCTCTCTCTTCCTTTCTTCTTTCACTCCCTCCTTTATCCCTTCCCTTACGGCGCGGTTCAGGTGTCCAATGATATATGAGACAGATACTGCGCCATTTCCTTTCCCCAAAAACCAATTATTTAATTATTATTAGACAGCTTTTGCATTGTATATCCTCGATTAATGGAGCTAGCAATAATTGGTTTTTGGGGAAAGGAAATGGCGCAGTATCTGTCTCATATATCGGCGGACACCTGAACTGCGCCGTAAGGGAAGGTATAAAGGCAGGAGTGAAAGAAGAAAGGAAGAAAGAGGTGCCGTGATGGAGGGCTCCGGAATAATTTCGATCACCTGGGGATCTTTAACGTGCACTGACATCGCAAAGCGGCAGTGCGAGAAAAAAGAGAGGCTTCCTTCATGACTTTCAAGGATTGGCTACAAGTGCTACTTAATGAGTTACCAGTAAATCTGGAAAAAATAACATGTTCCATAGCTGTACATATATACAAGCTATCCTCAATTTGTTTACCTCAATACCGCACCTGTGGCCTAGTGGTTTGAGCAACCGCCTCGCATGCGGGGCCAGGGTTCGGTCCCCAGTGCCGCTGGGTACCCACCAGTGATATAATAGGCACAATCTTCCCCTTGCCTGATGCTCAGATTTTTTAGAGTGAAATGCTTCGGAAATCGGTCTCTGACCCCATCTTACGTTTTATTTTCATTTTATTTTTGAAATGGCGCATGTGTTGCCTCTGTCGTTGTATGCTCTTTTCACGGCGCACTATATTCTTGATGAACCGCCAAGCTTGCGTCTCAATCTTGGTGGACTAGGTTTCGCAAGGAATTGATGAGAATGCCCATAGATCAAACTCGAAGTACTTGATTCCGTGGCTGTATTAAACTGACTGCCACTCGGACTGGATTATAATCAGCGAGGATTCGCAGTGCGTACAGAGATGTGCATACAAATTTAGCCAGTTGTGCGCTTTTATGATTAGTCTATACTGTGCGCTCTTGTGGGTGTGTTTATGTAGTAGGTTTTAAGCCGAGCAGCCCCTTACCGAACACAAAGTTGTCCGGCCGGAAGAGTTGTCCAAAGGGTCCCGAGCGGACGGCGTCTATGGTTCCCGGCTCCAGGTCAACCAGGATGGCCCGAGGCACGTATTTACCTCCTCAAACAAAAAACAAATATCACTTAGGGGCAACAAACATACCGTACAGTTATTAAAAGTACCTGCGTCACAACAAAGCCAGTTAAAGAAGCAATGAAAATAGAGCGCGCCAACTGAAGATGTCAAAGCAAAATAAAAGCGGCACTACTAGGACCTTGCGCCACCTCACGGTTTTTAAATAGCAGATCCAATTATGTTTAATCAAAGATATCAATAACTTTCAGCAGAAAAACAGAAGGTGAAATGTTGATAGATAATTTGAGATGGATGAATAAGATGTTTCTACATTAACGTCCTGTTGCAACTCCTGTTGCGATTCTGTTCCGTATTAAGAAACTTACAGTGTAGTATATGGGATTAACTTTCCGAATACTGTACATGGGCTGTGATCAACGCAGTAGTGCAGGCCTCTGGATAAATTTTCACCACCTGGGATTGATTTACGCGCAATAAGATCGCAGAACACACGGCTCTTTAGAATCTCGCCTCCATAGAAATGCGTCTACCGAATCATGGATTTCATGATCGAGCCCCTTCCAAATGAAGCACAGCGGTGGTAATATTAGCAAACATAGAGTTAAAAACGCCTTACAAACTCACTGCAGCAAGAGGAAACGTTGGAGAGGGGAGACTTACTATGTCCTCGTCAAACCTGACGAGGGAATTCAGAACTCGGGTTCGAACCCGACCGCGGCGGTTGCGTTTTTATGGAGGCAAAACGCTAAGGCGCCTGTGTACTGTGCGATATCATTGCACGTTAAAGATCAACAGGTGGTCGAAATTCTTTGGAGCCCTCTACTACGGCACCTCTCTCTTCCTTTCTTCTTTCACTCCCTCCTTTATCCCTTCCCTTACGGCGCGGTTCAGGTGTCCGCCGATATATGAGACACACTGCGCCATTTCCTTTCCCCAAAAACCAATTATTATTATTCAGAACTCATTCTCGTTGTTAACATTCATTGCCTATGAGAAAAAAAGCCTTTGATAAAGATCCTTCAAACTAATCCCTGCGGGAATTCTGGCAATGCAACCTGAAAAGCTGCAATGGCCTAACATAACATGCCGCAAGCAGAAGAGGCCACTAGACGTTGCACTGTGATCTAACTAAAAATGCGCGATAGGTTGTACAATTTAAAGCTCAAACATCAAAGGCCTGCCGTTGAAGAAGCTCCATTGAGAATCCAGATAAGAGCTTAACACCACAAACAGCGCTGTTAAGACAGGAGCGAGAATATGAGACACCCATACACACAGCATTCGGTTTTGTCTTTCGCTTGCTGTTTTTGTTGAAGTCATCTGCCAACCAGCCCGGCAAATTTCCGTAATGCTTAGCAGCGCGAAACAGCCGCAAGGCAAGTTCAACGCGACGGGCAAGCTTCAAAGTGAAATTATCAACCGAAATACTGCAAGACGCGTACCGGAGGCCTCATTGTAGTAGACATTGATGCGCTCCAACTGGAGGTCCAAATCGCCATGGTACGCCCCGCTTGGATCGATGCCGTGCTCATCAGAAATCACTTCCCAAAACTGAAGACGGGAAAAGATACCAGTAATTAATCAGAGTGGCGTCACATCGCGCAGAGGCGACAGTCAAAGCATATTTACAGGCTGGAATTCACAGCGAAAGCAACATAACTGCTACAGTTACACTTGTCAACTGGTGTTTGTAGTCAACTCGTCATCTTCCATCGATTCCCACACATCATGTGTTTTGCTGATGGCGGAAAGCCGGCAGGACCTAAGACCACTTGAGGCCTTTGAATTACGTCATACGCAAAAACTAGGTCATACGAAAAAAAATTCCGGCAAAGAATCTTCGCCGATCGCTTTGCGGCAGTCATTTGCCATGACACTTCCATGTCACCTCTCCGCCGAGACCGATTGCCTGGAATTTTCTTACAACCGGGAATAACGTCTGAGCTATATGACATAAAACAACAAAAATATTATAACGCTCTCAAAGTGCGAGCAGTAATTAAAAGGTCAGAGCGAGAACAGCGGTCAGGAATAAGAGATTCGATGCGCATTAGGGCACATTATTGTCCCACGCAAAGAGGCCACAACAAAGAACGAAAGCAGTACGTCTGCTAAAAGCCGCGACTGCTTCACAGGTAATTACTTTCGCCCGTATCCTGAAACGAGATTCTATAACGCGGCGTTTAGGACGAAACGTAATCGCCAACGTAAAACGCGCCGGGACAGGCACTGGGACCGAATGGCTATCGCGATCCTTTGAGCCGTGAAATAACCCACAAGGTGGTAGAGGTGGCTTACCTTCGCCCCAATCTGGTTGCCACACTGGCCTGTCTGGATGTGTACTATCTCGCGCATGTTTGATGCCACTCCGAGACTCGGCTGTCAAGATGCCGACTGGCTGCCCGGGTCAAGGGTCCACTTATTCGTTGCCTTGCGCCGCATCAACGCTCACTTCTTCCTCAACAGTACATGCTCCTATGTGTACGCGTGTCAACTCAATAACTCCTAAGAAAGTGCCACAGCCTGTTGCTGCCATAGTAAATGCGTTTCTGAGCTCATATATAAGACCTTCAGTTCACGTACCGGATGCCGTGCAAAGGATATGCGCCGTACAACGCGTACTATTTCTCGTTTCGGAAGGCATCCGACCGAACGGGGTTCTCTCAACTGGCTGCAGGGGCAAACTCGGCTTCTTCTGCTTTCTTTTCTCGGTGCTCGAAATTAGTTTCACTCGAAGGAACCCCGCGTGCATTCTTGAGCATCTTTTTCCATTTTTGTAACTTTTCGACTCGTGCACGTGCGGTCGGTTCTAAAATTTGAATCAAACCGAAAGATTGCAAGACTTTGATTCATCATCATCAGCAGCAGCAGCAGCAGCAGCAGCAGCAGCAGCAGCAGCAGCAGCAGCAGCCTGACTGGAGCCCCCAGAGGTTGGAGACCTTAGTCCATGGCCTCATTAGCTTTTCCAATCGGGTTTGCCTCGTCGATCAGTCTGCGCTGGTCATCCTGGTGTGTGCTCTCGTAACAGCGGCTTCCCATTAGGAGGGAGGGGTTGGGTGTGGGTATGGGAGGTTGGGTTGGGGGTTTAGGTGGGTCATTATCATCATCGTCGTCATCAGCCTGACTACGCCCACTGCAAGGCAAAGGCTTCTCCCATGCCTCTCCAATTATCCCTGTCCTTTGCCAGCTGCTCCCACCTTATGCCTGCAAACTTAATCTCATTCGCCCACCTAACCTTCTGCCAAACGTTGCCAGGTTGAGACTGGGTGGTTATGTGCCAATATATGCCTGGTGAACTGCAAGCTATTTACACAGAAAATTTGCGCAGAATTTGTTCATTCTGGCAGTGATTTTACTAGGTATAATGTTCGATACTTTTGATGGATCATGGAATGCTTTAGTAAATGTGGATTCACAATACGGGCCTCCTGCCGTTCCTTGGTCCGGGCGGCGTTCTGCTTTCGGTGCGTTAGGTATGCACACTGCCCGCAGAAAATTGTCTGATGTTGGTGAACGTAGCACGGCGACAGGCCGTGCGTATGCCTAATCCACTTACACCAGCTTGCTCCGACCTCCAGCATCACAGGTGCTGATAACAGGATTAGACATGCGCATGACCTTTCACTGTGCGACGTTCACCAACATGGCAGCCAAAGATCCGGGGACCGCCGTCAGAAAAAAGGATATCGGAATTTCTGCTGGTGCCCCGCCGCGGTGGCTCAGTGGTTAGGGCGCTCGACTACTGATCCGGAGTTCCCAGGTTCGAATCCGACCGCGGCGGCTGCGTTTTTATGGAGGAAAAACGCTAAGGCGCCCGTGTGCTGTGCGATGTCAGTGCACGTTAAAGATCCCCAGGTGGTCGAAATTATTCCGGAGCCCTCCTCTACGGCACCTCTCTCTTCCTTTCTTCTTTCACTCCCTCCTTTTACCCTTCCCTTACTGCGCGGTTCAATCGTTAGGGCGCTCGGCTACTGATCTGAAGTTCCCGGCTTCGAACCCGACCGCGGCGGCTGCGTTTTTATGGAGGCAAAACGCTAAGGCACTCGTGTGCTGTGCGATGTCGGTGCACGTTAAAGATCCCCAGGTGGTCAAAATTATTCCAGAGCCGTCCACTACGGCACCTATCACTTCCTTTCTTCTTTCACTCCCTCCTTTATCCCTTACGGCGCAGTTCAGATGTCCCAGATATGTGAAACAGATACTGCGCCATTTCCTTTCCCCAAAAACAAATTTTCAATTTTTGAAGCGAGAAGCTTCTCTGCGCCTGCTTTTCGAGCCGTCAGGAGGGGCCGCAAGTTTGACCTTTAATGTAGCTAGAGGTCACGGTGGCCGCAAGTTTCACCTTGAATGTAGGTAGAGGTCAAACCATGAGCATAACTGGTGGTAGCCAGGTTCGACACATGACCTCGGCTACAGCAGCGACACCAGCGGCTGCCACACCATCTATCTCGACTTTAACCTTTGACGTTGACCTCTGGTCCAGCGGGAAAAACGTCTGCCAGCATCGCATGCGCAGGTCATGAAAGTGGGTTCTGCAGATACGGCGAACTCGCCGCGGTGGCTCAATGGCTAGGGCGCTCGGCTACTGATCCGGAGTTCCCGAGTTCGAACCCGACCGAGGCGGCTGCGTTTTTATGGAGGCAAAACGCTAAGGCGCCCGTATGCTGTGTGATGTCAGTGCACGTTAAAGATCCCCGGGTGGTCGAAATTATTCCGGAGCCCTTCACTTCGGCACCTTTCTTCCTTCCTTCTTTCACTCCCTCCTATTTCCCTTCCCTTAAGGCGCCGTTCAGGTGTCGAACGATATATGAGACAGATGCTGCTTCATTTCCTTTCCCCAAAAAACAATTATTATTATTATATTATACTGCGTCATTTTCATTCCCAAAAACCAATTATTGTTATTAAAACGGCGGTGCACCTTGATGCGTTCAGGGGAACGCTAGGTGGGATGGATGCGACGCCTGCCGTGGAGACAGACACCAGAACCGCGCCCGTAAGGAAAGGAAAATAAATAAAGGTGGCTTTAAGGAAACGAAATTATTCCTTTCTCACATATCTCAGGGACGCCCGAACAGCGCCCGTAAAGGAAGGAAAATGGAATAAAGTTGGTTTAAGGAAACGAAATGACGCCTGTTTCACATATCTCGGTGGACACCCGAACCGCGCCGTAAGCGAATGAAGGATGGCTTTAAGGAGCAGGTGCTGTAGTGTTTCCACTGCACCGCATCCGTCACACACATTAGGCCCCATTCTCACAGCCGGTTTTTCACTTCCTCTGTCACCTCCGTCGCCGCCGGAGCCGACGGAGGGGGAGCCGATGGAGGGGGATGAATTTGCACCGGTTTCTCACCCAAACGGGTGACCGGTGCCGCTGGGCCCTGCTCTACGTTTCCGTCGAGCGGCGGCGACGGAGCCCCGCCCCACAAAAAACGCGCCAGTGACAGCCCGAGCTCGCCTCACAGGATCCACGGCTTGCTTGCTGCGAGCGAGAGATGGCGCTGGCGAACGTCGCGGCTTCGGCGGCGGCAATGCGTTGGTGCGCGTGCTCCCCCTGGCTGAGCAAGCCATCGCCACAGGCTGGGCTGTCATCGTCATGAGCCTCCGGGACTTGAACGTTTCAGTGCAGTGGGGCCGTGCGGGGGCCCAAGGACCTGCGTATCCTAAGCTCACCTGTGTCTATTGAAGTTTTCACCGCCACCACCACCTTACTTTCAAGGAAGCGCGTACGGCCATAGTGCGCGCTCCTGAAGCGCGATTAAAATAAGAGGCACAAATATGTCACACGCCGTAGCAGACGACACGTTTGTTTCCACACCAGGAGAGGGCGCGCGCATCGAAGCACCCTAAAGTGGACACCTGAACCGCACCGCGAGAGGAGAGGGAGAGTTTTTTTATTCGTCCAACAGAAGGGCTATCTCGCGGTTCATGGGTTAGACCCCGAAGGCTGTGGCAGCCGCCTAAATTACAAGCCGGTAGCTCTTGGACCAAGCCGGAGTCTTTAGCCAGTCGAACGATTTCTTGTTGGGCACTTGAGTCCCAGCTTCGCAGAAGGGTCGAACAGTCGTTGCGGAGCGGAAGCGTCCCCGTCTCGCATGCCGCGAAAGGAAAATGAGCCGACGCTGAGGCAGCGATCGAACGCTAACACACCTAAAATAGGTCGTAGGCTCGAGTTTCATAGCTCATAGTGAACTAATTAGGGATATCTATACCGGGTCGACAGAGCTCAGTTTCATATTGTGGTGCTTGGGCATCACGCCGGCGCCTATTGTCTTTCCATTACGTAACCAATTTCCAACAAACAGCCTTGAGCCTCCCTTTCTAAATAAACAGCTCATTCGTTCATTATTTAACCACCTCGGTTACCACCTCGGTTACTGGGTTACGATCTGCGCTACGATCTGCGCTATAACGCATAACGCTGGCACCCGAAACGCGGAAAAGCAGAGGCGAAACGCTAAGGCGCCCGTGTGCTGTGCGATGTCAGAGCACGTTAACTATCCCCAGGTGGTCGAAACTTCTCCCGAGCCGTCCACTACGTACCTCTTTCTTAATTCTCTTCTTTCACTCTCCTTTATACCGTTTGCTTAAGGCACAGTTCAGGTGACCGCCAATATTTGAGACAGATAATGCGCCATTGTCCTTCCCCCCCTCAAAAAAATTTTAAAAAAACCAGTTAACGCTCTAAAACGCCATTGCTATGGAATCTGTTATTTTGGATTCTATCCGTGGAATCAGCATAGCTCGGAGGATCTAAAGCGCTCTAAAAGACAAGGAAACAAGCTATAGTGAGCGTTTGTTTTTCCCACAGCGCGGTTGGTGTGTCCACCGGCAAACTCAGCCAGTTATGAATAATAATAATAATTGGTTTTTGGGGAAAGGAAATGGCGCAGTATCTGTCTCATATATCTTTGGACACCTGAAACCGCGCCCCGTAAGGAAGGGATAAAGGAGGGAGTGAAAGAAAGGAAGAAATAGGGTGCCGTAGTGGAGGGCTCCGGAATAATTTCGACCACCTGGGGATCTTTAACGTGCACTGACATTGCACAGCACACGGGCGCCTTAGCGTTTTTCCTCCATAAAAACGCAGCCGCCGCGGTCGGGTTCGAACCCGGGAACTCCGGATCAGTAGTCGAGCGCCCTAACCACTGAGCCACCGCGGCGGGGGCCCAGTTATGAAATTGAAAATTGGTTGTGGGAGACATTAAATGGCGGAGTATCTGTATCACATAACGGCCGATACCTCAGCCGCGCAGTGAGGGAAGGGATAAAGGACGAGAGTGAAAGAAGAAAGGCAGGAAAACAGTTATGCGTCTTTCTTCAAATTCAGGGTAGCGTCTAGAATGCGAATAAGGCTAGAGGAGGACCCTTATTCGCGGTCTAATCTCTCACTCGTTTTTTTAGGCAACGAAATTCGCATTCCTGGCTAATATAAAAAAGTTAAATCGAAAATATTTTTTTGTCCGCATTAGATGTGCAGAGAACCCCAGGCCACTGACTCATTAACGGTATCACGTCACCTTTAAAGCTGAGCTTAACTTCACGCCGCCGCGGTGGCTAAGTGGTTAGGGCGCTCGGCTACTCATGCGGAGTTCCCGAGTTCGAACCTGACCGCGGCGGCTGATTTTCGATGGAGGCGAAACGCTAAGTCGCCCGTATGCTGTGCGATGTCAGTGCACGTTAAAGATCCCCATTTGGTCGAAATTATTCCGGAGACCTCCACTACGGCACCTCTTTCTTCTTTCACTCCCTCCTTTGTCCCTTCCTTTACGGCGCGGTTCTGGTGTCCGCCGATGTGAGACATACTCGGCCATTTCCTTTCCCCAACAACCAATTATGAATTATCATTTACGCACATGCTTTGTCGACTACTGATCCGGAGTTCCCGGGTTCGAACCCGACCCGCGGCGGCTGCGTTTTTATGGAGGAAAAACGCTAAGGCACCCGTATGCTGTGCGATGTCAGTGCACGTTAAAGATACCCATTTGGTCGAAATTATTCCTGAGACCTCCACTACGGCACCTCTTTCTTCTTTCACTCCTCCTTTGTCCCTTCCTCTACGGCGCGGTTCTGGTGTCCGCCGATGTGAGACAGATACTCGGCCATTTCCTTTCCCCAACAACCAATTATGAATTATCATTTACGCATCTGCTTTGTCGAACCGCAAACTGTCGTTTCATGTATGCAAAGCTTAAAGCGTAGGGGTTGGAAGGTGTGAATTTGGACGCTGTCTCTCGCCGATAAGTCGCAAGCTACCGCTCTGAAAGATGGTCCGAACATACACAGATACGAATATTTTTATTCAAACCACGCCGCTGACTCCAGCCACTGCTGTAAAAGCAAACTCTGGCGTGGTATCCAATCATTACACACTGAAGCGCTGGCCTATTTCCAAATGGGACAGCTCGGATGCTTGAATCGACGCCGACGGGCGTGCTTTAGGTGGAGTGCTCGTCCGGTCGCTCGTGTGCGCGAACAGCTTCTCGCAGAAGGCCGCGCACGAAGTCTCCTCCCGCACTGCGGAAGCGCCATAGAGCGGCGGCTGCACTGGCGGATTCAGCACTGAACTTCAGAGCTGCTCCTTGTTGTGAGTACCAATGTGCAGGGCCATTGTTGTTCTGCTCTTGCACGGTTGCTGGCGCACGCAGCATACCGGGATGGAGAAGAGGGAGGCGTCGTAGCTATCATTCTCGTACCCTTCGTGGGCTACGGGCCTGGTCGGAAGTTGGAAGTCGACTCGGCAATCCCAGCATTCGTCGATGGTCTGCACCCCAGGCGGCAGGACGTCCTGGAGCCGCCTTCTGCGCCGGGACATGTGGAGTTGCTGCATGGATAAGGAAGGGGAGTTGAACGGTATGCACGGAATAGGTTCGCGTTCACTCGTAGTTACTGTTCCCATGTCAAATGTGCGATGATCCAGTGCTGCATGTTCCGAGCGCGGACATTGTTCCAAAGGTCCCATCCTTCATTAAGAGGCAATGCTCCCGCTCACTCATAATGTTCTTTGCAAAAAAAAATGTGTGTGGTTTCACGTGCCTTGACCTACTCTTACGAGCGAAAGCTCTCCAGTGAAAAATTTTAAAAAATGAAAAATGAAAATTGCTTTTTTGGGAAAGGAAATCGAGCAGTATCTCACATATCGGCGGACATCTGAACCGCGCCGTAAGGAAGGGATAAAAGAGGGAGTGAAAGAAAAGAGGAAACAAGAGGTGACGTAGTGGAGGGCTCCGGAATAATTTCGACCACCTGGGGATCTTTAACGTGCACTTACATCGCACAGCCAGCACGCGGTCGCCTTTGCGTTTCGCCTCCATCGAAACGCGGCCGCCCGCGGTCGGGTTTGAACCCGGGAACTCCAGATCAATACCCGAGCGCCCTAAACAACTGAGCCACCGCGACGGTCCAGTCTGAAATCAAATGTCATCGTAATCAAAGGCCGAGGTCAGGTACCCAACGGTCATAGCCATATGGTCACTTGGTCACACTACCATACTTTAGGCCATAACACCGCGCATTTACGTTCGGTTTGACCTTGTAAGGCATTGAAGGTGATTGAAGAAAAGTTGAGCTCTCGCTCTAAAACCATTCTTAAAGTTCTAAAATCTTTATTAGAGCTAATCTATCACTGGAATGGTGTGCCAGAATATGAGGTGATCAGTATTGTTCATGAAAACTCGCCGAAAATTGTGTACAAGCGTTTAGCATTGAGCACTGGCTCAGCTCAGCGGTCAAAGCTACAGCCGTTTGCAACCCAGCTAAGAGCTCTGTAAATGACATTGATCAGTTACGCGTTACATCAAAATATACAAACGGTAGCGCAAAATAAGACACAAGAACGGTGGATAGGACAACGCGCTTGGGAACAGGAAGCGCGTTGTTCTGTCCACCGTTCTTGAAATTGTGTCTTATTATGCGCTAAACGATTGTACATAGAACTATGCACCGAATAGCCCAGCGACAAGTTCTACTTGAGTACATCAAAATAAATTGTCAAAAGACCAGGGGCCGGATTGCGCAACTGTCAATAAGCAAAGTTGTCAAAAACTTGTCAAAAATGTGTCAATTAGCCTCCCTCCTATTGGTCGGTCATGGCCGGCAGCCTTATTGCTTTTTTGCGTCATGGGCGGCTGCAGGTTACGTCACGGATGTGGCAGAAGTGGTGACGTTGAACACCTAATTATGAAGACGCTAGTTCACTGTTCTTTGTGACAATCTCGAGGCAGTCAATTTGACCGTTGCGTTTTTGACAGAAAATGGCGGCGTACATACGTGGCGATACGACTGAGCCAGCTGCGCCAGCGCGAGCAACGGCGAAGAAGGCCGCACGAAGACGCGTTTGTCTACGTTTGATTTGCCAGACGAGCTGTTTCGACGCCTTTTTCGACTGGAGAAGCAGACGGTGGAGTGGCTATGCGACGAAGTCGCCGATGAACTGGGAGGTGCTCGTGTGAGCGCGTTGTCGGTGCTATGTGTACTGCGGTTCTTTGCTACCGGCAGCTTTCAAGCTGCCGTTGATAATGAGGTGTAAGTCTGCATCGGACAACCGACGGTGAGCAAATGCGTACAGCGGGTGTTGGAGGTAATTTGTAAAGTTAGTGCGCAGAAGGGGTGGGTTCCGTCGTCACCTCTGTGACACACAGCTACGTATAAATAAGACACGCTTACGCTGGCAAAGTACTTTATTTTTCCCAGCAAATGGCACTTCGTGGTCGTCTTCTGTTTCCCAAGGGTAAAGAAACAAACAACCACTCGTCACATACTACAACACCTCACCTTTTGGCATTTTTGTCATCGATCGAAAGAGCCGAACAACACAGACTTCAAGAAGTTGTCTTCGTCGATTTCGTTCCGTGCGCTCCTTGCAGGTTCGCTCGGCAGGCACGTAGCCTTCACTGCATTCGTTCACATTTTTCTGCGCACTTAGGTCAACCGCACAGTAGCTTCATTTCTGGCGCCACGTAAAAAAAAATAACACGTCGTGGAATCGGCTGTATTCGTGCAAAGCGGCTTCACCTTTTACCGCTGTCAGCGCTCCCCCGCGGCAGCAGAAGTTACCTACCAGCCAATTCATTAGCACAACTTCGAGCGCTTTTTGTTTTGCTTCATATTTTTAACTTTGAACACAATGTTTTGGCAAAATAAAATATCGGTTATTTTGATCGCTGCGTATGTCATAGGTATTTTTACAAAAATTTAGCAGACGGCCCCTCGCAGTGCAAATAAATGCTCTAGGGGCGCGATAACCCTCGGCTGCCGCTAGAGCTACGAAGATAGTCACACAAGATCAGGTAGTCTACAGTGACGCCACTCTGTACCCGTGGACTCGTAGCCAAAGCATCAAGAAAACGGTATCGGTGGTCACAGCAAAGGAGGGTGGCCTCATCAGCGGCACATCCACGAGAGATGGGACGATAACTGAGGCAGAGGAGATCGCCGTAGCTTTAGCGGCAGCCGAGGGTTATCGCACCAACAAATCTCTCACAATCATAACAGATTCCCAAGAAGCGTGCAGACGCTACATGGTAGGAAGAATCAACAAGAAAGAACTAAGGATTCTCTTGAAAACGCAGCGAACGAACGAAAAGATCCAACATAGGATCTACTGGGTACCAGGACACGCCGGAGTCGAAGGCAATCTGAAGGCGGACAAGCTAGCTCGCGAGCTTACTATCCGAGCTGGTGCGTCAAACGCCTCGGACGGCCCGGAGATAAAGGTAGAGCTCACGTACGCAGCTATCCTCAACCTCATCAAAGGCAGAATACGCAAATATCCCCAGCCGCATCTTCTGCTAATACAATATGAAGCGACATGGAGAAGACTCCAAACAGGAGCCTTCCACAACCTTCACATTCTACATAAGATGTATCCGGAGCAGTATAGGGATACATGTCCGTGGTGCGGGGCAACCCCCACGCTGTATGATATCACATGGGAATGCATACACAATGTAGCTTTCCGAGGTAACAAAGAGCCAAATGCGGAGCAGTGGCAGGACCGGCTAACCAGCAGCCAGCTCAAGGTACAAAAAGACCTAGTGAGCCACGCATGCCGGATAACAGTGGTGCCTTGGACTAGAGCCCCCAACCACGGTCAGCCTGGAATACATCGGCAATCTTCGGGCAAGCAGCAAGACTCCTTTATTAGAGCACTAAAGCTTATTCACTCACTCACTCTAGCGGCGCCGCCCTGCTGTAGGCTAATTGGCTGATTCCTCGTTGCGGCACGCGGTGACGTCTCATCGTTTCGTCATTTTGACTTCAATGTCAATACCTTTCGGCAGAATTTGTGACAGTTGCGTAATACGGCCCCAGGAATGGCGGTACAAAAATTTGCTGCGATTTAGCTACTGCATGAACCTGGTTGGAGAACGAGAGGTGGGGTGTATCGGGCAAGTAGACGCGATTAGGTGTCTGTAACGTTGAGCGCGTTCCGCACAGTAGATGGGCAGCACGCCCACCTTGCCACCTGCAGGGGGCAGCTAAATTAATGGTTGATCACGAGAGATTGGTCACCCAGTAAACGCCGCGGCCTATTGCTGCAGGGCCGCGTATCTATATGCCACAACGTTGTCAGCGCAAATGCATTCAGCCCACATCTCTCTCACCACCGTCATGTACCTCAAAGCGAGATTGAGGCATCCACTGACCCATGGAGCCAGTTATGCGCCCTTCCGTTCCTCAAAATCATCGGTGTAGAACGTTGTCAACGCCAACGCCAATGAACACTGAACGCAGACAGCCTATAGAAACACAGGCGCGGCTGAATGACGTTATAGCTATCACGTGGTTTTTCTGTTGAACGTGAAATTTGCGCAGACAGCGAAGAAGCTACGAAATGAAATGAATCTGCTGCACATGTAGTAGGAACGCCGGTACTATAATCTGTCGCGGGGTAATGACGCCCATTAGACCCACATTGGACGCTGCTCGAGCAAAGAGCAGGGTGGTCGGCCAAGACGTTCTGTTCCGAAGGCTTCTGCGCTTATCGCCTAACACCTCATTTCAGTGTTATCTATGCAAGCCCCTTCGTAGCTTGGCTTCGTATCATAGGTCAAACTGCGATAACGGCCAGCCGAAATTTTCCCTGAGCATACCATCGTTTGCCCCGCCGCGGTGGCTCAGTGGTTGGGCGCTCGACTACTGATCCGGAGTTCCCGGGTTCGAACCCGACCGCGGCGGCTGCGTTTTTATGGAGGAAAAACGCTAAGGCGCTCGTGTGCTGTGCGATGTCAGTGCACGTTAAAGATCCCCAGGTGGTCGAAATTATTCCGGAGCCCACCACTACGGCACCTCTCTCTTCCTTTCTTCTTTCACTCCCTCCTTTATCCCTTCCCTTACGGCGCGGTTCAGGTGTCCAACGATATATGAAACAGATACTGCGCCATTTCCTTTCCCCCAAAACCAATTATTATCATTATTATTCATACCATCGTGAATGAACAGCTCAGCCTGCGAGCGCTATCTGGGCCGGCACACCTATTCATGAAAATGAAAATTGGTTTTGGGGAAAGGAAATGGCGCAGTATCTGTCTCACATATCTGCGGACACCTGAAAACTGCCGTAATAGAAGCGATAAAGGAGGGAGCGAAAGAAGAAAGGAAAAAACAGGTGCTGTAGTGGTGGGCTCCAGAATAATTTCGACCACCTGGGGATCTTTAACGTGCACTGACATAGCACAGCACACGGGCGCCTTTGCATTTCGCCTCCATCGAAACGCTGCAGCCGCGGTCCGCTTCATCGTAGTTCTAGAATATTTGTAAGAAAATAGCTTTGGTCCTGCCTCTGTTCTTATCTTACACAATTAATCATGATACGCTAAATAGGCCGTGCATACATGACAACGGAGCGTGGGCATTTATGCGTCTACACTCTGTTCAGCTGCTCTTTCTGAGAAATGAAAGCTGCAGTCGTCAATGAGACAACTACGACCTGTGCTTCGTGCGGAACGACTGCAGACTATCCGCGCTCGCGATGGATCTGGCACGACTGCCTTCGGACTTCGTCGCCTGAGGCTAATACACGCCGGGCGACCGGCAGGCGCTTTCGCGTCCGGTGGAATTGTCTACGGTTATCGGAAGAATGTCGGGGCTTACCTCTACAAAGGACAAGCCGGAGTCGAAGCTGTCCGCAGTCTGCCCGTGTCTCGCTTCAGTCTCCGCTATGGAAGGATGCCTGGTGGAAACGTGGGAACGGGTGAGCAGCGTGCCCATGTCACCGGTATTCTTGGAACAGTTGGGACCCGGCACCCCTGCGTCGCTGATGACGGTAGAACGACCTAGGTGGCAGCGGTCAGCGAGAATGGTAGGCTGGACGAGCGGCTACGAGCGCTGGGTCGAGGCACCCGGCAAATGGAGGCACGAGCACGACACGAGTAGACGCCGGTGATGGTGATGAACACGTGAACGGTATGGCGTAATTCGCGAGCGATGCAATGGAGAAGAAATGCCACGTAGGCGAAGAGGAGGAGGCAGAGCTAAAAAAAAGGTCATTAATGAAATGGCCATTACAGTCGTTTTTGCTATTAACAAAAATAAAATTGAAAACTGGTTCTCAAGAGAAGGAAATGGCGGAGTAATAATAATATTAATTAGATTTTTGGGAAAGGAAATAGCGCAGTATCTGTCTCACATATCGTTGCACACCTGAACCGCGCCGTAAGGGAAGGGATAAAGGAGGGAGTGAAAGAAGAAAGGAAGAAAGAGGTGCCGCAGTGGAGGACTCCAGAATAATTTCGACCACCTGGGGATTTTTAACGCGCACTGACATTGCACAGCACACGGGCGCCTTAGAGTTTTGCCTCCATAAAAACAGCCCCCGCGGTCGGGCTCGAACACGGGAACTCCGGATCAGTAGTCGAGCGCCCTAACCACTGAGCCACCGCGGCGGGTAAAATGCCGGAGTAATTGTCTGACATCTCGGTGGACACCCGAACCATGCCGTAGTGGAAGGGAGGAAGGTGGGCAGAAAGAAGAAAGAAATATGTGCCATAGTGGAATGAAGGAGGAAAAACAATTTGAGAAAGAAATTCGTACTGATCCGGAGTTCCCGTGTTCGAACCCGACCACGGCGGCTGCGTTTTTATGGAGGGAAAACGTTAAGGCGTCCGTGAGATGTGCGATGTCAGTGCACTTTAAAGATCCCCAGGTGGTCGAAATTATTCCGGAGCCCTCCACTACGGCACCTCTCTTTTCCTTTCTTCTTTCACTCCCTTCCGTATCCCTTCCCTTACGGCGCGGTTCAGGTGTCCAACGATATATGAGACAGATACTGCGCCATTTCCTTTCCCCCAAAAAAACCAATTATTATATTATTATTATTAACGATATATGAGACAGATACTGCGCCATTTCCTTTCCCCAAAAACCAATTATAAGAAATTCGGGGCTAGCCCTGGCTCGCCCCTGAAAAAAATGAAAATTTGTTTTTGAGGAAAGGAAACGGCACAGTATCTGTCTCAGCTCTTGGTGGACACCCGAAGCGCAGCATTAAGGAAGGCATAAGGAAAGGAGTAAAAGAAAAAAATTTGGCAGTGGCTTAGCACAACTATTCCAGGATATACGTAGCCAGAGCTGCAGTTCCCCTCTGGTCTGATGGTAGTTAGTAAGGGGGTTTTTACTAAAATAATGATAAAAGGAAGGAAAAGATTTTTGCTAGCCCCGGCTACTGCCATCGATACTGAAGCACCTGAGCTGGGGCAGCGGAAATAAAGGATAGCAGGCAGAATGGAGAAATGAAATGAAAGAGGTGAGGGGACAGGAAGAGAGGATAGGTAATATACACAAACTACACTATAATCATGCAGTGGTCCGTGTACTTCTGTGTGTGCGTGGTTGGTTTAGGTTCGTTTATGGGGTTTGACGTTCCAAAGTAGCTCAGACTATGGGGGACGCCGTAGTACAGGGCTCTGTATAATTTCGACCACCTGGGGATCTCTCGCGTGCACTGACGTCGCACAGCACAGGGGCGCCTTTTGCCTCCGAAGATATGACGGCGCGAACACGACGGAAATGAACAAAGAGTACGCGGCTTCGCT
Organism: Amblyomma americanum; assembly: GCF_052857255.1. Lineage (NCBI taxonomy): Eukaryota > Metazoa > Arthropoda > Arachnida > Ixodida > Ixodidae > Amblyomma > Amblyomma americanum. The sequence continues at coordinate 91,644,179 of NC_135503.1, forward strand.
GGTTAGGATCGAGCCTGCTTCTTCCTTGTGATCGAGCGCTTTGAACAGGCTGCACCTACCGGTATCATTGTGCACGCAACACGATCGCGTTATTGATGGTAGGAGAGATTATCCGATAAGTTTGAATCACATCAGACAGATAAGTTTCATTGTTATGTGAATCACATTTGACATCATATGCGTGTGGTTTACAAACTCACGACCTGGTATGTAACACGTGAAGAAGAAGAGCGTGTAAGCATTCAGCACGCCTCTGCTACCGGCGCAGCTTTTATACCCCTCAGCCACCGATGGCTGCGCCCTCTGCGTCTCGCGCATATCTCGTCACGTGACCGCTCAGGCGCAGTAGGTTTCGGCGGGGCCTCGTTGCACTGCTACAGGCGGAGCAGTAAGAACACAACTAAGGATTTGCGTGGGCTATTGGCTATTGCTGATTAATGCTCTGCCGCTTCTTCCGCGCCCAGGCAGCAATGTTTCTCTTTAACAGAATGCGCTCTTCATTTCGAAGCATCAGCTCCTCTCAATGCGATATCTATCTAGTCCGATTTCTAAGTCTCGTTTTCGTGCAATGAGCGCTTCGTGTTGTACTTTCTTTTCCCCTTGTCCGGACCCCGTAGAGTATCTGTTACGGGTCCAATTGGACTTATTTTTGGAAATGTGGAGGAAAGTTTGAAGGATGCTTCACTCCCGCCACCGGTTGGCCCGGTATTGCACTACCTCCGGGGTCGGCCTTGTCTTTAGCGCGTCTTTTCTATCCCATCTTTCAACTCTCCTACTTTCTGCACGTGGTAGCGATTGTGGTTCGTCTTGAGCCAGTGAGCAGGCCTGTGCATTTTCGTTTTCTTTCTTCCTGGCAACAGACAGACAGACAGACAGACAGACAGACACAGACAGACAGACAGACAGACAGACAGTGCTGCAAGACGTACATTAGGAAAACGATAGCACAGACAGACAGACTTCCTTTCAGCAACTTCAGTCAGTAAGAGCATCGGAACCCACCTTAATTAGCGCTTTTCCGTGCATTCGCCTAGTGGCAGTTGATCGTCTAAAAGTCCCATGTACTTTGGTCTCTATTTGGTGGAGACCACTTCGTATACTGCTGCTGGCAAAGAAAAAAAAGTTTGCTGCGGGCTGAACCTGGTTAGCGAGAGAAAGCTGGGATGTATCGGCAAGTAGACGCGGCTTGGCCTCTGACCTTGAGTGCGTTCCGCGCACTGCATTTGCAACGCGCCCACCCTGGCAGGTAGCGGTTAAATTAATGGTTGATAGCGAGAGATTGGTCAGCCAATGAACGCTGTGGCTTACCGCTGCAGTGGCGCGTTGCTCCCACAACGTTGCCTCTGCCACAATGTTGTCAGCGCAAATGCATGCAGCCCACATCTCTCTCACCACCGGCACGTACCTCAAAGCGTGATGGAGGCGTCCACTGCCCCAGGGGGCCAGTCCTTTCCTCTTAATCATCGAATTCTAGAGCGGTGTCAACGCCAACGCCAATGAACACAAAGAACGCCGAGGGTCTATAGCTTCCGTGCCGCGTTTCTGCTACAACATTGTGAACGCCAACGCATGCAGCGCACGTCTGACTACCGAGCGCGACTGAGGTTTCCGCCGTCCCAGGGGGCCAGTTATGCGCCTTTCCTTTGCTTTCGAAGAAAACTGAAATTTGTTTTGTTGCGAAAACAGCACTACGCCAGCCAGGCAGCCAGCTCGGCTCGTCGCGTGGTCGCACTTCAGCCGTCTGCAGTGGCCCACGAACGACCTTAAGCCACCATTGCCTATAGCAACGCCGCAGCCGCGCTCCAACGGATGGTGCCGCTCGCTCCACCAGATGTGCTCCCCTGGGGTAGAGGGAGAGGAGGTGTCGCCTCGCGGGGTATATATGAGCTTCGCCTCAGTGGATTCGCTCAGGCCTCTCCCCATTAAAACGTAGCAATCCACCATGATATCTGACAATATATGCTGCGGGTCCTTAGACCAGAGATGAACTTATTTTCGGGAGAGAGAGAGAGAGAAACAACTTTATTGATTCGAGCTCGACGTCTGCTTAGACGCCGTCGATGGGAGTGGTTCCCTCTTCACGGGACCCATATGCTTCCCTAGCCGCCTGGCCCCTGGAGATCAGGACGAGCTGGTCTTCCACGGCGGGGCTGGTTAGCAAGGTCTCCCATCGCCCGGTAATGGAGGGTGAGGGATGGGGTGGGGTAGTGGGGCAGGTAAGAGGTGGGGGGATTTCCTTTTTGAAGTTACATACTCCAATGACATGTTGGAGCAGGCCTAACCGTGCCTTGCAGAAATCACATTCCTTCTCGTACCTTTCCGGGTACATCTTGTTTTGAAGGTAAGGGTGCGGGAAGGATCCTGCCTGTATCTGCCTGTAGATCGCTTGCTGTTCTCTGGTAAGCGATTTGTGAGGATCGGGGTAACGTCGCCTCTCCGTCTTGTAATAGATCGTAATGTCCTTATAAGTAATAATGGACTGTGGCTCACCTTCCTCTGCCCGGTATTCCATCTCTCGGGCGAACTGGTGGGCAAGTTGGTTGCCCTCCAGCCCAGAGTGAGCCGGTGTCCATATCAACTCAACTTTCCTTTCAGGAACGTCGCGTTTACTTTTGCGAATTCCTAGTGCTGCAAGGGACACCCACCCCTTTCTGTAACTGTTATACGCCTTTTGCGAGTCAGTGACAATTCTTCCCACTTTGGGCTGCACGAGTGCTATCGCTATCGCGGCCTCTTCTGCCACCTCTGGAAAAGACGTCTCAATAGAGGCGCAGGTTACGAGCATATCCCGCGTCGTAACTGCCAGCGTGGCTTTCGATGAAAACTTGGGTAATGAAGCGTCTGTGAAGAGAGTGACGCCCTGTTCTTCTATTTGATCTAACGTCTCCGTCAAAGCTGCTATACGAGCCGCTCTGCGGCCGTCGTTACGACCCGGCCTCATGTTTCGAGGCAGCGGTTTACTCTAGATTTTATGCGCCCACAACCTGGGTAACGGTCCCGTTTCCTTCCGGTCTGCCTCTTGCCAGCGCAACTTGGCAAGAACGCGACGTCCCGCCGAAGTTTGACTGAGCCGGACTCTTTGATTAGACAGATGAGCTTCTATTAACTCTTCAACGTTGTTGTGCTTGGCCATGCCGAGAAGCTTGTCGGTCGAGGAATGCGTCGGTATGCCCAGCGCCATCTTGGTTGCCTTGCGTATAATAACGTTCAACTGGTCCTGGTCTCTCTTGAGTAACATCAGGTACGGCGCCGCGTAAACGATGCGCGACGTCACGAAGGCCTGGACGAGCGTCAGTGCATCGTCCTCCTTGAATCCTCTTTTTCTGTTCGTTACTCTTCTGATCATGTGCGAAATTTGTTCCGTTGAAACCTTGATCTTGTCTATCGACGCCCCCGCCTTGCCGTTGTTCTGGAAGATGACACCCAGAATACGTGCTTGCGTGGTTGGCGTTATGTTCGCCCCATCGATGGTGATGCGGATGTTCTCTTGGTCTCCTTGCTTTCTTCTGGGCTTGATGACGAGTAACTCCGACTTCTGGGGCGAGCAACTGAGGCCGCACGATTGAGCGAACTCGTGCACGGTCTTTTCCACTCTCTGAAGGGTCTCCTCCATCCAACTATCCGACCCTGCCCTCGACGTCCACACGGTGATATCGTCTGCGTAAAGAGCGTGATCTGTGCCCCATATGTCTTGAAGCAAAGTCGGGAGAGGGAGGAGTGCCAGGTTGAAGAGAAGCGGCGAAAGAACCGACCCTTGCGGGGTGCCTCTGTCTCCCAGGGCTATTGGTTTCGACTTCTCTCCAATTTTGATTGTTGCCGTTCTGTTGGTTACGAAATCCTGCACATACTTGAAGGTGCGCTTCCCGCACCCCGTTTGGCGCAGGTTACGGAGGATACTTTCGTGTGTGACGTTATCGAAGGCCCCCTTTAGATCGATCGCCAGGATAGCTCTTGGTGTATGAGGCTTCGCTTGCTTGATAACTAGCTCGTGTAGTTGCACCAAGACGTCTTGCGTGCTCAGGTGCCTCCGGAATCCGTACATAGTCGGTGGTAGCTGATCAGTGACGTCCAAATGTCTCTGTAGTCTCTTGAAAACCATACGCTCGACCACCTTCCCCACACACGACGTGAGATAATAATAATAATAATAATTGGGGCGCAGGTTGTCGACGTGCGGTGGTTTCCCCGGCTTGGGAATGAAACGCACCTCCGCTTTTTTCCATTCTTTTGGTAACGAACCCTTCTCCCAGGACGCGTTGGCGAGGTTTAGCAGGAATATCGCGGAATGCTTGGCTTGAAGCACTCTGGCACGGGTCGGCCCGGTATTGCACTGCCTCCGGGATTGGCCTGGGGCATAACAGCGCGCGCCTTGTCTTTGTATCTTTGCTCTCCTATCCTTTAACTCTCCTTTTTTATGCGAAGCATACTAGCCGCACAACCGAGCTCTTCCTTGCTGCGCCGCGCGCGGCCGCGTAGCTACCACTGGACCTACATCGGCGCACCATGTGATATTACGTCACAACAGCTGTGAAAGCTGGGGCTCAACTCGTGCGCTCGCTTGCGGACGCACAGCCTCCGCCGGCGGCCTAACTCCCGCTCCTACCGCTAGGAGATACTGACGTCACACAATTGTATAAAAGGCGACGCACTCGTTGAGTCAGTTGAGCAGCGAGATGTCGGCCAGGGAGAGGGCAGCTCGCCAGACCGAAAGGCGCAAGTTACAAACAGCCACGGAAACGGGAGAAGAACGAGAAGTACGGCTTGCCAAGCACGTATGCTTCGCATCCTAGGCTTAACCATAAGCTAAGCCAGGCCATTTTTCTCTCCTACTTTCAGCACGCGGCAGCGAGCTTGGTTCGGCTTGAGCCAGTAGGCAGGCTCATGCACTTTCCTTTTCTTTCATCCTATCAGCTACAGCAGCAGTAGTCAGTGGATTCTAGTCGTTATGGAGAGCGCGAAAGAGAGACAACAACGAAAGAACGAAGCCAGGAAGAGACAACGCGCTCAAGAGACGGCAGAAGAACGCGCCGCACAACTCGAGAAGCGCCGTAACAAAGATGCGGCTAGAAGTCGTGCCACGTCCCGGAGTGACTCTACAACTGCGGAAGAGACCGGTCTGAGTTATCGAGAGCGTCAGAATGAGACGCTGCGTAGACGACGTGCCCAGGAAACGAAGCTTTCGCAATTCAACTAGGGTTAACCAGACCTAACCACACCCAATTTTTTAAAATTGATTTTGAAGAAGGAAACGCGGCGGCCGCGTTTCGATGGAGGCGAAACGCTAAGGCACTCGTGTGCTGTGCGATGTCGGTGCACATTAAAGATCCCCATGTGGTCGAAATTTTTCCAGTGCCCTCCACTACGGCACCTCTTTCCTACTTTATCCCTTACGGCGCAGTTCAGTTGTCCCCGATATGTGAAACAGATACTGCTGCCCCATTTCCTTTTCCCAAGAACAAATTTTCAATTTTTGAAGCGAGAAGCTTGTCTACGCCTGCTTTTCCAGCCGTCAGAAGGGGCCGCAAGTTTCACCTTGAATGTAGGTAGAGGTCAAACCATGAGCATAACTGGTGGTAGCCAGTTTCGACCCATGACGTCGGCTACAGCAGCGACACCAGCGGCTGTCACACCGTCTACCTCGACTTTGACCTTTGACCTTGACCTCCGGTCAAGCGGGAAACCGTCTCCCAGCATCGCATGCGCAGGTCATGACAGTGGGTTCTGCAGATACTGCGAACCCACCGCGGTGGCTCAATGGTTAGGGCTGTTACGTCTCGCCTACGACGCGCGGTATAGCCGGCGCGGATGCAACGGACGCCGCGGCTTCGTTCAAAGCGGCGGTCATTTGGACCCGTTCAGTGCTGCCGTAACGCCTCCCGCCAAGCGCGTCCAGGCAGGTTTCAGTGCCACGTGTCGTCGTGCGTGCGTGTGTGTGTGTGTGTGTGCATGTTGGTGCCCACGCTTGTCAAAGCGCGGCAGCCGGGGAGAGGAGCTCCCCAACTGGGAGGCGAGGAGGTCTGACCGGCGCCGGCCCGGCGGACGCGCACGTCACGCCTGAACATGTCTGAGCGTCGCCGTATCGGACACCTCTTTCCCAAGCCGTTCCCTCTTGCCCTCGACTCCGAGGGTATAAAACGCCGCTGCCCCGGACGCCGAGAGAGAGACTGATTTTCTTCCTTCGAGTAACGTGGTCGCCCTGACCGGCTGCTCTTTTGCGATGCCAGAATAAACAAGTTGTTCTGTTGCCAGTCGACTCATCCTTTGCCGGGACCTTCGGATGTTTCCAGCTTTGCCCCAGGCCGCCAGGCCAACGCTACCCTTGGGGCGTGCAACCAAATGCAACAACTGGTTGCCAGCGGTGAGATCCCGACAACGGAGGCCAGTAGCGAAGATATGCGGTCAACTGTATGCTGAGCAGCACAACGACCATCCGGGAGCAGTGCAACGAGCCCTCTGTGATGACTGGTTGCCTGCAGCGGAACGACTGCGCTGAATTCTTGGCTGCGAGGTTTGGTGAGTGCGGGACTTTCTTCTTCTGAGTTTTGCCAGGCTTTTGTTAGTGTCAGAAACAGAGCTGGTAATTGTGTTGTCGTTGCTGCCGGGTTAGTTTGCGGCAAGACAATAGTAGGCAGTAGAGAAAGCAGCATTCGGAGCAGCCATGGATTTGAAGTCGTTGCGCAAACCGAAATTGCTGGAGCTTGCAAGAGTTGGGTTTGGATGTCTCAGACAAACTCAGAAAACCAGAACTGCTAAGGGCTATTCTTGAGTTGGAGGCTGAGGATGACGAGCTGTCGGAATGCCTTGAGACAATTGAGGAGAGGGAGCAAAAAGACGAGCGCGAACGTAAAGAACAAAAAGAGAAAGACGAGCGTGAACGTAAAGAACAAAAAGAAAAAGAGAAAGACGAGCGCGAACGTAAAGAGCAAAAAGAGGAGCGCGAAAGTAGAGAGCAAAAAGAGAAAGAAGAGCGCGACCACGCTTTAGAAATGAAGCGTCTCGAGGTAGAGATGGAACGCGCTCGTAATGGAAGTCAGGCACACGGTGCAGGAGAACGGGTATCGTTCAAAATGACTGACCTGATGCGGCCGTTTAAGCTTGGAGAGGACATTGGTTTGTTCCTGGTTAACTTTGAGCGAACGTGCGAGAAGCAGGGGTTCTCTCGGGAAACGTGGCCACAGCGCTTGCTCACTTTGTTACCCGGCGAGGCGGCCGACGTAGTCGCTCGCTTGAAGAGAGAGGAGGCAGAGGATTTCGACCAAGTGAAATCGAGTCTGCTAAAAAAGTACAGGCTGTCAGCGGAGGCGTTCCGTCGGAAGTTTCGGGAAAATGAAAAAGGCAGAAGTGAGTCATATACAGAGTTTGCCTACAGGCTTATGTCAAACATGCAGGAGTGGCTCAAAGAAGAGAAAGCGTTTGGTGACCACGAGAAAATTCTGCAGTGTTTCGGGCTAGAACAGTTTTATAGTCGGTTACCTGAGAACGTGCGGTACTGGGTCTTGGATAGGCCAGACGTTAGTACAGTGGCTAAAGCCGCCGAGCTAGCCGAGGAGTTTGTGACGCGTCGGGCTCGCGGAGCTAAGGACGGTCAAAAGGGTGAATTTGGCTCCAAGTCTGAGAGGCCGAAGTTCACACCCATGAGAGCAAGGGGGGACACGCGTAGTGCGGATGCGAGTGAAAGCAGTCCGACCGAACGTAAGGAAACGGCGGCAGCCGAAGCCGAACGCAGAAAGCGGTTCGAGAGGAGGCAAGCGCGCGTGTGTTATACGTGCCAGAAGCCGGGTCACTTTTCGGCGCAGTGTCCAGAAACAAAAAGAGAAGTCGTGTGTTTGTCATTATGTAGCACTGACGAGAACATGAAGCTTCTCGAGCCTTACATGCGAGACTTCCTCGTGAACGGGAAAGAGTGCCGAGTGCTTCGTGATTCCGCAGCTACAATGGATGTAGTTCACCCCTCTTACGTAGAACCCGATATGTTCACGGGCGAGTGCGCATCGATCAAGCAAGCCGTGGAAGCTCACAGCGTGTGTCTGCCCGTAGCAAAAGTGCTTATTGAAGGACCTTTCGGAGCACTTGAGACGGAGGCCGTAGTGTCATCTATGCTGCCCCCCCAGTACCCGTACCTATTTTCGAACAGGTCCGATCACCTCCTGCGCGAGAAGGGGCTTTTGTTTGGTGAGGCTGGCGTTCAGGCCTTAACCAGATCGAGAGTTCAGGAGCTCGCTGCAAAGGCGGTAGTTGCGGGGCCGACGTTGTCGAACAATGAAAAAGGGTCGGAGGCGCAGCAAGCTGATATTCAGAGCACGTCCGAACTGAATAACATTGAGCCTGTACCGTTGAAGGCACCAGGTACTGGAGAGGAAATGCCCGACACGGGAAAGTTAGAAGAGCTTCCGGTCGAGCTTCCGGGACTAGGCTCAGTGACGAACAGGGAAGACACTGATCAGGTCATTAGTGACTTAATCATTAAAGCAACGCTGTCGGCTGAGCAGAAAACCGAACTACACCAACTCTTACAAGAGTTTCAAGGTCAGTTCTCTGAGAGGCCTGGTAGGACTTCTGTCCTTACTCATGATATAGAACTTACCTCGCCAGAGCCAGTACGATCCAAGGCGTACCGGGTGTCACCCCGCCAGCGCGATATTATGGAGGCTGAGGTAAAGAAAATGCTACAGCTCGGTGTTATTGAGGCGGGTGAGAGTTATTATACCTCCCCTTTGATTTTAGTTGAGGTACCGGGCAAGGAACCTCGTCCTTGCGTCGACTACCGCAGGCTTAATTCCATCACTAAGGATCAAATTTATCCGATCCCTAACATCGAGGAGCGCCTTGAGAAAGTTAGTAGCGCTCAGTTTATTTCCACCCTAGATCTTGTCAGGGGTTATTGGCAGGTTCCACTTACAGAAGAGGCTAGTAGGTATGCGGCGTTCATTTCACCAATGGGAACATTCCGTCCTAAAGTTTTGAGTTTCGGTTTGAAGAACGCGCCATACTGCTTTTCAAGCCTCATGGACAAAGTGTTGCGGGGACAGGAAGAATTCGCTTTACCGTATTTAGACGACGTAGCGATATTCTCCGCATCCTGGTCTGAGCATATGGCACACTTGCGGGCAGTGCTAACCCGCCTGCGCGAAGCGGGCTTGACAGTAAAGGCTCCCAAGTGCCAATTAGCACAGGCCGAGGTTGTCTACCTCGGTCACGTGATTGGACAGGGTCGTCGCCGGCCCTCTGAAATAAAGGTGGCCGCTGTGCGAGACTTCCCGCAACCGCGTACGAAGACCGATATTCGGTCGTTCTTAGGTGTCGCCGGCTACTATCAGAGGTACATCCCCAGGTACTCCGATATCGCGGCTCCCCTGACGGATGCTCTAAGAAAAACAGAGCCCCAAACAGTCGTCTGGAGCGAGACAAAGGAAAGAGCTTTCAGCGCCCTAAAGAGCGCCCTAACAAGCCAGCCTGTGCTACGATCGCCAGACTACACGAAAGGGTTCGTTGTTCAGTGCGATGCTAGTGAGCGAGGCATGGGCGTTGTACTGTGCCAAAGGGAAAATGGAGAAGTGGAACACCCCGTCCTGTATGCTAGTCGTAAGCTGACCTGTCGTGAGCAGGCGTACAGCGCCACCGAGAAAGAGTGTGCGTGTCTCGTGTGGGCCGTTCAGAAATTGTCATGCTACCTAGCCGGCTCGAGGTTTGTCATTGAGACGGATCACTGCCCTCTCCAATGGCTGCAGACCATCTCTCCCAAAAATGGCCGCCTCCTGCGCTCGAGCCTCGCTTTGCAACAATATTCCTTTGAGGTGCGTTACAAAAAGGGGAGTCTCAACGGTAACGCCGATGGCTTAAGTCGAAGCCCCTAACGTAGGAATCCGCCTCGAAGTTGTTTGTTACTGATGTTTTCTTCCTGAGGCAGGATTTTTAACATATTGCTTTTGTTTAGTGTTTCTAAGTGATTATGTGTTTCTTGTGCAATTTTCCAATTTGTGGACGCTTTCTGAGTGCTGCTTGACTACTGTAAGGAACTAGGCAGTAGTATAAAAGGGGAAAGAGCCTGGCAGAGCTTAGTGAGGGTTGTCTCGTGCTTGCTGACTGAGCGGTTGCGTTTCGGCGTAGTTCTAACGCTTGCTGGGAACGAGCACAAAAATGGCAACTCTCCCGAAGTCACTTTGCAGTGTCCTGTGTGATCCTGAACCTGAGAACGAGGCCTTCTCTGTGCGCTGCGCTCAAGCAACGTCGAGGGACGATCGGTTTCGATTACGAGCATCATCGAGCGACATCCCTCTGGACAGCGGATGCAGTCCCCTGACCATCGGGATCTCCTTCTCCCGGCGGGGCGGTCTGTTACGTCTCGCCTACGACGCGCGGTATAGCCGGCGCGGATGCAACGGACGCCGCGGCTTCGTTCAAAGCGGCGGTCATTTGGACCCGTTCAGTGCTGCCGTAACGCCTCCCGCCAAGCGCGTCCAGGCAGGTTTCAGTGCCACGTGTCGTCGTGCGTGCGTGTGTGTGTGTGTGTGTGCATGTTGGTGCCCACGCTTGTCAAAGCGCGGCAGCCGGGGAGAGGAGCTCCCCAACTGGGAGGCGAGGAGGTCTGACCGGCGCCGGCCCGGCGGACGCGCACGTCACGCCTGAACATGTCTGAGCGTCGCCGTATCGGACGCCTCTTCCCAAGCCGTTCCCTCTTGCTCTCGACTCCGAGGGTATAAAACGCCGCTGCCCCGGACGCCGAGAGAGAGACTTCGATTTTCTTCCTTCGAGTAACGTGGTCGCCCTGACCGGCTGCTCTTTTGCGATGCCAGAATAAACAAGTTGTTCTGTTGCCAGTCGACTCATCCTTTGCCGGGACCTTCGGATGTTTCCAGCTTTGCCCCAGGCCGCCAGGCCAACGCTACCCTTGGGGCGTGCAACCCAAATGCAACAGGGCGCTCGGCTACTGATCCAGATTTCCCGGGTTCGAACCCGACCGCGGCGGCTGCGTTTTTATGAAGGCAAAACGCTAAGGCGCCCGTGTTCTGTGCGATGTCAGTGCACGTTAAAGATCCCCAGGTGGTCGAAATTATCCCGGAGCCCTCCACTACGGCACCTCTTTCTTCCTTTCTTCTTTCACTCCCTCCTTTCTCCCTTCCCTTACGGCGCGGTTCAGGTGCCCGATATATGAGACGAATACGCCATTTCCTTTCCCCGGAAAAACAATTATTATTATATTATACTGCGTCATTTCCTTTCCCAAAAAACCAATTATTATTATTAGAGAGTTTTAGTTTCACGTACGTAGAGGCTTCACGTACGTAGAGCTCTTACGGGTGACCAGTGCGCATGCGCAGAACGCAAAGGGTATGCGCGAGTCTCACGTACGTACGTGAGATTCGGATTTTTACGTTGCGGTCTCTGCGTTGCTTGCGTACGTAGCGTTGACAAACATGGCAGCACCCTGCCCGCCCGCTTCACAGCGATAACAGCTTCGTCGCTAATCCCTCGAGTCGATATGGTGTTCTAAACTGTTGTATTCGCCTTCGATTTGCCCATTCTTACCCTCGCATAAGGTTTCAAGCGACAAACGGCTTTTGTTTTTCAGACAGAAGGGCGATTTTTCAGCTGTTAAGCCTGACGAAGTAGCGTTGGTCGTCGTCATAGCAACCGTCTCGCTATGGATGGCTTGGCTTAAAGACTTGTCTTGGATGATTTAGGCTACAACCAGTGTCTGTGTTTCTTAGTAGATGGCGCTAGGCGTAACTCGCGGCGTGTTTCGCGTACGTGTAACTATAAGGGTTTCAAACGACCTTCGTGCAAGCTACGTAGACTTCTCACGTTTGCGTACGTGAACCCTCTACGTACGTGAAACTAAAACTCTCTATTAAAACGGCGGTGCACTCTGATGCGTTCAGGGGAACGCTAGGTGGGATGGATGCGACGCCTGCTGCAGAGAGCGACACAAGAACCGCGCCCGTAAGGGAAGGAAAATAAAATAAAGGTGGTTTTAAGGAAACGAAATGATTCCTTTCTCATATATCTCAGTGTACACCCGAACAGCACCCGTAAAGGAAGGAAAATGAAATAAAGTTGGTTTTAAGGAAACGAAATGTCTGTTTCACATATCTCGGTGGACACCTGAACCGCGCCGTAAGCAAATGAAGGTTGGCTTTAAGGATAGGATAGGATAGGAAAACTTTTAATATCCAACAGAAAGAGGGTAGCCAGAGGGCTACCCGCCTAGACGACGGCCGAAAGGTCTTGACTCTCGGCGGCGGCTTCGGCCAGTCGGACGAGTTGTAACTGAGTCGCCGGGTCGGAGCTCAGTAGTAAGGTCTCCCATTGATCTTTTGTGTTAATACCTCGTCCCTTCCGGGGAGCATGAGGACATTCCCATAGTATGTGGTCCAAGGTGGCCCTAAGTTCGCAGTTCGCGCATTTTTCTGAAAATTGCCCTGGGTACATAAGACTCCAGAGGGCCGGGTTTGTAAATGTGTAAGTTTGTAACCGGCGCCAGTTGATGGCATGGTATCTGGACAAGGATCTATCCGCTGGAGGAAGTCTAGCTCGTTGCAAACGATAGTGTTGTGTAATTTGTCTGTAGGTCACCATGCGATCCCTGTCTGTAAAGACCACCTCGCCCGGGTCCGCCCGGAAAGAAAAGCCTCGGGCGAACTCGCGGGCCGTCTCATTACCAGGCAGGGATGCATGTGCTGGTGTCCAGACTAGCGTAATTTTCCGGTCTATTACATGACGGCTTAGAAATGTATTCGTTAGAAGGGAGACCCGGCCCCTGCTGAAATTTAGTATGGCAACTTTGGAGTCACTGATGATGTATCTCGCTTTTGTGCCTACACAAGCCAGTGCTATGGCAGCTTCCTCTGCAGTCTCTGGGTTACCCGAGAGTATGGAGGCACTTATTTTGAGGAGTTGTTTATTATTGACGACCGCGACGGTCATCGTGTTCTTACCATACTCAGCGGCATCCACGTAGACCACGTCCTCGTCTTTGTAGGAGCGGAAGCGTTTCTCTAGCGCCTCTGCCCGCTTGGCCCGGCGCACTGAGTGATGAATAGGATGCATATTCCTGGGTAATGGGGGTACAACTATATTGTCTCGAATTTTTCCGAGCATGTCAACTTTGGCGGTTGTTCTGTTATCTCGGCTAAGATTTTTTCTAGAATGGCCCTGCCGGTTGTGGTCCCGGCTAAGCGTTCGATTTGGGACGTTCTCACTGCTTCCGTAATTTCTTCCAGGGTATTATGCATTCCCAGCTCTAGGAGGCGGTGAGTGGATGTACGGATGGGCAATCCTAGAGCTTGTTTCGTGCATCGCCTGATAATTCCATTTATCTTTTCCTTTTCTGAAACTTTAAGATCAAGGAAGGGGGCAGCATACGAGATACGGCTTACTACGAACGCCTGTACCAGCCGTAGGAGATTCTGCTCTTTCATGCCGTGTCTTCTGTTGGCAATCCGCTGTATGAGCCGCATAGTTTGTTGCGCGCAGTTTTCCATCTTAGTTATTGCATCACCGTTATACCCGTTGCTTTGTATAATCATTCCTAAAATTCTGATTTTGTCAACATGAGGAATCTCCGCCCCTTGAGTTTGTAATTTGATGTTAGGGATGGTTCTAGTTTGTCTTTGATGCAGAGGTCTATAAAAAAGAAGTTCAGACTTCTGCGGCGAGCATTGCACGCCCCTACGGCTGACATAGTTTTCGACCTCATTTATGGCCTTCTGTAGCGTACTTTCGATGTGCGCGCCGTGGCCACGGGTCATCCACATGGTGATATCGTCCGCATACATGCAGAAATTCAAGCCATCTATCCCCTCCAGTCTCTTCGTGAGCCGTATCATGGCCACGTTGAAGAGAATAGGGGAAAGTACGGAACCCTGAGGAGTGCCTATGCTGCCCAAGTGTATGTCTTGAGACTGACTTTCACCAAAGTGGATGCGCGCTATCCTGTCCGAAAGGAAATTGGCAATGTAGTTGTATGTGCGCTCCTTGACGTTTTAAACAGCCAGGTTTTCTAGTATCGCCTCGTGTTTTACATTATCGAAAGCTTTAGTGAGATCAAGTCCCACTATTACTTTCGCATCCAGCGACTTAGTGTCTAATATGTCATGTGTGAGCTGTATCATGACATCTTGCGTGGACAAATGCGATCTAAAACCTTTCATCGAATGGGGGTATAAGTCGTTGTCTTCCATGAAATTGGTTAGTCGCGTTTGTATGACATGTTCCATCAGTTTTCCAACGCAAGAGGTGAGGGATATAGGCATTAGATTTTCTATATTGAGCGGTTTCCCTGGCTTAGGTATGAAAATTACCTTAGCGGTTTTCCATTGTTGGGGAATCTCGCCCTTCTCCCAGCATTCTTGCATGAAATTGGTCAGCGCCGTTATAGATTTGTCATCTAGGTTTCTAAGCATTTTGTTGGTTACACCATCGGGTCCGGGGGCTGATTTGGTTTTCAGTTTTAGTATTTCTGCTCGAACCTCGAATTCGTGAATAGGGGCGTCTAGTTCGCTGTTGGATTTACCCTCATAGCACGGTAAGGTAGTTTTGGTGGCGGAGCCTATATATTGACAACGAATTGAATCGAGGAGTTCCTGCTCCGAACCTTCAAATTTATAACCTAATTTCTGTAAATTTTGTCGCTGTGTTAATTTGCTACCTTCTGGATCGAGGAGGTGCCGATGGAGGTTCCATGTTTTGGCGAGGCCGATATTGCTCTCAAGCTGGTCGCACATTGTTTCCCAGTTCTGATCGCAGAGTCTAAGTGCATATGCCTCAATCTCTTTGTTGTGGCGCGCTAGGCGTCTTCTGAGATTGCGATTCCACTTTTGTCTCTTTAATCGCTTTTCCATACTAGCTTTGGCCTCCCACATATGAAGAAGGCGGCTGTCTAGTACTTCAAGTTCCGCGTTGTCGTCGAGCGTTTTAGTCGCATTCTTGGCGTCCCTGCGGAGTTCCTCCGCGCATTGTTCTATGTTTGTGATTTCTGCCTTTCTCCCGTCCTGGTTACGAGCGTCGCGGAAAGCGTCCCATTCGATAATATGCGGGGAGCGCGTTTGGCGCTTGGCAGGGCCAACGTCAGTTTCCGTTACAAGTATGTAATGGTCACTGCCTAGGTTTAGCAAGGAGTTGGACCAATTAGCTGTACCCGCATTCTTCCCCAGGGTGAGGTCTGGGGACGTGTCAGCGCACACGCTGTTACCCATTCTTGTGGGGGTAAGAGGATCCGTGAGCAGGGTGAAGCCCATTTGCTGTATGTCTAGCCATAGCTCTCTCCCCTTCGTACAGGGCCGCGGGTAGCCCCACGCAGGGTGGTGGGCATTGAAGTCACATAGAATAACCAGTGCGTGCTTGTTGCCGATACGCATCACTTTCCTGAAGAGGGAGTCGAATTTAACTTTCTTTTGACTTGGAGTGCTATAAATATTCAGAATAAAAAGACTGCGTTGAGTCTTTGTGGCCGGAATAAGTTCGACGAGGACGTGCTCTATGTGGCGGATGCCCGTGTCATGTTCAGTGGCCGTAATGTTCCTTCTAACGAATGTGGTAACATTAGGTTTGTCGCCTGTGGCGTTAAAAGCTTGATAACCAATTACTTTTGACGCGCCTCCAGTCTCCTGGAGGGCGATAACCTCTGGGTGAACCTTCAGAGACGCAAGGAGCTGCTGGAGGATCGGCCTTTTCCGCCGATACCCTTTAAGGAGCAGGTGCTCTGGTGTTTCCAGTGCACCGCATCCGTCACACACATCACTCGTCGCGATTCCGGGACGCTCCCGTCGTTCCCCGGGCCACACGTAGCCAATGCACGCGTGGAAGGTCATTGCACGTTGCGACCGCGTAAGTGTGCGACAGCCGTTGATGCTGTCGATGCGCTCAGCACCTACGATGCGTGGGTCGGGGTGCTGCTTTCGGAGATGGTCGTGGATGACCGCACGCACGTCCTCCAGTACAAGGGGCAGATCACTGAGAGGAAGTTGATGTGCGGCGGTCGTGGTCTAATCGCTTGGTCAGTTTTACGACGAGCCTTTACATCCTTCGCTTCAGTAGTTGATGATAATGTTGTTGCCACATCTTCATCTTGATTTTCTTGCGAAGGAACCATGCGAGCTGCTATGCGCCGCTTGTTACGCTCCGCCTCTTGGCGTCTCCGCTTCGCAAGATGTTCTCTTTCCTCAGACATCTCCGCCAATCGTTTAGCTTTCTGATGTTCATCCTTTCTCTTCAGAGTGACCAAGTGCCAAGCGACGACTTCTGGGTCCGAAGAACTGATCTTCTGACGATACCGCCGCATAGCGGTGGTTGGAGTCTCCTTTTCGTCACCCATACGAAGCGATTGTGAAACACCTAGTCGTATCACAAGTCAGCACAGGATATACTTCTGCAGCTCCACCACGACATTTTAGATCCTGTCGAATGTCCCCACAACGACAAGGTGGTCCTGGCCATGGATCTTAAAGGCGCATTCGACGTCAAACATGCAGTAATCCTGGACCACCTCAGTAACACCAACTGTGGCCACAAAACATTCCATTACATTAGTCAATTTCTTACAGACCGTCAAGCCTATATACGCATACAAGATGCGGAACACGGGCCATACACCATCGGCTCGAGGGGAACACCTCAAGGCGCGGTCCTGTCTCCCCTGCTCTTCAATTTGGCAATGCTTCGCCTTCCCTCAAAATTGTCTTCTCTGCCCGGGATACATCACGCTCTTTATGCGGATGACATTACAATCTGGGCCACGCAAGGCAACCTGGGCCACATGGAGTCCTGCCTGCAAGCAGCAGCGACCCTAGTCGACGACTACGCGGCCTACTGCGGACTCCAGTGCGCCCCAGCTAAATCAGAATTTGTGCACTTACGTCCCTCCCCCCGGGACACAACTCCGCTTCGCATCAGTCTCCCCTCGGGACCGATCCGGGAGGCCAAGGAGATCCGCGTCCTTGGCCTCTTCATACACCACCAACGCAGAGTCGACACCACCATAGCCAAACTTCGCACGGTGGGAGACCAGGTGGGCCGAATGGTCCGCCGGGTCTCAAACAAGCGGGGCGGATTACCAAGCAAGGATGCACTGCGGCTTGCCCATGCTTTCGTAACGAGTAGAATCCTCTACTCAACTCCCTACTTGCACCTGCGCAAACATGATGATGACCAACTGGAGGTCATCCTGCGGAAAGTCATCAAGCGGGCTCTCGATCTTCCGATCACCACGTCCAACCAGAGGCTTCTGGCCTTGGGCGTGGTGAACACATTTCGGGAGCTTCGAGAGGCCCACTTATGCAACCAATACACGCGTCTTGCACAGACCACGTCCGGTCGCCGCCTCTTGGACCGGCTACACATCAAACACGACTACCACATTGAGGAAAGGGAGAGAGTGCCAGAACCCTGGAGACGCGCCCTCCGTGTCCGACCCCTTCCCCGCAACATGTCCAGTGAAGACCATAGCAGTCGTCGCCAGGCGCGCGCGGAAGCGTTGGCGCGATACTATGGTAACCAAGAACATGTGTATTACGTAGACGTTGCCGGCCCACACCACGGGGGGTGGTGGTACACGGCCGCAGTCGTACACAACACAAACACAGTTAACGGGCTCACTTTCAAAGCCTACAGCGCAACACACGCGGAGGAGATTGCCATTGCTCTGGCTCTCACGAATCCCAAGTCAAAACACATCATCACCGACTCGCGAGGGGCCTGTCGGAACTTCGAGTTGGGCTGGGCTCCCCCGCTTGCCTGGCGCATAATGGAATATAGCTGTCGATCTGAAGATCCAACTCCACGCAACCTGATTTGGGCCCCCAGTCACCAGGGCCTCCAGGGAAACGAACAGGCCGATCAGGCCGCCCGCGCACTCTCTCCCCGGGCTATCTCCCTGTCCTTGGAAGGGTACTCCCAATCAGACAATCTGGCCATTACATTCAAACAAATCACCGATTACTACAAGGAGGAGCACCGGCGCTACCCGGCCCCTTGTAAGGGTCTGGATCGCGCTGACGAGCGCCTCCTCATCAAAATTCTCACTAACACTGTACTGTGCCCGGCGGTGCTTAAACACTTTAATACATCCTTTGATGGCACGTGCCAGTTCTGTGGGGAGGTGTCTGACACCTTCCACATGGTTTGGGCGTGTCAATCTAACCCATCTATCCCCCCCAACCCCACCAGAGAGGACTGGGAGGCGGCCCTGCTCGGCTGTCAAGACCTGAAGAGCCAAAAGGCCTTGGTTCAACGGACGCGGGCGGCGTTGCTTGCCAATGGGGCCCCGGAATAGGGGCTCCACCTAGTATTGTGAGGGGAAAGGGCCAATAGGGTCCTACCCCAATCACCTTTCTGTAAAATATTTCATTGCTTATAAATGTTTTTCACCACCACCACCTACAACGTTGTGAATGCCAACGCATGCAGCGCACGCCTGTCACTACAGAGCGCGACTGAGGTTTCTGCCGCCCCAGGGGGCCAGTTATGCGCCTTTCCTTTGCTTTCGAAGAAAATTGAAATTTGTTTTGTTGCGAAAGCAACACTACGCCAGCCAGGCAGCCAGCTCGGCTCGTCGCGTGGTCGCACTTCACCGTCTGCAGTGGCCCACGAACGACCTTCAGCCGCCATTGCCTATAGCAACGCCGCCGCCGCGCTCCAACAGATGGTGCCGCTCACTCCACCAGATGTGCTCCCCTGGGGTAGAGGGAGAGGAGATGTCGCCTCTCGGGGTATATATATATATATATATATATATATATATATATATATATATATATATATATATATATATATATATATATATATATACATACATATACATGAGCTTCGAGTCAGTGGATTCGCTCAGGCCTCTCCCCATTAAAACGTAGCAATCCACCATGATATCTGACAATATATGCTGCGGGTCCTTAGACCTAAGATATTGAACTAATTTTCGGAATATCGCGGAATGCTAGGCTTGAACCACTCTGTCACTGGACGGCCCGGTATTGCACTGCCTCCAGGATCGGCCTGGGGCATAACAGCGCGCGCCTTGTCCTTTGTATCTTTGCTCTCCTATCCTTTAACTCTCCTACTTTCAGCACGCGGCAGCGAGCGTGGTTCGGCTTGAGCCAGTAGGCAGGCTCATGCACTTTCCTTTTCTTTCTTCCTATCAGCTACAGCAGCAGTAGTCAGTGGATTCTAGTCTTTATGGAGAGCGCGAAAGAGAGACAACAACGAAAGAACGAAGCCAGGAAGAGAACACGCGCTCAAGAGACGGCAGAAGAACGCGCCGCACAACTCGAGAAGCGCCGTAACAAAGATGCGGCTAGCAGAAGTCGTGCCACGTCCCGAAGTGACTCTTCAACTGCGGAAGAGACCGGACTGAGTTATCGAGAGCATCGGACTGAAATGCTGCGTAAACGACGTGCTGAGGAAACGCGGCGCCCGCGTTCCGATGGAGGCGAAACGCTAAGGCACTCGTGTGCTGTGCGATGTCGGTGCACGTTAAAGATCCCCAGGTGGTCAAAATTATTTACGGGCGCCAATACTCTCTGGAGGACATGCTTCCGATGTGCTTCGCAGAGAAACCGCAAGTGCTGACTTGGAAGAGCGATTCTGAGGGGTCCTAGTTCGCGTCAACTCTAAGAAGAAGATGGCCTTTGTCTCACCCATTTCAGTGCAATGATATCCCCACGATTTGGAGGGCAGGCATACGAGTGACGGGTCATCGAACAACATATTGTAAGGTTTCTGGAGACAGCCGGTGGTCTGATTCAGCTGCGTATTCGGCCAGGACACCTGCAACCGGGGTCACTGCACGGCGATAGGCATTTTGGTTCCCACGGCCGGACCTCGCGAGGTTTATTGGATTCGAGACGGAGGATTCCACTGCCGTTTGAAAACAACGTTGTTCGCGGAAGATCGTGCGGCCCGGAGCACCCCTTCAACTATGCCTGCTCGCCGGCGTCTCGCCTATTCGGACTTCCCGGAAGACGTGGCCGGCTGGAACGTGAAAACTGTCGTTCGGACGCGTAGACAACACCCTCTCTGGTGGGGGGGGGGGGGCGATTGTCCAGCGGCACCCTCTTTCTCCGGCGAGGCATGTGACGGGGCGCGTCCCTATGTAAAGTGCTGTGTGTGTGTGTGTGTGTGTGTGTGTGTGTGTGTGTGTGTGTGTGTGTGTGTGTGTGTGTGTGTGTGTGTGTGTGTGTGTGTGTGTGTGTGTGTGTGTGTGTGTGTGTGTGTGTGTGTGTGTGTTATGAAAGCCTAGACAAAATCATTGAGTGTTTTTGCCTTGAGCAATTTTACCGAAGCATTCCCCAAGTGGTGAAACTGGGTTCGAGACAGGGAAAAAGTCGACACAGTTGAAAGGGCCGCTGAGCTAGCAGAGGAGTACGTTTCGCGCAGAAGGTTGAGCACTGAAGAGGGTGCGTCACACGCTCGAAACACGATGCGAGATAAAGGGCCTAGCAGAAAGACGCGAAGTGCTTGAAGTTCGGAGCAATCAGAGGCAACGAAGGTAGCGCCAGAAAAGCGTGAAGAACAGGCGAAGAGACAGGGAGCAGACAAAGCCGCGCGCGCGCGTGTGTGTGTGTGTGTGTGTGTGTGTGTGTGTGTGTGTGTGTGTGTGTGTGTGTGTGTGTGTGTGTGTGTGTGTGTGTGTGTGTGTGTGTGTGTGTGTGTGTGTGTGTGTGTGTGTGTGTGTGTGTGTGTGTGTGTGTGTGTGTGTGTGTGTGTGCGTGCGTGTGTGCGTGCGTGCGTGTGTGTGTGTGTGTGTGTGTGTGTGTGTACGACAGCGCAAGTTAGGCCACGCCCAACCTGGCGAAGACATTCTCGGACCTGGGGAATCCTAGGGACCGGACCCTTTTAAAACCGGACGACGAGTGCCGTGAGAAGGAATCCTCGATCATCCTCAGATCTTCTCAGACCCTCCGACCTTCCCCCATCACCCTCCAATGGGTTCCAAAATCTTGTAAATAATGTAAAATAAACCCCCTGTACAGTTTCCTTCATAACCAAATCCGACAACGTCATTCGGAGAAGGGACATGCGGCGCCGAGTCAGCTCACTCAAGGACCCCTCGTCCCCAACAACTGGTTGGCAGCAGCTGGGATGGACCGTGCGACATCGTGATTTCTCAACCGGTAAGCGTTTCGGCATTTTGCTATAGGATTCGCCAGGCTTCAGATTTTGAGAGAATAATCTAGAATCACTGGGAAGTGTATGTCAATTGAGAAAGGGTAATCTCACGACATTTTGAAGATAGCATTGCCAAAGCGGAGAAGGCGTTGTCATGGACCTTATGAAATTGTCAAAGTCGGACTTGCTGTTGTTATGCGAGGAACTGTCAATAGAAGTACAGGTCAAAATTACAAAACTTGAAATATGCAAGACAATTGAAAAGCACGTAGATGACGATCAGCTGGTAGATACGTGGAATTTGGTACAGGAAGAAAAAAGAAAAAGGGAAGCGGAATGGGAAAAAGAGAAAGAACGGCAAAAGTGGGAAGCTGAAAAAGAAGAAAGAAATCTAAAGCGATTACAGCATGAAAGCGAAAATCGAAAAAAAGGCGACAGTACGAGAGCCGGGTCTCCTGAAAGAGCAAGCGATGTACAATCATATAGAATGAACAGATTCATGCAGCGCT
This sequence comes from Amblyomma americanum, assembly GCF_052857255.1. Lineage (NCBI taxonomy): Eukaryota > Metazoa > Arthropoda > Arachnida > Ixodida > Ixodidae > Amblyomma > Amblyomma americanum. Next base: position 91,665,787 of record NC_135503.1, read on the forward strand.
ATGAAAGTGGAAGGGACATAGGATTGTACCTGGGAAACTTTGAGAGAACTTGCGAAAGAGAGAACTTTGCTCGCAGTACATGGCCGCAACGGCTTCTGACACTCTTGCGATGTGAAGTAGCTGAAGTCATAGCGAGACTTAGCACACAAGACGCAGCTGACTACGAAAAAGTCAAAGCCAGCCTGCTAAAAAGGTACCGGCTGTCAGCCGGAGCTTTCCGACAGCGCTTCAGGAACGCAATGAAAAACGATAGCGAGGGCTATCCGGATTTGGCGTATGGACTAAAGACGAATCTGCTAGAGTGGCTAAAAGGAGCCGAGGTTTATGAAAGCCGAGACAAAATCGTTGAGTGTTTTTGCCTTGAGCAATTTTACCGAAGCATTCCCCAAGTGGTGAAACTGTGGGTTCAAGACAGGGAACAAGTCGACACAGTTGAAAGGGCCGCTGAGCTAGCAGAGGAGTACGTTTCGCGCAGAAGGTTGAGCACTGAAGAGGGTGCGTCACACGCTCGAAACACGATGCGAGATAAAGGGCCTAGCAGAAAGACGCGAAGTGCTAGAAGTTCGGAGCAATCAGAGGCAACGAAGGTAGCGCCAGAAAAGCGTGAAGAACAGGCGAAGAGACAGGGAGCAGACAAAGCCGCGAAAAAAGAGTTTGAGGCTAGTAGGCCATTTCGTTGCTACAACTGCAATGGTGTCGGGCATTTTGCAGCCAAGTGTACAAAGCAACGTTTGGTGTTCTCGTGCGTCGAGGATAACGCCGAGAATCTTGAGCTCCTTAAGCCATACCTGCACGAGCTGCACGTTAACGGGAAACCGTGCAGGGTGCTTCGTGATAGCGCCGCGACGATGGACGTTGTCCACCCGTCTTACGTGTCAGTGGACGATTTTACGGGAGAAGTCTCGTGGATAAAACAGGCAGTAGAAGAACACAGTGTATGCCTTCCCATAGCTAAAGTGATAATTTGTGGACCGTTTGGAGAGCTAATCACTGAGGCCGCAGTTTCGAAGGCCGTGCCACTTCAATATCCTTACCTCTTCTCGAATCGATCAGACCAATTGCTACGCGAGAGAGGCCAGAAACTCGGAAGCGGGGTGATACAAGCTTTGACAAGATCGAAAACTCGTCAGCTCGCATCTCAACTAAGTCAGATTCCCGAACCTCAGGTAGCCAGAGACGCACCAGCCAGCATATCGATGCAATCAAATGAGGAGGGAAGGGAACCAACGAGGAATGAAAGCCAGACAGCTGACCGAGCAAATGAGCGACGAGGGACTTCAACCACTAAGTCGGTAGAGGAATCAGAAAACGCTGAAGGATCCGTTTTATCCCCAACATCGCGTAGTTTTGATCGCCTTCTGCAGGTGAACAGGGAGTCCCTAACAAAAGAACAGAAGCAGGATCCCACTTTGGAAAGACTGCACTTTACAGCTAAAGAGGGCATCGCGAGACGCAACATAACGATGCATGAGAAGGGAGGCTTACTATACCGACACTATCAGGACAGAAAAGGCAAAACATTTGATCAGCTGGTCGTGCCCGAAAAATACAGAGCGGACATTCTGAGTCTCTGCCACGGAAATGGCTGGGCAGGACATCTGGGAATCAATAAAACAAAGGAGCGCCTATTAATGAAATATTATTGGCCGGGTTCTTTCAAAGATGCAGAACGCTACGTATAATCATGCGATGCGTGCCAGCGCGTGGGCAAGCCGGGAGAGACATGGAAGGCTCCACTGAAAATTGTTCCATTGATCTCGGAACCTTTCCGCCGGCTTGTAATAGACACAGTAGGCCCTTTGCCTAACACGAAATCAGGCTATAAGTACTTGCTTACTGTGCTATGTCCCGCCACAAAATTTCCCGAAGCAATTCCGTTGAAGGACTTGAGCTCCACAGAAATAGTTGTTGCCCTTTTGTTAGTGTTCGCGAGAATAGGATTTCCGGCCGAAATCCAAGCCGATCAGGCGACGGTCTTTACAAGCGCCTTGACGACCACATTCCTAGAAAGATGCGGAATAAAACTGTTGCACAGCTCGGTGTATCATCCGCAGTCCAACAGTGTAGAGAAATGGCATTCGGTGCTGAAGCGGGTGCTACGCGCTCTTTGTTATGAGCATAAAGCAGACTGGGAGGATTGTCTGCCAGCCACACTTTTCACTTTACGAACAGTCCCCCACGAAGCTACGGGGTTTACGCCAGCAGAACTCGTGTACGGAAGAGCCCTCCGCTCTCCCCTCCGAATGCTGAGAGAAATGTGGGAAGGGACAGGAGTGAACCAGACAGTGGTTGAGTACGTGCTTAAGCTACTGGACCGCCTTAACAACACGAGGGAATTAGTAAATCGAAATATGAAAGCTGCCCAGGAGGCCGCCAAGGTCTATTATGACAGAAACGCTCGTCTTCGAGGCTTCACCGCGGGCGATCGCGTGATGATCCTCCAACCATCGAGAAAAAACAAGCTGGAAGTTCACTGGGATGGTCCAGTAGAAGTGTTGCAAAAACTTTCGGAGACAAATTACGCGCTAAGGGTTCCAGGCAGGGGGAAGCAGGTGAGAATCTATCATTGCAATCTGATGAAGCCGTTCGTGGAACGCAGCGGGATCGTCAATCTGACTCTAAATGAACCAGAAGAGCTGGACAGCGAGAGTCAGGGTTGGAAGGCAGGTGCGGACGCTAGTGACAACGTGGAAAACATTTTGGCTCACTCCGTGAATGCAGATTTCCTAAGCGGGACACAGGTCGACACGCTAAAGCAGTTGTTGAGCGAATTCACTGACCTATTTAGCAGTCGCCCGGGAAAGACACACCTCCTGACACACGAAATCGAGCTCACCTCTAATGAGCCGGTACGGTGGAAACCCTACAGGGTATCACCGCGGCAAAAAGAAATAATGGACGCGGAAATTCAGCGCATGTTGGAGTTAGGGGTTGTAGAGCCAGCGGAAAGTGACTATACCTCACCGCTAATTCTTGTTGAGGCACCAGGGAAAGATCCTCGTCCCTGCGTGGATTATAGAAAGCTTAATGCAATTACCAGGGATCAGCTATACCCGATTCCCAACATAGAGGAAAGGATAGAAAGGGTGAGCGGAGCGAAATTCATTTCCACCCTCGATCTCGTACGGGGATATTGGCAAGTTCCCCTCTCAGAAAGCGCGAGCAGGTATGCCGCTTTCATCTCCCCAGCGGGCACCTTTCGACCCTTAATGCTTAGTTTTGGGTTGAAGAATGCCCCCTACAGCTTCTCGAAACTCATGGACATCGTACTGAAGGACATGCAGTGCTTTGCACTCCCTTATTTAGACGATGTGGCAATTTTTTCGGAAACCTGGCAAGAGCATCTAGAACACCTAAAGACCGTGTTTTCCAGTTTACGACAGGCTGGACTGACACTGAAGGCAGAAAAGTGTAGATTTGGTTGCGCACAGGTGACGTACTTGGGCCACGTTGTAGGCCAGGGAACTAGGAGCCCATCCGAGTTAAAGATTGCCCCGATCGCAGCATTTCCGCAACCACGGACGAAAACGGCCATTCGCTCATTTTTGGGATTAGTTGTGTACTACCAGCAATATATTCCTAACTACTCACAGCGGGCTAGTCCCTTAACTGACGCCTTGCGAAAGGGAGCACCTACTAACGTAAGTTGGGATAACCAAAAAGAAAACGCCTTCAAAAGCCTGAAGGAAGCACTCGTGTCCCGACCCTTGCTCAGGACCCCTGACTATGGGAAAGAGTTCATAGTCCAGTGTGATGCCAGTGATAGAGGGCTGGGTGCTGTCTTAAGCCAAGTTGCCTACGACCATGAAGAACACCCAGTTCTGTACATCAGCCGCAAACTGACCAGTAGAGAGGAAGCGTACAGCGCTTCCGAAAAAGAGTGCGCGTGTTTAGTTTGGGCAGCGCAGAAGTTGTCGTGTTACCTGTACGGAGCAAAGTTTGTATTTGAGACTGACCATTGTCCTTTAACGTGGCTGCGACAGATGTGCCCCAAAAATGGTCGCTTGCTCAGATGGAGTCTGACTCTCCAACAGTACAATTTCTCGGTGCGTTATAAGAAGGGGAAACTGCACGGAAATGCTGATGGCTTGAGCAGACTGATGTAAGCGGGAGAACTAAGAGGAATCGCCTCCTGTGTGAGTGTTTTTTTTTTACTTTGTTCCGAGTAATCCGGCTGTGGCAGTTTCAAAAGATGTTTCGCCCTGAGTCGGCACCACATTAACCCAAATTTGAACCCAATTTTTTAAAAGTGTATTGTTGTCAATGGAAGAAGCCTGGTGATTCTTTGGCGAAGTCCGAGCGCTTGCGGGTGGGGCAGTGCTTTGCTGTTTGGAACGTCCCACCTGCGCTTTCCTTTGTTGGTGGTGCTTTGGCTTCTGCCTTGGGGGCGATGATATTGCAATCCAGGGGACCAACACGGACGCCATCTCATCTCTTCCTGCCCAGCGGTCGTCAACGCTGGACATTCGAGATTTTTCGGGCCGCGGAGGAGCTGTAAGGTTTCTGGCGACAGCCGGTGGTCTGATTCAGCTGCGTATTCGTCCAGGACACCTGCAACCGGGGTCACTGCACGGCGATAGGCATTTTGGTTCCCACAGCTGGACCTCGCGAGGTTAATTGGATTCGAGACGGAGGATTCCACTGCCGTTTGAAAACAACATTGTTCGCGGAAGATCGTGCGGCCCGGAGCACCCCTTCAACTATGCCTGCTCGCCGGCGTCTCGCCTATTCGGACTTCCCGGAAGACGTGGCCGGCTGGAACGTGAGAACTGTCGTTCGGACGCGAAGACAACACTCTCTCTGGTGTGGGGGGGGGGGGGGGGCGATTGTCCAGCGGCACCCTCTTTCTCCGGCGAGGCATGTGACGGGGCGCGTCCCTATGTGAAGTGCTGTGTGTGTGTGTGTGTGTGTGTGTGTGTGTGTGTGTGTGTGTGTGTGTGTGTGTGTGTGTGTGTGTGTGTGTGTGTGTGTGTGTGTGTGTGTGTGTGCGTGCGTGCGTGCGTGCGTGCGTGCGTGTGCGTGCGTGTGTGTGTGTGTGTGTGTGTGTGTGTGTGTGTGTGTGTGTGTGAGAGAGAGAGAGAGAGAGAGAGTACGACAGCGCAAGATAGGCCACGCCCAACCTGGCGAAGACATTCTCTGACCTGGGGAATCCTAGGGACCGGACCCTTTTAAAACCGGACGACGAGTGCCGTGAGAAGGAATCCTCGATCATCCTCAGGTCTTCTCAGACCCTCCGACCTTCCCCCATCAGCCTCTAATGGGTTCCAAAATCTTGTAAATAATGTAAAATAAACCCCCTGTACAGTTTCCTTCATAACCAAGTCCGACAACGTCATTCGGAGAAGGGACATGCGGCGCTGAAAGAGTCAGCTCACTCAAGGACCCCTCGTCCCCAACAATATCAAAAGCTGAAGGTGCCACTGCCGCAGAAGGCCCGGCTTCCTCTTGAACTTCGGTTGCGTTCGTGCAGCCATCACCGCGCACTGGTACTGATGGCATGCAAAGATCCTGAACCTCGGCGGAATTGTCGCAACTGAAGCTGGCACACGATGGGCTGTTTTTCTTTTTCGATGGGGCGAGAAGCTGTCTCTCGGCTGGCCGCTTCCTGCTTTTCAGCATTTTAGAAAGATAAGCAGGTCAATCGGGAAACCTCGTGGGCACGGCGTCCTTTGCTAATAATGCTCGACGAGGCGTGCTTACCAGGGCGTGTCTATTGTGCTCTGCAGTCCAACTCTTTGAAACAAGGTGAGGCTCAAAATGCCGCTCACACACGTAGTCTGTCGTCTGCAGTAGACGATCCTTTCTTGGGATGGCGCGTCACCACACGTGTAATCGCTCTTCATCCTTAGGCGCTGAGAAGAGAGAGAACTTGTCGCGGCAGGACTTGTATCCCGTAGAGCAGCGGGGAACAAAACAGCTTTTGCCCATCACCACAGTGCACACGAGTGCATGACGAAAAATGTAATGGGCAAAAAAAAAAAAACACGTGGCGCAAAAGTGCAGCGATCACTGCTTCTCCACCAAATGCGGCCACCCGCGCGCTTGTGCTGCCGGCTGACCCTCTAACCTGCCAGCGCCATCTCACGGCACTCCCTGAAAACACGACCCGGTGGTCGTCAACATCGCCCGCTGGAAAGGCGCCGCCGTTCAGGCACCTAGCCTATTCTTCCACCGTGCCCCGGACAGTCCGCCAGACACGAGACATGGGCTTGCTGGCATCCAAGTGCTGACAGAAGCTCTTCCAGCGCTGGTCCGCCAGCCTGTCCATTCTTCGCTTGATTTTTTTCTGCATGCGTCTAACCTCTATTAGATCATCTAAGCACCTGGTTCGTTTGTATCGCCTATCAGCTCGCCGCCGAAGACGTCGTAGTCGTTGTACCTCGATATCAAAGTTGCTGCGTATTCTCGATGACGTGACGTGACTTCTTGTAACACTCCTAGCCTTAGCCTGCCAGTGAGGGCCTTTTTGCACGCCTCCTTCATATGCTTTCAAAATGTCGCCCAGTCGATGTGCACGAGTTTATCTGGGGCGGGCGCACCAAATTCATTTATTTTGAAGTAACTATAAATGTGGTCACTACCAGGTGTCTCCACATCACAAAACAAGCGCAGACTCGCGTGCAAGTACCTTAAAACTAATGTCAGGTCCTGGCAACTTCTGTAGGAAGAGTCGGGCAGGTAAGTCGGGCTGCCGTCATTCATTACCTAAAGATCATTGTCGGAAGAAAATAATGCCAGATTCAGTCCTTTGACATTAATTCTGGCACTTCCCCGCAGTAAATGGCGGGCCAATGACAGCGCGTCGGCGTGGTTGTGATTGGAAGCAACTTTTCTGGACTTCAAGCGTCGGTCATATCTTCGGCGAAAAATAGCAGCGGCTTCGCGGCGCGTCGAGTTGTCACGGACTATTTGCCTGAGGACAGCACGCTCTTCTTTTAGCCGCGGGAAATCTCTAGTTGAGACGTCATGGGGACCGTAGCAGGTTGAGTACCTTAGAAATTGTGCCGTGCATGTCATAGCGCCATGAGTTTCGGCAAAACGCTTGCAGCACACACTGGCGTTGCCGCAGGCTCCACTAACATGGCCCTGTTTCATGCATATCTTGCATTAGGGGCTTAGGTACAAATGGCCTTACAGCGTGACAAAAATGGCCTACCTTCACGTGTGACGCAAGGCTGCCGCCTTTGAAGACGAATTTCACACAGCGAGGTTTGCCTAGACGTGATATTTGGATCATTACGGTGCGTGCATTTCCTGGCTTCACGTGCAAAGGCAGGTCTTAATTCGTGATAGCCTCATCGATGTCGCAGATGACGCCAGAAGAAACTTCCTCGCCGTGCGGCATAACTTTATGAACTGACATGTGTCCGAGTTCAGTGATGGCCCGCAGTGATTCGAGCGCAGACGATTGATGTACGTCAACTCCAACGACGTTCTTGCGCGAGTCCACGCGAACGTCTTTACTTCATTTGGCACAAGGGCCTCAAGTTGCTAAGAGACATGTTGCCTGTTGATCAGCATCATGTTGTGAGATCGATGCGCAGGCAGGGGGAGGATTGCGTGCTTCTGTGCTTGGCCATTTTTCTTCACCCTGGACTGGCTCGATTACGAGCTAGCTGTTAATGGTTTTCTATTGGTCCTGCGGCTGAGGTACGCGTCAAATTCGTCTTTGCTGTTCCCTTCTCTCAAGGACGGCATCGTACATCCTCGCTGTCGGGGTCACTCGGAAGGCTGCAACGCTTCCTCAAAGAACTCGAGGAGGGAGCCGCCAATCTGGTCGGATGCCCAGGAGGATCCAGATGTACTATTCGCGGAGGGGACTCTCATCCCCACTGCTGTCTGCGCATGCGCAGCGTTGCTGTAGCGACGGAGGCGCGCCCGGGCGCGTCGTCTGCTTCCCACGGCGTCAAGTCCCCAAACTCTTTCGGGGCGCTAGGGAACGCTGCAATTTCCAGGCACATGCTTGAGCACTCTGCTTGAGCACTCCGCTTGAGCAGCGCTTCCTCGGCGGCATTAACTGAATTTTTACGTAGTTGGTGACCCCTGCCCGTTCAAACGAATGGCTTTGCGAACACAACAGGAGTGACAATGGTCTACGTAGACTCCTCCCCGCTCCACACATCCTCGGCGAGTTCAGCGCGGGTATTGGTTTCGTTGTGAAGCCCTCAGCTTTCGCTCAACTAAGCTTCTGAGCCGCGCTCCGTGCGAATACAGACAGCAACTACATCAATAAAACTTTTAATTTAAACAGCACCAAAAGAAGAAATTAAACTTGGCCGCTCTGAGCTCCCCTTCTACGTCTGTGGCGACCCTCCTCCTCGTTCGTGAGAACTGGTCTGGATGGCGGAAGACGGCGTACCGCATACATCGCGGGCGGTGAAGGAAAGAGTCGAGGCGGTGCCTCGAGCTGAGCGGCGGCGCCCTCAGCGCCGGCTGAACATCCTCTCGAATGGCGCCGGTGAGGGAATGCACTTGACAAGCCCCGAAAAGTTTCTGCAGTTCCTCGCGGGCCACAGAAAGGACGCGGTCGCGAGTGGAGCTCGTAGCCCTTCCGGAGGCAGTATCCAGGGGTTAAAGCACTTAAACAGGGCTCGACTGGTTGCACCGCTGCTGCAGCATCCTCTGCATGACCACAGTTTCTGCGCTGTAAACAAAAATCAAAGCAAATTTGAGTGTAGTCGGTTGGCGCCACCCTTTGTACTCCATATGCGGAAACATTTACTCCGTAATAATGGAGTAAAAATGTTCTAAAAGACCTATTTTACTCAATGCTCTCAATAATGAGGTATAAAGGAGGGTTCCCCTCCTTATAACTCCCATTTTTAAATGGAGTTTATAGGTCTCAATGCGCCCCAAGTCCCCAAAGGAGTAAAAAACACCACTTTGCGCCATCCGCCCCACCACCTAGCGCCTCGTCTGCTTGCGGTCAGTCGTCTGATCATGGCGGTGAGTGACGACCCCTTAGTTACCGTCGTCGCTGGACGTCTGCTCACTTCTGCTCCTTCACGGGCGCCTGCCGCCGTACAAGATTTCGGCTTGTCACCGTTCCGCTATCGTAAGGTGCATAATTCAACTTCTCTTGTGAAGCTTACAGAGTTCTAACCATATCTGACCTTCCTTTTTTAGTGCCACCACCTCGTTAGAGAGCCCCTTAGGCCTAATTCTCACAGCTTTTTTCAGTGTGGTTCTCGCGATGTGTCGCAACAGAATATAGTGCATTCTATAACACATAACCCTGATAGAATATAATTTCAACGCTGCGCTCTTCATTGAGCTGATGCGGCTACATCTTCCTGAGTCTTATTGAAATGTCAAGCCTTAAAGAAGTGAATACGAAACCAAACACTGCCAAACCAAACTGCCTTCAGGGATGTTTTCATTTTCATCTTATTCTGCTCTGGTATTTAGTCAAATATTGGGTGATGCATGACCGTGAAAACTACTCCGCGACTCTTTTTCAGTTTTGAACTATTTATTCTAATGGTATATACCTTTAACTACCAACGTAGCCAAACAAACAACCTCGTACAGCAAAAATAGACGGCAAGCACAAAACTGCCGCATTCGGCTACGGCGCCGCTGGGCTTGCAGACGGTGAAAAGAACGCGCGACGTGAGGTCACATTGGGGCAGCGAAGCTTCCCAAGTTGAATTGCGGCTGCCCCGCAGCTACTGCCCGCTTCCGCCACTGGCACTGCTGTAAGAATGAGTCTGAATGAGGATAAATAAACACGACGCAGTTTTTGGGCTCCATGTATGTGAGTAGTATATTACTTCATTGTACTCCTAAGTGCCTCCCTTGTATAAAGGAGTAAATCAAACACTCCGTTTGTATGGAGTAAATAAAACTTATTTTTGGGTGTGCCCAAGAGTACGAGCCATTTACTCCTATTTCGGTGTATTTTTGTTAATAGTGTGATACCCCTGTTACACGGGCACTTCCAACGGCCGTTAACGCAAACGGCAGTTGAACGCCGTAACGGCCGTGGGAACGGAACGGGGGTGGCTGCGCTCACACGGCACTTTCCATGTTCGGTCGGTTCCTTTCCATTTCGACGATTTATCACGTGACTCTTGAACTTTTTACCTCGCCAACTCAAAAAAGATTTTGTTTCTCTAATTATTTTTAATGAGGGAGTAATTACTGCGCTACCTGCTCTACAGGGTATTTTTTAACTATTTGCAAGAGTTGTTTGCAAAACAAGCGGAGAAGCTCATTTAGCCAATCCAATCCGATCCATGGCGCTGCAAAATGGCTGCGTTTGTTGTGGTACAGTGGCTAGTTGTGGTTTCAATGTAGTGAAGCGTCCCATTTCACGTTCCATCGCGTGTGCTAACCACAGCACCACTGTGCATTTCCTTTTTTCTTTCGTACCGCGAGTGACCGTCTGCGCAATTCAGCAGGTGCAGTGTTGAACATGGTACGACTTTGCGACGCGCACACGAGAACAGCCGTGGAATGGCGCTTAGCCGGCCGCTTTATGAATGCGACCGTGATCGCCCACCCGATTCGCTTCTTCTCCTGGTTGCGCACTACGAGGCCTTGTTGTCTGCAAAAAGGGCTGAACTGCAAGCTGTGCGCATTCAGAAAGCGTCGATCAAGAAGAAGCGGAAGGCGGCCGAAAGGCGATGTCGCAGCCTCGCTGCACTCGCTGTTGTGATGTCTGCCAGGCAAAGGAGCGTGTGGACGCTTTCCAGACCCCCGTCTTGGTACGACACCACCGTGCCGACGTTGTCGGATGAAGATTTCAAGGCCAACTTTCGCGTGACCCGTTCCACATTTGCGTACATCGTGAGCTCGTGTTCCTCACTAACACGGGAGGATACGAACATGCGAGTTTGCATACCCCTGCACCAGCGCGTCGCCCTCTCGCTCTACAGACTCGCCACATCGGCAGAGGAAAGGACTGTGGCGCATCTTTTCGGCGTGAGTCGGCCATCCGTGAACCTGATCTTCCGTGAGTTTTGTGACGTTGTCGTAGATGTTCTCGAGCCACAAGTTGTGCGCTTTCCGTCACTTAACAATGTTAGAGACCATGTGCGACAGTTCGAAGCCTGCACCGGCTTTCCGCAGGACTATTACAACTATAAGGGCTGGTATAGCATAATTTTGCTTGCTATTGTAGACCACAACTACAAGTTCATGTATATTAATGTAGGGTCTCCAGGGCGCAATCATGATGCAGCAGTGTACAGAGGCTCGGTACTACCGGACGTAGTCGGAACTGATGTCTTCACTCTACCAAGCCAAATTATTGACGGGATGCCAATAGGAGCGGTACTCCTCTGTGACCAGGCCTTTCCTTTGAAGCGTCACTTGATGAAGCCTTTCCCTCATATGAGTGCAAGCAACCCAACAGTGCAAACGTTCAATTACACACTCTCAAAAGTGGGGCGTGTTGTTGGGAATGCTTTTGGGAGATTGAAGGCTAGATTCAGGGTTTTGAAGGGAATCGAGTGTCAAATCTAAAATGTCAACAGCATTGTGCGAGCTTGTTGCATCCTTCACAATGTATGCGGGCACATGCGTGATCAGTGCGACACACAGTGGAGTGCTGAAGCAGCAGCCGGGCAGCTTCCGCAGCCTGTTTGTGTAAGCAACGCAGTGAGCTCGTCAGGTGAAAGTGTCCTACGAGCTTTGGCCAAGCACATCTTCTAATTGAAGCCATGACTACTTCGAAAAGCTTTGTTTTAGGCATGCAGTTGTGAGCAATAAAGAGAATGTGAAAGACTGGACAAGTCTGTGGCAATTTTTGGACCACGTTTGCTCATGGGGCTTTATTCACCGCTGTTGGAGGAGTCAGGCTGAGGCTCATGCCGGACTTCAAAGTACTGGCGAATTATGCCTACCATCTCCCGGTTTATGTTATTGGCCTCCTCCTGGAGACAGACTGTTTTCTTTGACAACTTGTATTCCTTTTTAGCCATCTTTTTGGCATGGTATTCCTGGCTTTCTAGTAGCAGCACTACTTTATCGATTGCTGATGTTGGCTGTCGCCTTTTGCGCGCACGACCTTGCTCGGCTGAGGCAGCAGGTGTCGATGCCTCACTGGACGAGGCCAGACTGGTCGACGCCTCCACGTTTCCGGCGTCTGGGCTGCTCGGCGCTTCTGATGGCGGTCCAGAAGCAATTATCTCGGCATCCTCTGGCAGCCATTCCACCATGTCCATCTTAAGAAAAGAAGAACAACGGAACATTACCGAATGTTGCTCTAAGTGTCATTACTGCGTTGCATGATGAATGGAAGTGGTACACGTAACGTGCAGAAACATTTAAATATACCAGAATTTTACACAATAGTTGCCGTTCTCTCTAAAAGTTTTGGTACACCCTAAAGCACGCGGCCTACCCTGGTACCCTTTTGTAACATGACCAGCCTTACCTATCTCGCACTATTTTCATAACTCCAAGAAAAGTAACAAGTATTGTGGCATCCAGTGTGTCGAAAATGTTAAGCAATGATTTCAACGCTACACTGACTGTGACGCTTATTAAAGTTATCTGTTCATTTTCAGTACTCTGGCACACAACAATGCCTCATGTTCATGTCATGTGCTTTAGTAAAATTAAATTCTCTAAACTTTGCTGCCACCTGTCTCCGGCGACAAACCTGGCCGGCAAAAAAACAATTTCGGTTTGTCAGTCCATTTCTCAGGTTTGCATACAACCAAAATAAACAAATGTTGCACCTGAAAGCTCTCCTGTACCAGGCTTCTGTCATTTATAGGCAGGTTTCCGAGGAACATGTGAAGCCGTCTGTAGTATGGGCACTCACTTGAAGCAGACCCAGTGCCAGCAGTGCTTGCCTTTCTGAAATAAAAACAAAGTACAGCTAAGAGTCACTTTATGCCGTAAGAGATGAACACGATTTTTTGCTGCACAAGTACAAACTGCCAAGAACAATGAACCTCCTTGTGCTGAAAGTTAAAACTGCAGGCAAAGTGGTAAACAACAAGGAGAAAGCTGTTGAATTACGATGGGAGTTCAATAGGCTTCGAACGAAATCAGCTGATAGTCAAGACACAAGTTATTAGACTACAGACAATGTCAAGACACAAGTTTCGGAGAGATTCTTGATTAGGGTATGCATTCAGCGCTTTCTGTTCTATTGAAGACGTAAAGTTCAATCACTTCGGCTGATGCCATATGCACGACATAGTGTGCTTTTTCCTGCATTGCTATATGCACGACTTCGTCAGACAACATTTCAAGTTTTTTAGCACGCTGTGTTGGCAGCGACTTGATAGGTACCACCCCACACCTGCGTCTGAAAATAGTGTGTAACTATAATAAATTGAGTGGCTGCGTTGTAAAGGTGGGTTCTTGATCAGTACAATAGCGTTTTATGTTCGAAAACTACCTAAAGCGTACCACTCCACTCCGACTAAAAAAAAATAATGCATGGAATTAATTGTATTAGTGTAGTGTTATTGTTTTGCGGCTAATAGAATATGCAAATTAAACAAGAAACCAGTATTGTTTGAATTTAATGCGGACACTACTGCTTTCATAGCAAGACTTTAGCGATTGTTAGCTGTACTGCATCGCAAGCTACAGGAAAGCTACTGCACATGTAAAGATCTTATTTCGAGTAGCTGATCGAACAGACTTCTCGGTGCATATGCTTTCTGTCAGGCTATGCCGGCCACGCCTAGATTACGGCAAACGGCTACATATCACAACCTATTGTACGGCGCCAAGATGTCAGCGCTATTCCCGCATCGCTGCATGAGCGTTACAATGAGCCCGAAGTGTCGAGAAAGTCACGTTCGAGCGCATGTCAAGCACAATTCGGCGTCGCCTATGGCATTGAAACACACGTCGGGCACTGCGGGGCACCATATTTCATTGAACATGCCTAACAAGGCGCTATGTCGACTTAAAAATCACTAATAAATTCATGGTAACTTGTGAGCCTGGGCCAAGTTTTCCGTCTTGTGCTTCACCTGTTTCGCTGTGACGCACACAGCGTGCCCACATTCTTCGCTGGTTGAAGAGCGCTGTCATCCTCGCGTACACGGGCGCATTGTGTTTCTGCGCTCGCAATTCGCGGAGGTTATCCTGCCACAAGTTAATGAGTAAATGCGTCAGTGACCCTGTCCAGGAAAAGCGTTTTTGCGCCGGCGCGCTCGCCTGCAGCGGGGACACGTTGCTGCTGGGGGCTGCCATCTTGCCTATTTCACGACTACACGGACGGAAACGGCGGCGGAACGGAGACCGGCGAGCTCCGTTGATGTCAATCGCCGTTGGATTTCCAACGGCGCTCGCGCTGCCGTGTAACTCCGCCTAACGGCCGTTAAGGCCAACGGCCGTTTTCCTTAACGGCCGTTAAAGTGCCCGTGTAACAGGGGTATGAGAGGACTTCGGCGACGTTGTTAGGAAGACTACCTACGAGGCCACAGAACAGCCGCTCTTTCACGCCGCGCATGAGGTGCCGCAGTTTTTTTTTTTTCACGAGTAGTATGGTCCGCTCGTGCAAATGAGCTTACTCTCCGTTGCCTAATAGGTATTTGCTAAGGTAATCACTAATAGAGGCAGGGCAACCTTAGTCTTTAATCAACCAAATGATCAGGCAGGCTTTGGTAAAGGATATTCCCCAATATATCATATTTATACTATCAGTCAAATGATAGAGGTATGTGCAGAATATAACCAACCCCTATATATATTATATGTAGGCTTCATTGATTACGAGAAAGCATTCGACTCAGTGGAAACCTCAGCATTCACACAGGCAGTGAGGACTCAGGGCGTAGAAGAGCTTTATGTCAAAATAGTGGAAGATATATATAGCAACTGCACAGCTACCATAGTCCTCTGTAGAATCAGCAATAAAATTCCAATAAGGAAGGGCGTCAACCAAGGAGACACGGTCCCGCCAATGCTATTCACCGCCTGTTTACAGGAGATATTCCGAGACCTTGGGAATTGGAAATAGTTGGGGATAAGAGTTATGGGGAATACCTAATAATCTACTATTCGCTGATGACATTTTCTCGCTGACTCGCTGAGGAGATGAACTGCAAATAACGATCATTAAGTTACACATGCAGAGCAGAACGGTGGGTCTAAATATTAAAATGTAGAAGACCAAAGCAATGTTCAACAGTCTAGCGAGGGAACAGCAGTTCACAATTGGCAGCGAGGTGTTGTAAGTTGTAAAGAAATACTTCTACGTAGGGCAGGAAGTGACAGCTGATACGGTTCATAAGGGGGAATAGCTATAAAAGATTAAGAATTCGGTGGAGCGCGTATGGCAGGTTCTCTAAGACAATGAATGGTAGTTCTCGAAATATTCCTCAAGGGAAAGGCGTACAACAGCTGTATCTTACCGGTGCTCACCTGCGGGGTAGAAACATGGAGGCTAACGAAAAGGGTGCAGCTTATTTGAAGGAGAACGCAGCGAGCCCTGGAAAGAAAAATTATGGATGTAACGTTAAGAGACGGGAAGTGGGCAGTGTGGGTGAGCCAAAAAGCGCGGGTTAATAACCTCGTAGTCGAAATCAAGAAGAAGAAATGGGCTTGGGCAGGGCATGTAATGCGAATACAAGATAACCGTTGGTCCTTAAGGGTAATGGAGTGGACTCTAAGAGAAGGCAAGCGTAACACGGGGCGGCTGAAGGTTAGGAGGGCGGATGAGATTAAGAAGTTTGCAGGTATATAGTGCGCGCAGCTGGCAAAGGACAGGGCTAATTGGAGAGGCATGGGAGGGGCGTTTGCCCTGCAGTGCGCGTAGTCAGGATGATGATGATGATAATGATCATGAATTCCACAGTAGGGGCGTTAATAGTCTCACTATCGTTTGGGAAATAATCAGGAGTGAACGCCTTCTCAGTCTGGCCGGCAAAGAGCATTGCACTTCAATTCATCACAAGATAAGGAAGCAAGATTTCATCGCGCAAGTGCAGATAAATTACTGCATAACATGAGCGCGCTATCACCGCAGAAGTGGCCTAGTGGTTTGGTCGTCCGCCTAGGCTGCGGGAGGTGGCAGGTTCGAAACCCACAGACGGATACCCACCGGATGGGTACAGGCGCTCCCTGACCTGGCGACCGGTTTGTTCATGGGGTGCAGTCCCGGGGGAGGGTCCGTAGATCCCGCAGTCCTTCTGGGACGTAATCCGTTTCGACCAACTAACAGCCTGAAAGCCCGGTTCAATATGTGTTTCTGTGCCGTGTTCGTGCCGGTTATGTGTTATATGTTAACCCCTCTCAGGGGGGAATCTCCGGCCGTCACTGGCGGCCAAAGAGAAGGGTCCCATGTGAATGCATGGATATCGGTGAATGAATGTATTTGTTGTTAGCCTATCGATGGCACATACCCACACGGGGGAATGATGAGTGGCGGGACCATCGCGGAGCCTCTTATTTTTCTTTTTTTTTTGTTGCCGCGAAAACTCTTAAAGGGGCACTGAAGAAATCTCCATACAATTTTCGTAAGTAGTCAAAATTCATCCTGTGCCTCTTCCTGGCTACGCTGTCATTTGTCACGCGCCAGAACCGGCGTTTATGGTGGGAAGATGGCACTTACAGGTTCTTACACCTTGACTCCAATTCGCGACATTTACAGTTGCGTACAAAATGGCTCCACGATCATCATTTCGATGTCAACGGCGTTATATCCTAACCTCTAGTAACCGATCGTACAAAATTGTGGCGACAAACTTTTCTTTTTATTCTGGTTTGTTCCAATTTCCATCGCGTGAATCAAGAAAAAGGAAGAAAAAGGTGGTTTCCCCCCTGACAAGTTCCCGCTATTCCTGAAAAGCCAGAACATTGTTATACACTAAAACACTGTACCGCATACATTAGGACACTAATTCATTGGGAGGTGTACTGGGAGGAAGTAATATAAAAAGAAGAAATCGTCATTGTTACGCTGCGTGGACTACAAGAGCACATAATATATACCTGAGTTTTGGAATACAAATATTTCAAATAATTATGAACTTAAACTACAAACAAACAGAAAAACTTCAAGTAGGTTTATGTGCGAAACAAGCAGTAGGAGACCATATTTCTTAAACAAGGTACAACATCATAATGACATTTTGATAATTGTTATAAACAAAGCGAGACTTTTTAGACACGCTTTTTTTTTAAATCTATCGGAGCCTAGATGTTCTAGTAACAAATTTTCAACTGCCGTGCAACTTGCAAACAGATGTATAATAAGGCATGATAATTTCTGAAATCCTTAATTGTCTCGAGCTCTTGATAAGCTACAATACTTCCGATTTAAGCCGGTGACGGTGGAAAATACGTTCTGAAATTTGTATTTTTCAAGCTTAAAGGGAACCTAGCATGAGGTTCATTTTCGCGATTAAAGCGCCGCACTGGTCCCCTAGCGCCGCAATTATGCGGCAATGATTTTGAATAATAATAATTGGTTTTGGGGGAAAGGAAATGGCGCAGTATCTGTCTCATATATCGTTGGACACCGGAACCGCGCCGTAAGGGAAGGGATAAGAGAGGGAGTGAAAGAAGAAAGGAAGAATTAGGTACCGTAGTGGAGGGCTCCGGAATAATTTCGACCACCTGGGGATCTTTAACGTGCACTGACATCGCACAGCACACGGGCGCCTTAGCTTTTTTCCTCCATAAAAACGCAGCCGCCGCGGTCGGGTTCGAACCCGCACGACGGCGCCGCGGCACATGGATGGCGTTCACGCACTGTTCACGCGCGTTGCTCCCCTCTATTCGCGGCCGCCGCGGGCCCACTCAGATGCCCGACAGGTGGCGTGTGCGCCGATGATGTTCATCAATGGGCAGTGTTTGGAATAACTGAAGCAGTGCCACCGCTGCTGAAAAGCGCCTTCCCTGTGTCGTTGGCTTCGATGATGTGATAAATTCGCTTACCGACTTGTGTTGCTAGTAGGAACCCTAGGCAGGTGACAGCAATCGTATAATGCAGCTTAAACTTCGGCGCAGCACCTTAAGGCTCGAAAGTAGTCATAACAAAACAATAGGAATGACCTATGACTTGTTGCTACTGTTGTGGGCGCGCTTGCACTCACTGTAATATGTGCACTAAGTTTTCTAGTGCCGTGTCAGTGCGTACAGCTGCAAAGTGGTACACACCATTAGCCATATAAATTAGCGCTATTTCGTAGACACGCGGTAGCAAAGCGCCTCTTCAAATTAATGGCCCTCAACTTTGTGGACCTAGTTAGCGGTAAGAGAAAATATAGGAACTCAGGATATCGCTGCAGAACAGACATTCAGCTTTAACTGTGGAAGACGATCTTAACGTTCATACAATGAGCGATAATCTGAGAGCTATCATTATGGAGGAAAGATCGACGGGATACCGGCAAGCTATCTCAGGTGACGAAAGGTCTGATTAATAAACGCCAAAGCATTAGGGCGTCTAACCCTACAGACAAAACAGAACTAGCAGAGCTATTGAAGTTAATAAATAAGCACAAAGTAGCCGACATAGGGAAGTTTTGATATGGAGAGAATCGAGCATGATCTAAACAACAGAGGTGGCCATAAGGCGGTGAAGACGAAAATAGAAATAGGCAAAAGGTGGATGTTTGTGTGAAAACACAAGGAAGGTGATTACATTAGCAATATAGATAAGATACTTAAAGTAGCTGAAGAGTTGTGCACAAATCAATACTGTTGCCAATGTAATCAAAACGTTAATGACAGAGACAGCAGCGCACGGCAGTGCGTCATCCCCTCAGTAACGAAAGAGGAAGTAAAGAAAGCCTTAGGAGCCATGCAAAGGGGAAAAAGCAGCTGCTGAGGATCAGGTAACAGGAGATCTGTTGAAGGACGGAGGGGAGATTGTGCTAGAAAAACTATCCACCCTGTATACGCAATGTCTTATGACCTCGAGCGTACCAGAAGCTTGGAAGAACGCAAATATTAACTTAATTGATAAGAAAGAAGACGCCCAGCTCTTGCAAAATTAGACACATCAGCTTACCGTCCGTTGCCTAAAAGGTTACTAAGGTAATCGCTAATAGAGTGGGGCACCTTAGACATTGATCAAGCAAATGATCAGGCAGGCTTTCGTAAAGGATATTCCACAATAGATCATATTTACACTATCAGTCAAATGATAGAGAAATGCGCTGAATATAACTAACCACTATATATAGCCTTCTTTGATTACGAGAAAGCATTCGACTCAGTGGAAACCTCAGCAGTCACACAGGCAGTGAGGACTCAGGGCGTAGAAGAGCTTTCTGTCGAAATACTGGACGATATATATAGCAACTGCACAGCTACCATAGTCCTCCGTAGAGTCAGCAATAAAATTCCAATAAGAAAGGGCGTCAGGAAAGGAGACACGATCTCGCCAATGCTATTCACCGCCTGTTTATAGGAGGTATTCCGAGGCCATGGGAATTTGGAATAGTTGGGGATAAGAGTTAATGAAGAATACGTAAATAATGCGCGATTCGCTGATGACATTGACTTGATGAGTCACTCAGGAGGTGAACTGCGAATCATAATCAATGAGTTAGAAAGGCAGAGCAGAACGGTTGGTCTAAAAATTAACATGCAGAAAACAAAAGTAATGTTCAACAGTCTAGCAAGGGAACAGCAGTTCACAATTGGCAGCGAGGTGCTGGAAGTGGTAAAGGAAAACATGTACTTCGGGCAGGTAGTGAGAGCTGATCCGGATCATGAGTGGGAAATAATTAGAAGGATAAGAATGGGGTGGAGCGCATATGGCAGGTTCCCTGAGATCATGAACGCAGTTTACCAATATTCCTCCAGAAAAAAGTGTACAACAGCTGTATCTTACCGGTACTCACCTACTGGGCAGAAACGTGGAGGCTAACGAAAAAGGTGCAGCTTAATTCAAGGACGACGCAGCGAGCCACGGAAAGAAAAATTACGGAAGTAACGTTAGGAGACCGGAAGTGGGCAGAATGGTGAGAGAACAAATGCGGGTTTAAAACAACCTAGCTGAAATTAAGGGGAAGAAATGGGCTTGGGCAGGGCATGTAATTCTAAAGATAACCGTTGGTCCTTGAAGGTAACGGGTGATTCCAAGAGAAGGCAAGCGTAGCCGGAAGCGGCAGAAGGCTAGGTGGGCTGATGAGATTAGAAGTTTGCAGGCATATAGTTGACGCCACTGGCAAGGGACAGGGTTAATTGGAAAGACATGCGAGAGGTCTTTGCCCTGCAGTGGGTGTAGTCAGGCTGATGATGTTGATGACGATGACTTTGTTGACCACTCGTGGCTGCGCAATAGCGCTACTCGATCGAAGCACAGCTAAGCTGTGCCTGTAGGGGTTTGTGACGTTAACATCCCAAGACTGCACATAGAGTTCTTGTTAGTCCGAAACAATCAAATCTTGGAACACCTCATATGGTAAATACCCCGAGTACGTTATCCAGGAAGGTATGAGAAAAGAGGCTTGGCAAGCGCAGCAAAGGTTCGAAGGGCATCACTTTGAAGTATTGGCCGTACTCACATTGCAGCCGTGGTAAATCTTTCCAGTTTTGAGCTCCTGAGATTTATTAAAAAGAACCGACATCGCGAAATGCGTTTTTGTATTACGCGACAGCGTTAAAGGCCCCGCTCTCCAGAGATTCCGGTGTCGGCGTTGGCGTCGTCGGCGTCGTGAGCGAAAAAACACAAGCCTGCACCCGGCAGGTGGCGCCCACGGGGCAACCTAGGAGGCAGGTGGGCGACCGAGATGACGTGACCCTGCGGCGTCATCGCAACCTGCCCACCGCCTCAGGTGGCAGTTAAAGTAAATCATTGGTCGCTCAGGAGGAGCAAACTGGGCCGCACAAGGACCACCGCTGGGAGCACGTGCCATCGCAAGGCAGCGGAGCGTCGCTTAACCGAGCGAAACATAGTTATAGCCCATACTTTCGCCAAGCATACCATTTAGGTTCTATAATAGTTGCATACAGCGCTGGAAGGCATGCGGCTGGCATAGGCGGTCGATTTTTCGACACCGTTAGTGGACTGAACAATGGCAGCTCCAAGGCCGACATTATTGCTCGCGTCCGTATAAACTTCGGTGTCGCCACCATCGTTAAAATATGCCAGTACAGGCGGCGACTCCAGCCTGCGTCTTCAGTCCTCAGGCTGTTTCCTGTTCAATGCCCCACGAAAATGTTCGTCACCTCGCATCAAGTGCGTCAGAGCCCTGGCCAGCTTAGCAAAGTTTTGGATGGTAGGCCGGTACTGTACATACCAGCAGAGGCCCAGAAATATAGGCACCGCTCTTCATCCAGGGGGGGGGGGGGGTGTAAAGTCTGCGACTGCTCCAATTTTCTCTGGATCCAGGTAGAATTCTCTCGGCGCTGATGACGTGCCCAAGGAATTACAATTCAGTAAAGCCAATATCGCTTTTTGCGGTTTGAGTGAAATAGAAGCTGAGCGGACAGCCTCAAGTACTTCTCGGATGCGCTCCAGGTGCTCCGCGAACGTTGCTATAAAAATAATTACATCGTCGAGATATACAAGAAAAGTTTGCTATTTGAGGCCGGTGAGCACGGTAGCCATGATTGCCTGGAACCTTGCCGGCGCACAACAGGCCTCGAAGGGGAGCACGCGAAATTCGAAGAGACCGCCCGAATCTACAATGGTGGTTCTTTATTCTCAGTCCAACTCGTCAACTTCTATCGGACAATATCCGCCTCGCAGGTCCGTCGAGGAAAAGTACTTTGCTTGCCAAAGTCTGTCGAGTGTATATATCCTCTGTACGCGGCACCAGACACACATTTTTTTTTCATGCAATCAAGCTTCCTGTATCCGTCCCACAAGCGCAGCGTTCCATTCTGCTCTTGCACGAGAACTACCGGTGATTACCACAGGCTGTAGGATGATAACATTATGCTCTCGCTCACTGGGAGAGATGTGATAAGAATGCTGATGTACTGGGCGTGCACCATGAGATGTGATTATGCGGTGTTGAGTGATTGGCTTCTGACGTACTTTAGATGCCTGACCCGCACCACCTCCGCGCTCAGCCGCTAGGACGACGAAGCGGGCACAGTCGCGTGAGGCACGCTAGGGCTGGGGCAGGTTCTTGAGATTAAACGGGACCGCTGTGAGCTCCCCTTCAGCCCTTAGCGAAAACTAATGCGTTTGGAATATACTTCGGGATATTTATAATGTATTTTAAACATATGTTTGGCATACATGAATGCGATAAAAATGTGCCGAAAATAGGTTCCTGAAATTTCAAGCTTAGTAATTGAAATATACTCTTAAAATTTTACAAAAAGACGTCACTTAAAGCATGCTTCGAGCACATTTCAAGTAGGTGAAAAAATATGAAAGTGGTTGTAGCATCTTGTCAATATACTAAAAGTGTATATCCGTAAATATGAAATTAATGCATTCGAAGTACACGTCATTTAAAGCAAGTTTCGAGCACGTTTTAAGTAGGTGAAAAAATATGAATGCGGTTATAGCATCTTGTAATTATATTAAAAGTCTATTTCTGTAAATATTAAATTAATGCATTCGAAGTAACCGTCACTTAAAGTATGTTTCGCGCACGTTTCAGATGCGTGAAAAAATATGAATGGAAAACATGGAAACTGCGTTCAGCTGCCAGTCGTACCGCTGATGCAGAGCCCTCTCCACAACAGCCTCTGAGAAGACTTCGGTGACGGGGTTAGGGCCGTTGTACGATCGTTTCGGAGCGCCTTCCGCCTCGTCCGCTTCGGGAGCGGTCCGCCAGTTTTCGGCCGCCAGGCGGACGTGAGGCGGAAAGGTGTTGTACGATCACTTTGGCGCTTGCGAGCGAGGCGGATGGTCCCAGCATGCCGATTGGCGCGCCGGGCATATCCGTCTGTCCAATAGCCTTCTCCGGCTGGTGGCAACCTAGCCGGCGCGAGCGCACCGCCAGCATCGCTCCACGCGCCGAAACGGGCTCCCGCATCCCAAGGGGCAGATCGGTATGCGCCCGACTACCTTCTCCCTTGCCTCCTTTCCTGCCCCCCTCTCCAAACCCCGATATCCCTGCACACTGCGCTTCCACCCCCCCCCCCCCTTTTCCTACCTACTTCCCGTACAAGCGCCCCCCCCCCCCAAAAAATAACCTCTTTTCGTGGTCACGTGGTACTTTTTTCCGTTTTTTTCCAAGACGCACAAGACTGGCGACGCTGCTGTTGTCGCAGCAGAAAACACTGCGACGGCCGTGCAGCCAAGATCGTGTCAAGTCGCACACGCAGCAGTTTGCTATGTAGCAGAAACAACGTCGTGGGCTCGCCTCGGTCACGATCACTGCAGCCATCGCAACGGAAGCGAGACCAGCTGCACAGCTCCAAGTTCATTTCAACATTCGGAAAACGGCGGGCGTCGCGAGTTTTTCGCAGATGAACATATCGCTGACTTGACGGGAAAGCACTAGCACCGACCATAATCACTTTCACTACGCGGACACTTGTCGCTATGCTGTGAAACTTGCGCACGCACAGGAAAATAACTCGCAGCAGAAATTCAAAACGCTTGCCACAACCACAAACAGCTCGAAATAAACACTTCGTGACACCGCCATTGCACAGGTCATGCGTCGGATTGCAGAGCCGCAGCAGGAATTACCCACAAACACAAACAGCTCGAAATAAACACTTCGTGACACCGCCATTGCACAGGTCTTGCGTCGGTTTGCAGAGCCGCAGCAGGAATTACAAACGCATGCAAAAACCAAAAACAGCTCGAAATAAACACTTCGTGACACCGCCACTGCACAGGTTTGCATCGGTTTGAAGAGGCGCTCTGTCAACTCCGTCAACGTAGATGATTACAGAATTCAACTAGTGGAACTATCGCTCGCCACTGCTGAACGCGGCGAAGAAGTTTGCAGTCGCTCTGAACACTGGTAATATGAAGATGTGGCCAATATAACACGCTTCGCGACATCGCTGCCACTGCCCAGGCCGCGCTCCCCAGTTCAGTCGACGGATGGCCATCTTGCCGGGGCAGAGCAGAACCGAGGCGGAGGGAGGAGGGGCTCGGACGTCACTGACGTCACGGGAAAAGCAGCCAATAGCTGCAATCCGGTCTCCGGCCGGATGCGCTCGTCCGCCAGAAAGTTGAAGTTCACCAACTTTCCATCCGTTCGCCGAACGAGGCGGATCCGCCAGCTCCGCTCGCGAAGCGGACGAGGCGGAAGGCGCTCCGAAACGATCGTACAACGGCCCTTAGGCAGACTATGTACGAGGCCACAGAGCAGCTGCTCTTTCGCATCGCCCGTGAGATATCGCAGTTTTTTTCCTCAGTCACAGTCGGGTCCGCTAGTTTTGAGAGGAGCGTCCCATCTTCCACGTGAATCGTGACGTTCTCAATAGGCAGCTGGATTCAGGTGTTCAACGCAATCAGGGCCGTTCACGGCGATCGCTGCAGGTGAAAGTAATCGAAAGCTGGTGACAAAACTCCTGCCAGGTCGGAGGTGTCGCCTCGCAATTTCCATACCAGGTGCCGGCGGCGTCTTTCGAGCTAAAGCAGACTTTGCGGATCTTTACAGTTTGGTCCCAGTTAATTTTTGGTTCATTTCATTCCGGTTCGTCCTTTCCGCCTGTAACCCAGTTTTACGGTACCTCGCTGCAACACTCATTATGGATATTTCACTCGTATTTATTATATACCCAGAATTTTTAATTATCTGCCTGATTCGATAATTTCAGTTTCTTCGCTGTTACAATTAATGCACTTCTTAAAAACCCGTATGACAGTATCTTAAACTGTTTTCTTTGTTCTTGTTTGCTTTTGGTATCAAGGTTTATCTTTGTTTGCTTGTTGTGTCACGACTCTTTTTCAATATATTTGTCCTTCACCGACTGCCGGGTACCGCCCTACAAGCCTTCATGGCTTGGGCAGACCTGTCTTAAAGATTGTAAATACGTTTTCTGAAAATAAAGGTTTTATTATTATTATTATTATTATTATTATTATTATTATTATTATTATTATTATTATTATTATTATTATTATTATTATTATTATTATTATTATTATTATTATTACCAGCTGTATAAAAATTTATGTCGCATGTCCAAAAATGATTTATTACATTCCTGGAACTTCACATTTCTTAACTTCATTTCAATTTTAGAAGTTCAATCTTGATTCAGTCTTCCCACTTCTTTTTTTCTTCCCGCGCAAATACTTCATCGGCATCTCCACTGCACCTTGGCCAGTTCTCCCGCGTGGGTATACGCCATATTTACTCAGGTAAAGAAGATGTAAAAGAATAAGAAGAGGAAGAACGGAGAGGCGGAAGGCTGACTTTCGAATTCAACTGCGAGAGTTCCAGTCGGCCACTCCCGTAACGCGAGCTCGCCGAAAGTTGCCACTTTGTTTCTAAGGACATCACGGTGGTCGAACACTCCTTGAGAGAACAGGAGATCAAATACAACATGATCGAGGTCATTCCCAACAAGAGGGGCCGCAAGAGCACCTTCGTTCTGAACGTGTATCACCCCCCACGAGCAACCCAGGCCGATTTCTCTGACATACTTCAAGAGGCAGATCAGCTAGCTGTTTCGCATCAGCTTATCGCACTCGGTGACTTTAACGCCCCCCACAGGGAATGGGGTTACAAAACGAACTCGCTTCGTGGTCTGAGCGTGGTACGAGCTCGGGATGCCCTGGGCCTGGAAATACTTACTGATCCTTTATACCCAACCCGCGAAGGAAACAGGGTCACGCGCGATTCATGCCCTGACCTTACAATCGTCAAGAACATCCTTAACGGTACGTGGACAAATCTCGGAGAGAGCTTAGGTAGCGACCACTACATCGTAAGCACGTCTATCATCTCCGCAAACATTTGTCGCACCCTGGGAACAGCCAAAATCACGGACTGTACAAATACAGTGCACATCCCGTTCCGGAAGACCCCATTCAATCAATCAGTGAATGGAGTGAACAGATTCGGAAAGCACACAAGGAGGCCACCACCGAAGTACAATGCACACCCGATAATCCGGCGGTCGATCGTCACCTTCTGAAGTTGTGGCAGACCCGACGGACTCTGGTTCGCAGATGGAAACGAAAACTCCTCAATCGTCCCTTGAGACTCCGCATATCACAGATCACGGCAGAAGCACAAGAGTATGCACAGCACCTCTCTCAACAGAATTGGCAGGAATTTTGCGAGTCACTACGTGGCACGCAGGGGACCTCCCGCACCTGGGCGATCCTCCGCAGCCTCGTCGATCCGCAAACATCGCGGTCTGCCACTAACCGTACACTCAAGAAAATCGCCCATCTGTACCCCGGAGACGACGTGGCCCTCCTCACCGCCCTCAAAACCAAATACATCGGCGCCCCCCATCCTCCCAGCACAATCTCGTTCACGGGAGGCCCAAATGAGAGGCTGGACGCCCCCATCACCACTGCCGTGGTTTACGCCGCGGCTCGATCTGCCACACGCAACACGGCAGCTGGCGCGGACAAGATCACAAATGGGATGATTCGAAACCTGGGAAAGTCGCAGATCAAGGTCCTCACTACCTACATAAATGACACCCTATGGGAGGCGGGAGAACTCGCTGCAGAGTGGAAACACTCCGAAATCGTGACTATCCCAAAACTAGGCAAACCACCAAGCCTGGAAGCATTACGACCCATCTCACTCACCTCTTGCCTGGGCAAACTATATGAGCGCGTTATCCAGACCGCCTCCAAAACTACATAGAGGACAGCAGCCTCTTTCCACCCACTATGATCGGCTTCAGGAAAGGTCTTTCTACGCAAAACGCTTTCCTCCTTCTCAAGGAAGAAGTACTCAGTAACATCCCGAGAGGCGGCGAGCACCTAATTATGGCACTTGATCTGAAAGGCGCTTTTGACAACGTTTCTCACGACGCCATCTTGAAAGAGCTCAACGCCGTCGATTGCGGACCCAAGACCTTCAACTACATCAAAAACATTCTCAGCAATCGCACGGCCACGATTGGCATGGGAGATGTCCGCTCCGGCACAGAGCAGACACCCAACAAAGGCACTCCCCAAGGCTCTATCATCTCTCCTCTCCTCTTCAAAATAGCTATGATCGGCATGGAAAAAGCACTCGAGGCTATTGAAGGCATCGGCTATACTATCTACGCTGATGATATTACCATCTGGTACACATGGGGTTCCTTTACCAACAAAGAAAACACCCTACAAGAGGCAGTCAATTGCGTAGAAAGACAAGCAGCAAATTGCGGCCTCCGCTGCGCACCCGACAAATCCGAAATTATCCGCATTCAGGGCTATGCCTACAAATCTCCCGGCGACATCGAGGTTTACCTCGAAGGCACGAGAATAAAGGAAGTCCCTCTTATCCGCATCCTGGGCCTTTGGCTTCAGAGCGACAGGAAAGCCAACCACACGATGCAGCGTCTCCGGAAAACTGCCTTCCAGATCTCCCGCTTGATTCGGCGCATCACCCGCAACCGAAAAAGCATGAGAGAGGAGGATATAATTCGACTGATACAGGCTCTAGTTATGAGCCGCCTATCATACGGTCTCCCATTCCTACCACTTCTGGGGAATGAGCGAGACAAATCAGATGCCATCATCCGTACCGCCTACAAACATGCGTTAGGCCTCCCTATGTACACGGCCTACTGCCACCTCGAGGACCTGGGACTGACCGACACAATAGAAGTAATTCGAGAAGCCGTCCTAGCATCGCAAAAGGAACGCCTCCTCACCACCAAAGCTGGACGCGCAACCTTGGAAAGAGTGGGTTCCCCGGCTGACATACGCGCCTTCCAGGACAACCGAGACCTACCCTCAACTCTGCGAACTCGCGTGTATGTAGCTCCACTCCCGAAGAACATGCACTTGGACTCACAAAAGGGACGACGAAAGGCGCGAGTGGACTATCTGCGCCGCACACATCGACAGGCACAAAATGCTGTATACGTCGACGCAGCCATGTAATAATAATATTATTATTATTGTTATTATTATTACATGGCTGCGTCGACGTATACAGCATTTTCTGCCTGTCGATGTGTGCGGCGCAGATCCGATTCAACAAACGCGGTGGCGGTCGTCTTGGACACCAATCTCAAGGAAATCGCCAGCGCCTCCCCACGAAACTGCTCTCCCACAGTAGCAGAAACTGCTGTTATTGCCCTCGCAGGCCAGCACGGCCATGCTACGGGAAATGAGTTAAACATTATTAACGACTCCCAGTCCGCGTGTCGCCTCTTCCTCTCTGGCAGACTTCCACACTCTGTCGCTCCCATTATGACAACCCCACAAGTTCAAAATTCCACATGCAAGCACCAAATCACTTGGACTCCTGGGCACGAGGGGCTCGAGGGAAGAGAGGCCGCGGACTGTCTAGCTCGAGGATATACTAACCGAGGGACTAACCTCCCTGACCTCACCCCTCTCCCCTCTAAGTACGGCGAGCGCCTCCTCCTTCTCCGAACACAAAGACAAGTCTATCCCCCACCACACCGTAAGCTAACGGCGGCAGAGGCGAGGGAATGGCGAATACAGACGAACACCTTTCCTAACCTACACAAGTGCCACATCATCTTCCCCGACAGATATGACAGCATAGCCCCTGGTGTGACGGAATTCCAACAACATATCATGTAACGTGGGGCTACTCCGGTCCCTAGCCCCCCGAACTAGACAAACATCACTCCGAGAACAGTGGGAGTCTGCGCTGTTCAGCTCTGACTTGGCGAAGCAGCGAAAGCTGATATCCCAAGCAAGAGCAACTGCGGTGGATATTGGGGTACTGAAATAAGGACTCCACCAAAAATCTGTATTTTCGCCTCTCTATCCTACCTTTTTGGAACAAATGTTTTCTACTACTACTCCCGTGACGTCGCCATCACTGACTGAGGACGACGGCGGACTGGCCCTGGACGCAGGATACGGAGGTGACATGGTTGCTACCATCGTGCTGAAGACCACGACCTCGACTACCGCCCCGCCTACTTCTGTGACGTCGTCATCACTGACTGAAGACAATGGCGGCCTGGCCCTGGACGCAGGATGCGGAGGTATGGTTGCTACTGTCGTGCTGAAGACCACTACCTCGACTACCGCACCGCCTACTTCCGTGACGTCGCCATCACTTGCTGAGGATGGCGGCGGCCTCGCCCTGGACGAAGTATACGGAGGTGACGTGGTTGCTAATGTCTTGCTGAAGACCACGACCTCGACAACCGCCCCGCCTACTTCCGTGACGTCGCCATCACTTGCTGAGGACGGCGGCGGCCTCGCCCTGGACGAAGGATACGGAGGTGACATCGTTGCTACCATCGTGCTGAAGACCACGACCTCGACTACCGCCCCCGCCTACTTCTGTAACGTCGCCATCACTGGCTGAAGACAATGGCGGCCTGGCCCTGGACGCAGGATGCGGAGGTATGGTTGCTACTGTCGTGCTGAAGACCACTACCTCGACTACCGCACCGCCTACTTCCGTGACATCGCCATCACTTGCTGAGGACGACGGCGGCCTCGCCCTGGTCGAAAGATACAGAGGTGACGTGTTTGCTACCATCGTGCTAAAGACCACGACCTCGAATACCGCACCGCCTACTTATGCCATGTCGCCATCACTTGCTGAGGAAGACGGCGGCCTGGCTCTGGACGAAGGATACGGGGGTGACGTGGTTGCTACCATCGTGCTGAACACCATGACCTCGACTACCACCCCGCTTACTAACGTGACGTTGCCATCACTGGCTGAGGACGACGGCGGCCTGGTCCTGAACGAAGGGTCGGAGGTGTCGTGGCTGCTACCGTCGTGCTGAAGAACAGGGCTTCGCCAACCGTCCCGCCTACTCTCGTGACTTTGCATCGTTGTTTGAATTTCCGCAGCTCTGTATTAGCGTAAATTCATAATTGTATTCCAGGTGTTTGCATATTTGTATTTCTATTCAGTTATGCATTATACTGCGAAGCGTCTCCTCCGTGGTTGTCGCATATTTCCGTGAAAATTTGAACACAATAAAAATAAAACAAAAATAGCTATTTATATAACCCTGAGGCCTGTGAATATTAAAGTATATGGTATTTTTTTCATTCGTAGCTATTCACTTCTGTCATCGTTGCGTTCATAGATTTACAGTCCGGCTCTATGGTAGAAACGTTTGGAGACCCCTGATCTACATCACTGGGAGTCGGATCGCCAAAGCGGTTCACGGTTCTCAGTGCGCCATTGCTGCTTAGGAAACATGACTCAACGGCACTAGTTTCCCGCACAAGACATCGGCAGTCCTTAATTCTAAGGGCGGCTGAGAGCAATGGCTTCTTTATGCCATCTGTGACCCCGTTTGTCGCAAGGTAATTACGCTTCCACTTTCGCATGGTGAGCTGGCCCGATATGTTTCTCTTCGCCGAAGTGATTGGTGGTCCATGATATCTGGTCGTCGCTAGTACACCTGCCGCTGCTGTAGTCATGTGCTCGATTGTTCTTTTGATTCAATTGATTGCTCGTCGTCGTTGCTATGAGTTCGTGGCCAGTGGCCGCACCGTTAAGATAGCATGCCCGGCAGCGTTTACAGGAAAATGAGACGGTCACCATTGGCCTGAGAATGTGTAGCAGAGGAGGCGTGGCAAAAAGAAGGGAGTTCAGCATGTGACGTGGGCAGTACTCGGGTTTTCCATATAACCCGGTTATCAGTAAGCAATGCTGCGTAGAAGCCGCGCACAGGTTGTGAGAGACTCCGTAGGGGAAGACCCCGGATCAATTTCAGAAAGGCGTCTCTGCGGGCAAGAAATCATATTGTTCCTCATAGAGTAACAAAACCCGCCGCTAGACGGCGTCATCAATCGCAAAGACATGCCGCGATAATGAAACATAGGGTATTTGAGGGGGGGGGGGGGAGGGGGGGGGGGAGGTACAACAAGGATGAAGTACTAAGAGGTATTCGCAAAAAAAAATGGTGCCAGAGCTTATTTTCGTGAATGCGGTTCTGAGCTTAAGAGCAGAAGTTCACTCGGGGCTAGAGATATATCAGAGACGTATTGGAAGATTATCACCAAGTGCCACTACAAACGAGGCAGTACAGGGGGATATGGGCTGGGCACCTTTCGAAATACGGGAAGCTCAAAGTAAAATAATATATGAATAACGCCTGACGAAATTGGACGATAACAGGTGGGCAGCTAAGGTATTTAAACATCTATACGGAAAGAGCGTTGCCGCACAATGGCGGCAGAGAACTAGGTATATTGCCACAGTAGAATCCATCCTGTGGCGCCATAGCGCGGCCGAACTGTTTTAGCTGGGACTTGCCGTGCCTTGGGTATTCGAGGGGCTAGAGGTTTGCCATCTTCCTCGCCCGAGATTCCTCCTGTCTTAAACGCCCAGCGCGCCTAATTAAACCCGTTCTCTGTGCTTCAACCTTTTATCGGTGACATCTTTGGTGGAGCAGCTGGGTAGCGTCCCATGTACTCTGACTACGAAGACACTCTTGACCCCTGTTCCCAACGCGTGCACTCAACACCCGTCCACAAGGCGAGCCGCCGTCTGCGAGGCCTACCACCGCAGTTCTGCCAACTGACAGCGCCGGCAAGGGCCATGACATCCACCACGGCTAGCCAGACAACTCAGCACCGGGAATGCCCCGCCATTCGTCCTTAACGCACCTCGGTCGCCGCCACGGTTCCACGGGGACAGGTTCGAGGGCGTTGAAGACTGGTTGGCGAGCTTTGACCGAGTGGCGGGTTTCAATGAGTGGGACGGCGAGCGCAAATTGCGCAACGTCTACTTTGGGCTATACAGGACTCAGCCAGACGTGCTTTGAGAAACACAAAAGAAGGATCCATGACAAACAAAAATTTATTCCACAGCGAATTAAAAAGCACTGTCTGCACACACAAAAAAAAACTAGGCCTCGGCCTCGGTCTCTTCGAACTCTCCCTCATCATCAGCTGTGGCCTCCTGGTACTGTTGGTATTCGGACACCAGGTCGTTCATGTTGCACTCTGCCTCTGTGAACTCCAACTCGTCCATGCCCTCTCCGGTGTACCAGTGCAGAAAGGCCTTGCGGCGGAACATAGCTGCGAAAAAAATATATGTATCAAGCAGGCGTGGTCACACTACATTCAATACGTCGATCCACACAATAGGCACAAACGGGCTTTAATAAAACGATTTGCTTTTGAGAACCACCTTCAAATCAAAGACGTAGTTACCGGTAAACTGTTCGGAGATTCGCTTGAAAAGCTCTTGAATGGCTGTGCTGTTCCCAATGAAAGTAGCCGACATCTTCAGACCTCGAGGCGGTATGTCACAGACTGCAGTCTTGACGTTGTTCGGTATCCATTCGACGAACGAGCCAGAGTGCTTGTTCTGGATGTGTAGCATCTGGTCATCCACTTCCCGCATGCTCATTCGGCCTCTGAAGACTGCAGCCACTGTCAAGTAACGGCCGTGACGGGGGTCGCAAGCAGCCATCATGTTTTTGGCATCGAACATCTGTTGCGTCAGTTCCGGCACCGTCAGAGCCCGGTACTGGAGGCCGCCTCGGGAAGTGAGCGGAGCAAAGCCAGGCATAAAGAAGTGGAGGCGCGGGAAGGGCACCATGTTCACGGCCAATTTGCGAAGATCAGCATTCAGCTGTCCAGGAAACCTGAAATAGCAGTGAAGAGGCTTTAAAATGTGTACATAAATGCATACATAGGAGAATTCCGATTGCGTAAGTAGGCCGAGATATATATTCGCATATTATAAAAGTCATTAAGAGGTTGATGCTCGTGCAGCAACATAACCATATAAAATGGCTTGATGTTGCACAGCGGGTTTTTTTAGAATACTGCATGGAATATTGCGGTATTCCGGTATTCAGAAATTTCGTGCAAACGATTTGGATGTGCTCGAGACCTATCACAAAAAATTGCACTGATTTTCTGCCTGTTCGGAGTCTATAGAATACTGGTCGGCCAATTATTCAATTATCCCGACAACACTGCTCAATTTAGGAGCTACTTCAACTGACTTTAAAGCTGCTTACGAGGCGCGAATGTCTTGAACCAAATTGCCTTAGACCACAGTCGCAATTTCATTTAATTTTTTTCCTTGACTTTTCCAAAGCGTTCGAGCGGGTTTCGCACCAGAAATTTATATACAAACAAAAGGATTTAATTGGCGATGGTCCCGTCCCACAATGGATCAGCAGTTTTTTGTCTGAACGTTACCAATTTGTCCAATTCGACGGAAATACCTCCGACATTATTCCCGTTTTATCTGGTGTCCCCCAAGGATCTGTACTGGCGCCTATTTTATTTTTGCTATTTATTAATGATATAACTAACGAAAATTAAGTACAAATGAGACTGTTTGTAGACGATTGCGTTCTTTATCATAAAATTAAACTTCAGTCTGACCATATCAAACTAAATAGCGCTTTGCATGAAGTTTTTCAGTGGTGCCATGATTGGAGTATTGTCATTAACCAAGACAAGACTGTTTCTATGTCCATCACAAAGAAAAAAATTCCGCTTAAGTTCACTTATGGTTCTGAGCACTGCGCTACGAACTGTTAGGGAATACCGATATCTGGGCATCCTTATCTCATCCGACCTGAAGTGGACAACGGACGTTCAGTATGTAGCAAATAAGGCAATGAACAAACTGCTTTTCCTCAAAGGTGCCTTGGAAAACTCCCGAAATAAAGCTTCTGGCATACACTACACTTATCCGCCCGCTATTAGAATATGCTAACATTACACAGTTCCCTTATACAAGTACTACTGTAGCCGCACTGGAAAGTGAGCAGCGAAAAGCTGCGCGATTTATCTATAACCAGTAAAGACGCACAGATTCACCTACTGAACTTTTGCATCGCGCAGGACTTCAGCCTTTATCTATCCGATCGAAACTGCACCGCTTGAAATTCTTCTAGTTTCCTCTGCACAATTCACTTAAGCTTAACTCTGAAGACTTCGTCAATATAAGCCACTCCAGAATCACCCGCCGTAAACATCCTGTCACACGTGATGATTTTTTTTTTTTGTTGCAATAACACATTCTATTTTTCTTTTTTTCCGCGAGAAGTGCGCGAATGGAATGCACTTTACGCTTCAAATTGTAATGCAGCCAACAGTCCTCAAATTTTTGGAGCTTGCCGAGCTGTGTATATTGCCACAAAACTGACTAAATATTGTTAAAATGTTTGTGATATAAACTTTGTTCTGCATAACTGTTTACCTCGAATTTGTTAGTTCTTGTCTTGCTTTAACTAGACCCATCCTTTTCATTGTACAACTGCTTACTGTTCTATAAATGTTTTATCTGGAAGCTATGCATTTTTTGAAGTCCGCTCACCCCTGTAAAAACCCCGCTTGGCGTTGACAGTATATCGAAATAAAATAAAAATAAAAAATAAAATATAGATTATGACAAAGTGCAGTTTGAGCCATTTAAATTAATAAGAAAAGAACCACACCGGCACCACTACTGTATCGCGGGTATCAGTTAAAACGGCAAAAATAAGATGCGAAGCCATTCAGGCAACTGCGGATGCCTTCACGCGGCTGATGGGCGCCAACGCGGTCGCTCAACAACATAGCTAAGTTCCCCCCTTAGCATCGAGGGGATCCAGCCTAGTTCGTCCACTTCCTGCATATATACGGCGTCTTTTAGAAAAATTCGCACCTTACGCGACAACCTGCCTTGTAGTCGTTGCTGCAAACCTTCGAAAATAAATGGCAAGCCCCTCACGATGTGTGAACCGTATGTCTCCTCGCATTATGCGCACGCGCTCTGCCACGCTGCTTTCTGAAAAAAAAAAATACTGTTCGACAACGATGCAGAACTCTTGCTGAAAACCCAACAGAATTTAGTGTAAGTGAATTATCAAGCAGATTTCTCGAATTCATTTGGAATGGACCAGCATAGTCCCTTCCAACCGTCGACATCCGATGAGATGACTGCGGCAACTTCATTGACCCTCTGCCCTGTAGCGTAGTACCCCATGGCAACGAAGTTAATAGTCGGAAAGACCCTTCTACGATTATAACTCCATGAATTGTAATCATAGGCATAGATACTGGATTTACGGCAGACCTTGCTAAAGTAATCTTGTACTACAATAATACCAGCCACGGTACGACAACTGCCTGCCGTCCACAGGCCAGCATACTGACGCAACGCTTACAACATAATCGTCAGCATGCTAGCCTTCTACGCTGACACTGAAGCACCTGTATAGATCTGTGCAGGTGTGCAAGATATGTAACACCATCGTGCTGCCCTTCGCCACGCGGAGTGATCGTACGGATGTAACGCTGCCAGGTTCCCGGTCATGCCGTAGTTTTCCTACTAGAAATTTGGTTATTTTACTGTCCAAAAAACAACTCGCTTTTCGGAGAATCTGCGTGCTTGCTAGCCTGACTACCGCCTCGCGGAGAACTGTAGTGAAGGGGTGTGCGCCTGTCCTGAGACATGCACGACTTACATAGTTGTCCCCATAACAGACTCTGGGTCTGTACACCTATGCAGCGGTTTGTTTTCGAATTTTGGACCGATGATAATATTGCGCTTGTGCTGCCGCAATGGCACAGTGGTTATGGCGCTCGGCTGCTGGGACGAAAGACGCGGATCTGATCCCGGCCGCGGAAGTCGAATTTCGACGGAGGCGAAATTCTGGAGGCCCGTGTGCTGCGCGATGTCAGTGCACGTCAAAGAACCCCAGGTGGTCGAAATTTCCGGAACCCTTCACTACGGCGTCTCTCGTAGCCTGAGTTGTTTTGGGACGTTAAACCCTCATTAACCAAACCAAACCATATTGCGCTTGTATACACGCGGAAGCTGAGCACTCACCGAAGGCATGTGGTCACACCAGACATAGTTGCGGAGACCAAGTGGTTGAGGTCTCCGTACGTTGGAGTAGTGAGCTTCAGCGTCCGGAAGCAGATGTCATAGAGCGCCTCGTTGTCGATGCAGAAGGTCTCGTCGGTGTTCTCCACAAGCTGATGCACAGAAAGGGTAGCATTGTAGGGCTCGACGACGGTGTCCGAAACCTACAGAAAACGGCAGAAGAACCGCGATTACCAGGTGCAGGCAAGCAATAATTCAAACTCTACGAAAACAAAAAGCAAAAAGATAACACATTTGATGTAAAGCTTCGGTCACCGTTACCGTGAACACGCGAGCGAATTCTGTTCGATGTTATTCTTATACTTTCTTGCGCGATTCGAGCGATCTTCACCGCTGTTAAGAAAACGAAAGTAGCACATGACGCGATACAACAACACGCGCCGCGAAAGCGTGTAAATGACGTGGTGCACAGGAAGGACATGAACCCCTGTTCGTGTTGACGCCGATCAGCGCTGTAGCACAACGACGACTAAATTTGTTCTGATGGGTATTGTCACACACCTTAGGAGAGGGCACTACACTGTAGGTGTTCATGATGCGATCGGGGTACTCTTCACGGATCTTCGAGATGAGCAGTGTGCCCATGCCAGATCCAGTACCTCCGCCCAGGGAGTGGGTCAGCTGGAATCCCTGCAGGCAGTCGCAGGACTCCGCTTCCTTGCGCACGACGTCGAGCACCGAGTCCACCAGTTCGGCCCCCTCGGTGTAGTGGCCCTTAGCCCAGTTGTTGCCCGCACCTCCCTGACCTGAACGGGGAACATTGTCAGAGGCGTACACTCGTGCAAACTCTATTATGAAGGAAATCAGTACTAGAATATGCAATTAAGGAAAGCCATGCACTGGGCGAAATGCACACAGCAGCCTGGAACGCGGAAATAACTAGACTTATGCTTTGTGGTGGACGTAGTGAGTAGAGGGATAAGCAACGCACAACACAGTTGAAGTTAACAGTTTGCGCAAGTTTACGATAATGTGGCGTGTGAAAGAGGTTGAAAATATATGTTCACGTCTGCAAACAATTCAACAAATCATGGCTTGTATTGTACTCGGCTACAGAACCCAATCTCTCCAGCGAGTCACTATGTAAACGGGTGGCAAATGACATGAACACCGGGGCGGGAGAACCGCCTCCTGTAATCATATCCTGTATTATATCTGTCTCTAATCTTTTGTTTTATGCCGGATTGTCCCCGCAGAGGGCCACCTCCCTTCCTTGTGTAATGCGCCACCTATCCGTTCTGCTGAGTGATGTGATGTTGTGTCAAAGGCGGATGGAAGCTTTTCTAGCGATTGCTACGCTAGGGTATAGCCGGCCCATTTCGGGTAAGCATGTCTAGTCACTATTGCTAATGAGCCACTAGTTGCACCGAGCCATAGGTGTTCCGCCGCTGCGCCGCTCCGCACCTTTCCTAAAAATTCGATTTTCAAGTTGCTCTTTCTGTTTTTCTTCTTTCCATCCCTCCTTTATCCCTTCCATTATGGGCCGGTTCTAGTGTCCACCGAGACATATGAGACAGTTACTGCGCCATTTCTTTTATTTATTTTTTTTATTTATCAATACTGCAATCCCCTCTGGGGATTTTAGCAGGGTGGGATACAATAAATACATAATGAAAACAATAACACAGACAAAGCATATAATACAAATTAGATCCATGGAGCGTATAAACAGTTAAAGACAACACATTTCTAAACAATACCTGAAATAAATGCCGTAGTGATGATTTTGAAATTTGATCATTGGTTAGTAGATTCCATTCAGTTACAGTTCGGGGAAAGAAAGAATACTTAAAACAGTTATTATGGGTGCTAAAGGCGGTTATTGTGCGACTGTGTCTCTGCCTTGTAGAATACCCAGATGAAAAACTAATTATTCCCGTGAGGTCGGTTTTATAATGACCGTTAATAAGTTGAAAGAGGAATTTTAGTCGTGATACACGGTTTCTTTGCGTTAATGGTGGCAGGTTTGCTTTCATTAGTAGTTCGGTTACTGATGTACGTCCA
Organism: Amblyomma americanum; assembly: GCF_052857255.1. Taxonomy (NCBI): domain Eukaryota; kingdom Metazoa; phylum Arthropoda; class Arachnida; order Ixodida; family Ixodidae; genus Amblyomma; species Amblyomma americanum. The sequence goes on from NC_135503.1 coordinate 91,703,580, forward strand.
AAGCTATTATATATGAAGCGAACTGCTTTTCTTTGCACCATTTCCATCTTGGTGATGTTAGTCTTGGTGAAAGGGTCCCAAATTACACATGCATAGTCTAGTATCGGCAGAATTACACTTTTGTATGCGAGCAGACGGACAGAAGGGGTGGAAAGTCTCAAAGCCCTCCTCAAGAATAATAATTTGCGGTTAGCATTAGCTACTACATATTCAAGGTGCTTAGTCCAAGTGAGATCATTAGTGATCCAGAGTCCTAGATACTTGTAGTGTGTTACTTCGGAGAGAAAAATGTCGTTAGTAGCATATGGATATTTAAGTTTGTGTTTCTTGCGTGTAATGGTCATAAAAACAGTTTCTTGAAAATTAATTGACATTTGCCAAGATATGCACCAGGCAACAACTTGTCCTAAGGCATTGTTCAGCAGTTCCTGGTCAGCGGCATTCTCTATTTCCGAGTACAATACACAGTCGTCAGCATAAAGTTTAACCTTAACGGGAATACCATGCAGTACATCATTAATAAACAAAAGAAACAAAAGAGGCCCAAGCACCGAGCCCTGCGGGACGCCAGAGCCAACTGAAAGTCGTTCTGAATGGTGGTCATTAAAAACCACAAATTGTTCTCTGTTTTTAAGATAAGCCGCAAGCCAATTAATTAGTTGAGAATTTTTCAGTATTGCGCCTAATTTGTGAAGTAACTTTTTATGAGACACCTTGTCGAAAGCCTTTGAAAAATCCATAAAAACAGCGTCTATTTGTTTCCCATTGTTAATTGCTTCAGCAAAGTCATGCACTGTTAGAACCAATTGGGTATTTGTAGAGTAGCCTTTTCGAAAACCATGTTGATGCTTCGTAAGTATATTATGTTTCTCCAAGAACTCTGAGATATGATTATGAATTATGTGTTCCAAAAGTTTACATACCGTAGATGTTAAAGAAATTGGGCGGTAATTTTGAATGCACTGTTTTTTTCCTGCCTTATGTAGTGGTTTCACTGTGGCAGTCCTCCAGTCGCTCGGCACTTGTCCCTCGCACAATTATCTCGTGAACAGAACGTGCAGGTATTTTGAGGTCCATTCTGCATACCGCTTTAAAAATGTGTTTGGAATGTTGTCCGGACCGCAAGACTTTTTAATGTCCAGATTTAAAAGCATGTTTAGTATTCCTGTTTCACTTATTTTAACATCGGGTATAGGTGACGTAGGTAATTCGAAAGACGGCATTACGCCATTATCTTTAGTAAAGACGGACTTAAAATGTTTATTAAATGCATTTGCTATTTCCTTGTCATCGCACACATCTTTACCATCAACATGAAACACATCACATTCCTTGGAAGTCGGAGAAATAGAACGCCAAAACTTTTCTGGAGCTGTAGTTATGAAACTGGGCAGTGATTCACCATAGTAGCGTTGTTTATCGGCATATACTTTATTTTTAAGGCGGGAGGAAATTTCGTCAATCTTGTTTTTGACCGCCTGTGCAGCATGGATTTTCAATCTTTTCTTAAGACGCTTCAATTGCCTTTGGAGTCGTAACGTCTCACGGGAGATCCAGGGGTTCCTGCCGTTTTTCTTTTTAGTTATCAGCGGGACAAAACGGTCAATGCACTCTTTTACTAATTTTTTAAACCTGCACCAAAGCGAATGCACATCATCTGTGCTATCTGAAAAGGCATCGAAGTTAAGCGAAAGTATGTCAATGATTGATACATCATCGGCTCGAGAAAAGTTTGAGTAAGATGGATATTTAGGCTTGCTATCCAAGACGGCACCAGCAATGGTGAGTAGGACAGCTTCGTGGTCTGAAATTCCAGGTACTATTTTGTAATTTGTGTCTGCGCCTATTGATCCGCTGACAAAAAAATAGGTCAAGGACTGACAGAGAACTGCCCTGAATTCTTGTGCTTTGTTCCACAATCTGCAATAAATCAAAGGAAAAAGCAATGTCCAACATTGCTTCACCTAAAGCGTCATGTTTTTCAAGTGAGAACGTCGACCAGTCTATATTAGGTAAATTAAAATCACCTGACAATATAATACGATCACCAAGTTTGACATTCGTGTACAAATATTGTTTGAGATCGTCTAGAACGGAAACGGTAGAACTAGGGGGCCTATACATTGCTGCAATAACATATCTAACATTTCCATAGTATGTTTTACAAAAAATACGCTCTACATTGGGTATATCAGACATTGGGAAAATTCGCAAGGTTGACTTAAAGAGTATGCTAACGCCTCCACCTCTACCATCACGGTCTTTTCTGTACGAACTGTAGCCAGTGGGTACAAACTCACTGTCAAATACTGTGTCGTTAAGCCAAGTCTCAGTCAAAACCGCAATTTCTGGATCGTGCAAAAGCAGAAGAGCCTCCAACTCAGCAGTCTTGTTTAGAACACTCCTACAATTAACATTTAATATTTTCAGGGTCCGAGGTTTATTGGTGAGAAGTCAGTTTGATTTCTTTCTAAGCCTGAAGCGAGAACCTTTCGCTTCGTCCCAACCAAATAGGACGTTATCAACGCTTAGTTTATCGAATAATAACTTTGCTTTGGCTCCTTCGTCTCTCTCTTCTTTACAGCTTTTCCATAACTGTTTACGTATTTCTCGAACTCGTTTTGAATAATCCTCAGCTATTGATATGCCGGAGTCTTTGAGCTTGTGACATGATTGTAATATGGACATTTTTTCACGGAAATCGAGCAGTTTTAAAATGACAGGTCGCACCTTGCTTGCTTCCTTTTTACCCATTCTATGGCATCTTTCGACGCCACTTACCGTTAAACCCAGCTTTTCCTGAAAAACGCCGTTTGTTACTTTCTCTTCCAGTTCATGGTTAGACTCAATGCTGTCCTCCTCTATACCGTAAATGATAAGGTTATTTCTTCTACCTCTGTTTTCTAAGTCATCCATCTGGTTTCTAACTAAAGTAAGCTGCCCCTGAAGTTCTGATATGGTAGATTCCATATCTTTCACCTTCGTGGCTAAGACATTTAGGCCGGATAACTGTCTCTCAATACCGTCAATCCGCTCAGTTAAAGAGGAAAGCTTGTCTTCTATCTTGTTTTGTGATGCCTGTAGGCCCTCCATTGTTGAAGTAATCTTACCCTGGCCTGCTAGTAACTCCGATAGCATCTCTTTTTCAGTTGGACCAGGATTTGCTTCAATATCGCCACAAGACAACAGATCTTTCGATAATGTAATAACACAAGACAGAAAGCACTCAACGCTCAGTGGGCAGGGCAGCAGCACCAAAACCAAACAAAACAAGTGAGCCGCCGGCGCTCATTTGGTTCATTGGTGTTTACAACGTAGAAGCCGTTCATTTTTACGAAAGGAAACGCGCACAAGTGGCTCCCTGGGTCAGTGGACACCTCACTTTCGCTTTCTTGTAACGTGGCGGTGGCATCCAAGTGCAAAAACTTAGTTTGGATTAGTTCAGTTAATCCAGGGTATACAAAGCGAAAGGTGTCGGAGTTCACTGTGTTCTTCGGCGTTGACAATTTTCAAGACGGCATTGGCTTTGAACAAAGGAAGGGCGCATAACTGGCTGCCTGGGTATGCGGACGCCGCATTCGTGCTTTGACGCATGTGGCAGTGGTTAGAGAGAGATGTGGCCTGAATGCAATAGTGCTGACAGCGTTGTGTCTGACATGAGGCAGTGAAGCAATGGCTAGGCCGCAGCGTTCGTTTGGTTATCAATATCTCGCGATCAACCATTAATTCCATGCCACCTCCCAGGGTGACAAGGAGGGCGCGCTGCCTATACACTGTGGGGAACGCAATCAAAGCAGTCTTTTGCAGTAGACACCAACGCCACGTACATGAAAGCGAGATTTAGGTCTCCACTAACCCACGGAGCCGGTTGTGCGCCGCGGTGGCTCAGGGGTTAGGGCGCTCGGCTACCGATCCGGAGCTCTGGAGCACTAGGGCATATAATCAGGCTTGCGATGATTATATGCCCACTAGATGCATGCGAATGTCCGGACCCCGTAGAGTGTCTGTTACGGGTCCAAATGGACTTATTTTTGGAAATGTGGCGAAGAGTTTGAAGGATGCATCCCTCCCGCCATCGGTTGGCCCGGTATTGCACTATCTCCGGGATAAGCCTTGTCTTTAGCGCGTCTTTACTATCCTGTCTTTCTATACCATCTTTCAACTCTCCTACTATCTGCACGTGGTTACGATTGTGGCTCGGCTAGAGCCAGTGAGCAGGCCTGTGCGCTTTCATTTTCTTTCTTCCTGGCAACAACAGACAGACAGACAGACAGATCCGGAGCTCCTGGTTTAAACCCGACCGCGGCGGCTGCGTTTTTATGGTAGAAAAACGCTAAGGCGTCCGTGTGCTGTGCGAGGTCAGTGCAAGTTAAAGATCCCCAGGAGGTCGAAATTATTCCGTAGCCCTCCACTACGGCACCTTTTTCTTCATTTCTTCTTTCACTCCCTCGTTTATTCCTTCCCTTACGACGCTGTTCAGGTCTCCAACGATATACGAGACGGATACTGCGCTATTTTCTTTCCCAAAAACCAATTATTATTTTATTATTACGCCTATCCTTTCGTGAAAATGAACGGCCTTTTCAAAGTGGTCAACGCCAATGAACTATGAACACCGTCGGCTGACTAGTTTTGTTTGGTTTATGAGGAAAGGAATTGGCTCAGTATCCGTCTCGCATATCTCGGTGGACACCCGAACCGCGCCGTAAAGGAAGGGGTAAAGGAGACAGGGAAAGAAGAAAGAGAAAACTCAAAATTGAAAGTTGGATTTTGAGGAAAGGCGTGGCACTGCGCAGCGGCGCAACACATGTGGCTCGGTGCTACTAGTGGCGCAAGCACAGTAGTGACTAGGGAGCGAAAGAGAGAGAGAAATATACGCGGTGTGGCGCGCGTTCTGGCGTTATGTGCTTCCTCGGAGCCCCGCCACGGCGAAATCGCAAGTTTGCGGCCAGTAAAGCTTTCGTTTTAAAACCCCCTTTGATTGTCTTCCGCACTTTGTAAATGCAGCGCGTCCACCCTGCCTCTGTCTCAGGTGGCAGTAGATGATCGCGAGAGGCTGATCGCCCAATGAACGCTGCGGCCTATTGCTGCAGTGCCGCGTGTCTACCACGAAGTTTTCAGTGCTAGTGTATGCAGCCCACTTCTCCACCATCGTCATGTACCTCGAAGGGCAAGCGAAGCCTCCACTGACCCGGGGAGCCAGTTTACGCACTTCCTTAAGCGTCTATAACGGTGTCCACGCCAATGAACACATTGAACGCAGACAGCTGCCCCGCCGCGGTGGCTCAGTGGTTAGGGCGCTCGACTACTGATCCGGAGTTCCCGGGTTCGAACCCGACCGCGGCGGCTGCGTTTTTATGGAGGAAAAACGTTAAGGCGCCCGTGTGCTGTGCGATGTCAGTGCACGTTAAAGATCCCCAGGTGGTCGAAATTATTCCGGAGCCCTCCACTACGGCACCTCTCTCTTCCTTTCTTCTTTCACTCCCTCCTTTATCCCTTCCCTTACGGCGCGGTTCAGGTGTCCAATGATATATGAGACAGATACTGCGCCATTTCCTTTCCCCAAAAACCAATTATTTAATTATTATTAGACAGCTTTTGCATTGTATATCCTCGATTAATGGAGCTAGCAATAATTGGTTTTTGGGGAAAGGAAATGGCGCAGTATCTGTCTCATATATCGGCGGACACCTGAACTGCGCCGTAAGGGAAGGTATAAAGGCAGGAGTGAAAGAAGAAAGGAAGAAAGAGGTGCCGTGATGGAGGGCTCCGGAATAATTTCGATCACCTGGGGATCTTTAACGTGCACTGACATCGCAAAGCGGCAGTGCGAGAAAAAAGAGAGGCTTCCTTCATGACTTTCAAGGATTGGCTACAAGTGCTACTTAATGAGTTACCAGTAAATCTGGAAAAAATAACATGTTCCATAGCTGTACATATATACAAGCTATCCTCAATTTGTTTACCTCAATACCGCACCTGTGGCCTAGTGGTTTGAGCAACCGCCTCGCATGCGGTGCCAGGGTTTGGTCCCCAGTGCCGCTGGGTACCCACCAGTGATATAATAGGCACAATCTTCCCCTTGCCTGATGCTCAGATTTTTTAGAGTGAAATGCTTCGAAAATCGGTCTCTGACCCCATCTTACGTTTTATTTTCATTTTATTTTTGAAATGGCGCATGTGTTGCCTCTGTCGTTGTATGCTCTTTTCACGGCGCACTATATTCTTGATGAACCTCCAAGCTTGCGTCTCAATCTTGGTGGACTAGGTTTCGCAAGGAATTGATCAGAATGCCCATAGATCAAACTCGAAGTACTTGATTCCGTGGCTGTATTAAACTGACTGCCACTCGGACTGGATTATAATCAGCGAGGATTCGCAGTGCGTACAGAGATGTGCATACAAATTTAGCCAGTTGTGCGCTTTTATGATTAGTCTATACTGTGCGCTCTTGTGGGTGTGTTTATGTAGTAGGTTTTAAGCCGAGCAGCCCCTTACCGAACACAAAGTTGTCCGGCCGGAAGAGTTGTCCAAAGGGTCCCGAGCGGACGGCGTCCATGGTTCCCGGCTCCAGGTCAACCAGGATGGCCCGAGGCACGTATTTACCTCCTCAAACAAAAAACAAATATCACTTAGGGGCAACAAACATACCGTACAGTTATTAAAAGTACCTGCGTCACAACAAAGCCAGTTAAAGAAGCAATGAAAATAGAGCGCGCCAACTGAAGATGTCATAGCAAATTAAAAGCGGCACTACTAGGACCTTGCGCCACCTCACGGTTTTTAAAATGCAGATCCAATTATGTTTAATCAAAGATATCAATAACTTTCAGCAGAAAAACAGAAGGTGAAATGTTGATAGATAATTTGAGATGGATGAATAAGATGTTTCTACATTAACGTCCTGTTGCAACTCCTGTTGCGATTCTGTTCCGTATTAAGAAACTTACAGTGTAGTATATGGGATTAACTTTCCGAATACTGTACATGGGCTGTGATCAACGCAGTAGTGCAGGCCTCTGGATAAATTTTCACCACCTGGGATTGATTTACGCGCAATAAGATCGCAGAACACACGGCTCTTTAGAATCTCGCCTCCATAGAAATGCGTCTACCGAATCATGGATTTCATGATCGAGCCCCTTCCAAATGAAGCACAGCGGTGGTAATATTAGCAAACATAGAGTTAAAAACGCCTTACAAACTCACTGCAGCAAGAGGAAACGTTGGAGAGGGGAGACTTACTATGTCCTCGTCAAACCTGACGAGGGAATTCAGAACTCGGGTTCGAACCCGACCGCGGCGGTTGCGTTTTTATGGAGGCAAAACGCTAAGGCGCCTGTGTACTGTGCGATATCATTGCACGTTAAAGATCAACAGGTGGTCGAAATTCTTCCGGAGCCCTCTACTACGGCACCTCTCTCTTCCTTTCTTCTTTCACTCCCTCCTTTATCCCTTCCCTTACGGCGCGGTTCAGGTGTCCGCCGATATATGAGACACACTGCGCCATTTCCTTTCCCCAAAAACCAATTATTATTATTCAGAACTCATTCTCGTTGTTAACATTCATTGCCTATGAGAAAAAAAGCCTTTGATAAAGATCCTTCAAACTAATCCCTGCGGGAATTCTGGCAATGCAACCTGAAAAGCTGCAATGGCCTAACATAACATGCCGCAAGCAGAAGAGGCCACTAGACGTTGCACTGTGATCTAACTAAAAATGCGCGATAGGTTGTACAATTTAAAGCTCAAACATCAAAGGCCTGCCGTTGAAGAAGCTCCATTGAGAATCCAGATAAGAGCTTAACACCACAAACAGCGCTGTTAAGACAGGAGCGAGAATATGAGACACCCATACACACAGCATTCGGTTTTGTCTTTCGCTTGCTGTTTTTGTTGAAGTCATCTGCCAACCAGCCCGGCAAATTTCCGTAATGCTTAGCAGCGCGAAACAGCCGCAAGGCAAGTTCAACGCGACGGGCAAGCTTCAAAGTGAAATTATCAACCGAAATACTGCAAGACGCGTACCGGAGGCCTCATTGTAGTAGACATTGATGCGCTCCAACTGGAGGTCCAAATCGCCATGGTACGCCCCGCTTGGATCGATGCCGTGCTCATCAGAAATCACTTCCCAAAACTGAAGACGGGAAAAGATACCAGTAATTAATCAGAGTGGCGTCACATCGCGCAGAGGCGACAGTCAAAGCATATTTACAGGCTGGAATTCACAGCGAAAGCAACATAACTGCTACAGTTACACTTGTCAACTGGTGTTTGTAGTCAACTCGTCATCTTCCATCGATTCCCACACATCATGTGTTTTGCTGATGGCGGAAAGCCGGCAGGACCTAAGACCACTTGAGGCCTTTGAATTACGTCATACGCAAAAACTAGGTCATACGAAAAAAAATTCCGGCAAAGAATCTTCGCCGATCGCTTTGCGGCAGTCATTTGCCATGACACTTCCATGTCACCTCTCCGCCGAGACCGATTGCCTGGAATTTTCTTACAACCGGGAATAACGTCTGAGCTATATGACATAAAACAACAAAAATATTATAACGCTCTCAAAGTGCGAGCAGTAATTAAAAGGTCAGAGCGAGAACAGCGGTCAGGAATAAGAGATTCGATGCGCATTAGGGCACATTATTGTCCCACGCAAAGAGGCCACAACAAAGAACGAAAGCAGTACGTCTGCTAAAAGCCGCGACTGCTTCACAGGTAATTACTTTCGCCCGTATCCTGAAACGAGATTCTATAACGCGGCGTTTAGGACGAAACGTAATCGCCAACGTAAAACGCGCCGGGACAGGCACTGGGACCGAATGGCTATCGCGATCCTTTGAGCCGTGAAATAACCCACAAGGTGGTAGAGGTGGCTTACCTTCGCCCCAATCTGGTTGCCACACTGGCCTGTCTGGATGTGTACTATCTCGCGCATGTTTGATGCCACTCCGAGACTCGGCTGTCAAGATGCCGACTGGCTGCCCGGGTCAAGGGTCCACTTATTCGTTGCCTTGCGCCGCATCAACGCTCACTTCTTCCTCAACAGTACATGCTCCTATGTGTACGCGTGTCAACTCAATAACTCCTAAGAAAGTGCCACAGCCTGTTGCTGCCATAGTAAATGCGTTTCTGAGCTCATATATAAGACCTTCAGTTCACGTACCGGATGCCGTGCAAAGGATATGCGCCGTACAACGCGTACTATTTCTCGTTTCGGAAGGCATCCGACCGAACGGGGTTCTCTCAACTGGCTGCAGGGGCAAACTCGGCTTCTTCTGCTTTCTTTTCTCGGTGCTCGAAATTAGTTTCACTCGAAGGAACCCCGCGTGCATTCTTGAGCATCTTTTTCCATTTTTGTAACTTTTCGACTCGTGCACGTGCGGTCGGTTCTAAAATTTGAATCAAACCGAAAGATTGCAAGACTTTGATTCATCATCATCAGCAGCAGCAGCAGCAGCAGCAGCAGCAGCAGCAGCAGCAGCAGCAGCCTGACTGGAGCCCCCAGAGGTTGGAGACCTTAGTCCATGGCCTCATTAGCTTTTCCAATCGGGTTTGCCTCGTCGATCAGTCTGCGCTGGTCATCCTGGTGTGTGCTCTCGTAACAGCGGCTTCCCATTAGGAGGGAGGGGTTGGGTGTGGGTATGGGAGGTTGGGTTGGGGGTTTAGGTGGGTCATTATCATCATCGTCGTCATCAGCCTGACTACGCCCACTGCAAGGCAAAGGCTTCTCCCATGCCTCTCCAATTATCCCTGTCCTTTGCCAGCTGCTCCCACCTTATGCCTGCAAACTTAATCTCATTCGCCCACCTAACCTTCTGCCAAACGTTGCCAGGTTGAGACTGGGTGGTTATGTGCCAATATATGCCTGGTGAACTGCAAGCTATTTACACAGAAAATTTGCGCAGAATTTGTTCATTCTGGCAGTGATTTTACTAGGTATAATGTTCGATACTTTTGATGGATCATGGAATGCTTTAGTAAATGTGGATTCACAATACGGGCCTCCTGCCGTTCCTTGGTCCGGGCGGCGTTCTGCTTTCGGTGCGTTAGGTATGCACACTGCCCGCAGAAAATTGTCTGATGTTGGTGAACGTAGCACGGCGACAGGCCGTGCGTATGCCTAATCCACTTACAGCAGCTTGCTCCGACCTCCAGCATCACAGGTGCTGATAACAGGATTAGACATGCGCATGACCTTTCACTGTGCGACGTTCACCAACATGGCAGCCAAAGATCCGGGGACCGCCGTCAGAAAAAAGGATATCGGAATTTCTGCTGGTGCCCCGCCGCGGTGGCTCAGTGGTTAGGGCGCTCGACTACTGATCCGGAGTTCCCAGGTTCGAATCCGACCGCGGCGGCTGCGTTTTTATGGAGGAAAAACGCTAAGGCGCCCGTGTGCTGTGCGATGTCAGTGCACGTTAAAGATCCCCAGGTGGTCGAAATTATTCCGGAGCCCTCCTCTACGGCACCTCTCTCTTCCTTCCTTCTTTCACTCCCTCCTTTTACCCTTCCCTTACTGCGCGGTTCAATCGTTAGGGCGCTCGGCTACTGATCTGAAGTTCCCGGCTTCGAACCCGACCGCGGCGGCTGCGTTTTTATGGAGGCAAAACGCTAAGGCACTCGTGTGCTGTGCGATGTCGGTGCACGTTAAAGATCCCCAGGTGGTCAAAATTATTCCAGAGCCCTCCACTACGGCACCTATCACTTCCTTTCTTCTTTCACTCCCTCCTTTATCCCTTACGGCGCAGTTCAGATGTCCCAGATATGTGAAACAGATACTGCGCCATTTCCTTTCCCCAAAAACAAATTTTCAATTTTTGAAGCGAGAAGCTTCTCTGCGCCTGCTTTTCGAGCCGTCAGGAGGGGCCGCAAGTTTGACCTTTAATGTAGCTAGAGGTCACGGTGGCCGCAAGTTTCACCTTGAATGTAGGTAGAGGTCAAACTATGAGCATAACTGGTGGTAGCCAGGTTCGACACATGACCTCGGCTACAGCAGCGACACCAGCGGCTGCCACACCATCTATCTCGACTTTAACCTTTGACGTTGACCTCTGGTCCAGCGGGAAAAACGTCTGCCAGCATCGCATGCGCAGGTCATGAAAGTGGGTTCTGCAGATACGGCGAACTCGCCGCGGTGGCTCAATGGCTAGGGCGCTCGGCTACTGATCCGGAGTTCCCGAGTTCGAACCCGACCGAGGCGGCTGCGTTTTTATGGAGGCAAAACGCTAAGGCGCCCGTATGCTGTGTGATGTCAGTGCACGTTAAAGATCCCCGGGTGGTCGAAATTATTCCGGAGCCCTTCACTTCGGCACCTTTCTTCCTTCCTTCTTTCACTCCCTCCTATTTCCCTTCCCTTAAGGCGCCGTTCAGGTGTCGAACGATATATGAGACAGATGCTGCTTCATTTCCTTTCCCCAAAAAACAATTATTATTATTATATTATACTGCGTCATTTTCATTCCCAAAAACCAATTATTGTTATTAAAACGGCGGTGCACCTTGATGCGTTCAGGGGAACGCTAGGTGGGATGGATGCGACGCCTGCCGTGGAGAACGACACCAGAACCGCGCCCGTAAGGAAAGGAAAATTAAATAAAGGTGGCTTTAAGGAAACGAAATTATTCCTTTCTCACATATCTCAGTGGACGCCCGAACAGCGCCCGTAAAGGAAGGAAAATGGAATAAAGTTGGTTTAAGGAAACGAAATGACGCCTGTTTCACATATCTCGGTGGACACCCGAACCGCGCCGTAAGCGAATGAAGGATGGCTTTAAGGAGCAGGTGCTGTAGTGTTTCCACTGCACCGCATCCGTCACACACATTAGGCCCCATTCTCACAGCCGGTTTTTCACTTCCTCCGTCACCTCCGTCGCCGCCGGAGCCGACGGAGGGGGAGCCGATGGAGGGGGATGAATTTGCACCGGTTTCTCACCCAAACGGGCGACCGGTGCCGCTGGGCCCTGCTCTACGTTTCCGTCGAGCGGCGGCGACGGAGCCCCGCCCCACAAAAAACGCGCCAGTGACAGCCCGAGCTCGCCTCACAGGATCCACGGCTTGCTTGCTGCGAGCGAGAGATGGCGCTGGCGAACGTCGCGGCTTCGGCGGCGGCAATGCGTTGGTGCGCGTGCTCCCCCCGGCTGAGCAAGCCATCGCCACAGGCTGGGCTGTCATCGTCATGAGCCTCCGGGACTTGAACGTTTCAGTGCAGTGGGGCCGTGCGGGGGCCCAAGGACCTGCGTATCCTAAGCTCACCTGTGTCTATTGAAGTTTTCACCGCCACCACCACCTTACTTTCAAGGAAGCGCGTACGGCCATAGTGCGCGCTCCTGAAGCGCGATTAAAATAAGAGGCACAAATATGTCACACGCCGTAGCAGACGACACGTTTGTTTCCACACCAGGAGAGGGCGCGCGCATCGAAGCACCCTAAAGTGGACACCTGAACCGCACCGCGAGAGGAGAGGGAGAGTTTTTTTATTCGTCCAACAGAAGGGCTATCTCGCGGTTCATGGGTTAGACCCCGAAGGCTGTGGCAGCCGCCTAAATTACAAGCCGGTAGCTCTTGGACCAAGCCGGAGTCTTTAGCCAGTCGAACGATTTCTTGTTGGGCACTTGAGTCCCAGCTTCGCAGAAGGGTCGAACAGTCGTTGCGGAGCGGAAGCGTCCCCGTCTCGCATGCCGCGAAAGGAAAATGAGCCGACGCTGAGGCAGCGATCGAACGCTAACACACCTAAAATAGGTCGTAGGCTCGAGTTTCATAGCTCATAGTGAACTAATTAGGGATATCTATACCGGGTCGACAGAGCTCAGTTTCATATTGTGGTGCTTGGGCATCACGCCGGCGCCTATTGTCTTTCCATTACGTAACCAATTTCCAACAAACAGCCTTGAGCCTCCCTTTCTAAATAAACAGCTCATTCGTTCATTATTTAACCACCTCGGTTACCACCTCGGTTACTGGGTTACGATCTGCGCTACGATCTGCGCTATAACGCATAACGCTGGCACCCGAAACGCGAAAAGCAGAGGCGAAACGCTAAGGCGCCCGTGTGCTGTGCGATGTCAGTGCACGTTAACTATCCCCAGGTGGTCGAAACTTCTCCCGAGCCGTCCACTACGTACCTCTTTCTTAATTTCTTCTTTCACTCTCTCCTTTATACCGTTTGCTTAAGGCACAGTTCAGGTGACCGCCAATATTTGAGACAGATAATGCGCCATTTCCTTCCCCCCCTCAAAAAAATTTAAAAAAAAACCAGTTAACGCTCTAAAACGCCATTGCTATGGAATCTGTTATTTTGGATTCTATCCGTGGAATCAGCATAGCTCGGAGGATCTAAAGCGCTCTAAAAGACAAGGAAACAAGCTTTAGTGAGCGTTTGTTTTTCCCACAGCGCGGTTGGTGTGTCCACCGGCAAACTCAGCCAGTTATGAATAATAATAATAATTGGTTTTTGGGGAAAGGAAATGGCGCAGTATCTGTCTCATATATCTTTGGACACCTGAACCGCGCCGTAAGGGAAGGGATAAAGGAGGGAGTGAAAGAAAGGAAGAATAGGTGCCGTAGTGGAGGGCTCCGGAATAATTTCGACCACCTGGGGATCTTTAACGTGCACTGACATTGCACAGCACACGGGCGCCTTAGCGTTTTTCCTCCATAAAAACGCAGCCGCCGCGGTCGGGTTCGAACCCGGGAACTCCGGATCAGTAGTCGAGCGCCCTAACCACTGAGCCACCGCGGCGGGGCCCAGTTATGAAATTGAAAATTGGTTGTGGGAGACATTAAATGGCGGAGTATCTGTATCACATAACGGCCGATACCTCAGCCGCGCAGTGAGGGAAGGGATAAAGGAGAGAGTGAAAGAAGAAAGGCAGAAAACAGTTATGCGTCTTTCTTCAAATTCAGGGTAGCGTCTAGAATGCGAATAAGGCTAGAGGAGGACCCTTATTCGCGGTCTAATCTCTCACTCGTTTTTTTAGGCAACGAAATTCGCATTCCTGGCTAATATAAAAAAGTTAAATCGAAAATATTTTTTTGTCCGCATTATGATGTGCAGAGAACCCCAGGCCACTGACTCATTAACGGTATCACGTCACCTTTAAAGCTGAGCTTAACTTCACGCCGCCGCGGTGGCTAAGTGGTTAGGGCGCTCGGCTACTCATGCGGAGTTCCCGAGTTCGAACCTGACCGCGGCGGCTGATTTTCGATGGAGGCGAAACGCTAAGTCGCCCGTATGCTGTGCGATGTCAGTGCACGTTAAAGATCCCCATTTGGTCGAAATTATTCCGGAGACCTCCACTACGGCACCTCTTTCTTCTTTCACTCCCTCCTTTGTCCCTTCCTTTACGGCGCGGTTCTGGTGTCCGCCGATGTGAGACATACTCGGCCATTTCCTTTCCCCAACAACCAATTATGAATTATCATTTACGCACATGCTTTGTCGACTACTGATCCGGAGTTCCCGGGTTCGAACCCGACCGCGGCGGCTGCGTTTTTATGGAGGAAAAACGCTAAGGCGCCCGTATGCTGTGCGATGTCAGTGCACGTTAAAGATACCCATTTGGTCGAAATTATTCCTGAGACCTCCACTACGGCACCTCTTTCTTCTTTCACTCCCTCCTTTGTCCCTTCCTTTACGGCGCGGTTCTGGTGTCCGCCGATGTGAGACAGATACTCGGCCATTTCCTTTCCCCAACAACCAATTATGAATTATCATTTACGCATCTGCTTTGTCGAACCGCAAACTGTCGTTTCATGTATGCAAAGCTTAAAGCGTAGGGGTTGGAAGGTGTGAATTTGGACGCTGTCTCTCGCCGATAAGTCGCAAGCTACCGCTCTGAAAGATGGTCCGAACATACACAGATACGAATATTTTTATTCAAACCACGCCGCTGACTCCAGCCACTGCTGTAAAAAGCAAACTCTGGCGTGGTATCCAATCATTACACACTGAAGCGCTGGCCTATTTCCAAATGGGACAGCTCGGATGCTTGAATCGACGCCGACGGGCGTGCTTTAGGTGGAGGTGCTCGTCCCGGTCGCTCGTGTGCGCGAACAGCTTCTCGCAGAAGCCGCGCACGAAGTCTCCTCCCGCACTGCGGAAGCGCCATAGAGCGGCGGCTGCACTGGCGGATTCAGCACTGAACTTCAGAGCTGCTCCTTGTTGTGAGTACCAATGTGCAGGGCCATTGTTGTTCTGCTCTTGCACGGTTGCTGGCGCATGCAGCATACCGGGATGGAGAAGAGGGAGGCGTCGTAGCTATCATTCTCGTACCCTTCGTGGGCTACGGGCCTGGTCGGAAGTTGGAAGTCGACTCGGCAATCCCAGCATTCGTCGATGGTCTGCACCCCAGGCGGCAGGACGTCCTGGAGCCGCCTTCTGCGCCGGGACATGTGGAGTTGCTGCATGGATAAGGAAGGGGAGTTGAACGGTATGCACGGAATAGGTTCGCGTTCACTCGTAGTTACTGTTCCCATGTCAAATGTGCGATGATCCAGTGCTGCATGTTCCGAGCGCGGACATTGTTCCAAAGGTCCCATCCTTCATTAAGAGGCAATGCTCCCGCTCACTCATAATGTTCTTTGCAAAAAAAAAATGTGTGTGGTTTCACGTGCCTTGAACCTACTCTTACGAGCGAAAGCTCTCCAGTGAAAAATTTTAAAAAATGAAAAATGAAAATTGCTTTTTTGGGAAAGGAAATCGAGCAGTATCTCAGATATCGGCGGACATCTGGACCGCGCCGTAAGGAAGGGATAAAAGAGGGAGTGAAAGAAGAGAGGAAACAAGAGGTGCCGTAGTGGAGGGCTCCGGAATAATTTCGACCACCTGGGGATCTTTAACGTGCACTGACATCGCACAGCCAGCACGCGGTCGCCTTTGCGTTTCGCCTCCATCGAAACGCGGCCGCCGCGGTCGGGTTTGAACCCGGGAACTCCAGATCAATACCCGAGCGCCCTAACAACTGAGCCACCGCGACGGTCCAGTCTGAAATCATATGTCATCGTAATCAAAGGCCGAGGTCAGGTACCCAACGGTCATAGCCATATGGTCACTTGGTCACACTACCATACTTTAGGCCATAACACCGCGCATTTACGTTCGGTTTGACCTTGTAAGGCATTGAAGGTGATTGAAGAAAAGTTGAGCTCTCGCTCTAAAACCATTCTTAAAGTTCTAAAATCTTTATTAGAGCTAATCTATCACTGGAATGGTGTGCCAGAATATGAGGTTATCAGTATTGTTCATGAAAACTCGCCGAAAAATGTGTACAAGCGTTTAGCATTGAGCACTGGCTCAGCTCAGCGGTCAAAGCTACAGCCGTTTGCAACCCAGCTAAGAGCTCTGTAAATGACATTGATCAGTTACGCGTTACATCAAAATATACAAACGTTAGCGCAAAATAACACAATCACAAGAACGGTGGATAGGACAACGCGCTTGGGAACAGGAAGCGCGTTGTTCTGTCCACCGTTCTTGAAATTGTGTCTTATTATGCGCTAAACGATTGTACATAGAACTATGCACCGACTAGCCCAGCGACAAGTTCTACTTGAGTACATCAAAATAAATTGTCAAAAGACCAGGGGCCGGATTGCGCAACTGTCAATAAGCAAAGTTGTCAAAAACTTGTCAAAAATGTGTCAATTAGCCTCCCTCCTATTGGTCGGTCATGGCCGGCAGCCTTATTGCTTTTTTGCGTCATGGGCGGCTGCAGGTTACGTCACGGATGTGGCAGAAGTGGTGACGTTGAACACCTAATTATGAAGACGCTAGTTCACTGTTCTTTGTGACAGTCTCGAGGCAGTCAATTTGACCGTTGCGTTTTTGACAGAAAATGGCGGCGTACATACGTGGCGATACGACTGAGCCAGCTGCGCCAGCGCGAGCAACGGCGAAGAAGGCCGCACGAAGACGCGTTTCGTTTGATTTGCCAGACGAGCTGTTTCGATGCCTTTTTCGACTGGAGAAGCAGACGGTGGAGTGGCTATGCGACGAAGTCGCCGATGAACTGGGAGGTGCTCGTGCGAGCGCGTTGTCGGTGCTATGTGTACTGCGGTTCTTTGCTACCGGCAGCTTTCAAGCTGCCGTTGATAATGAGGTGTAAGTCTGCATCGGACAACCGACGGTGAGCAAATGCGTACAGCGGGTGTTGGAGGTAATTTGTAAAGTTAGTGCGCAGAAGGGGTGGGTTCCGTCGTCACCTCTGTGACACACAGCTACGTATAAATAAGACACGCTTACGCTGGCAAGTACTTTATTTTTCCCAGCAAATGGCACTTCGTGGTCGTCTTCTGTTTCCCAAGGGTAAAGAAACAAACAACCACTCGTCACATACTACAACACCTCACCTTTTGGCATTTTTGTCATCGATCGAAAGAGCCGAACAACACAGACTTCAACAAGTTGTCTTCGTCGATTTCGTTCCGTGCGCTCCTTGCAGGTTCGCTCGGCAGGCACGTAGCCTTCACTGCATTCGTTCACATTTTTCTGCGCACTTAGGTCAACCGCACAGTAGCTTCATTTCTGGCGCCACGTAAAAAAACAATAACACGGCGTGGAATCGGCTGTATTCGTGCAAAGCGGCTTCACCTTTTACCGCTATCAGCGCTCCCCCGCGGCAGCAGAAGTTACCCACCAGCCAATTCATTAGGACAACTTCGAGCGTTTTTTGTTTTGCTTCATATTTTTTGAACACAATGTTTTGGCAAGATAAAATATCGGTTATTTTGATCGCTGCGTATGCCATAGGTATTTTTACAAAAATTTAGCAGACGGCCCCTCGCAGTGCAAATAAATGCTCTAGGGGCGCGATAACCCTCGGCTGCCGCTAGAGCTACGAAGATAGTCACACAAGATCAGGTAGTCTACAGTGACGCCACTCTGTACCCGTGGACTCGTAGCCAAAGCATCAAGAAAACGGTATCGGTGGTCACAGCAAAGGAGGGTGGCCTCATCAGCGGCACATCCACGAGAGATGGGACGATAACTGAGGCAGAGGAGATCGCCGTAGCTTTAGCGGCAGCCGAGGGTTATCGCACCAACAAATCTCTCACAATCATAACAGATTCCCAAGAAGCGTGCAGACGCTACATGGTAGGAAGAATCAACAAGAAAGAACTAAGGATTCTCTTGAAAACGCAGCGAACCAACAAAAAGATCCAACATAGGATCTACTGGGTACCAGGACACGCCGGAGTCGAAGGCAATCTGAAGGCGGACAAGCTAGCTCGCGAGCTTACTATCCGAGCTGGTGCGTCAAACGCCTCGGACGGCCCGGAGATAAAGGTAGAGCTCACGTATGCAGCTATCCTCAACCTCATCAAAGGCAGAATACGCAAATATCCCCAGCCGCATCTTCTGCTAATACAATATGAAGCGACATGGAGAAGACTCCAAACAGGAACCTTCCACAACCTTCACATTCTACATAAGATGTATCCGGAGCAGTATAGGGATACATGTCCGTGGTGCGGGGTAACCCCCACGCTGTATGATATCACATGGGAATGCATACACAATGTAGCTTTCCGAGGTAACAAAGAGCCAAATGCGGAGCAGTGGCAGGACCGGCTAACCAGCAGCCAGCTCAAGGTACAAAAAGACCTAGTGAGCCACGCATGCCGGATAACAGTGGTGCCTTGGACTAGAGCCCCAACCACGGTCAGCCTGGAAGACATCGGCAATCTTCGGGCAAGCAGCAAGACTCCTTTATTAGAGCACTAAAGCTTATTCACTCACTCACTCTAGGGGCGCCGCCCTGCTGTAGGCTTATTGGCTGATTCCTCGTTGCGGCACGCGGTGACGTCTCATCGTTTCGTCATTTTGACTTCAATGTCAATAACTTTCGGCAGAATTTGTGACAGTTGCGTAATACGGCCCCAGGAATGGCGGTACAAAAATTTGCTGCGATTTAGCTACTGCATGAACCTGGTTGGAGAACGAGAGGTGGGGTGTATCGGGCAAGTAGACGCGATTAGGTGTCTGTAACGTTGAGCGCGTTCCGCACAGTAGATGGGCAGCACGCCCACCTTGCCACCTGCAGGGGGCAGCTAAATTAATGGTTGATCACGAGAGATTGGTCACCCAGTAAACGCTGCGGCCTATTGCTGCAGGGCCGCGTATCTATATACCACAACGTTGTCAGCGCAAATGCATTCAGCCCACATCTCTCTCACCAACGTCAAGTACCTCAAAGCGAGATTGAGGCATCCACTGACCCATGGAGCCAGTTATGCGCCCTTCCGTTCCTCAAAATCATCGGTGTAGAACGTTGTCAACGCCAACGCCAATGAACACTGAACGCAGACAGCCTATAGAAACACAGGCGCGGCTGAATGACGTTATAGCTATCACGTGGTTTTTCTGTTGAACGTGAAATTTGCGCAGACAGCGAAGAAGCTACGAAATGAAATGAATCTGCTGCACATGTAGTAGGAACGCCGGTACTATAATCTGTCGCGGGGTAATGACGCCCATTAGACCCACATTGGACGCTGCTCGAGCAAAGAGCAGGGTGGTCGGCCAAGACGTTCTGTTCCGAAGGCTTCTGCGCTTATCGCCTAACACCTCATTTCAGTGTTATCTATGCAAGCCCCTTCGTAGCTTGGCTTCGTATCATAGGTCAAACTGCGATAACGGCCAGCGGAAATTTTTCCTGAGCATACCATCGTTTGCCCCGCCGCGGTGGCTCAGTGGTTAGGCGCTCGACTACTGATCCGGAGTTCCCGGGTTCGAACCCGACGCGGCGGCTGCGTTTTTATGGAGGAAAAACGCTAAGGCGCCCGTGTGCTGTGCGATGTCAGTGCACGTTAAAGATCCCCAGGCGGTCGAAATTATTCCGGAGCCCTCCACTACGGCACCTACCTCTTCCTTTCTTCTTTCACTCCCTCCTTTATCCCTTCCCTTACGGCGCGGTTCAGGTGTCCAACGATATATGAGACAGATACTGCGCCATTTCCTTTCCCCCAAAACCAATTATTATCATTATTATTCATACCATCGTGAATGAACAGCTCAGCCTGCGAGCGCTATCTGGGCCGGCACACCTATTCATGAAAATGAAAATTCGTTTTGGGGAAAGGAAATGGCGCAGTATCTGTCTCACATATCTGCGGACACCTGAAAAGTGCCGTAATAGAAGCGATAAAGGAGGGAGCGAAAGAAGAAGGGAAAAAACAGGTGCTGTAGTGGTGGGCTCCGGAATAATTTCGACCACCTGGGGATCTTTAACGTGCACTGACATAGCACAGCACACGGGCGCCTTTGCATTTCGCCTCCATCTAAACGCTCCCGCCGCGGTCCGCTTCATCGTTGTTCTAGAATATTTTTAAGAAAATGGCTTTGGTCCTGCCTCTCTGTTCTTATCTGACACACTTAACCTTGATACGCTAAATAGGCCGTGCATACATGAAAACGGAGCGTGGGCATTTATGCGTCTACACTCTGTTCAGCTGCTCTTTCTGAGAAATGAAAGCTGCAGTCGTCAATGAGACAACTACGACCTGTGCTTCGTGCGGAACGACTGCAGACTATCCGCGCTCGCGATGGATCTGGCACGACTGCCTTCGGACTTCGTCGCCTGAGGCTAATACACGCCGGGCGACCGGCAGGCGCTTTCGCGTCCGGTGGAATTGTCTACGGTTATCGGAAGAATGTCGGGGCTTACCTCTACAAAGGACAAGCCGGAGTCGAAGCTGTCCGCAGTCTGCCCGTGTCTCGCTTCAGTCTCCGCTATGGAAGGACGCCTGGTGGAAACGAGGGAACGGGTGAGCGGCGTGCCCATGTCACCGGTATTCTTGGAACAGTTGGGACCCGGCACCCCTGCGTCGCTGATGACGGTAGAACGACCTAGGTGGCAGCGGTCAGCGAGAATGGTAGGCTGGACGAGCGGCTACGAGCTCTGGGTCGAGGCACCCGGCAAATGGAGGCACGAGCACGACACGAGTAGACGGCGGTGATGGTGATGAACACGTGAACGGTATGACGTAATTCGCGAGCGATGCAAAAGGAGAAGAAATGCCACGTAGGCGAAGAGGAGGAGGCAGAGCTAAAAAAAGGTCATTAATGAAATGGCCATTATAGTCGCTTTTGCTATTAACAAAAATAAAATTTAAAACTGGTTCTTAAGAGAAGGAAATGGCGGAGTAATAATAATAATAATTGGATTTTTGGGAAAGGAAATAGCGCAGTATCTGTCTCATATATCGTTGCACACCTGAATCGCGCCGTAAGGGAAGGGATAAAGGAGGGAGTGAAAGAAGAAAGGAAGAAAGAGGTGCCGCAGTGGAGGACTCCAGAATAATTTCGACCACCTGGGGATCTTTAACGCGCACTGACATTGCACAGCACACGGGCGCCTTAGAGTTTTGCCTACATAAAAACAGCCCCCGCGGTCGGGCTCGAACACGGGAACTCCTGATCAGTAGCCGAGCGCCCTAACCACTGAGCCACCGCGGCGGGTAAAATGCCGGAGTAATTGTCTGACATCTCGGTGGACACCCGAACCATGCCGTAGTGGAAGGGAGGAAGGTGGGCAGAAAGAAGAAAGAAATATGTGCCATAGTGTAATGAAGGAGGAAAAACAATTTGAGAAAGAAATTCGTACTGATCCGGAATTCCCGTGTTCGAACCCGACCACGGCGGCTGCGTTTTTATGGAGGGAAAACGTTAAGGCGTCCGTGTGCTGTGCGATGTCAAAGCACGTGAAAGATCCCCAGGTGGTCGAAATTATTCCGGAGGCCTCCACTACGGCACCTCTTTCTTCCTTGCTTCTTTCACTCCCTTCTTTATCCCTTCCCTTACGGGGCGGTTCAGGTGTCCAACGATATATGAGACAGATACTGCGCCATTTCCTTTCCCCAAAAACCAATTATAAGAAATTCGGGGCTAGACCTGGCTCGCCCCTGAAAAAAATGAAAATTTGTTTTTGAGGAAAGGAAATGGCACAGTATCTGTCTCAGCTCTTGGTGGACACCCGAAGCGCAGCATTAAGGAAGGCATAAGGAAAGGAGTAAAAGAAAAAAAATTGGCAGTGGCTTAGCACAACTATTCCAGGATATACGTAGCCAGAGCTGCAGTTCCCCTCTGGTCTGATGGTAGTTAGTAAGGGGGTTTTTACTAAAATAATGATAAAAGGAAGGAAAAGATTTTTGCTAGCCCCGGCTACTGCCATCGATACTGAAGCACCTGAGCTGGGGCAGCGGAAATAAAGGATAGCAGGCAGAATGGAAAAATGAAATGAAAAAGGTGAGGGGACAGGAAGAGAGGATAGGTAATATACACAAACTACACTATAATCATGCAGTGTTCCGTGTACTTCTGTGTGTGCGTGGTTGGTTTAGGTTCGTTTATGGGGTTTGACGTTCCAAAGTAGCTCAGACTATGGGGGACGCCGTAGTACAGGGCTCTGTATAATTTCGACCACCTGGGGATCTCTCGCGTGCACTGACGTCGCACAGCACAGGGGCGACTTTTGCGTTTTGCCTCCGAAGATATGACGGCGCGAACACGACGGAAATGAACAAAGAATACGCGGCTTCGCTGGATAGGATCGAGCCTGCTTCTTCCTTGTGATCGAGCGCTTTGAACAGGCTGCACCTACCGGTATCATTGTGCACGCAACATGATCGCGTTATTGATGGTAGGAGAGATTATCCGATAAGTTTGAATCACATCAGACAGATAAATTTCATTGTTATGTGAATCACATTTGACATCATATACGTGTGGTTTACAAACTCACGATCTGGTATGTAACACGTGAAGAAGAAGAGCGTGTAAGCATTCAGCACGCCTCTGCTACCGGCGCAGCTTTTATACCCCTCAGCCACCGATGGCTGCGCCCTCTGCGTCTCGCGCATATCTCGTCACGTGACCCCTCAGGCGCAGTAGGTTTCGGCGGGGCCTCGTTGCACTGCTACAGGCGGAGCAGTAAGAACACAACTAAGGATTTGCGTGGGCTATTGGCTATTGCTGATTAATGCTCTGCCGCTTCTTCCGCGCCCAGGCAGCAATGTTTCTCTTTAACAGAATGCGCTCTTCATTTCGAAGCACCAGCTCCTCTCAATGCGATATCTATCTGGTCCGATTTCTAAGTCTCGTTTTCGAGCAATGAGCGCTTCGTGTTGTACTTCCTTTTCCCTTGTCCGGACCCCGTAAAGTATCTGTTACGGGTCCAATTGGACTTATTTTTGGAAATGTGGAGGAAAGTTTGAAGGATGCTTCACTCCCGCCACCGGTTGGCCCGGTATTGCACTACCTCCGGGGTCGGCCTTGTCTTTAGCGCGTCTTTTCTATCCCATCTTTCAACTCTCCTACTTTCTGCACGTGGTAGCGATTGTGGTTCGTCTTGAGCCAGTGAGCAGGCCTGAGCACTTTCCTTTTCTTTCTTCCTGGCAACAACAGACAGACAGACAGACAGACAGACAGACAGACAGACAGACAGACAGACAGACAGACAGACAGACAGACAGACAGACAGACAGACAGACAGACTTCCTTTCAGCAACTTCAGTCAGTAAGAGCGTCGGAACCCACCTTAATTAGTCAGAGCTTTTCCGTGCATTCGCCTAGTGGCAGTTGATCGTCTAAAAGTCCCATGTACTTTGGTCTCTATTTGGTGGAGACCACTTCGTATACTGCTGCTGGCAAAGAAAAAAAGTTTGCTGTGGGCTGAACCTGGTTAGCGAGAGAAAGCTGTGATGTATCGGCAAGTAGACGCGGCTTGGCCTCTGACCTTGAGTGCGTTCCGCGCACTGCATTTGCAACGCGCCCACCCTGACAGGTAGCGGTTAAATTAATGGTTGATAGCGAGAGGTTGGTCAGCCAAGGAACGCTGTGGCTTACCGCTGCAGTGGCGCGTTGCTCGCACAACGTTGCCTCTGCCACAATGTTGTCAGCGCTAATGCATGCAGCCCACATCTCTCTCTCTCACCACCGGCACGTACCTCAAAGCGTGATGGAGGCGTCCACTGCCCCAGGGGGCCAGTCCTTTCCTCTTAATCATCGAATTCTAGAGCGGTGTCAACGCCAACGCCAATGAACACAAAGAACGCCGAGGGTCTATAGCTTCCGTGCCGCGTTTCTGCTACAACATTGTGAACGCCAACGCATGCAGCGCACGTCTGACTACCGAGCGCGACTGAGGTTTCCGCCGTCCCAGGGGGCCAGTTATGCGCCTTTCCTTTGCTTTCGAAGAAAACTGAAATTTGTTTTGTTGCGAAAACAGCACTACGCCAGCCAGGCAGCCAGCTCGGCTCGTCGCGTGGTCGCACTTCAGCCGTCTGCAGTGGCCCACGAACGACCTTCAGCCACCATTGCCTATAGCAACGCCGCAGCCGCGCTCCAACGGATGGTGCCGCTCGCTCCACCAGATGTGCTCCCCTGGGGTAGAGGGAGAGGAGGTGTCGCCTCGCGGGGTATATATGAGCTTCGCCTCAGTGGATTCGCTCAGGCCTCTCCCCATTAAAACGTAGCAATCCACCATGATATCTGACAATATATGCAGCGGGTCCTTAGACCAAAGATGAACTTATTTTCGGGAGAGAGAGAGAAACAACTTTATTGATTCGAGCTCGACGTCTGCTTACACGCCGTCGATGGGAGTGGTTCCCTCTTCACGGGACCCATATGCTTCCCTAGCCGCCTGGCCCCTGCAGATCTGGACGAGCTGGTCTTCCACGGCGGGGCTGGTTAGCAAGGTCTCCCATCGCCCGGTAAGGGAGGGTGAGGGATGGGGTGGGGTAGTGGGGCAGGTAAGAGGTGGGGGGATTTCCTTGTTGAAGTTACATACTCCAATGACATGTTGGAGCATGCCTAACCGCGCCTTGCAGAAATCACATTCCTTCTCGTACCTTTCCGGGTACATCTTGTTTTGAAGGTAAGGGTGCGGGAAGGATCCTGCCTGTATCTGCCTGTAGATCGCTTGCTGTTCTTTGGTAAGCGATTTGTGAGGATCGGGGTAACGTCGCCTCTCCGTCTTGTAATAGTTCGTAATGTCCTTATAAGTAATAATGGACTGTGGCTCACCTTCCTCTGCCCGGTATTCCATCTCTCGGGCGAACTGGTGGGCAAGTTGGTTGCCCTCCAGCCCAGAGTGAGCTGGTGTCCATATCAACTCAACTTTCCTTTCAGGAACGTCGCGTTTACTTTTGCGAATTCCTAGTGCTGCAAGGGACACCCACCCCTTTCTGTAACTGTTATACGCCTTTTGCGAGTCAGTGACAATTCTTCCCACTTTGGGCTGCGCGAGTGCTATCGCTATAGCGGCCTCGTCTGCCACCTCTGGAAAAGACGTCTCAATAGAGGCGCAGGTTACAAGCATATCCCGCGTCGTAACTGCCAGCGTGGTTTTCGATGAAAACTTGGGTAATGAAGCGTCTGTGAAGAGAGTGACGCCCTGTTCTTCTATTTGATCTAATGTCTCCGTCAAAGCTGCTATACGAGCCGCTCTGCGGCCGTCGTTACGACCCGGCCTCATGTTTCGAGGCAGCGGTTTACACTAGATTTTATGCGCCCACAACCTGGGTAACGGTCCCGTTTCCTTCCGGTCTGCCTCTTGCCAGCGCAACTTGGCAAAAACGCGACGTCCCGCCGAAGTTTGACTGAGCCGGACTCTTTGATTAGACAGATGAGCTTCTATTAACTCTTCAACGTTGTTGTGCTTGGCCATGCCGAGAAGCTTGTCGGTCGAGGAATGCGTCGGTATGCCCAGCGCCATCTTGGTTGCCTTGCGTATAATAACGTTCAACTGGTCCTGGTCTTTCTTGAGTAACTTCAGGTACGGCGCCGCGTAAACGATGCGCGACGTCACGAAGGCCTGAACGAGCGTCAGTGCATCGTCCTCCTTGAATCCTCTTTTTCTGTTCGTTACTCTTCTGATCATGTGCGAAATTTGTTCCGTTGAAACCTTGATCTTGTCTATCGACGCCCCCGCCTTGCCGTTGTTCTGGAATATGGCACCCAGAATACTTGCTTGCGTGGTTGGCGTTATGTTCGCCCCATCGATGGTGATGCGGATGTTCTCTTGGTCTCCTTGCTTTCTTCTGGGCTTGATGACGAGTAACTCCGACTTCTGGGGCGAGCAACTGAGGCCGCACGATTGAGCGAACTCGTGCACGGTCTTTTCCACTCTCTGAAGGGTCTCCTCCATCCAACTATCCGACCCTGCCCTCGACGTCCACACGGTGATATCGTCTGCGTAAAGAGCGTGATCTGTGCCCTCTATGTCTTGAAGCAAAGTCGGGAGAGGGAGGAGTGCCAGGTTGAAGAGAAGCGGCGAAAGAGCCGACCCTTGCGGGGTGCCTCTGTCTCCCAGGGCTATTGGTTTCGACTTCTCCTCTCCAATTTTGATTGTTGCCGTTCTGTTGGTTAAGAAATCATGCACATACTTGAAGGTGCGCTTCCCGCACCCCGTTTGACGCAGGTTACGGAGGATACTTTCGTGTGTGACGTTATCGAAGGCCCCCTTTAGATCGATCGCCAGGATAGCTCTTGGTGTATGAGGCTTCGCTTGCTTGATAACTAGCTCGTGTAGTTGCACCAAGACGTCTTGCGTGCTCAGGTGCCTCCGGAATCCGTACATAGTCGGTGGTAGCTGATCAGTGACGTCCAAATGTCTCTGTAGTCTCTTGAAAACCATACGCTCTACCACCTTCCCCACACACGACGTGAGGGAGATGGGGCGCAGGTTGTCGACGTGGGGTGGTTTCCCCGGCTTGGGAATGAAACGCACCTCCGCTTCTTTCCATTCTTTTGGTAACGAACCCTTCTCCCGGGACGCGTTGGCGAGGTTTAGCAGGAATATCGCGGAATGCTTGGCTTGAAGCACTCTGGCACGGGTCGGCCCGGTATTGCACTGCCTCCGGGATTGGCCTGGGGCATAACAGCGCGCGCCTTGTCTTTGCATCTTTGCTCTCCTATCCTTTAACTCTAATTTTTTATGCGAAGCATACTAGCCGCACAACCGAGCTCTTCCTTGCTGCGCCGCGCGCGGCCGCGTAGCTACCACTTGACCTACATCGGCGCACCACGTGATATGATGTCACAACAGCTGTGAAAGCTGGGGCTCAACTCGTGCGCTCGCTTGCGGACGCACAGCCTCCGCCGGCGGCCTAACTCCCGCTCCTACCACTAGGAGATACTGACGTCACGCAATTGTATAAAAGGCGACGCACTCGTTGAGTCAGTTGAGAGGGGGAGAAGGCTGTCTTCTCCGAGGAGCGCGCGCGCCCCTGCGCGCGCGTTCTTCCTTCTTCTTCTGAAACCCTACCTATCCTTCTCTCTATCTGCACGCCGGCAGTGGTTGTGGTGTTTTAACACCAGTCACAGGCCCGTGCATTTTCCTTTCCTCTTCCCCTTTCATCCACTTACTACTACTACTAAGTCAGTTGAGCAGCGAGATGTCGGCCAGGGAGAGGGCGGCTCGCCAGACCGAAAAGCGCAAGTTACAAACAGCCACGGAAACGGGAGAAGAACGAGAAGTACGGCTTGCCAAGCGACGTATGCTTCGCATCCTAGGCTTAACCATAAGCTAAGCCAGGCCATTTTTTTCTCCTACTTTCAGCACGCGGCAGCGAGCGTGGTTCGGCTTGAGACAGTAGGCAGGCTCATGCACTTTCCTTTTCTTTCTTCCTATCAGCTACAGCACCAGTAGTCAGTGGATTCTAGTCGTTATGGAGAACGCGAAAGAGAGACAACGAAAGAACGAAGCCAGGAAGCGACAACGCGCTCAAGAGATGGCAGAAGAACGCGCCGCACAACTCGAGAAGCGCCGTAACAAAGATGCGGCTA
The DNA here is from genome assembly GCF_052857255.1 of Amblyomma americanum. NCBI lineage: Eukaryota > Metazoa > Arthropoda > Arachnida > Ixodida > Ixodidae > Amblyomma > Amblyomma americanum. The sequence goes on from NC_135503.1 coordinate 91,731,373, forward strand.
GAAGTCGTGCCACGTCCCGGAGTGACTCTTCAACTGCGGAAGAGACCGGTCTGAGTTATCGAGAGCGTCGGAATGAGACGCTGCGTAGACGACGTGCCGAGGAAACGAAGCTTTCGCAATTCAACTAGGGTTAACCAGACCTAACCACACCCAATTTTATAAAATTGATTTTGAAGAAGGAAACGCGGCGGCCGCGTTTCGATGGAGGCGAAACGCTAAGGCACTCGTGTAATGTGCGATGTCGGTGCACTTTAAAGATCCCCATGTGGTCGAAATTATTCCAGTGCCCTCCACTACTGCACCTCTTTCCTACTTTATCCCTTACGGCGCAGTTCAGTTGTCCCCGATATGTGAAACAGATACTACTGCCCCATTTCCTTTTCCCAAAAACAAATTTTCAATTTTTGAAGCGAGAAGCTTGTCTACGCCTGCTTTTCCAGCCGTCCGAAGGGGCCGCAAGTTTGACCTTGAATGTAGCTAGAGGTCACGGGGGCCGCAAGTTTCACCTTGAATGTAGGTAGAGGTCAAACCATGAGCATAACTGGTGGTAGCCAGTTTCGACCCATGACGTCGGCTACAGCAGCAACACCAGCGGCTGTCACACCGTCTATCTCGACTTTGACCTTTGACCTTGACCTCCGGTCAAGCGGGAAACCGTCTCCCAGCATCGCATGCGCAGGTCATAACAGTGGGTTCTGCAGATACTGCGAACCCGCCGCGGTGGCTCAATGGTTAGGGCGCTCGGCTACTGATCCTGATTTCCCGGGTTCGAACCCGACCGCGGCGGCTGTTTTTATGAAGGCAGAACGCTAAGGCGCCCGTGTTCTGTGCGATGTCAGTGCACGTTAAAGATCCCCAAGTGGTCGAAATTATCCCGGAGCCCTCCACTACGGCACCTCTTTCTTCCTTTCTTCTTTCACTCCCTCCTTTCTCCCTTCCCTTACGGCGCGGTTCAGGTGCCCGACATATGAGACAAATACGCCATTTCCTTTCCCCGGGAAAACAATTATTATTGTATTATACTGCGTCATTTCCTTTCCCATAAAACCAATTATTATTATTAGAGAGATTTAGTTTCACGTACGTAGAGCTCTTACGGGTGACCAGTGCGCATGCGCAGAACGCAAAGGGTATGCGCGAGTCTCACGTACGTACGTGAGATTCGGATTTTTACGTTGCGGTCTCTGCGTTGCTTGCGTACGTAGCGTTGACAAACATGGCGGCACCCTGCCCGCCCGCTTCACAGCGATAACAGCTTCGTCGCTAACCCCTCGAGTCGATATGGTGTTCTAAACTGTTGTATTCGCCTTCGATTTGCCCATTCTTACCCTCGCATAAGGTTTCAAGCGACAAACGGCTTTTGTTTTTGAGACAGAAGGGCGATTTTTCAGCTGTTAAGCCTGACGAAGTAGCGTTGGTCGTCGTCATAGCAACCGTCTCGCTATGGATGGCTTGGCTTAAAGACTTGTCCTGGATGATTTAGGCTACAACCAGTGTCTGTGTTTCTTAGTAGATGGCGCTAGGCGTAACTCGCGGCGTGTTTCGCGTACGTGTAACTATAAGGGTTTCAAACGACCTTCGTGCATGCTACGTAACTTCTCACGTTTGCGTACGTGAACCCTCTACGTACGTGAAACTAAAACTCTCTATTAAAACGGCGTTGCACTCTGATGCGTTCAGGGGAACGCTAGGTGGGATGGATGCGACGCCTGCTGTGGAGAGCGACACAAGAACCGCGCCCGTAAGGGAAGGAAAATAAAATAAAGGTGGTTTTAAAGAAACGAAATCATTCCTTTCTCATATATCTCAGTGTACACCCGAACAGCGCCCGTAAAGGAAGGAAAATGGAATAAAGTTGGTTTTAAGGAAACGAAATGTCTGTTTCACATATTTCCCTTCTTCTTTCACTCCCTCCCTTGTCCTTTCCCTTACGGCGCGGTTCAGGTGTCCAACGATATATGAGACAGATACTGCGCCATTTCCTTTCCCCAAAAACCAATTATTATTATTATTCATATCTCGGTGGACACCTGAACCGCGCCGTAAGCAAATGAAGGTTGGCTTTAAGGATAGGATAGGATAGGATAGGATAGGATAGGAAAACTTTTAATATCCAACAGAAAGAGGGTAGCCAGAGGGCTACCCGCCTAGACGACGGCCGAAAGGTCTTGACTCTCGGCGGCGGCTTCGGCCAGTCGGACGAGTTGTAACTGAGTCGCCGGGTCGGAGCTCAGTAGTAAGGTCTCCCATTGATCTTTTGTGTTAATACCTCGTCCCTTCCGGGGAGCATGAGGACATTCCCATAGTATGTGGTCCAAGGTGGTCCAAGGTGGCCCTAAGTTCGCAGTTCACGCATTTTTCTGAAAATTGCCCTGGGTACATAAGACTCCAGAGGGCCGGGTTTGGAAATGTGTAAGTTTGTAACCGGCGCCATTTGATGGCTTGGTATCTGGACAAGGATCTATCCGCTGGAGGAAGTCTAGCTCGTTGCAAACGATAGTGTTGTGTAATTTCTCTGTAGGTCACCATGCGATCCCTGTCTGTAAAGACCACCTCGCTCGGGTCCGCCCGGAAAGAAAAGCCTCGGGCGAACTCGTGGGCCGTCTCATTACCAGGCAGGGATGCATGTGCTGGTGTCCAGACTAGCGTAATTTTCCGGTCTATTACATGACGGCTTAGAATTGTATTCGTTAGAGGGGAGACCCGGCCCCTGCTGAAATTTAGTATGGCAACTTTGGAGTCACTGATGATGTATCTCGCTTTTGTGCCTACACAAGCCAGTGCTATGGCAGCTTCCTCTGCAGTCTCTGGGTTACCCGAGAGTATGGAGGCACTTATTTTGAGGAGTTGTTTATTATTGACGACCGCGACGGTCATCGTGTTCTTACCATACTCAGCGGCATCCACGTAGACCACGTCCTCGTCTTTGTAGGAGCGGAAGCGTTTCTCTAGCGCCTCTGCCCGCTTGGCCCGGCGCACTGAGTGATGAATAGGATGCATATTCCTGGGTAATGGGGGTACAACTATATTGTCTCGAATTTTTACGAGCATGTCAACTTTGGCGGTTGTTCTGTTATCTCGGCTAAGATTGAGTTTTTCTAGAATGGCCCTGCCGGTTGTGGTCCCGGCTAAGCGTTCGATTTGGGACGTTCTCACTGCTTCCGTAATTTCTTCCAGGGTATTATGCATTCCCAGCTCTAGGAGGCGGTGAGTGGATGTACGGATGGGCAATCCTAGAGCTTGTTTCGTGCATCGCTTGATAATTCCATTTATCTTTTCCTTTTCTGAAACTTTAAGATCAAGGAAGGGGGCAGCATACGAGATACGGCTTACTACGAACGCCTGTACCAGCCGTCGGAGATTCTGCTCTTTCATGCCGTGTCTTCAGTTGGCAATCCGCTGCATGAGCCGCATAGTTTGTTGCGCGCAGTTTTCCATCTTAGTTATTGCATCACCGTTATACCCGTTGCTTTGTATAATCATTCCTAAAATTCTGATTTTGTCAACATGAGGAACCTCCGCCCCTTGAGTTTGTAATTTGATGTTAGGGATGGTTCTAGTTTGTCTTTGATGCAGAGGTCTACAAAAAAAAAGTTCAGACTTCTGCGGCGAGCATTGCAAGCCCCTACGGCTGACATAGTTTTCGACCTCATTTATGGCCTTCTGTAGCGTACTTTCGATGTGCGCGTCGTGGCCACGGGTCATCCACATGGTGATATCGTCCGCATACATACAGAAATTCAAGCCATCTATCCCCTCCCGTCTCTTCGGGAGCCGTATCATGGCCACGTTGAAGAGAAAAGGGGAAAGTACCGAACCCTGAGGAGTGCCTATGCTGCCGAAGTGTATGTCTTGAGACTGACTTTCACCAAAGTGGATGCTCGCTATCCTGTCCGAAAGGAAATTGGCAATGTAGTTGTATGTGCGCTCCCCGACGTTTAAAAGAGCCAGGTTTTCTAGTATCACCTCGTGTTTTACATTATCGAAAGCTTTAGTGAGATCAAGTCCCACTATTACTTTCGCATCCAGCGACTTAGTGTCTAATATGTCATGTGTGAGCTGTATCATGACATCTTGCGTGGACAAATGCGATCTAAAACCTATCATCGAATGGGGGTATAAGTCGTTGTCTTCCATGAAATTGGTTAGTCGCGTTTGTATGACATGTTCCATCAGTTTTCCAACGCAAGAGGTGAGGGATATAGGCCTTAGATTTTCTAGATTGAGCGGTTTCCCTGGCTTAGGTATGAAAATTACCTTAGCGGTTTTCCATTGTTGGGGAATCTCACCCTTCTCCCAGCATTCTTGCATGAAATTGGTCAGCGCCGTTATAGATTTGTCATCTAGGTTTCTAAGCATTTTGTTGGTTACACCATCGGGTCCGGGGGCTGATTTGGTTTTCAGTTTTAGTATTTCTGCTCGAACCTCGAATTCGTGAATAGGGGCGTCTAGTTCGCTGTTGGATTTACCCTCATAGCGCGGTAACGTAGTTTTGGTGGCGGAGCCTATATATCGACAACGAATTGCATCGAGGAGTTCCTGCTCCGAACCTTCAAATTTATAACCTAATTTCTGTAAATTTTGTCGCTGTGTTAACTTGCTACCTTCTGGATCGAGGAGGTCCCGAAGGAGGTTCCATGTTTTGGCGAGGCCGATATTGCCCTCAAGCTGGTCGCACATTGTTTCCCAGTTCTGATCGCAGAGTCTAAGTGCATATGCCTCAATCTCTTTGTTGTGGCGCGCTAGGCGTCTTCTGAGATTGCGATTCCACTTTTGTCTCTTTAATCGCTTTTCCATACTAGCTTTGGCCTCCCACATATGAAGAAGGCGGCTGTCTAGTACTTCAAGTTCCGCGTTGTCGTCGAGCGTTTTAGTCGCATTCTTGGCGTCCCTGCGGAGTTCCTCCGCCCAATGTTCTATGTTTGTAATTTCTGCCTTTCTCCCGTCCTGGTTACGAGCGTCGCGGAAAGCGTCCCATTCGATAATATGCGGGGAGCGCGTTTGGCGCTTGGCAGGGCCAACGTCAGTTTCCGTTACAAGTATGTAATGGTCACTGCCTAGGTTTAGCAAGGAGTTGGACCAATTAGCTGTACCCGCATTCTTCACCAGGGTTAGGTCTGGGGACGTGTCAGCGCACACGCTGTTACCCATTCTTGTTGGGGTAAGAGGATCCGTGAGCAGGGTGAAGCCCATTTGCTGTATGTCTAGCCATAGCTCTCTCCCCTTCGTACAGGGCCGCGGGTAGCCCCACGCAGCCTGGTGGGTATTGAAGTCACCTAGAATAACCAGTGCGTGCTTGTTGCCGATACGCATCACTTTCCTGAAGAGGGAGTCGAATTTAACTTTCTTTTGACTTGGAGTGCTATAAATATTCAGAATAAAACGACTGCGTTGAGTCTTTGTGGCCGGAATAAGTTCGACGAGGACGTGCTCTATGTGGCGGATGCCCGTGTCATGTTCAGTGGCCGTAATGTTCCTTCTAACGAATGTGGTAACATTAGGTTTGTCGCCTGTGGCGTTAAAAGCTTGATAACCAATTAATTTTGACGCGCCTCCAGTCTCCTGGAGGGCAATAACCTCTGGGTGGACCTTCGGAGACGCAAGGAGCTGCTGGAGGATCGGCCTTTTCCGCCGATACTCTTTAAGGAGCAGGTGCTCTGGTGTTTCCAGTGCACCGCATCCGTCACACACATCACTCGTCGCGATTCCGGGACGCTCCCGTCGTTCCCCGGGCCACACGTAGCCAATGCACGCGTGGAAGGTCATTGCACGTTGCGACCGCGTAAGTGCGCGACAGCCGTTGATGCTGTCGATGCGCTCAGCACCTACGATGCGTGGGTCGGGGTGCTGCTTTCGGAGACGGTCGTGGATGACCGCACGCACGTCCTCCAGTGCAAGGGGCAGATCACTGAGAGGAAGTTGATGTGCGGCGGTCGTGGTCTAATCGCTTGGTCAGTTTTACGACGAGCCTTTACATCCTCCGCTTCAGGAGTTGATGATAATGTTGCCATTGCTTCATCTTGATTTTCTTGCGAAGGAACCATGCGAGCTGCTATGCGCCGCTTGTTACGCTCCGCCTCTTGGCGTCTCCGCTTCGCAAGATGTTCTTTCCTCAGACATCTCCGCCAATCGTTTAGCTTTCTGATGTTCATCCTTTCTCTTCAGAGTGACCAAGTGCCAAGCGACGACTTCTGGGTCCGAAGAACTGATCTTCTGACGATACCGCCGCATAGCGGTGGTTGGAGTCTCCTTTTCGTCACCCATACGAAGCGATTGTGAAACACCTAGTCGTATCACCTCAGCTCTTATACACACAACCACAAATACGCAGTTTATCCACACGACCCCACGCGCGGCCGAGCTCTGACGTCCTGCGCCGGCACCTGCTGCCCTTCTCCGGTTGCCGCGCATGCGCATTCAAGCGCGGCGCCGGCGGGCCTAGTCCGGCCGGCGCGGCTCCTCGCGCGGCGGCGAACTCTGACGTCATGCGCCGCGCACCTGCTGCTCCTCTCTGGTTTCGCTCATGCGCACTATCGGCCTCCCAGGCTCACGGCGAAATGCTCGACTGTGCGGCGTAGTGTAGCTCTCGCTACAAGAGAGACGCCCTGGGTCCCCGCGCGACCCCACTGCATTAGAGTGTTATCAAGGGAAGGGTGTAGCGGTGGGTAGAGCTGGCGCAAGGCTCTGTACGCCTGAGTCAGCTCGCTGAATTAGTGGATGCGCTCCTTCTTGAATTCCCGGTTCGTGACCTCCGGTCAGGGCTGCTCCGGAATAATTTCGACCACCTGGGGATCTTTACTGTGCTCTGGCTTTGCACAGCACACGCCTTAGCGTTTCGCCTCCATCAAAACTCGGCCGGCGCAGCCCGGTTCGAAACCGGGAACACCGGCTCAGTAGCCGAGCCCTCTAACCACCGAGCCACCGCGGCGTGTTATGCGTTCGTAGTACCAGCGCGAGGTAGAAACATTGGTACCGTGGGATTTCTGAAATGTTAGATGTGTTTAAAATTTTGCCGCCACCATGCACTGTTGCCGCTGCTGCAGGGCAACTATGACGCGTGTCGACGCAAGGAAGCGGCTGTGACTCATCTCGTTGGCATCAGTGTTTATCATACAGAGTGTAGAACGGGCAGTTCCAGTGAAAACACGAGAAGCACAAAGCTCAGTGGTCAGGGCCCACGGCTACTGATACGGTGTATCCGGGTTTGAACCTCACCGCGGCGGCCGCGCTTCGATTGAGGCGAAACGCAAAAGGCGCCCGTGTGCTGTACGATGCAAGAGCAAGCTAAAGATCCCCAGGTGGTCGATATTAATTCGGAGACCTCCACTACGGCACCTCTTTCTTCCTTTCTTCCTTCACCCCCTCCTTTTTTCTTCCCTTAAGGGGTGGTTCGGCTGTCCACTTAGATAAGTGACAGTTAATGCGTCATTTCGTTTCCTGAGAAACCAATTGCCATACAAACGCATTTACTTCTACGAACAAAAAGAGTGAAGAAGGAACTGCCCGCCGCCGTGGCTCAGTGGTTAGGTGCCCGACTACTGATCCGGAGTTCCCTGGTTCGAACTCAATGGCGGCGGCCGCGTTTCGATGGAGGCGAAATGCAAAGGCGCCCGTATGCTATAAATAGAAGGCGGATGAAGTATAAATACGCACGGAGTATTTATATACACGCACGGTGTGTCCTTTCCTATGATGCGCTTTCTGCTGCGTTCGAGCAGTCGTTCTTAGTCCCCCTCGTATGTGGTCTTGTCAGCTCGAAAGTGCTTGCAGCGTCCGGGTTCATCCCTTCCTTCCTCCGGGTTCGATCCCGACTGCGGCGGCTGCGTTTCGATGAAAGCGAACCGAAGGCGCTCGTGTGCTGTGCGACGTCAGTGCATGTTAAAGATCCCCAGGTGGTCGAAATTATTTCGGAGCCCTCCACTACGGCACCTCTTTCTTCCTTTCTTCTCTTAGTCCCTCCTTTATCCCTTCCCTTACGGCGAACACAGTGTTGGGATTTGAAGGCGCGGGCTCCTTTTCCAAGCCATGCACCCTGAGAAGCCGAGCACCAGGCCTGGGAATGGCTTGTACCCATTTTGAGGAAACCGGTGGGTAACAGGCCGGCGGTGGGAGTCGAACCCACCACCTCTTCCCACTGCCTGCTGTCCTTTATTTCCGCTGCCCCAGCTCAGGTGCTTCAGTATCGATGGCAAATGCCGGGGCTAGCAAAAATCTTTTCCTTCCTTTTTACTATTATTTTTAGTAAAACCACTACAACAACAACAACGGCGCGGTTCAGGTGTCTGCCGAGATGTGAGACAGATACCGCGCCATTTCCTTTCCCTAAAAACCAATTTCCAATTTCCAACGAGGTTCAGCGATTGTAAAAACGCAGATAATTCTTACGCGACTGCGTGTACAGCTCGTTCGGTCCAAAAGCCGTCGTCGTCGTAGTAGTAGTTGTTGTTGTGGTGGTGGTTAAAGCATTTATGTAATCATAGAGTGTTGGGAGTCGTGACCTTTCAGGTCACGCCCTTACCACCCCTAGGTGGGATGCCTAGTCAGGCACCCCATTGGCGGTTGCCGCAGCCCGGGCGCGTTGCGTTAAGGCCCTTTGGGCATCGAGGGTGCAGCAGCCGGACAGGGTCGCCTCCCAGTCCTCGGGTGGGGTTTGGGATAGGGGGCAGGGTTGGTTTCTACTGGCAGGCCCACATCATGTGGTAGGTGGCAGACACCTCCCCACAGTGCGAACACCACCCGTCGAATTGAGGATCAAAATGATTTAGAGTCAACGGGCACAGCATCATGTTAATGATAAGGCGCAGGAGTGCCCGCTCGTTGGCCTTGACCAGCCCTTTGCACGGGGTGAGAAGAGTTTGGTGCGTGTATTTCTAATAAGCGCATATTCTCCTAAAATTGTAAACCGGATTGAAATCGGAGTCCTGGTCGGCGTCGGCTGCTTCTTTTTCGTGGTGGCCTTGGTGACCTGGAGCCGAAACGAGAGATCGGCACGCGAGATCCAAGTCTCGGCTACTGTTTTGGTAGATGCGATAAGCCAGGGGAGCAGCCCACCCTTGCTTGACGTTTCAACAAGCCCATCGCGGGTTTGTGATTATATATTTCGAGGAGGAGATGGAGGCTGCCAGGGCGATGGCAACCTTTTCTGCGTGAATTGCTGGCTGGAGCTTGAAAGTAAGGCCGTCTACTGTTTTGCCCTCGTGTACGACCGCGGGCGCGTGTACCGTCCCCTGGGGTCCGGGCCGGAGGCCGGAGGCGTAGAAGACTCGTGGTTTTGTTCCCAAAATGGCGGTGCAAGGCTTCCGCCAGCGCTAGGCGCCTGCCATTATGGTCCTCTTAGGTCATGGTGGGGAGAGGCTGCACGTCGAGGGCTTGTCGGCATTCATAGAAAAATTCGTAGAAAGACAAGAGAAACAACCTAACATAATAGCTTACAAGAGACCAACATAACTCCGACCTTGAGTGGCTATGATTGCCAGGAGAAAGGGCGCACAGCTACCCTAATTAGTAAGAGAATTACCACCATAGAACACGATGAGATCCCGGACACCAAGCTAGAGCACGTAATAACTGAAATAATTCCCAAAAAGAAAGGGAAGAGCATCTTTGTCGCTAACGTTTATAGCCCGCCGAAAGAAAGGGATAGAGATTTCTCCAAGTTTTTTGTGGGAGCGAGCAGACTGTAAGAGCAACGCCCTAGTAATCCTAAGCGACTTCAACGCCTATCGCCAGAGATGGAGATATAAGAAAGACAGCAAGAAGGGAAAGCAGATCGACGATGCGGCGGAAAGCACGGGATGTACACTGTTCACGGGGGAGAGCCAGCTCACGAGGACCGGCAACAGCGTGAGCCCGGACACCTGTCCAGATCTACTTTCGTCAAAAACACGCGCGGCGCGGAATGGGACAGCCTCCTGGAAAACCTAGGAAGCGACCACTATATACTCAGAACCACGATGGAGGCGCAGAAGATGAGAAGGGCAATTGTAATCGCAAAGATCGTGGACTGGCACGAATTTAGGCAAGCATGCAAAGAACTAAAGGTTGACATCGGCTCGATCAAGGAGTGGAGCGCGCAGCTACAGGAGATCCAGGCCAGATACACCCAAGAGGTCAAAAGAACAGAAGCACCGGAAGTCGGCACCCACCTACTCCACCTGTGGGAGGCCAGGAGTGGGCTAACAGGAGACACAGAGACACAATAAGAAGCTAAAGAAGAGGATCTGCGAACTACAGAATGAAGCCGAGAGTTGTGCCAACCTCCTCGTGAGGCGAAGCTGGGACGACTTCAGCGACCAACTGAACGACACACTCAGTACCGCCAAAACGTGGAGAATAATCAAGGCCCTGCTCGACCAGATCAAAACTAGGTCGGAGGGCAACGAGGCAATCCAGAGGGTCATCCACACCTTTGAGGGTGACGAAAACGAGCACCTTAGAAGGATAGAGGACAAGGTATACGGCGCAGAAATACCGGACGCCTACGACAAGGAATACCGAGGCGAAGACAACCCGCACCTGGACAGACATATAACAAGAGAAGAGGTCTATGCAGCGGCCAAGGCGGCGACGCGCAACACCGCAGCCGGTGCAGCCAGAATCAGAAACTCCATGATAAAAAACATCAGCGATGAAGCGGTCGACCAACTGACCCAATTCATCAACGAGCACTGGGAGAAATGAATGGTGCCAGAGGAGTGGAAACACTCCACGGTGGTGATGATTCCCAAACCCGGAAAGAAGCTCCAAATAGAAAACCTCAGGCCGATATCGCTAACGTCGTGCCTGGGAAAACTTTTTGAGCAAATAGTCACCCGTCGGCTACAGCAACACCTAGAAGAGAAGGGGCACTACCCGGACAGCATGTTCGGTGTCCGGGCAAAGCTGTCCACGCAGGACGTCCTCCTTCAGATCAAAAAGAAGTCCTAACGCAAGTCCCGTACAGTGGCGAAAAAGTTATCATGGCCCTAGACGTCAAAAGGCACTTTTGATTATGTAGGCCACGCCGCCATCATGGAGGGACTCAACGACACCTTCTGCGGAAAGAAGATCCACGATTACACCAGGACCTCTCTAAGCAACAGGACAGCCACAGGGGGAATCGGGGAGCTCAGAGGAGAAAAATCAACACGCCAAACAAGGGCACGCCGCAAGGCTCGGTCATATCACCGGTACTCTTCAACGTAACAATGACAGAACTAGAAAGAAGACTCGAAAAGATCGAGGACATCGGATTCGCAATCTATGCGGACGACATCACGATATGGGCCAACCAGGGAATGCTAGGACAAAAAGAGAGAAGTTTGCAAGAAGCGGCGACGTGTGTGGAAGAGTATTTTAAAGGAAGAGGACTGGCGTGCTGCACTGAAAAGTCGGAGATCCTCAGAATCCAGAGAGGGAAGAAAAACCCGGAGAAGGTAGAAATCCTGCTCGAAGGAAGCCACATTCCGGAGAGGGAAATGGCCAGAATCCTCGGAATGTGGATCCAAACAAACTGGAGATGCGTATTCGCAATCAACCGGCTTAAGCTGGCTGCGACGCATATGGCAGGAATGATAACCAGAGTACAGCAAACGAGAAGTTACTAGCACTCGGCATTCCCAATACATTCGAAGAGCTGGAAGAGGCACAGCTAGAGACACAAAAGGAAAGGCTGGTGCAAACAAGAAGCAGCAGAAGAATCCTAGAAAAGTTGGGATACAACTTAGAAAAAATGCTAGAAAAGGAAGCAGACATCCCCGACAACATCAGAGCCACTATCAAAGTCTGCTCGCTCCCCAAAAACATGGACCCAAACCTCCACCCGGCTAGGAGAAAGGGGAGAGCAAAATACATCGAAGAGAAACTTGCGGTCAAAGAAAATACAGTATATGTGGACGCGTCCAGATATAGAGGAAGAGACGTGAGAATGGCAGCGGTAGCACGTACTCAACTGGGAGGGCACAGAATTTGCTGCGCATCCATTCGACACGGTTGATGAGGGCGAGGAACTCGCAGTTGCTATAGCGATCGCCGAAGGCAACCGGATCGGAAAATCTTTAACCATCCTAACGGACTCGAAAGAGGCGTGCAAGAACTGTATGAACGGAAGGATAAGTAAGTGTGCAAGACAGGTCCTAGCACGAGTGGCTCCAAAAAAGGACCAGGCGAGGCATGTTGTTTTCTGGGTACCCGGACATGCGGAAGTACGGGGCAACCTCAGGGCCGATGAGACCGCTCGAGCTTACACGAACCGAGCCTCTCACCCACTCAGGTTGGAGGGGGTCTCAGAAGGTGGGCAACCTTCTCAGAAATCACCAATTACTACAAGGGGGTAAGGAAAACATATCCGGAACCGCACTCTAGCCTGACTCAGGAATAGGCGGTCATATGGAGGAGGCTCCAAACAGATACCCTAGCTAATCTTTTCACATTACTTAAGATTTATCCAACGCAGTACAGGGACACGTGCCCCAAATGCGGAGGCAGACCCACGATGTATCACACAACGTGGGAGTGCAAGGACAATTATAGTTTCCATAATCTGAAAGAACCGTGTCGGGAGCCTTCCAACGAAGGCTGGTACAACATGCTGTGAAAGCTACCAGATCCAATGGGGCCTTGGAATAGGGGCTCCACTCGCTGAAGAGGGCGAAGGCATCGCAAGATGAAGACGACCTCTGCACTCTGAAGTGTATAGAAACTAGAGCAGTAAAGTTTATCCTATCCTATCCTATCCTATGTCGGCACCACGTGTCGGAAATATTCCTTCCCTTATGGCGCGGTTCCGGTGTCCACCTAGATATGTGAGACGCGTCATTTCATTTCCTCAAACTGTCCTACGCGCAAGGCGTCGCACCGAATGGGCGATGGCGTTCCGTGGACTCTGGCAACGCTGCAACACGCTGTCGTATCCCACTCTTAAAGTCGAAGCTTAAGCGTCCTGCAATTTTTATCCAACTAGGTAGGTAGGTGAAAACTTTATTGATGAGCCTTATGGATGAGGAATTGTCTAGTGTTGGTCTGGCTCTTGATCCCGGGTGGTGGCCAACAGTCCATGACGTGCGGCGACTTGTCCAGCCCACTGTACCAGCCGCCTTTGTGAGGCCGGTTCGGAGCTGGAGACCGCGATCTCCCAACCCTCTTTGTCTGTGTGGTTCGAGCCAGATGGTGTTTGGAATTCTCGGCAGAGTATAAAATGTGGTCAAAGTTGGCTCTCGGAGCCCCACAAAGAGAGCATTCGGGTCTATATTGGCCTGGTTGGATAAGGGCTAACAAAGCCGGTGAAGGGTATGTGCGAGTCTGGAGCTGTCTCCAGGTTGTTTGTTGTTCTTTCGAGAGGGAGATGTGGGGTTGGGGATAGACGAGTCTTTGCTCCCTGTAATGGAGGGTTATTTCATGATAGGGGACGAGCCGGTCCCTATCGCTACCCCGGTCTACGGTGTGCCCTGCTCGGTTGACGTACGCTCGAGCAAGAGAGTGGGCCACTTCGTTGCCAGGGTTGCCTGCGTGGGCTGGCACCCAATCAATTTGAACTGGTCGGGGTTCTGTGGAGCAAGAATTGGGAATTTTTCGGGTGGTAGAATGAATCTGTCCCCGTGCAAAATTCGTGATTGCTCTTTTAGAGTCACTTGATCAGAATGAGTGTGGCAGCGGAGGAGGAAATGGCAAACGCTATGGCTGCTTCTTCGGCTTCAAGTGAAGTTGTTGCCTTAATCGAGCACGAGGCTATGTGTTTGAGGTCATGCGATGCTACAGTGATGGCGTAGGCCGAATTGTGGATGTACTCTGCCGCGTCCACGTAAACCGCGTCCTTGTCGTTTGCATGAGCTTTGTGTAAAGCATTGGCACGAGCTTTGCGTCTGGCCTTGTTGCGAACTGGGTGTATGTTTTTGGGAAGAGGGTGAACTATGAGTCTGTCCCTGATGTGTGCTGGGATGGCGTGGATTTTGTTGGGGGGTGGACCTGTTGGCTGAATCTTTAGAGAGGCGAGAATGTGTCTACTTGTATTTGTGGAGGAGAGTGTCAATCTGAGCCGTGCGATGAGCTTCAGTTAGTTCTTGTAGTGTATTGTGTACTACCACGCGTAGGAGATGGGTGGTGGGAGCTCGTTGTGGGAGATTTAAGGCTGCCTTGTATGCCTGTCTTATTAGCGCATCTACCTTCTCTTCCGCCTTTGTGAGGCAGAGGCACGGAAGGGAGTAAACCATCCGACTAAACACGAATGCCTGCACCAGTCGCCTCAGGACATGTTCACGCATGCCTCGGTGCTTGTTGGCTATCCTTCAAATCAGTCGGATGGTTTGATATGTAGTGATTGTTAGTTTGGAGATGCTCTCCGTGTTGCGTCCATTGTTTTATAAGAACATTCCTAGGATGCGTATCTTTTCAACCTCTGGCACTGGTAGTCCATTGACCTCGACGTGTATGGAGGGGTTTTCCTTCCTGTTGCGGTTCGGGGTCGGGTAGAGTAGCAAGAGTTCAGACTTAGCAGAGGAGCATGCGAGACCTATAGAGGCTCCGCACTCTACTACCGCGTCCGCACCTGCTTGAAGGGTTTCTTCCATGGTCCCAACATGCCCATGGTGGTCCATAAGGCAATGTCGTCTGCATACAAGTGGGAGAGGTGTGAGGTGCGCTCTAGCTTGCGAGCCATGGGAATGAGAGTGATGTTGAAAAGTATGGGAGATAAGACTGACCCCTGGTGTGTATCACTGCTGCCAAGAGGGAAGGAGGGGGATTCTATAGGGCCTAGTTTGATTTCCGCTGTGTGGTCTCGTAGGAAAGCTGCTACGTAGGTACGTGTTCGAGTCCCGACTTCTAAATTGGATAAAGCGTCCAGTATGGCTGTGTGTTGGACATTGTCAAACGCCTTAGTGAGGTCTAAGGCTAGCAGTGCTCGTGTGCGTTTGCAATGTGTGGGATGTAGGATTTCTTCTGAGATTTGAAGCATTACGTCTTGTGTTGATAGATGGCTTCGGAATCCTAGCATTGTGTGGGGAAAGAGCTCTTTTGTTTGCATGTAAGCTTGCAGTCTGTGTAGGATTACATACTCAAATAGCTTTCCCAAGTATGAGGTGAGGGAGATTGGCCTGAGGTTTAACAGGTACAGCGGTTTTCGGGGCTTGGGGATGAGAGCGACCCTCGCGTGGTTCCACTCAGAGGGAAGAGTACCTTCCTTCCAGTGCTTGTTGAAAAGTTCTGTTAGGGCTTGGATGGAGTTCTCGTCCAAATTTCGTATCGTTTTGTTTGTTATCCTGTCTGCTCCTGGCGCAGACGTGGTGCGAAGTTTGAACATTGCTGCTCTAACCTCCCACGTTGTTATGTCCGCGTCGAGCTCGGGGCTTTCTACGCCCAAGTAGGAAGGAAGTGGTAATTTGGGAGTTGTGAGGGACCTGTCTTTGATATTCTGGATCAGGACATCATCATCCATACCTATTCTGTGAATGAGGCGCGTTACATCACGCTGTTGCGTGCTCTTCGTGTTGTGGGATTCTAAGAGGCAGCGCAGAAATTTCCATGCGTCTCTTAGGCCCACGTTGCCCTCCATGCGGTTGCAGAGCTGACCCCATTGATGACGGGTTAGTTGTGCTGCGTGTGCCTATATTTCCTTGACCATAGCTGATATCCTTAACTTGAGTGATATGCGGTGTTTGTTACCAAGCCACCGTTTCCGCAGGCCGGAGTGAGCCTCCCACATGTGAAGGAGTCTGCTGCCGACCGCGCCCGATTCGTGATTGCTCGGGATCTCAGATGTCGCTGTAGCGACGTCCTTTGCGAGTTCTGCCATCCACCTCGCAAGGTGTTTGATTTGGGTGGGGGCGTCGTTCCGGAGGTTCCGAAACTTGTCCCAGTCTGTGATCTGCAGTTTCTTTTTCATGAGCCCTCCACTACGTCACCCCTTTCTTCCTTTCTTCTTTCACTCCCTCCTTTATCCCTTCCCTTACGGCGCGGTTCAGGTGTCCAACCATATATAAGACAGATACTGCGCCATTTCCTTTCCCCAAAAAGCAATTATTATTATTATTATATTGTTTTTCATGAAGGGGGTGATGTAGTTTAGTGAGCGTGAGGTTTAAATTATGTAGTGGTCGCTGCCAAGGGAGGTCTGCGTGTGCGACCACTTCATTGTGTGATATTCTTCGCGAGAGTAAAATCGGGAGTGGTGTTGTGTTGCACGCTGATACCGATGCGCGTATGTTGTTGCGGATTATTGACGAGGGTGAGTCCCTCGTTCTGAATTAGTGTCCAGAGCTGTGCTCCTTTCCTGCACTTGAATTTGTACCCCCATCTGACGTGTCTGGCATTAAAGTCACCAAGCACTATAAGCGGGTGTTTAGCGCTTATATGGAGCGCTTTGCGTATGGCTGCGACGAGGGGGGCTGCTTTGCCTTTCGGGCTGCTGTATGTGTTGAGGATATATAGGCTAGTGCTATTCCTAGTTTGGGGAAGTATCTCTATTAGGTTACAATCTATGTCTTGAACCTCTATGGGGTGATCTGTAGCGGTGTATACTCTGTGAACTAGGGTTGCTACCCTTTCAGTGGGTTTGTCCATAGGCGTGTGGGGAGTGTAGTTGACTAATCTGACAGGAGCTTGAGTTTCCTGTAGTGTGATGAATGTGGGGACTTCTGTGTTGGAGAGAGATTGAATGCGGAGTTGCATATTGCTTCGCTTGGAGCGATATCCTCTGCAATTCCACTGCTACACTCTAAGTTCCGTGTGGTTTGCTGCTATAAATCGCTGGTCTGAAAGCGAATGGGTTGAATTTGATATATGTGGGGGGAAACACTTCGTCTATTTTGCTCTGCACCTGAGCAGCGATGGCGTCATGGGCGCTAGATCTCTGCTCGAGCGTCGTCATTCTGTTGTTGAGATTGCTCGCCCATGTGCTCATGTCTTCGGTCATGGTTTCGAATTTCTTTTCCATTTTCTGTTCAAGAATAGTGATCGCGTTGATCAGGGTTCCTAACGTTGTGACGTCCTCAGTGGTAGTGTTTTCTTTTGCTCTGCGCTTGGCAGGTGTGCTTTGGGTGGGTGAGTTCGGTGGGCCAGCTACCGGGGTGAGAGAGGGGATATCTTGAGGAATTTCCATTTCCTCGGTTGGCGGGATTTTTTGTAGTAGCAATTCAAGTTGCTTGCTAAGGCTATCGATTTGTTGACTCTGATGTTGGATTTGCTTGCTCTGCTGTTCGAGCTGTGCTTTAAGTTGATTATTCTCACGGACAAGGGAAGGAGATCGCGGACCCCAGCTCACCTGTTTTTCAGATGTGGACTGTCCGGTCTTTCCTTGTTTCCCAGACGTGGGCTGTCTGGCCAGGGGTGGGAAGGACTCGGACCGGGACCGGGACCGGTGACGGGAGTTGGCGCGGCTTCTGGAGCTTGATCGCTGCCTGCGGCGGGATTTCCGGAGGGTTGAGTTCTTTGTCGTATCATCCTTGGATGTCGGCCTTTTGTTGCCCGGTCGGTTGAAGCGCTGCTTGCAGTCCTTGGAACCCGTGAAGTGCGATCCAATGCAGATGATGCATTTGGCTGCGCACGTGGGCGGCTCGACTGGGGAATGAGGATCTCCACAGCGCTGGTAGAAATTTTGCTTGGGTTAGATACAGACGTCGCTTCTGTGACCGGCTTTCCGGCAGTTGAAGCGTGCCTCGGCTTTCGCCAGGAAGGGACAGCAGTTATATACGGCTCCGTAAAAACGTACTTGCTTAGGAACCGACTTTGTGTTGACGAAAGTGACGAGTGTGGACTTAGTCTTGCCCAAGCGCCTGGCGTCCGTAATGTCATAGGAACTACTTTTGTTGAAAGTCTGAGGTTCCTGAACTCTCTCTTCGGGCGTCTGGTCTTAGATAGCGTTGTAGAGATCGAACGCCTCGGATGGCGTTGTCTGGTTGGGCGATGTAGGCCTTTAATGGGTAGGTCATGTTGGAAATTTGAAGAGACTGTAGCTTAGCGTAGCGTTCCGCTCACTTCTCTGATGGGGTACTGATGGTAAAGGAGTTGTTTGGAGGATTTATGCGTATGGCGTCTTGTTGACGTACTGCCTCAATGGGGAGTTACAGGGCGGTGCATACGAGGGATAGGATTCAGCCCCCATTGTGTTTGCGGAGACCTATGCCCCCACTCGGGCAGTAGATGATTTTCAGGTCTGATGCAGGTAGCTTGGGTAGCGGATCCTGACGCTTTATATTTGGTGGAGGAAACTTGCCTTGCTTGGGCTGGGCCGGTGTGGCGGGTCCATCCGCTGGCGGGCTCGTGGAGCGGTGCTGAGTGCGCCAGTTTACGGGCTGTGAGGGCCCTGGTTTACGGGCTCTGAGGGATCCAACTGAGGCTCGGCTAGAACACGCGGTCAGGCAGCAGCCTGCGGAGCCCCGGCGCAGCGACGGGAAAGATTAAAATTGATTTTCGAGGAAAGGAAATGACGCAGTAACTTTCACATATCTCGGTGGACACCCGAACCGCGCCGTAAGGGAAGGGATGATGGAGGGAGTGAAAAAAGAAAGGAAGAGAGAGGTGCCGCATAGGAGGTGAGTGAGTGAGTGAGTGAGTGATAACTATATTGAGTGTCCGGCAGGGTTTAGCGCGACCGGGCCTAGGTCTCCACTTGGCGACGTCGGGATCTTGTCTCTTCGCCGCCTCGAGGGCCTGCTGGACGGCGCAGAGTTGGTCATTGAGGCTGGAGCTGCGCAAAGCGGCGGACCACCTCGACGAGAGGGTTTCGGGATTGACACCGGTTAGGTGTGCCTTTCACTCCCAGCTAGAGTATGCGTTTACGTGTAGCTACGTCTGTCTTCCAGACCTTGCATGTGTTCGTGTTTTTCGGGGAGATCCTGTTGTACTGCAGCGGTATCGGGTGCGTGCTTGTTTGTAATTGCCTCCAGGCGACTGCCTGAGCTCATCATAGATTGTTGCTAGGCTCACGATTAAGGTCCGGCGGGCCAGGTAGAAGGCTTTGGTTAACTCATTGAAGCTTGTCAGCCTATCTCTCCCCCCGTTTTCACGTACATGGCTCTCTTCGGCACGGTTTGCGAGACATCATGCGACGGAGTGAGCGACCTCGATTTTGAGGTTGGTGAGGTGCAGAGAGACGTGTGTGCGGGGAACCAAACTAGCTCGACCTTGTTGTCCGGTGAGCGTTTCATGTTCTGGATTATTCGGCAGGCTTCCACAGATATTCTCCCCTTGGCGTAATTCCTTATTGCAGTGCGCGAGTCGCTAACAACGATCCCGCAATCGTGATCAGATATGACGACTGCGATGTCTATAAGCCACTTCAGCGTGTCGGGAGCTGGCGGAGTGGATAAGCGTTCCTGCAGTGTCGACGACCGCAGCGGCGTATTCGATCGTCTTGATAATCGGTAGCGTCCAAGAAGCGCGCTTATTCCCTCGCTTTTCCGTAGACTCGCCGCAGGGCCGCGGCTCAGGCCTGTGTTAATTGTGCCTTGATTATACGTCGGGTGTACGTTTCGCGGGACTTCGAGGGATTTGGATGCCGTCCCTGACATTCCGCGGGATTATTTCCTTGTCGCCATGAACGTTGGCGGTGGTAGCCGATGCCCGCTCGAGTACCTATGTGTCGTCCAGCGTCGGTGGTCACCAGTCTTTGAGCTGCGCCTCTGCAAGTTCCTCCAGTGTGTTATGGGTTCCCACTTGTAGCATCAGCTCTGTGCTGGTCGAGTCTGGCAGCCCGAGCGCCATCTTGTATGCCGTATAATCCCGTCTATTTTGTTTGTCTCCAGTTGTGAAAGGCGGCCACGTAAGCTGTGACATATATATATATGACGACAGAGTGCACGAGTCATATATATCAAGCTCTCCTCCCTCACGCCACTTCTCCTGTTGGACTGTGATTCTTTTCATGATGGGGATGGTTCCGCTGTCACTCGTGTATAGCCTGATTTCTTCATATTCTGTCTTCTGCTTGGATGCGTTGGGTGGTTGTCCCTTCTGGGTGGGGCGGTATAGCAGGAGCTCCGATTACTTGGGCAAACATTGCAGCCTCGTATTTCTCATGAGGTGTTCTTCCACGACATCTATATATCGCTCGATCCTGCTACAGCGATGATTCGATCTCCCGTCGCTGCTGCGGTTGGCCCAAATCGTGATGTCGTGAGCGTAGATCGTGGGTTGGGAATTTTCGACATCTTGGAGTTTGCGCGCGAGGCCGATCATCACCAGGTTGAATTAAGAGCATTGGCGAAATGACCGATCCCTGCTGGCTGCCGGTGCTTCCCAGCGTTTGCTCCTCGAACGTGATATCTCCCTCTACGAGGAGCGCCCGTCTGTCGGAGAGGAAGTCTTTGACGTAGTTATGCTCTTTCGCCGAGGTTCCTCTGCGAGATTTGGGCTAGAATCACCGAATGGGCGACCCTGTCGAATGCGCTCTCAAGGTTGAGTCCCAGGATGGCTTTGGTGGAGTGAGTCGGCGTCCAGGATCTGATGTTTCAGCTGGAGCATATATTGTCCTGCGTCGAGAGGTGAAGCCGAAACCCGATGACGGTGTGTGGGTACGCACCCGTCAGTTCGAGGTGAGTGTTTACTCGATTGAGGAACCCAGTTAACTCATAATTTGTCAGTTACCCGTACAGCTATAACAGACGAAAACTGCAGCCCGTCCAGAGGCAACGCAGCCTTCTTAAGTTGCAAATTATACCTATGACCTGAAAGCAGCATGTCCTCGTGCACGAAATCAGAAGTAAAAATAAAAGTAACCGTAAACGAAACCGAAACCTTTAAGTAATTGTCAACGCACACATCCAATCCAATCCAATGAAGGAGACAGCTGTTGGTTGCTGTAGGTGCTCGTCCGTAGGCGAAGCTGTGATTGCTGCGTGCGTGATCGAAAGTAAACAAAGTTTCACCCTGCAACGTCGGGGCGAGACCATCGCTCCGCATCTTGCAGCCGTGCGTCGCTTTCGGACCGGCAGCAGGCGTACGAGCTGGGAGCATTTCTATCCCCGATGGGTGGCGACCGAGAGCGGTGATCGTTCCAGACGCTCGTCGACAAACGAGCAGGTGTGCGTGTGTGAGCGAATTTGCTAGTAGCTGCCGACACACACGGTGCCCCGCGAAAGGTTCGAGGTCGTCGCTGGTGCTCGCTCCTGAGGTTTCCCATCCGGAGGCGAGATGCAGGGCCCCGAAGCGCTCCACCTGGAAGACGCACTGGAGGACAATCCGCAGGTTGGTGATAGCCAGTCAACAATTCTCGACGGCTCTGCACGCTTCGGCGATTTCGATATCTCGTGGGCGTTCCCATCGCTGCTCCCAGCAGCATTGTTCTGCGTTTCTTCGTCCGTTGTTCTGGCGCCGATGTAGCCATGTAGCTTTTTAGCTGGCTGCTGGCGCGCACGCATATTTGCTCGTCCTCTCGTATGGTCTGCCTACTCGTGTTCACACGATATGGCCTTTAGGGAGGCTACGAAGGAGGCGATACGATTGTTTCGTGTTGTCTTTGGTGTCGATTCAGACGGGGTGACGTTAAATGGTTTGCAGAAAATTTGACGTCCCAAATTCGACGGTGTTCGCGCGTTTTAAACGGGACGGGGCGCAGTCTTCGTTAACGAAGTCTGTTAAATCGATGCCTCACAGCTAGCTACCGCAGAATAGGAAATGCCACGCTGTGTAATCTGTTTAATGGCATCTAAAGACCCTAGGTAAGCTCAAGCTGATCTATGGACTTTAGTGGCAACAGCTGGAGCAATTTCCGTTCGGGCGTAATTAATGCCGCGGGAAGATAGGTTGCTTCGGTTATGTTGGCTGCTAACGACATACCTGCGTAATAGTCCAGGAATTTTGTTCTGCGAGCGTTACCGAAAGCTCACGTGCATGCTCCCACTCGTAAGAGCTCAAAACCATTCGTGCCCTGTAGTTTGAGATGACTCTGAAAAAAGTGCCTTACTGGTTACTCCATCACGCAACGGAGTTCCCCTGAGCAGCAATTTAAGTAACAAATTGTTTGCTCAACTTCTAGAATAAGCCAGGCATTGAGTTTGTCAGGCAAATCCAGGATCAGTTTAGGCTAGCCGTTATTAGCTCAATTTTCCTTTCCCTGTATATATATATATATATATTTCCCACATCTTTGCTGCTTCTACAAAAACATATTATTTCATTTCTACAAACGTGTAAAATCAAGAATAATTGTGGTATTACGCATGGTAAGAAGACATGCAAGCTTCAATACTTCCACTTTAGGTGGGTGTTTACCTGTCAAGCACTCAGCTGCTCTGTGTATAGTACTATGGAGACTAATCTGAGCTAAATATTTTTGACGGGTTGTTTATAATGTTTTCTTATCCTGATAAACTGAAATCAATTTGTAAGTGCCACACTGGATTACTGTGATTAGAGTTGCCCAAATCATGTCATGTTCCTTCCAAATATAAACTCACTAACATCACAAACATGAAATGCGCCTACAAATCCTTGGCATTTATTTATCGGCCAATAACAATTTCGAGCAGCTCATCAAAAACCATGGAATGTATAGTGTATTCCGACAGCAACATCATCCACCACTCACAGCACGGGCTCCAACTAGGACTGTGTTGTGAAACACTAGTTGCGGCATTAATTTCTTCATGGCTTACGCTGCATTCTTCATATTAACACAAAATCAGACACAGTATTTTTGACATGTAGAAACCAGTCAATGGCGGCTGCACTTAACGACAAAATTAGCACTCTTCAGTCTTGACTCATTTGTGTTAAACTCAATCTGTAGCCTTGTTTCTGACAGGATGCAGTGTGTTACTGTGAATTGCAATAACTTAGTCAATGGTGCCATCATTTCTGGATTTCCACAAGGTACAGTACTTTGGCCATTCCGTTTCTAATGTGTATCAGTAGCCTGTCTTATCAATGTGATTTGCATGTTTGCAGACAATTGCATTATATTTTCTTACATATCTTTCACAACCAGCAAGCACTACAAGAGGGCCTTTTAACTGTCGAACAGTGTTGTAAAAATTGGCAGACATCTCTAAACGCAACCAACTTCTAAGTTCTTAAATCTTCGCTAGTCTTTTTTTTGAACCTTTGAAGGACCTTTTATAAACACAACAACTTAGCTGCACTGTTTCTGCAGCAAGCAAATGCCTGGTCCATCAACATACATTAAAACTCAAACCTACACAAATAACGCTACCAGCATACATAGCACTCAGACATCCAAATTGGCTCTAGGTTGCAGCCATCTGGAACTCACAGTAATGGTACATTCAAATCTGGGCATTCAATGTCAAGAGCGAGCGAAATCCGTCTCTGCAGCTCAGATTTCAAGGAAAACAAGGCGGAAAGTTCAGTCAGTCCGGAACGAATTTCTGTTGGCGGAAAAAGCAGTCACTTGCCACTAGCCAACAGGTGGTTTACATGTGGTATCATGGGCGCTATGATGGCGAGCCGGAGAAGGCGCAATAAATGATTAGAGAAATGCGCAGGTTCTTGCTGTGCTTGTGGTGTGCGAACATCTTGTACGACCTTATTGTTGTGCTTGCAGGGCAGAAGCATCAAGTGCCTTGACGTTCCAGTGGCCGTGAATTTTGCTCGCTCTTGATGCCACCTTAGTGCCTCATATTACCACAAGAAGATTGCCAGAGTTTCAGTCTTTTATAATTAATACTGCACCCTATCACCTAGTATCTACATAGTGCCCCACTGTAAGCCCTGCAGTTGTAGGAGGAACAACTATTTATGAACCTCTCACCACTTCACCTTGACTATCATGTGCACGCGCTTGTTCTTAATTCATACAGCTAAAAAGTGGAATATGTTACCTGCAGCATCATACAGTTCATTGATGCTGTATGATGTATGGAACATTTATCAGAGTTGGAAAACATGTTACCATTTTCTTTGCACTGCGGATTTGTCTGATATTTCTCCTTTTTCCTGCCACTTTAACCTTGCGAGTGATAAGAACTTTCCATTGACTAGAGTGACCCTACAGTGACCGCAGTTTAACCATGTCCTTTATGTAATACTCATGCCCAGGACCTTTGAAGCAGATAAAATGAGATGAAGTTACAAGCACTTTGCATGTAAACAGAAAGAGGAAGTAGCCCCCCTTAAGCACTGCAGTGCTACAAATTTTTTGCTTTGCACCTAGAGTACAAAGGGAGAGCTCTTAAAATTTATAACAGTTTTATGTTCTGGCTTTTATAGCACATCACCGACCTGCACAAACAGCTATAAATGAGACAATGCTCTGACCCCCTGTGGCATCTGCCAGCAGCACATTGTCGTGGTCGATATGACAGGCGCCAGAGCTCATTGCAGATGTTTTGTGCAGAGCGAGCCGCGCATGTTTTCGTTCTGCAGATTTGCGTCGCGTTGTTGAGGTTAAGGCAAAATGCAAGGGTAAAGGGTTGATTTAGTGCTGTTGCAGAGCACTGTCCTTGTATTGCAGCTGTGCAAAGGACTTATCAACAAACAAAGTAGCAAACGATATATGCACAAGCTCCGAGTATCATGTGGATGCTACTTAACTAGCCTTTACATGCATATTGCTGGTATATGCTTGAAGCGATATCAATTATCTGTGACTTTGTGAATGAAAATACCAACAGTTCAGTGTTGAGGATATCACTGCATTCTGTGTTGTTATTACTTGAACTGTAAGCAGGTTTTTGCTCTTAACTGAATTATTTTGAAATGCTTAGTGTTTGTCAATTTCGGATCTTTTATTTACCTGTGGTACTCTCTAGGCTAAGGGCATAATGAAGGGAAGTGATTTAAGTGTTTTAACATGAAAACCACAAAAGAACAGCAAGAAAATATGACACTGGTGCAGTTTGGCTCTCAGAAAACAGTGCTAGCTGAAATGTTACATAACATGTTATCTAGTTGGTTCAGGAAGGCAGGTTTCCAATATGGTGGGGTGGGATGTGTAGGGAATGTGAACTGCTTGCTTCTGCAGTATCAGAAGTTGTAGTGCTTTGTACACGTAGCTCCACTTATTAGGCACATTGTTAGGTTCACATTTGATTGGTGTATAAATATGACCGCTGTCTCTTACTGTGATGTGTTGATCAGTTTAACATACAGAAATGAATGCGTGTTACAGTACACTGTATAGCAAAGTGTTTCGAGTCTAGCTTTGCCACCTTCAGGAATTCAGTTGTGGTCAAATCTTGCACATAGCTCTCTTTGCATGCTTTGTTACCACTGAAATGTGACCACTGCTACTGCAACTAGCAACCAGGCAGACCAGCGATGGGCTTGCATTGTTTTGTTTTTTTTGCCACAATCGCTCATCTCTGCTTTTTTGTTCCTTATCACAGCCAAACTTATGTGTACCCTTTCTGTCCTGCGTTCACACAGTGATTGTTCGCCTTGCACGTTTTTTCTTTTGACCTTGGTGGTATGCCAAACAAGTGCTGATTTGGGAGCATGCGTTGAAGGACAACGAGAAGCTCAGTGAACGTCAATGTGGGGAACGATGTAAACTGATATAAACGCAAATAACCAAACATCTACTTGTCATTGTGTGTCTTCAACTTGACCGTAAACTGAACTCTGTGCTACAACATCTGGCTGTCACAAAACATTTGGCCAAGAAAAGTTATCATTTGTCTGCATGTCTCATCTCTTCTGCCCGCATTTGTTGCCAGTTGTGGCATATCTCGTTGACGGACCGTGGTGCCCATCAAATGAAGCACACGAACTTTGTCGTCAGCAATTGTTACTGCAGTGCTTGCAAAAGGAAGCATTTTTTTATGTGCTGCCATCCTTTTTAACCCAAGCATTTATCACTGACGTTGAGGCTTTGAAGATAGGCTTTCAGTATTCAAATGGTGCGCACAAACAGCACTAGACCTGTGTCTGAGTGAGTTGGTGTATAATGAATAGAGAGGGACAGCAAACTAGAAAACATCACCAAGGGAAAGATGGACAACACACCCAGCCTCATGTCGTGTGTGCTTCCTTTGGTGTCGTTTTGTTGTTGGCTATACCTCTCTATAAACACTAGACTGCATGGCCAGTGCCAGCGCTGAGGTGTGACAGTGCTGAAAATAGTAAAAAGGCAGAAAAAAGAAGGGTGCTGGCAGCGAAGGGTGCCATGCATTAATCAAACACCTGATACGCAGCCAGCGCGAATTGGAGGGATATAGTATGGGGACTGGGGAGCCCAAAGAAAACAGAAGGTGATGTAATGAAGGACAGTAGGAAGTGGGTAAAAGAAGGAAAATCTATATATATTTACATCCTCTGCACACATTCATGCAAACATGTGAATAAGCAGGATGCCCAGTGCTATATGCTGGACGCTGGACAGCACAGTGCATTTTGCATAGCTTCAGCATACACCATGCAGTCAGGTTAGAGGATGCTTTGTCAAATAGCACCTCTGGTCTGGTTGTAAATAATGCTGTTTAAAAGAAGCTACCTTATGGAAGGTGCGGCATTCTGTAATTTGCTGTTTTGGGCAAAAGCGCTTTTGTATCACAGGGAGGTCATTGGGCCAAACCATTTAAAACTGATACTGAATATTGTGTTTGGGTAGTGATGTATCACCACCTTATTTGGCAAGAATCCTGGCCCGGTGTTGCTTCCAAACCTTATTTGCACAGGGCTCATTGAGCCTGTAATGAAGCCGCCGCGGTGGCTGAGTGGTTATGGCGCTCGGCTGCTGGTCCGAAAGACGCGGGTTCGATCCCGGCCGCGGCCGTCGGATTTCGATGGAGGCGAAATTCTAGAGGCCCGTGTACTGTGCGATGTCAGTGCACGTTAAAGAACCCCAGGTGGTTTAAATTTCCGGAGCCTTCACTACGGCGTCTCTCATAGCCTGAGTCCCTTTGGGACGTTAAACCCCCTTAAACCTAAACCTGAGCCTTTAATGAATAATTACGCCCTCAGAATTAAAGGTGAAAACTTCATTTCAGGCGAGAACGGAAGAAAAGAATGGCAGTGAACAGCCTTAACTATCTTTAACCAAAATGGCACTGGTCATTTGTGATTAAAATTCCGTATCATGTCTTTGCCCAGACAAAGACAAGTCCTTTTGTCAAAATGCTGGCTAAGCATCGTGAGGGTTTCCATTCCTTGTTCACTTTGTGTTGAGAGACAGGATACAGATGCACCTGGACACCGTGTGATGTGAAGTGAGAAACTTGACAGGTCCCTTCGAAACAGGAGTCGGGTGTTGGTATAACCTTGTTTTTCCATGCTGTTGATGCACTTTTCCCGCTGTTGGTTTGTGCAGACGCGGTCTCTGGTCAACCTGTTCGAGCATGATGCACACCACCTGGACAAGTATGTCAGGGTGATGTACGAACATGCCAACCGCATATGGAACGCTGAGGTGAGTGATAGTAACGTCTGATGATTTTGTTATTTTTTTTATGTACCAGCTAAGAATCTAAAAGGACCCCGAGGTGTTGCCATGGTTCAGGAGGTCGGGCAGTTCAAATGCCGGAGGCAGGGTTTTTCTGCTTACATCATGTCAGACCCGTGTTATAGTTGCTGTTGACCAGTTTCAAATGCATATGGGGCATATGCTGTGGAGTATGGCCTAGATTGAGATCTGTAGGAATCACCATTGCTTCAAAACGTTAACGAAATTTTGTGTGGGGAGATAAAATGGTAAAGTGGAGCTTTTGTGTCTTATCTTCATCAGAATAAATCCCTGTCACCTCTATCACTTGGTCTCTGCGGTTGCGGTTCTCGGTTTTCACTGGAACATTCAAGTGGATCTTCTTTTTAGTAAAGTTCTGAAGACAAAAATAAAAGACAAATAAAATTATGGCCCCTTAGATTTTTTTTTTTATTATAGTCAGTGAAAACAACTCTGCTGTGTTGTTTCCACTGAAGCTTGCACCCTTTCAGCTATGACTGCAGAAACGCATTGAAAGTGAGCTTTCCAAGCTTTAGTTGATAAGCTAAAAGAGATTTTGAAACTAAAAGGTACAGTTCTGATATTGGTGATAGTATCACTGCAATAACTGGCCTTTAGCACATGTCCGATTGAATGCAATTTGTCAATAATTAATTCCGATATGCATTAAGGGACTATAGACGTGCAATTTTTGCCTTTTTATTTCAAATGGTACGTTCAACATTATTATCCATCACCTATGGCCGCTAAATGATTTATACAGTCGACCCTGGTTATAACGATATGGTTCATAACAAAAAAATGCATATAACGAAGGAATGACGATTCTGCTAGGCTGTAGGCTTTTTTTTTTAATCGCAGGATGATATTGAAATATTTCACATTCAAATACAAATTAGTAATGTGATTTTTTCCCAAGAGTGCATTGCTTTTTAGCATAGTTCGCAACAATGAGGATGGGCCTTAATCACCGTTACGCTGTTACCTTCATGTTGTCATAGAAGAACAAGCGCGGCAGTTTCGCCTTACCTGTATCTAAAGTGTGGACCTCGCGCTGTTATTGTTCTGGCAGTTTTTCAGAATGAAGGAGCATAGAAAGACCATGCACTTGACATGAATGCAGTGTGCAGTTGTTGTTAACTGCTACCCAGCTTTTAAGGGGGGGAAGAGTGTTTTAAAAAAAAAAATTAATGAATTGACAATCAGTTTCGCCCAAATAAAAGGCAAATGACACGGAAGAAAAAGCTCGGGTAAGCTTGAGAGGCTTCTGGTCCCAATGTAAAAAGGCACAATTGCAGCGGCCTAAATACCGTATTAACTCACGTAATTTGCGCATCCCCAACATTTTACTCGGATTTTTGAAAAAAGCACTTTTACTCACATATTTTGCGCTCTCTGCTGCGCCAGACCGCCATCATATGCGGTTGCGTGCAAAGCAGGCTTAGGAAGATTAGCGTGGCCGTGTAATCGTGTGTGGTTGTGAACAATGCGAGTGGCGAGGGCACGAATTGTGCGCCGTTTACCCGGCTCGCTCGCGCTGAAGATTTCATAATTGTGACTTCATTAAAAATTTTTTTTCTTTGACCTTCTTCCCAAATATCAACCAGTGCTTAGCTCCCAAGAGAACAAAAGTTAACAGTGCTTTCATTCAGTTGATGCACAAAAGAGTTGAAAATGAGAGGCGGCATCTCTCATTTCTTCTCTGAGGCGCAGTTCCTCTTACCGGAGGCAGCCAAGTGGTTTATGCCAAAAAAACCAGTCGTGATGTGTAACTGTTGTGGAGGCTGCTCCCTTTCACAAAAAGATATCTTTTGCTTTATGCACCTTACATTTACATATTAGTGTAAACTTTAGTTTTACATCTTGCTTCCCAGAAGTCATTCTGATTTCTCTTTCTGACTCTGTTTTTGATCTCCTGTGCTGCTCACAGTTTGTTTGACTAGATCATCATGTTGCATCTAAAAGAAGCTTTATTCTTTTCAAATGAGTAGAAGATGCATCTCTCGGCCTCATTAGTGGAGCACAAGACAGACGACGCTAAAATTGTTCTTCAGTAGAAACTTCGCAGCATGGTTCACTTGATTCAGATAGATGGAGTGGTCATAAACCATACTTTAGTTCCGTTTTGTTTGCCATTGATTGTTACCTTCTTTGGCCGTTTCTTTATAGCTCATTGTCTCAATTATGCAATGTGCAGTGCGAGTGCAAGTGTCTACATGTTAAGTAAGTGATGAGCATGGTGATAAACAGATCTTTATCACACCATTTTTGTGAGAAACACATCATGTGCGAGGGGTAATGGGTATCGCATTTGGAAGGGGAGCTGCAGAAATCTTCTGTAGATTGTTTATTGCTCTTTTGGTGGAGGCCTCATCAGAAAGAAAATGGCGTGACAGATAAGCATTAGAAACTCGATTCACTGCCCAAGCTGTATGTGGTATTTTCCGAAAGACGTGAGTATTGATGATGCTAGCTAAAGCATTGTTGCCGTGTGTACAGAGACCAGGTATATCACTGCACCACTTGCTTGTGTTGCATTTCTTTCTCTTCTGTCTTCTGTACTTTAGCAACTATCATGCTCCCTGCTTATGTTGCATTCACCTTGCTATGCTAGTTGGTCCAGTAATTGCACTCACTCTTCTGATTTGGCAGACCCTGTTTTCTCTCTGCATTTTTTTCTCTCCTGTCGTCCACTTCCTCCACTCCATTGTGTGGCCTGCAGAAGGAACTGGCAGATGCCACTGCAAGCTTGGCATTCCACATGAGGCAGTATGATCTTCAGGTGAGCTCACCACTATGTTGATGCACTGGGTTTTTCAGTGGTGCAGATAGTGCACTGGTGTGGGAAGGATCACCATAGCTTCTATTGAAGGTACCTTGGAGGAAGGTGAAGGTAGCTGCACCAGCGTGTTGCTGCATCATGGCATGAACAGGATCGTCATGCATTTAATTAAACTGAACACAGTACATGCCTTGCTAAACAGAGACATTTAGCTTAGCGTGTACCGCCACCTCGATCATATACCACCTCTATCGCCAGTGACGGCGCCAGTACCAGAGCACACAGGCACGTGATGCCAGATGCTTGCACATGGCACCTCAGGGAGATCTGCACATGCAAAGATGAAGTGCTGCACCTGTGTAGTTGGCTGCACCTCATCTGACTCCCAGAAAATAAGCTTTGCACCCAGATGCAGCATGTCACTGAACCGCCCTGTGTACTAGGATTACAGGTGATAAATCATTGTAACAATGAGAACCTGGATCCTTGCACCCAGTCGTCTGACCTTGCATCTTGCGTGTTGCTGTAATGCTGTTGTGCCACCTTGGCTCATTTTGCCTAGAGAATGTCATGTCATATGAACTGAATAAGTGCAGAGCATTTCTGACACAGCGTGCAGTTCAGTGCGGTATGGATCAACACTCGCTCTTCTTTTTAAGACTCACGAGTGTCCCTTGAGTTCTCAGTCACTGAACTGTCACGGCATGAGCTTTTGGCGATGTATGGGCACAGCTAAGAAAATGTGAGGCTGCAGCACTTCCTCTAATTCGGCACCTTTTGTGCTCAAGCTAACGTAGCCTTCGTGATCATCAGCTGGCAATTGCAGCCGCATGAGAAATTAATGTGTCGGCAACACGCTAATACAAACTCAGTAATGCATTCTGAGAACTGACTGACTTGAGCCACCTAGTTTTTAGGCACTGTGGTACAGCTGTGGATAAATTTAATGCAGAAAGCTTGGCTAGTTGGTGTTTAGATAGAGACGACATAGTAGTAGTGCTAAATAACAGGGACAAAAGGAGAGAAGAAAACACAGGTGCTAGACATTGTGCCGCTGCATCATGGTATAATAAATGTAAATTTGGACCGAAGTATGTAATTGTTGTAGGTGCCTACAGGGCTGCCCTAGCATTTTGTTTTCTTACGCAGGAGTTGAGAATAGATTGCTGCATTCAGTCCTGTGGAATTCATCAGTATGAAACAGTTGGTACCTGGTCAGGAAGAATTTTGACAAAAATCTGTCTTAAGAGAGACTAAAGATGCTTACCAAAACTTTGTTTGAGAAATTCTGGCATTTAAGCTGTTGTGCGGAAATTTCATTCATTGTCTGACAGCAGTGCTGCATGAAAAACATTTTTGCTACGATTTAGTTGTCACTGTGATTTAGTTTGTCTTATTTAAGCATGCTGCT
Organism: Amblyomma americanum; assembly: GCF_052857255.1. Classification (NCBI taxonomy): domain Eukaryota; kingdom Metazoa; phylum Arthropoda; class Arachnida; order Ixodida; family Ixodidae; genus Amblyomma; species Amblyomma americanum. Next base: position 91,762,876 of record NC_135503.1, read on the forward strand.
TGTGCAAGAAGAGAGCTTGGTGACACCGTGTGTGGCTTTGAAAGTACAAGCTTGTTTTTTGCGTATTGGACACCTTGCCCACTCTAAAAGGCCTGTTAACCCCTGATTTCATTACTGTGAAATTGATGAAGAAATTAGTATCGCTTTGCACTTTTGTTTGCAACCACAGAAAGGAGCTGGCTCTTATCTTAAAGTCCTTGAGAACCAACATATGTTCTATGTCAGTATAGGTTGGTGAGTTGGTGATTGAACATGCTGAACAAAAAGAGTGCAGCGGATTGGACGAAGGGGCAAAGCCAGCACTTGTGTGTGTACCTCCCTTCTTCACCCCTTCATCCTGTCCATTGCATATGCTCTCTAATTGAATCAGCGTCGTACCGCAGCAGTGGCCAAAGTGGTTGAGCATCCGCCTCGCATGCGGGAAGTACGGGGTTCGATCCCCAGTACCGCTGGGTACTCACCGGTGAGAGAATGGGTACAAGATTTCCCCTGCCCTGGTGCTCGGCTTATTTAGGGTGAAATCCTTGGGAAATGGGTCTTTGAGCCCACCTTGAGAAAAAGAAAATATCTTGTGTCATGGCGCTCTTTGGCCATAGATGCCCTTGCCCCATAAAAATCGATAATCATCATGAATCAGTGTCGTCGCTGCTTGATGTGTGTTGAGTTGGTAACCATCTCTCAAAACTGACAGTGCAGCTTGCCTCCAGATGTCCCAGGGCAGGACAGGAGGTGGTGTGTGGGAGAGTGTGGCATTGTTTGGACTTGTTAAAAGCTGCTCCCTCTTTGCACAGCCTGCCGGTCTCACGCTGGACCGAAAAATCTTACGTGCAGGATTTCCCCCTGGACACAGACCCCGACAGCATCCTCCGGTGCACACTCAGGCAGCTTTCCAGCAGCCTCGAAGAGGTGGGCGGTGTGGTGCTTCGACTTTGTTTGTTGATGCTTCCCTCAAGCGCAAGCCAGTTCTTGAGCTTATGCTTATCAAAATGATTCCTGTGCCTGGTTTTTGCTGTATAGTGATTCTATATGTACTCTGTGTACTCGGTGCATAGCGAAAAGAAAAAAAGAAGCTGTACATTTCATGATGAACTTCATTATTGGATTGCTGTGCATGGCTGGTTCATGCCGATTGTACAGTACAAAGACACTTACCATGCATATGACTGTAGTCTTGATAGGCAGTGCTCGTGAGCTTTGAGAAGAGCTCTGATAGTACATAAAATCTTTCTGGAAAGCTGAAACCGGATGAATGACACGTGGACAAGAAGTATGAAGGAGCACCTGTCTTGTGCAAATTAGTTTTGCTGAGAAAGAAATGGACTAGTTTTAAGGAAACAAAGGTGGTCTTTGGCAGAGATCTTGTAATATGGACACCAGGGAGTTTTCGTATTCAAGCTTGACAGCACAGTAAATAGAGGTAAAAAGAAAGGGGGGGGGGGGGGGGGGGGGGGGGGGGGGGGGGGGGGAAGGCTTGGAGGATAGAGTGTTCTGCCTTTCCTTTATCCTGTCTTTATCTCTTTTAGGCTGGGTAGCCAGAATATGAATAGTGTGTGCAAACTTGTCTTAGCATCCTTGCAAGCAAACATAAGTGGAATTCTGGGGACCCCTGCCCTGCTAGTCATAGTAGCAAGTCAGGATAGTTTTTTAATACACATGAGTTCCAAGTGTTGTCACAAAATTATTTTCTAGGTGTATTATTCGTGGAAAAATATTGAGCGACCATGCTGTTTATTCTGAGATTGTCTTCAACATGTAGCAGTACTTGTGGCGTTGACATTTTTTGTGTGCTGTCTGTGCTTAGAAAAAAAAGACGAGTTAATTCCTGTGAACTGTCAACACATTCTGCACGCACAGGCAAAATATTTAAAGAATAGGTGTGTGCTTGCACTTTGGGCATACTACCGCTTTGGGTGTGAGTAGTGAACACATGACTTTGCGCAAGCTGTTTTGTTGTGGCAATCCTTGACAGGTCATGACAAGCGTCATCGTTTGTTCTTTGCAGATCAGCTCCTGGCACCAAATGTGCAGTGCACAGATTGGAGACGGCATGGTCTACCCACTGTCCAGGTTTCTAGAGTCTGACCTCAGAGGTGGGTCTGTATGGGATGCTGTCTCTCTATGTTCCTCAGGTCTCCTGTTGTGGTTTGCATCGGAGAGAGTGTCAATGCTCAGATGCATGGCCCCACTGCTGTCCACTTATGGTGGCTGTTGTTCGGATGTCTTTTTTGTGGCTCTTAGTACCAACTTATGTTGTATTTTTGCTGAACCAGTGCGTGGAAAGTTCATGTTCAAATGCAAGCAAGAATCCAACTTGGCAGCATTTTTTCTTTCTGTTTTGTGTGGAACATTAGACTCAAATGTACAGTTGGCAATCTTGAAATTTTTTTTGTATGGATGACATACTGTGGTCACTTTTTTTTTTCTCTAGTGCAGTAGCACTTCCAGAGATAAGTAGAACCAGATGTAGGCATGTGCGAATATTCATAATTTCAAATATTCGGTCAAATAGTTAGGTATTCAACCCAAACATTCAATCAATGTTTGGTATTCGAAATCTCGATGTAGTCGTCTCGAGTGAATAACATTTCTGGAACTCTTGCTGCATGTGGTTTCGGTTCTGCATGCCTCCTCCGGGATGGCACCATGGCGCGAGTGCAACCAAAGCCCCAACTCCGCACTGCCTGCATGTGCTACTGCACATATGCTGGAGTCATTCTGTGCATGCTCACGGCAACAGACGAGAGCAGGCGGAAGCGTGGTGCCCAGATCTGTACCTGCCAGGTGTCTGCGGCCGCTCCACTCGCAGTGTTCACGCGCCGTAACCAGCATGGCGGTGCGTGCACATTAGAAGAGATTTAGCACAGTGCAATCCGCTTTCACACACCATCAGTTTGCACGCACTGATTGGGCCCGACGGGACAGGCGTGCAAACAGCTGACCGGCGCCTGATGCCTCGTAGCGTCCTCAGGGTGATCTGTGCATGTGCAGTGGCTCCGGTCGAAGTGGGTCGCCCTGTGCTAATAATAATAATAATAATAATTGGTTTTTGGGGAAAGGAAATGGCGCAGTATTTGTCTCATTTATCACTGGACACCTGAATGGCGCTGTAAGGGAAGGGATAAAGGAGGGAGTGAAAGAAGAGAGAGGTGCCGTAGTGGAGGGCTCCGGAATAATTCCGACCACCTGGGGATCTTTGATGTGCACTGACATCGCACAGCACACGGGCGCCTTAGCATTTTGCCTCCATAAAAACACAGCCGCCGCGGTCGGGTTCGAACCCGGGAACTCCGGATCAGTAACCGAGCGCCCTAACCACTGAGCCACCGCGGTGGGTCGTCGTGCTGTGCCAAAATCCTGTAATCAGAGGATGCTCTGGTCCCTTGACTTTCACGGGATGACTCTGAGCTGACTGCAGCTGCTGGAGGCACTGTCCTCCTTGCAAAATTCGCTAAACAAGCGCGACAGCGCAAGCGCAAAGGGGCGCTAGCATGAGACTCATGGAGATGGGTGCCCCTTTCCGACACCTGGCACGGTATGGCGCTGGGTGCGCGGTGCATACTTATCGCAGGTGTCAAGGAGTCAACGCTCAAAAACAACAGCTGTGCAAAGACGCAATTGCAGTTAAGAGCAGCAGTTGGAGGCCCCACATATAGGTCTCATACTCCGCAGATACGGCAGCATCGCATGCAGTTCGGCTCCCCCAATTTCTAATCGCCATTTTTGCAGACAGTCGACAGTGCTTCAACGAGTGTGACTTGTGTGTTAAAAAAATACGATTTTGAAAATCCTTATTTTGCCATTCAACCTTTTTTGTGTGCCACAAGTATTCGAAATCATTCTAAGAAAATTACTATTGCTTCGAACCAGAAAAACCACTATTCACATATACCTAGCCAGATCCTTATGGACGTCTGGTTAGGTTATGGTGTTATACTAATATCTGCTTGGTTTTTATCTTGTTTGTCTTCTGCTTTTAGACATCTTCAACCTTGAGGAACAGTACAACAAGGCCACTGCTGGTGAGCTGTTTTAACTTCACCTTGCCCAGATGTGGCTGATCTTATCTGAGCTCATTAGCAGTTTCTTTAACGGGCTTCGGTTCTTGGTGTGGGAAGTCCCAATTCTTTCTCAGTTGTGAGGGCTTTTATACATTCTGTTAAGGTGTTAGTGTAGCACAAGTCACACATGCAGTGCTCAGTGCCATGTGTGTGTTGCCTCGTAAAAATATACTGAGTTAAAAATGTGGTAGGGTTTTAGCGTAGTTATATCGAGTAGAGGTGCGGAAAGCATGTATTTAGCCTGGTTGGCTCATGGTTTTGCTGTGCTGGGCCGTCGGCAGACATGCCGACGATATTAGTTTAATAGTAGTGTTAGTTGGTGAAGACGACGATGTGCAACGCATAGTGCGAGAGTGTGTTGCAGTTTAAAGGGGCTGTGAATTGGGCTCTAATAAAGTTGCGGCATGCCTGGGATATTGAAGCATGCCGCTTCACGAATAGTGTCCAGCAAGGATTTTTAAAATGCGCTTTGTAGGAGCTGAGTTATCTGTAGTTAAAATTTGAATTTCAGCATCTTCGCGCCTTTCCCTCTCTTCTCGTCACTTTTTGCACGCTAGAAGGTAGGCGCTCCTTCGCCAACCCCCCTCTGGGAGCGGAGCTTTCCGACCCGCCGGAGCTAAGCGGCTTATTGGCCGCGGCCACGGTAGCTGCCTGACGTCTGAAAGAATCTAGCCAATGGCCACCTCTCACCTTGTCTACGCAGATGCGGGGGACGGAGGAGGGTGCGAGCATGAAAAAGTCACTGGGAAGGGCTCGCCAACTTTGACGCGTGATTGTGGGTCATCTGCTGCGTGTAGAAAAGTATTATTTGGCTCTGGTTTTCATGACAACACAGTGCAGTGATTGAGTTAATGTGCTCTCCTCGGAAGGCGTTTAAGAGCCCCTTTAACACAAAGCATGATCATCTGCAGTGATAACATTGTGCTCTTTCCAGGCGTGGCAATATTTCTTTTATTTATTTATTTATTCAAGGTCAGGCTTCAGCGATGAAACGGCTGTTGCAGCTTTGATCGTGAAGTAGGGTTTTCGTTCTAAAAAATTTCACGCAGCAAGCTTAGCCCAGTGTATATGGTATTGGAAGCTGGAAGGTTAAGGCATGCTCATTCTTCAAATGAAATTACTGAAGCAGAGTAATTTGTCTCTTTAAACAGTGGTACTAACCTCTGCAATGGAACTTCGGTTTAAATTTTGTGGGGAACCAGAGATGTGGATGTTGTGCTTAAAGAGCTGTAGCTGTTGGCACCTGTAATGTAATTTGGTGGAAGTGTAGAGAGGTGCAGTATAAATGTGATATAGTGGAAATGCCGCAGATACTTTTTTGTTGACGATGTTGTTTTGGACGCAGAACGAGAGCAGGCCCTGGGACGCTACTGCAAGCAGTCGAGACGCAAGGACACCGACCGGCAGCGGCTAGACCTGAGTGAGGAGTTGTACTTGGCCAACCGCCGCTTCCACACGGTCAGTTGCATGCGGTCATTCGATAACTTTTTTTGAATCAAGGCTTTATTGACAGAAATGAGGCAGGCAGGTCGAGTGCCGAGGGTGGTTCCAGGGCTTGTTGCCAGGGCTTAGGGGAAGTTGGCTCATGGCTGGACTAAGTTCAGACTTGTTCATTTTCTGCAGTTTCAGCTTAGTTCTTGTAGAAGAAATGGGTGTACAAAGGTCTGGGTATTTTATTTCTAATAGGCATAAGTTCATCATGTGCCTAGAGCCAAGCATTGACTGAATTGGTTCACGTGGATAGAGTGATACTGGAGCATCTGTTGGTGGTTGCTCAGTCCATGTAGAAGCAGCATTTGTTTTGCAGTTAACAATGTAATTGTATGTACTATGACTGCATTTTGATAGACTAGATCTGAACAAAGGCTTTATTCCCTCCAGGCACTATAATTATTATCCAAATGAGGAAAAATGTTAAAACCTTCAGAATTTTTCGAGGAGCATGTCATGACTGCACAGGAAAAATTCACTTTCTCCCAGACGCCTAATTATGGAATTTCTGTCCAGACCTTTTATCTCCTTATCATGTCTTAACTCCAGTTCCAGGGTCTCAAATACACTTCTTTTTTGACTGATCCTAGTAATGAGAAGCTGTGAAGTAAACAAATCAGCATATATTGGGCAGTTTAAAGCACTCATGCTTTTAGAATAAGCAAAAAAAAAAAATGCACTCACCGGATCTGTACCATAGCTACCGTGAAACGCAGACGCATCCGTCTTAAAACGACTTTTTGAATTAATGTCACATGCCTGGCTTAAAATGGTTCCACAGAAGATTTTGTACGTTTGAGCACTATGTTCTATTGAGCACATCTGTAGACATTACACCTTGTTTATGAGGATTTGACAGTGTTGAGATCATGCGTACAAGTATAGATGAAGCGCCTGTAGGGGTCGTTCTGAACTTTCTTTCATGCTCCAAACAAAATGCGCTGAACATTGGAGGTGCCTTGAGTTGCGACCACTTACTAACCTGTGCCACTGGTGGCTGGGGTTATTCGAACTTGAGCACACTAAAATCAGATTCATTGAAGGCAGTTTTAAATAGACTAATAACATGCTTGGCGGAATGTCAGTCTTCCCCAGTTGTGACGCGTTGGTGCTGCAAGTTCTGTTTCGTCAGGTCCGTAGGAACATTCATTTACTTAAGCTCACAGCTAGTTGAGGAAAGTGGCTTGGCAAGTTGAAGGTGCTGCCCACCGTCAAAGGTGTGCAGCCCAAGGAGTTCACTTCTAAGATGTTTTGTGGGGCTCCCTAGAATACCTAGCAATCCAAAGCTTGGGAGGATTGAGGACTCGAAGCCATTTATCGTTCAAGATTACGGTCGCTGAGGTTGCACAACGAGGCATGCTGAGCCTTGCAAAGAAACCCTTTTGGCTGTATACTTTTGACAGGGGGTGTACACTGCCTTTCTGGAAGCTTGCTACAGAACTAGATATGTACATGGTAATGAGGAACATGCCTGCCGCAGCCTGTCCATATCATTAGCAGTACATGGCGAAGAGCGTCGGGACTTTTCTATGTATGTGTGTGCTTCCTTGTTCTGAGTGGTGAGTGGCATGGTTCTGAGAGCAAGTTCACTCGTTTCTGTCTTGTGGTTTTTGATGAACAGTTCATCACAGACATTTCATTTGGCTATCTTTGTCACAAGTCTTTTATTGCATCACCTTTCTCATTGCATGGTTTCTATAGCCGTGTGTTTTGAGTACGACCAGCAGGAAGACTGCATATATGACGCACTTTTATATTCTATTTATGCTTCTTTTTGAGGTTACGATGAAGTATCTGCCTACTGGTCACGGACTTGGCATGTGTTGTTCCTGGAATGTTGTTGCAGCATTTTGCAGAAGCACTCAACTCTGCATTGGTCGCATGGCCACATGCATGGTACTGAAATTAAGCTTCTCAGCTGGTGAAAAAAAACAGTAAATAATGTATGGTGATTGGTGTTGCTATTGTGATGTGATCATGCAGGTGGCACTACAGTTTTATGCCCAGCTGAATGCCCTGCAGTACAGGCGCAAGATGGCGCTGATAGAGCCGCTACTTGGCTACGTGCACTCCATGAAGTCCCTGTTTGGCATCGCCCATGAGACGATGCACACGGCCGAACAGGACGAGTTCCTTGCCAACATTGCAACCAGCCTGGGAGAGTGAGTGCTCAACTCTTTGTGTGCTAGGTAGACACTCTTGCCTCTGGCTTGCTGGTTTGCAGCCATGTTCAGGAGTGGCTTTTGAATTTTTTCTTCTTAAATTTCACGATCTGTTGCTTTATGTATGTTCTTAAGGTGACACTAGCAGGTATTGAAACCTCATGTGGTGGACACTGTTGAGTTATATGGCCAGCCAATCACTGCATTGCCAGCAGAACTGTTCTTTCAAGGTGCTTGGTGCTGTTTTCTAGGAACATTTGCTAAGCCATCTCAGCATTATTGAAACTGTGCAGCCTTTGTTGTATTTTACAGCTGGGTTTGTTGAGAGTATTTTTTTTTTCGGTCGAATTTCGTTGGAGGCGAAATTTTAGAGGCCCGTGTAATGTGCGATGTCAGTGCACGTTAAAGAACCCCAGGTGGTCGAAATTTCCGGTGCCCTTCACTATGGCTTCCCTCAAAGCTTTAGTCGCTTTGGGACGTTAGACCCCCATAAACTTAACTAAACTTTTTCTTTTTCATCGTGACAAGGGTTCAGAATAGGGGTGTGCAAATATCAAATAGTACCTCTTGAATTGAATATCGAATCAAGTCAGGAAAAAAACCCTAATATCGAATATTAACAAATTTATTCAAACAATGTGCTGATTTGCTTATAACTTTTAAGTTCTCATGCAAAAAAAACAGCTGCTGCACGTGATATGGCAACAGCTTTTCTCGCCTGGACGTGACAATGTTGCCAGCTGTAGAAAATAGCTCTTCACTTGGAACTTGCGTTGCTGGTATAGCCAGGTATTTCGTGGCTATTCTGTACAGACCAGGAAAGTGCTGCTTGCTTGTTTTCCTCCAGTATGCAAAAGGGTCTTCATCCCTGCTGCAAACTGGCTCTCAAAGGTACCGCTGAAATTCATCAATGTTACCTGGTTCACGGTGTGTCTTTTCCCAGATGACATTGCAAGTTTGTCGATATCTTCCCATATGCTGGCACTACGCTGCTTTTGTGCTTTAGATGTTGAGGGCTTAGCACAGCCACTGGGTGGTGGGGTTGACGAGCTCTGCAGCTCACTGCATGCAAGTTCCAGAAGCCTTGTTTCTTGTAAAACTTGTAAAACCAGTACAGAAGATGTTTTTGAATCTTGGCCACATGCCGTTGCCATACTTTTTTTGCTCATTGTGGCTAGGAAATCTTGCCTTCACACATTTTTGCAATTTTTTTGCGAACAGTGACGTGTCGTCATCCACTGCAGCACAGTCCTTCAGCACCATGTGCGTTCAGTAAAGGAATGGTATCACCGAAGACAAGGTTGCACACTTCTGCCCACTCAGGTCTTTTGTTGCTGATGCAATTGGCTCAAGGGCCTTGACCAGTGCAGCCACCGTTTTCTATTCCTGTGGTGTCAGGTTGGATGCCACTGTCTCAGAGGTAGCAAGTTCAAGGCAAACTGCCCCTTTAAGCTGAAGGAGACATGACAGCATGTCCTGCTCGCTATTCCATGTGACGTCTACATTCTGGACGACCTCCAGGAGGGGAGCTCCATCCGTCGCTGGCAATCCTTTAGTCTTCCTGCAGTGTGGGCACTGTGCTTGTAATGGCCCACTATTGCACGGCATTTCTTAAGAATGGCAGGCACTCCTGCAGTTTCTTGCTTGGCATCCTTGATGGCCATTTGCAATGTATGGCCCAAACATTGCATGGGTGTACATTGAAAGTCCCGATGAGCTGCGCAGAAATTTCGAGCATTGTCCATCACAACAAAAACAGGTACCTCTTGCAGTGGCAGATCCCATTCACTCGTCATTGCTTCCAGGTGTGCTAAGCTATTGCATGCAATGTGACTGTCGGTCACATTGCATGCATTGTGACTGTCAGTCACGTGCTGGTTGCCCCGATGTGAACGCCCGGATTTTAAAGTTCAAGGTTGAGTAATGGCACGTGAGACTAATGTAGCTCTGGTTTGACCTCGACATCGACATGTCACTGGTGAACGACAAAGACTGTACACCTTCCTGCAGGTCGGCGTGAATTCGGTGCTTGACAGTGCTTAGAGTGTACAGGTTGGGGATGATTGTTCTTGAAAAAGTTGTCTGAGAGGGGATCTTGTACAGTGGCTCCAAGTCATGCATGAACTCCTTGAACCCTCGGCTTTCGACAGTCGTATGGCTGCAGGTCGAGTGCCAGCATCTGAGCAATCCGTGTTGTGATTTCTCATCTTCGAAGCTGCGACAGCTCCTTGGCCATGTCAAACTTACATTTGATAGAAGGCTGCGATGCGCTGCTGAAACTTGTTCGCTTCCCGCTTTCCACCAGAAACACGCTGTGCAAAGCGTAATGTTTGTTCCTTAGGTGGTTCTCTAGCGGTGTCGTGCCCAACAGCGTCCGAAGTTTGGCGTTGCACATCTTGCATGTCGCTTCCTGCTGATTAACCTTGATGTAATGTTTCCAGATCACACCTTTCGTTGCGATCAGCCATGTTGCTGAGACAGGTACTGCACGCAAGCCGATACAATCCTTTCACGCCTTTGGCCGATACAATCCTTTCACGCAGAGCTGAACTAAATAGCATGGAGACGCGGAAAACAGAACTATAGAGTCGCGGAACTGTGAAGCGCTGACAGCGCGGCGGCGTGGGCGCACGTACAACTAGGAGTGGGAAACTTCTTGCACTCGACAGGTGGCGCTGCGTGCATTCATCATCACCATCATCTGTTTTGTTCAGTTCAGTGCTGTAGTTTTCTAATGCTTCTGTCTTTTCTGAAAACTAAACATTTCTCCATAAATGCCTGTCTTATGAATGAATGAATCTGTATTGGAGTAGGATGGCTCGTGACCTAAATGGTGAACAGGAGTAGACGCTGCTCTTTTCATAGTCACTTATAGTGACCTCGCAGGCAGGTGTACCGGCGTTAACCACGAAATTTCACAGGAAAATTAGTTTTACGCGTGTCGACAGTGGGATAGATAGGCTTCAAAGGTGCACACCTACCGTGGCTTGTGTTGTGCTGTGGTTGCAGTCGCCCGTGAACTGTGCCATTAGTGATGTTCCGGCCGCGTGAAGTGGTGGATTTTTTTCAGCTGTTCATGATTCGGTTGCGTCATGAGTGCTATCAGGTTTGTGCTATTGAGAATTTTTTTCCTCCTGCTCTGCGGCGGCTGTAGATTAAAAATGTGCATCACACGATCAGAAAACCAACGACTGCACTGGAGAATTGGGAGGAGGAATGGCAGATCTTGCATCGACATGGTCACACGAATACTAGGTATTCGATTCGCAAATAGAGTGATTATAAAATTTGCTGTTCGATTCGTATTCGAATATTCGAGTATTAGCACACCCGTAGTTGAGAATCTTGTTTAGCCAGACAAAGTATGTTGTTATATTTCTTACTAGTCTGCATAGTTATACCTGATTCGATTTGCAGTAACTGGCCTCTTGAAATGTGATACCTGGTCAGCTCACTGCAGAATGCATGGAAAGCCACCATGCTGATTTTTTAAGTTGAAAAGAAGTTAAGCCCTTTGCATACTTGGTAAAGTAGTAATGCTTGTGGTAAAGCACTGAAAATGAAAAAGAACTAACAAACAAAATAAATGCTTTTGGCTTGCCTGTTGAACCAGGCTAGCTGTGCTTCTAAATACTGTCAGAGGAATCAATGATGTACAATTGCGTTTTGTTAGCATCAAGTAGGCTGTCTTGTAACAAGCAGTTCGAGCTTAGTCCTGCTTTTCTGTTATTATTTTTATTTGTTTTAATTCAAGAAGTAACCATAATTATAGAAGTGCTGATGAGCTGCACCGCACATTGCACTTACTCATCACTCTGCTCTTAGGTGACAGCATTCAGCAGACTTTATACTGGCGACCAAAGGAGCCTGGAGCAGCTGGGATAACGGGGCTCAAAATTAATTAGGGTATACTAGTACAAGGGTGGGGTGGGGAGAGGTGAGTGTGGCTACACACTCACCCATGTGGTATGGTATGTGCTACGGAGCCTTCATCGGACCAACATCGGCCTTGCAGGGTGCAGAGGGAGCTTCAGCTGCAGACAGAGCGGGCGTCGCTGCAGGCCGGGGCGTTGGCGCGGCAAGGGGAGGAAAGCGCCGCCTACCTCGCCGAGGGCACCTCTCCTCCGGCCCAGACGGGCCTCTCCCACAAGTCGGGCTACCTTTTCCACCGCACGTAAGTGTCCAGCATGGCAACAGGTACTAGGCATGTCCAGCACGCGAGCAACTGTCACTTTATGTTTTGGGCAGTTGTCTCGGACTTCGTTGTTTTTGTTTTATTGTATTGCTTGTGGATTATTTACGTTTTCATAGTGCATTGTTGATCATGGGTGGTTGCAAAACTTGTGGCAAAAGTTATTTTAAGAGTTTTAAGACACATTCAAGTGCAGTTGAAAGACATCTGCTATAGCACCACAGTGGCTGGCAAAGTGCTGTCCTAGGATGACAAGTATGTCAGTTGTATTACACACTGTGTAACAGTGAGATCTGAGAGCGGTATGAACTTCACTCTCATTTTGAAACTGTTTTGTATAGCCATTGGGAATAAAACGTGGTTGTAATGGTCAGATTTTCCTTCTAAAGCTCATTAATCCAAGCTTCAATACTTCCAAATTTGTGGATAATTCTAACTGTACAGCTTGTTCCGTCCACGCTCTGATGAAGTCTGTGTAAAGCACAACACTTTTTTGGAACGTGAATGGGGCGTGCACGGATAATTCAAACTACGTGCTGCCGCGTCTGGGTGGCCTGGCATGTGGTAAAAAAGGCAGCACTTCTGTTAGCGGCGGCATGGCAGCGGTAACACTGAACTAACTGCATGTCCTCCGAGATTTGTCCCTGACTTGCTTGTAAGCATTCATGTTGAAGGCCTCAGTAGCTTGCTGTTTTAGCTTTTGTTGTTGAGCGGTGGACGATGTGACCACTGAAGGGATTCAGCAAATCAGACATGTCACACTGTCTTGAGCGCTCCTTATTTGAATCTATGCGGTAGTGCACGAAACCGCGACATGCGTGAAACAATTGAATTGGAGCTTTTGCTGGTGCTTGCTGCACGTCTTGTCACCTTTTTCCACTGCCCTTTGCATTATGTTCTGTCTGATTGGTTGCACAGCTGGTGGCACCGATAGTGGTCAACCTATGTGGTGTGCCACTGTGCAGTGATTTAGAAATGTCATATATTTGTAATTACTGCATCAAAATGCTTCTAAGAAGATCGGAACCATGCGTGAAGTTGACGCCGGTTCGTATTGATATAGGATATTGCCACAAAACATTTTCATTGGCTAGGCAGTTTGTGACTCAGGCTCAGAAGGCTGAAAAATAAGCCAGTGTATGTACAGCCGTCCTAGTGACTTTATCTTTTTGACGTAAATGGTCGCGCAAGCTTCACAGCTCACAAGTGTGAATTTGTGAGTCGTGGAGAATGTGGCATTGTTTTCATTGAAAAGCAGCAGACACAGGGCGATCGCATGCTGCTCGGTTTTCCAGCCTTGCAACCATACTTACATCAAAATACTGGAAGATATGTATAGCAACTGCACAGCTACTATAGTCCTCCATAAAGTCAGCAATAAAATTCCAATAAGGAAGGGCGTCAGGCAAGGAGACACGATCTCGCCAATGCTGTTCACCGCATGTTTACAGGAGGTATTTCGAGGCCTGAATTGGGAACAGTTGGGAATAAGAATAAATGGAGAATACCTAAAAAATCTGCGATTCGCTGATGACATTGCCTTGCTGAGTTACTCAGAAGGTGAACTGCAAATCATGATCAATGAGTTAGACAGGCAGAGCAGAACGGTGGGTCCAAAAATTAACATGCAGAAAACCAAAGTAATATTCAACAGTCTAGCTAGGGAACAGCAGTTCACAATTGGCAGCGAGGTGTTGGAAGTGGTAAAGGTCTACTTAGGGCAGCTAGTGACAGCTGATCACGATCATGAAAGAGTAATAACTAGAAGGATAAGAATGGGGTGGAGCACATATGGCAAGTTTTCCGAGATCATGAATGGCAGTTCACCAATATTCCTCAAAAGAAATGTGTACAACAGCTGTATCTTGCCGGTACTCACCTACGGGGCAGAAACTTGGAGGCTAACAAAAAGGGTTCAGATTAAGTTAAGGACAACGCAGCGAGCCATGGAAAGAAAAATGATAGGTGTAGCATTAAGAGACCAGAAGCGGGCAGAGTGGGTGTGGGAACAAATGCTGGTTAATTACATCCTAGTCGAAATCAAGAGGAAGAAATGGGCTTGGGCAGGGCATGTAATGCGAAGGCAAGATAACCGCTGGTCTTTAAGGGTAATGGAATGGATTCCAAGAGAAAGTAAGCGTAGCAAGGGGCAGCAGAAGGTTAAGTGGGTGGATGAGATTAAAAAGTTTGCAGGCATAGGGTGGATGCAGCTGGCAAAGGACAGGGTTAATTGGAGAGGCGTGGGAAAAACCTTTGCCCTGCAGTGGGTGCAGTCAGGCTGGTGATGATGATGACCATACTCAAAGGTGGTTCAAGGCTTTTAGTGACTCCGGTGTGGTGCACAAGCTCAGACACACTGAACACCACCCACCTCTTCTTCATTTTTAAGATGAAGAGGCCTTTCCATAAATGCGGGCTTTAGAACAGACAATGTTGGTACCTTCCAAGAAAAAAAAAAGCACGCAGCGATGACAGAATACTTTAGAACAATAAAATTGAGTAATCCCACTACCCGACTGCTTCCTGATCACAATATACCACTTATTTTCCATTAGTTCAAACTTTGGTCAACTCAAACAATGTCAGTGTTCCCATGAAGTTCGCATCAACGAGCTATTACTGTACAGTCAAACCCCACTACAATGGAATTCTTGGGAGCCACAAAAAATTTTGTTTACATGGAAACTTCATTGTTGTGAAATCTGACCTGAACATCGACAGATTGGACATTGTGGTTCATGAACAAAATTTATTTCCAAAAATCTGTCAGTTTTGGCTCTTTGCTGTTTTGAAGTCAGTGCTGTGGTGCGATTTTCATGTTGCCCCAGAAAATGGAAATCTTGAACAGTGAGTCTATTCGCATAATAGAGGCACGTCTACATTGGCAGTCAAAATGTGCAATATTAAAGGGACAGTGAGGAGAACTCTATCAAATTTTTTTTGTTAGCAAAATCTGATAGTTCGGCATTTCATGGCTTTGTTGCCGCTTGTCCGAGAGCGAAAGTTGCATTTATTTCAAATAAATTTGGATTCGAAGTTAAAAAAGTTTTTCCCATCGCTCCGATTCAAACGCAAGGAACTTATGACATCGCGGCGTCCTCTTATGTCGTCACAGGATGGAGTGACGTGAAACGTGACGTAAACGCAGACTCTGCTATTTCTGGCAGCTAGCGGTGTGGTCTAGCAGCTGCCGAAATGAAAGCTACCGCCGCCGCACGTTGAACGCATCTATCAGGGGTCGCTACCGTCGCTTCGTTTGTGTTTGCACCGCCGTCTTGCCAGCGTTGCGATGGATCCCGTTCCTGGACCCAACGACGAAGTTCTCGCAAAAACTCCGGCCTGCTATTCAGCGACCTCAGCCCCACAGAGCGTGCGATGCTTTTGAGGGAGCACAGGTAGGTTAGGCGCCGGCGGATCGTTTCTCTCTTCCGCCGTGAGCAGCCGTTGCTAAATAAATATCGTAAACCCAGTGCAGGGAGTCGCGACGGACGCGGACAAGGTCGTCGCGTTGCGCCCATCGGAGGCTGGTGGGGCTTTGGGGCCAATGGATTGTGATTCCTTGAACGGCGTTGTTGCACAGTGCAGCAGGCGGCGTCGAGGAGGTTTCCCACGGTTACAAGGGCCAGGTTATTTATTCATTTCTTTTTCCCACAAAAAACGAATGGGTGCCCAAGGGCGCTTGCGTTTAAATTTGGCAGCTTGAAAGTAAAGCCGGCGCACGACGCTTCAACGGGTTCCGCGCATTTCCGGAGGTACGGGGTCCACTGGATCGAGCTCTCTCGCCCACTTGCATGTACCTTCAGATGCATACTGTGAATGGATTAAATTAGCTGAGAGCTAGAATAGAACAGCTCCGCCCAACTGCCGAAGCTATTGAATGGAGCCGCAAAGAAACGAGTTGGAAGAGAGCGAAGTCACGGTCTCTGCAGGTTCCAAATCTTTTTTTCTTAACTGCCTTGTATCTTGTCCCTAATAAACGATTTCCGTTAAGTAGTTTCAAGTTGACTGGCACAGCCAGGAATGTTTCTCCGGGCGAACGTAAGAAGACACAAGTGCTCTTTATACTGCTAACTGCCTTGTACGATCACCGACCATCGTGCCATCATAGTTTTTCATCGACCTTGGCGATCATCTGACCAGCCTTAACAGGCTCCTTCAAAGGTTAACTAGCACTTGAAGCGGCACTTGGAGTTCCTCTGCTGTTCGGCGCTTGCAAATCGAGGCGCGTCAAAAGCAAAACCACGGGGCACGCATAGCTCATAGACGCGAAGCACCTTGACAAATCGAAACTCTCCTGGAAGCCTGTGGCGCCGCCAAGCATCGGTTTTCTTTGCTTCCAACATTCAGGTTGTCTTTTGTCTGTCTTCCTTGTGTGATAAAAGTGCACTATCTGTTTCAAAACAAAACTTACTTGAATATTGAACTGCGCAACCTTACTTTGTCAGCCTCAAAGATTCGTGGCTTCCATGTAGGAAGGAAAATTCCTCCAAGGTGGCGTCTCTTGTCCTATCACGTCATCACGCTTGTAATTGCGAGATTGGCCTGTGGCTGCGATACCTGTATTTTGGTTCTTGCTATTTTCTACCTTACAAGAACTTTTTTTTTTCAGTAAGAGTGGCATTTTTGTGATCAGGAGCTGGTGTTCTATCAATACAAGCTAACTTCAATTTCTCCACAGTGTCCCTTTAAGGCAAAAACCTTTATAGGCTCATGAGTGACCAGCGGGGATGTTCCCAGAAAAGTGTCACACTATAGCTGTCAATTAAACGTGGTTGAGGTGTCCACAGAGATTTGGAGATCTGAGAGCTAGTGCCTACTGCGTCCTTTCCGCAAAAACCTTTCCTTCTGTCAAAACACATGCTTTTGCATTCCTCCAGGTAGGCAGACAAGTGTCCTCACATTTAAGTAGTAAATAGTGTTTAGTAATTGGTTGTTTGGTTAATTAGTAAATTAGTTATTAGTCAATTAGTAATACTATTGGCTGGTGCAGTTTGTCGTAACTGGGAAATCTGTATACGATAATGCACTGCGTGTGCGCAAGGTGCCAGCAGACAAAGCACCTGCGCTTCAGCCTACTGGGTATGCATGTGATGTCATTGAGTGGCGCCACCATTGTTCGAGAGGCAATCTTGCCAGACGCCTCCTGAACGCCGATCTGGAAGGATGCCGCCTTAACGTTCCCCTGTGTCTCCAGCAACCAAGCGTGCGGTAATGAACGTCAGCGAAAGTGTCATGAAGCAGATAATTGTGTAGTCTAATCAAAATCTTCACCACACATCACCAACACAAGCTGCAATACTGCTTGAAAGGCTTTCGCCTCACCGCACTTTAGGTCAGCAAAGTGCCGCCCTGAATTTTTTTTTACTCCCACGTCATAACAGCTCCCCTGTTTTTGTCCTAAAAGAGTTCTTGCTTTTACCGCCCTGCATGCAGGCATTTCGGCGTCAAAGAGACACGCATGCTCTCACTTCACACTTCCAAATCGTTGCTTGATATGATGTGACAGAAATGCAGTTGCTCTGATCCTTTGAAAATGTTTTGTGACATGCGGTACAAACATACCAGCAACATGTTGTACCCTTGAGACTCCGCCTGGAACTGCCGTCACTCTGCCTTAGCAGCAGTGCCTGTACTAGGCATTCGCATCAGAAAAAAAAAAAAAAATTTCACTCTGCTTGTCAGTGACACAACAGCAAGAGACTAGGGTACACCCACGCCGACGGCACGTGTCGCTTGCTCGGTTTCGCTAACCTAATGTGCTCCGCATTGAAGCCACAGCAAAAGTGCTTTGGAACTAGCCACCGCTTATCATAAAAGGTGTAACATTGTTAGCTATTACAGCCAGCACAATAACTTGCTAATATGAACATTGATATGAACTTCGATATGAACATTGATATAAACTGACTTTGATCACACCTTGTTCAACGAAGCTAGTGAAAAGTGGGCCAGTTAAAAGCTGCCTCGTGCCAACGGCCACAGGTCATAGGCGTGAAGTACCAGCCATCAGCTCACCGTCGCAGACATTCATGCGCCAGATTTCATTGTTGTGGCGCCTGTCTGCACATCAATTCTGATGACACATGGAATGTGAGCGTCTCCATTGGTAATGTAAATTACTTCGGTGGCTGTTTCTTGATGAAACGAAGTGAGGTTTTAAATTCGGTACGCATATTTGGGTGCGCAGAAAAAAAAAAATCAGCTGCTCACAGGCAAAAACTTCATTGAAGCGGAACCTTGCTCCGATAATTGTTGTGAGAGAGCCTGCATGGCCTTATGTGGTTTGCTGACAGGAATTGAGAGTTCTTTTTTGTGGCGAAAATTTCGTTGTAGCGGGGTTGGACTGTAATCCTGTCCCTATTGCCTTTGTTGTTTGGGGAGTGTTGACATTGTTGACTTGTGCAGTTCACCTGCTGAATTTTATAGTTTTGAAACTGCTGATGATGTAAGTCAAAGAAGTTCCCCCTTGTTTGTGCATAGGAAGATAGCAGGCATGGTGAGCCGCTGGGACCGGGCGTACTTCTACACACTCGGCTGCCACCTCATGCACATCCCAAGGGGCGAGGTGAGTTTCCTGTGGGATGTCCTGCCTTTTAACACATGGAATGCATTAGATGCCTGTGTGGTCACATTCATGCACTTGCACATTTTAACGTGAAAGTGTTAAGGCTCCCGTTGTGTTGAAAATCGTCGTCGTCGGTGTCGTGAGCGAGAGATGCTAGTTTAGTTTAGTGTAAAGTGGCCCAAGTGGCCCCCCCCCCTCCCTCCCTCCCTCCCTCCCCCCTCCCCCCTTTCGGAGAAGCAACCTAGGTGGGCCACCTAGGTCACATGACCTTGTGGCATCATCACAATCTACCCCCTGGATTGTAAACAAACTGACCATCGTGGCAGGTGGCAGTTAAATTAATTATTTATCACGAGAGGTTGCTCGGTCACACAAGACGCATCGGTGGCAGCACCTGACATCGCAGGGCAGTGGCGCATCGTGTAACCGCTGCGCCGTTGCGCAAGGACTGGTATGAGGACTCCCAAGGACATATGAACGTAAAGTTGAGAATGGCCAATTCTACACATGTAGGCAAAAACTCATGAGCGTTTTCATGTTATACCCTTAAGGCGGAGCTTAAGTGCTCCCTCCTGTTTTTTCTCCAAGTACACACAGATGAGGCAACTTGTTGGGCGGGTTGGTAACAGTATTCTATGATGACAGGCGCAGCTGACGAGACACAGCAAGGTAGGCTGCAGTGATGAGCCGATCAGGAATTTCAGTTGTATTTATGCAATGGTCAAGGTCTGTTGTATGGTGCCAGGTGGTTTTTACACAGGGTTGTCTAATGCCACACATACATTGTTTTTGCAGAGCCAGTGTGATCAAAATGCATTATGCTTTGCACAAAAGTTTGGGTGACTGTGTTGCCCTGTCCTTTCCTGCTTAGACGTTAAGTGCATAACTCTTGCTTTTGAATCATAAAAGGAAGATACTATACCCAATGATAAGCAACCAAAGTTCATTTGCCTCTGTGTTAAAAAAGAAAACTCTTTGCTAAGAGAACAAATGAAGCATGGGGACAGACTGCCTCCAGCATGTATTTTAATTGCTTAAGATTTCGTCAAAGTCAGGGATGTTAATTGCGGAGATGGAGGTAACAGTTACAAGCATTTCCTGCCAGTTTGCACAGAGTTCACCTGGGCGCACATGATGCATGCTGCGTAATAATTACAGCTTTGCCTGCAGCTGAGTGATAAACAGTGCAGAAAAGCATTGCAATTTCTGTGACAGGTAGTGCTAGGGATGTGTGAGGTTAATCGGAAGGACATCGTGTAGTATCGAGTGTACCATATTTGCACAAATTTAATGTGAGGGGAGTGTTCGAGACATCACGAAAATGAAAAAAAATTTACAAGTTGTTTTAGCAATGGTGATTCAGAATTCTTTAAAATGGGCTTTTTGACATATACAGATGGCTCCGGCAGCACTCTAGTACCAGTGTTGGCAAGCTGATCAAGTTTAAGAAGTTAACTGGTTAATAATTTTTATAGTTAACTTTCTAACTTATGGCAGTTGGGAGCCTGGTTGCTGTAGGAGATTTGTAGCTGGCCATTAGTAATAGCCATATCACTTTTTAGAATTTGGATAACGGTTACCATCTGACTGAGGAAAAAAAGCTCTCGTGATATTCATGTTAACACTGGGTGCATGCGAATAGTGCTTTTCTGGTTCGAATTGAATTTGAAGCGAGTACTCAGTAATTTTCTTCGAATAGTTTTGAAGCGACTATTTTGTATACTTCTGGCACAAAAAAAAACAGCACAATAAGCATTTTCAAAATCATATATTTTAAAGCAAAAGCTTTATCAGCCTGGCGGCGCCGATTTCGCTGTGTCTGTACGGTTGATCTTGAACGGCGCAGATATGACCTTGAAGCAGCCTCAATTTAAAAAAAACAAGAAAATGGTGCTGTAGGAGGGAATCGAACCCGGGCCTCCGGCATGCGAGACGGCGACACTACCACTCCCCCACGACTGTTCGACTCTTGGAAGTGAATGAAGGCGCGTCTAGAGAATGCACACATGTCTAAGAAACCTATTTTCGAGATATGTACTAAGGCGGGCATGAATAATTTAATTATGAGCATGAAAATTACAGATATCCCAATTAAGTGAGTAGCGAAGCACGTTTCCAGTGAATTTCCTTCGTGCATGGCGTGCAGTCGTAGCTTCATCATGCGGCGCCCACTGAAACCTGAACACTAAATGTACGGTGATGGTGCAGCAGGTACTGCAAGTCTAGTGAATGCACAGATGTCTTAGAAACGGATCTTCGAGTTATGTACTGAGGCATTCATGAACGGGCGACATGGATGGGAATGAAGACGCAGGCACTTCGACGAGCTCCGGTGCTGGCAGTTGTCCGGAACGCACTCAACGTTACAAGACACCAAGCCGCGGCTAGTTGCCCGATACACCACAGCTTCCACTCTGTAACCAGGTTCAACAGTAGTTAAACAATGACAAAAATTTTTTTGTAACACACGTGGCCAGTGCATGAAAAAAAGAGAGTGCATTAAAGCTTTCTCAGACCCATTGAAGCTGTGTCAACTTTCCGTAAAATGGCCATTGGATATTGAAGGAGTTCGACCTACGTGGTGAGCTGACTTATTTGTGGAGCGTAGGATCTACTGGTGGGGGACCTCCATCTGCTGGTCTTAATTGCGATTGCTTTGTTGTGCCACTGTTGTGTTTAAGTGCTGACTCCATGACACCTGCTAGGCATATACTCTGCACATGCAACTCTACCCTGCATCAGGTTTCAGAAAGTGGCACCCATCTCCATGTAGCTCATGCTAGCATCCCTTTTTGTGCTCACGCCATCGTGCTTGATTTGTGAATTTCAAGCGGAGATGAGCGGCTGTGGCAGTCGCAGTCAGCTCAGGCTCGTCCCGTGGAAGCCAAGGGCACTGCGCGTTCTCCAATCGATGCAAACCACCGGCTGGGTCCGGTGCATGTGCACCGTGGGTAACATGAGCGCAGACACCTGGCAGGTGCAGATCTTACACTGCACTTGCGTCTGCTACTGCGCACATGCACAGACTGGCTCCGGCATACATGCAGGCGTGCAGGCTCGCGGTGCATGCGCCTGGCAGGCAATCATGGAGTCAGGGCATTGGCTGCTTGTGTCCCACAGTGCTGTCTTAGAGGAGGTGTCCCGAACTGAAACCACATGATGCAAGCATTCCAGAAATGTTATTCATGTGAGACAAGTACTTTCAGATTTAGAATGCTAAACATGCAGATCGAACAAATAATGCATACTTTTCTATTCGACCGAATATTTGAAATTGTTGAATTTTTGCACACCCCTTAGTTCTTTTTGATTGACACAACTTTGAGCAGTGCAATGTCTGTATTGTTTGAAATTAGGAGGGAAATGTTGAAGAATTGTTGTTGGATAACTCATGCACGATTATAAAGCTAAGGGGAGACGCGAGTCTTGCAATGACAAAAAAAGTGTGAAAATTTCGATTTTGCAAAAATGGCATATTCAGGATCAAAAAACTCTAAAGTTCCTGCCTAAAAATGTTTCAAGTCTAAATTTGACCTCCAACGATACTAAAATATCAATATGTTTCGTGCCAGCCTATGAAATCTGGAAATGGTGATTTCATTGCGAAATGCGGCAGGACTTTACACTGCTCGCTTCCCATGACTTTGTTTTGTTTTGGTTTTATTTGAAAGCTAGGCCCCTTCCCCACTACCCGGTATTACTCACTACTGCGAAATATTTTTGGAACGACGTGCGCATTCCGCTCTTTTTGAGGCTTCTACAACGACCTCCGAATGACTGACGCACACACTTCAAATGCGATTTTCTTAGCTTCATGCTTTTTGTCAACTTGACTAGCCTACAGAAGTTTTTGATTATGTTTTTACGGTGCAATTTCAATTTACCTTATGTTGTTGATTTCAGAAAAGAACAAAACTATGGAGCTATGCTGTTTTTGTTTGGCTGAGTCAAACATTTCAAATTTTGTGAACCATAATGTCGCATACCGGTATGGGGCTTGGACAAAATTCAACATTTTTGTGTAATGGTGTACTTCAAAAATACTAATATGATTAGCATAGCTCCAGATAGTGGTCTTTGGCTACAGGCCCATTTCAGTTTGAACCAAAAAATTTAGAAAGAAAGTGTCTTAACTACCCGTAAGAATTTAACTAATTAGGCTTCAGTTATTTTCCTATAATATTTGAACTAACTGAATTATATTGAAACTAATTATATTGTAAACAGGAAGAAGAAACACAGATACATACCTGATTTTATCTCTATACATTTAATAATGAAAATGTTCATTTCAGGACCCGCGTCTTCCCTTAATTAAGAAAAGCAAGAGGGTAAATTAACGGATCAGGAATTTTCTTGTCTCTGCCTTTTTGGTTGTATTTTGCTCTGTGGTGCTTATACTGTAAGTCTCTTAATTTGAAGCTGGTCTAGCTTTGCTAAGAATGCATTGAACTCTGGCCACGAAGAGAGTTCCTTTCTTGTTTTTTTTTGTTCTTCCATCTCTCGCTCAGAGCGTGGGGAGTGCTGTCATGGAAATTGACAGGGGCACAGTGGCGCATGCGCTAGACGAGGATCGCCGCAACGTCTTCCAGATCAGCAACGGCAAAAAGTAAGTGTCATCATTTCACATGACACTGGGTGACAAGTTTTTTGTGGACACAGGAAGCACGGTAACACTGTAGTTTTATTGCAAGGAACATGTGCACAGTTCCTTCATCGTATTATGGTGCTAGTGGCTTTCTTAAAAGGGGGAGAGGTTTAAGGAGCTGATGAAATGAACAGGAAATGGGACATGATAATGGGGACACTCCAGGTGAACAGGGAATACCGAGGTAGCTGGCAGGTTTCTCTAAACCTTTTTGCTTAGTACTACATATTGCATGTAGTTATTTCAGTTTGCACTTAGTGCAAGTGCCTTCTTGTATATCTTGTTTCTAATTGTTTTGGGCATTTATTGTTTGTAGAACATCTCAATGTTCATGTAGTGAGGCCTTCGAGGTGTGTGAATAATTATATAAAATTTTTAAAAATCTGTGTAAAGTGTGAACAAAAGAGCTGAAGCATTGTGCTAACAATTCTCATGTGAGCTTCACTGTCATTTGGCTACTCATATGTGAGACTGACGGCTTCCTGTCGTAGCATTTGTGAAGCAGAAGATTGATGATGCGACTTGTTGCTTGGAGGAGGCTGATTTCGATGGGGAGTGGAAAGCGTAGGAGGGTCTTTGCGGACTTCAGGTCTGTTGCATTTTGGTCATCACACGGCACGGATGTGCACGTAAGGGGGTAAACAGTAATGGCAACTCTTTCAATAGATCTTTTTTTTTTTTTGTAAGGAGTACTGTGGCACTGCATGATTTATGTGTTTGTGTGTTATATGTGTGCATGTGCACAGGTTTGGTCCCAGCTCATAATTGGCAGGATGATTTTTTTTTTCATCGTTTTCTTTCCAGTGTGGCACGGAGAGGGAGCAGCATAAGAATGACAACTCCACGGTGTGCTTGAGATTTTTTTTCTCTGATACAATTCCAAGTATAGTTGCTATAGCGAAGGCTGGTGCCCCAGGATTCGAGCAGTGCACACAAAGACACTGACATTCAGCAGCAGTGCCACTGTCAGTTGGTGCTCACAATGGGGCTTTCAAAATATTAAAAATTACCCGGGAAAAAAGAGATTAGGTAATCAGTATGGACACGGTGCATTTTTGATACAGGCATTGCACCAGGTTATCATGCATCATGTGAAAGGACTTAATCCTATAATGCAAGGCGGGTGAGGGAGCAAGGTGTTTGTACTCATGTTCAGTTTTTTTTTTTTGCTTGTATATCGCTTTTGATCGAACTCATCTTTGGGCCTGCACATCTGGGCAGTGGTACAAATTGTGTAGTGTGCTGCTTTTTTCTTGTTCATGCTGCTACCTTCTGAAAAGTGCATTATACAAAGCAGCCAGGGCCACTTCAAAACGGGCCAGAAATGTTTGAGGCTTAAGAATACAACTGTTAGCATTGAAATAATTCAAGATGTATGTTAGCCAATGCTCAGAATGCGAAATGGTGTGACCTTTTGTTATTTCGATTGTTAGTGACTAAGTTTTGTTGTCAATTGAGCGAGTGGTAATTGGAATCGGCAGAGCGTTGGTGTGTTAACGTTTTTGCAGTTTGGATGGGGATACAGGCGATTTGGGCTTGGGACTCGAGCAAAACAGATGGAGCATAACCTCAGCAAGTTATTAACTCAGTGACTGAATTCTAAAACCTGTCTGCTGTCCTATGGGCCTGTGGTATCAATGACAGGCCTTAGGTTAAGCTCTTGATGGGCACAGGGTAGTGTTCAGTTTACAAATAGGCCTTAAAGGGAATTTTGCCAACTCTCACTGGCTAAGTTTCTTCCACTCTTACCCCCTCTCATCAGTTTACGTACGCTAACATGGAATTAGCTACTTGTCCACTTGCTTACCAGGGCCGGCTCATGTGAAATATTTTTGCTGGAAAATATTTGGGTTGAAAGATATTGAGTGTTGAATAGATGGTACCAACCTTCAGGCATGTTTTGAATCGCTGTTGCCCTTCTCTGCTGTGCAGGTCAGTAGTTCTTCAAGCTCTGAGTGAGCCGGAACGGGACGAGTGGATCACCACGGTGATGAACATTGCCGCCGAGTGCCACCCGGGTGGCCGGTCACACTCTGTGCCCAAGGAGGCACCCGCGGCCAAGGTACGCAGGACACCGCTCCAGAGCAGTTCTAGAAAACTCGTGTACCACTTCAGCAGTGTGGCTGTCTGTTTATAGAATCGGAGAGCACATTTATTTGGCAGCAGAAAACTCTAATGACTTTATGCTGTTAATTACCTCATGCTGGCACGTAAGGTGGCTATGAAAGTAGCTCAGCGTTCAGTGCCTGCTTAATAGAGAAATGTTCTAGATAGAGAATGTTCAAGTTGTGGTGGCTTATGCTAATGAAAAACTGTTTTTGGCGGTAGTGTTGCATCTTTGAAAACCCAGTTGCTTTCTGTTGTTTGAAATTGAAAGCAAAGCTGCAAGCACCTTATTTTTAGTGAGAATTTTATGGTGACGCCATTGCATCACTGATCTCATATGAATTGTTGTACTTTAAGTTTACACCGCTGCTTAAGATAAGTCGTCTCTTTTTTTTTTCATTCTGCTATTACCCAGGTTTTATCCCTCAGATTACTTTTAATATGTTGTTGTTCCATTGAGAACTAAAAACTTCCATTTATCATTTCAAGCATAAGCAGTCACTAACCGATAACGGATTTGATTCTTGCCATGCAATTTGTTAATCTGTTCTTTCACTCTCCATGTGTTTCCTCTCTGATGGTTCCACACCTAATGATAGTATGAATGAAATTATGTGAAATGAAATAGGGTAGATTCAAATTTTGTGGACGGCAGCTTATGGCCTGCCATGGTTAGTCACTGGCTGTAACCTTCAGGTGCTGAGCCCAAGGTTGTCGGATCGAACCCTGGCCATAGCGGCCACATCTCAATGAAGCTAAATGGCCTAAATTGCCTGAGTACTGTGTCACATCAGTGTTTATTTAAGAACTTCAGGGGGGTCGAAATGAATCCTGAGCCCTCAACTAGTGTCCCTCATGGCCCATGTGCACCTTTAGCTGTTAAAACTTCCATTCCCTGGTGCCATACCATTCCATACCGTACCGCACCGTACCACACCGTATCATGTCGTACCGTACTGTACCGTACCGTACCATACTATACCAAACCGTACCATAAGCTGGTAGCTCAGTGGTTATGGGGCTCGGCTGCTGACCCAACAGGTTCAATTCCAACTATGGCGGTCGCATTTCGATGGAGGCGGCTAGAGGCCCGTGCACTGTGCGACGTCAGTGCACGTTAAAGAACGCCAGGTGGGCGAAATTTTCCGGAGTCCTACACTACGGTGTCCTTCAGAGCCTGAGCCGCTTTGGGACATTAAACTCTGTAAACCAAACCGACAGCATACCATACCGTACTATGTGATGCCATGCCATGCCATAGATTGCCATACCATATGGCTTATGGAAGCAAAGGTTGCCTGGGCCATTTGTGTTCTTTTTGTAGTGGTCATAAAAATGACCAGGTTAAGGTCAGCAACAGAGCACCTCTGTTGCAGGGCCTGTCTGGCCTTGTGTCTGTGAGGCCTCAACAGGGCAGCAGTGTAATGATTGGTGCTGGTAAGTGACAAAAGCATGCCTTTGAGCAGAAATATAAGGACAGATGCAAAGACATGTCCCACAGTGAAGATATGAAGTGGAAAGCTAAGGCAAGCAAGGAGGAACATTTACTATGCCCTCAAGGAAAGAGGAAGTGTTGTTGTCAGATGCATCGCTGCCAGCATATGCACATATACTACTTGTCTCTTCCGCGCAATGCAGACGGAACGGACCCCATCCCTACCTAACGCAACACCTCTGGGTGCCGCACCTGCAGCTGCTGCACCTCCGAGTCAAGACCAGTGAGTGTGGGTGCGGGTGTCCCTTCACAGACTGGACAGAGTTTCAAATTTTGATCTTCAGTAGAGAAACACTGGCATGGCAGTGTGTCGCAGATGCAGTGGATGTGCCAATTCACTGGACCGCTAAGGGCACTGAGCTAATGCACTGGCGAATGCTGGAATCGGTGCTTGCATCTGCGCTTATGTCTGTCTTGCTGTCAAATCATGAACGGCAGTTTACCAGTATCTCTCAAATGAAAAGTATATAACAGCTGTATCTTACCGGTACTCACCTACGGGGCAGAAACGTGGAGGCTAACGAAAAAGGTTTAACTTAAATTGCAGACAGCGCAGCAAGCTATGGAAAGGAAGATGACAGGTGTGACGTTAAGGGACAGGAAGAGGGCAGAGTGGGTCAGAGAACAAACGCGGGTTAATGATATACTAGTCGAAATCAAGAAGAAATGGGCTTGCTCAGGGCATGTATTGTGAAGGCAAGATAACCGAGGTAACGGACTTTATACCAATGGAGGGCAAACATAGCATATTGTGCCGTAAAGTTAGGTGGGTGGATGAGATAAAGTTTGAGGGGATAAGGTGGCTGCAGTTAGCACAGGACAGGGTTAATTGATGAGGTGTGGGACTAGCCTTTGTCCTGCTGTGGACGTAGTCAGGCTGATGATGATCAAGCTCAACAGCGCAGGTGCAGGAGTAGGAGCCCCTCACATGTGGCTGCTTTTTCATCAGAAGATCTGAGATGCATGGATGGAGACTGCGTGCTCATCCTTGCATGTGGTTTGCACCTCAAGTGGCTCTGTATGAGTGTACCAGAGTGACTTGCTTTGTGTTCACTCATTTTCTGTCAGGTAGGCATTACTTAGCCCTGTAATGGCCTTGGATGAGGCCAGTTTGTTTTTGGCCTTGGCTCATATCTGGCTTTTTAGGAACCTACTTTGTTGGGTATATTCTAGTGCATTCATACAACGGTTCTTGGCAAGCTCAGCATGTTGAGCAACTTCCCACTTAATTCTGATCTGTTATAGTGATTCTGGCTAGCAATTACACTCATCAAACATTGCACAGCTCGCAGAGGAAGCAGCGAGAAGTGAACTGCAAGATGGCAGGAATGGGCCTTTATCCCGAGACTATGTCGCGACATCACGAAGACGTTGTGGAAGACAGTCGTAGTGATGTGGTTTCTTATTATTCAAGCAAACATAGTAGTGACGATTCCATGAAAGGAGGTGATTCTAATTACGATACCGAAGAGCCATCAGTTAATGAATCGAGTTGTCATGAGTGGCGTTGCATTGATGTCAGCAACACGTCGGCAACACCGCAAAAATTTGCATTCAAGGGATCACTTGCCTATGCAGTTGGCTGTACTGTGGACCGATCTGTAGGCAGGGAAGACCCAGCAAAGCAGTGCACTTGTGTGAATGCAAAAATAAAAATGTCAAATAATTACTACTAATTCGAAGTAAAATCACCAGTGCACTACTTTTCACTTCTGACTGGTTGTCGCAAGTGCACACTGGGATGCACGTCTTGGCTGTTGTCTTTTTGCAGTCTGGCTGCAGCACGGCCAAAGCCAGCGACCCAGCAGGACCTGAAGGAACTGGCAAACACCCCAATTCAGTTCGACATGTTTTCCCCCTCCGAGGACAAGAGTTCGTCTGGGCAGTCGCCAAAGGATGCGCCAGCTGTGTGCGTACAACTGGCAAGGCGGCTTGCTTTTTTCTTTTCCCTCACATTTCACAGCATTAACAGCTGTAACAGGTCTGATTCGGTAAAACGTGTGATGCGAAAAGCCTGTACAGGTGAAAGTCATGATGGGAATAGATGAGAAAGTGTGTATAATAGCATAGTGTCAGTATGACATCTTGCAAGCAGTTTTTTGTTGCTCTTAGGGAATGCGAAGCGTCCTGGGCTCAAGCTCTGCTTTCATCGCTGGTAAGAGTTTTCAAAGGGGTAGGGTATTCATGGCTGGTGAAACCACATTGCCACACGATACAATTCATGACACCAACTAAACACCAGGAAAGGAATGCTAGTGGCACAACGTGACGCGGTCTGGATATCTGCAGTGTGGTAGCTGACTTCTGGTAGCTGACTTTGCAATGCCAAAGGGAGCCCAACATGCTATGAGTATGTTCTTGTGAGACAGCCCTGTGGTCCATGTTGCTTATTGCCGAATCAAAACCGTGTCATCTATTTCAAGGACCCATTCTGAAATTTTTACACCAGCACACATTTTTGGTCTTTCTCACGTGAGCAGAGCAAGCATGCCACATTATTTAGCAGCCTACATTCTTTCTTATATTATTTCTTTGTTTCTGTTTTTTTTTTATGTATGCTGTGTATCTTTCTCTGGGTGTTAACAACAGGCGCATCAACCCCTTCGACCAGTGTGGTTCCTCTATCACGATGGAGTCGGCCAAGGACGCGTCGTGCTCCTTCTGGGAGGCCTTCACCGTGCGATTCCTCGGCTCCATGCAAGTGCCCTGTGACAGGGGAGACCAGCTGGTCTGCGAGACCATGCGCCTCATCCTGGCGGCCCGCATGGCACACAACGTGTTCAAGATGGCCGAATCCCACATGGTGGTCAGCCAGAAGGAGCTCAGGTATTGTTAATTAGCCGCACATTATGGTACTATCATTCACCTGTTTGCAGTAGTTCCTGCGGGAGGAGATGGGTATTGGTGGGTCACTGTCAGCAGCATTAGTATGGCGAATGGTGAGCAGTCAATATAACGACAATCATACCTCGATATAACGAACACGGATATTAAGGCGATAGCCTTTAATGGCTCATACTCGCATCCGTCCGTTACATTTTAGGTCACGTGATCTCTCTGCCGCGCTCTCGCCAGCTGCTCTTCTCCTATGTCGTGAAATGAATTCAAGCGCGGAAAATTCAAATCAGTGCAATGAGTCGCAAACGGCTTTCGCCTTCCCGCAGTTAAGAGATATCCAAGTGCCTCCAACGAATTCTATGGATTATTGGCCATATCGAATTCTTTGTAAATATTTTTGACAAACGCATGCAAGTTCTGCTGTATATATATCGAACGCGGTTGGCCATGAAACGTATATATCCAACTCTCCAGTGGCAAATTGGCCATTCGGATGGCAGGTGGCAGGCTTCGCCTCACTGCATAAGTGACTGGTGGTGGTGCGGCAAGCGTTCGGGCCAAGGTTTGCACTTTTAACTCGCCAACAGCGGCGTGTAGGGTTGCATGTCATCCTGTGTCATCCATCGATAGCGCCCTGGAAGCAGCAGCACAGGTGGTTGTAAGTTTACAGTAACAATCCAGCGCTTATAGCTGTCGAGCTGACGTACCGCATTCCACGCGACACGGCTGTGACGCGGGCAAGCCACCGTAGCCAGAGCTTAACCTGCGCTTGCGGTGCTGTGCGGGGAAGCCAACCTAACTGGCACTCGGATTTTTGCGGCCTTCGGAATAGCCTCGAGCGCCGTTGATACGCCGCCAAAACCTGGAAAAACGTCACTCCGTTTCTCTATAAGGATAGCCAGAATCTCTGTTCCTTCGACGACTAAATTGCGCAGCTGTTGCGCGCGTTTCTGATGAAATTTTATATTACGAGTTTTGGCTATAGCGAACTATTTTACGATTTTTTACTTGTTCGCTTAATGAGGTTTCACTGTATTGAAAATTGCTAGTAAGCTAGAATATTGGTAGTGCTGCACATCCATTTGCAGAATTCATTCCCTGAGCCAGCACTGCTGGTAGAAAAGTGAAGGCTTGTTTCTAGCACAGCCTGTTTTGTGCAGATGCTTAGAACTTAGGGTCCTATTGTGACAGAGACTGTGCACTTGTTACCACAGCCTAGCCAGTACGAGAGTCAGACTGCAATAATGTGCGGTGGTTTGAGACATTGAACCAGACTTTTAGGACATTGCCCAACAATCTTTGTTCTTCGTTGTATTCTCCATTGAAGTATCACTGGTGTTCATGCACAAGTATCCGCTTCCTTAGAGTGAACACCGGTAGTGTATGCCACCTTTGCTGTTTTTAATACCACTATTTTTGAACTTTGGCAGCTAAAAAAAAAGAGTACGTACACATAGTTTTCTGTGAGCCCATTGTAATTTGCAGGTGCAGTTCCATAATTTTTTTGTCTCCCACAAAGTGTGCGAGGGTATTAAAGTATTAAAATACCTTATCTTATTTTCCACAGGGATCGATTTTAGCCCCTCTTTTATTGAACTTGTATGTTAACGACCTCAGTCAGGGCATTCTTCATAGCCGGGTCTTTCAGTGCGCAGATGACACTCTTTTAGTATCCCGTCATACTAGTTACAATCAGGCATTGGCTGAATTACAAATTGACACTATAAATTTCATGAGTGAATGTCGCCAAGATAAAACTAAATTAGTTTGTTTTTCACAATTCAATAAAAGTTGTTCCTGTCACCGCTCCAGTGTTTCTTTATTCTCGTCAGTGTAGCAATTGTGCCTGTTCTCCTATTCCATACCGTTCAAGTGTCAGTTATCTTGGTCATCTCAATTTCATCATATCCTGGAACAGTCATTTGGCTAACATTTGTGAAAGGCTGCGGTTAAAGCATTACGCTCAACTTATATAAGGAAAATAATGGCACCTGCATTGGTGTACAGTGTGCTGCGATATATGGAATTTGTTCTTTTTACTTCTGCTCAGTGTTATGGCACAACAAGGTTTATTTGCTTACTCAAATCTATAATCCATGCTGTGATGTATGGTGTGCCAATTGCCAACAATTCTAGTCTTTTTTTGTGTTCGCGTATGTCTTCATTCACGTTTTTTAAAGTAACTGTTATTCTTAAGTATGTGTGTAGTAAGGAATTCTGCCTCCCATATGTTCCCGCTCGAGCATTACATCCATGCGATCGTTTTATTTTGCCCAGAGTATGGACAGGATATGTTGAACATATGTAAGCGCTTTCTATGTGCCAACTGTGTTTAACGACTTACTGAATGATGTTTTTTTTTAAGCGGCCGTAAAGACATGGAGTCTGTTATCTTAGATTTGTATGTTTCGTTTTTTTTTTTAATTCTTTCTTTCTCTGAATTTTCTCTCCTTTTTCTTCCTGCCTATTCTTTAGTCTTATTCTACTTGTTGTGCATTGTGAACCGCAAGTGCTGTATGCTCTGACTTCACCCACGCTGCAGGGCACTGCCCCACAGTCCCTTTATTGGCTTGGGCAGGCCCATATGTGTACTATGACATTGCACCAATAAAGAAGAATTTGCACTGTTCAGGATTCTGGACCCTTCCCATCAGGCTGTGCGTGCCTGCTTCCCATTGGCCGACGTCTCCTTTTGGACTGTGCACAAGGAGAACAACAGGTGAGTCATGTGGCGGGCTCAGTTGTGCCTCAGTATATATTGTGCTCTGTTGAGTTTGTTTGGTGGTTGTTGTGAAAAATTTCTTTCTGTTTCAGTGTTTATTTTCATTTTAAGTGTGTAATCTAGCTTCAAGACATCATTGATGACAGTGGCCAACTGATGAAGCATGAGGTGCTATTAGTTAGAATCCATACCAGTGACACCGACTCAGCATCATTTCAAAAGGCCATCTGGATGTGATGTCTGTTTGACTGATTTTTTTTTGTGTGTGATAGTTTTACCAGATTCTTCAACTGCAAGGCGTTGCTCTTCGTTCATTTGGTTCTGTTCAGTAATGCTGTGATACAGAGCTGAAATTCTGCAACTTTGTGTAATAAATAAAGTTAGCTGAATTTCGATTAGGTTTGAAATTAAATTTTAAGTGTGCAGGTTATGTAGAAGTTTAAATATTACCTTTTTGAGGCAAAAATTTTTGACATTGTGGGAAATTCTGTGTCAGCAATGCAGAAGTTCTAAGCTGTAAAGTGGATTTCATTACTGTTCAGAGCACATTCATGGCACGTCTCACATAAGCGCAATTTCAATTAAAAAGCAACGTCAAAGGCAGTAAGATAATGAAACATTGTTATTCAGTAAAATGGGGCATATTTTATTATTTATTTATTTAAAATACCCTCATGGCCATGCGGCATTATAGAGGGGAGTGGTTATACAAAGCAACGAAACAAAGAAATATGAGCACAATATTACAGAAGGTTGCTAGTTATACAGTGTTAGCTAATGCATCTTGAAATAAAAGGTGATCACTAATTAGTGCCAGTGGTGCGGTAAGGTGGCTCCACTCGTCGAATGTCCTGGGTAAAAACAAATGAAAGTAGGTTTTCGTTCTGCAGAATGGTATTCCAACCTTGTGGGCGTGATTCATCCGTGGTGACACGTACTGCGGGGGTGAAATAAGTTTTTCGTGCAGGTAAGAATGGTGGAAAATGTTTATGAAACAGGCAAAGACGAAATACTCGACGACGGGACGCAAGGGATGGCAGACCGAGACTAGATTTCATGCTGGTTATGCTTGCAGTTCTGTTGTAATTAGAGAGAATGAATCGAGCAGCTGTATTTTGGACCATCTCAAATGAGTGCATTAAGTTCTGGTGATAAGGATCCCATACTGATGCTGCATATTCGAGTTTAGGTAAAATTAGTGTTTTGTACAGTAAAAGCTTCAGAGATGAAGGTGCTTTACCAAAGTTACGGCAAAGATATCCAAGTGTTTTGTTGGCGTTGTTAACAACATGTGTGACATTAGCAGGGCACGTAAGGTCATTAGTAATGTGAACACTGAGGTATTTATAAGAGTGTACAGAGTCTATAGCAACCCATGCAACCCATGCTTTGAGCACATGTATATTTTTGTATACACATTGGAAACACTCAGAGCATTATTTATTAATGGTATGATGTAATTTAATACCTTGGCAATTTAGTTATGTGAAATATTTATTGCTGTTTACTTCATTTTATTAAGAGCGGAGCTCTCACTCTCCGAGCCGCAACTTTGACGGTCACAAAATATGCCATTTGACCTCTAAACCGGAGGAGCAGCTTGATGTCATACCGCATGTCTTGCCACAGCTGCGCCGGCCGCTGCCGCCTACGGGCCGGGCTCCGCCTACGGGCCGGGCTCCGCCGCTCGCCTGATCACATGACTAACCATGTGACTAACCATGTGATGCGCCACTTCGTGGGCTGCCACTTCGCCATCGTCGCTCCGCCGCCCATGCAGTATATAAGTGCGGCAGCTACGTTCGCTTTCAGTACTCTCTCCGCACAGCCATGGAGGCCCGGGCCTAGTGAAAGAATGGTTTGGCACAGAAATCACGCTGCGTCCAATCACCCAG
This sequence comes from Amblyomma americanum, assembly GCF_052857255.1. Classification (NCBI taxonomy): domain Eukaryota; kingdom Metazoa; phylum Arthropoda; class Arachnida; order Ixodida; family Ixodidae; genus Amblyomma; species Amblyomma americanum. The sequence goes on from NC_135503.1 coordinate 91,797,048, forward strand.
CCAGCATTTCTCATCGAGCCGAGGCGCTGCGAAAGCGGAATGCTAAACGTGAATCAGGCAAAAAAATGTGTAACCTTGCTTAGCTAGAGCTTCCGCTCGTCGCACTATGTATAACAGAGCTAAACCACTGCCAGTTTTTTGAAGCAGCGTGAGATTTTTTGATTTTCATTGATCATTTTGTTGCCCACACACTGCTTCACATGAACGGGTTTTGTTGGCACCCTTAAATTTTCGAGGATTCATCTGTTCTTGAAACAAGTTGTATATACATCTGAAGACATTGCTTGTTATAACTGTTCGGTAGCAACATATGTGCATGCTTGCTTTGTGGTATGTTTCCAAGCAGTAAACTGAGCAGTTCTGCAAGCTAGGCACTTCTGTCTAGATAGTTGGAGCTAACAGTTGGTATTAGTTGGTTGGTAAGCGTATATTTCAGGACCGCGACTGGGAGCTAAAATGTTGCACTTTAACACTACAGAGGATGAATGTTGTTGGAAAACACTGGCTAAAGGGTGTCTTCCTGTGTGCAGGCTGCTGGGTTTCATCACAATAACTCCGGGTGAAGGCCCACCCACCTACAGGTGCTACGTTTTTGAAGTCAACACAAGTGCAGAGGAGGTGAGTGTTGCCAGAAAAAGGAGGGGTGTGCAAATGTTTGAAATTTTCTAATAATGAATCGAATATTCTATTTGTGATTCACTGAGCAAATCAAATAGTGCTCATTCAAAATTATTCAAAGTGAGCTGAACAGATTCTAGAGTTTTTAAAGTTTTCGAATAACTGTCCTGGAGGTCGAATAGAGCACGTCGTGGTCTTCTTCGACGACTGTTTCACAAAGCAGGGTCTGCTCCGACACCACGCAGCATGCTGCCATTTTTGCCGGAAGGACTGTTAGCACCGTGACGCGGTCTATTCCTGTGCCACTGTTCATAATTCTGTTACATATGGCCTTCAAGGTTGGGCGATGCAACACGGTTCAGCCAGGATATGCAAACTCTGCCATCATGCCCAATATTGTTGGAGGCTGTGGCTCATAACTCCAGTCTATCTCAACTACCGAGGTGTGGCACTAGTTTGTTCACTGGCGTCATCATCATCATCAGCCTGACTACGCCCAGTGCGGGACCAAGGCCTCTCCCATATCCCTCCAATTAGCCCTGTCCTGTAGATCCATAACAGCGCGACAGATGGGACAGAGAAGAGAGGACACAACACAACGCAGCGCTCTGTGTTGTGTCGTCTGTTCTCTGTCCCGTCTGCGCGCTCTTATGGATCTTTGTGAGCACCAACTCGCCCAACAAATGGTATTGCCCTATCCTGTGCCAGCTGCAGCCACTTTATCCCCTGTTCCATCTTCTTTCTTGTCCCTGTTGCTGCGCTGCTTTTTTTTTTTTTCACTTTATCCCCGCAAACTTCTTAATCTCCTCCACCCACCTAACTTTCTGTTGCCGCTTGCTACGCTTGCCTTCTCTTGGTCGTCAGTAGCAAAAGGTAATTTTCCTCTGTGCATGACATGACAGTCACAGAGTTAACATACTGACCTTGTGCTGTATGCCCCCTAGTGAAGATCACTGTTGCGTCTTGCGACAGATGCAGCTTTAACTCCAAGAGTTATAGCGCCACCGCTAGTGCTTTACTCTTTCTCATGAATAATGGCTTCGTGCAAATATTTGGGCCAGTAAGAAATAATCATGCAGATATTGAGTTCATATTCAATTCGGTTTTTAACTACACCATTTGTATTCAATACGTTACCAAAGCTAGGCTATTCATATTGGATTCGGTTTTGAAAAATTACTTTTCACGCATCCCAAGCATCCGTGCTTCAGTTTCCTCCTTTTTGCACACAGCTGAACATCCGTGATGCATATCATATGGTCATGTATAACTGTGGTCACCAATACAATGTTCCCTTTCTGAAGTGCCTTGAAATCGATTTGTGGGATTATCCACATCAAAAGAGGCAACACACATCTTATAAGGTTCACATCTGACTCTCTTCCAAATTGCGAAAGTTTGCTGCTAAATTTCAAGGGTCAGTTCCCAGCGAGCATGTGTGCAGCGAGGATTATGCTCGGAATGAAAGTGCAGCACTGAATGGTCATGACTGTCGTGAGGATAAGGCCTGAATGTGAGAAAGGAAAGAGAGGTTGATCCTCTCTGCCAAAAAAATTGCATGAAATAAATTGGACGGACTACTTCTTGAAAAGGACCAACATTACAAATATCTCGGGGGTCTATTTTTCAGAAAATTTAACATGGAACAGACACATTGAATACTTAACCTTAAAGTCATCTCCTTTGCTAAACCTTGTTAGACGTAATTTTTATAAAGCCCCCCAGAAAGTAAAAGAACTGCTTTACATAACAAACGTTCGTCCGGTGCTCAAATACGCTTGCGCGGTATGGGACTCTCAAAGCTCTTATCTTATAAAAAAGCTTGAATGCATTCAAAACCACGCTGCAAGATTTGTTTCTGGTAATTATAATTTCCGTAGCAGTATTACATTAGTTAAAGAGAACCTTGGTTGGAAAACACCAGCACACCACTGATTACCTAACTGCAAAATTAGAACTTTTTTTCCGAATCTACTCTGATCTCACAGAAATAAATAAGAACTTGTATATTTTCCCTCCCCACTCCATCTCTTAACGATGTGATCACGAGCTGAAAGTTCTTAAAATGCGCTGTCGTATTGATGTCTACCGTAATTAATTTTTTCCGCATGCTTCCGCACACTGGACTAGGCTTCGCAAGAGCATCGGTGAATGTAAAACGTGTTCAGAGTTTCTGTCGTTATTATCACACAGTCTGCCGTAGATTAATATCATCCCATTTACTTCATATCTTTTGGCTGGCATCGCGCTTCATGCGATAGTGTACCCTTCCCATTTCTGTGTCGTGGTTTTTGCACCGTGGTGCCCTGAAGACCGTTTGCCGTCAAGATGACTTATCGATGTTACGTATTTTCTTTCGTCCTTGCTTTTACCAAAATAGCTGCAAATTGTGTGATGTAGAAGCTGTCGCAGTTTTCTGCCCAGTTTTTGATGATTTTTTGTGAATAGCCTTACTGTTGACCTTAGCTCTTGTGGCTGGCTACATATATTCAAGCTACCCTCCTTTCACCTTGTATGGCTGTGATAGATGAAGTACCACAAAAACTGGTCACATAATAATAGAGGATATTTCGAATTTTGTTTTTTGAATTTTAACTGAACATACCAGTGTGGTCACGTTAAGGTTGCAGAAACTGCAAATATACTACTAAACTGTAAGAACCTCCTCGTGCACTGCAATTTTGTGTTAGACATTTGTCAGATGGCAGAGCAGCTTTGAATACGCACATTGGTTACGTATACAAGCATACATTATTAATGCAATTGCATTGGAGTTGTCGTGACAGCAAATCCCCGCCAGTGTCCGAGATGAAATTTGCTGATTGGTCATAAGAGGTCACATGACCTTGTGTCATCATCACCACCTGCCCCGATGGGCCACCCTGATTGGTCAAGAGAGGTCGCGTGGCCTTCTGATGTCATCACAACTAGCCCATTGTGGCAGGTGGCAACCTGGCCACCAGATTGTGAGCAACCTGCCCACTGTGGCAGGTCACAATTATATTAATGATTGGTGAGTGGTCACGTGCCCTTGTGACGTCATCAAGATTTGCCCACAGGGTTTTAAGCAACCTAGTTTCTGGACAGCAACCTAGATAAAAAATTGAAATCAAAATCAGAAAAAAAAAGGTGGTACACATATGCAAACGTTGGCACCGTCAGAGCATAGCAGATAGGTGCTTTTGCAGCTAGCGGTCTCAATATGGAGGTCGACGGAACAAATATTGCAAAGAAACTTATGCAAACACACACAGAAGTTGCAGCAGAAACTGCGACAAATGTGAAATCTAATGCTGTCACATTCCACTCTTATGGTGACTTAATCGTCCCCATAGGTTTTTTTTTTTAATTTTTGCCACGAGACGATAAATGTGAATTAAATAAAAGAAGCAATCAATCACATCTCTTAATCCCAGGCATGTATAGTGCAATTCAAAGAATCTTGTGGCTGGTAGTGAAACTGAAAGGCTGGAAGGATTGGACTTTGAGGCAGCAAAGTTTCAAATCGGCAGTGGATAGTTTGCAATTAGGAGATCAAAAAAGCACGTGTTACTGCTAGAAACTTGTACAGCTAATCTAGAAGGTGTCAAAAAGCTGAAATTTTGTGTTGCTCAGAGAGGTCAACTGAAGAAATGTCTTTTCCCTTTTCATCATTGGAGAAGGGAGGCAGTGTGTAAAAGAAAAAAAATTAACACTAGCAGTGTTGTGCTAATGCACATGAATACACATTTTCCTGAACAGTATCAAGGAGCAAAATTTATCGCGACTTGGTGACCTCTTTGGGTTTGTAATTTTTTGTGACTCTTGTTCCAAAAACATGTCTGCACCCTGCCTACCCTGGCTGTTCGCGCACAACAGTGAATAAATGAACAAGATCGCCTTCCTTTGGGATCAACGCAGTCAGCACTTTTTTTTCGGTGCGGCATGCTTTGGCATGCTGATTAAGTGGTGTGCCTAGTCAAACTGACCTTACTTTTTTCTTGTCTTATTTGCCAGGTGTGCAATGCCTTGGCAGTGGCTGCCAACATTGCCCTCAAAGCTCTCATGGTAAGCTTTCATTTGAGTAGCCTGGTCTTTGTTCCACTTTTACATTGTAATAATTGAACAAATTACTATAATTACTATAAATCACTGTATCGAGCCCTGCAGCTCCCCTGCAGTCGTTTCCTATGGTAGTTTGTTTTTGGGGTGTCAGCATGCATTCGAACACAGGGTGAAGTCAAGTCACGTTGGTGAATGCAGCTCCTGTAGTAATGGGAGGCATGGCAGTAAAAGCGATAATTTCAGTAGTATCATTTGCAGAAAAGTAATTCAGCGCTACTTATTTCAGACGAGTGCACACGTAAACATGATAGGACAGGCGCTCATTTCAATTAAGTTTATGGAAACCCGCATGCGTTAACAAGTGTAGTGAGTTCAAGTCAGCGCCCGTCATGTCATGTTTTTCTGTGTGCCCGTCTGAAATAAGTAGCGCTGAATTACTTTTCTAGAAACAGTGCTTCAACTAGCTGCACAGCATGATTTTTAAGTCAGAAGTATATCGGTGTGCCATAATTATCAATACCGAAAAAATAAAGATGTAGTTCTCTTAGAACTATATCCGCACCAGAGGTTTCCCACTGCAATGGCACTAGCACATCGAGGAGATTTTTTTATTTTTAATTGAGCCAGATTGAGAAGCAGAAACTAAGCAAAATATGGCTCCAATGGCAAGAAAATACACAGATCTTTTCTTGGCAAAAATATCAAAACAAAATGGGCCACATAACTATCATGTAAAGCATATCAAATAACAGCTTTGATAATGCTATGGTTGCTGTGGATAACAAACTTTCATGTTTTTCTCAGTTTCTATTAACGTGGATTTGGCTCATTTCAGGAAACACTCCTCATATATAAGCTTGCATGCTTCTCCAAGTATAGAGGGTTGTGAGCAGCACTCTTTTAAGTTCCTCTCGCAGGGTCACTTCTTGTCTCTGTGCCCTTGACTTAACTTCAAGGAACATCACAATTTGATGACTAAGTGATAGTTTTACTTTCTCTTGCTGTGTCTTTCCCATTTTCCTAGGGCCAGCAGCACCAAGAAAAACATGCACAGAAGGAAGATGAAAAGGTAAGCAGCTCATTTTTGCTAATGAATTGCAGAGCTCTCCTGCAGTTTTCAGCCCTGGAAATGAAAACAGTGTTATTGAAGAGCTTGTAGAGAATTATGCGGCAGTGCCCGATTTTGCCTCAAACGAGTGAAGTGACAGCCTCTCGGAGCCTCAAGGTGGTGTTGCAGAGCGATGCCGAAGCTTGATATGCGATGCGCCTCAGCCCAAGTACCTCCAGCACAAAAGCTAGCCCGTGGTAGTATTGCAGATTGGCAAAGTGCGCGCTTGCAGAGTAGAAAACGTGCTTCACTGCAACGCAGCAGCGGATACCAGTTTCAGTGTCACTAGCTCTCAGCGCTTTGTCAAGGCATGACCAGACTGGAGGTGGCGGTGCGCATGCTCATCTCCCCACTCTGGCCTGGCCATTGTTAAGGCAGCGTCTAGCAGAGGTGCAGGAATCGCTGCCAGTGTGAGTGCGTGTCTCGCGGCGCGACCATTCTTGCTCCATGCCCGCGACGGGTTTACTGCGCACCACAATGTGCTGGACCGCCACATATGTGAATTGACCTTTATTTTAGAAAAACTTCCATCTGATTGCAGGGGGTTGACCTATATGTGGAACCAACCTATTTATGGGATGTAAGGTAGTTTTGGAGGAACAACGGGGAGTACTCGCCCCGTGCAGGTGCCCATTGTCGATAGTACGCGTGAGACTCCATCATCAAAAAAGTCATCAGTTTGCATGCAAATCAATTCCTCTAAAGAAAATTCGAATTGCGTGCCGTTTACTGGGCTTGTTCGCAGGCGGTCACTTGCTCGGACGAGCGGTAGGTAACGCGAGAGCAAACTTACGATAGTCTCCGAGGTGCGTGTTGCGCCAGAATCCGAAACTACAGGACGAGTTTGCAGCTCGATTTACCACAAGTCACTCGGGCCGCACGCGAGTGTGCAAGACGGGGTGATCCATGTTTTTTCCCTTTTGATTTTCATTCACTTCAGACAGCCATCCTTGTGATCGCATCATTACGCATTTATTGCTTTTAGTTGTATGCCCGTCTTGATACCATCCTGCAGGATGTGCTCTGTTAATTCAAAATCCTATTTAATTAGATTATTTTTCATGGTCTCGGTGACATTGAATGAACTAGGTTTTAATGTAGCACATAGTCTTCATGGATGTATATCTAAACTACACAACAGCAACTTGCGAATGTGGCGTACTGCTAGGACAGTTGTTACTAAGTACATTGTGAGCACGAGTGACTGCGTACAACCAACCTCTTTCAAAACTAAAACCCTGTCCGTGGAGTGTAGAGAATGGAATGGAGTGTTGTGCTGTCACCTGAAACTTGCACTTGCTGATCATCTGACTCAGTTCCTGCAGTCAGCATTCTTATACTAATTTTGTATTTGCTAGAAACCTTCTTTGCAGCTCAGAATGTGTGTCTTTAACAACATTCATTTGACCTCATTCTGCTGATGCCACGAGTGTAACATCAGCCATGTGTGTCAGGTGGACTACTATAACAGGCATGCAAGGCAGTACAAGGAAGGAGAAAGTTGCAACCTTGCCTTGTTGGAAAAACTACTGTGGACTTTGGCGACAGCGAGCCTCTATGGCAGAGATAATGTTGCACAGTAAAAAGATGCATGCCTCTGTCAAGGGTTACTGTCTGCAGAGCCATTTCAGTTTCGGCAGATGGGCACAGCCATCTTAGGCTTTTTAGATGAAAGTTTAGCTGCCATGTTTAGCACCATGTTACAGCCAATGTACAAGTGCCAATGGGTCTGGAAGACTTGCTTGATTTTCTCTATCATTTTAATTTCATGTAGCTGTGTCCAGAAGCCATGGAGGTTCTGTTTTACAGCAGTAGTTTTTCAATTGCTTTTACTTGTTGATTGAAAGTGAAACAGTCTAAAGGTATGTTCAGATTGGCTGTACTCGCTGCATCAGTTCCATGGCAAATTGCAGCAACACGAGAATCAGTTCGCATAGTGCAGATGAATTAACGAATCTAAAATATACCGTATTTACGCGCATAATTTGCGTCCTCGCATAATTTGCGCACCCTTAACTTATCACCCGGGTTTACAAAAAAAGAAACATTTTTTACTCGCATATTTTACGCACAGCGCTGCGCTAGACCACCATCATGCACGCGGGCTCTATCTACCCTATGGCTCTCCCCAGTAGCATTCGGCTATTCTGCGTGTTTGTTCGGAAAGCTTTTTGAATCTTTTGTGCACTGGGCGTTCATGGTGGTGTCAGGGGCCGCTGTTACAATCGCGGTGGCACCAGTGGCATCGCCATTCGGAACGGCCAGCAGCGCTTCTGGGGAGGATCGGCAGCTGATAGAAGAGCCAACATCGCTGTTTGTTTGGCTGATGCATGTGACTCGACTGCCGGCTACGCTTTTCTTGGTGGCTCTGACGGCTTGTGTTTGGTTGTTCGGTCGTGTCTTGCGATGGGATATCACAACTATACGGCAAGTTTCAAACTGCTTGTCAGCGCCTTATCACGGCGCGGAGCGGCGGCACCAGCGAGAATAACCGCGTGCGCACAAGTTCGCCCATAGACAACAATCCTTGTGTTGGAAAACTTGTGCACACGTGGCTATTCTCACTGGCTTCGCAGCTCCGCGCCGTGATAAGGCGCTGACAAGCAGTTTGGTCGACGCTCGCGCGGCACTGTTAAAGGGACACTGAGGAGAACTCTATCAATTTTTTTTTGTTAGCAAAATCTGATAGTTCGGCATTTCATGGTTTTGTTGCCGCTTGTCCAGGCGCGAAAGATGCATTTATTTCAAAGAAATTTGGATTCGAAGTTGAAAAAGTTTTTCCCGCCCCTCTGATTCAAACTCAGGGAACTCTTATGACGCCACGGCAACTCTTATGACGTCACAGAACGGAGTGACGTGAATCGTGACGTAAACGCAGACTCCGTGATTTCTGCCGGCTTCCAGTGCGGTGTGCAACCTTCCTTTGCAAGCCTCAGAGATTCGTGACATCCATGAACTAAAGAAAATTCCTCCAAGGTGGCGCCTCTTGTCCTAGGAAGTCATCACGCTTGTACTTGCGAGATTGGCCTGTGGCGGCGATACCTGTATTTTGGTTCTTGCTATTTTCTACATTACAAGAGCTTTGTTTTCAGGAAGAGTGGCGTTTTTGTGATCAGGAGCTGCTGTTCTATGGATGCAAGCCAACTTCAATTTCTCCTCAGTGTCCCTTTAAAGAATTGTGTGGTGTGGTAATTGATTTATTGATTCGCGCTTGCTATCCCGGACGAATTTGCGAAAGCAAACATACGGAATCCGGAAATACCGAACACTTGGCTGGGCCGCAAGCAATGACGCTGTTTTAGCGTCTTATTCAGCTTCATGCATGCACCTTCATGCCATCACAAGAGGGGGGGGGGGGGGGGGGGGGGGGGGGGGGGGTTGCGTGGTTTTTCATTTAGAGTGAACTTTTTTTCGGGGGGCGGCCAGCGTGGGGTGCGGGTCCCGGTGCCGACATATACGCAGCAACATAAACTATACCTATATTGCACGTTATGACCTATGTGGAGTTTTTTAAGTCACGCTCGCGAAATCCCCGCGTAATTTGCGCATCCCCTTCTTCGAGCCATAATTTATGAATAAAAAGTGCGCAAATTATGCGCGTAAATACGGTACTCCACGTGCTTCAATGCAGTGTTTATATTACTGCTCATCACCACCCACCGCTGTACCAAGGGTTTAAACAACACTGGAGACAGAAAGAAAACTCTACTGCAGTTTTCATCCGCAACATAATGCTGCTGGGGAAATAGCACCTGTTAAGCACATTGTCAGTGGCCAACCAAAGGTCTTGTCATACCTTCGTTGTTGGAGTACTGTGCGTGTTTCACCTCAAGTCTTTTCATCCCTTTATCACCTCTTGCATTTCTATTGTGTTACCTCACAGTCTTCAGCTGCAGAGGTTTGAGATAACGGCATATCTTTTCTTTCTAGCCATTTCACTGTACTCAGAAGGATATTGTTGGTAATTATTCTTTTCTTTGAAATACTAAATATAACACTACACTTTGGGCCATCTCTCTGAACACAATGGGCTTTTACTTATCGATATTCTGACTGCTTCTGCCTTCTCACACGAAGGAGTGTTAACATTTTAGGATTCCAGATGCATTGCTGTATGAGCATTGCTGTTTCTTTCCTTGCTTTAAGTATGGCCCCGCACTCTAGAGTTTGTGAATTTGTGCAGGAAAAACTTGTGCAGAGTGTCGGCACTCCTGCGGGTCTGCTGCTGTACTGTTTTTGCTCGAATTTTACTTCTGTGTTGGGTAGAAAATAAAGCCGAGTGCGTCTTTTTTTTTTTTTTCAGCAAAGTGAGGAGCTTTTGCAAAAGCTGAAGCTTTCAGCCGACGAAAACGCCCTCTTTCCGTCAGCAGCCAAGAAAGTTGAGTCGGCCGCTGCTGGAGATGGTGGGAGCACACCACAGGAAGCGGCCGACATCAAGACAGCCTGACTGCACGCGCGCTTTTGAGCGAGTAATTTTTATGTGTATTGTAAATCTCTATAAGCTCGTGGCTATTAAGCTTTTGTCAGTTTCGATGGGCACCCAATGTGCACGGCTGTAGGGTGGGCGTGAAGAGTGCAACCTCTGGTGTCGGCGGCAGCCACGCGAGCTTTGCGGTAGTTGTCAACGGCGGACGCTCTTGGAGAAGTTGACGTGGCAGAGATGGTCTCTCACAGAATGTGACAGCTGGGTTGACCCTTTGGTTGATGGCCTTAGCTATCACTTTCTTATTAGGTTGCATTATGATTCCGAGAACTGAAGTCAGTGTGAAACAGTTTTTTCCGTGTTGCACATGACTAAGCAGTGTGAAGGCTGGAAGGCTGCACAGGCCGAAGTCGTTTGCTCTGGGCTTGGGGTAAAGCTTTGTAGATGTTTTATAAATGTGCTCCTAACACCAAGAAATTGCAATGGTCGTGGTACCATGTTCCATGATATGTCATAATAATTGCAGACTCTATTTGTGATTGATCCATTGTCATCTGCTATGCGTGTTAATGCATGTTGCGAAAGAGAACTCTGAAAGAGCTTTGAGAAATTCGCTAGCATTTGGAACGACTGACATAGCCTTCTGTTGTTGGCGGCACACGTGTTGTAAAGATTGACAACATTGTCATTTGAAAATAGAGCTTAAAGGGACACTGAGGAGAAATTGAAGTTGGCTTGTATCCATAGAATAGCAGCTCCTGATCACAAAAACGCCACTCTTCCTGAAAACAAAGCTCTTGTAATGTAGAAAATAGCAAGAACCAAAATACAGGTATCGCCGCCACAGGCCAATCTCGCAAGTACAAGCGTGATGACTTCCTAGGACAAGAGGCGCCACCTTGGAGGAATTTTCTTTAGTTCATGGAAGTCACGAATCTCTGAGGCTTGCAAAGGAAGGTTGCGCACAGCACCGCTAGCCGTCAGAAATCATGGAGTCAGCGTTTACGTCACGATTCACGTCACTCCGTTCTGTGACGTCATAAGAGTTGCCGTGGCGTCATAAGAGTTTCCTTAGTTTGAATCAGAGGGGCGGGAAAAACTTTTTCAACTTCGAATCCAAATTTCTTTGAAATAAATGCATCTTTCGCGCCCGAACAAGCGGCAACAAAGCCATGAAATGCCGAACTATCAGATTTTGCTAACAAAAAAAAATTGATAGAGTTCTCCTCAGTGTCCCTTTAACAAAATCAGCATGTCACTTAGTGATCTCGGCCATTGCAGTGTTTTTCACTTAAATCATGACATTCTCTTACTGATAAAGCAGGATGAACAGGGCCTGTAGGATCAGAAAATTGACATACCGCCTTTTGTTTCTCTTTTGGCTACATGCTATAAGTCAGAAATTTTCGCTTGTGGTTCCAGAAACTCTATCAAAAAGGCTTTCACCTACATCTCTTGGTGCTCCTCAGTCACCCTGATAAAGCAATGAGGATACACGAAAATTGTGCACTGTATGCAGGCTTGTCCAGTCAGCTAGGTCACCTATCAGGCCAGCTTTCTTTGTCTTTGCTTAAGCATCTTTGGGGATCAGACGACAAATGTTCTGTAGTCACGAGCAGTTTTATGCTTCAGGTTAGAGCTCATGAATGTTATTGATGTGATCAGATTTGTACGTTATAGTAGTTTCAAGTATGGACACAACGTTTCTGTGCTGCCTGTATGTTAGATTTTATTCATACTCAGATTCTGCATACTAAGTGGGCCAATCATCTTTCTTTCTTTTATAGTAATGAGTGCTTGGCCTAGTATAGTAATAAGTAATTGGCCGAGAGTTTTCGGCTGTACACGTCAAAACGTAGTCGGAATTTTAGAGCAAGCCGGAGTCAGGGAGAAATTTTATAACATTGAAATTCATGCAGCTGAGCGTACTGAGAAAAGGCTTGCATCGAGAGCACTGCATATTTAGCTTCTTTACGTATTCGCTTGTAGTGTCTGAACATAGACAAGTGCGACTATATGGCTTTCTTCTGCTTTTGTTCACTTGCAGGAAGAGTTTTAATTTCTGCCATCTGTTACTTTTGTTTGGTGTATATAGTACTTGGAGCTCCAAGTTTGAGATTTAATGTAGTCATTTGCCAAGTAATTAGTCAGTTTGTAATCATTCAAGTAGTGCCATAGTTTCAATGTACTGAAAAATATAGAGACAAGGTCTCCTTATCTGCCTCGTGTTCTGAAAATGCAGATGAGGACTGCATTGACACCTGGCTTTTTTTGGTATACCTATTTTGAAAAATTTGCTGCCTTAAAGTGGTAAATAATTTCTTGGTGATCATTAGTTGTTCCCACTTAACGAAACCCTGGAAAACACTGAACTACTCAGGCAGCTATGTCATCTGAGCATAAAGAACACTTGTAAATATGGTCACTCCGAGTCTTTTTGTGCTAGGAATTAAAACAGTTGATTGCTTTCCAACACCAACAAGCTCTTTATTCTCTAAGTTCATCAGCGAAACTGAGTTCTGTCAAGTGCTTTTTCACTGACCTTAGCCACTCTTGGCACACTGTCCAAGTGCAAACTACTGAATTAGTTATGAAGAAGGTGGTTTTATTTGTTTTCTTTTTCACGCATGGTGTTTCACATGTCTAGAGTGTCCAGCATCAATTCTAAGAATGATATGTAGACGGGCGAGCTCTATGTGGCATCCAAGTGGCAGCATTTCTAAATTGGCTCACAATGATGACTTACAAAACAGTACCCGCTCTGTGTCAGGATGAAAAGTCCATCCCACACACATAAATGGTCAGCCTAGCATGCATAACCCACCGAGCCGATGCCACCTGTGTCTAGTCGGAAGAACCTGCTCGGCATGTCACGACCGTCTACTCTGGATCGATTGGATATAACTTTTTCCTTGCACGTGAGAAAAAATGTCGCAAACCTTCTTTTTATGCCTTTAACCCTTTGATACACTGTGTACGCAATTTTGTACAATGCAAACTTGCAGCTTTTTCTGGGAGTGGGCTGCACCTAGCAGGGACTTTTTTATTTCAGGTGAATTTCACATCCTTCATCTTGCAAGTAAACTGGTATTTTATGCCATATAGCGAACACAGTAAATATTTTGCGAAACACTGAGCAGAGTAGCATGTCAGGTGCCATTTGTGTGCAGATATATTTTGGCACCACTGGTAACATCATTCTTTTTTTGCAATTTCAAGCGTAATGTGGATCTCTCAAAATAGAAATTATCTCTACGATCCTTAGGGTGTTTACTTGGTAAGTCATGGCATTTTGATGTTGCTATTTTTATCAGTTATGATAGTCTGTATGAAATTTTGTGCATCCCTGCAAAAAACCAATTTCTAGTATTTTGTGTAGTAAACTAATAAATTCTCCTTCTCTAGGCCTCAGTATACTTATTTAAGCAATAACCGCGCTAATGAATGTTCATTTGTCGTGTTTTCTTTTCCTGAAGCACGATACGTGGTTTTTTTTAAAAGGCTTTTGTGCAGCTAGCAAGCATGGTCAAATAAAGGCAGTAGTATGTGGTATGTGGGGTTTAACGTCGCGAAGCGGCACATGGACAAGAATGGACGCCTCAAATAGAGGCTATCTGAGTTATATGAGTTTGTTTACGAGGTTTTGAAACTTTTTTTCTACTTATGGAAATTAGCGAATGTCTTGCTGGAACATTGATAGCATAGTGTTGTCCTTTGCAAGGCGTAGCATACAAGCATGTGTGCCTACAAGTGTACTAAAATTTGTAATGGTGGTAAGAAAATTGGTGCATGGCAGTGGACGAGGAGGACAGCACAGGATGACGTGTGCCACAAGCACTTTCAAGGTGCAAGCTTTCAGTCGTGAAAAGGTCTTGAAGTAGGCGTTAGTGGCGGAGTGTTGTATATATTGTTTATCGCTCTGCTTACTGTCTTTAATGTTTAGAATTTTTTTGTTTGTACGATTGCAGACAGTCTTGTTCACATGAATTGATGGGTACATACTGTACAGACAGTGTTTTTGGTCTTGCTGGATGCACGACAGTCAGCATAGTGCAATGCTGGAGAAACTAATGAAAAAAGAAAAATGGAACTCTTGGTGCCATTTCTGATTGCCGGCAACTAAAAGCGGAATCGGTCACAATGCAAATATTCCTGGCTCGACGATGTGTGGTGCTCTCTGGTCCAAAAAATGAATGAAATGCAAGTCACCCGGGGCACGCTAGCCGGTCTAGTCACCTCAAGTACAGGAAGAGCCTACATACTGTTACAGCCGTAGGCTTGGACAAAGACGATGATAAAGCATGGTGCTTGTGTGTGTATTGAATGAGGAGGACGAATTGTATTCTGGCACTGGCCCTTATTCTATGTTTTCTCTGCCCAGCACCTCCATCAATAATATAACGGGTAGAAATATATATTTGCAGAAGGGGGATTAGTATATACAGAAAGAGACAGCAGAGGAGCCATAGAATAAGGGCCAGCACCGGAATGCACTTTGTCCTCCTCGTTCACCACACACACAAGTACCATGCTTCGTCATTGTCTTTGTCCAAGCCTATGGCCATAGCAGTATATAGCCGTTGCATGATTGTCAGTGGCAAAGAGATTGATTGCTGATTTGCCGTCACATTGATTTGAAACAGATTCACGCACAGTCATAAGCTAAAACGAAATTTCAAACCGTCATTTCAGTTGTAAAACGAGGAAAAAGGGTTACAAAGAGCTGCTCGCTGGTGTTTCCAGGCTAAATAAGCTGCGCAATGCGAGACAAAAAAAAAAATGGAACTTCTGGGAGACTCTACAGTGTATGAAGCACCTGAGTAAAAAGTTTTGTATGGACAACTTTATTGAATCTAGCTGCATTTGTGAAGTTGCCTTGCTGTTATCGCATCGTGGAGGGTGTAAGTAGCACTAGTGCTTGCATTCAAGGCTGTGCTTGTCACTACTGCTTTCGCTTTACACTATTGCGTGGTATTACCATCAGCTTTGTCATTTTTATTTTATTTTTTGTCTGCTTTCTTTACCTTCCTTGATGTCACTAGAGCATTTCTGCTGTTTTTTTATGTTTGCACAGCTTCTACATGTTGTACTAATTGTATTCAGTGGTGTGGAAAAGAAGTCACACCTTTGCTTGCTTGTTACTCTACAGGTGTCCAGTGTTTTTGTACAGTTACCTCATACAGGGTTTGAAAACATTCTCTCAGGTTCTGGCTGCTGCACGTGTACTGTTGTCAGCCTTGGGAGTTTCAATTAACCAGTGTACAATGCTTGTAGTCACATTCCACTTTGTTGAAATCAGCGTTTTATTGAGCGTTGCTCGCATTTCAACTGCAATCCTCGCTTCTCATGTGTGAGCTTTCCATGCAACAAGCTGGCTCAGAGGCAGTGCTTATGCTTGTCTTGTCTCCTTTTCTTAGAATTGAAAAATGTTGAACAGATTGAGACTTTTTTTTTTTTTTCACATGGCTTGTGATTGAGGAATGCACAGCTTGGGCATGCTTGGTGTAGTCGCAGTTTGTGATTGCCAGCTTTCTAAGCTAACATGTTTCGTCTAACTGTTGTATGGAAAAGCTGAGGCTTTTGCAACATAGACTTTCGCAGTGTTTTTCAAGTATCTTTATTTTGTTCTTGCTTTCCCCTCAGTAGTATTGAAAATAGTAGGACAGATTGTGTAGTTTTGTTTTTGCTGACTTCCGTGGCATCCCTTTTCATGCAAAGGGTGTTTGTTTTGCCTTATGGCCTTAAATTTATATATTAAAAAACGAATTGAAAAATATTGCATTCAGATTAAAGTTTGGAGTGCTCTCTCATCTGGGGGGCTAATCAGTTGTCAAAAAAGAAGTAATAAGCTAAACATAGTGAACGCCATTCATTGTTAACGAACTCACAGTATGTGTGCCTGCTGGTTGGAGTCAGCGTGCACTACACCAGCTTTATTGTTAACACTGAGGTTTGGATTGCCACACTAGCATTTCTATGGGTCAACAGTATGCACCAAAATATGTCATGATAACTCCCACCAGTGCACCGCAAGCATCACACTAACCTTGCACTCAAAGCACTCACGGGGCCAGTTGCCATTGTTGCTCGCACGCGGCCGCTTTCCTCTTCTGGGTTGCTATGCTAGTGTGCATCATCATGGACTGTACCAGTTAAGCATTGCTTACGCTCGCGTGTTTGAATTACTGCCTGATTTCTGTTTAATTACACATCATAATTACTGGGTCCTAGCATCGGTTCCTGTAAACAGGAAGTTAGATTCATTTCCGCTTAAATTATCAAGGTTCCGCTTTACTAGAGGTGCCTTTTGTTGCAGCTTGAAGACATGTGCTTACAAGTACTCACTTCCAGCTGAAGAAGCATGGGTATTTCACCTCTGAAAGTTCCAGAGGGCTAAATGCAAATGTTTGTTAACTCTGTGGAGTAAATTTTAGGCACCAGGCTTTTGACCTCAAACTTTTCATTTGCCTTTACTATCATTAGTTTTAACAAGTGTGTAATGTAACAGCACAGCTAGGCTGGCTTCACTGGATATCTCCTAACGATGTTGGCAAGAAGCCATGTTGCAAAGAAAATCTTTGGTGGAGAACCCATTCAAAATGACTGGGCAGTGCTTTCCGCTACTGCCCCAGTACATTTCTTTTGATTTTTACACAACTAGTCAGAACCCTTGTACAAATCCAGAGCATCCTTTCCAGCCTGTCCAGGGCAACTCTTGTGAAGAAATGTTGCTGATTTAGCTGATTTTTATTATTTTTGAGTGGGTAACAAATGCATTGCAGATAGCAGCCCTTTAGAAACAAGCCTGTTATGCTTTTGAGTGAATGCTAGTTTAGTGAAAGCAGTATAGCTTTTTTTCTTCTTCCATGGGGCCTGCGTTTGCAGGGATGCAAAGTAGGTGCATCTGAGAAATTTCTGCAGACCTGAAAGTGCTGGAAATAATTTTATTTGTTATTGTAATATCGGAAATATCAGCTTTCTTTTAACATTATAATTTAATCAGGTGCTGATGGTTGGGATTTGTTTAAAAAAATCATAACCAAAATTTCTCCTACATTATGTGCACCACAGAAGGTTCTTGGAGGAGATGCGCAGTCTCCGCCGTGCATACATAGCAGAATTGAGTCTCTAGTTTGTGTCCCACTAACTTTATACAAAATAGGACCTCGCCATTCATATCCCTCTCCTCATTTGCTTGAGCTGCAGGTGGAATTGCACAGTGTAACCTGCAGGTGCAGTCACGACATGAACATGTACTATCGTGCAGTTGCCATTGGTGTTGTGCACCTCAAGTGCATTACTGCTTTTGCTCTGCTTTTCAAAGCAAAGCAGGCTACCAGTAGAAAACTGCAAAGCTGCAAAGATGGTAGGGGGCTGCACATGAAGACTTTCTTTCGATTTGTTCCTTTTTCAGGGATGTGCTTACTGAATGTAGCATTTACCAGCAAAGTACTACATCACTGCAAAACTATGATATTTCCTCCTATTGAGTCACGTGCCGGGCTTTTGCTGTTTAGTGTGACCAATTTTATGAGCCAGGTCGCAAATGATTATGTGTACAGACTTCCTGTCTGGTTGCCATAAGTGTACATTTCCAGGCTTGTTTGAGAACTGTTTCTGTTCATACACTGGAACATCTCCTCGGGAACGGTGTCTGCGCAAGTACCATCCCACCATGCTTCCTTTTTTTTTCATCTTTTTTCTTGGCTACTGCTTTTTGGAACACCAGGGTACTGATACGGAAGAAAAAAAATTCACGTTGCTGCACTTTCATGATTTCCTGACATGCTCTTGTGGTGAGAAAGTGGTATGCGAGATTGGCAAGCTCTCTGTAATCTACATTTGACTCTCGTAGTACGCATTACTCGAAATAGAAAGGTTTTGTACTCCGAGCTGACGGCTCCAGTGGACTCCACTTGGTATTGTCCATCAGTGACAATGTTAGTAGTGTTAGTTGTCCAATCAAACAATGGATAATATTAATGTTGTCTATTGTTTTAACATTTTAACGTTGTTCACTGGAGTCAATTGTGTGGTGTGACCTAGGCTGGGGAGGGGAAAAAGAGGATGGATTTTCCGGAGTGCTTATCGCTATTACCACCTTCTTTTTGCTGCCCAGAAGCAAATCTGTGCCGCTTATTACACAAAGTAGGGGGGGGGGGGGATGCACTCCCTTCTCCACAGACAGAAAAACTTTATTGAGCAAGTGAGTTTTAGACCCAGCTGCGGTTATAAACGACAGCATCATGAGCAGTGATGGTGTTCAGAGGCTTCGATCTCCTGTGGATGCTGGCATCGAGGTGTCAGCACCAGATGCGCAGTGCACCTTTCGCGTAACATTGTTTTGTACTGTGAAATTTTGCACTGAGATAGAAGCATCACACATTGTGTTGTTCACATGCGCTTGAGCGTCTACCTGACTTTTCTTGTTTTTTTATTGGTGTGTGATTTCCGAGGCTTTCTTGATGAATTGAGCTAAATGCTCAAGGATGTACCACTACAGGATCTGATTAGAGAGGAGTTAGGAGGGCAGCAAAAGATAAAAACATGCAATTTCTGGCAGCGCTCAGCTCCAGGGTGCTTGACCAACACAATACCATGAGCTTATTTTTTTTTTGCCACTATGCACTGTTATGCGGCCGTTGAGTAGTGGTAGGATTGTAGGGCATCCACCAGTAAAGTGGACAGAGACATTGGAAAACTTGGCGATGGTCATTGGTCTAATATGACAGAGCATCACGTTTCGTGCGGGATATTTCTTCTTCTTACTCTTTTTTTCTGATGCGGGGGTCTGTGCTGGTGTTTGGCTTATGGTTGAAGGACTTGTACAGTGCCTGCTTTGCTCCGCATGAGCATTGGGTACGCATGCGTATTGTTGGTGTTGCGCAGCTATGCAACAGCATAAACAAAAAACTTTCCCAGCAGTGCAAGCAGCGATGTCTGTGCTTCAGTAAAACATTTTGCTGCTTGCATTTGGCTGATGTGCAGTCTGCATGTCACTGACGTAAACTATACGTGATGTGTTCACCTCGTGAATGCGCTCAACCCTGTTGTAGCGCCACTTGGAGCGTCTTTCAATTAAGACGGAAAGTGCACATTCCGCGGTGCTCGTAGCGTTCAGATATTTGTGTTCTCGTCTTTATACGGATCTCTTATTATAGCTGTGTATGCATGCATAGGGACGTTTTGCGAGAACCATTATTTGGAATAAAATTGAGTGATTGTGTCTCTAGGTTCTGCTGTGTCTTCTCCCTTGTTTGGAATATTTTTGGGAATTTGTGAGTGGCAATTGGGGGCTATTGTTCTTTTTATAATTTGGTCATACACGTCTTAAATGTGAACTCTCATTAGGTCAAGGTTACAATGAGAAAACAGTACACTAACAACACAACATTGGAATAGCATTCAGGCATGTATTCTATTCTTTATTCTTTCTTTATTCAAGAATTACCACACATTGCCCGAAGGAGTTATAGCAGGGGGTTACAAATTGGCAAAAAACACATCTTCATTTACAGAGCACACTTGAACCTCCGAAAGTCAATTCCACTGTTGCACAGTTTACACAAAAAATGAATTTACAAACAAGTTCGTCTTGGCACGGTACTCTCGAATTTTACAAGAATGGTCAAGTCATTTAAAAAAGTAAAAGGGCTGTTCAAAATAACTTTCACCATTAATCCCAGTTTTTCCATGAAATATTAAGTACAACTTTAGCCTTAACTTTCTTCTACAAGCAGCAAGACTTCCCCACGTTAAAACATTATTCATTTCTGTACAACTGTCTCTTTGCCCGTGCCTGCCCAAGATGAATCTTGCTGCGTTGTTGTGAATTTTCTCCAATTTTTCAATTAATAATTTCCGTGCAGGGTTCCATGCAGTAAAGCCATGTTGCATAATGGGAACGAACACAAGACAGAAAAGCAGTTTTCTTGAGGCTTGACTGTGAACATCTTAGATTTCGCTGAATGAAATTCAGTGCCCTACCAGCTTCGGTAACCACGTAATCCACATGTGCATTCCATGAACAGTCTTTCAACAATATAACACCCAAGTATTTGTATGTACATCTCTGGCTGAGCAACACATTATTTATGTAATACTGAGTTTGAATTTGATCTTTTTTGTGAAACACAAAGATGAGCACACTTTTCCGTATTCAAATGCATCTTCCGTTGTGAACACCAAGCATGGATAAGGGTTAAGTCAGTTTGGAGTTGAGCAGTGTCGCTAGCATTGTTAATTTTTCTATACTAAGCGCAGTGATCTGCAAACAGGCGTATACGTGAATAGATATTGAGTGAGATGCCATTTATATAAATCAAGAACAGGAGCGGTCCTAAGACCGATCCCTGTGGGACCCCTGAAGTCATGTCAACATAGTCTGAACACTTGCCATTCAAGACTACATGCTGACGGCGCTCGAACAACTATGAATCCATGCTATTACAGCTGTGTCCAGATTTAACATTTTTGTTTTACAGAAAAGGAGTTGGTGTGACACAGTGTCGAAAGCTTTCCAAAAATCCAAAATTATGCAATCTGTTTGCCCCCCCCCCCCCCCCCCCGTAATGAATTTCTGATGCAAGTTGATGGTAAAATTCAGCAAGTTGTGTAGTACATGTTAAACCTTTACGGAACACATGTTGTTCCTTTATTAATAAGTCATTCTTCAGCAGACGATTCATTACTTCTGTATACAGGATGTGTTCAAAAATTTTGCGTGAAACTGATGTTAAGGAAATAGGCCTGTAATTCGAGATCCTTTCTGATCCGCCTTTATGAAATGGGACCACATCAGCTATTTTCTGATCATCTGGTAAAAGACCCGTATGCAAAGATTTTGTATAAGTAAGGTAAAGACTAAAATTGGATCAGCACAGCGTTTTAGTAATCACGGTGATATGCCGTCCAGGCCGCATGCCTTTGATTCGTTTATATTCTGTCGGAGCACTACAATCCCTCTTACACTTATCTCAACTGGCTGCATTAGTGGCGCGTAGCAGTAGTACACTGTCGTTGACTGCTAATATCTTTAGGTGAGAAAACAGATTGAAAGTAATTATTGAAGAGAGTTGCCTTTTCTACGTCATCTGAGACGATCTGCTGATTACTAGTAATTTCGCTTATCCTAGCTGATTTGATCCATACTTCTTTAAGTAGAGGCAAAAAATTTTATGATTTGTCTTCATTTTAACGTCCAGCATTAGAAAGTACTGTTCTCTCGCACTTCAGAGTTTTAACCAAATTGTGCTCCCGTGTTAGTTCAACAAATCTTAAGTGATCATCACGTTTTGTCCTTCTATATTTGAGATGCGCACGTCATCTTTTCCTTATTGTTCTGACAATACCGGAAGTCGCCCACGGCTTTTCACATTTCTTTAGTCTAGCAGAGTCTATACTTGGCACGTGTGCATCCCCAAGTTCAGTTTTTTTACAAATGCCAGAGTTCATGAACATCACACTCATCATAAATGCACTCAAAAACGGGCAAGTGATCTAATAGTTTTTCAAAGATTTTAACATAGTCACCTTTCTAGTAAAAGTATACTCGTTTACACTCTATTTCTTTTCATAGTCACCTTTCTAGTAAAAGTATACTTGTTTACACTCTATTTCTTTTCATAGTCACCTTTCTAGTAAAAGTATACTCGTTTACACTCTATTTCTTTTCTCTGTGGGATGTCGGTGCACGTTAGAGATCCCCAGGTGGTCCAAATATTCTGGAGCCCTCCACTACGGCACCTCTAATTCTTCCTTTCTTCTTTCACTCCTTCCTTTATCCCTTCCTTTAGGGCATGGTTCAGGTGTCCGCCCATATATGAGGCAGATACTGCGCCATTTCCTTTCCCCAAAAACCAATTATTGTTATTATTTCTTTTCTCTATTATGCTCAGCTTTTATGCACGCAATGACCACATGGTGATTGCTGATGCCTTGAATAACATGAAGAGTATTAACCGGATTCAGAAAGTTGGAAAATAAAAGATCCAAAACATTTTTATCCCTAGTTGTTCCTGAACGCGCTGTAATAACCCAAAAGCATCTATAATGCTCTTCATTTCTATATTGATGTGACTGCCTGTTTTGGTTGCACACATGCCATCACACCAATGCAAATCCGGGAGATTGAAATCACCACCGAGCAATATAGGTTGTTGGGAAACCTCAGAAATAATTTCGTAAAGCGAATGCAACGTGCCAGATCCGAACTGGGTAGGCGATAAAATGATCCAACAGCATTTGAAGCGTTATCTTCCGTAAGGTTACACCATACCGATTCAACATTGTTGCTGTCGATAGCTAGTAACGTTGATCTTATAGAAGAATGCACCAGCAGAAAGGCACGGAGAAATAGCAGGATCCATCTTTTCGATAAACTGAATTCTTTCGGGAAAACCTCGGCATCTCGAATTGATGCATCCAACCATGATTCCATACCACATACTGTGTCAGCCCTTACGGACTCCAGGTTACTGGTGAACTCGTCAACTTTATTTACAATGCTTGTTCAATTGACAAGTACAGCAACTAAGTCTCGTCGGACGCTTTTTCTTTGTCACAAAGGGGCGTCATCGTTTCACAGCGGGGACAACCACCTGTTTTTCTTTATTCTATGTGAAAACCTTTCCGCTTAAAATCAGTTTATCGTGTTTCAGTTCTCTCTTGCTATTGTTTTGTGACCATTGAGCTTTTGCATATTACCATAATCGCTTCCTAGTGTTTCATGCTTCTAGTGAATTATCTTGATCCACGCTATAGGAGGAACCCTTAAACTTTTTGGCAGTGGCCAAAACTTCTTCCTTTTCCTTATAGGAGGCGAAACTTACAATTACCGGTCATGCAGTATCACCCTTATAACGACCGCCGTGGTGCGCCCTTTGTACAGTTTTCATTTCGATCCCTAGCTCTGACTGACAGATGCCTTTGATTAGGGTCTCAGATTCTTACCATGTTTCTGATTGGTTGTTGTCTTCACTGCCATAAAAGAGAAGGCTTTGCTTACGACTTTGATTTTCAAGATCAGTATTCTTAGTCTGCAGATGCCTCATTTCTTGCGATAGATGTTTAATAGCAATTCCTTGTTCAATCACCAATTTGTCAAGAGCTTGAACCTGCCCAATAGTTTTATCAAGTTTACTGCTTATATCCCCTATGATGGCTTCATGCTTAGCGATCCTTGTATCAATGGAATCTAGTTTAGCCATGATAGCTGCCTGACCGCTTTGTAAGCTCTTGAGCAATTCCACATCATTGGGAGGACCAGGATTGAGCTCGATATCTCCGGAAAGAAGCAGTTGGAGCATCAGATACAGCACTCAATTCACTATCAAGTGAAAACGCTTGCGACGTACAGGAGCATGTGATCGTTTACGATGACAAACAAAAGCACTTGACATGGCTGGAGCCAGCAAATCATGCAGTAGTTGACGTACGTTAAGAGAATAATGGTAACTAACGAACCTGCATGTGCAACAGCAGCATGAGGTGCATATCGGCGAGCGGGCCGGCTCCAAATCCCACGTAGCCAAAGCACTGCAGGATTAAGTAGACATGGTTCTGGTCACATGACTTCCGTTGATAAAAAAAGATTGGTGGGTTGCTGTCGATGAAATCAAATCAATAGTGCTGCTTAGATCATTTGAGGAATTACATGTCAAAGATGTATTGATTCAGTAATGGGCTTGCACTTCCCAAGGCAACACTGCGAGTTATGACATAAGCCTTATTGTAGGACTCCGAATGAACCTCGACCATGTGAGATTCTTAAACACTCACCAACACCTCTTTAAGAAGCCCCAAGTGGTGGAGCTCATCCAAACGAGGTGTTGCACGTGAGAACAGATGCTTGGACAAGTTTATATGCCATTTTGTGTCATGTTTTCCTTTTGCTGTTTGGAGCCTCGCCTATATATTTTTGCAGTCCAAGCAGTAAAATTTTAGCTAAAAGTCCGTGCCCATCCTTCTGTGTCTTCCCTTTGTCGCCATCGAGTATGCAATGCTCATCTTGAAAAAAAAAAGATGTTGCAAGGCATGAGATTTCAAGTGAACATTATCCACAAGTATAGGCCATAAGTAACCTAGTGACAGTGAATGTTCAGTCTTTGTCAAAAATATACTGCTCAAGAGGTTTGTTTTCAAGCCGTGCAGCACGGCTCTTAAGCACATCTGACAGTTGTAAGCTTGGGAGGGTTGAGGACTTAAGTTCGTCCCACCTTCATGAGATTAGGGTCCCTGAGTATGCAATAGGAGCTGCGCTGCAGGGCTTTGATGCAGACCCTTTGGGCTGTATACTTTTGAGAGACACTGTACATTGTGGCCTCTCTGCGCGCAAAAAGAACTGGCAGAACATAATTCACTCTTACCAAGAGTGAAGTGGTAGTGTCAGCACTACTATGCTCCACGACTGCCCACGCAAGCATTGGGTTGCAGGGATCTCCATGAAAGAGTAGAACCAGCTATTTGAGTCCCTGCATCTTGGCTGTCTCTCGCATCCATACTTGGCGTCGCATGCATAAAAACCACCGCATAACACCTCATTTCTAGCAGAATATGCTCCAGCATGTCCGCATCTCAAGATGTTGCCACAGACAATCCCCTTTGGCCACAACACTTGCATCTTGTTTTCCTCGGCATCAAAACTAAGCAGAAACCAACTTCACTGTTGTGGAGCTTGTTTTCTATGGACCTCCTGCATGTTTGTAAACAAACGAGGTGGCGCTGCAGTAGCTAGCGAGCTCGTGGTAGGCAAAAGGTCGGGGAGTGGCGTCTCGGATAGGTGTTAAGCGTGCGTTTTCAAGGCTTGTAGGCGCGTTTCCAGTTTCTGCGAATCATAGCAATGGTCGATGCTTCCAACTTAGTAATTTGTCGAAGTACACGAGCTGGCGTTGGCCACGTGCGGCCTATAAAGAGAAATAGTTTGCCAATGTGTATTGTATATATGGTTAGTAGTAAACATGTAGAAAGCGTTCCTGCCGTTTATTTTGCGCTAGGCATTGAATAAAACAAGTTTTGACACTCTGCACTAGCCGGAATGATTTTACTTCGGGACAGTAGTGAGGGGAAGTGCCGGCTTTGTTTCGTCGGAGCAGACATGCGCTCATCGTCTGCTGACATAAGTACGTGTCGCGCTGCGCGAAAAGTGGGGACAGCGTCGTGTCCCCGATCTCCTGTCTCGCTTAGCGCTGTTTTTAGCCACATGACCACGCACCAGCCACGCCGACTTGTCCGCTTGTTAAGCTGGTCGATTTGGTGAAAATTTTTGATTTCTAGAATTATTTTCTTTCCTAGCCCTGGAGTCTTGTTTCGTCACGAAAAATTATAGCAAAATATTGAGCACAAACTTATAAATTACGCTTTTTAGATGTGTGGTCGTCAAAAATTGTGAGGTAATTTCTTTGATTTCAGTGCCGCATTTCTTTGACCAAAGCGAAAGCGAAGAGGCCATAAACGAGGGAATAAACTTTAAGGTTCGTTTACTGACCTCACATTTTCTGCGACTGGATCACTCACCTTCGTAATTCGCATGAAAATCAAATGATTACATTTGTCGCGAACTATTCCCGAGACGTTGAGGAGCGTAATAAATCTCGATTTTTTTTCCTACACGTGCAGCACTGTGTTAGTCATTTCTTATAAGAAACGTTTTCATGTAACTATGCATGCATAAGTACTGATCATCTAGAAAAAGAACTAATTGCGTCATCATACAGAACCGGGCTTTGTGTACATGCTGGCATAAAAAAAACGGCGCACTATCTACTCAATTATTTAAGACCTTGGGTTGACTTGACGAGGGCGTTAATTATAATTACCCAGGACTGCACCAGTATAGCTATAAATAAAAGAAATTACTGAAACTAGCGTAGGAATTTCATATTTTCACCAAGTTTAGTTACATATCGCATGCATGAATAACGAAAACACTTTTCATTGCCGCGTCCCCTCTCAACCTCGTCACGTGTCTGTTAGTAGCAGGCCTCCAGCTGCGGCTGTGGTTCTTTCCAAACAAGCTTCGCGATCATGTACTACCTCATGAAACATGACACATGCATGGTGCAATGAAAAAGCATATGGCGTTTAGCACACTTAAGGTACGCTATTCTAAGCACACCAATGCGACCGCGCAAAATTGACACAACTTACCAGACTTCTTTCTACTCGAATCAAATAATTACGTCGTCATATCAAGAAACAGTTTCAAGTAAATATTAAATACCGTAAAACGCGCCATTAAAACATGCTGTGCTATTAACAAAAGAACGCATTCCTTGGGGGCGAGTGAACCTGCCGGCGCCCCATGCACACCGGCTCAAGGTGATGAGTACGTGTGCAGCTACATGTCTTTTTTTTCCTTGAGCAATTATCAGCCTACTATCCTGATGTTCAGGTGAATGAACACAGTAACTTGCATGCTATTAAGTGCATTGAGTGGCAGTGCCGATCGACTCCCAGACTTCACGCTTTACTACCGTGGCCCAATGCCTGTTAGCCAGTTTTCGAATGCGGCATTTATGTGCGAGAAACCTATCGAGGCAAATTTATTTTTTTTTATGCTACTACGCGGATCCAACAGTGACGCAGCTGGTCAATACATGCTGCTTCTGCAGTGCACAGGTTGAAGCAGCCGCCGGTAACTGCCTACCATGCGAAAGTCGCTGCTAACATAAGCGCCACCGCATCTTCGTGACGTCGCGGGGTGAAGGAGGTCCATAGGACGTTCTGCATCGCTGGAGAGCTTACCGAATGCACCACCGCGAAACGTTTAGTGTGGCCGGCTATGCAACCACTTTCCATATACGACTAACCCATTTGAGGACATTCACCTTTTAAATGCCACACTATAAAGCAATGTTACAAAGGCAAAAAATCCTATTGGCAATTCACGAATTCTTCCTAAAGTGACTGTAAAAAAAAAACGTAGCCGCATTTACAATGAGTAAGCATGTTTTTTTCTCAGTCTCATTTTTGGAACATTGGCATTTCCGATATACAGAATTCTGATGTCTGAAGCAGCTTTCATGGCCTGTGAAAAGCAAATTTCTTCTTTCTATTTGAAGACAAATTTATAGTTGCCTGCAATGTCTTCACAAATTATAGAGCAAACCACTGTGCTTGAATAATGTTTTCTTTCATCGTGCAAAAATTAAGTGTGTTGCATTCAGCACTTCAGAAGCCGTAGTAGGCAGGAAAGGATGTCTCGAGCAATGGCTTTTATAACCATTGCTCGTGATAACGATTGGTGCGTGGCTCCGCTGTGTTACCACGTGACCACTCTCTGCATGTGCCTTGTGCTGGCTCCATTTTCTTCAGGTGGGGTGCGTGCTATGGGGAGGGAGGTGCGTAACCACACCCTGCATGCACCTTGCTTCTCGCTTCATGCAGTCTTTGCCGTAATCGGGTGGGACGCATAGCCATGAGGCACGTACCTAAACACTTATAAATCTCTCTTGGACACTGCAAGTAACTGGTCGGCGGGGGTCGCTTGAAAACATGCGGCGGGTCCAACATGTGTAGCATGCGCTTGAGACGCTACCCGAAAACATCCGTAAATCTGGTGTAAACGCTGCCCCAGTCTGCCTACCTAATGTGTGGGCCCACACGTTTAATCACAGTGCGGGAGCATCCGAATTTGGGTAGTGCCAAATGCTGATGTTCGAAAAATGGAACAATTGCATAAAACTCGCTGCTAGTCAGTGCTGTTCCATTGGAGGGGGGGCTCTAGTGATTCGGGCACAGGTGGATTGAAACAAAGAGGGAGAGAGGGAAAGCAGCTGGTGGCCTGTTTCGCACATCGTTTCTTTTTTTTTTTTTTGCGAGGGTGACAAATCATTGTTAAAGGTCGTTGTTTGCTCAGTTTATGTCACAGACCTGAAAAAAACTTTTTTAGGGATTTAACTGGTTGCGCCCAAGATCGAGTAATTAGTTGTACGGTGATATATATTTTCGGATTCTACTCGTCGACACCTTTTCAACAGTATATAACTCAACATTGCAACACAAAGTTCAATATAATTCTAGTCACAATTAACTAATTAATGATAATTAAGACATGTAATTAGTGCAGTGTAAATGTAGTCGATACAAGCTATCCGACGATATATGACTCGACATTGTAGCATAAAGTTCAATTTTTTGTCACAATTTATGGTGATTATGACGTGTGCAATTGCTACAATGCAGTTGTACTAGACATAAATATATACAATATATAACGACAGTGTAGCGCAGCGTTCAATTTTAGTCAATAAGACGTGTAATTTTAATTATTACATGTAAATTTTAACATTCTAAAAGGAGATATGTCTATCACTAGTGGTCGGCTATAAATTTGTAATTGCAACCGTGCAGGTGCCTATCTGTAATAGCCTAAAGGTTAGCTATCAGACGAGTATCAAAACCTAACTTTTGGGTGCGTGTTTTCTTCTTTTTTAATGACGTGTAAGCCATTATTATACAGAGATTACCATGTGGTATTCTCGTACGAATAAATACCGAAACGGCGTGACAGAAAAATTCGATTATAAGTTATGTACGTAGCGGTCGTAGGCAGATAACACATTCATGCATACATATAGTAGTGTTTTCCGCATCATTGTACAGAATGAAAAATGGCACCAAAATTGGGTGTCTATACTCCTTTAAAATTAATTAGTGGCTTACTATAGTCTGATACAACTTAAATCTGCAGTGAAGTTCGGTGCACATTCAGGACCGGCGCACAGAATTCCACGACAAAAAAGTAGACCGTTGTTAAAACTTTTCTTGTTACCTAAACAAGAAGCTAATCACGAAAGAAATTATAAGCTCTAGAATATTGATATCCATGGCTTAAATGTAATCTTGTTACCTAAACAAGAAGCTAATCACAAGAAAGAAATTATAAACTCTAGAATTTTATATCCATGGCTTGTTTAATAACGTCAAATGTAGTGGTCGCCGCCTTGTCCTTGTTTGAGTGGTCACGCGATGGCGCTGGGAGCAAGAGGGCGGTGCCCCTCAGTGTGTACTGGCATGAATAAAGGCTTCTTGTTTGGGCTTCCCATGTTGGGGGCACGGTAATCACTCGTCTCTTCACTCGGTAGAGCAGAACATCAAACATTAAAAAGCTGATTTCGTTTACGGTTGTGAGAGCGATCGAAACCCGTCGCTGTGGCTCAGTGATTAGGGCGCTGGGCTACTGATCCGGAGTTCCCGGGTTCGAACCCGACCGCGGCGGCTGCGTTTTTATGGAGTAAAAACGCTAAGGCGCCCGTGTGCTGTGCGATGTCAGTGCACGTTAAAGATCCCCAGGTGGTCGAAATTATTCCGGAGCCTCCACTACGGCACCTCTTTCTTTTCACTCCCTCCTATATCCCTTCCCTTACGGCACGGTTCAGGTGTCCAACGATATATGAGACAGATACTGCGCCATTTCCTTTCCTCAAAAACAAATTATTATTATTATTATTTATGGTTGTGATTGGCTAGCAAAGTAATACAGGACGCCGCGGACCGTGGCCTAGTGCTAAACTGCTGTTTTTTAAAGTTGCACATCATAGAGCTAACGTGACTCACCTGTTTTCTGACGTCCGCTAACTCTGGTATTATATATACTTTGCCGAAGAAGCCATTCTTTTCACCTCAAAAAACCAGTTTGAAAAAATTTGTTGCGAGCTTGCCTGAAACATCCGGTGTAGGTATACCGAGGACACCACATATAGCTGGCGTTTCATGCGTCGCCGACATGCGTTGTGGAAGTCATCAACGCGCGCAACGAACGCCCACCATACGTATGTACGGTAGGCGAAGCCGAAACGTGCCCGTTTCTTCTGCGGCCAGCATAGGCTGGCTAAGGACTCCAGCTCTTAGAATTGGACGAATATTATGCTAGAAGATATTCAGAATATTTAGCACCGCATGCAGTCACAGAAGTTCACCGCATGATAGGACGGTCCCGTGGCGAATACCGAAGGCTTTGATTGCCCCCATCTGGTCAACGGGAATTGTTTTGCACTTTCGTTTTCCGCCGCTTGGCCCCGTGAAATAGGTGTCGATACCGTTAAGCACAGCAAATCTACTGTCAAACGCTTTTAGCCATGATACGTTGCTGTGGAAACGGGAACTATAAACTATACATGAAACCAGCTGAGAATCAGCAGAGCGGGCTCACAGTCGGAGCTGTATGCCATGAGTGGATTGGAGGAGGAGGAACTCAAATGACCTTGGCAAGCGGCCTTGGGCCTTGGAGCTCCCGGCTCAGAATATATACGCTTACGCATGGTGCAAACAAAAATTCTATGCAGACCCCGCCTGAGGCGGCATAACTGCTGTGTTTAGCGCGGTGACTAATTCAGTCTGCCACATCAAACCGGCGCGGAAGCTTTGTGCGCTGTTACGCGAAATGGCCATGGGGGTTCATTAAGGTTCGTTATGTCCCGTTGTACAAAACTTCTACTTCGATAAACCAAAATATCAAATGCTTGACCTGAAGGACGCGGGTTCGATACCGGCCGCGCCGGTCGCATTTCGATGGAGGCGAAATGCTATAGAGACCAGTGTAGTGTGCGATGTCCGTGAAAAGAACGTAATCGCCTTCCAATACACAGGTTTTAAGGTTTCATTATTAATGTCTCCCTTATCTTTACGCAAAAAAAAACAGGTTTCAGGAGGCTTCTCCAAAGTACTCCCGATGTAACAGGAAGGTTGTGCAGTGTGGTCATTAATGCTAACATAATGAGCGACCTATTAGGTAAGCAGTGCCAGCATCGACTATGAAACCACGACCCTATTTCATTGTTTAATTTCCCGCCCCTTATCACTGCCCAGAAAACACCAAACGTCCTGAACACGTCCTGAAATAGAACGACCTCATCCCGAACGGGACATTCTGTCTTCCCTGAAGGGACGCGCCATCCTGCGTTACCTCGCTTCAGGACTAGGACTAAGGACGGGGCATTCAAAAATTAAATGAAATTGGTTTCAGAATCATTTTATTTCATACCGAACCGAAACTCCATTCTTACTCGAGAACTTGGAAAGAACATATCGTCAGTCGATGGCTCCCTTTTTCATCCTGTTAAGGTCCACAAGACGCTGGTACAAAAACATTGGACTATTAAGTTTCTTTAATAGAAGATACCTACGAAGGCGTCCCGCTCATTTTCACTTCTCGTTTGAGTCATCATAAGATCACAATTGATCGATAGAAATAATATTGCTTAACGCGAATATATATAGCCGCCGGAGCCAACAGGAGGGTCTTAGATTTGGAGTATAAGCTCATGCAAATTCTTCGTTCTGCGAATGTATGCTCAACATGCTGGTGTTGCATGATCCCTTTTGGTTTGCATAGCGCTTTTAGACCTTGATCTGTGTGTCGCATCTGCGTTTCGTTGTACATTAGTTTTCGTGAGTGTGATGCTATTACTATTCTTATTTCACCCGTAAATATGTCGACATAGGGCCAGTCAATTAACTACTCCGTTGTAATCGGCTCCAGACTCTCTTATCCTCCGGCCGCTGTGCTCCTCGCTCGGTTACACCGTCGACGAGGCACGACGCTTAATCCGGGAACAGGCGCTATATGTGAGCTGCGCTCTAGAACACTCCCAACGCAAGCCGAGTTTTCCTTAATTCAGCTGCATCATCTGGTGTCCACCTAAAAATGTTCACTCAAATTCAGTGAAGTACGAAGAAGGCAAGAATAAAGAGATGTGAGCATGGATGCAATTAATAATAATAATTGGTTTTTGGGGAAAGGAAATGGCGCAGTATCTGTCTCATATATCGTTGGACACCTAAACCGCGCCGTAAGGGAAGGGATAAAGGAGGGAGTGAAAGAAGAAAGGAAGAATAGGTACCGTAGTGGAGGGCTCCGGAATAATTTCGACCACCTGGGGATCTTTAACGTGCACTGACATCGCACAGCACACGGGCGATGCGAACTAGATTCGTTTTTTGATCCTGTTTTGTGAAAGCAGTTTTTCTTTGTCACTGGCAGATGGCGCTACAAGTCCGAACAACTTTGCTTAGCAAGTACTGGCGTTACGGTTAATAATAATAATTGGTTTTTGGGGAAAGGAAATGGCGCAGTATCTATCTCACATCTCGGCGGACACCTGAACCGCGCCGTAAGGGAAGGGATAAAAGAGGGACTGAAAGAAGAAAGGAAGAAAGAGGTGCCGTAGTAGAGGGCTGCGGAATAATTTCGAGCACCTGGGGATCTTTAACGTGCACTGACATCGCACAGAACACGGGCGCCTTAGCGTTCTGCCTCCTTAAAAACGCAGCCGCCGTGGTCGGGTTCGAACCCGGGAACTCCGAATCAGTAGCCGAGCGCTCTAACCACTGAGTCACCGCTGCGGGTGCGTAACGGTTTGCGAATGCATGTTCAGTGCACCTCCGCTCCGCTTCTGCTGAGCGCGTCAGCGCAAGCGGGCTGGACTATAAAAGCGGTCTGCTAAAATAATATTTCTGAGCCCTCCACTATACCACGCCTCTTTCTATCTTCCTTCTGTCATTCTGTCCTTCCTCCCTTCCCTCACGGCACGGTTGAGGTGCCCGCCGAGAAGTGAGAGAGTTACTGTGCCCTTTTTCTTACCTCGATATACCAGTGTTTTTCACACAGCTTTCCTTGTTTAGCTACCCCGCCTGTTCTCTCCGTTTTGCCACATCCATTTCCGCCGCTTTACTTACTCGGCTTGTCGCCACCTCTGCGATCGTAATATTCTTGGTTGCCTTCTTGCCTCTTCTTTCACTCCCTCCTTCATCCTTGGCCTCACAGCGCAGTTGACTGAGGCGCCCACCGAGAGTGAGACAGTCACTACGCCTTTACTTTCCCCGCAACCAATATTCACTGTTTCAGAAGGGGCCGGGCTAATCGGAGCGCGTTGGAAGGCCGCGTATAGGCCTCTGACTAGTCTTCGACCAAATCTAGCACAATGTCTGCACGCCCGAGCGGCACTGCAGACCCTCGCGTACCTGCCGATCAGTTCGCCGATAAGAACGCAAGCCGACAATACACAGCCGGTAAGGTACAGCTCCAAGTACTCGAAGAAAGGCAGCTCCACGACAGCCGTTGCGGGTGGCTTCGGAAGCCAGCGGTAGTAGGAGTGGTTCCGGTAGCCCAGCGACGTCTCTACCGCCCGTCGTGTCAGCCGCTTGTGGGCGAACCTGCATTGTGATGCGCGGAACAAAGAAATGAGCGCGACTTTATTTCATTTCATTTCATTTCATTTATTGAAGCCTTAAGGGCCCGTGGGCATTACATAAGGCGGGGGCAAGAACAGTGTGTACAACATATGGTACCAGCTCAACAAAAACAAAAACAAAAAGCAATGAAACGAAACAAAGCAAAACATTAAAATTAAAACATTAAAATTAAAAACATTAAAGGAGATCAGATTATTTGATGAAGCCGAATACATCACGTAAGACACAGGTGATTCGCTAATTCAGTGCGGAAAATTGCTCGATCTGTGCAAGAAGCAATATTATCAGGTAGGGCATTCCATCGGGCTATTGCATCTGGGAAGAATGAAACATTCATAGCTGATGTGCGGCCTTTAATGGGAGCTATGGGATGAGTGTGGTTTAGGCGAGGGGATATTCTTGATGGCGGCTGCAGCAAAGGATGCCTGTTAATAGGGCGGTAGAAAAAGGAATGAAGGAGGCATAGGCGTGATACGATGCGACGCGATTGGAGACTTGGGAGGGAAAGGGCTCGTTTTAGTGCAGTGACACTACTATCACGCGAGTACTGTGACATGATGAACCGTGCAGCTCGATTTTGAACGGCTTCTAATTCATTTGTAAGGTATGCTTGTGAAGGGTTCCAGATGGAGATCCGCAAAGCATGGGTACGTATGCTGGCTCGAGCTACTTGTCTGATAGGTGGTCGCTGCAAGTTAGGTCAGTCGACCAAGCTGGTTGCAGCTCGATCGCATACTTGACGTCTGACAGTCAGGTGTCCTGCTCAGGGTGCGCAGGGTTTATCGACGGTTGTTGATTCTTAATCTAGCATAAATGATCTCCCATCTAACACGAGATTAACCAAGACTTCGACTTTTTGCGGATGGACTGGCGTCGTTATAACATCATCCATGCCCCTGAAGACACCATTAAGCTACAAAATGATATAGACACAATTGCATCATATTGTGTCTATATCATTTTGTAGCTTAATGGTGTCTTCAGGGGCATGGATGATGTTATAAACGACGCAGTCATCCGCAAAAAGTCGAAGTTTGGTTATTGTGTTAGATGGGAGATCATTTATGTAGATTAAGAATAACAACGGTGATAACCCTGCGCCCTGAGGGACACCTGATGTGACGTCAGTATGCGATGAGCTGCAACAGTTGGCGAATGTAAATTGCACGCGCCCTTTAAGAAAGTGCTCGAGCCAGATAAGTAATGTTTGCGGGATTCCAAGTAAAACAAGTTTAGCTAGCAGATGACTATGCGGAACACGGTCGAATGCCTTGGAAAAGTCGAGAAAGATGGCATCAATTTGTAGGCGATTGTCCATGTACTGAAGGATGTCGTGAGTGAATTCGGCGAGCTGTGTTTCGCATGATAGTAGTTTTCGAAAGCCATGTTGGTGCGGGTAAAAGTAATTTAGTGATTCAAGATGAGCGATTAAATTTGATGCTATTACGTGCTCAAGGAATTTGGACGGGATGCTGGTGAGCGAAATTGGTCGATAGTTGTTTGGTTTTGACCGATCTCCTGATTTGTAAATAGGAATTATATTTGCTTTTTTCCAATCGTGAGGAACTTCGCCGGTACTTAGGGACTGTGAGAACAACAGGTATAGTATTTTACTTGATATTGCGGTAGTATTCTTTAACATTTTGGTGCTAATTTGGTCACATCCAGCTGACGACGATAGTTTGAGGGAGTTAATTAAGTTGGCTATTCCATCGGCATTAATTTCTATTTCTGGCATTGAAGTCACTGGAAAGTCATGCATGGAAGGAACAATAGCGTTAGTGGAAGAAAACACTGATGAAAAATACTTGTTAAGAGCCGTCGCGCATTGATCTAACTCGACCGGTTGGTCATCATCTCCTGAGAGTTCGAACTGCTTAGTATGGCTTTTGGGGGAGAGAATTCGCCAGAATTTACTTGGGTTTGACTGTAATATTGATAGCAGATCAGAAGAAAAAATTTTCTTTTTAGACGCCTTCAATTCTTTAACATAATTATTTGCACTAAGACGGTATCGCTCCCATGCCGTGCAGCTATTAACTAAGTTTCGCGTGCCTGTAGTGCCGTTTTTTCTTGTTAAGGAGGCTTTTAAGACGGTTGTTGAACCATTGGTTGTTTAAATCAGTCTTTATAAGGACGGTGGGAATGTAAGAGGCTTGTAAATTATGGTCATAGCAAACGCAGGGGGTTTTGTCGCAGTTTAGAGACGTCTCAATGGTAACTTCAAATTGGCATACCTCTCGTTGTCACTGGTGTGAAAGCGTTCAATGAATGAATTAAAAAGTTTATGTAGCAGTATCATATGAAAAAGTAGTAAATTTAACGATTTTCTTTTTGACAGCGCTCTTTAGCGCGAGGGAGTGGAACAGGACAGACCAGAACAGCCGCCGCGGTGGCTCAGTACTAGTGGTTATGCCGCTCGGCTGCTGACCCGAAAGACGGGGTTTGATCCCGGACACGGCGGTCGAATTTCGTGCAGGCTGAATTCTAGGGTTTAAGTTCTGAAAGGCGCAGAAGACACACACACACAGGAAAAAAGGGGGATGACACAAAGAGCGCCTACTACCGAGTTTATTGCGGAAACACCCTATTTTATAAGCCGAGACATATCAACCACGAACCGGAAGCAGGAAAACACATAATCATGGTTTGAATTCACATTTCGAAACACCATCGGCAGAAAAGAAAAAGCCACAAGAACAAACAAAAAACCCCAGAATCTAGAACTACACATGGCCGTCTAAGAAACCCAGCTCCAGGCGGCAGAGTTTAATCGATGAAGTGCTAATGCACGTGGACCCATCTGATGGTAACAGCGATATGTGAATCTCTGCTACAAAGTATCAAGGTCACTTCTAGCGGTGATACGCAAAGCAAGCAGAAAGACAAGAGGCCTACGGTGGTAATACCGTACATGCATAAGGTAGCGCACAACGTCAAGAAGGTAGGGGGTCGATATGGTGTAAATGTGTTGTTTTCAGCACCATGTAAGCTTGCAAAAATTTGCTCCGTGATGAACAGACGACCCCGAAGATGCGCTATCAAACATCAGATACGGTTCACCGATTGCAAATCCGAAGTCATATATCGCATACCGCTCAGTTGTGGATCTGCTTACATCGGCCAGACTGGCCGGTGTTTCAACGAGAGAGCTAGCGAACACAAAAGAACAATTAAAAACAATGACAGGGGCAACCTGCCGGATCACTGAAGGGAATGCAGAGATTTCGGACCGGTGTTGGAACAGGCAACGTTTATTGGCAGAGGCAGGGAGCGATTTGAAAGAGAGATTATCTAAGCCTATCATATACAGAAAGCTGGGTCCACGTGCATTAGCACTTCATCGACTAAACTCTGCCGCCTGGAGCTGGGTTTCTTAGACGGCCATGCGTAGTTCTAGACCCTGGGTTTTTTGTTTGTTCTTGTGGCTTTTTCTTTTCTGCCGATGGGGTTACGAAATGTGAATTCAAACCATGATTATGTGTTTTCCTGCTTCCGGTTCGTTGTTGATATGTCTTGGCTTATAAAAGAGGGTGTTTCCGCAATAAACTCAGTTGGTAGAAGGCGCTCTGTGTCATCCCCCTTTTTTCCTGTGTGTGTGTCTTTTGCGCCTTTCAGAAATTCAATCATAAACCAACTAGCCCCAAAGCAAGTTCTTCTGAATTCTAGGGGCCTGTGTACTGTGCGATGTCAGCGCACGTTAAAGAACCCCAGGTGTTCGAAATTTCCGGAGCCCTTCACTACGGCGTCCCTCATAGCTTGAGTCGCTTTGGGACGTTAAACCCCCATAAACTAATGAATTCATAAACTGATTGTCCCAATTCAATTACTCGTTTGCTCACACCACCGGCTCCGGCTCCAGTATTACGGCGTATTTTGAGAGAGAAAGACAAACGGAAAGGCAGGGAGGTTAACTAGGAAGCGCCTGGTATGCTACCCTACACGTGGGAAGGGGAACGGAGAGAGAGAGATAGAAAGGGAGAGAACAAAGGGAGATCACTTTTCCGCATGTCCGTTGGCCATTACTTGCAGGGTACACAGGGCACACACTGATAGTTCAAACCTTGCACTCAGTCCTGAGTCCTTCAAGAACTTGAGAAGTGCCTTCAAAGCTGTCCTTTGCGATGAAGGCTTACTCCAAGCACCCAGAATATTGGCTTCAGTAAGGGGCCGATGATCTAAACGGCGGAGTGTTGCAGCCAGGAGTGCACGCTCACGCTGAAACCGAGGGCAGTTACGAAGAAGGTGTTCTATAGTTTCGTCGCACTCACAGATCTCACACGCAGGAGAGTCTGCCATTGCGATTAAGTGGGAGTAGGCATTTGTGAACGCCACTCCCAGCCACAGGCGACACAACAGCGTAGCATCGCAGCGGGAGAGGTCGGACGGAGGACTTAGTCGGAGTAAGGGGTCTAGGCGGTGCAGACGGCATGTGGAGTTGCCAGTAGAAGACCATGACGCTAAAAGCTCTCTTCGGCCAAGCATTCGCAGATGTCTTGCTGCG
Source organism: Amblyomma americanum (assembly GCF_052857255.1). Lineage (NCBI taxonomy): Eukaryota > Metazoa > Arthropoda > Arachnida > Ixodida > Ixodidae > Amblyomma > Amblyomma americanum. Next base: position 91,834,938 of record NC_135503.1, read on the forward strand.
TCGGCTCTTGTCAACGGTATATGGACAATGTTGGCACTGCCGTGAGCCGCTTGAGCTGCAACGTCAGCTGCGTCGTTTCCGACAATGCCAGAGTGTCCTGGTATCCACTGGAAGGCGATGTCATGACCCTTTTCCTGTGCCTGGTGTTGGAGATGACTAAATTCAGCTACAAGTTGACCGTGATCGCCATGGCGTAAAGCAGAATTAAGAAATTGTAGGGCTGCTTTTGAGTTGCAGAACACAGCCCATTTGTGGGGTGTTTGTGCACCGATGTACTGCACAGCCGCACGAAGAGCGGCCAATTCTGACCTGGTGGAGGTTGTCCGATGCGAAGTTTGCTGGATAATACTGGTCTGTCTCGCACGAATGACCACGGCGTAGGTTGAACTTGTACCTGAGACCGAACCATCTGTATACACATGAGTGCGGTCACTATATCCGGCGTGGAGTAGGCAGAGTGTCAACTGTTTAATGGCCGGTGTAGATAAGTTCGATTTTTTCGTTATGCCCGGAATTGTCAGGCGCACGCATGGCTCCCGCAGACACCACAGCGCAGAGGAAGGCCGTGCTGCCGGGGTTACTATGATGGGATGGACGACTGATGGGCTGCTATAACCTTTGAAAACGCTGCGTGTGGTCTTTGATCCGCCACTGACACAAGGTAGTGCTGGAGAATCCTTGTTAGATGCCGTATTTGGATCCGCAGGGTGTCAAAGGTTATATACGTCGAGAGTGGGTAGTCCTGGGCGATCGCGATGGTAGCAACTGTTGACGCGCTGCGGGGGAGACCCAGGCATGTGCGAAATGCCTGACCTTGCATAGTTTGGAGGGCACTCAAATTCGTCTTGCATGTGCTTGAAAGCACTGGTGCACTATACCGCAAGAATCCCGAAAAGAGTGCTCTGTAGAGTTGCAGCATTGATAGAATCGACAAGCCCCATGATTTGCCGCCAAGAAATCTGAGCAGCTGTGTGATAGAGGTTAGCTTCTTTTTACAATGCTGCATTGCGGACTCCATGATAAATTCCGATCTATAACAATTCCTAAAAAACGATGAGACGCACGATAGGCAATGACATGGCAGTCAATAGTTAGCGGATAACGAGTCATACTTTTGCGCGTAAATGCCACTATAGCGCACTTCCCGGCTGACACGTTCAGACCTTGCTCTCGGAGATAGCAGGAAGTTATGGTTGCTGCCCTCTGAAGTCTTGCTCGCACCTGGAGACGCGTTACAGAGGAGGCCCAGATGCAGATGTTATCGGCGTACATAGAGATATGGACGGTACTGGTAGGTACTCCTGGAGTCTTATAAGTGTTAGATTAAACAAAGTAGGACTGAGCACTCCGCCCTCGGGCACGCCCCGGTAGGTGTAATGCACGGGTGTGGAGCCATCTTAACACATAATAAAAGATGTCCTTTTGATCAGATAGCTTTGGATCCACCTAAACACCCGTCCGCCGATTCCAACAGCCTCTAGCGCATCAAAGATGGCCTCATGTGTCACGTTATCGTATGCACCTATGATATCAAGAAAAAGTACCGCGCACATGCGCTTCTGGCGTTTCTGTTGCTGTACTGTGGACACAAAATCAAGGACGTTGTCTATAGAGGAGCGACCCCGTCCGAAACCCGCCATGGCATTAGGATACACGTAATAGTGCTCATGGTACCACTCAAGACGCGCCAGACGCGCCACACAACTGGCCAAAGCTATTGGCCTGTATGATGACAGGTCGAGCGGGTATTTCCCTGGTTTTAGTAATGGTATCATGCGACTGGATTTCCACTGGGGAGGAACAACTCCGTCTTGCCACGAGTGGTTGTAAAGGATGAGTAGCTCTCTACGCGCGTCGTGGCCAAGCTGGCACAGCGCAGCATATGTAATGCCGTCTGGACAGACGAACGCTTACATTCTGCAAGGGCATCCTCACGAGTAAAGACAACATCTATCGCTGAATCCCGTGATGCAGGAGGCACACGCTGGGAACCCGAGGTAGTCACTGCACCCGCGATTGTCCTGCAGAAATCAGTTGTGAGTAGTCAGAAGTCAGTAGAGCCAACGCATAGAAAGGCTGTCTTTGCTGTGGAAGCGTTCGAAGCCCCCGCACTATCCGCCAAATGAGGGACATGGGCTTTCGAGGATCCAGAGATTGACAGAAGGACTTCCAGCGCTGTTCTGCCAGCGTTTTTAAAACATTTAAAACTCGAATGGAAGAGGCGTGCAAAGAAGCCCTCACTTCCAGTTTGGAGGACATTATAGCACCAGCAATGCAGGCTGCTAGAGGCTTCCTCACGTCAACTAGAATGCGCACCGAATTTGATGTCGAATTAGACCACCTACGTGCGATTCGTCGGCGTGCAGAAAGACGTTACAGGCGAACCAAATGCATAAGGGACCTCAGAGAGGCGCGTCGTACGCAGAGGAAAATCAAGCGACGAATGGACGGCGTATTAAAATTTCTTAGTGTATAATATGGTGAGGAATGTGAGGTTTAACACCCTGAAGCAGCACGGTGAGCTGCGAGACACACCTCAGTGAGGAGTTCTGGATCAGAATAACATCGAACACCGCACGGGTGTTTTAAGCGGGATATGATTTCAGCTCCCAGTGTTTGCGACGGCCGCATTACGATGGAGACTACTTGCAAAAAATTTACTGGACAATCAGACATCTGATGGGACTACTTCGAAGCTGACGCTTCAAACACGCGACTGAATTTTTGTGGAGCATGGGGCTGGTTGAGGTAAGTGGTGCTGCTGGATGGTGGAGGGGGCTTGGAAAGTGTGTCGGGGGTTTCAGTGGGTTGGCGGGCAGCCCCCTTCCTATGGTTTGGGGTTGAGGAGCTGGCATGTGGGCGGTGTTTCTGTGGGCAGCTGGCTTTCTCGCTGCCTCTTCGAATCCTATTTCGCGGTCGCTTTTTCATTCCGCTGCTGCGTAAGCTTCTGGACGGTAGCGTTGGGTCAGCTAGAGTCCCTGTTACTTATGTAACAGCGCGAATAAAATTAAGGTAGGGACGACGACAGAGTTCACAGCGCTCTTTTCTGAAAACTCTGTTTCTGTCGTCGTCACTTCCTTAATTTTATTAGGGCTGCCTGTTACATAAGTTACAATGAACCTACTAGCCCCGCAAGCAGCCCTTCTGCCATTCTGTAGTCACTGGATAAAATATCCAGTGACTCTAGAGCTCTAGGGTGAGCGGGTGGTGGATCGTGCCTCTAGAAGCTGAAGGTAGGCGGATTTTGGGTGGGGAGGTTGCTGCTGCGTTTCTAAAACTTAGGCTGGAGGCTTCACAGATTCACGGGGTGCTGTACAGTAGCACTGCTTTCGCAGTAAAACGTCCGCGTGCTATGCGATGTCAGTGCACGTTAAACGACCCCAAGGTGGTTATCCTCGCTCTCTCCCCTATTAAAATACTCGCCTGTAACATTCTAATGCGACATAAACTTGAATATGCCGGTGCCGTTTTCAGTCCCTCTATGCAACGCATTCACCCTTCTAAAATCCGTCCATAACCACGCATGGAGATTCGTTCTAATTACTTTTGGTACAACAGCATCACCGCGCTGTAACCGCGCCTTTATCTCCCCACCCTGGCCTGACGTCGTGTGATATCACGCCTGTGCCTTTATCACAAAACTTGTCTAGAAAGGTTTCGTTGCGGGCTAGTTGGTACAAAATCATGTAAAGAGCACAATTGCAGTTTATTACAAAGACAGATATTGCTAATATTTCATAAGTGCCAGTAAAAGACGAGACGGGCGCACAGTTCGTGTTAGTTTTGTATGAATCTGTCCTTGTAGTAATTCGCCAGCGCGCTGTTGCTAAATTTGATCACAAACATCTTCAAAGCCTTTCAGCCGACAGCCACCACACACGACCGCCACATTGCTTCTCCTGCCATAATAAAAACGCGGTTTATATCCTCAGAACGTACGTACTGATATTTCTGATATCACAGCAGCAGATCTCCCTATGTACAGCCGATGACTGTAATGCCTTTCCGCCCACATTGCTGCGATAACAGGCTGGTCCTGTTTTAAATCGGCGACGACTCGTCAGAGTCCCTTCCTGCAAACGTTCCTTCGATGCCCCCCTTTCATGTAATGTCCTATGACGCGGCAATCGAGGTAAAATAACTATATTTACCTTTCCATGGCAAACTTACCTGAGAGGCCATTTGCCGTTCGCAAGGCAGGTCTGTAAGGAAAGTCCGAGCGTTTCTTTTCCCGCCACCAGTCCATACGTGGACGCGACCAGGAGATCGTGGGTGCAGCACGTTGCTATGTAGACGTGCGTCCCTCTGTTGGCCCTGCGGTAGCACTGGTGTGAGCCGTGGTCCTGGAAACAAGGGAATCCGCAATGCTGGAACGTAGCCCCAAATAGCTTGAACTCCTCGGTAACAGTGTCGTTCATGTATCGCCTCATAGTTCTCTGGGCGCAGGGCCGATACTTCCCGCTGCTGATGGCGCTGACCAGTTCTTGATGGGTGTCCAAGTTAGGCACCGACGCAGGCACGTTTTTAGATGCCGTGATGCTGGTCTGCAAGAAGACGGTCAAGAACAGCCCTCCGGCCATCCAGACGAACGTCGCCAGTCGGACGGAAGCGGATTGCAAGCGTGGGGCACCAGAGGATCGGCCAAGAAGCGTCGAGACCAGGAACATTGCAAATCCGGAAGGGACGGGCACGTGTCTGCGGACAGAACGACACAGACGCCCATGCCCTGCCGCTATGGCCAAGACTGACGCACCGGTGAAGGTGAGACCAAAGAGGAGAACCCCTAGCGACAGCCACGAGTCTACAAACGACGCCCGTGGAAGACCTCCTGGTCGACTGATAAAGCACACGTGGCACGGTGAGAACTGCGCGTCCCTGTAGAAGAAAGCGTATCGGAGTGGAATGTCCGGTGGAGGAGGAAGCAATACGATGTCGTAGAGCTTGTCGTAGAGCATCTCAGCGGTGTCCCTTCGGTCTGTCTTCCACTCCACGAGTGTGTTGTTGAGGTGCGCATACGCTTCCATCAGTCCGGCGATCTCTGGGTACAGTAGTGGAAACACGAACTCATCGTACGCCATCGATTGTAGGTAAACAATGACCTTGTTTCGAGGATAGAACTCATTGTTTAGAGGATAGAAGTCAGTGGCAGGCATTTTGCTGAAAAGGGTACCGGGAGTTACTATTTTGCGCTTGCGGCACGAATAATATCTGTCGGCCGGAGCGTTTATCTGTGTGGCGGTGACTGTGACCACGTCGCACAACGCCTCAGGGGTGAAATGGCGCAGAAGGTCCTGGTGTTGTTCCACCGTGAAAATCCAGCGCGCGTTCCTGCGCAGCACCCAAGACTCCTTCAAAAAGGATAGCACAGGATCACTTTTCGTGTTCACAGATGGAACAAAAACAACAATATTTCTTCCAGTGAGTTTGTCCGACGTTGCTTCCCAGAACACATCTGGCTGCAAAGACGTCCATAACGCAACCGGAAGCGGAGAACTGAATAAGCCGCTCCCGTTTTTAGCGATATCCTGCGAAGTAGCATAGACTACAGTGTAAATTTTCGTCTCGTTGAGCGTTTTCATTAGGTTCCAAATCGGAGATCCCACGCGACAACTCGTGGCTGCGATCCGAGACCACAGGATAGCTAAGGCGAGAGGACAGAAGGAGAGCATACTGGCAACCGCAGTTTCCGAGTGCAAAGTCGTGCAAAGAATACTGTGTTCTTTTGAAAGCCGAGCTATCAAGATATACTAAATTACTACGCTAGAGCTGCAAATATATTTATGGTCTTAATGTAACTACCGCTATCCTGGTACCTGAAGTCGCAAGGAACATGACATGGTGTGCACGACCTGCATTTTCTACTGCACGGCGCCACTTGGTGTGTATAGAAAAGTGCCGATCGTCATCTGTACGGAACCTTGCGTGTCTACACGTCCTTTCAAAAAATAAAATAAATGTGGTACGAAAATACGCTGCTTTGTCAGACCACAAGCGGACGGTAATATCGAAGTGCTCGCGCGCTGCCATACAACTGTGTGCAGGGAAACAAATGAACGACAGATCATGCAACTAATTAAATAGGGCGCCTAAATGTCTGAAACATCACTGGCCTAATGGGGCCTTGCTCATGGCCCCATTAAGAAGTGGCGTGTTTAGACTGACATCACGACACGTAGCTGCATTTCTGTTTTAAAAAAACGCATTTATTTTGTGGTACAAACCTTTTTATGCGAGCAAGCACAACGACGGTAGCAGTATTGATCAGTTTGAAGTCACCCAGGCACGAGGCTAAGACCGATCGAACAATGAGGCCCAGATGTGAGCACGTTTTCCTTCGCGTGAGTAGTAATCTAGGCTACGGTATTGATTCGCGTTCGCAGTGTAGCATCATCATCAAAAACAGTTATTTTCGATCATGAGTATGTCTCTATACAGTAAGTAGCGCAGAAGATCCCCTGAACATTGCGCAGGTCGGGTCACAACTCTCACTCCTGGCACTGGTTAGGCGACATACGATTCTCTGGCGCGTCGGCCACGTCTACAACAAGGTGAAGAGTTCCAAATGATTTGTCATGGATGTTCTTTCGAGGCTACAGACAACTTTGTGGGAGCATGAACGCAGTCGACAGATGTAGAGAAAGAAAGATCATGTTGCTCAGCTACTTCAGCACAGAGGCTGCCAAGCACAAGCAGTTTATCGACGACATTTTTGACAGTTTCAACTGAAAACAAGCCCAATCAGCCCAATCAGTTCCGGCAACACCGGTATAGACCATATTTTCGGAAGAAAGTGCGCGAGTGCAAGAAGTTGACCAGATATCCACTTCATCCCTCATGCGTAAAACAGTATTAGTCGCCGTGAAATAAATGTACTTCACATGAGCAGTTGTGTAATATCTGGTTGTTGCAGTGATTGTTCGCAGAACATCATCATAATTCAACCAAACTAATGCTGAAACGCGCAGAATCTTGGAAAGTCGCCTGGTAACTTTGTTCCTTGAAATCGGGCGCGCGTGCTTACACACACACACATGCACACACACATGCACGCACACGTGAACACACACACATGCACGCACGCACACACGCACGCACACATGCGCACACACACATGCACACACACGCATGCGCGCGCACACACACACATGCACGCACACGCGCGCGCACACGCCCACATACACACGCACACACATTCACACACATGCACATGCACGCACACGCGCACATGAACACGCGCACATGCACACACAAACACAAGCACACACACACACACACACACACACACACACACATGAAAGCTCACACACACACACCACACATGCATGCGCACGCACACACACACACACACACACCACACATGCATGCACACACACATGCACACACGCACGCAAATATGCTATCGCATTAATAATAATAATAATAATTGGTTTTTTGGGGAAAGGAAATGGCGCAGTATCTGTCTCATATATCTTTGGACACCTGAACCGCGCCGTAAGGGAAGGGATAAAGGAGGGAGTGAAAGAAGAAAGGAAGGAAGAGGTGCCGTAGTGGAGGGCTCCGGAATAATTTCGACCACCTGGGGATCTTTAACGTGCACTGACATCGCACAGCACACGGGCGCCTTAGCGTAGGTAGGTAGGTAGGAAAAACTTTATTGAAAATGCCGGCAACCGACGGTTTGACGCGTCGTGACGTTGGCCAAGCGTCGACCCGGGGTTATGCCCTCCTCTGCACTACCCCCGTTCGGCCCGTTTGTGGTGGGTCGTGAGGCTTGTGCTTTTCGAGCGCACCCCGGGCCTGCTGGACGGCCCATAGTTGAATGTCCTTGTCTGCAGATTGCATTGCACTTTGAAGTTCGGGCGGGTATATCCTGGAGGTAGCCTCGGTCGGGAACCTGGCACAGTCCCACATGATGTGCCATTGGTCCGCCGGACCAGCTGCACAAACATTGCACACATCGCTCGGATAGAGTTCTGGGTGAAGTACGTGTAGCACTGCCGGGGCGAGGAGTGACCCGGTCTGTATCTGTCTTAGGATGACGGCCTCCTCCCGACTGAGTGCCGGGTGGGGAGGCGGCATTGTCCGTCGAGCTAGGCGGTAACACATGGTAACTTCGCCATAACTGGTTACGCGGTCCTTGGTTTCGAACCACCACACGGAACGGTCACTCTCGGGGGCGCGGAGGGTAAGCGCTCGCGCCGCCGAATGGGCCGTCTCGTTGTGGTTCGGCGAGGATGCACACTCGCCCGCGTGCGCCGGGAACCACTTGATACGGATGGTGCTGCGGCGGTCTTGGGGCTGGAGCTTGCCGATGATGGCGGCCGCTGGCGCGCTCACTCGCCCCTTGGCAAAGTTGCGCACGGCGTTCCTCGAGTCACTGAGCACGGTGTGACACTCGGCCTCGGAGATCGCCAGAGCGATGGCAACCTCCTCGGCGTCTGTGGCGTCCGTGCACCGCACGCTCGCTGCCGTTGTCGTGGTGCCGGTAGCCGCCGCAACGACCACTGCCGCGAAGCCTTCTCGTTTGTATTCCGCTGCGTCCACGTACCGGGCGTGCGGGTCTTGGGCGTGTTTCTCGATGAGGGCCTGGGCCCGTGCCTGCCGCCGTTCTTGGTTGTATTCGTGGTGCACGTTCTTCGGGATGGGGTCCACATGGATGTGAGCCCGCTCCTCCTCGCTGATCTCGCATGGTTGCCGGCTGGGGGTTCGGGGGTTGTAACCCAGGGATGTCAGTATACTGCGCCCCGTCTTGGTGGTAGAGAGCCGCTCCATTTGCGCGGTGAGCTGCGCCTCGGCTATTTCTTCTAGGGTGTTATGGACGCCGAGCTGCAGGAGCCGAGCCGTACTCGTGGTCCGTTAAGCCCAGCGCCGTCTTGTAAGCCCGTCTGATCAGCGTTTTGATCTTGTTCCTGTCAGTGACCTGCCAGTTGAGGTAGGCCGCAACGTAGGCGATGTGACTGATCACGAACGACTGGACGAGGCGCACGAGACTGTCTTCACGCATGCCCGCCCGTCGTGTCGAGACTCGGTGTATGAGCCGGATGGCGTCCATTGCCTTGGTGGTAAGTTTGTTGATGGTCGCGTCGTTGCGGCCGCTCTTGTTTAGCAGCAGGCCCAGGACTCTGATCTTGGGAACTTCGGGGATGCGTTGCCCCGATGCGGTCATGATCTTTATGTGATCGCACTCCCGAGGGGGAGCGCGTTTCCGTCCCGGTCGTAATGGTGTGAGGACGAACAGCTCGGATTTGGCGGGCGAGCACACTAGGCCGGTGCCGTCAAGGTGCTGCTCGATGGCGGTAACCGCGGCTTGTAGCTGTTGCTCGATGCTGGCGTCGGTGCCGCCGGCCGCCCACAGGGTAATGTCGTCGGCGTAGATCGTATGGCGGACGCCGGTCCCCGCTACTGCCCTCGCTACCCCGATCATAACGAGGTTGAAGAGCAACGGCGAGATGACCGAACCCTGCGGGGTACCCGTGCTACCGAGCTTGCGTTCGGGGAGTCTGAGGTCTCCGGCGTGCAGTTCCACCGTGCGGTTGGTCAAGAAGTCTTGGATGTAATTGTAGCTCGTTACCCCCATGTTGAGTCGTGATACTTGTGCTAATATGGCTGAGTGTTTGACTTTGTCGAATGCGCTTTGTAGATCGAGCCCCAGAATTACTTTGCTGTCTTGTGTCTCGTTGTCGATGATTTCTTGTTTTAGTTGTAGCATGGCGTCTTGTGTGCTGAGTCTGTGTCGGAAGCCGATCATCGTGTCCTGATAGAGGCCTTCCTTCTCCAGGTATTCCTGCCACCGGTTGGCCACCACGTGCTCCAGCACCTTGCCCACGCAGGATGTAAGCGAGATGGGACGCAGGTTGCCGATGTCCGGTGGTTTGCCCGGTTTCGGGATCAGGATTGTTCTTGCCGTTTTCCACTGTCCGGGGAGCTTGCCCGAACGCCAGCATTCGTTGAAGTAACGGGTTAGTGCCTCGATCGATGCATTGTCGAGGTTTCGTAGCATCTTGTTGGTAACGAGATCGGGGCCGGCTGCTGAGCGGGTGTTGAGCTCGTGCAGCGCTACTCGTACCTCTGACACGGTAATGTCTCGGTCGAGCCACGCGTTGGGCAGCCCCCCGTACGGCGGGTGGATTTCAGTTGGCGTGTCCGGCAGATACTTGGCTTCCAGGCTCTTGATAACGGCGTCTTTTCCTTGTTGTTGTGTGGTGGTGTGCAGGAGGCGGGCGAGGCGGTCGCGCTGGTGTGACTTGGTCTTGGTTTCGTTTAGGAGGTGCCGAAATAGATTTCAGGTGCAACCGCGATGCAGTTGCCTGTCAGCTAGGTTGCAGATTTCGTTCCATTGCTGACGGCACAGGACCTTGCAGTGGTGTTCAATGGCCCTGTTTAAGTCGGCTACCTTCTTTCTCAATTTGCGATTCCACCGTTGCCGCTTCCAGCGCGCCTGTATCGCCTTAGCGTTTTTATGGAGGAAAAACGCTAAGGCGCCCGTGTGCTGTGAAAATCTGGTTTGTGGAAAGGAAAGAGCGCAGTATACCTTTCTCACTTCTCGGTGGACACTGCAATTCCGCCATGAGGAAGGGATGAAGGAGGGAGTGATTGGAAGAAAATACGCGCATCGCCGCAACCGCTTCCACCATTTTCTTGCACTGACATATTTCAGGGAAAACGGACGTCTTCAGCATTTCGTCTCCATCGAAGCGCGGCCGCCGCGGCTGAAATGTATTGTCGCATTTCATTCGCTTACGTCTGTTGCCATTGCCTCTCTCCCCCTCCATTTAATGAGTGAGGCCAAGATTCTAACGTAAGCTTTAATTCGCCAGTGACCATTTCGTGAGAGGAGCCTTTGACCGACTCAACAGCCACTGGACTTCTGGACGGCCCCACTCTCGGGGCGGGGGAGGTGGGGAGAGGGGGGGCTGGACCAAGGCATGAATTTTACTTCGCTAGCAGGATCCCTTTCGTCAAAAAATCTTGGTGTGTGCGTGCGGTTAAATTCAGTCCAGACTCGATGGGAAGGCGATCAGTGTGAAAGTACAATGTACTATCGGGATCAAAAGCTTACGGGACGCGCGAATGCAGAAACACATTTGAATCTCCGCAGTCACTTAATTCACTCGTCTCAAATGTGTGAAAGTATGAGTGGACGTGCATGCTTTATTCTCTGATAAGAAAATCACATGACCGGATGGCGAGGCAGAGCTACAATTAAGATTTCTCTGAAAAGAGCCGTCCCGTAATATTTTGATCGGGAGAGTACAACCAGAACTGCTAACGCAGATTTGTCGCATCGCGTCGTATGATCGCCTGCTCATATATTTTATCAATGAAAGTATCTTCTGTCTGCTTTAGGGAGCGTCGCATGAGCTTTTAGACTGCAGTTCTCAGGTACTCGGTCTTGGTTGACGCACTGACAACGCAAAGCCGCCGCGACAAGCCAGTTCTTTTATTACTATACACTATAAACACGAAAGGAGTAATAGAGAGAGTAAGCTGGCCTGTAGCGGACTCCGTTTTGTAGCGCGCCAGGGGACAGCTTACTCCCTTCTTACTCCTACATAGGCGTTTTCTTAATTTTAGTATGGTGAGCAAAGCAGGAAGGCCTGCGCGCACTTAAGTTGCGCAAAACATCACATGGTAAAAGTCGCAGTTTTGTCGAGTTAAGTATTCATTAGGTGTACCAGCAAAAAAAAACGAAATCGACGGGACGCAGGCGGGAAGAAGCGCTGACAAGCGACGTCGATCAATGAATTTACTCCAGAGGCTTTTCACTTTCAAAATAAACACGTCACCGGCATTAGCCACCCATCGGTGGTTTTGTCTCACTAGCCATGATTGACATGAATGAGTTCTTTTGCCTCCTTTCTGCCGTATTGCCAGCCCATTTTAATGCATTCGATGTTTTTTTGTGGCAAAAATAAAATCAATACATTAAATGCCGCTGCCAGCTCTCTGCAGGAGGTTACACAAAGCGTCATCCTCGGGTTGGTACGCAGACACTCGATTTTACAAGTGACGCTTTGAGCCTGCTACAGGCGTCGCTTGCCTTTTTTCATGAACGAAGAGTTTTTGAGAGCGAAAACAGTACCTTCGAGAAACGCCGTCAGAGTGGTAGCACTCTGTAATAACGAGACACTGCACAAAATCGATTGTAAAAAGCCCGCAGGCAAGAGCAAAGAATGTACGCCACGACAGTCGGCTATCCTTCGCGTATGAAGTTTTCCTCACTAATGCCTCTTTCGTCTGTGCGTGCGTGGGGGCTTCATTTTTTGTCGCTTACACTGAAATGTGGTGGGAATTTGACAAAAAAAATAATGGAGCTAGAGCACCGCCGCAGCGGCAGCAACTTTATCGAAAACATCGCATTTCTCAATGATGCAAGGGGTGAGGCAAAACAACGTGTTTAAGATTAAGTGCTATTACATTTCGCCTACGACGCGCGGTATAGCCGGCGCGGATGCAACGGACGCCGGGGCTTCGTTCAAAGTGGCGGTCATTTTGGGCCCGTTCAGTGCTGCCGCAACGCCTCCCGCCAAGCGCGTCCAGGCAGGTTTCAATGCCACGTGTCGTCGTGTGTGCGTGTGTGTGTGTGCATGTTGGTGCCCACGCTTGTCAAAGCGCGGCAGCCGGGGAGAGGAGCTCCCCAAATGGGAAGCGAGGAGGTCTGACCGGCGCCGGCCCGGCGGACGCGTCACTTCACGTCTCAACATGTCCGTGCGTCGCCGTCTCGTGCGACTCATTCCGAGCCGTTCCTTCTTGCCCTCGACTCTGAGGGTATAAAAGCAGCTGCCCCGGACGCCAAAGAGAGACTTCGATTTCTTCCGTCGAGTAACGTGGTCGCCCTGACCGGCTGCTCTTTTGCGATGCCAGAATAAACAAGTTGTTCTGTTGGCAGTCGACTCATCCTTTGCCAGGACCTTCGGATGTTTCCAGCTGTGCCCCAGGCCGCCAGGCCAACGCTACCCTTGGGGCTTGCGACACATTTGCAACAGTGCCGATCATCTGAAAGCAAGTCCTGCTGGTGTATGCGCTTGCATGCATGCACCAATAGATAGCAGGCCCTGTGCATGCACGCCTCTTGTGCACTGTACTGCGGCGCGCTAATTATTCGATACTTGGCTATGACTAACGGCTGCGGTGTCTACAGTGCTGAGTTCAGTGAAATTACGCGTTTTGGCGTCATAAGCCTACAACGAACAAAAACTGCGGTGCGGATGGGATTTGCCCGGCTCTTCTTCACTCACGACTGCACAGGAAGTTCCTGGGGTATAGACTCAGTGTCTTTTGACGTATTCTGACCGGCGATCGGGAACAGAGCCCTGAATCCGCGAAGGAACACAAGATTGTCTCGGCCAATAAGAACTCAGGCGGGGGCGCTGCAAACAGCCGTCTCGACCAGACGCACGTTCGCATCGCTCTGTCTGAAGTTTTTTGGCCCTGATTTTTTTGGGCTAGGCTCCCACAAATGGATGTGCCATCACCATCGTGCTCCTAGCCACCGGTGGACAACGGTTTCAATGCTTCCGCGTCGAAGACAACCCCAGGAAACTATCCCGATGCATCGGATACGGCTATCGCCGATGCCGCCAACATGGCTGCCGGGCAGCCTCGGTAAGACGACGCGGCCGCATCGCTCCGCAGCGGCACAGATAACGCGGCGCAACCTATCGCTGTGCTTGACGCCGACGCAAGCATGGCGAATGAGGATTCCAGCCAAGTGGTTGCGGCTATACCCGTCTCCAATCCCTTCTCTGTTCTTCCCATGAGAAAGCATGCCTGGAACTAACCCTTCTCAGGTAAGATCTTGCACTTCTCCATTTTCGAAATTTGCCAAGCAACCTAGGATGGGGTTAGGTACCGCCCAGATAGTGAAAGACAACGCCAGCTTTGTAAACAAACTACGCGCGGTAAAACTTTGCCGCTCGCAGGCAGCTATAAATGCTCGCTACGCGGATACGCATTTTCGTTTGCGGGACTCTGCCTCGGCGCCCATGGTCACCACAAAAGGCAGAATCGATCACTTTGCTGATAATAACCATTCTGAAGAGGATGATTGGCAGCCAGGCGAAAGAACAAAGCGACAGCTTCCGAACCAGTCAGTGTTAAACACACTGTGATAATTAAGCTAACTTCACCTGGACAACTATAGACAGGCTTTCGGCACACTGGATGCACGGAGCCATGCCGATGAGCTTATAAAAATTCATTTTCACTCAGGCTTTCAAGTACGACCTCTAGAAAGAAGCAATCTGTTTGCACTCGATATATCGCATGCGCATGCCAGGGATCATCTTCTCGGACTACAGTCTCTTAATTTCTGGAAAGGCGACACTTATACACGTTATGAAACCATTTCCCCCCCGACCAAATCCGCGGTGTCATATATCGTGCCAACGGGTTACCAAGCGAACAGCCCATGGCCAACCTCGCGTGCTATTCGTGGAAGATAACGCCAGGCCCATGAGCAAGAACGGGGCAGCTCTGATTACATTTTAGGGCACCAGACTTCCGCGCAAAATCTATCTGTACAGCGTATACTCCTACCGGTAACACCTCATCACCCGAAATCTGTCATTTGTGAGACCTGTCACAAAATCAGGCACAGGAAAAATTCGTGTCCACCAGTCGACCAACGTCGATGCTCATTCTGCGGTCGCCCTGCACATGGCAACCTCGAGGTCTGTCCGACAGAACCACTGTGCCAAAATTGCAAAGGTCACCACGTAGCCACAGACCCGAAGTGCCCTGCTCGGCGACAGGCTACCAATGCCCTCAGGAACGGCATTGTCCGCCGTATCCGAGTATCGCGACGAATGAGCGCAAGCAACAAGCCGAGCTTCTACGTGGCAGCCAAACGTTGTCGATGGCTGGGCACAAGAGTACACAGCAACCAGTATACACCTACCAGTACGCAGCAAGCAGCCTCGGAGCCAATGGCGCTTGTTAATGAGAACTTCCCTTCAATACAAAGTCAGCCGCTACCGAAGACATGAGGCAGATAACATAAAACTAGAGGGACAGATGCACACAAACGCTCTACACAATCTGAGGGCATCAGTCTAAGGAATGCCTTTCCTTCATTCCTAGCAAGAATTTTTGAGCATTCTGTACCGGCGCCAAAGCAAGCATGCATACATCGGGTTTATGGTGAAACTCTCCGTGCTACACAGCACGGCGCAGAAACGCATCTTGCGAAAGATCACTCGCGCACGGTACACTTAGATGAAGATCAGCTCAGGCACATTATCGAACTGGTCACTGCCGAGGTGATCAAGCGCATGTTTCCACTCTTAATAATATCACAGGTTTCTCCGAATCAAGAGCCCGGAATCGGGCACACATCATATTCACTTCCGCGCACCTTGCACTTTAATTAGGGCGGGCATTAGCGCGAAACCTCAGGACATTTTTGCTTCGGACTCTCTGATATGGTTCTTGCAATGGAACTGCCGGGGAATCCGTCCCACAAGCAGAACTTCAGAGGAGGCTTCCATCCTGCTACCCTACTTCAGAGACTGGTACTAATAGGCCCAGTCTAGTAAGGTACGAACCTTACTGCACCCCTTCCATAGGGCACCGACATCCTGGGCCGGGATCACGATCTACAGATCCAGTAGCCAATGGGCAGTCATGAGCTCTTGTTCTGTTGCGCGCTGCCCACAACGAGTTTGATACTTCCGCGTGGTGCACGCAGACGTAGGAGGTAGCGGGAGTGCGCCTTACCTTAGATGGTGACCAGCAAGCCTTAATTTTTCCGATTTATGCTAGATCGTTCGGTACTTCGACATATCGAGTGGAATATCATTTTTGGAACACTTCTCAAGGATATACCCCCAGGATCGCGTTATTGTTGGGGGAATACTTTAACGCCGTGCGTAACAACTGGGGATATCATCGCTCAGATGCTAGGGGAAGACACCTATGGCAGCACATTGTCAAAGCCAAACGGACCATCGCCAACGAGCTCACGCTAGCCACTCGCTTTGGCCAGTACAGCGGTCAACAAGACACTTCTCCAGACCTGACACTTGTTTCCCATCCCAGTGAGATCCTATGGTCGCGGGCTGATGATGATGTGGGCGATCACTATTCCGTGGTGGTGTCATGGGCCCCTCGAGGGCGAAAATCACTACGGCGGCGACAACGCCATCGAACAGAGGAGCCCGTCTCGTGGGATGATTTCCATAGGAATCTCGGTGAGGTGAACGTTCCCACATGATTAGACAAGCTGATTGCTCATATCAACGATGCCAAGAAGAAAGCTACAACGAAGCTTTCATTCGAATTTAATGCCTCGAAGCCGGACTCCCAACTTTTGAGTCTGTGGAATCGCAGGCTTCGTGCTGTCAAGGCGTATCGCCGATCTGGCTGGACATCCCATCGTAGGCGTGTTCTCACTCGCATTACTCAAGAGGCTGAACAGTATACTATGCACTTCGCTCGCCAAGACTGGCAGCTCCTGTGCCACTCGCTCAATGGAGTAGTTAATTTGTCTATGGCCTGGCGCATATTTCGAGCTACCATGGACGCAAAAGGCCGATTTCTCCTTCCCATGGCATGGCCTTGAAATTATATGTCTCCCTCGATGAGCTAGCTATACAAGCAGGGAAACTCTTTTTCCCCAACCTGAAAATGTGGATGCCATGCCCGCGGACCCCCTATCTGATATATCGAAAGATTAAGACGTCCTCTTCACATTAGACGAACTGGAGGCAGCCTTGTATGACTCCAACCATAATAGTGCCCTGGAACCGGATGGTGTACGCCATTCACCAGGTCTGAGCCTCCCCAGGTCAAATAAACTTGCCCTGTTGAAAGAGATCAACGAATAGTGGACCAGTGGTGATCTTCTCCCTGTCTGGAAGGAATCAGTGGTGATACCAATTCCAAAACTTGGCAAGCGAAGTCGGCATTACAAGACGTCAGGCAGATATCGCTAACATCCAAGCTAACATCCAGATATCGCAAACATCCATGCCGGGCAGGCACAGAAACTAACCTTTGTAAGGTCATGGATAGAATTACTCTAAAAAGACTTGAATGGTACTTAAACGAGTGCAACGTCCTGCCCCCATGCAAGTAGGTTTTCGTCGAGGGCTCTGAGCGCAAGATATTCTCAGAAGGCTTTATAACGACATTCTCGGTTACCATAGCAGCTCACCATGTGGTCGTTGGGGTGGATGTACGTTAAAAAGGCGTTTGATTCCGTGCCCCACTCGACCATACTTCACCGGCTCCAGGAAGTGGGGAAAGGCGGGAACCTCTATCGATTCGTGAAAGCCTTTCTTGCGGACAGAACTTTCTCAGTAATGGTTGGGGATAGTCAGGGTGAATGACAACGTAACCAAATCGGTCTCCCCCAAGACGCTGTCATATCGCCGGCTCTTTTCAACATCGCTATGTCAGGTCTCCCGCCAATGCTAACCTCTATACCTGGTATTAATTTTGCCGTGTATGCGGACGACATAACGCTATGTACCAATTCGGGGCCCCCAGCGGAGCAAGTACTAGCCCTACAGACAGGCCTCAGTGCCGTCCACGATTACATCAAAGAGTGTGGCATGAAAAGCTCTCAGGAAAAAAACAAC
This sequence comes from Amblyomma americanum, assembly GCF_052857255.1. Taxonomy (NCBI): domain Eukaryota; kingdom Metazoa; phylum Arthropoda; class Arachnida; order Ixodida; family Ixodidae; genus Amblyomma; species Amblyomma americanum. Next base: position 91,852,520 of record NC_135503.1, read on the forward strand.
CGAGTAGGTGGCTGTCATAAACGATCCACGGCTGCGAGCCGAGGCCGAACAGAACCTTATCTCTCTTCATTTAGGGAACTCAGTTGTTTGCCAGAAACAATCAGCATACTAGGCATGCTTGTTGACGAGGATGGAGGTGCCGAAAGCTGGCTTTATAGCACGGTACCTAGTTGCCATCAGGCTTTACACCTTATGCGCCGCGCCTCAGCGCGCGGGTGGGAAATCGGGCTCCGTTAGATAGCCCTGGCATCATAACATCAAAAATCCTGTACGCATATTCATACAGGCGGCTTAACGCAACCCAAAGCCTTAAGCTAGAGTGAATCAATCGCAAAGCGATGTGCCTGGTTACTGGTCTGCCGCAGTACTGCCCAGTAGAAGACCTACACGCATGCAGTAAAATCAATGCCCTGCAGGATATGGCAGAGCAGTAATTGCAAGCCCAGCGTGTCCGTCTCTCCACAACGGCGGCTGGCCGTCAGATCCTGCGGGCATTAGGCTACAGCGTTGACAGTTTAGAGCCACTCTCATCTCCTGCCCACCATGGGAACTAATCGATTTAGTAGATGTATGCCATTACCAAAGAACATGAGTTCAGCTAATCCCCAAAGGCGCAAAGCTGCCGCTAAACGTCCCGAGAAGATGACACTCAAGCTAGCCCAGGAAGGAGCCACACAACTATACACAGACGCCGCTCATTTTCAACATTGCGCCGCCACAGCTTGTCACGACTTTGAGTCAGATAGCGCTGTAGTTCAACTACTTTCTAAGGAACACACTGTAACTAATCTGGAGCTCATTGCCATACGCCTTGCCATTACTCGAATAGTAGAAAGACAGGATCCGACTCCTTGCACCTACCAGGTTTACACTGATTCAAAAGCAGCGTACCCCGCCTGCCGTGCAGGGGAAGCAAACTATACCGTTCTTAACACCATTCCAACAGAAGCCCGTCGCCTGCGAGAGGAGGGCTACACTATAGTTATCAAATGGATTCCTGCACAAGGAGGAATCACTGGGAACGAAAAGGCACACCAGGCAGCGCGCGCTGCAGCTCTTTCCGCACCTTTGCCTCGATCCACACTTGTATCCGCTTCTTGGGCCCCTGCTGACGCTGCACATCCGTCGTCGCCTCCTGTGTATAGGGCCGAGACGTGGCATCGCACACAACGCTATCGCCGCAGCGTATTCGAGCACTTGGCCAACCCTGAACAACTATATCGCCGCTCACCTAGCACATTCCGAAGGGTAGAGGAGATACTTCTTCGCCGAGCCCAGACTGGCCAGCTTTTGTCACCAGCAAGGTTGCACCTCATAAACCCGCGCTCATAACCGACCCCTCACAGCCCGGCATGCCCGTCCAGATGCACGGCCGAACATTTTCTGTGGCGTTGCCCTGCCTTTGGCGCGGTGCGGGAGAGAGCACTTGTCCCTGAGCGGGCACCTGGCACCCTCCAGGAATGGATCGATCCGCCATCGCACATCGGACCATCGAATGCACTCCGGCTCTGGCGGGCTTTTCTTCAGTATTTCAAGGAAGGAGAAGGGCTTGGCCGTTTCTTCGCGGAGCCGACCTCAGGACCACTCCACCTCGAGGAAGAAGCACCCCCCTCCCCCAATGAAGCACCTTATCTCTGCCGCAAGGTTCTGGACTACTGAATGCAGAAAATAGAGGTATATATAAAGAAAGAACTCAGGCTTTGAATCTGAATCGCCCGTTCAGAAATGCCGCCACCGTCTGGAACACGTTGAAGTAACGAGTGTTAGCTGTTTGGTATAGCAATCTATGGTCCATGCGATGTATTATTAATGATTAGCCTACTTTTTCATACCTCACGGCGAGAGACGCCTACCGCCTTGAAGTCGCATACTTTTGAACACTTGGGCCGAAAAAGTTTTTCGACTCTTTGGAAGGCCATTTTTCCTTACCTCAAGGCGGTAGGTGCCCGGTCGCCATGAGGTATGAAATTGAGCTGCTGACTGCTGACGTGACGGCCGCCATGTTAAGCCTAACCATAACTAAATATTATTCTAATTAGGCGATATTGGTGTCTAACATGTTCTGCTCATTGAGCCCGTTACGAATATGTCATTAGTTAGATCACGACATCATAGGTTAATTAAATGTAAGCAATTACATTTAAGCCTACCCATAACAAAATATTAACTTCATTAGTTAATATTGGTGTCTAACATGTTCTACTCATCTAGACGATTCCAAATACTTCATTCGTTTTATGATGACCTTATTAATTACTGAGTTACAAGCGATTAAGCATACTCACGTGATTAGTTAAATTATGACGTCACAAAATCAGTGACCTCTCCAATCAATCACCAATTCGATATACTAATGACGTCCCCAATGAATCAATTGCATTGCTATATCGATTTACCATGGGGGCCGCAATCTTGAATTTCTCGGACAGAAAATTTCTCGCCGAAGGGAGGTGGTAGCAGAACCCAAGAAATCGAGAAACGTGATGAATAAAAGGCTCTTAAAAGGAAACGAGCTCCGGATCGCCGATTGGAATGGATCACTAGACAACGGGAGCCAGCTGTCGGCTGGCTTTCAAGTGCGGCCATGTTCAACACGACAGATAGACATAGTGCTGTCACTGCTGTGTCATGCTGCGCGCAGGCACCGTGGTTCTGACGGCCCAGGGCAGCTGCCGAGACGTTCCAGGACCATGTCTGGAGGAGTGGCGTCCTTTCCGGCCTTGCATCTACGATCCACTCGCGGCCAGCATCGAGTCGGTTTTAAGTTGCACGCGGCGTGAACGCCTTCGTCCTGCGTTCAGCTCCGATTAGCGCAGCGCTGTCCTCTGAGCACCGTATCAAGACTGCATTCATTGTAAAGTGGAGTTGCTTGCAAAAGGAGCAGAGAAGCACGGCATCACGTTAAGGTGGGTGCGCAGTATTGTGTTCCAATCCCTTTCTTCCTACAGCCTACTCACTAGAAAGTCTTCGAAATGCAGGGATACTGGCGTTAAGATCTTTTCTAAGAGTTCTCGCGGAATGAAAAAAAGCTTAACTACATCATTTGTAGACCGAGTGTAACCGCCGTCAAACAGTGCAATGTCCAGTTAACTTCGGATGCGTGCACCTGCCACGTTTAACGGTACAAGACAAGTTGAATGAAATACTTCGATGAGTTAAGGGAAGCACACTGTTCTCACAGGCTCTACAGCGCAAAATCCAGCAGCGGGCAGCGTTATATACTACGGCGTCCTTAGAGGGAGCGTTGTAACGCCTGACACACTACACATTTACACGAGTGTGTAACCGCTGGCTTAGACTGTTTATCAGCGAGTACACGCCGTGACGCCGTGGGATCTGCCGAATGGTGCTCCGCGTCTTCTCGGTTTTGTGGTATACGCTCGCGACCGGACATTTGAAAGCACTAAAGATCCCCTAGAGAAGGGCGTTCATTCAACTGCGCGTCAAGCAGCCCTCTGTTTCAAGATCGTCTTTTATCGTGTGCCTTCGAAGGCCTCTCAAAAACACATCTCTGCGCTACAAGAAACGCCATTAGGGACGAGCACATTCACTGAGGCCGCACTAGGTCTCTTAACACACACTACGCAATAAACAGGCACTCTTGCTTTTCGTCTCCATGTGGCCGTGAATTTAACAAGCGAAATCGTGCTCATAAAAAAAAGGCATTGCTATAGCTTTTTAGGGCGTTTTAATATGTAGACAATGCGCACCGTAAACAAAAACAACTGAATAAACATCCAGAGGTAGCGCAAAGTTTTTATTACCTGTGTTTGCAACCCTTTTCATTTTGCTGTCGGAACTTCGGGGCTACAGACACACACGATTGCTGTTCAAAAAAAGCTTAGTTGGTGAACCCGTCTTCTCGTCTCTTCTTTTTCTGCTTACTAAGGTAATTTTGTTATTGCGATTGCACTGACTTTCCGGGCCAGATTTTTACCTGTGTCGTAGGAGTATACTTGCACACAGTGAGCAATCTGCATCGTGAGATGCTGCAGGAAAGGTACCAGGCCGTGCCGGGCCTCACGCCGAGCTTGCACGCCGGACCAGGCCCGGGTTCAGTAGGAAGATAATGTAGTGGGCCCAGGCCGTGCCCAGCCTCGGGCCTCAGACTAAGGGGGCCCGTGCAGGGCTTTAGTATGGAATAAACCGGTGCCATAACCCTCGCTTGTAGTGCGTGACTCGTCGACCGACACCACGGCTCGCAGAATCCATTAATTAGAACACGTGGTCTTCAAGCTTGAGGATTAATTTTTTTCTGAGTCAAGGAAAGTTTATTTTACTTATGCCACGAAGAAAATCATGATAAAATGGCCTTGTAGCAGAACATTTTGGTAATATTGTTTTAATAGCGCATAATTTTTGGCCCCTTCGATGACTACTGAAACTAGAAATATATAGATGTAACTGGGCGATTTCCTTCCGCTCAAAACAAAACATAAGAAAACTTACCTCACCTTGAGAGAACAACCCTTAATAAAGCGAGGCTGTATATGTGAGCAAGTAGCGAAACAGTAATCTAAAGCACGAATTTTGCCTTTTAACTTTAATATTTTTGATATCCTGTGACCTATTATTCTGTGTCTAGATATCTCGCGATTCAAATTCGTCGACAAACACTAAAGAGATGCTCTGAATATTTCTAATGTATACATACGTCACAGGCGATAGATAGATAGATAGATAGATAGATAGATAGATAGATAGATAGATAGATAGATAGATAGATAGATAGATAGATAGATAGATAGATAGATAGATAGATAGATAGATAGATAGATAGATAGATAGATAGATAGATAGATAGATAGATAGATAGATAGACAGACAGACAGACAGGCGGGCGGGCGGGCGGGCGGGCGGACGGACGGACGGACGGACGGACGGACGGACAGACAGACAGACAGACAGACAGACAGACAGACAGACAGACAGACAGACAGACAGACAGACAGACAGACAGGTAGGTAGATAGATAGATAGATAGATAGATAGATAGATAGATAGATAGATAGATAGATAGATAGATAGATAGATAGATAGATAGATAGGTAGGTAGGTAGGTAGGTAGGTAGGTAGGTAGGTAGGTAGGTAGGTAGGTAGGTAGGTAGGTAGGTAGGTAGGTAGGTAGGTAGGTAGGTAGGTAGGTAGATAGATAGATAGATAGATAGATAGATAGATAGATAGATAGATAGATAGATAGATAGATAGATAGATAGATAGATAGATAGATAGATAGATAGATAGATAGATAGATAGATAGATAGATAGATAGATAGATAGATAGATAGATAGATAGATAGATAGATAGATAGATAGATAGATAGATAGATAGATAGATAGATAGATAGATAGATAGATAGATAGATAGATAGATAGATAGATAGATAGATAGATAGATAGATAGATAGATAGATAGATAGATAGATAGATAGATAGATAGATAGATAGATAGATAGATAGATAGATAGATAGATAGATAGATAGATAGATAGATAGATAGATAGATAGATAGATAGATAGATAGATAGATAGATAGATAGATAGATAGATAGATAGATAGATAGATAGATAGATAGATAGATAGATAGATAGATAGATAGATAGATAGATAGATAGATAGATAGATAGATAGATAGATAGATAGATAGATAGATAGATAGATAGATAGATAGATAGATAGATAGATAGATAGATAGATAGATAGATAGATAGATAGATAGATAGATAGATAGATAGATAGATAGATAGATAGATAGATAGATAGATAGATAGATAGATAGATAGATAGATAGATAGATAGATAGATAGATAGATAGATAGATAGATAGATAGATAGATAGATAGATAGATAGATAGATAGATAGATAGATAGATAGATAGATAGATAGATAGATAGATAGATAGATAGATAGATAGATAGATAGATAGATAGATAGATAGATAGATAGATAGATAGATAGATAGATAGATAGATAGATAGATAGATAGATAGATAGATAGATAGATAGATAGATAGATAGATAGATAGATAGATAGATAGATAGATAGATAGATAGATAGATAGATAGATAGATAGATAGATAGATAGATAGATAGATAGATAGATAGATAGATAGATAGATAGATAGATAGATAGATAGATAGATAGATAGATAGATAGATAGATAGATAGATAGATAGATAGATAGATAGATAGATAGATAGATAGATAGATAGATAGATAGATAGATAGATAGATAGATAGATAGATAGATAGATAGATAGATAGATAGATAGATAGATAGATAGATAGATAGATAGATAGATAGATAGATAGATAGATAGATAGATAGATAGATAGATAGATAGATAGATAGATAGATAGATAGATAGATAGATAGATAGATAGATAGATAGATAGATAGATAGATAGATAGATAGATAGATAGATAGATAGATAGATAGATAGATAGATAGATAGATAGATAGATAGATAGATAGATAGATAGATAGATAGATAGATAGATAGATAGATAGATAGATAGATAGATAGATAGATAGATAGATAGATAGATAGATAGATAGATAGATAGATAGATAGATAGATAGATAGATAGATAGATAGATAGATAGATAGATAGATAGATAGATAGATAGATAGATAGATAGATAGATAGATAGATAGATAGATAGATAGATAGATAGATAGATAGATAGATAGATAGATAGATAGATAGATAGATAGATAGATAGATAGATAGATTTAATGAAACAAAGGTAGAGAGGTCGGCCAGAAAGATTGAGATCTGGCCTGCTACTCTGCACTGGGGAAGGGAGGAGGAGATATAAGAGGGTCGTGATGGGTGACGATGTGGTGAGAAGGAAGATCAGAGCAGGTGCACGCATATTTGATGGCATCACAACCGCGAGTCGAAGCCCGTGTCGATCAAAAAACGCGGAAACGCCCGCATTGCCGGCGCAGCTCGCCAACCCTGCGGCCAGTAACCTAGCACTAAGTCCTCAGAGAGTGGCCTGATCTCCAAACGCTTCAAAATAGCAGCCAACGTTAGTCTTTGGAGCATATCCACCTGCCAAACGACTAACACATGCCACGAAAAACTGTGCGCTGATTCACAACAGGTTTCGAGGAACTTCTCGCTTGGAAATAAATAAGAAAATCATCACTTATGGCAGAAGACAGCGCTTCCAATAACCTGTCATTTGCGTCGAGGACAAATTAAACGAAGCATATTGTGCGCTTTCGTCTGACCCGTGCACCCGAGTTTTGAAGTCCTTTCACGTCTGCATTCTGAACACGAATACGCCTATGTGGGAGTAATAAAGGGAGTAAGCAGTCCTCTAGCGCACTCCCTTTTATGAAAGGGAGTATACGCTAGAGGTCAGCTTACTCTCTTTTTAATCCTTTCTCTTTATAGTGTACACGGTGGGATCTGAGTGCACAGAGGCGGCGAACGACGTATGAATACTCCGTTATTACTTTTCGGAGGGTGCTACGAGCACATGGTCATGCAAAGGACAATGGCACCAAACCACGCCGACATACTCTGCCTCCTCCGGCTGCGTAGCACTGCTTTTCATGTGCTTCTGGTTTGAAGACGAGAGCGGTGTTGAAAGGGAATGCACATCACTGCTGCAGCATTGTACACAGTCACTTTAGGCGCTGTCCCACTATTCCACTGCGTGCCCAAGGCGCATGTAGCGCGCAGCAAATGGCTTTGTCCGTAACGAAGCACTTCACGGGGCAGACTGGTTGAAGACGATGCTTCTCGAATGAATATGCAGTTCCTTCGCGTAGACTTCGACCTAATCAGTCACTCCCGTGTCCAGTGCACCACTTGCGCGGTATATCTGGACGGGGGTAGTCTAAGACACCACCGCTGTCGTCATCTTTTGTGCGAGAATGTAGACAGCGGGGCGCTGACACGCGGCGGACCCTTTGAGCAGTCTTCCCGGGTTTCAGGTGATGATGAGCTCGGCTCCCGGCGCCTCGTAGCGGCTCTTGTGCTCGTTGAAGAGCTGCACCAGTGCGTCGACGTACTGCCGGTGCACGCGGTCGACCTCCTCTGCGCTGGGATTCACGCTCCTGGGGACGTCGAGCGGTCTTCCCACTGCGGCAGAAAATACAGGAACAACGCGCTCAATTTCAAAAGCGTTATATATGCCACTTATCTTCACGCTGCCTGTCGACGTGGCTACGATCGTCCTGACGCAACACCATTAGTAGCTCTAAGTTTTTCAGCAGACGTACAGACACCGAAAAGGATAAATGGAGCAGGAAAACGTTCGGCCTACTCAAGCCTACAAGCCTACAAGGATCCAGCACCTGATGGTAGCAAGTCTTTCACCAAGCAACCCTGCTTCATACATTGGCTGGACGCAAGGACCGTACCATCGTTCTTAACTGGACTTCATCAAATCAGCTAACCTTTTTCCATTCATTTATTCTCTACTACATGATTCATCACACCTTCACCCATCATTGATGCCCTGGGGCAATAAATTTCGCTTAAAAAAAAAAAACGTTCGGCTAACTGCATCGCGACACGCTCTATATAACAGACACGCATTGCCGCCAGGGCGAAGGCTGTATACAGTAGTGGACAAAAGTTTGCGGGATTCGGATGAGCAGAAAAACATTTATTTTTTCGCGGTCAGGCAAAGCAGATCATTGAAATGTATAGAAGCATTAGGAGACGTGTGTGCTCCATCCAGTGAAATAAAAACGGTCTGCCTATAACTGATGAAGAGACCCAGAAATATTTTTTTGCCGCGAATTCGCATTCCGCAAACTTTTGTCCATGACTGTACATCCGGCGAAGCCGGGCTTAGAATTCATTGCTTGCGTTATCGCCTCCCCGGGAGGTGCAGTTCTACTTTCTGCAGTGCCCGTAAGGGGCACGACGAAGCGAGAAACAGTGGCGCACGCGCACGTCATCACTCCGGCGCTTTTCGCATTCTTGACGAAGCAGACAGCGCGCACACGTCGTATAGGCGTACCAGAGCGGCTCCTGTCGTTTCACGAAGCGTCAAAAGTTCCCCGGACGCACACTGATAATAGAAGAGATTCTTCTCTCGGGCCACTGAAAAAGTGAACATGAAAAAGTTGATGTCCGCCTTAAGGGCATCACGCGATAGCGTAGTGGTTTGATTCCCGTATGTGCAGAAGATCATTCTCTGCTTTATATTCGTAGATCTCCGGGAGCCCTCATACCACTCCTGGTGCTGTGGTGCAGCGGTTAAGCGATGCGCCACTGCCCTGCGATGGCAGGTGCTGCAACCGGTGGGGCCTGTACGACCAAGGTTGGTCTCCTTGAGTGACATTCATTAATTTAACTGCCACTTTGCGCAGTTTGCTGACAGTCCTGTGAGCTGGTTGTGATGATGCGGCAAGGTCATGTGACCTAGGTGGCCCCTCTGCCTCCTAGGTTGCTTCTCTGCGAATTTTTATAATTATATAATTAGTTTTTGGGGAAAGGAAATGTCGCAGTATCTGTCTCATATATCGTTGGACACCTGAACCGCGCCGTAAAGGAAGGGATAAAGGAGGTAGTGAAAGAAGAAAGGAAGAAAGAGGTGCCGTAGTGGAGGTCTCCGGAATAATTTCGACCACCTGGGGATCTTGAACGTGCACTGGCATCGCACAGCACACGAGCGCCTTAGCGTTTTTCCTCCATAAAAACGCAGCCGCCGCGGTCGGGTTCGAACCCGGGAACTTCGGACCAGTAGCCGAGCGCTCTAACCACTGAGCCACTGCGGCGGGTTTTCGGGATTTTTCGTGAATTTTTAGCTCACGGTCAACGACACCGACGACGACGACGACGGATTTTGTGCGACGCGCGCTCCTTAACGCTATCGCGTTAAATTTATTATATAAGGTAGTACACGCGTGCGAGGGATGTAAATGCGTCCTGCGCCCTTGCTGCAATGCGTCCATCCACCGCTAGGGCGCGAGCTGTGCAGTTTGTCCAACGCTCGCGTGCTTCCCTTGACTTTTGGTTTTTGGAAGTTTTTGGAAGGTTTTTGCAAGGTCTTTGGAAGATCTTTAGAAGACATTTTGTTGCCACCCGCCGGTTGAGCGATGATGACTCAGCATGCGTGCTTCATTACTCGCATTTACTGGCTCAAGACAGGAAATTATTGGCCGCTCCACCCGTATTTTCTGCAGCTACGCCGATCGACTCCTTTTCAGCGGACCCAGTAACCGAAGGGATGCTTAAATGGGGTCACGAGTATCTTTGAGGTGCTCCTCGGCCGGGACAAGGTTAGAAGATATTCGTCACGACGCTTCGCCAGCGCCTCGCGTACAATGGCGGCAGAAAAGTAATAACGAAAACTGTGTCGAATGGCTGGCGATGCCACGGGCTGTGCGCGAAAAATACTGAGAACCGCGATTTAAAATATTATCGTTATTCCCCCTGTTCGCGAACGAACTCACGGCAGTCGGGCTAACCTGTTTTGACATCGTGCTCATGAAATTGCCCCCCCCCCCCCCCCCCCCCCCACTGTGTGGGTTAGTGTCGAGTATTGCACTCGGAGAGAGCTCATTTAGTAAGACTGGTGCGATTGTTTTTTTTTTGTTTCTCATCTTTCTGATGTCCTGTCCTTTCTCTCTAAAACACGTGAACATTGTGTTGTTTTATTGCCTAGCAGGAAACGTTTGTCTCTGGGATGTGCTTATTTAACAACACATAACATTCCCTCATGGCCTATGAAATATAATTGAATCTCAACACAGCGGACGTTACTGTGCGTATATTTTGCAGAGTCATCTCATACAAGACCGGTTTCTCGTCGCTGCTCGAGTGCGCTCATATATATGAGGCGCAGCTCGCGTGCTCTGGTCACAAATCCGATGAACCGTGTGTCCCGAAATGCGATAACATGAAAGTTACCGGTGATGGCAACCGGCAAGTTTTCGGCGGTACAAGGGCGAATGGTGAATGAAAACCGTTCTCTACTACGGTCGACATTGAGTGGGGCGAGGGGCAGGGGATATTTTATTTCACTTATTTCACGTGCGCCGTGCATGGTCGGGTGTTCGCGCTAGGCTTCAAATGACAATGAGCGACATTACAACCAATCCAAATGAAGACCATCGAAATAGCTCTAGTAGGATGCTTTTGTTAAAAACAGCCTGCTAAGTGGTGTTAGGTCCTGCTATGTTTTAACCCTCTAAATTTCATGCTACGTTTGCAGTGCATATTTAGTCGCCTTTCTAGACACCAGTTCCAAGCAAGTTCAGAGCCTGCGTGTTTTATTGCTTTATCACTTTTAAATGGAGAAAAAACGTGAAGTGCACAACGTACTCTTAAAAGATGTACCTACTTGCCCAGATTTCTACCTTGACACCTTTGAATGCTTTGTTCTAATTCCGCCCCCCCCCCCCCCAACCCACACGCACACACGCACAATCACCGGTATGCGGCACTTCCTCGCCAGAGTAAAATAAATAACCGCACTTGCGTAGACGAAAACAAACACCATGTCGAAATGTTGGCTGGCGGACTGACTTACTTCCACGCTCCTTGATAATTTTGTGTTGTAGGGAATCCCATGTTCCCTGTGTTATCGCTGCCTTCTGGAAGAAAAAAAAAGTTAGAGGAAGCCCGTTTGAAATCTGAGGTATAATTTATTGTTATCAGTGTTTAACGTCCCAAAGCGACTCAGGCTATGAGAGACGCCGTAATGAAGGGCTCCAGAAATTTCGACCACCTGGGGTTCTTTAACGTGCACTGACATCGCACAGTACAGGGGCCTCTGGAATTTCGCCTCCATCGAAATGCGACCGCCACGGCCGGGATCGAACCCGCGTCTTTCTGGCCAGCAGCCGAGCGCCATAACCACTAAGCCACCGCGGCGGCTGAGGTATAATTGAAAGTACAAGGAATGGTTTTGCAGCAAAGAAGTTTCCGACGGCTTTTTAAGTAGAAATCAGTGTGTTTTTGTGAATAACTATCCGTGAATTGGCGACCTTGCATAGCGCATAACTCTGTTGCAAAAAAAAACTTGTCTTGATCTTGGCCTCTCAAACTGCTGTTTTACGCTATTGCAAGAATTGCTTTGAACCGCTTTTTCGTGAGTCAAAACTGAGGCCTCCTGATATTCAGCTCGAGTAGACTTACGAATATTATTTTTCTGAAGCCGAATCGGATACGAATATACTAGCTTTGCTACCCAATCGAATATTGGTACTGCAAGTAAAAACGAAATCGAATACTACTCGAATAGAGGGAGAAGTGAATCGAACAGAAGTCGCACATTTCTGCGATTGTTCTACCTGTGAGAATATTCGTACAAAATCAATATTCATGGCAAATAACGACGTGCTAAGGCGGCGGCTCAATAACTCATGGAATGAAATCTGTAGCTATGAAAAGATATGAGAACAGTGATCTCCACAAGGGGACACGCAACACGAGGTCAGTGTATCATGTTAACACTGTGACCATCATTTCAAATGCACAGGAAAACTACCTTTTGCTACTGACGACAACGGTGAACAAACTAGCACCAAATCTTAGTTTTATGAGAGGGACGAGAGTTTGAGCTATGGCGCCCGATTTCGGGCATGCAGGCAGTGTTTGCTAAACCTGGCTGCTCTGTCGCGTCGCCCAATCTTAATTGAAGGCCGTATGTATGAGCAGTGACCGCAGTCACCGTAGATGTGAATCACGAGAGGGAAATAACTAGAAGGATAAGAATGGGGTGGAGCGCATTTGGCAGCTTCTCTCAGATCATGAATAGCAGTTTACCAATATCCCTCAAGAGAAAAGTATTCCTGTGTCCCTTTCTGTGTCTGCGTCCTTCCGCTGGTTTTTTCCTTAGAACTATGTACCAACTGGCCCTGCTCTCTACCCTACAGAAAAGTATGCAACAGCTGTATCTTACCGGCACTCACCAATGGGGCAGAAACGTGGAAGCTAACGAAAAGGGTTCAGCATAAATTAAGGACAATGCAACGGGCTATGGAAAGAAAAATTACAGGTGTAGCATTAAGAGACAGGAAGAGGACGGAGTGGGCGAGGGAACAGACGCGGGTTAATGACATCCTAGTCGAAGTCAAGAGCCTTTGTATTCTCGCCTTTGTATTCTCTCCGCCGATCTTGCTGGCTCTAAAACCTGAAGGCTGCAAACATCTTCTTGTAGTGGCTTTCCGGATACAGTTTGTGCACCCAATGATTAAAGTGCGCTGCAAAATAGAGATGAGTAAGCTTCCTTTTTCAAGACTAAAGCGAAGTAGGCACTTCAAGTAAACGTATTTCTTGCCAAGAATTCATAGAACGTAGTGATAGTGAGGCTAACTCTCCTTGCAGCCAGAAAAGGGAAGAAAAATTAAAATTTTGATTCGGCGCAGCGCTGGCACCGAGCTTTTCTTTCGTCAAAGTTATCAGAGTCAGCTGGTGCGCCTAATGGTCAAGTGGCGAGCAAGGCCCGCCATGTCGATGAAGGAGGGTAGGGATAACGGGAAGAGCATTTTGCAAAGGGACAGGCGAAAAGAGAGCGCTCCAAATAAGTATGAGGTACGGGACAACAGGGAATGAACGGTGACGTTGTATTCGTTGTAGGGCAGGGGTGCGAGTGTACTGATGTCGTGGTGGTTGAAAATCGGAGCCGGGGGATAATAGTCTCAAGGATAGCACGGAGAGGTCATTTGATGTTGCCATAGTGGGGACTCATTTCTTGTGTGTAAAGGGTAGTGGAGTCTCGTGTTTCAAGTTTGTTTGCTTCGTGCGTCAACTAACGATCCTTTCATAATTCATTGTAAAGCAGCGAAAAAGGCGAGGGACCAGAGAGAAAAACACACAGGTCCCTCGTCTGGTCCCCCGTTTTTTGCGCTGCTTTACAATGAACCTGTACCAACTAGCCCAACTAAACGTTTTGCTATTTCATAATTAGAGTACATGTCGTTTTGTTTCATTGGCTCTGCCATTTTTCTCAGTATTTGGCTGAATTTCACGCAATACGTGTCATTTATATGACAAATTGAGAACAGTGCGTTTGCCATTTTAACGACGGGCTGCCTGCCACTACGCAACCCTAACAGAGCAGGCAACAGCTGGAGAGGAATAATAGAAGCGTTGCATTCTGGACGAGTTCGGACTTCATACTTTTGGAAATAATTGTGCACACACAACAAGGACATGAAAAGGGACACACTCGTCCTTTTTCATATCCTGTCTTGTGTGTACGTACCTATTTGCGCCCCCCCCCCCCCTCCGCCAAAAAAAAAAGCGGAATAACACTTGCCTACGGTGACGACCGGCCGTCGGTGGGGCAGCAAGCCCCAGCTGTACTGGAAGATGCCCCGGCCAATGAACAGCGGCGGCGAGAAGCCAAACTTGCGGGTCAACCACGTTTGGAGGCGCCGCAGTCGCGACCCGTCCGCGTTGTCCAACTGGGCGAACAGCTCGTTCTCGCCGAAAGAGAACACGGGGACCAGCGGAGTCCTGCCGAGAATTACACACACTCACTAACCGAAGGGCCAGTCGTTGGGCGCTCAGCTGAAAGCGACATTATATGACTCGCAGGGTCATGCGATAATTGAGGCGGTTACATATCTATGAGCCCGACAAAAGCGGTTGTTATGGATATTTATGGCGCAAGGGAATCTATGGCCAAAGAGCGCCATGGTGCAAGATATTTTCGTCTTCTCAAGGTGGGGTCAAAGACCCATTTCCCAAGCATTTCACCCTAAATAAACCGAGCACCAGGCCAGGGGAAAGCTTGTACCCAATGTATCACCGGTGGGTACCCGGCGGCGCTGAGGATCGAGCCCTGCACCTCCCGCATGCGAGGCGGATGCTCAACCACTAGGTTGGCCACCGCTGCAGTACCCGACAAAAGTGAATCGTGTGCCAGAAGTTTAACCCACAAGCACAGCTTGCCGGACTGAGAAACCAGCCTGCAAGAGGTGAGTTCAGTCGGCCCGACTCACTCAGCAAAGCTCAGGTGAACGCCGTTGAGTTAGATTAGTTGGGGTGAGAGCAGAAACAGGAACTGGCCTGTGTAGTAGCGTCGTCGCGCCTCTGAGACAGCGGCAGCGCGCCGTTGGTCGACTGCGTGACTCAAACTGCTTTTGACGAACTCATGCAAACAAAGCGTACTACTATGTAGATAAGAGGAATCAACGACTTCGTAGTAGCAGCGGACCTTAGTCCAGGCCCTGGACCACAATGAGTTTTGTTCTGTACTAGCACTTCCGAAAACTTCATCGCTTACTTCTTACGTAGACATTTCTCTCCGCTCATTAGTACGCTAACAGTTGTTATTCCAATTTATAAATTTTAATCTGTCTACAGGAAACACCTTTGGACGAGCTCTGCAGAAAGGTCGCCTGAATCGCCAAATGCAGACTCTGTTTTCACCGATAACGACGCTTTTGTAATCTAGAAAAGCTTATAGAGGAGCCGCCGTGGTGGCTGAGTGGTTATGGCGCTCGGCTGCCGGCCCGAAAGACGCGGGTTTGATCCCGGCCGCGGCGGTCGAATTTCGATGGAGGCGAAATTCTAGAGGCCCGTGTACTGTGCGATGTCAGAGCACGTTAAAGCACCCCAGGTGGTCGAAATTTCCTGAGCCCTTCACTACGGCGTCTCTCATAGCCTGAGTCGCTTTGGGACGTTAAACCCCCCTAAACCAAACTAAACCAAACCAAGCTTATAGAGGATATCGTCAACACCGGCTGACTTCTCAAGCAAACTGTGGTGCGTCGACGCAGTCGTTTGGCACAGATCCCGAACATTAACGTTTTAAACGCCGTACTATGAAGCAGTGTTGCAAAAACGAACATTTCTATGGACAATTCACATTTGCTTTGTGAATGAACCGTGAAAAAAAAAAGTGGTGCCACAGTTACAAAGACTAAGCATGTTTTTTCTGTGTTACATTTTTGGAACATTGGTGTTACCCGTATGCACCATGCTCATGTCGTCTGAAATAGATTTTATGATTTACGCAGTGCAAATTCTTTCTTCTTGCTATCTGAAGACGACCTTATAACTATCTGCATTGCCTTGGCAAATTAAAAATAAAACCGCTATGCCTGAATAATGTGTTTTTTACCGTGCAAACTATCGCAGCCAGCACTTCAGAAGCCATCTTAAGCAAGGAAGCACTTCTTCAGCAGTTGACTTTACAGCATCTATGATACTCACGTCCCACGACCCACGCGTGGCTCCATTTCATGATCACGTGACCACTCTGTGCGCGTGCCCTGCGCTGCCTTCATCGTGTGCATGTAGGGCGCGCACCGAGAAGCCAGGGGTAAGAAGGGGGGAGGGGAGGAGGGTTGCTTGACTGCATTCTGCATGCTCCTTGCATTTCCCTGCATTCTTGGACAAATATCCTGAATGTTGAAATTTTGTAAGCTACTGTTGTGGAAATATTGAAGGTAATGGTCAATTCTTCCTAGGCGTAGCAAAATTTTTCTTTTAAAGTTAATACTGCTACAGAAAACAGATGGAGAACGTTCTTCACGGCAGCAAAAACGTGAATAGCAAAAAAAATGCACTTCTGCTCATGGGAGATCAGGATATATTGATTGTTATAGTGAAATCTTGCAATATGGGAAAAAAATTGCGCTCATAAACTCTTTCCCGTTGAAAAATGCTTTTGTCCAGGAGTCTTGAGTACGGTGTAATCTTTGCCATAATCAGGTTTGATGCGTGGTCGGGAAGACGCCCCCAAGCTTCCAAACGCCTCTCAAACGCCACGCGTAGCCGGCAGGTGAGAGCCCGAAGACATGCGGTGGGTCTAACATATGTAGCATGCGCTTGAGACACTGTCCAAGAGTGCGCTGTCCAGATAACATCACTAAATATGTGCCCACACATTTGACAGACAGAATGGGGCAGCGTTTACGCTATCCGGCGTAACGCGGGATACTTTAAGGAAAGAGAATCTTTTGCCTTTCAACTTTGCTACTGCCAAATGCCAAAAAAAGTTAAAAAAAACATGAGCATAAAGCTCATTGCCAGCGAAAGACGCAAAGGCTGTATTCATTGTTTTTCTTTCGTGAAATCGTCAACTATTTGTCATTACTTTCGTTCAGGTTTGTTCATTTCAACATTTGTTTGTCCTGCGTGAAAGGAATCTAAATACTCGGCTGCGGTGAGGCCCAAAATATGTCAGTTAATAGGTAATTATTCAAAATCTTTAAACAATTAACTCGATAATAAATATTATAGTTGTGATGTTTTCTACAATCATCATGCAGTATTTGAAAACAAAAATTTCAAGAAGGGTGCACTCTGAATAGAAATGAAAAAATTGTGTTTCATGTGTTCCAGATTTTGAACATTGGCTAGTAAAAGGCTAATCTAAGCCGCCATTGACATAAAAAGGCGATCGCGGTGTCTTTTTCGTTGTAGACGTCACTTTTTGTGTCGAGTGCCGGTAACAATTTTAAATGCAGTTTTCTTAGCAGTAATTTCATCTTTTACTGCCACGTACACATCACCAGCGTACACAGAAAGGGCTAAAAAACTGCAAAATCGATGGTTGCTAAAAACGACAACTGTATGCATGAAGTCGTCCTCAGCGTCCTTTCCAAGAAAGATGACACACCATATGTGAGCACTGCAAACAGTGGAAGTTGCGCTACGCCGGGCTTGGCTCGCTGGCTCAGAGGTAATGCAACGCGACATTGTTAAAAACGCGGAACAACACCCGAAGTCCTGACGGCCCCCACACACCCGTGCCTGAGCGCTGTGCGGACAAAGCCCTTGCGCCGACTGAGGAACAGCCTGTGGCGTCCGGGGCGGGCTTCCAGCGCCTCGATGGCTCCTCCCACCACGAGCACGGCCGCGTTGCCGCATGGCTCTCTGCTCAGGATCCAGTCGAGGCTTTCTTGCGTCGCCGAACACATACCTGCAAACGACTAGATAGTGTGAGCTTGCGCCGAGAGATACGAAAAAAGTATCCTCCGCACATAAAGAACATTTCCCCGTTCCTGAAAAACTGTACGCCGGCGCGGGACATCAGAAATTCATTTGTTGGTCATCTCTCACTACGCAACGCTGTAGGATTGAGACTGCCTATCCGATGAACGTGAATCGCTGGCAGAGACAAGGAAGCTTGCACTGTCAACAAAAAGACAGTTGCGCGAGCTATGCCGTTGTCACGAGTGCAGACATCGAATAGACGTGGAAGGCACGCTATCGATAACACAATCCAATTATTTTTCTCCGTAAAAATTTACTCTCTGACTCATTCTCGCTATGTGGACGTTTGTCCGATAGCAATAAACGCATTTATAGCCGGAAAATGTAATTTAAATATCTTCCTGCCAGTAGATTGAAACTCGCGACGTCGTTACCGAAAAGTTGAGTTGAGTTGAGTGGTTGTAAACTACCGGTGGGATTAGCCTTGCAGTTGCTGC
The DNA here is from genome assembly GCF_052857255.1 of Amblyomma americanum. Lineage (NCBI taxonomy): Eukaryota > Metazoa > Arthropoda > Arachnida > Ixodida > Ixodidae > Amblyomma > Amblyomma americanum. The sequence goes on from NC_135503.1 coordinate 91,870,896, forward strand.
CAGCAATTGTTCAACCGTAGCGACACTTAAATAGAAATCACAGAAACACTGTCCGCAAAAACCCAAATAGACACTCCTGAGGTCACCATGTGGAGGCCAAATCCGTGTCCTGCAGGTAAAGTAGAAGAAGGCGAGAAGCATCCGTTCTACTCGACTGGCTCCCGCGCGGGAAAACAATGTCCTGAAGAGAACTGTGAGGAACTCCTGCCTTCTTGAGGGATCCGAATAGCACAACCCGTTCCGCGTGGTACAAAGTACAACACAAGAGGTAATGTTCTATGTCACCACACACACCACACGTTGAACACAATGGTGACAACGCTAGGCCAGTCTTATACATCCACGCCGGCGTACGAGCAGAATCCGAGCGAACGCGGTGCAGCAAAGTGGCTTGGTACCTTTTGAGACCCTTGGTCACACATGGCTGATGAGGAGAGCTCCACAAAGAACTGAAGTGGCACAACACCACATCTCTGAACATTTGCTTGACTTCATGAGGGACTCTATATATGTACTAAGGGCGGGTTGCCGCCGTAAGGAAGTGAATGAAGTTTTAGCGTAGCCTCTGAGGTCCGTGTTATAAAAATCGGTGTCTGCGCCCGCATTTCAGATGAGAAATCGGCCTGGGATGGCGACACCTGTATTTCATTCTTCGGTATTTTTAAAGCTCTGTTTTCGGGGAGAGTGGCCTCATTGTGATTCGAACGCGGCACCCATTCGGTACAGGTTTACTTCTTTTTTTCCTGTGTCCTATAAAGCAGCGACAGCCATAATAGATGCTGCCCAAAAAGGATCGGACCCGCAAAGTCGTGGCTTTTCCCCTGAAGTTCATATTAGCAGTCATTTCACTGCTGCTCATCAGAGAGGAATCGTTTAACTTAATTAGTTTGCTCTTAACATAAGGTCTCGACTTAGTTGATTTGCGCTTAATGTATATGGCCGCAGTAACCTTGGAGCGTGTAGTGATAGAGAGGAACTGAATGTTGGGTAATGCGCCGATGGTACTTGCGTTGCGAGCGGTCCAGTTCAAAGCTTCAAAGTTTTCGCGACAGCAAATCGTATGATGAATGCGCTTTCAGAAAGTAGCTGGTTACAGAACATAGTCCAAGGTTATGTAGCCTGTCATTTTTAATTACCTCTTGCGAGGGGGAAATGACTCGTTCCTTATGCTATGTGTATTCGATAGGCAACTAGTTGCAGGGCTTTCGTGGTACATTGTTAAAATATCTTTCACGCTGGCCTTTCAAGACAAAACTGCTCAGTCAGCATTTACCATATTGTGATCATAGACCACAATCATGTTTTACCCGCAGGTTTATGCAAGCATTTTCTGAAAACATAGCGCAAAATAAGACACGGACGACACAGATGTGGACGGGGCAGACGCTATGCTTTGCGTTGCTTTAAAGGACTGTTACCAACTAGCACAAACCAAGATAATGTTTATGCAAACACCTGCTGCAACAGCAAAAGCTATCACTCAAAGTAAGAGAGAATACAATGTCAGTGCTGCAACATACGAGAGAGAGAAAGGACAAGGAACTTGAAAAAATGAGTGCCAATGTAACGCTGAAGGACTTCCCGAACATAGTTTCTATGCGCGAGAAGCAAGCTTCACATAATAATACGTATGCTGTATACTGTTACAGTGTTCTAGAATGAATATCGTGCCTTTGTTTTTCTGGTAGTAGAGGTTGAACTCTGGGATATTAATTTTTAAGACGAGACTTGATTGCTACTTGAGGTTTATAGCATAGGCCGTTGGAGACTTGTATGGTCTACTTGCTTGTCATCACTGAAGATGGAAATGGCATAACTGAGATTGTGGCCATTGGCATTTTTGCTGTGGAAGATGGCGAAATTCTGCGACGGTTTTCGAAGAGAGGAAAAGAGCGCAGCGAGAACTGCGCATCCACTTTCATAAATATCACTGAAAATCAACTTAAAAAGCGTTAGGTTGTAACCTAGGCCTTTCCTCAGCTAATACTGCACATAAATGAATTTCACATACTTCAAACTTTCCAGCGTGAAACTGGCTGACATCGCCTGTATCGCATTGCTTATGCACAAGGTAAAAAACAGTATATATGCGAACGTCCGAAGCCCAAACTGTCTTCGCCAGCTGTAATACACTACTTTAGCTTCGAATGGCATCCCGTTCACAAGAAATTTATCATGGGTGTCGAGTGGTGTAGAGGAAATTTGATCAAATCAGCGATTCTGTGGAAATAATTAATGAAATGCCAATACGCACTGTTAACCACTACAAATCACTCCAATATTTCTATATTTATTTATTGGACAAGTAAACAGGAGGTGCACAATGCAACGACTACACTCCAGGTAATGCATCGGACTTCCTGCACTGATGCTTAAACTTGTGACTGCCGGTCTTTAACTTTGCATACGTTCACGTACGTGGAGTGGCAGTTAACATCTTTAATCTCGAATTTCTGTAAATTTCAATGAGAAAATGGCGGAGGGGATCACCAATATCACATTAGACTTGCCTTATGTAGGCGATCGCTGCTGTGGATTAAAAAGTGCAATGCTTCTTCCATGCTGCCTCATCGTTACATTCAGACATCGGTTTGACTAAGTAAATTGGACATAACCTTTGGAGGAGCAGGTGATTAGTGAAACGGTACACTCGAGCCGTAGCATTCGTCCCGAATTATGAGCACAGTAATATGACAGCATTGTATGCAGTAAACCAACAACACGAGAGTGTTCTTTTCAAGCTAAAGAAGTTTAAGAAAGCATCCAGTATCATAACAAAATCTGTTAGCCTTGTACTGTCGTGGATGATTTGACAACCGCAAGATTTGCTTTGCCACTGCATGAATGGGCATGATATGCACTTAAAAAAAGCCGAGTTTTGTGAAGCAGCAGATGGAAATAACGTAGCATGTACCTCAGCAGGCAATGGTTTCTCGGTAGGGTGTTCCTGAATGCGCCTCGAACAAAAGTGCTGATGCCGCAATGGCTTCCAACAGCCAGATCTCTGATAATCTGTGCTCCTCTCTGCCTGTGAATAACTAGGTGATATATTCTGCCATCACTGTAGGTACGAGCGCATGCAAATTTCGGTAGCCTTGGTTAATGACTCTGGAAGATAACCAGCAAGGCCAACCCGGTATGCGATATGAAAACCAGCAGCAGCGAATAATGCTGCTGCTATATATCTCACTATTATCCAAAACTTCGCTGGAAAACACGGAAAGAAGAATGATACGCATTCAGAGCTACACGCTGTGCTGAACTGACAACTGAATTTTATTCATGAAGCATTTCTATATACAGGTATATACAGTGCAGGTAAAAAATTGGAGGGGACACTTAAGCTCCGCCTTAAGAATATGACGCGATAGCTTAATGGGTTAATTCCCATATATGCAGAATTGTTCGTTCTCTATTTTACATTCACAGATCTCTGAGAGTGCTCACACCACTCCTGGCGCAGTGGCGCAATGGTTAAGCGATGCGCCACTGCCCTGCGATATGGCAGGTGCTGCCACCGGCGGGCCTTGTGCGACCTAGGTTGCTCTTCCCAAATGACCAATCATTGATTTAACTGCCACCTGCCACGGTGAGCAGTTTTCTCACAATCCGGTGGTCAAGTTGTGATAACACCACAAGGTCACATGACCTAGCTGGCCCACGTACATCCTTCCTTGCTTCTCCGGGGATTTTTCGGGGATTTTTCGCTCACGGTCAACGACGCCGAATTTTCTGCGACACGAGGACCTTATCGCTATCGCGGTAAAACAGTCGACAATCAGTCCCGTCGTGTGCTCCTTTTTTACCCTCGTCTTCCCCCATAAAAAATGCCTTTCCTTTCGCGAGAAGCGATACGGACGTGCTGCTCACTCGTGTGTCTTTACATTAGAAGCTTCTTTTAGCCTTGATAATTTTCTAAACGGGAATATGCAAGATGGGGGTAACGAAGGAACATGTGACGGGAATGACTGTCAACTGTTTCATCTGCACAGTAAATGTATATCATCATCAGCATTACTACACCCACTGTAGGGCAAAGGACTCTCCCATGTCTCGCCAATTAACGCTGCCCTTTCCCAGCCGCTCCCACCCTATGCCTGCAAATTTCCTAATCTCATCTGCCCACCTAAGTTTCTGCCGCCCCCTGCTACGCTTGCCTTCTCTTGGAATCTATCCGTCACCCTTGAGGACCAGCGGTTATCTTGCCTTCGCAGTACATGCCCCGCCCAGTTAAGCCCGTTTCTTCCTCTTGATTTCGACCAGGATGTCATTAACACGCGTTTGTTCCCTCACCCACTCTGCTTGCTTCCGGCCTCTTAACGTCACGCCTATTTTTTTCCTTTCCATGGCTCGCTGTGCTGTCCTTAACTTAAGCGGAACCCTTTTCGTTAGCCTCCACATTTCGGCCCCGTAGGTGAGTACCGGTAAGATACAGCTGTTGTACACTTTTCTCTTGAGGGAAATTGGTAAACTCCCACTCATGATCTGAGAGAACCTGCCATATGAGCTCCACTCCATTCTTATCCTTCTAGTTATTTCCCTCTCATGATCCGGATCAGCTGTCACTACCTGCCCTAAGTAGACGAATTCCTTTACCACTTCCAGCACCTCATTGCCTATTGTGAACTGCTTTTCCCTTGCTAGACTGTTGAACATTACTTTGGTTTTCTGCAATCTGTCTAACTTATTGATCATGACTTGCAGTTCATCGCCTAAGTGACTTAGCAAGGCAATGTCATCAGCGAATTTCAGACTATTTAGGTATTCTCCATGAACTCTTATCCCCAACTGTTCTCAATTCAGGCTTCGGAATACCTCCTGTAAATAGGCGGTGAATAGCATTGGCGAGATTGCGTCCCCTTGCCTGACGCATTTCCTTATTGGAATTTTATTGCTGACTATCGAGGACTACGGTATCTGTACAGTTCCTATATATATCTTCCAGTATATTGACATAAGGCTCATGTACGCCATGATTCCGCAATGCCTGTATGTATGCTGAGTTTTCCACTGAGTCAAATGCTTCCTCATAATCAATGAAGGCTATATATAGGAGTTGGTTATATTCCGCGCATTTCTCTAACATCTGATTGACAGTGTGAATATGATCCATTGTGGAATATCCTTTACGAAAGCCTGTCTGATCATTTGGTTGATTAAAGTCTAAGGTTGCGCTGACTCTATTAGCGATTACCTTAGCAAATACCTTGTAGGCAACGGCATTTTAGTTAATTCAGCGTAGCGTGTGTGTGTGTGACTGTCGCTAATCGGTAACGCGTCCCCGACTTTCCGAACGGGAACACTATCGCGTGCAGGTTCGAACAAGAGAACAAGGAAATCAAACAAAACAAAACGAAGCCATATTTGTAATTTAAAGGAAAACAGCGAATAAGAAACGAAAGTACCAATAAAACACACACTCAACACGCGTACAACACTACATATTAAAGGAAAGCGTTCACCAGATATTGAGCGTCCCAGGTGAAGAGGGGGTGCCTTGCAGACAGGATGGAATGCGGGTTGATGGACTGCGACGTGTCGCTGGCGTTGCGTCGACGGAAGCGGCGGAAGGAAGCCAGGTGGTAGTAGCAGCGGAGAGGACTGCAGGAAGACGCCGGTGGTCACCAGTAAAGAGCCCGAAGAACTTGACAGCAGTAGGAAAAACGTAGCCAGGTCCCGTCGACGGCGTCACGAAACGCCAGAGGCTTAAAGCAGGCTATCCAAGAGTGCCTTTCGGCAGCTCGGACCCTCAGTCCATCGGCTGCCACCTCCACACTGGCAAGAACCGCGGCAGGCTTGCGTCGGTGATCCAAGGGAGGTCCACGGCAGCACGGACCCAACGTCCGAAGGCTGGCAACTCCGCGCTTGAATGACGCAGGAGACTGGCGTCGGCGATCCAAGTGAGACCCATGGCAGCACGGACTTAACGCCTGACGGCTGCCACATCCACGCTTGAATGACCCGATCACCGCTGCTCTGTCTCCCTTCACAGCTGGGGTTTCTGACACGTCAGCTCTCAGCTCCTCGTGCTCGCCACGCTCTTTGTCGCCGTCGTCTCGCAAACACCCTTCGCACGCGCACACACGCAACGCTGGGCTGGCACGCGCAGCCCTCCGCTTACCGACGCACAACTGTCGACATACCGCGTTCGAAAATCCCCCGACGATTTCGTGTGCACATCACAGTGACTATGTCTCATTCTTCTGTCCGGGTCTTCCGGCGCTGTTTTGGATAATGCGGAACAAACTATCCCATAAAGCCACTTTGTTTATGCAACACTGAGTAACATGACAGCTGACTAACAAGCTGTTTAACGTTTACTCTAAACATTCAGGCAAGTTTACAAAATGAAATCAAGGCCATCATAATAACGCTTATCCCAACTATAAAAAAAACAACGTTGTCACGTTTTGGTGCCACTGGAGTGGAAGAGCTTAGAGTATACATTCCCCCTATATGAATTTTTGTTTGCATTGAGGAGAAAACTCTACCAGACCAGAGGCGGGAAGTGTACTCACCCCCCATAAGCATCAGCTCACGGTGCAGCGGCAAGGCAAACTGCCCCCGCAGCACGAGTAGGTGGGGCCAGATGCCCGGGAAGGTGCCGCTAAAGTCGGTCCCCTCGGTAGCGAAGTTGCAGAAGGCGCCCGCGCACATGATGCCGTGCGGGTGGCAACCGAGCAGGTAGTTGCGGTCGGCCGGAAGCTCACAGGTCTTCACTAGCCGGATAGGGAAGTAGTCCCGGAAGTACCTGCGCCGTTCCTATCACGCTGCCTCCTTTTCTGCTGATATGCATTTACTCAACTCGCGAAGATACCTATTGAACTACAATGCGTACTGTACTCGGCAAAACCGTTTAACCCTTTCAGGCGCCATGTACGCTGTCGTGTACACAGCGAAATCTCATCTTTTTGCGAATCGTGCGCTACGGCTATAAGAAATTTCGTTGTTTGCTGCAGATTTAGCTCTATTCAAACCCTAACTGTGGTGCTTTTGTATGTAACCTAGCGAACACAACAAATATTGTTTGCCAAATCTGTCAACTCGGCAGCATATATATTCCTTGACACAATCGCACACACTGATTTTGCCACGTAATTGATTCTGAGCCGGCAAAGCATGTAACTGACTGCGTGTTCCCCCGTGTACTTATTTCCTTCACTCGTCAGAAGGAGGCGAAGACCACTAAACTTGATAGTTTGCAATATGAGACACCCGCCGCGGTGGCTCAGTGGTTAAGGTGCTCGGCTACTGAACCGGAGTTCCCGGGTTCGAAACCGACCGTGGCGGCGGGGTTTTGTGCAGGAAAAACACTAAGGCGCCCGTGTGCTGTGCGATGTCAGTGCACGTTAAAGATCCCCAGGTGGTCGAAATTATTCCGGAGCCCTCCACTACGGCACCTCTTTCTTCCTTTCTTCTTTCACTCCCTCCTTTATCCCTTCCCTTACGGCGCGGTTCAGGTGTCCAACGATGTATGAGACCGATTCTGCGCCATTTCCTTTCCCCCAAAACCAATTATTATTATTATTAATATGAGACACTATATGCACAGGGTGTTAGAACCACAGTTTTTAGTCTTGGTGTAGATGTAGCGCTTGTTTCATGTGTTCAACTAAAACTAGCTAAATTTATTGCTTCATTTGACCTCATGGGTCTGAAGGGAGGGAGATATTGGGTCTTCCTCATTTGGCAATTAACTCGTTTAATCGCAGTACGTACGTGCCATTTATCACGCGAGGAGGAAGGTGTTCGTTTCAAAATTTTCATGTTGAGGATATACTGTGCGTAAAGCCATGCTTTGTGTGGTGTGAGCAGAGGTTTGGTTTGTGCTTGTCGCACTATACTCCGTTTCATGCATCAGGTGCAGTGGGGTCAAAGCTAGCGTTCTTGTTTGCGCTGCCTATATGCGCGAACAGAAAGTAGTGCGTTCCTTCCGGTGACCGAAAAATTGTAAATGCTTTGCGAGAAGGCTTACTACATGATGCATTTGCCGTGAGCTTGAGTAAATGCACTCTTCTTGCTGACGACACGCTGTCGCTTTCTCGTGTCTTAGACCACTAGGCCACAACACAAGCGCGGAGTAACAGGCCTCCCTTTATTTTTTCATGCGGTCTTCTTCCGTATCTTTCTTAGCTTTGTACCTTATGTATGAAGCGAAGTATAGTGATCATCGTTCCCCTCTGAATAGTTTGTGAGGCACGACGGATCTTTGCTCGAGGTATTGCGGTGTTCTGAGTGGGCTGCGTTTCTTTTCACTTTCCGCATGATTTTCTTCAGTGGAAATTCTCGGAACCCTGTCAGTACTGGCATGGCCAGCGAGGTTACTGTTTCGTTCCCGATCGTACCTGTATGACCTGGCATCTAAATAATTTCGCACTGTCTGCCCTTGCACTCATAGAAGATGGCTGCTGTGAGATGTGCATTGTTATCAATGTTTCTGCGAAGCGCACGGAGCATGTCTCCGGATTAGCCAGTTTGATAACGGTGCCGACAACCGCTTTTCGGTAAGGAGAAGCCGTTTTGTTACTCAGTTAATGATTACAAAGACCTATGAGAAGAATAGAATAATGATAAATTTTTGCACAACATAGAACTTCCATGCCAGGCAGCTGTATTCGACGACCTCGTAGCCCCAGTCAGACAAGAATGCTGCCTTTTGCAATTGTACTGCTGCACCCTCAAAATTGAACCTGAGAAATAAAACGGCTCAGTTGTCAGCTTCACATCTATGCTTGCGAACAGCGGCTCCCGCGAGGAATATCCGCTCACTTCCAGATGGTCCAGCGGCGTGCCCAGTCGCTTCGTCGGCCCCCACGGTCGCACGTGTTGCGGTCCCAGTAGAGCCAGGCGGCGTAGAGCAGCGACAGCGGATAGAGGCGCGTGCAGAGCAGCACGTACAGGAGCAGCAGCCAGCCCACAATGCCTTGGGCCAAGAACGAGAAGGTGAAGTATACTGCCGCCAGGGTCTCCAGGCGCCGGTGGAGCGGCAGCTGCAGAGGTGCCCACTCCATGCCCACGAACCGCATCCCTGTAGTAGAACACGCTGGATGTACGAGAACCGCCCTTGTCTTTTCGTTCGTGCAGCTTCCAAAGCCAGCTGCAGCTGCACCGGATGGGCAAATCTTTTTTTTTTTGCACAGGCATGCATGCAGGAGATTCAGAGCGTTTTAACGCTGTCTGTGCTCAATCATTGCTTGCGTTACGTGATGGTGACGATGCAGTAACGTGACCTGTGAGCGGATAGTTAGAATGCTAAGGTCTGTTACGAAACTCAAAATCAAAATCTTACTGCACACTGTGGCCAGACCACATGTTGAAGCTGCCTTTGAGAGTGGCAACGTGATATTGGCGATGGATTGCAGCTCTTGCTACTCTTTTTTTCTGCGCTGCTTCCACGTTTTTAGTGGTTTGAGAAGCACAGAGCAGCTTAGCTACGGGCCGGAAGTGGCGTAGAAGTCACTTTCGTCCAACGTTTAGACCAGTCACAGTGCCGAATGTTTGCACATGGGCAACATAGGGAAGCTTTGCAACAGTTGTACAATTACAGAGCCCTAAGCGGTCACAGACTGCGGCGGTAGATGGAACGGCTAAATGTTCTCCGGGGCCAGAGAACAGCGAGCCAGAGTCAGCGGAGGTACCCCATGGGAATTTCGCTTGCGAAACGCAAGGAAGGGAGGCGCGCTGTGGGTTCTTCCGCTTCTTGCGAACTATATACGCAGGAACGGTCGATCTGCACGGAAGCTCACGTGCACATCCGACATAGTCGCGGAATGTTTTGTGTTCAGTTTGAGACCGAATTGGACATGACTTTCAGCCACACGAAAGATTGGCAAACCTATGAAGAAGGAAACAACAGCTCCCTTCCTGTTTTTATTTAAATTGGAATTAAACGGAGGCCTTGGGTTGCCTCTATAAGGTAAGTTTACGACCGCACCACGGCTCTGTCCGACAGTTGTAGGTCTTCCCATGCACAGTTATACTATTACGTTTCATCGTTCTCAGTACGACTTCCAACGCACTAGCTGTGAGAGAAGCACATGCCAGGGTCGGTGACGCCGTCCTACTCCGCTCCAATAAACTAAGTTTTTTGTGCGCAAGCAACACAGATATTGTGTTGGGCATCCTTCTTTTCTGTCTGTCGTCGTTTCTGCACGGTTCATTCCGTAACGAAGAAAAAATGGTTGCTGCCACCGTGAAGGCATCTGGGCACCTCAACCCCGTAACTCGATTTCTGGCTGCATTTCCCCCTTTGCCTCATGCTCAGCACGAGAGTACATGCGCCAATTCCGCGACCCGTCTCATGACTTCCCCAAAGTGACAGCGGAAGCTGCCAGCTTCCCTGCGTGCGAAGTTGACTCACGGCTGCTCCAGAACCGCTGATCTGTTGAAGCCGTCGCAGCTCACCGTTACTTACAGCTCCACTGTCAACAAACGATGACGATAAGGAGCATACATTCAAAGCCAAGCGACCATTTTCTAGAGGTAAGTTGTCAGTTCCTGGTGCCTCTTACCTTTTTGCTCCGGCCGGAAGGGCGCAGCTGTTGAAGGCATTAATGTTACCCGAAAAAACGCCACACTACACGCCGCCGACGAGCGGCACTTCTCGGCTCTTTCCCGACGTATGTTCCCACACACAAGGAAGGTCGACTGCGCATGCGTTTACACTGGCACGCAATTATGAGCTAACTGCACTATCAGTACACTCGAGGAAGGAGGAAGCGCTGGAGGCAGTCCACAAGGATACTCCATGTCAAGCGATCGTCCACGTTCCCATCTTCGGCGGCAGGGGATGCGGTGCTTGCTTGATGACAAAGTCGTATTACAGAGAAGTGACCGCGTTAGGAACAGTCAGCGTTAGTATAGCGTACTGCGCGCTTGTGTACTAGGCTTGGGCCCGCAAATATGCCACCGAAACGGCACGCCGTTCGGAACCCGTCGTACTCGTGGCCACTGAGCAAACACGGCGGTTCAGCGCGAATCCAGTCCAGCGGACTTCCACTCCAAGGAGAAACAGCACTCTGCGATCAAACAGTAAACACTGCGTTGGTGGATGGAGGTGCGCTTTTTTTTCCGCGCGCGACGCAGCTCTGGCAGAAAGTGAAAGGCGGAAAACCGGTCGCCGGAGTCGACGACAGTCCCGCCGGGCAGCCGAAGTTGCGTCACTGCCAGGTCAGGGACGGACGGCGTTTCTCCATGCACACCGTTTCTGGCTGGCAGCGTAAGGGGGCTAGCGGACAGTCACCTGTCGAACGGCCCCGTTAGCCCCGTTAGTGCGGCAGCAGACTCGGGGCAGATATCGACCGCCTGGCTTTCCTTAACGGACAGGTGTGAATGAAGCATTATAGCTATGCGCCTTTACATCTCTCACACGAGAGCTCGGGAAGCATTGTGTGCGCGAGCGCGTTGAATTCATTTAAGGTCTTTAAGAGTGCAGCCGCTGAAGCGATATACTTACTGTCCGCTGCTTGTAAAGTCGGCGCATTGGCCGGTTCGCATGGAGGTTTAGTAGGCCTCAGCGTGCTACATTTACTTCTGTCCCCCCCAGTACAACCGATATTACGACAGCGCAAGAAAGTGTAATACTTTCCCTTTTTCTTCCCTCGTTAATTTCGGCTACAGTGGCCGTGTAACGAAAGCGCGAGATCACCGTGACCTTTGAATCATGGAAGCAGTTGAATCGCTTCCCGAAAATAAATCACAAATGCAATTGGCGAATAATTTTTTTCTTGAAAGAGGAAGGGGGGGGGGGTTGATCGCTGGTGATTTCTTCGGGTGATCGCGGCGTTTCGCTGCAGACTTAGTGGCATCGTACAGTAGGTCTGGTGGAGCTCGTTGCGCCTTTTGGCGGTGCAGTCTGTGCGCTATAATTTTAACGCAACACTGTTAAGGGTACTCAAGTCGCAGAAGATTCGGCATCGTCTTCGTTAGCCGTGAGCTGAAAATCCACGCGAAATGCCCAGAGAAGCAACCTAGGTGGTACACTTTGGTCATGTAACTTCCTGACCTCATCACAACCTGCCCATCGAATTATGAGCAAACTGCCCACCGCGGTAGGTGGCAGTTAAATTAATGATTGGTCGCTATAGAGCTGCTCGGGAAGAGCAACCTGGGTCTTACAAGCCCCACAGGTGGCAGCACCTGCCATCGCAGGACAGTGACACTTTGCTTGATCGCTGCACCACTGCGTTAGGAGTGGTATGAGGATTCCCACAGACCTATGAATGTAAAATATAGAATGACCGATTCCGCATATACGGCCATTAACCCATTAGCGCGAATACGCGTCTTACCCTTAGGGCTGAGCTTAATTGTCCCCTCCAGTTTTTATTTTATTTCCCCCCCCCCCCCCCCCCCGTGCAATGTAACGAATGTAGCTTTGCAAGACCATCACACGCGAATGCGCTCATTTGTTCGAGGGGGCAATCAGTATGTCAGAAAATAACGCTTTGAGTTATTCTGTGAGCATTTGACGTCGTTTAACGCTTCGGATAGGAAGTAAGCACCACTTCTGTCTATATCGTGCAGTGGCCCACAAAAAGGTGTCTAGATGCACACGAACGATTTCACCGCTGATTTTGTTGTTATTAACGAGTGGTCTGGTTTTATGGAGTTTAATATCCGAGAGTGATTCAGGCTACGAGGGACGCCGTAGTGAAGGGATCCGGAAATTTCGACCACCTGGGGTTCTTTAACGCGCACTTGCATCGCCCAATAGACGGGCCTCTAGCATTTCGGCTGCATTAAATGCGACTGCTGTGGCCCGGAGGGAACCCATGTATTTCGAATCAGCGGCCGAGCACCATAACTAACGAACCGCCGTGGCGGCTTATTTACGATTTGCCTAGGACTCGAGAAGATCATTTCACTTATGAGCTTTCCTTTACGTTGTGGCAGATTTTGCGTGCTTCCGAAACATACATGGAACCCTAAAGACTGTGGAAAATGCCACTTATGCCGCAGGGACTAATAGTGCAAATAAAAGAATAGAAAATTTTCCGTTAAATGCCAAGGGGTTGGACATTTCAGTTTGTATATTTTGAAAATTCCGTGTACCTTTTCTAGGTGTTTTTATTTCTGAACGCAGTTTTTGGGTTTCTTCGTTGAAAATGATTTTCCACGGATGAGTTAACAGATGTTTCGATGACAGTTTGGAACTCCTGTGCGGTCAAAAGTCACTTAAAGTTTATCTTGTTTTTATTTAGCTCGAACAGTCAATATATATATTGACAACAGTCACCGAAACCAAGGCACATAGGGGAATGTTTGTTTTTTTAATGTTTAGTGCTGACCAGTGGGGTAATAATTCTTAGATTAATATATCGCTTAAAGAAAATTAGTTATAAAGCAGCAGAAAAAACAACCATGCCGCTAGTGGAGCAGTGCCTCAAAACGCACAATTGAGCTACCTAATCTGAAGGTACAGCCTTTGCCAAAAGTAACCAGGCTGCATGGTTTGCTTCTCATTCGAATGGTAGCGCCCTTATGGCTCCCCTAAAGATCAGAAATTTCTCGGAAGATGGGGAGAAATGTTTTCCTTACCACACAGAGATTTAGAGCTTTAGGGCTGGCATAATAGCTTCAATATAGGACTGAGGAGCAAACCGCCTAGCCTTGTTACTTTTGGCAAAGACTGTGCCATCGTCTCATCACACTTTAAAGTTCTACAATACCCCTGGAGTACAGCACAAGATATACGCAGACGATATTCCCGTATGGGCGATGGAGAGCTCCCAGGGTGAAATCGAGGCCGCTCTCCAAGCGGCCGCAGACGTCATCGATGAAGAGGCCAGGAAAGCAGGCCTCGAATGCTCCCCTTAAAAATCGGACCTTATGTTCTTCCACAAACATTAATTAAACGCGCCCTTGACGACAGTCATTATACAGGGCATGGAAACGACTTAGGTCCAGAAGATTAGGATCCTGGGGATCAGGCTGTAAACGGACTCGGGCAACGCCTCCACGATCAATAAACTTAAATGGACCGTCCACGAAACTGCCAGACTAATATACAGAATTACTAATAAAAAAAGAGGCATGAAAGAACACGACCTCTTCAAGCTAATAGACGTCTTTATCATAAGCAAGATTACACACTCGCTCCCGTACCTAAGACTCAGAAGAAACGAGGTGGAAAGAGTCGACGCCATCATCAGAATGGCTTATAAAACTGCCATGGGCCTGCCTCGCTCGACTCCCAAAGAGGAGCTACACTAACTCGGGGTTCACAATACCTGCGAGGAACAAGGAAGCACAACAAACTGCCAAAATAAGGCGCCTGTCTAGCACTCCCGCCGGCAGGAGAATACTCGACAGGCTGGAGATTGAAGGTGAACTCTTAGAAGACCTCCCCCAAGGTATCCGAAGCAACATCTGAAAGAGGATCACCGTCCAACCTCTCCCGCGAAATATGAACCCTCACGCGCACCAAGGCCGAAGAGAAGCAAGAGTGAAGAGCCTGCACAAGACCCTGAGCCGGCTGCAGGATGTCCTCTACGTCGACGCCGCAGAAGACGCGGAGAACCAGAACAAGTACTCTGTATGCGGATTAACATACCCCGGAAATCAACCAGCAAGACTGGCTATGGCGGAGACGGTTTCCACCTCTAGACCGCTAGTCGCGGAGGAGGCCGCCATCGCCGCGGCCATCGCCTTTACTGACTTACTACCATAGTAATCGACTCGAAGTTGACGATCAGCAAATGCACCAGAGGTAGGGTCTCCGTCCCGCCGCGCAAATATTCACAGAAATAAGAGACTCTTGTCTCTTGAGAGCCATTGAACTCATATGGACCCCAGCTCACGCGTGGAATCCGGAAAAAGAGGCTGCCCACCAACACGCTCGAGAATTAGCCGGCCGAGCGGTGGCGCAAAGTCAGGAACCGGAAGCTTTCGCTGAGCCACTCGCATCATACAACGAGCTCACAGCACAATGCAAAGCATTAAGAATAACACTCACCACCACCCCATTAAACACTGACCAGACAGCAACAGGTCATGTGGAGACAACTACAGACGGGGACCATCTCCAACCCAAACTACATATCTAAATTCATAAATAAGGATATCAATCCCTCCTGCTACTTTTGAGGCGAGAAAGATAACTACCATATGATCTGGGCGTGGCAAGTCAGTAAGCTTGCCCCAGAACACTTGCCTGATCCCTCCAAAAAAGCATGAGATAAGCTCAGGTCCAGCGATGACCCTGACATTCAGTCCAAGATTGTCGAATGGGCCGGCGTCGCCAAAGGTCCCCACGGCCTGCGGCACGCTAGCTAACTTTCTTTAATCCCCTACGCTTATGCGCAATAAAGTTTTTCCCGCCTCAACCTCCACTGTTGGCTAATTTTCTCCTTTGACTAGGGGCAACTCCTACTCTAATACTGACGATTTTTTCGGTTAAGATCGAATTTCAAAAATTCCGTTCGACGTAGTTTTATTGTTTCTTCTTCTCGGCTTTTAACCAAAACATTCAACCCCCACATATACCAAAGCACGCCTTATAAGCACCCTAGATACGAGTGTGGAGCTCTAGTACTTCACCGGCCAGTCATTACATGGTTAAGATATGAAATGAAACCGGCTTCTCAACGCACAGTGAATATTCTAGGCACGTTTACCACGATCATCATCTGAAGATCCCTAGACCCGATCGCATGGTGCTCAGAGCGCGTTCGCTGTAACACTGATGTATCATCGCTGAAGCCTGAGCTCCTTGTCAGGTTGCGCAGACTTACTCAGGCAAAAAAATTTGGCAGTGACTTATCTCAGCTATGCCGGGATATACGTATTGCTGGCTGCAGTTTCACCCTGGTTACGCATGTTGTCGAGCTTGTTGTAGTGACTAAAATGTTAAGCATTGAAGTATTCGGTGAAAC
Source organism: Amblyomma americanum (assembly GCF_052857255.1). Taxonomy (NCBI): domain Eukaryota; kingdom Metazoa; phylum Arthropoda; class Arachnida; order Ixodida; family Ixodidae; genus Amblyomma; species Amblyomma americanum. The sequence goes on from NC_135503.1 coordinate 91,886,771, forward strand.
ACATTGTTTATTTATTCAATTGTTCTGAGAGATGAACAGTGCCCGATGATCGGTAAAGTAACACGCAGTTGAATCAATGCTGCCTACATTGTACTGATACCCCGTGGAGACCGACACTCGAACCGCGGCTGTAAAGGAAGGAAAATGAAATGGAAATTGGTTTTAAGGAAAAGAAATTGCACGTCTCTCACAGGTCACGGTGACATCACATGCGCAGGTCATGAAAGTGGGTTCTGCTGCGGTGGCTCAGTGGTCAAGGCCCTCGGCTACTGTTTCGGAGTTCCCGGGTTCCAACCCGACCGCGGTGGCTGCGTTTCGATCCTGGAGGCGAAAGGCGCCCGTATGCTGTGCGGCGTCAGTGCACGTTAAAGATCCCCGGGTGGTCAAAATTATTCCGGAGAACTCCACTACGGCACCTCTTTCTTCATTTCTTCTTTCATTTCCTCCTTTGTCCCTTCCCTTACGACGTGGTTCAGGTGTCCGCCGATATGTGAGACAGATACTGCGCCATTTCCTTTCCCCCAAAACCAAATTTTCATGAAACGCCGGTGAACTTTGATGCGTTCAGCCGAACGGCAGGTGTGATCCATCCGACGCCTGCCGTGGAGACCAACACCCGAAGCGCGGCCGTAAGAGAAGGAGATTCAGGGCAGCCATGGTCTTTAATCAACCAAATTATCAGGCAGGCTTTCGTGAGGGATATCCAACAATAGATCATATTCACACTATCAATCATGTGATTGAAAAATGCGCAGAATATAACCAGCCCCTATATATAGCCTTCATTGATCACGAGGAAGCATTCGACTAAGTGAAAACCTCAGCAGTCTTAGAGGCATTGCGGAATCAGTGTATAGAAGAGCCTTATTTCAAAATACTGAAAGATGTACATAGCAACTGCACCGCTACCATAGTCCTCAATAAAGTCAGCAATAAAATTCCAATAAGGAAGGGCGTCAGGCAAGGAGACACGATCTCGCCAATGCTATTCACCGCCTGTTTACAGGAGGTATTCCGAGGCCTGAATTGGGAACAGTTGGGAATAAGAGCCAATGGAGAATATCTAAATAATCTGCGGCTCGCTGATGACATTGCCTTGCGGAATCACTCGGGAAATGAACTGCAAAGCATGATCAATGATTTAGACAGGCCGAGCAGAACGGTGGGTCTAAAACATGCAGTAAACCAAAGTAATGTTCAACAGCCTAGCGAGGGACACAGCAATTCACTGTTGGCAGCGAGCTGCTGGAAGCACCTCGCTACCACTCCGCCGCCGACAACGGCGCCGGGTTTTCCTCTAAACGGGGCCGTTTACTTTATCACGTTAAAAATTTCGAGCTGTCGTACCTCCACCAAGAAAGTAACCAACCATCATAGTGCACTTGCTAATAGCAAATTATTTTTTGAGTCCCCAGCGATGTCCAGGAAGGACCACATTTCCTATTATATCCAACAATTCTGGACAAAAACTTCGTTGAATGGAAAAGAGTTTATGAGCACTGTTTTTTCACATACTGTAAGATTTCATTATAACAACCAATATATGCACACATCTTCCGTCGGCAGGCTTGCATTGCTTGCTGATAACGTCTTTGCTATTGTCAAAAGCGTTTCCCATTGTTTTTTTATTACAGTCTTTACTGCTTAATTCGAGCGGTGGAAACACTATAAAAGAATGATTTTTCTACATATCGGGAGAATAGACCATCGCCGTCAATATTTGTGTGTGTGGCAACAGCAAAGTGCGCTGAGACTATCGCATTGCGTTCACAAATTACGAACCTGTTGCGCTTGGTGTTGTAGCGTTTCGGACCTTCAGCCCCAAAGGAACAAGATTCCCGCAGCCGTCTGCTCTGCCGATGCCACGCAGCCTCCCAACAGCGGAGCGCGAAAGCTGGAGCTAGACAGCTGCTGCAGCTGCGGAGTTGCGGCAACTCAACCAAGCGGAACGGTGAAATCTCGCAAACATTCCTTCTCTCCCCGAGCCATGGGAGTAAAGAGATACCGAGCAGCGCCGCAGGGAAAGGGTCCTGTCTGGTCATTGCACACTCATTCATTTCCGACAGAATCGTGCAAACTATACATGCACATATGCCATCATGAAGGTCATCCTGTCTCGATAGCCGAGGCAAACGCGTAAATGCTGACGAGGCCTTGGAACAATGCATTTGCACATAACACGACACCGAACAGTACAGCTGTCTTTAGAATTTTTTTTTGGAACACACTCAGAAATCGCCTATAAAGCACGAACAGATTTCAGAGAAAAATAAAGAAACATCAAGGCTGCATTGCGGCGACTGGTTTCAGTGGCAGTTAATGTCACGCACTGTTGCACTCAAAGCAAGAAAAGGAAGCAGCGACCAAGATAGAAGTACATGCTGTTGGGCTAGTTGGTTCATCATAAAGTTGAATGGCGCAAAGGAACAAACACAGGAAGACACAGAGACAGAAACAGCGCCTACTACCAACTAAGTTTATTTCGGAAAACGCCACCTTTATACGCCAGTACATTATCACCATCAGTGCGTTATCATAGCCAGGACAAGCTAACAAGAAAAAATATATATGTACAGAAAAAGATTACATTTATGCATAAAAGCCAGAGAATTGCTACTCTCAGAACAAGATATGAAAAATTTACGAATATGATAACAAGATGGTAGGACAAGATCTACACATGGCCATCTAAATAATCCAGTTCCCGGCCGCTGAGTTTGACCGACGAAGTGCTTGTGCACGTGGGCCTACCTTTCTGTATGTGAAACGCTTCGATGACTTCCCTTTCAACTTGCTCTCTGCCTTTGCCGATAAACTTTGCCTCTTCCAGCACCGGTCCGCAATCTTTACAATCTCTGCAGTGATCAGGGAGGTTCTCCCTTTTATTGTTTTTTTTATTGTCCGTTTGTGCTCACTCGCTCTCTCGTTCAAACAATGACTGGTCTGCCCAATGTAGACACGCCCACACTTGAGCGGTATCTCGTAGATGACTTCAGACCTGCATTCCGTATAACGCTGTCTATGCTTGATAGCACACCTCGCGGGTCGTTTAATTGTCCATCATGGAGCATATCTTGCCAAGCTTACATGGTGCTTAAAACACTCAATTCACACCATAACGACCCCCTATCTTCCCCTATAACGACCCCTCACCCCAAGGCCCAAGGCATTACCTTCACTTGGGAACTGCCGCAAGGGGGCAAAATCCAGTTTCTGGACGTTCAGTTTGATTTCACTGGCGTAGATCATGTGCGTTGGGTGTATAACCCCCGCTCCAAGAAAAACCTCATGCCGTTTAGCAGTTCCCATTCTAAACTGGTGAAACGAAGTATTGCCATGACGTGCTTACACGCCGCTCTCTCAAAATCATGTGATCACTGTGTGCAGGCCGGCTTTGAAAAGCAACTTTTGAGATTAAACAACGCTGTTTATCCCTACCTTATGATAAACGCTGTTTGTGAAGCCTTGCTACAGAAGATTAAACTCTCTTCGAGCGGTGCTCTACCAAGCAAGCAGCGAGATAAGAGGCATGTGGCGGTGATACCGTATTTGCACAAAATAGCGCACACCATCAAGAACATATGGGGTCGTTATGGTGTGAATTTGGTGTTTTTAGCACCATGTAAGCTTGGCAAGATATGCTCCATAATGGACAAACGAACCTCGAGGTGCGCTATCAGGCATAGGCAGCGTTATACGGAATGCAGGTCTGAAGTCATCTACGAGATACCGCTCAAGTGTGGGCGTGTCTACATTGGTCAGAGCGGCCGTTGTTTCAACGAGAGAGCGAGTGAGCACAAACGGACAATAAAAAACAATGAAAGGGGGTATCTCCCTGATCACTGCAGAGATTGTAAAGACTGCAGACCGGTGATGGAAGAGGCAAAGTTAATCGGCAAAGGCAGAGAGCGAGTTGAAAGGGAAGTCATCGAAGCACTTCACATACCGAAAGGTGGGCCCACGTGCATAAGCACTTCGTCGGTCAAACTCAGCGGCCGGGAACTGGATTTTTTAGATGGTCATGTGTAGACATTGACATTCCATCTTGCTATCATGGTCGTAAATTTTTCATGCCTTGTGCTGTGAGTAGCAGTTCTCTGGCTTTTATGCATAAATGCAATATTTTTCTGTACATACATTTTTCTTGTTAACTTGTCCTGGCTATGATAACGCACTGATGGTGATAACGTACGGGCGTTTAAAGGTGGTGTTCTCCGCAATAAACTCAGTTGGTAGCAGGCGCTCTTTCTGTCTCTGTGTCTTCCTGTGTTTGTTCCTTTGCGCCATGCAACTTTATGGCCATGCAACTTTACGACCAAGACAGAACACACATATGATAAATTGGATTGATGTTGAGGAAATGCTATAGCACTCCACTGTACTAGTCCACTTTCGACTGTATAATAAATTTTTTTTCCATTTCAATTCTGCTTCTATTCTGATGGCTTCCTTATTAATTTTTATGCGTTTGTCTTAGTCATTTTCATATCAGCTGAGTCATTCTTAATCCGGTGTCTCTCTACTCTGCCCTTAGAGGGAGAGGGCAGAGGTTTAAAGAGAGGCGGTGGGAGGGAGAGGAGGTCGGTTGGGAAGTGACAGGTGTGACGACGATGGTCCCCAGGTTATTGCTCCGACGAGGCTGCTATCCCATCGCATAAAAACGTATGCATGGAAAGCTGTGTACACAGAGGATACAGTCGTACAAGGCGTAGTTTGGAGCAGAGTACTGCCTTTAATATTGTGACACGGTGAAAAAAATCAGGGATTACATAACTCGTGACCTGAATACACATCAACAGGCAGCACATGACAGAATTTTATTTTTAATGTTTTCACTATTCGCCGAGAGTGATGTTTTCTTGCACCAACAGAAATTAGGAACATTTGCCAGCGGCGGCAGCAGCAAGTGAACGCGGCAGTCCTCGAGGATGCTTGCCATTCTCTGACGCGCTCAATTCAAAAGTGGCAGCGAGCTTTCGAGACAAAGCTCTTCAAACAACCATGACGATACGAGCGCTGGCGGTGGTACTAAACCAATGTGGACGGTATTTTGTAATTTTTAATTTAGTTTTCATTTGATTGGCTTGTGAGGTCATCTGTGACGAAAAAACTCGAAGAAGTGAAGACAGGGGCAGTCTAAGGCACGGAGTGTCTGGTCGCTGCGCCACGGCTCCCCATGCTGTTGTGTGGAAGCAACACGGCGCCTGTAATGCAAGTGTCCGTTCTTGCGGTAAACTTCTACAAAGCCTGTAGCACATTGTGTATGAAGAGAATCATTAGACATGTTGTGGCTTCTTGGTGGTGGTAGTTAAACCGAGTAGGCGTGCGAAGGCATGTGTGTAGCCTGATTGGCTCATGGTTTTGCTTTCCTGGGTCGTCGGCACGTCTGGCGACGGTATTAGTCTCAGGTTAAGCTCTGATCGATGTTAAGGGGTTCTGATCTGTTCGCTCCACAGATGTAAGTTGATGAAAATGACAACATGCAATACACAGCGCGGGAGTGTGCTGCACTTTAACAAGAGGCGTTATCGGCGGCGACGATAGCTAATTGTCGATGACTTAATAGGCTCGCATCAGGTCTGTGATATCAGAGGCCGCAGCATCCAAACCCGTATTCATATTGCACGTTCGGCATCTGAGACAGTATCAGATGAGACCGGCCAAGTTGCTCTTATTCAGATTTACGTTGCGAAGAGATTTGGTAAAGTTCGTCACGATTTCTAGTTTGCGGTCTTACAGCTTGCAAATATTGGAGTCGTTTTGCTCAGGGGCATAAGACTGTGCTATAAAAGAGTCCTATACAAGCCTAATTGTTAACCAACAGCTAACCAAACCTATACCACTACAATTACCTGTTCGCCAAGACTGCCCATTATCGCCTTTGTTGTTGGCTCTATATCTTGAACCCTTTTGCCTCAGTGTTATTAACAGCGCAACTATCCGTGGTTTCTCCCTTGCGCAATGCGAAATTAAAATTTTAGCCTATGCTCATGATGTCGCCCACTTTTGTTCTGACAACAAGAGTACACTTGAGGCCTTACATTTCACTGAACAGTTTTGTGAGGTATTAGGCACGGGTTTTAATTTAGATAACTCCAGGGCGATTTGGTTGGCTCATTGGGGTGCGTGGCCAAGTCATTTTGGAGGCATAAGCTTTGACTGCAGCCTCATTCAGTACATAGGGGTTCCTCTTCATCAAATTCGCAACAGTGGCGCCTACTAGGATACACAGATAGTCTCCACGAGGCGAAAAACCCCGGCTGGGATGGGTAGGGAACCGTCAGTGTTTGCTCGGAATCAAGTCTGCAACATTTTTTTTATTTGAAGAACTTTCCTATGTGCTGCAAGCTCTCGACTGTGCGAGGAAGAAAGTGCAGGTGATGCACAGAATATTCGCTACCTTCATATGGCGCTCCCAATCGGAGCCCATGCGTCGTAACAACCTATTTCTTTTTATAGAGTCTGGTGGAGTAGGCCTTGTTCACTTATTCGTGCGTCAGCCTGTCTCACGCTTTTTATTTTTCAAATCGGCAAACCACCCATTTTTAGTAGGTGTGCTTATTAGGTGTCAGTGTTATCTGCCTGTCCTATTCGCACCGACTGGATACACTTGTGAGAGGCCTTTATGGGGATTCCTTTAGGAAGTTGATGATGATGATGATGATGATGATGATGAACTTTTATGGCGCAAAGGCAGCGTTGGCCAAAGAGCGCCATGGCATAAGGTAATTTTCATTTCACAAGGTGGGGTCAAAGACCCATTTACCAAGCATTTCACCCTAAAGAAGCCGAGCACCAGGCAGGGGAAAACTTGTACCCATTGTATCACCGGTGGGTACCTGGCGGCACTGGCGATTGTTCCGCGCACATCCCGCATGCGAGGCGGATGCTCAAACCATTAGGCGACTAGGAACTATGAAGTTGCTTACATCTTCAATTTCCTCACTGTGCGCTTTTTTTAGACAACCTGTACAGCCTCTCCAGAAGGCAGATGACTCAGGTACTTACAAAGTATTTGTTTCCTATACCATTGTATCGGCAACCTTTTCTGGAGTTTCTTGACATCAGTGTTTTAAAACATGTTAAGAGAATGTGCATTTATTCTGCTGCAAAAAAGTTCTTTAAACTGCACACATCGAAGCTGCCTGTCAAAGCATGACTTCATGCTACGGAGATGTTTGTGCCATGGATGGTGAATTGTCGCCTGTGCAAAGCGCCAGAGACCATTGACCATCGTTTTATTCTATGCAATGATGCTATGTTCTTCTGGGGCATATTACAGCTAGCACTTAAGGACATTGAAATGACACCTTAAAGTATCAGCTTGTTGCCTGTTGAGAAAAACTGTGCTGTGCCGTGTGACCTAAGTTGATGGGATAATATATAATCTCTGGAAGAGCAGTATGATGGACCGCCATGCAAAAACACGGCAGGAATCTAAATCTTTATTCCGTGAGCAGTGCGCTTTGGTGCGGGGAGTGTATGGTGCCTTGGAAGAGCTTCCCTATCTAGATGCATGTGTGTGCCTCCCAGACTTTTGATGTTTTGGAAGGTGGGGTTGTGCAGGGGCATGGTGGGCTCGTATTACACAGCCCGGTGTTTTGTGGCATAAACACGCTCAGATTTTTCTTTTCAGCACTATTTCCATGCAATAAAGAAAAAAACTTCGCAGACGAACAGTGCTCTCGTGTAATACGTACCGCGAAACTCATCTGTTCGCGCCGCCGTGTGTTCCAAACCTAGTCGCGGCAATATTTATTTTATCTCACCAGGTTAGCCATGTTCACCCTCCCATTGGCTACATCTGGCGCGATGCCCTTCCGAACTAAGCCGAGCTTATCCGAGTTACTCCAAGGCTTCACTTTTTTTTTGGAAGCGGATGAAGTAGTGCTTTGGCACAAAGCATTTATTTTTAGGAAGGATGACTGCAGGACTGGTCCTCTTGGGCGGGGCTGTCAGAACTGGAATCCGATAGCTTCTGCTATTGTGCAGGCCCGCGCGATCAGCCATTGCTAATCGCTCAGGCTGGAGCTGGACAGAGCAGCTTCCCACGAGGAGATGGTGGGTTGGGGTATAGGTGGTTGCAGAGGGTTCGGATGCTACTAAGTGGCGCCACGCCGTGGCATCTGCTCTGGTTAGGGATGAACGGGGTGGTGGAAGTGTTCTCCGATGGTTTATTATTCGAGTAAGTGCATGTGAGTAGCTCTGACGGTAGTGCGCCGTTGAGGTGTGACTGTCCGTCGCCTGGTACCTGACCTGCAAGTCCTCGGGCGAGCGCTTGTGCGCGCTCATGGGGAGTGTGCAGGGATGGGGGATTCTTTTGTACTTGCTTCGAATGGGGAGTAAGCAGTCCGGATGCATGCGCCGGCCAAGCGGCCGGGGAGTCGGTGAAGACGTGTATAGTTCTCGCTTCATCATGTGTGCGTGATGTGGCTGGTAATATCACGAGGACGATGGCTGGCTCTTCCACCGACCGCCTCAAAGGCAAGTAGATCAATGCGGCAGCTTGTGCGAACTTGTCCTTGTTCGTGGCCGCCATGCACATAGCCGGCTTGCTGACGTAGCTGGCGGCGTCAGTGCAAAGTGTGGGCGGGTTGTTGCTGAAGGGAGCCCGTCAGCGTCTTCTGCCCCTGTGAGGATCGGGTTGCGTGTTCCGTGGAATTGCAGCTGCTTGGTCCGGGGGGGAGGCTAATCGGTTAGTTAACGCCTACTCTGCCGCATCAGTCTCATTATCTATAATTTTCAACGCGACAGCGTTGAAGGCCCCGTTCTCCAGAAAATCCGCTGTCGAAGTTGGCGTTGTAAACTAAATATCGCGAGCATGGCTCTGCCAGGCGGTCCTCAGAGAGCAGCCTAGGCAGGTGGGCCACCTAGGTCACTTGAGCGGCGTCCTCGCAACCTGCCCACTGGATAGTGAGGAAACTGCCCACCGTGGCAGGTGGCAATTAAATTAACGATTGGTCGCTCGGGAAGTGCAACCTGGGTCGCATATGGCCCACCGCTGGGAGCACCTGCCATCGCAGGGCAGTTGCGCATTCCTTAACCGCTGCAGCACTGCACCAGGAGGCGTTCTCAGGGACCTATGAATGTAGAGAATGACGTTCTGCTTATGGCCATTAACCCATAACGCTATCGCGTCATACCCTTAAGGCGGAAATTAAGTATCTTGAATAAACAGCGCGAACAAAGACGAGCACAAAAGACAAGAAAGCGAACGACACGGCGCCGTGTCGTTCGCTTTCTTGTCTTTTGTGCTCGTCTTTGTTCGCGCTGTTTATTAAAGATGCTTAACCAACTAGCCCGCCAAAACGTGTTAACGCAAATTAAGTGTCCCCTCCAATTTTTAAATGCGATGTAATACCCCTAAACACCACCTACTATGTTGTGTTTCGGGGGATTTGCCCCTCATCACTTGCCACATATCAACCGTCTCCCTCTCCCGCTCCTCTTCTCCACATGTAATGGAGAGGAGGAATACACCGGACGAATAATGGCTCGACAAAAATGAAAATGTCTAAGTACAAAATGACTCGGAAAGCAGCAAGTCTATTTGCTTTCGGAAGCTATTCTTTCCCGCACTGCTCGGCAAGAGCAACCTGGGTCTCACAAGCACCAACGGGGTTTGGAACTGCCACCTGCGCAATCGTAATTGGAACAGTATCATAAATGGAATAGATTGGAGCGTGAAATACAATTCAGAATTGAAATAGAATCAGAAATGGAATAGATTGGGGCGAGAAAGACAACGATTTACGAATAGATATAGAAGTGGAATATATTGGTGCGTGAAAGACAATGACTTCAGAATTGATATAGAATCAGAAGTGGATTACATTCGCATTTTCAAAGGTTCAAAGAACAATCTTATGACTTGAAGAAAATGTAAGGAACTTACGAAAGTCATGAATTAACTGGGGTGAAAAGCACTGCGTGAGTCTTTACATCTCGTTGTAATGTACAGAATATGAATATTCCGCTCATCATGATCTAATATTCTGCTAATCAGTCACCACGACCACCCTGAATGTTTTGCAAATTCGAGGCGTGTCCTTTCACTGGAACACACGTCAACGGCTGTGCGCTCCGGCTTTCTGTGCGGATTGAGTCGAAATATGCCTTAATGAAGATAAATTTAACGCTGCATGAACATTGTAACACGTACTTTAGTAGATAGTTGCCAGTAAACAAAGGAAAAAAGTGGTTGCGCTTTATTTTTCAGAAAAAGTACTGTCGCACGATACCGTATATGGTCCATTTTAGAAGCCGACTATCATCGTCAGTGAATTAATGGTGACTGAAAGAAGTTTTTACTGATTTGTTGCGTAATATTCTTATTTTGTTCATTCTAACTGAAACCGCAGACGGATTGTAACAAAAGATATTGCAATATCGGAAATGATACCTGTATGCAAAAGCAGTTATAATTTTTAATTCTTCATAATGAACTTCTTGCGAACGTTACCTAAACAATCAAAGTACCATTCCCTACTTCCTTGCAGGGTGGAGAGGATTAATGAATCTTGGACGTTATGCAATTGTGGTTTACAGACCGTGAACAACAAGCAGTCAGCAGAACATATAAATTGCTCTCAAATAGTTCATTAAAATTAAAGTTGCTATATCAAGTTGCTTAAAGCATATCAATATTTCTGATCTGTACACCATGTACGCTAAATAGACGAGTTAGACTACGTACAGTAAACATCCTAACAGAAAATATTGCTTCAAAGTCTACGTGAAGCAACGGTAGCCTCACGTAAGCTACATTCATATCTCCTAGCTGGTGCAAGCCTAAAGTGATTACTGTTGGCACGTAAGGCAGAACATTTACGAAAGTAAATTCCAGTAGAAATGTGCACAAAAGCAATGAATCGCAGAAAGGTTCCAAAACAGTGTCAGAAAGATAAGTTAGCATAAATTAGAGTGTTCACAGAGGCTAAAGAGTGATGAACCTGAGGAGAACACGCTTCCAAACAACAGCCACTCGTCAGATGCATTCAGTTATGGTAGACATGGTGCTTCCCGCCTTGCACTCGAACGCACGGGCAAAGAAACTGAACAGCTTCAGAGGGTCGTTGCACTTATGTTTTCCGTCGGCCACGCCGCACTGTGCCATGCACCAGAAGATGAACAGTATCTGCTCCCCCTTCAGTGACTCGAAACCGTCGAGCCTGGGCTGTTCGCCGCCGGTGGCACGCAGAAAGGCTCTGAGCACCGCGTCCAGCGACATGGCTCTCTCGGCGAGCTGCCACCTCGAGATGTGGGACCAGTGTGGCGACGCTGGCAGTGCCTTCGCCACGGGGTTCTGCGCGTTCAGCACGCACAGCGCTTCGGAGCCGACCCTGTCCCGTGTGTCCGCGTCCGCACCCCGAAGCTTCTGGAAGATGACGGCGGCAGTGGCGTCGCCGATCTCGGCTCCCAGCGTCCCGTACTTTACGGCTGGTGGCGCCTGGACGCTGTAGAAGGGCGGCTCCAGCGCGACGGGCAGAAGCTCGAAGCGTTCCTCCCTGGTCACGTAGTAGAAGCGGACTGTGCTGTTCGAGCGGTAGTTCACCATGCGCGTGTCGGCGGGCGTAGCGCGCCTTGCAGCCGCGGCACCTTTGGCGTTCTCCAACAAGTTTGAGCTCATGTCCGGGAAGAAGTAGAAGAGCGTGTCCACCGGTTTCTCTTGGGCATCACTCACGAAGCTGAGAGGTGCGGCGCTCGGCGACGACGTGTTTTTCTCGAGAGACAGCATACTCTTTGCAGTGAAATCCTTCCACGCCATCGAGGCACGAAACCCATTGCGAAAAGATTCGTGAACGCTTCTCACCAGGGCATTCACGTCACCAACGTCTTCAGCGGACAGTTGTTCCCTGATGTAGTTCGCGTAAAAGGCCAGGCCCATGTATTCTTGCGCGAGTACCGCGCAAAGCAGCACGTGGCCGTCAGCAGCTTCGCTGTACGAGGGGTAGTAGAAGCGGATCATGTCTGGCTTGGTCAGCAGTGACCACCCTTGTACGGCGACCCAGCCAACGTAGTAAGCCATTCGGGGCTCACCAAGCTTAAGGCACAATTTGAAGAAGGCTTCGAAGAAGTACACGTTGTCGATTGTGAACGAGTATTCGGTGCTGTCATCGAGGTCCGCAGCTTTTAAGAGTTTACGAAGCTCATCTTCCCACCTAGACCTGGACAAAGAAAAAGACCAGATATGGTAAGACAAAACTGATCTGTTAAACGCCGCAACGAACAAATGCTGAGAGGTTTCTGAGACGTCCAAGGCAAAAGCACGCACGCGTTGCACAGCAACGCATTCAAGGCACATCAGATTTACTGTTCTGTACCTCTACACACTATGGCAAGCATATATATACACGCTAATGTTTTGTTCCAGTGTGTTCCAGTAACCTTCCGTCCAGTGTATTTCGCCCAGTACTTGTTACAGGCTAAAAATATCAATTTTCGATTTCTAGATCGCTGCCTATTACACGATTTTCATGTTTTTCTAGTCTGTATTGAAAATGCTTTCATTCTTTTCAAGAGCGCTTCATACTAGGTATACGTTTTGTTGTATGAATTTCTTTTCTTGTAAACATCCCCTTCCCTGATTTGTTATTTTCGTACTTTTCTTGGTCGTGACGCACCAACGCTGTGCCAGGCGTGACCCCTTAAGCCATATTCGGCTCCAGCAAGCCTTATTATAGTTAAATTACGTTGTAGTTGGTATGAATAAAGGTATGGTTACTCTAATAGTAAATATTACTCCGATTTCTTGCGAGGCGGGGCACCCCATAAATGCCACTGGAAAGCCTGCCATAAAATCTGTGGACAGGGAACTATTACCGAAGGCTGCACTTTGCCGCTGGGCACAGTGCTGCGCTTGTGAATGCTGCGGCCACAGCATGACTTTTTTCCCGTACTTTTGTGTTCTGTCGCTTAATTCCCGTAGCGCTGCCTAAATCAAGCTTCAGTTTAATTATACTGCTCCAAATACAAGCCCTGTCGTTCTGAGAAATATTATTTATATTCTAATTAGGTTACATATTAGCCCCTACTTATTAGCTCACTATAGGGTGAGCTAATCATTTGGCTTGTCATACAATTGTCTCCACCTGTAGTGAAGCATATGGGGAATCGTCGTGGATAGTTGATGCGAAAGCACTTTTTTTTTCGCGAAATCTGTGTATTTTACAACATCCAAAAATTAGGCCGATATGTCAATAGCCACTTATGCCAAGACATTAGTTTTTATATTTAAGAGATTCCGCAAAATAAGCTTGTCCTTTAATTCGATATCTTGTAAGCAAGCCAAAATAGAAACTTCAATGTTGATCGATGCAGAAAAAAATGAGAACTGAAAATAAAATCACTCCCTCACGTAGCCTGTTTCTCCTAAATGTGGCTGCACCAAATTCAGCAAGCGACAGACCTTGCGTACTCTCATTGATAAGCAATGCTTCATTCTCATTGGTCAAAATCATGGCATGTTTTCATGAAATACTGGTTTCCGGCAAACATGTATACACTTGGTAAATAAATAAAGACAAGGCAAAATCGCAACCACGAAGTCGTAAAGACAGGAGCGCAGACTTCGCAGATGAGAGGATTTGGTTTTGGCTGTTTTGGCGCAGCTAGAACGTTTCCGCCAAGCCGCCCCTCCGGTAGTTCCTTGGTCCGTGGTGCCGACTGCTTTTTTCCCTTATTCTTTAATTGCGTGCATGTGCACGTCATGCGTCGCGGTTGTCGTCTGCTTCGTGGAGCTGTCAGAGCTGCACTAGCGCTGCGCTTGCGTCCAGTGCACCCCTGGTTGCATACAGCAATTCGTATCGCGGTATAGTGTCGACAGATGGCGCGTCGATATGGTTATTTATGTGAGGAGGATAGCAAAAGGGGGAAAGCATGCAGAAAGCCGCGTCGTCTAGCAAAGGGAAGCGAAGGGAGAGAGTACAACTCTACGCTGAGCATCAGGCGCTCGCTGGCCGTTCGAGTAGCAGAATCACGCCTTCCGAATGCATTGCGGTGTGCCAGAGTCGGCACTCCTGTCATTCTTACTCCGTGGTCGGAATATAGAAAAACCCCAATTATGCACTTATCGCTGTGAAACGCATGCGAATATTTAGCACCGACTTGAAATAATTTTGTGAAATTCGTCATGTTATGCCTGCGGGCAGTCAAAGGAATCTCCAGTTGAATGACAAACCGCAGTCATTCCGTCCCATCAAGCTACCCAGCGAAGAAATCGGGTACCACGGTGCCTATTGTATACCTGGGGATTGCATCGCCGGCTAGGCTGACGATGTCGTCTAATGTCGCATTCTCGACGAAGCCCACGGGGTCCAAAGTGTACGCTTGTTGCAGCCCCGGAACCACTTCAGCCTCCAGAGCGAGGAGGTCACCGTAGGGTAGAACGGCGGAGGACTGGTTTCTTTGGCTGAATGCACTGAGCATGAGCCTGAAGTACCTCTTGTACTCGCGGTCTCCGCTGCCAGTCCTGAGCATAGATCGCCTTGTCGCAAGCACGGTGTAGTAGAAGGATGCCGGCGTCACCAAGATGTGACCAGGGCGGGTCATCGAGAAGAGCATGACGGGTGCCCAGCCCAGGACGTTGGAGATGGCAAAGCATATGTGCAGCAGGTTGGAGGCGTTGCTCAGCCGAGGCCAGTGGATGCCGAAGGTGGCCACCAGACGCTTGACCTCACGCTGCTCTTGCTCTCCTCCCGTCGAGTGGATCTGCAGGCACGACTGGTAGAACTGGGCGGCCTTCTGCGCCGCACTCTGTCCGTGCGCTGGCACGGCCGTGTGCAGGTTCCTGTCGGCCACGCTTCTCATCATCCTGCAGAGAACGCGCCGTGCATGTAAAGGTATATATGCAAAGTACTAAACGCAGTACAACAAAAAGAGTAGAGAAAAGAATATCATTGGGTTAGGAGCTGAAACGGGCATATAAAATTCTAGGGAAAAGTCGGCATACTTAATGGTAAAAGACTCAAGCATGAAATACCTGAAAACACCATACGAATGCAAGTCCAGCTTTCTCGGGCAAAACTTTTCAAAATTGAAAAATTGTACGACACTGTTATGGAAATATTGTAGGTAATGGTCCATTATTCTGATATGTAGCAAAATCATTCCTTTAATGTGTTTCCAGCGATCGCATCGAACAGTTAAGACTGCCATAGAAAACCAATAGCGAGCGCTTTTGACGATAGCAAAAACGTTAATAGAAAAAATACACGCCTGCCGTCGGATGATCAGCGGATATATTGATTTTTGTAGTGATATCTTACATTATATGAAAAAATGGAGTTCATAAACGGTTTCCCGCTCGAAAATTGTTTTGGCCAGAATTACTGGGTAAGGAAAAGCACTTAACGCCAGCTGTCTTCATGTATCCCATTTTCCTTACCGCACTATCAGAAACAAGCGAAACGAGTGCAAGCGAACTGAAATGCGAACGCAAAAGCTCATATATATTATCTCCTAGAGACGAAATACACGCAAGGTTGAACGACATCTTTAAAAGATAGCCTTCTTTTTTACGAAGCAAGATTAGCCTGCTCTAGTTTTTTTTTAGCTTCCCGGCCAACATCTCATTTTGCTCCTCGTGTTTCAAATGTCTTGTTTTCGTTTAATCTGTTGCGGATACTACAAGGCTAAGCGCGGTAGGCATACGCAAGTGGTTCTGCCCCTTGAAGTGTAAAAGGCCTTAACAAATTGATGTGATGGTATTTCCGTGCGCGAACAAAACATGAACCTTATTCAATCTCGGTGTCTAGCCGTATGCCCAGCAGTTCTACAACACGTGGTTGTAGATGTTTTCCTTTTAAGATGATCTGATCACCTCTCAAGCGTTTTATAGCGCATCTACCCATCTGACCAATGTGATGTGCAACACAAGAAAATAGGATCAGGTGCACTACACACTTGCCGTGAGGATGTCCTTCGTCCTCATGCTTGCCTGGCTATACACATAGTATCCGGACACATGCAAACCTGCACGTGTGTTTCACCAGGTGCTGGTTTCACTGAACATCCTGAACACGCACGATGCGCATCTCTGTACCACTGAACACACAAGACTTTGCATGTGCCATCTTGCAGGATCCATGCCGTGTAAAGGACAGCGCCTGTGTTTGCGTTTCTTGTCTTGTCCGTGTTGCTACTGCGCTGTAGTCCAAAGAACGGTATGCACGAGAAATTCAGAGAAGAACATAGATTTCTTTCTTAGGGGGACCGCTGCGGCAGCCATTTTTGTGGCTTCCAGCAGTACGTTTCCGCTACATTATGTTCAAGGCAGCCTGTCGTCATCAACTTCGCGAGCAACGTTGGCCGAACGGGTTGTTTCTTGAAGGTGCATACATACCCGAACACCAAGAAAATGTATACGCTATCCTATAACATAATCGTCACAGTGCCACCATATGGCTGCGCATTTCGCCTAAATTATAAATAGTTTTTTACGCACGACGACACTATCGCACTTTAGGTAGATTATTTTAAAAGGTCCAAGGCCCGGATCCGCGTTGAACATTGCGAGAGATAGGATATGTATTTAAAGCATTGAGACATTCGTTACTCAGCCGCCTTAATTCTTTAAGAAAGTAGCGTATTTGAAAACAGCTCGTATTGGGTGTTTTCGATGATTTTGAAACACAGCGTTTCTAATTCAGCACATGATGCGCCAATATTTTTCATCACTTCAGAGAAATCCTGGACTAATGCAAAAGAAGAAGTGAGAATTCGCAGGGGCAGCTCTTTACCTTATGTGTTGGCAGTGCCGTAACATTAGAAGCTGCTGATGCTTTTACCACAAGTGGCGTCACTTCTGGTTCGGTGACGCCATTACCATCTAGCCATAAGATTTAGTGACGTGATTTCCCTCACGCCAATGGAATCATTTTGTGACAGACGCGAGATTTTTTCCCGATGAAGTTTTTAATGGTTAGTAGATATCAAACAAACTCCTGTGGAGCCCTATACCAAAAAAAAAACAAACAGGCGCGCTGCCGACTAAGCCACGAATGCCAAGCGAACGAACTGGGAGAAGAACCGCACCTTCGTTCGTTCCGAAGGGAGGTTAACCGCTCAACGTTGTCTGCCTGTGGCCCGGGGACAATGCGCGTTCTTGTGGGCCTTATAGTTCGCAGTGGAATTCCCGACGCTTTAAGAGTTTCCCTGAGAGAAAGGCGCCGCTGTGAGAAACTCAAGGAGCTACCGGTGTACCGGACTGCCGAAAGGTGACACAGCGGCCGATCGTGCAGCGAGGCTTCAAGCCAAGAGGAGCCAATACCAGGCTATTTCCATCTTATGCGGAAGCCATTCGCAGATAAGTTCATGGACAATCGTTTTGAACTCTGCGTGTGATCTGTGTGGGGTACTGTGGTTCGGGAGAGACCAGCGGGAGGTGCCTGATCACGTGATGAACAGGTCGCCTTCATCCGGGAAGAAACTTGCGGTGCCATTGCACTGTGCCCAGTCTGCCGGCAGCGACAGTCACTGACAAGTGTGGACAGCTTTCTATGCCCGCCTATAACGGTTTTGCCCAAACTGCACTTCACGCTCATGAGGCGACTATGTAACGTCGCCGGAAAGTTCTGCATCATGATACAGGTGACACGTGCCGCTTTTGCCAAAAGTAACCTGGCAACGGTAGTTTGTTTATCTGCGTAGCGAAGCACTTATGATAGCTCTCAAGCTCTGAATCTGTGCAAAGTAAGGTGAACCCTTGTCCTCACGTTCTGATACCTTTCGGTCTTTAGGGGTGCCGTAAAGGCTCCGTTGTATGGTTCAGATGCAAAAACGTGCTGCTCGGTGACTTTTGGCAAATGGCGTACATCACCTGTGCCCACATTCACATTTTGTATTGTTTATTATTGCCTGAAAAGTAAGGAGGAAGGGTGCACAGCAATGGCCTGAGGCACCTTTGCGACTTCCCTTTTTCCATCGAGTGAGGGTGAGTAGACCAAAAGCTCTTTTCCAAGCCTTTCCCCCACGAAGAACTGAGCACACGGTCGTGGGAAATCTTGTACTTGTTAAAAAACCGGTGGGTAAACGGTGGCACTGGGGATCGAACTGTGCCCCTCCCGAATGCAAGGAGGTGCTCTACCACAAGGCGAAGGTGCCAATTTGTCGTCGGAGCTTGGTTCTTCCCCTTTTCATCGACATCTACCCATATAGCTGACAGAATCGGAGCAAAAAATTAATCATCGATCATTTTAAAGCCGGTTGATATACCCTTCGTCTTTGAAATCGGTCGAGCACCAGCGCATAGCCCCAAACCAGACTGGATGGGCACGTGTTGTCTGAGCGCGGCGTAAAGACACCTTCAGGAAAAAAATACCGAAACGTACTTGAAGTATACGCCTTCCTTGAACGCGTAACTGTGAGTTGCGTCCCACTTGGAGCACACGTAGCCGTAGAAGTCGTCGCAGGGGTTCGCCGAAAGGTTGAGCGTGTCCCAGAGGAGCTGCACAAATCGTGCAGCACGTTCATTGCGCGGTTGACACCCGAAAGGGGTGAGGTTAAATTGCGATCTATGGTGAAATAATTTTTTCTGTCATTATTGGTTTTTGGCGATAAAAATTGAAATGTACGAGGAGGCGTAAAGGGCGAGTAGAGCAAAACCCAAAAATAAATTTGCAAATTATCGCCTTTCTTTTATTATTGACAGGTGTCAGCCAAAATTATTGCCGAATTATTAGCAATTGTCTTGGCATTAGGCTCACTAAACGTTAACGGGCCGCCTGAAAGGAAGACGATAAGACTTAATTACATTAAATACTTCAAAATCTCGTAATCTGCCCGAACCCCCGGGGCAAAATGATACAACGGACAGAGCAGAATGAAACGCCCTTTCAATATCAAGATATTACTCATACTTCCAATGACTGCACGGGAAGTTTGGCCTGTGGACAGCAAGACAATCTTTCTGAGCCTACCCTCAAGACAGACAATTGATCCAAAAAGAGCCCAAAACTGTTTTGGTTCATAGCCCGCTAGCGACAAGGCAGTTCTACAGCGACGCCTTGCCTGTCTTCTTGCTAGACGATTCTCTTGAATTTCATATTTTCGTGGGAGCTTTGTTCTGCTTTAGTGTCCAAGCTCTTTCCCTTTCGATCAGCCGTGCCGAACGAACATGCGATTTGGTTCGATTAGCAATACGTGAAAACGATCGTTTCCAACGTGATTGTAGGTCAGACCGAACAGAGTTTGCTCCAGTATTAGAATGTGTTGTACAATTAGCTGTTATTCCCCGCAAGAAAGGGTGTGCCAGCGAGATTCGGAAGGCTTTTTGTCCAATTTTTTGCCTGTACAATTCTATGCTTTTCTTTGCTGTTCTGTGGGGAGCGCCTTTGGGAGCAGCAGAACTCCTGAAGTCGCCGGCAGAGATTTATGCTCTCCAGAGCGTACTTTGCGCCTTCCGCGCGGTAGTAGACAAATTTTTATTATGAACGTTCGGATTATCTCAAAGAGCGATAAGAAGGGCTTAGCTTTGCGGCGAGCAACAAAGCATTTATTTATCTCTAATTCAAGCACCATAAAATACCACGGCATCGCATTTTCCTCCAAGAGTAGCCTGCTACTATCATATTCTGTTTCAAGAATGCTAACTGCAAAAATCCTTAAAATTTTCATTAGATGCGAACAAGAACCACCTGTAACAACTCAAAATCTACGTTAATTCTCGATGTCAAATTGGTTGAGATTCACGGTACCGAAAAACAAGGCCCGCAGAAGTTCACCACCTTTTGACCCTTTCCCTGTTCACCACGCCTGCATTCGCAATTTCATTCCCGGCTTGGAAAAAAAAAACAATCTCGTTAGCAATAAGTTGCAATGCACACGTAGGTGCTCTTTCCACATACCTATCCAGTTATGATTATAAGATTAAAGGTTAGCGGGCGCGAAATGCCAATACATAAATATTTTGCCCCACATTGCATTTTGCATAACTTTCCCGTACATTATGACCTAAAATACTAACATGAAGCCTCGCCTAAACTTGTCACTACTTGCAATGGTGGCACTTCATCACAGAAACAAGTTACGAGGCAGCGTAGATTCAATTTGTAGCTATCTAGAAAAAAAAAAACGTACCGCCCTCTTTCAGGATGCAGGAAATCTAAGCAAGCGCAGTAGAAAAAAAAGTCAAAATGGTGTCTATCATTTTGGTGCAAGAAGTTAAAAAGCGCGCAGTATAGACCTACAAAACTCAATGCCGACATTCACTTCGACTAAGCGCTAAGGTAGTCTAAATATTGATAAATGTGGGTCTAGGTTTGACCACTAAGGGCGTATTATCCTACTCGGAAGAAGTTCTGTAAAGAATTTCAGAAAGAA
This sequence comes from Amblyomma americanum, assembly GCF_052857255.1. Lineage (NCBI taxonomy): Eukaryota > Metazoa > Arthropoda > Arachnida > Ixodida > Ixodidae > Amblyomma > Amblyomma americanum. The sequence goes on from NC_135503.1 coordinate 91,907,090, forward strand.
CAGTCAGTACGGAATTTATGTTGCACACATAGGCTTTTAGTTGCGGTTTATCATGATAATGGTGAATCTAATTTCACTGCGCCCAACACGATGGCGGCCTCCAAATTTGGCCTGGGCCACCTCCAAAACTGGCCCCACCCCACCCCAGAAATCTGACCTTGGCTTATTTGCATGAAAATCAATGTTCGGCCTGAAAGACTATCCTAAACACGATGGTGGCCTTCTAGCATGGACCTGGCTATGCCCAAAATTTAGCCCACTCCGCCACCAAAAATTCCTCAGCCGATTTGGAGTAAAATCGATGTACTGGTCATTCACAATACAGATGGTAATGAACCCGTTCATCGAGTGTTTCGGCAAAAGTGCCAAATAATCAGGTAGTATCGTGCAAAAATAGCAGTCAAAACAAGTTAAAACAGTCATCTAGTAAGACGAAAAGCCTGTGCTTTCAGATTATAATCGGTTTACCCGTGTTAAAACCTGATTTCGATCAGAAACAGCTTGCCTGGCGGAAAAGCCGCAAGGGCCACCGCTTTTCAAGTGACAGGCTCTCTTGGCGAGCTAGTTAACACACCCGAGCCGTTTAAACAGGTGTTTAATGACTGATTTGGTTTAGGGGGGTTTAGCGTCCCAAAGCAACTCATGCTGTGAGGGACATCGTAGTGAGGGGCTCCGGAAATTTCGACCACATGGGGTTCTTTAACGTGCAGTGACATCGCACAGTACACGGACCTCTGCAGGATTTCGCCTAAACCGAAATTCGACCGCCGCGGTTGGGATCGAGCCCGCGTCTTTCGGGTCAGCAGCCCAGCTCGATAGCCACTGAGCCACCGCGGCGGCATATATTTAACGAGTCAGCGAGGACACACTCCGTATGCCTCGACAACAGGCACACGCGTCGCAAAGCGCTTATGAACAGTTCTTCCACCGTTCCCGTGGACTCCCGACGTGGACTTTAACGAGAAGGTACACCTGGACAAGCAAACCTCATCAAGGCATGAAGTATTAATTAGTGCCACAAAATACGCGCGTAGGCTAAATAACCATTCATTCTGCTACATGCTTAACACCGTAGTTTTTACATTTTTTTTTTGGAGACCGATTGCGCTTCATGGCTGTTGTAAGTACCTTCCAAATCCTTCTCACAAGTATGTGCCACTCGTCTCGCAACGATTCCCCTCATGGCTTTGCAAAGATAGAGAGAGCTTCAGCGCCTCATGGCTTGCTGAACACATTCGTGTGAGGACTAAGGTGCAAGGGACTCAGGAACCTGTCATTACTTTATTTACGCCATTCCAAAAACGCATAGAAGCTTGACGGAAGCTTAGATAGCCGGAAGGTCGTTCATGACCCGCTGTCGCACAATGGGTCAACGGACACTGAAAAGCAGCATGGTCTAGATGCAGTGAAGTGCCGCCTATTCCTCGGCGCACCTTTGCGTACGAAATACACGCGTTGGAGCTGCACAGAGGCCACGTCTTGGAGACGCCATAGAAGAAGAAGAAGTACAGCATGGCGATGAAGATGCAGCAGGAGCCGCATTCCAGCACCGTCAGAAGGCGCTGTTGCACCACGCCCGATAGCAGCGGGGCGTGACTCGAATGGTGCCCCGCGGACGATGAGTTGAGGATGCTGGGAAGGCTCGTCAGCAAGTCCTGGAGGCCCTCTTGGTTCACGCGTGGCGGGCTCTTTTTCTTCGGAGGGGAGGGCTGCTGAAAGCCCAGGAGAGAAAGTCTTGTCACATTTGTCGACATGCATTCGAATCACTCTGAAAAGCAACGGCCGCGATGGCTCGATGGTTATGGCGTTCGGCTGCTAACCCAAAGGTGACGGGACCAAATCCTGCTCGTGGCCGACGCACGCCGGCGGAAGCGAAATGCTGGCATGCCCTTGAGCTGCTCCATGTGAGTGCGCGTTAAACAACCTCAGGTGATCGGAATTAATTCGAAGCCTCCCCCAGGAAGGCTACTCTCTACCCTACGAACCGCCTTGAGATGTTACCCTCTGCATACAGTGCCACCTTCTATAAATGGGTCTAGTACGCTTTCGGTTTGCCCTCCTTTTACGTACAGAGGCGTCGCTAATGTTAGCGCGTGCAGGCTTTGGGCATTGAATAATATAAGAGGTAGTTTTGCCATCGCGTCGCGCTCGCCCTGGAAACGAAGTCGCGATCAATGATTCGAGGTCGATTGCTCTTGTTGGACGCTGTTGCTCTTCAGGGGCTATGCCATACGGAGGGGAGGGGCCCATGTTCCGATTCACCGTCACTTTATATACCAAGCGCTGTGAGCCGCCACATGATGAAGCGTACTAGTTTGTCGTGCGCCTATTTACGTTGAGAAACCGTTGTGCCCTGCATGCACTTAAACAAGTTTCCTCGCACCTGTTGGTATGACGCCGTGCTCAGCTTTAGTGCAGTTATCGTGGAATCATAGGCGCTGGTAGATTTGGAGCCGGCTAAAGACATAACGAAACATGTTCATGTCCACATCTCGTTTCCCTGGCTGCGGCGCCTATAACAATGAAAGCTCGAACAAAGGCATCGGAGGAAGAAAGAACACTAAGGTCGCCTTCGTGGTTCCCTGTTTACTCATGTCTAGTACTAATTATCGGTGTCCCGCTAATTAAAGTGACTCGTTGCGGATACGTGTCTTGCCACGGCGAGCCAGTTGGCCCAGCTCGGTACGCTGCTGCGATGTGTCTACTTCGAAGCACCTGCCGATCCCTAAATCCTTGAAAAAGAACCCCTACATTAAACTAACATCGTTTCTAACTCGCCCTTTCGTGTCGTGCAAAATAAAGGGTGACTGAGGAAGTGCCAAGAAAACTATTGAAAAAGGGACTTGAGTTACTAAACCTTGAGTTGAAAAGACCCGAACAAGTAAAAATGACGATTTTAGTTCCGATACCATTTCTGTGAGTGACGTCGTGACTCCGAGCGAGACAAAGTGTGTAAAACACACTTTGTCTCGCTCGGAGGGTTTTTCTCACAAAGTCGGACAGCCGAAAAGCCGGACTAGCCCACGACCGCAGTGATACTCTGAATCGCTTCTGACGAAGGACCATAGTGTTTGAAGCTGACGCTGGTTAGAGCGTACGAGTTTTGAGTCGAACTCTTCGCTGGGGAGTGAAACACGAACCACCTTTGCAGGTTGGGTTGTTCGAAACTGGGTTTGCCCCCGAAGAGGCGCAGCGGGGTTTGCGGAGCCTCCTGCAAGCACACACCCCTGAAGAAGCCGGGCGCCGGGCCGGGGGTGGCTTGTACACATTTTTACCGGTGGGTGTCCGGCGGTGGGTTTCGAACCAACCACCTCCCGCAGCCGAAGCACTTTTTCGAAACCTTATCAGTCCCTCGGCAAGAATCATCACGCCATTTGCACGCAACCAGAGCGGGCAGGAATGAATGAAAGAAAACTTCATTGTCTACCGAGAAGGAGCCCCTCAAGCCCCGGTCCCGGCACGCAGGGCTGGGGCGCGGTTAGGGGATGTTCCGCAGACTAAGTGTAGATGGATTGTTTCATCACGGCCTCAGCCGCCAGGCGGGTGGCTTAAGGCGCGCTCACATTAGCGGGAAAACGCGCAACGCAGGACGTTTTCCGCGTGCCGCTTCCCGCACAAGCCGGTTTTTCTCCCGCGGACAGCCTGCTGTGCCGTCCCGCAGAGCGATGGGTTCGGTACCTATTTTTCCCGTGCCGCTGACGAGAACAGCCAATGGGGGCCGACCGTGAACCGTGACGTCGGTCCCAGTTCAGTGACCCCGTCGGCGGAGGCGGAGGCTGCGCGCGTCCGGCCGGCCGGGCACTCGGCGGCTGCTTTGCCGACGACGACGACTCGAGAAAAGGGCGCGCTTTCCAGTCTTCTCTAGTGTCACGTGACCTTCCCCTTCTCTTTCTGCTCGTTCGGGTCCTCCCTCAACGCCTCCTCTATCTACATTCCAAGACAACCGCAGCGAGAAAACGCGCGCAGTGTGAGCGTCATTCTGAGGAGCTGCGAGGCAGCGTCGACGTTGACGCTGTGTCGCTGCGGGAAGCTTCCCGCTAGTGTGAGCGCGCCTTTGCTGCTGGAGGGCGGCGTCCTGCTCCGCAGCGAAACTTCCCAGGCTTCGATATTGTTGATGTTTAAGCCGGCGCCAGGGGAATCGGCGCATTCCCAAATTATGTGATCAAGATTACCCCTTTCACCGCAATTTTTACGTTTTGAATCTTTTTCATCCCGGTCTGTGTCAGGTAGACCCAGACTGGGCAGATGTAATTTCCAGCTTGTAACCGCCTCCAAACGCGCGCCTCATTATTGGAGATAGACCGATCTGGGGGTGGAAATATCCTTCTATGCGCGGGCAGGAAACACTTCTTGTGAGTGGTTCTTCGACTCAGTCTGAGAAACTCAGAGCCCAGCAGGCGCCAACAGAACCAGCGACGTTGAGCAGGAAGGTAAGTGGCTCTTACCGCGCGTGTTGAATGGCAAACTTCTGGTAGTCCCTGAAGTGTTAATAACAGTAAGAGCCATGCTTGAGAACCAGACCTTATCCCTCCGATATAAAAATGGTTTATAGACAGTCTACAGATTATATAATATATATTGCCTCTCTATAGATATTTTTTTTCTTCATTCATAGTCTATAGACTGTTTATAGACAAAGTGTACTAAAACGTATGGCCATAAAATTACACATTGTCTATAGACTGTCTATGGGATTTGTATTGCATGTAAACTATTCTCTAGAATTTGTCTATACAAAATCTATCGACTTTGTAGGCAGACGTCAATGGACAATCTATAGACTTTCTAAACAAATTTTTGTAAGGGGTAAATATTAATGCTGAGGCGGCATTAGTGGCACCTGTCGAATGCCTCAGGTAGTCGCGTCATTTGTTGGCGTCGTAGGCATAGGTAATTCAGCGAGATCTGCGCGCAGAAAATACCTGATTTTATTTTATTTCTTGCATGCAATGCGCTAGGTACATAGAAGAAGGCTTAAGCTGCCATCGAAACGGCACGAGTGCACACTCTGCTTACCTTCTCAGCTTTCGGTGAGCCCATGGCTTCATCTTTCAAGACGGAGGCTTTATCTCTATCTTTCAAGACAGAGGCTTTATCTTCCAAGACAGATACTTTCACAGTGTCTGGGGATAAAGGTCCTGGCAAAAACTAGTTGAGAGGAAAAAAAGAAAAGAACATGTGGAGAGTAAGCATTGGCACTTGTATACACGGCACGAAAGGTGCATTTTATTTTGAAAGGATGGGTTTTACGATGTAATGAAAAATGTCGAACCCAGTGAAGTGCTAGGATGGAATTAAAAATCTGCTTTTCGTTGCACTTGAAAAGCGCTTTTATCTAATCTTTCCTTCTTGAAAATGTAGACAGCGTAAGCACAGGGGCAGTTTTCAAGAAAATTCAGCGTTCGGTCTTAAGTTTAGAATACTTGCGCAAGTAGCACTAAAAGATATACAATTAGTAGCAACGCGCCATTTTGTATATTTTACGAATGTCGGCGACACTTGGTTGATGTAAGTCACGGGCACGAGACAAAAATGTCCAGTACTTTCTTGGAGTTTTACAGGCATGAATCGGAGAAGACAAGGCGAAGAGAGGACGCAGCATTACGGCGGTGCCTGAAAACCGGCTTTGCAAACCTGTCACCGAAGCGATAAATTACAGCCCGACTGGCTTACTATCCGCTGTCCATGCGTCTGCTAATATACAAGGTGTCCCAGCTAACTTTTCCAGGGTGTAAAAATATGCCGAGGCACTCGAACGCGATACGACCAAATGAATATTGCTGGCTATTGTATGCAGCAAGTCACGCAATTTTTTGCATTCTGCATAATTTCATAAATTATACGATATTAATTAACCAACTTCAGCAACAACATGCTCCCTTGCTCGCCGCAATTGCAGTGCTCACAAACGTTCCGCCTACAAATAAATAGATCATTTAGCCGCGTGTACTGCTGCTTAAGAGGTGACAGGGCACCGACGCAGGCACTGGCTGTGCGATTTACGCCAGCGCAAGCGATAAGGGCTGCGTCTGCTTGAGCTGTTGTGAAGGAAACATAACGCTGGCCTAAATCACACAGCAAGCGGCGCCTGCGTCGGTGCCTTGCCACCTTTTAAGCGGTAGCACACCCGCCTAAATGATGTTGATTTGCAGGCGGAGCGTTTGAGAGCACTGCAATCACAGTGCGCAAGCAGGCAAGTCACGTGGTATATTTTGCATATCGTGGGGTTCAGAAGTGAGCGGAAAAAAAGCTAATACTTGGTGGATGGAAAGTTAGAAACTATTGAACCGGACATTTTGCGGATCGTCCTACAACTTTATCATTGAATTTTTTTTTTACTTAACTTCGTTGCTTGCTCAGTTGGTTAGTTAATCTCGACTAATTATGCGAGAGCAGAGAATGCAAAAAATAGTGCGACTTGCCCTTACAATAGCCAGCGGCATGCAGTTGGTCGCATCGTCTTAGAGTACCTCAGCACATTTTTCAACTCGTGCTAAAGCTAGCTGGGACACCCTGTTTCGCTGACACAGGAAGAGATCAGTACCTTAGAGATCAGTACCCCAACGAATCAGGCTGGTTTCGGGCAAAGGTAGCCACCGGAGTGGTACCATATCCACGCAATCAACCAGATTAACAAATTGGCAGAGTCTAAGTAGCAACCGTATAAATCTTTATATATCGCTAGTAAGTGCTTGATTCTCCTGAAACATCAGCTATCATACAGGCGTTGAGCAAGTAGGTTGTATAAAATACGAACAAAGCTGCTCTATAATATCTACAGGAACCGCAGTGCGACCATAGTCATCGAGAGAAAAAGTAATAAAAAACCGGTCAGGAAGGAGGACAGGCATGCAGACATAATATGTGGACTGCTATTCACCACTTGTTTCCGAGCGGTCTTCATAGGTTTGAACTGAAAAGTGCTAGCGATAAAACTTAAATTAAATCTTGCAATTTTTGATTAGCTGAAGATACTGCCCTGCTGAGTAATTCAGGGCAGTCATTGCAGAGAATGACTGATCACGTAAGGGTTCTCAGGAGAATGTTGGAACTAAAGTAAATGAAAACTAAATCTCAGCAGCGTGCGAAGGGACCAGCAGTTTAGGATAACCGGCGAGGTGCTGGAAGTGATAAACGAGCATGACTATACAGGCCAAGTAGAAACCGCAGATCCGGGCAGGAGAAAAAAAAGTGTGAATCTCCGGTATTAGGAAAAAAACGGTACCTAGTAGTAATATCTGGACATGAGTCACGTATTGGGTAGAAACGTTTGCAGGCTAACTAAAAGGCTTGAAATTAAACGGTGGACAGCACAGGGAGGCATTGAAGGAAAAATGGTAAAATTTAATTTAGTCTACGGGAAGACAAAAGAGAGGGTACGAACGCAACTAAACAGTGTCCTAAATGAAATCAAGAGAAGGCATTCGGTATTGCCAGAGCATGTAATGCCAATAGCAGATAACGTATGGTCTCTTGGGGTAAAAAAAAATATTCAAAGAGAGGAAAACGAAGCAAGGGGCGCGCGGCAAGATGTCAAGTGGGTGGGCGGGATTAGTAAGTTTGTGGGGATTAGGTTACCGCAGCTGGCACTGGCAACGGATAATTATAGGGATATGGGAGAGGCCTTTGCCCTGCTATAGACACAGATGGCTAACGACGAACACTAGACACGTGCTTCATCTCTAGAAGTAAAGCTTTCACGCAATTTTTTTTTGCGCCCAACCTTCCACATCAAGCCATGTTTATCTTATCGTACAGTAGCGATATTCGGCAGAGCGCCTACACCTGTACGCCGCGGTGCAGCTTCCCCTCACCTTTTCCAAAGCCTGAGCATCATCATGGGTGCGCGAGAATGGCAGTGTAGGCGAATCGCGAGTTGGAGTCGGAGCCGGAGCTGCCCCACCGAACGTCGCTCTCTGTGTCGACAGACGGGAGAGGAGGAAAAAGGAAAACTCTCTTAGAATGCGGACTACACAGTATTCTAACAATGTATGACCTCCTGTGGAGATATCTCCATCGCATGTGACAGTTTTATTTCACTTCAAACGAGGCAAAAAAAGAAACAAAGACTATTTACCGCTCTAAGACAGCGTTCCGACAGTCTGAACGAAACAAGAACTGCGATGGTGTCATTTCCTTCTGGCTGTAATTGGCCAGGAATTACTTTTATTGTTATTTTTCGTGCAACTGCGTCTCATAAGATCATGAATTGTCGGCGCTACGCCACTCACCGATATGAGCAGTGTGTAAATGTATGAGTATATGAGTAAATCCGGACAATCCTACTAGAGTTAATCAGAAGAATCATTTCAACATATTTTGTTGGAATGCAGCATTATCCCTCCAAATGTCCGTACAAGCATAGCCAAAATTATCGAGGTTGGTTCAGGAATGTCGAAGGTTCAGATAATGCAAGTAAAGAATGGGTTGGTGGTTTATAATGAGGGCAGTGACCAAAAGATGGAAGTTATTACTAAACGTCTGTATGGCAGGAAAGTCGTCGCAACCTGTATATGAATAAAGGCTAATTTCAAGCTTGTACCATTTCAGCATTGAATAAGAAATGGCACGAAACAGAATACGGAGCATATAGTGGCACCCGTCACCACGTCTCTTCAAAGGGGATCCTCGTCGCAACTGTGTAACCTTTACGAATGTTTCCCTTTTTTGGTTAAGAGAGAAAAGATGAAATTTATTAAGGTCATTTTTTTGTCGCTGCAAATGCTGTGTATGGAGTCAGTAGCGCCAGAACACGGATTATTATTCACCAGTGCACCTCACAATTTTATATCGCAAATTGTTGGCGCAGAAGTTGTGGGATACACTGGTATCCCCACCTCGTCCCCCGCGCCAGCGGCGACCGTGACTTACACGGGCGCGCTGGCCACCAGGAATGTGGAGAGAAGGCACCCCCGCGACTCTGCTCATTTCCGTCCCAGCACTGACGTGACGTCACGGCAGCGCGCTGCCTTCTGCGGAGAGGGCAGCACGCCTAAGTTTGACGGCAACGATTTGCTGCCAGGAAGGCAATGCCCGAAGGAATAAAAGGAGGGAACGCGCGGCGGGAAAGGACTCTCGCTGCCGGACCTTACCTAAGTGCCCCACGGACCCCTTTCGCTGCCCGCCGGCCCCCGAACACCAACGCCGGTCGACGTCAACGACTTGGTGAGCTACTGAACATCTATTTTACGGACAGAACATTCTTCCGCAGTGTGCTTTACCTCGCGTTAGGATAATAAACTATCTTAGCGTGCCCTGCCGTTGCCTATTTCGTCCGGACCTGCCGTGGCTGCGACTCTGCGCCACGGGTTGGGGAAACGTGTTGCGTACTTGAATAACGCCTGCGTGTAGCTTGCACGGAAGCTCGCCTTCCCGGCCGGCTGGACGAAGAGTGACCCCATACCTTGGCGCCCAACGTGGGGCGAACTAGGCAATCGAGCAGTAACCTTTGTTGGAGCGAACGACTACCGTCGCCCTAACAAAGGATGGCAACCGAAAGGAGTGACTTGCAGTCTTTGTGTATGCTGTCAGAGCCAGCGGCACATAACCAGGGCTCCCTACTTGACGCGCCGTTGGAAGGGTTTGAATTTGTGAATCTTGGGCATTCCACGCGGAATAGCCGAGGAACATCCCCTGACGCGTTGGTAGGACTTAGGCCTGGCATGGGGGGCTCCACATCGGGCGCCTCGCCGCTCTGCGGCGCGAACAATGAGGCACCTAGGCCTCATCATTCGACGCCATCAGCGGCTGCGCCCAACTCCGGGGGCGTTAGTCCGCAATCATCCGAGGTGCTCTTGCAGAACGCAATGCAGGTTATGCAGAGTCTAGCGGGTATTTTGCAAAACAATTTGCAAGCCCCGGCCCAGTCACCACGTGTTAGGATAGACTTGCCTACCTACACGGGGTACCACGACACTACGGGAGCAAACGAGTACCTCGACCGTCTGCTGCACTATCAGCAAGTGACAGGAATCGCAGACGCCGAAATGCTCGCGCGTGTTGTGCCTGTTTCTTTGACGGAGCAAGCTGCCCGCTGATACCGACTAGCCGGCAACCGAGCGAGGACAATGGAGGAGTTTTGCGCAAGCTTCCGCGACGAATTCCTTCCCGCAAACTATGAGTGGCGTTTGAGGAGAGAGCTGGAGCTCCGAACCCAGCCCCCCGACGAGTCTCTGTTAGAGTACGTCCGAGCGATGGACGAACTTTATCGCCTCGCTGACCCTCGCGCCACGAACACGGAGAAAGTTGAGCGTGTCACGAGACAAGCGCACCCGACTTTCACGGCTTACTTGAGATGAGTCAGGTTCAGAGATTTGGATGAGCTGGCAGCTGAAGCGAAGCGCATTCAGGGAGACATCCTCTCTGCGCGAGCGTATCGGCCGCCCCCACCCGCATCGCTGTCACTTGAGCCGCGCTGAGCGCGGAATGGCAGCTCAGCGCAGGGTCCATCTAGAGCTGAAGCGTGAGCAGTTTGCTGACGAGCGTGTCCCAAGGGGTTGGGAATTGTCCGACCGCGCTTTGGACCCATTCAGCTACGCGTTGCGAACAGCACACGCTGCCGCACAGCGGAACGAACCGAGGCGAGATCGCGAGGCCGACACGCGGCCCCCACCATCCGCGCCGCGAGTTCGAGATGACCGACAGGAACGGGGCGACCAGCCCCTAGCCCGTCGGGGCCCGGGCAACCGTTGCTACCGGTGCGACCAGCCGCACTTCGCCCGCGAGTGTGGCCGCCCTCCCGCCCGTGACCAAACACGGTCGGGAAACGGCCAAAGCCGCCGGTGATGACCTTCGATCCCGCGCGGCGTACACAGAAAACCCTGGTTTGCTAGCGCCTTTGGCATGTCGCGTAGGAAGTTCTGTTGACCTGTCAGCGCCGTTCATTGAGCTAACGATAGCTCGAAAGAAATTCACCGCGTTACTGGATACAGGAGCAAGCGCTTCTTTGTTCGGTGACGAGGTGTTAAACCATCTCCGCGAGAACAAAATCCGGCTGAGAGAGTGCGATACCACTTTTCGCCTCGCGAGCGGCACAGCGCAATCAAGCGGTGCAGCTAGGATAGTGGTTCGCTGGGAAATACGCGTGCGGCGACAACGCCTCGTTCATCTTCCCTGTTTATCCGTTCCTGTAATTCTTGGACGAGACTTCCTAGCCAAGACAGGTATTGTGATAGACATCAGCAGCGAAGGCTACAGGGAGCGCACGTCAGGCGCCTTGAAGCCTTTCTCGAAAGCGCCCGCGGCGTCGCAGACCATTCAGACTACGAACGCGGCGCGAGCGGGGGGAGACCGTGACAAATCCACCCCACCAGCCCGAGATACAGTAGGCGAGCGGACCATCGCCGCTGAGGGAGAGGGCAGGGAGAAAGTTGCAGCGGTAGAAAGCTGCTCTGCCGCGCAGGGAGGGTCAGCGCACCCCTTGTTGTCGGAAGTGAACAGCGTGACAGAGAGGGAGAAGGCACGGTTGTCACCGCTCCTCTACGAGTACAACGCGACATTCACTGACCGCCCGGGCCTCACTACCCTAGTCAGGCACCGAATAGACACGGGTGACGCACTGCCTTGGAAGTGCAATCCTAGAACAATTAGCTTGGCCAAGAGAAAAGCACTGGACAGCGCCTTAGACGAACTTATCGACACTGGCGTTGTTGAGAGGACTAACAGCCCTTGGGGCTTCCCGGTAGTCTTGGTTCCAAAGAAAGACGATACATATCGACTTTGCGTGGACTACCGCAAGCTGAATGAGGTTACGAGGAAAGACGCGTACCCTCTACCAACCATTTCTTCCCTGGTGTCCAACCTAGGTGGGGCGAAGTACTTCACAACGCTCGATGCTAGCCGCGGATACTTTCAAATTGAAATGAATGAGCGGGACAAGGAGAAAACTGCTTTCACTTGTCACAGATGCCTTTTCCAGTTCAAGAGAATGTCTTTTGGTTTGGTAGGAGCACCCGCTACTTATCAGCGCCTAATGGACCGCGTTCTGGGAGATCCGAAGTGGCAACATGCGCTCGCGTACCTAGACGACATCGTGGTGTACTCGAAAACGTTCGAGGAACACCTGCGCCACTTGAGGGACGTCCTAGAGAGGCTGAGGTCCGCGGGAAACACTTTGAACCCGAAGAAGGCACAGATCGCCGCGACCCGAATAACAATGTTGGGGTTCACGATCGACAGAGGCCGCATTCTGCCGTTCGACGATAAGCTTGAGGCTTTGCTTAAGTTTCCGTCGCCCAAAGATATAGCCGGCCTCAGGCGCTTCCTGGGAATGGCGAACTTTTATCGCCAGTTCATCCCAGATTGCGCAGCGCTGCAGGCGCCTTTGACAAAGCTTTTGAAGAAAGGCGAGCGCTGGAGTTGGGGTCACGAGCAAGAGGATGCACTGCGCAACCTCACCAAAGTGCTCGCTGACACAGCTGAGTTGCAGCTACCCGACCTAAACAGGGAGTTTGTGATTCAAACCAACGCAAGCGACCTGGGCTTAGGAGCAGTGTTGCTTCAGGAGCATGAAGGCGTTCTCCGTCCGGTAGCTTTCGCTAGCCGTTCGTTGACACCGGCAGAAAGAAACTACTCGGTGACAGAGAAGGAATGTCTCGCGATAGTTTTTGCTCTGCGTAAGTTCGACTACTACGTCGATGGGGTGGCATTTGTGATCGAGACGGATCACATGGCGCTCACCTGGCTGAGACGACTCTGCGAACCGAGCGGCCGCCTAGCGCGTTGGTCCCTGTTGTTGCAGCGTTACGACTTCACCGTGCGCTACCGCAAAGGGAAAAACAACGGTGTGGCTGACGTACTCTCGCGAGCGCCTGTCCAGTGCGAGGAAGGTCACGCGACCGACCACCCGACAGCCGGAGAGAGTGAGGGACAGACCCGAGCCGTAGCCCATGTAAGGAACGCGGACCAACCGTTGATCCACGACGAGAGCGTGAACCACGTGGACTACGCGAGTTCCGTGGGGATCGTGTTCAGCAGAAAGGAGCTGCTCGAAGCTCAGCAGAAGGATCCGTTTTGTCGAAAGGTGTTCGACGGGCTCCGGGAGCCGGGCGGCAGGGCCGCAGCGCACACGGAGACAGCTGGTTTTGCTGTCGGTGCGGAGCGCTCGGAAACAGCTGGTAGTGCTGTAAGAGCAATGGATTCGTATCTGCTGGATTCCGACGGCGTCCTGCTGAGGTATATCCCCTCCGAGAACGACACAAACGAGACGTTCAAGGTGGTGATACCGCGAGTATTGAGCGCAGCACTGTTAAGCTATACTTTTACGACTCGTGCATCGCTGGGCATGCAAGCGGCCCCAAGACTTACACTAAGTTGTGTCGCTTTGCTACCTGGCTTGGCATGAAAAGGGACGTAATACGCTACGCCCGCTCGTGCCATGTGTGCCAAAGTGTGAAGCCCCGAGGCGGACGACCACCCGGCCTCACGCACCCGATTAACAGCCAGACTCCCTGGGAAATCGCGGCGTTTGACATCATAGGACCGTATCCTATGACACCGAGTAGGAACAAGTTCTTGCTGGTGGTCACGGATCACTTCAGCAAGTGGGTTGAACTTTTCCTCCTTAGAAAGCTGACGGCACGAGTGATCATGGAGAAGCTGATGGACGTATTCACCAGGTTCGGTTTCCCAGAGCAGCTGATAACGGACAACGCGTCCTACTTCACTGCGAAGGTGTTCGTTGATTCGTGCGCTGCACTTGGCATTAAGCACAAGAAAACGACCACCTATCATGCTCAGTCGAACCCCACGGAAAGAGCCAATCGCAACGTTAAGCACTTGCTTGTCGCGTACTCTGAGAGGCACAAAGATTGGAACTACTATCTGCCGGAGATCGCGTTTGCTTTGCGTTCGACCGTTAACCGTTTGACTGGGTATGCGCCGTGTTCTCTCAATCTGGGTAGAGAGCTGCTAAATCCGATGGACCGGATTCTATCGGACAGCAGGAAGACGCCAGTCGCTTCGTCAGCACGAGCTGAGTACGCGACGCAGCTGCGCGCTAAGATGACGGAGGCCTTACGCAAGGCTCGCCGCAACCTGATCACCGCTAGGGCGCAGCAGAAAGCACAGTACGACCGCTCGCACCGGGATGTTCACTACAAAGTGGGCGACCTGGTGCTTCGACGCCAGCACGTTCTCAGCGACGCTAGCAAACAGTTTGCGGCCTCGTTGGCGCCGAAATGGATCGGGCCGTTCCGCGTGCGAGAGAAACTTTCCTCGCTCGTTTACAGGCTCGAGGACTTGCGGTTGAAACCGACAGGCGGACCGGTGCACGTATGCTACCTGAAACGCTACGTGCAGCGAGATGAGTGGGTAGATGACACAGCCCGACCCGCGCCGCAGTCGGATAACGAGCGCTGCGATCAGCCGGCGAACCCCCCGTCTCGCTATAACTTGCGCCCTAAGCAGAAACAGAATCTGCCTGCGCAGCCTAGAGCAAGGGCGCGAGCCGGCAGGCAGTCTCGTTAGATGCGTGAACGTACGGGCTGCTCGTGCCGATCAGTGTCACGCAAGACTAACTTGCGTTAACCCTCATGATTCTCGTGAGGGTCGAACAGCCACGCAGCACGCGCTGCGGGAGTTGGCTGCATCTGTGTTGACCTTTTTCAGCGCAGATGGAAAAGAAGCAGGGCACATCAGAACGACACCGTTCCACTACCAACTACCATCCACCATCCAGCTTCGGCAACGCGCCGCGCCCAAGGCTCGACGCTACGCCCCGCCCGCGACCTGCAGTCGCCACCCTGGCCACCCCTGCTACCTGTCACATCGGATCGGAGCTGCCCACCCGCCGACTGTGCGCCACCGCCTGCGGGGCCCCATTACCACCGCAACCCTGGGTCCTCGCCTGCTGACCAGGTATGCCAGGGCAGCCCAACCGCGGCCTCAACCATAAAGCGCCGCAGCTCTGGCCCCTGAAGCCACCTGACCCAGTACCTCAGGGGCGCAGCCATGGACCTGGCCTCCAAGCCATCGCAGCCGGCGCCAAAAAGGCGGTCGACCGAATTCACCGGAACGGCGCAGCCGCGCGCACTCGGAAGACCGTGACAGGGAGCAAGATGCCAAGCGTCATCGTGCGGGAGGCCAAGCCCTCAGAGCGAAGCAGCTGATCGGCGGGGGCGTGGCGCGGCCGTCAACCGATGCACCTGCGGGAGCTGAAGAACTTCGAACCTCGATCCCAGGATGGCGGAGAAGATCAAGTAATGTTGCCCCTGTTTCTGTTATCCATGTTTCTGTGTTCGGGAGGCTTCTTAAGGAGGGGAGGATGTGGTATACACTGGTATCCCCTCCTCGTCCCCCGCGCCAGCGGCGACCGTGACTTACACGGGCGCGCTGGCCACCAGGAATGTGGAGAGAAGGCACCCCCGTGACTCGGCTCATTTCCGCCCCAGCACTGACGTGACGTCAAGGCAGCGCGCTGCCTTCTGCGGAGAGGGCATCACGCCAAAGCTTGACGGCAACGATTTGCTTCCAGGGAGGCAATGCCCGAAGGGATAAAAGGGGGGAACGCGCGGCGGGAAGGGGCTCTCGCTGCCGGACCTTACCGAAGTGCCCCACGGACCCCTTCCGCTGCCCGCCGGCCCCCGAACACCAACGCCGGTCGACGTCAACGACTTGGTGAGCTACTGAACATCTATTTTACGGATAGAACATTCTTCCGCAGTGTGCGTTACCTCGCGTTAGGATAATAAACTATTTCCTAGCGTGCCCTGCCGTTGCCTATTTCGTCCGGACCTGCCGTGGCTGCAACTGCGCCACGGGTTGGGGAAACGTGTTGCGTACTTGAATAACGCCTGCGTGAAGCTTGCACGGAAGCTCGCCTTCCCGGCCGGCTGGACGCAGGGTGATCCAATAAAGTTCAGCGTTGGATTTCAGACTGTCGCGGTCTGCGCATCATTTAATATCAGCAAAGAAGCAGTAATGACTCTATTTAGCTCACGATCAGCGCACTATTCACGCACGCTGCACTAATCTGGCTTTAGCGTCCTGTACTTCTCTGCAGCCACATCGCTACAGTGTACCGGTTCACCATGACACAGCTCTTTCGCTCGAAGTAGGAACCCTCCCTTTGTTGGACGTCTTTGTTCGGTTACTCGTCGCGCTGTGGCGCCACTGATGGGAAGCGATGGCTTAAGTCATAAAGCGAGCTTTTAGACTCGCATGCGAACACCTCTGTGTAAAGCCCCCCTCCCCCCCCTCCGCCTCTGTGAAGAAAAAGACAATTTGTTCGTCCTTTTTGTGCGGAACGTCGCTAGTGATGGAATTCTGTCTCTCCTTCAGGACATCTGGTCGTCCATTTTGTGCGGTACGTCGCTAGTGATGGAATTCTGTCTCTCTTTCAGGACATCTGGTCGTCCATTTTGTGCGGCACATATAGTGATGGAATTCTGTCTCTCCTTCAGGACATCTGATCGTCCATTTTGTGCGGTACGTCGCTAGTGATGGAATTCTGTCTCTCCTTCAGGACATCCGGTCGTCTATTTTGTGCGGCACGTCGCTAGTGATGGAATTCTGTCTCTCCTTCAGGACATCTGGTCGTCCATTTTGTGCGGCACGTCGCCAGTGATGGAATTCTGTCTCTCCTTCAGGACATCTGGTCGTCCATATTGTGCGGCACGTCGCTATATTGTGATGGAATTCTGTCTCTCCTTCAGGACATCTGGTCGTCCATTTTGTGCGGCACGTCGCTAGTGATGGAATTCTGTCTCTCCTTCAGGACATCTGGTCGTCCATTTTGTGCGGCACGTCGCCAGTGATGGAACTCTGTCTCTCCTTCTGGACACGCGATGATCAGGTACTAAGGTAAGCGAACTGCCGGAGACCATAAGGAAGGGCAATAGGAACAGGCCGCTATTTGTCTTAACCGGCTGCTTAGGCTGGCAGTGAAATTACAGAGGCGTTCTTTTCGCTTATCGCGTCGGACACATGTGCAAAGGTGACGCTGTACGAAAAGACGACGTATTTAAGCCTCCTTTTAAACAACCATATATGTGCAGCTTATGGTAGCTTCTGAAAGCGAAACTCGGCCGTGCGTATCTAAAAACCAAAACTAAAATGTGTTGTGTACATTCCTTCCCTTTCTTTGGCAGTTACTTGTACGTTTCTTCGTACACGTTCAAAGTCTTCGTCAAGCTCTCTGTGCGCTCAAATGTTTGGTGTCTCTGCTCCTTATCACTCACCGTAATACATTACGTGACATCTACTTGAAACTATAAGCGCAGCAGAGAAGTACACGCTACTAGACGACTCGAATAGGGAATGCGAACCTTTAGCGAGAGTTCAAAGTGGTGCTTATTTATATAGGAGTCTGGTTGTGGGCCCCATCTGTCTGCAAAGAACCGTAAACCGCACAAACTCGACTAGCGTATAAAAATTATCATGCCTTGTTGTTTTACGTGCATGTGGTGGGAACATGTTTCGTCTTGCAGAATGTTGGAGATATGTGCACGGGCGTTGCTGCCACATTGTTATTTACGCGCCAGGCATTTAACGGTTGTATTATGCGCCAGAGAAGAGCACAGGAACGTTCAATAATGCAGAATGTGTAAGAAGTTACAGTGTGACGTAGAAAATGAAGTTAAACCTAACTGCGTCGTGACCAGGATCCTTACCCTGAGAGCTAGGAGTTTTTTAAGCGAGCTTGAGCGGTGCGGTGTGATGTAGGCCAGGATGTCGGCAATCGTCTAGAGCAGGAGAAAGAAGTAATTTAGAAAAGCGTAGTCCGAGGACAGGGCATGTAGCGCTCAGCATTTTTAATCGCTCGCTTTTTGAAAAACACTTAGCAATTCGTCACAGAATTGAGTACGCAATACATTTTTAGTTTTTCAATTTATCATGTCGTTTTACAGTTCATTTATGCAGGCAAATTCTGCAGCATTACATTTTAAATTGATTCGAGAAACACGATTTAAGCTGTTGTAGGTGGACCACACTTAGTAATTCCTCCCAGCCGTTCTTCTGTTCTCCATACGGCTGCTGCGGCTGTGGATGCGGGCGCGTCATGCGATTCGTTTCCGAACTTTGATCCCTTATTGCTTGCGGCGATGATTAAGAAAGTTCTCGAATTCCGTCGTTTATTTCTTAAAAATGTAGAATCGTACAATTGTTTAAATCTTAATTATTATCGTTACTGACTACGAATTCTTTATGTCATTGCGTGCATGACAGATCTTAAGAGCCGGATATAACATTACGGTTGAAAAGTTTCTAGCTCTGGAATTTACTTTTAGGCTGTCAAGTTTTCTATAGTCTCTTGACTGCCAGCTAAGATACACGCAAACTCAATTCTACTGGATGTATCTAATAGTTTCCAAACGCTGCATATACGGACAATCATATTAGGCAAATTCACCTTCGGCCAATCGTTAAGAACAGCATTGAAACTGCTCTGCAATAAACGGTCCTGACACAATTCTGTCGTCAAATCAAAGTGGACGGCCTTCACTTCCTTTCTTGGTGAAGGATTTGTGGGGAAGTCACAAGTTAATCAACCGTATCAAAGGATAGCAGGGAACAATGGATCGACCGGAAAATGATGTAAGTGCCGTTAGCCGTACAATCATAAAACTTGTTATGACACCCAATGACGCTGGAAGACGCAATGCTCTCTATGATGTGTCCAGCCCTAAGTAGTCGGGAGTGGTTGAATAGCGCACACTGCTTATTTTGGGGAGGCTGTGTATATCGGACAGACTGAAACTAGTTTCAACACATGCTTTCCGCGAGTAGAGGAGGAAAGGTACCAGAAAATATGGCGATTCGCACCATGCCGCTTATTGCAGATGTTGCGGGTGCTATCGATGTGTTCGAGATTGTCATGTTTAGCTTCGCCGCAAAGACTCGATCATTCGAGAGGTTGTAGAGGCCTATCACATTGTCGCGAGTAGCCTTGCATATTTTTGCACACAACAAAATGAAGAGGCATCGAAGGGGAGCCTCAGTCGGGTAGCCAACGCTTGGACAAACGGACTTGTCTTCGTTTGTCAGACGAATACAAATCCTTTTGTCGAAAGGTTGGCTAGCTGAGTGAGGCTTCCCTTCTATCCCTGTCCATTTTGATTTGTGCTCTGCGGAATCTCTTCTCCCTTCCTACTCTTACAAATATTATCTTGCCATCGGTGGTACTGATAGGAAAAGAGCTGCAGTTATTTAGCATGTCTAACCTTCTACTGTGCATTTGCTTTCCCTTAGGTTGGTTGTGCGTTTCTGTTTGCCTCTAACATTTTAATACTTTGCATTGTTTTACTGCCTTCTAGAATTTCATCGCCACTGAATGATATGTCATATTGCTCATCCTTCGACGCACATTTACTGGTCTGTCGTCAAAAGCAGTTTTATTCGTTATTATTTCAAACCTCGGCGCCGCATGTTAATCCTATATTAGTCATCAGCAAGCTAACCTCAGAAGTAGTATATTTAAGGTCGACTGGTGGGCTCACTGGCGCTTAAAAGCACGGACCACAATTAGGAAATCCTCTGGTTCAGGAATACTGCTGATTACTACAAGGAAATAGTCAGCTCCCTTCTGGTTCTGTGCTGTCTTTCACTGTGTAATATGCATCCCCGAGATTCCCCTTTTGCTCCTGGAGGTCTCCTGAACAGTTCGCTTTCCATCTCGGCCGTACCAAACTTGTTAACCAAATTGCGTGGATGTTTCACGATCATGTGTCTTACCTGCCGCCTGGATCTGCTGCGACACGGGCTTGGCGTTCTGTCACGCTCGGTCGATTTCACGCTTTCACGGCTACCCTGAAAAGCACCATAAAAACACTAATGAATGCCAGGACCTGCCTATTGTGCCAGGATGAAATACATGAGGAAGTAATACTGCGCAGATTTGGCGACCAGATGCAAACAAACAAATACGACATCATGGACGCAGTTTTAACATTGTCTTCTCTTAACTGTTCTCTGCTTTCAGCTATTAACTAATCTGCCTCTATCATCGTCCTACTCGCGCAGTCTCAACATTCCCAGCAATGAACGGCTTCCCGTTGCTATAAAATCTATGCTTTAGCTCGGTTTTGCACGGGATTTCGTTTACTTGTACTCTGGCTAATTTTATTGGACACGTTTTTGCGGCTCGTCAACAGATATGCCATCGTCGTCATCATGGGCTTAACTTCACCAACTGCAGAACACAGGCCTCTCGCATATCTCTCTAATGAACCCTATCCTGGGTATTCATAGGGGAGGTGGTGGCTAGGTACAAAGCCAGGTGGTCAAACTCTGCTTTCTTATGAGGGCGCGTTGTAGCCTCTAAACACCGGGATCAGGCCGCACCTCAGGCCTCAAATTCGAGTGTCCAATTCTGTGGACCCTAGAATTTTTAGAGGAGTACCTCTACTGAACTCAAAAGTCGCTCACCATTCCGGGCCCGATTTTATCTTGGTCTAACCTTGAGAAGCACAGCATAGCAACTGATTGACTTTGAGAGATTGACCTTCGTCGATTTGGACCAAAATCGATGTCAACCATATTTGACCATGCCCGACAGGATGGCGACCTCCAAATTTGGCCTGGGTCATTTCCAAAAATTTGGCTCGCCTCACCCCCGAGTGACCTTGGTCGATTTGAAAGCCGCGGGTGTATCTGAGTGAGTACTGACAAAGGGCCGAATGGACGCTAAATGCACAATCGAAAATGGACAGCTTACAGAATACGGCCCCAGTTCAGCGAAGCAAGGGCGTCGAATCTCTAATATGCAGTACACCGGGTTTTCTCATGCGCATGGATAGCGACAACGGCCGCGCCAAAAAGGAGTGCATTCATCACAAAGGGATAGAAGCATATACAAAATATTTTCTCATTTCGCATGCGATTTATATATCCGGCGCTTCGTTCAGGGTACTGAAAGTAATTCCACAGGAGGTGAAATTGCCGAAGTTAACATGAGTTTGACCTTCCATGTAAAACATTTGTCGCGCACGATTTGGTTCAAGTGATAACACGTAATAAATGAAACGTAAGGCTGTTTCCGGCAGAGGTTTGGGAACAATGAGGTCGATGTTGCCGATTTCCGATTAGAACCTAAAATACGTTCGCGTTACGAGAGGGCAATTACACAATAGTGCCGTTAAATTTTCGCTGGGCCAATATCACGGTTTTATATCACACACTAAACATTTTGACATCACTTAAAACTGGCTACGCCTCCTTACCACTGCAGACAGTAAGGCAAACAATGCTGCGTTTTTCTCTTGAAGCTATAACTCACAGGGTAAGCTCAAGGCAGTAGCAACGTGTCATTATAGCTGGTTATCACATGTGGAAATGCGCACAGCAGGAAAGAAAAAATAGTTCGGGCTTAGAATGCGCGATTTCGCTTGCCACCCGAAAATCCACCATTGAAGGTCATGCTTCCCCGCCGCGGTGGCTCAGTGGTTAGGGCGCTCGACTACTGATCCGGAGTTCCCGGGTTCGAACCCGACCGCGGCGGCTGCGTTTTTATGGAGGAAAAACGCTAAGGCGCCCGTGTGCTGTGCGATGTCAGTGCACGTTAAAGATCCCCAGGTGGTCGAAATTATTCCGGAGCCCTCCACTACGGCACCTATTCTTCCTTTCTTTCACTCCCTCCTTTATCCCTTCCCTTACGGCGCGGTTCAGGTGCCCAAAGATATATGAGACAGATACTGCGCCATTTCCTTTCCCCCAAAAACCAATTATTATTATTAAGGTCATGCTTTCCCAAAGCCACCGCTGGCTTTCATACATGCATCACCATGCTTCAAGGCTCTAAAAGAAGAACCGGCTTTAATCGCTATCAGAGACATCCCTTCACTACGCCCACAGAGTAGCAAAAAGAAAGCAGTTCTCCATTTTATGTTGAGAGCAAATGTCCTCCTGTTTCTGGCGCTGATTGCCCTAAAAGTATGCGCCGCGAATTTTCCAACCAACCTCAGAACATGCAACATTTTGCGTGCCGCACATGCAATAGCATTGTATCGCTCTTGTGTACAGTGCGAGAAATTCTCATTATCAGGATTTGCTCAGGGCTTGATGCTTGTAGCTGGATGGAACACCCGCAAAAACAGACTCGACGAGATGTAGTACAGGTCAGTGTTGGTGAGCACAGATTTCAAAGCACAACACAAACATGCTTTTTGTGTTGGGCGATGTCAGCGTACGTTAAGAGCCCCAGGTGGTCTAAACTACACAGGAGCATTCCACTATTGCTTCCCTTGTTGCCCATGTGCGTTTCGTTCGTTTAATCCCACTGTTCGCAATTTGCGATTTCGTCGCAGAGTCAATTTCCTGACGGTCATCATTTGAGCCACGGCTACTGAGGTACTGAATGTGTGCATGATGTCGTGCTCATTTCGCTGCCACACCTTTATTGGTGCAATGGTGTGAAAGCGTGGCTCGCACCGGAAAAAGGGCGAGGTGACTTTATCAATCGCAAATTGAAGTGCCTTTACTTACAGACCTCTTCTTTGTCAGAAAATCCAGGTACCGTTTCTTTGTCGAAGTCCCTGGTGCCACAGGTTGTGCAGCTGAAGCCTGGACTTGAGGTTGAGATGTGCTCTTGAGAAACCATACATCAAAGTTACGTTAGTTAAGTATCCTAACTGCTATTAGTCCACAGTTTGAAACAAAGCGCACGAGATGGTTCAAGGATGGAGGAAACGGACAAGGTGCTCCGTCATTGTACCGTCTCGTGCGCCTTGTTTCGAAAAGTCATGAACCAAAAGTCACGACACCAAATGATTCTTGTGAACTTGGACTATATAATAGGCCGAGAGTCTCTTCAAATATTAAAGTTTCAGCGCGCCTTTTTTAATCCGAAGCCTCTTTTTTTTAATCCTGATCGAAAAACCTGAGCAGCGCTAAAAGGTCTCTTCGGAACGTTTGTCAAGAACGCGAAGGCGATCACCGTGTCGACTACTTTGGTCCATGACAGATAACTGCTTACATTGGCTCGCTGACCGTGTTACTTTGTCGACTGCTGGTTCAGACAAGGACCTCGCACTGCACCTCTAATGAGAATACAAACAGGCAGTTGGAAAGCAAATATGATGTCGCTATATTCATGACAGTAAAACTGAGAGTCCGATAAACCTTCACGACTACTATCGGCCATCGAGGATGCGCTGAAATTTAGAAGAACTTCTTTTTGGGCGCTGAAAAAAAAATGCACTCAAAATCTGGCAACAAAGGGAGTCAAATGAAAGCTGTGTATTGCGCTCTTGACAGTAAACTTGAACGAGAAATAAAAAAGTGTTCATCGATCCTTGGCTCATGCAGCGTAAGAGACAACGTGCGAAGAACCCTTTCTATTAGAAGAACAATAATTTTTTACCGCCATAGTGTCTTTATTTGGATTGCCATTTGCTGCAGGATATTCGTCCCGTTTATTAGATTAACCTTAAGATAAATATGGCAGCCATCTCGTCAAGCAGCCGAGAACGGTAGTTTTTAGGGGTTGTTCTTTTCATGCAAGAGGGGAAATAAATGAAATTTAAAGAGAGTCTGTGTTGTCCCTACTTTTATTCCTTCACCGTGTTTTGCCTTGAACAAAGATAAACTAACCTACTCACGTTCTAAGTTCTACAGCGTGCGATTATGTCTGCCATTCATTTACATAATGAACTATGTCCGAACACTTTCCTGCGCTATCCTTGAGAGAGAGGCTTTCGGTAATGTACACCAAGAAACGGGGCAGGAGTACATATGGAACTGCGATGTTTCGATAACCCGGAGCAGAATTATGGCATAATCAGTGATATAATAGACTGACATAACCGCGTGCTAGCAACTGTAAAGCCGTGCGTCACAAAAAGGCGACAGGACGATCACTGCAGCATGAACACCGATAAACGCATCTATTTTGCGCCCGGCGCTTTAACATCAATTGCTTAGAGCATTGTGAACATTCTACAGCTATTCGAGCAGGCCAAACTATGACGCCATCCACTGCTCCCCATCAATAGCGCCACTTCGCAGAAAGCAAATGAATGTCGGCGTACAAAGAGATCCCACTTCGAAGCAAATGATCTGGCTGGCATTGAAATAAAGCAGGCGTTGCTACAGCGCTTCTCTGCCAGCAAAACGGACGCGAACGTTTTCTGCCAGCACCACCACCGTAGGTAAAACCGACAGGGAGCAGTAATAGCACCTGAAAGAAATTGATTCGTTGTGGTAAGAAGTTTGCTTCTTTCGTCACGGACGCACGACTGCGCCAAAAAACAAAGAAGTAATCAGCGCTAAAAATTGTTGGTTTGTTGGTGCAATTGACAACGTAGTAATTGGCGCCCGATTTCCCGAACCTCTGTTGAGTACGCAGAAAGTTGAAGTTTATTTACTCTTTAACGAGAGAGGACATCGAGAGGAAAAAGCTCCTAGGAGCTTGACAACCTCTCGAGCCCTGAAAAGTACGGCAGCACTCCAACCAGATATATAAGTAAAGGAAACATTAAAGACACAGCAGAAGGGACGCAGTAATTCATTAAATACGGGAACACAAGGCTTCCTTCCAAAATTGAGCGGAAAAAGTAAGTTGCTTCACGACTAAGGAACAGAGGGTTAAGCTCATCACACTGTGGCAACTCAGGATAGCTCGATTAATACAGGAATGAGATAACAACAACATACTAAATACATTTAAAAGGCATAAAATAAAAGTGTCCGACAAAACCATGCAAAATTCAGCACTTTGAATTTCCCACAAACACAGGTTCACACAGCTATGAACAAAAATAATGGAACAAATTGGATTGGCTAGAAGTGGAAACGCTCAGTCTAGCATCTGTGATGTCACTGAGAAGGCAGGGAAGGCTATATCTCAGCTTCTGCAAACCATTGTTTCTTCGAGGTGTACTGACGCTAATTTGTTTCGTGTGACGTAAACGGTAGACTTTTGCAGTTTACAAGTCCAGTCACGTTGCAGAAATGTGTAATTTCTTAACTCATGCTTGCAACAAAGGGCTAATCTTAAGTTACAAAGACGGTACACTTTGGGCGTGTTAATGAGATTACAGAGCTCTATGGTGGGATGGTAACGCAGTACGCATCGCGAGTGTACAAGTATGCAAATTAACGCCAGTATGCATCGTCTGCCGTTACCATAACGTGACATGCCTCCTCGCCGAGTCGCATCGCGGCGCCATCATCTATCTGCACCTATTCTATAGCTGCCACCCCAGCATTAAAATGGGAAATTGCCAATTTCGCGTTGATTTATATTCATGGCAAAAGCAAGAATATGATAGCAATTCCGTCCGCACGCTCGCAGGAGCGGAGTACGGCCGAAATCCCGACACCAGAGAAGGTCGAATTTAACTTGAGTGCACAGAAATTCCTACCTTTAAAGATGCTCTGCTCCAAAACCGAGGTTCCCAGAAGTGAAATGGCGAATCTCGCGCATTGTCTATTTTGAAGTTGAGGGCGCTTTCTCTGCCTCAATGTGACTTCAGTTAATGAAATGCACAGGAGTGCTATTTATGTTCTAAGATGCGGATTTATAGACCTTTTTCCACATGCAACAGAATGAGTGATTCGGGAAGTTTGAATTCAATATTGCTCACTGGCTGTTGCAGCTCAGCCGTTGTCTTCCTCCAATCGAACGGCTGCTTCTTGGAGGCGTCGAATGGCTTGCCTAGTGCAGATTCATGGGACTTTTTTGAGACCTGCGAATTCTTGTGAAAAGCAAGGAAATGTATAATATTCAGCTGAAATTTCCAAGGGCAAAAATACAAGCTAGTTATTTTTTATTTCTCATTTGTTTCGACTAGCACTGGGACGATCACAGAAGTCACAAACCCAGCAATTCTTGACAAAAGCATTGTTGAGCGGGAAACCGTTTGTGAACGCAATTTTCTTATATCATGTAAGATTTCACTACAACAATCAATATATCCGGAGATCACCCGACGGCAGTCTTGCATTTTTTTTTCTATTTACGCTTTCGCTAACTTCAAAAGCGTCCCCATTGGTTTTCTATGGCAGTCTTAACTGTTGCATGCGATCGATGGAAAAACTTTAAAATAAATATTTTGCTACATATCAGAATAATGGACCATTACCTTCAACTTTAAAGTAACAGTGTATTACAATTTTCAATTTTCAAAATTTTTTGCCGGAAAAAGGTGGTCATGTGGACAAATATGATCGCCTTCCTCATCGTTCAATACCTGAAACCACGCCACGTCATAGTTTGGCCTAATTAAGAAGGAATACAGGCACCTAATCTTTCCAAACAAGGGATCCATCCTGCGTCAAATTTGAGATAGCTACGGTCGCTTCTGTGTTTGCGTCGAGCTGAGCGAAGGGGTGTGCCGCAGGAATGTGGATGCAGTTAAAAACATCGGAAATGACTGCCAAGCAAAGACCAAGCACAGGAGCCGCTTTTAAAACGGCTTCCCGTTGCAACTACCGCAGATTTGAGGCTGAAGTTGTTGCATCGCAGTTGACTGAGGTGTGCGCCGCCACAGAATCGCACGCGCAATGGTAAATTGTTCAAGTACGGCAGTTACAGGCGGCTGAAGTGGCAATATCACTGCAGCAGTCGGGCGCGTGGATCTTCTCATTCAATTATTTTGCAAGTACTGCTGTCTATTACCTTAGAAACATAGCAGGGGTGGGTTACACAGCATTTTATTACAACAATGTCAAGTAACATGGTTAGGAACTTGTTCCATTTATTTTGATTAGTGGGCATTGAACGTTGAGAACCGTCTAAGTTAACCCATAATTCTGCAGTCCGTTAAAAAAAAAGACACCTTAATTACTCGGTCTAAGGACGGACGATGAAGTATAGTACGTTCAGTAGGTGAGTCTGTCGGGCAACGCGTGCAGTAAGAGTGATCAGTGGGAGAGGCCCTTGAATGTACACTGGCTATTACTATGTGAAATTAAACAAAGAAAGATGCCTAAGATTACGAATAATGACCGGAAAAATAATTTTAGGCGCAGTCCGTTATATAGCAGATAAAAACCGCTCTGTGGAAAAGAATAAAGTTTATGACGTCTTTTCACTGCTACGCGAGGCACCTTTGTTTTCTTTCGTGACGTCTATACACGTAGTGGTCCCCTCAAAGTATCAGAATGGCCGACGGTGCGTCATCCAAGCCGCAGTAAACCTCGTTGCGACGCATGCACTACAACCAGTGGCCAAGGCGCGACCGCAGCCCTGACTGCAAAAGCAGCACTTACCGAGGGGCCTGGAGCTGCCATTGCACCCTGCCACGTTGACGCTGTGGTCGTCGATGTTGCGCAGATGTAAGACGGCGCAGAACAATGATTAAGGATAGCCTATAGCACAAAGACGCTTCTTCTTCTTCTTCTTCTCCTCAAGTAATATGGGACATACCCACGTGGGGGGGACTGGCCAAGGTATAGAGTAGTTGTTGTTGTTGTTAGCCTATCAAAAGATGGCACATACCCACAATGGGGGATCGGCCAAGAATCGGGTGGCTGTTCACCTGAACGCAGTTAACAAAAAGGAAAAGCACGTGGGAGCGCAACACCGGTGAATTTTTCGTCATGAACAGAAAAGGGATGAGTGTTTTGATTTTAAAATTTTAAGAATAATAATAAAGAGAGAGATTAAATATTAATGATTTAGTCAAAATGTAATAATTGATAGAAAAGAAAAGTTTGGAACACTTAGCAAGGCAGTCGGTGAGATTCTATCAGGAAATTTTGAACAGCGCTGCAAACAGATCTGTGGCTGAACCCAAATGTGGTGGCGCCAAATGATAGCAAGAGCGGGCTGCTCAAACTAAGGCCAAGATGCTGCAAGGGCTCCTCCAGCAACCTTTTTCTCAGTGAGTTGAATCGGCGACAATACAGCCAAAAATGTTCAATAGATTCTGGCTCACGGCAAAATGCACAAAGGGGAGAGAGCGCCAAACCCGACTTGTGTAAATAGAAATTTAGAGGGGGGATGCGGCAGCGTAGCCTCGTCAGTGATATTTCAAGCTGCCGAGAGCAACAAATTTTCCTGTTCCAATAATATTTAAGGTGCTCATAATCCGCCGATGTTAAAAGTGATGTGTCTTGCGGGAAAGGATAAGTGCTTCTCCTCTTCTTCAACTCGCGTGTTCAGCGCGTGACAGCAGCTGCACAAGACCGTATGTGACGCTTAAGTTTCGTTCTCTTTCTACCGACAGCCACTTATTAGACTTAAACCGGGAAGGCCAATCATCGCTTATGGGGTGCATGAGAGGCATAGGCTTCGATGGGAGATGGGAGGTATGTTAACTCTGAGTGGATTACGATGAGGAAAAAAGGCGCAGTAGCACTTACGCGCTCGAAGACGGTCGCGCTTAGTGCATGCGGGACAGACAGACAGAAAAACTTTATTCATTAAGTGAGTTTTAGACCCAGCTGGGTCCCTGGGCCACTGCGCGGTCCCGCACGGCATCAAGTAGGTCATGCCGGGACATGACGTCGGCAGCCCGAGTCACCGCAGCAAGCTGCGATGTCGGGTCTGCAGACATAAGCAGGACCTCCCAGTCCTCCCAGCTCGATATGGCGTGCTATCCCCGCGGGGGAGGGTCAGCAGGGCAGCCGAAAAGGATATGGGAGAGTGTGGCGTGGGGGTCACCGCATAGGGAGCATGCAGGGGATGTGCCGCAATAGTGCGATAAAAGCGGAAGAGGAAAAGGCTTTGGAGAGAAAAGAGGCGCGCATATTTCTTTTCAGTCCATGTCTTACTTGAATCAGGACGCATAGGCGTTGCACTCGTGCTTGGGTTACCATTTGCTTTTTTTTTTTGGGGGGGGGGGGGCATTTAAATATACGACTGATTAGCTGTTCTGCGCTTCCCGAAACTTTTCCATCCTTCATTGCGGGTATACGCCATCAGCTGTTAGGTAAACAACAACAACAGCATTTCAGCAGCAGCCGCATAGAGCGATGCAGAGTTTTATTTCCCTGTTTTCTCGGAGGCATCACGCATACTTTTAACGAAGTGATAAACCCGGTGTCAAAACGCGTTTGTCAAGCTTTCGGCAGCATCTCGATGAGTGTAAGTAGCTTTTTCCACTGACATTGCGAATGAGGATTTGAAAATCTTCCACCAGCGCACACTGACGTTCTACTTGATATGCCAGTGTACGCTGATTTAGAACATTCTAGTCTCCCCTCCTGGGGTAGGTTTCGAGGAGGAGGAAAAGGATTTATTAAGAGCATAAATAAAGTCGAGCCCGCTTCAAAACGAACATGAGTGTCACGCGGCGTCCTTTCGTTATATCCCGAAGTTCGCAGTAAGCGGACCACACCTTTAAAGACAGTTGCTTGTCAAAACACATAATTTTTTCTTTGCGAAAGAGTCCGTGATGGACGTCTGTTTTTGCAGCGCAGATCCGATGAGGGAGGTTTCCAGTTTATTTAAAGCAGAAGCGTGCTCTTCGCGGAGGCCCTTGGAATAGGCAAGTTGTCTGAGGCTCTCTTGTAGCCCATTGCTACAGGCGCGCTTAAGGGTGCTTGCTCCGAAGTTTCATCCTCATCCGATTCCTCCGCGTCACTCTCTTCCCGCACTTCAGAAACGGTGCCCTCGTCCGTGCACGGCTCCGCGGTGTCGGCGTCGTCATCGACAGAAATAAAATCATTCCAACCAATGTCATGACCCCCCATGCCGGAGTCGACGACGCGCTGTCACAAATCGCCGCCGGGCATCTTCCGAAGCATCAGGCTCGGCATCAGACCCTGTGTCGACGAAACCGGCCTTGCGGAAGCAGTTAAGCTCGCCAGTGGCCGTCACCTCCGCCCAGGCCGCTTTCATCATCTCAACCGCTGAATACAATGGAAATGGGCACGGTGATCTCGTCCACCATCCCGAATTACAACCAGGGGCCAAGATTTGAACGAAGACACCGAAACGTCCGCACCGCAGCAAGAGTGACAAAAGCGCGCGATGGTGGTGGTGGCGAAAAACTTTACTATAAAGTAGAGCAAGCCTTAATTTTTACATCCTAGTGATGGGATTGCTCTTGGATGCGTGTCGTGGCCGGAAGGTGATGCTTCTCAGCGACTTCCAAAGCCCAGTCCACTAGCTGCCGTTGGGCAGCCGGGTCAGAACTGGAAACCGCAGACTCCCATCGCTCCAGGTCTGTGAGTTGCCAATCGGCTGGTGGAAGGAGCTCAGAGCAAGAATAAAGAATGTGTGCAAAATCCGCTTTCGGAGCGCCGCAGAGGGTGCATACTGGCGTGAAAAGTCCCGGGTGAACCAGGGCTAAGTGGGCAGGGGAGAGGAAGGTGCGGGATTGTAGCTGTCGCCACGTCACCTGCTGCAATTTAGTGAGAGACTTGTGCGGAGGGGGATACGGGGTAGGCGTTCGACGCACACAGGCGGCAATGAAGTCAATCAAGCTAAACATACAGACGCACAGCGCCACCGGAGAGAGCAATGAGGGGTGTCCGTGTGCGTCAGCGCAGCCACCTCTTGGCTCCCACGGAAGGCCTGCTTCACGGAGCGTGGCCTCCGTGATATGCTCGGGGGCGGAAATATTGATCGCGGAGGCCATGCGCGGATTTGCAAGGGAATGAGGGGAGGGAAGCGGAGATACGAGGAGGGGCGGGAGGGCGATTTTGGAAGGCGCGTGAACGGGGAAAGGGTAGCTCGCCTGAGAGCGCTTGAGCGGGCAGTTCGCCTGCGATGAGGAGTGGGAAAACATACCGCGCGCCAAGCGCACAATGGGGTCGCAGGCAGGTTGTCTCGCATCGCGGCGCCGGGTTTACGCCGTCCGTTACGTGTAACCGATCAGCAGGGCTTAATGACGTTAGCTATACGTGTGATTTTGTGCCTTTGAAACAATGTATATTTTGACGGTCGCGCAGGTCTCGTTCGTATAAGGGAAAGTTCGTCTTAAGTGGGGCCGTTATATGTGGGCTCGACTATACTGGGTGGGCTATGTAGGAGAACCCATTGGTCGCCATCATCTGGTCGAGAGGACTGTGGCTACGATGGTTTGCCTCCCAGCGCTCATATGTCGGATCGGGATTGCTGTCCAAGTCTGGGTTTTCTTGACATTCCCAAACTGCGTGAAAGAGTGTACCAACTGCTTCACAGAAGGGGCAGGACGAATCGTATGTGTCAGGATACCATTTACTCATCAAATAGGGATTGGGCAGAGTATTAGTTTGTAGTCGCCTGATCATGTGCTCTTCAGATTTGCTAAGGGTTTTGTAAGGAAGAGGACATTTTCTTCTTTTGATCTCATAGTACTCCGTAATTTCTGCGTCGCTTTGCAAGGGTGAGGTGTTGTTAACTGTGTAAAGAGAGATGCTGCGTGCCAGATGCTCGGAGGAGGAGAGCTGAGACAGCTCTCATTGTCGAGCCCGAAGGTTTTTGTCATCAACCAGATCCAGTCGTATAGTCAATATTATAGTCAAAAGTTTATCATTATAGTCAATATCCAAATTAATAAGCACGCTTCTATTTAGCTATTCAGCCTCGGAAATGAGTTCGGGGCTTTTTTTGTGCGACTAGAAATTTCTTCTTTCATTTCATTATTTATCACCTTATTGACACCAAAGCAGCGATGGCGTAGAGGTAGAACATCCGCCTCGCGTGCAAGAGGACCGGGGTTCAAATCTTGGTGCCGCGCAATTCTCCACCGGGTTTAAAAAAAAAATCCGCGTGTTGATGGAATTGCATAACCAGGCCTGGAGTGCGGCCTGATCTCGGTGACCAGAACCGACAACGCACTCTCTCACCAGAGCAGGATTTGGCCACCCTGGTGTAGTACTTGGCCACAACCTTCTATGATCAAACCAATTACCTCGGCCCTCAGTCCCCAGCGGCTGCGGAGCAACTGACCACGGCGGCGGTCAGACCTGTGATGCAGCGGAGGTTGCTAAGAGTCTCTGGCTCCGGACAGGCCGCCATTGGAATCTGAACCTGGCAACGTTTAACGCTAGAACTTTAGCTAGTGAGGCTAGCCTAGCAGTGCTGTTCGAGGAACTAGCGGGAATTAAATGGGATGTGATAGGGCTTAGCGAAGTTAAGAGGACAGGTGAGGCGTATACAGCACTAAAGGACGGACACATACTGTGCTATCGCGGGTTAGAGGATAGACGAGAACTAGGTGTGGGATTCCTCATTAATAAGGATATAGCTGGCAACGCAGAGGAGCTCTACAGTATTAATGAGAGGGTAGCAGCTATAGTAATTAGGCTGAATAGGAGGTACAAGCTGAAGGTGGTGCAGGCCTACGCACCCACATCCAGCCATGATGACCAGACCTTTGAAAGTTTCTATGAGGACGTAGAATCGGCAATGAATAAAGTAAAATCGCAGTACACGGTACTGATGGGCGACTTCAATGCGAAGGTGGGCAAGAAGCAGGCTGACGACCACGCGGTAGGTGACTATGGGATAGGCTCTAGAAATAGCAGGGGAGAGTTATTAGTCGAATTCGCGGAGAGAAATAATTTACGGATCATGAATACCTTCTTCCGCAAATGAGAAAACAGGAAGGGGACCTAGAAGAGCCCCAATGGTGAGATTAAAAATGAAATCGACTTCATACTATGCGCTAAACCTGGCATCATTCAGGATGTGGCCGTCCTCGGAAAGGTGCGTTGTAGCGACCACAGAATGGTAAGGTCTAGAATTAGCTTAGACTTGAATAGGGAACGGAAGAAGCTAGTGAAGAAGAAGACCATTAACGAGTTAGCCGTAAGAGGGAAAGCACAGGAGTTTAGGATAGTGCTGCAAAACAGATATTCGGCTTTAACTGAGGAAGATGATCTTGATGTTCATTCAATGCACGATAATCTGACATCAATAATTACGGAGTGCGCAGTAGAAGTAGGCAGTAGGACAGTTCGAAAAGATACCGGGAAGCTATCTCAGATGACGAAAGATCTGATTAAGAAGCGACAAAACATGAGGGCATTTAACCCTACCGATAGAATAGAACTAACGGAGCTATCAAAGTTAATAAATAAGCGCAAAGTAGCCGACATAAGAAAGTTTAATATGGAGAGAATCGAGCATGCTATAAAGAACGGATGTAGCCTAAAAACAGTGAAGAGGAAACTAGGCATAGGTAAAAACCAGATGTATGCATTAAGAGACAAGCAGGGAAATGTCATTAGCAATATGGATAAGATAGTTAACGTAGCCGAAGAGTTCTACACAGACCTGTACAGTAGCCAATGTAATCAGAGCGTTAATGAGAAAGACAGCAGTGCACAGCAATGCGTCATCCCGCCAGTAACGAAAGATGAAGTAAAGAAAGCCTTGGAAGCAATGAAAAGGGGAAAAGCAGCTGGGGAGGATCAGGTAACAGCAGATCTGTTGAAGGATGGAGGGGACATCGTGCTAGAAAAACTAGCCATCCTGTATACGCAATGCCTTATGACCTCGACTGTACCAGAAGCTTGGAAGAATGCAAACATTATCTTAATTCATAAGAAGGGAGACGCCAAGGACTTGAAAAATTACAGGCCGATCAGCTTACTATCCGTTGCCTACAAAGTATTTACTAAGGTAATCGCTAATAGAGTCAGGGCAACGTTAGACTTTAATCAACCAAATGATCAGGCAGGCTTTCGTAAAGGATATTCCACAATAGATCATATTCACGCTATCAATCAGGTGATAGAGAAATGCGCAGAATATAACCAACCTCTATATATAGCTTTCATTGATTACGAGAAAGCATTCGACTCAGTGGAAACCTCAGCAGTCATACAGGCATTGCGTAATCAGGGGGTAGAAGAGCCTTATGTCAAAATACTGGAAGATATATATAGCAACTGCACAGCTACTATAGTCCTCCATAAAGTCAGCAATAAAATTCCAATAAGGAAGGGCGTCAGGCAAGGAGACACGATCTCGCCAATGCTGTTCACCGCATGTTTACAGGAGGTATTTCGAGGCCTGAATTGGGAACAGTTGGGAATAAGAATAAATGGAGAATACCTAAATAATCTGCGATTTGCTGATGACATTGCCTTGCTGAGTCACTCAGGAGGTGAACTGCAAATCATGATCAGTGAGTTAGACAGGCAGAGCAGATCGATGGGTCTAAAAATTAACATGCAGAAAACCAAGGTAATATTCAACAGCCTAGCAAGGGAACAACAGTTCACAATTGGCAGCGAGAGCCTAGAAATTGTGACGGAATACGTCTACTTAGGGCAGGTAGTGACAGCTGATCCGGATCATGAGAGGGAGATAACTAGAAGGATAAGAATGGGGTGGAGCGCATATGGCAAATTCTCGCAGATCATGAGTGGCAGTTTGCCAATTTCCCTCAAGAGGAAAGTGTACAACAGCATAATCTTACCGGTACTCACCTACGGGGCAGAAACGTGGAGGCTAACGAAAAGAGTTCAGCTTAAGTTAAGGACAACGCAGCGAGCCATGGAAAGAAAAATGATAGGTGTAACGCTAAGAGATCGGAGGCGGGCAGAGTGGGTGAGGGAACAAACACGGGTTAATGACATCCTAGTCGAAATCAAGAGAAAGAAATGAGCTTGGGCAGGGCATGTAATGCGAAGGCAAGATAACCGCTGGTCCTTAAGGGTAACGGAGTGGATTCCAAGAGAAAGTAAGCGTAGCAGGGGGCGGCAGAAGGTTAGGTGGGCAGATTAGATTAAGAAGCTTGCAGGCAAAGGGTGGATGCAGCTGGCAAAGGATAGGGTTAATTGGAGAGAGATGGGAGAGGCCTTTGCCTTGCAGTGGGTGTAGAAAGGATGATGATGATGATGATGATGACACCAAAGGGTGTTATACAACGAGAGGTGCGCTTCAAAAACACGCAAATCAAAACGAAAATATTTATTTATTTCAGATACTGTCAATCCCATTGGGATTTTTACAGGATGGGCACATAGTAAGAAGGTACAAAGCGAATACAAATGGAATGGTATATATTAAGAACACTGTTGTTTGCAAGTAATTACATGAGTATGGGAAAAAAAACACAGATAGCAGAAAATAAAACACATAACGAAAGAGTATATTTCACAGAAAAGGGTGCGATTTTATACATTGTAAGTAGTATGTTCATACAGATGCTGTTATATGCAGTGATATGAGCGGTCTGTTGTACTTGTATAATTATTATTTATTTATCTATTTTAATTATCGCGCAACTGTTCTACCAGAGTTACAAATTTCTGCAAAGATGTATTAGTAGTGATAGAGGGGTTCAAACTATTCCAATCTTTTATGGCAAGCGGAAAAAATGAATATCTGAAACAGTCGGTTCGGAATGCGTACTCTCTAAGGGTTAATGGGTGCTTATGCCGGGATGGTCTCCACTCATCTACAGATATATATAACGAAGTATCTATGTTTAACGAGTTATGAACTAATTGGAACAATAATTTTAGTCATGCTAGTCTGGCGCGTTTCTGTAAAGTAAGAATACATGCTTGGTTTAGTAGTTGGGATGGTGAATCACTGGTCCTGTATTTGTTAAAGATAAATCTAATTGCCTTTCTCTGTACTCCTTCTAGTTTGTTAATAAGCTGTTGTGTGTAGGGAAACCAAATCGTGTTTCCATATTCGAGAACTGATCGTATAAATGTGTTATATGCTAACAGTTTGGTCTCCGGTGGCGCTTCTCGAAGCCGTCTTCTAAGGAAGAACAATCGTTTTAAAGCAGATGATACTATACTGTTAATATGTGATTCCCATCTTAGATCATGTGAAATGATTAATCCAAGGTATTTGTGTTCGTGAACTCGGGTGAGCGGTATGTTATTGATGCTGTACACATATTCGGACATTTGTTTTTTACGGGTTACACATAAGAAGGCTGTTTTTTTAATGTTCAATTCCATTTGCCATATAACTTTTGAACAAAGTTTTACACGATAATAAGTATTTTCATAGCACAAGAGCGCGTTTTATACGACCGAGGGAGGGTTATGGCCAGGTGATGGGGCATCTTTCCAGTCACTCAAGGTTTGAAACAAGAATATCGAGTAAAATTAAGGTACCCTCGAATGAGGGCCCAATCAACTAGCCTCGACTTTGTCCGCTCTTTAAGTGTTTCACACACACACACACACACACACACACACACACACACACACACACACACACACACACACACACACACACACACACACACACACACACACACACACACACACACACACACACACACACACACACACACACACACACACACACACACACACACACACACACACACACACACACACACACACACACACACACACACACACACACACACACACACACACACACACACACACACACACACACACACACACACACACACACACACACACACACACACACACACACACACACACACACACACACACACACACACACACACACACACACACACACACACACACACACACACACACACACACACACACAC
This sequence comes from Amblyomma americanum, assembly GCF_052857255.1. Lineage (NCBI taxonomy): Eukaryota > Metazoa > Arthropoda > Arachnida > Ixodida > Ixodidae > Amblyomma > Amblyomma americanum. The sequence continues at coordinate 91,943,407 of NC_135503.1, forward strand.
ACACACACACACACGCACGCACGCACGCACGCACACACACACACACGCACGCACGCACGCACACGCGCGCACGCAGGCACACACACACACACACGCACGCACGCACGCACACACACACACACACGCACACACACACACGCACGCACGCGCACACACACACACACGCGCACGCACGCACGCACGCCCACACACGCGCGCGCGCGCGAACTTCTCGTTGCAATTACTACCAAAGAAGCAGTAGGGTGTTAACGTAGTTAAACCGAGTAGGCAAGCGAAAGCATGTGTTCAGCCTAGTTGGCTCATGGTTTTGCTGTGCTGGGTCGTCGGCACGTCTGGCGACGATATTAGTTCGATAGTAGCATTAGTTGATGAAGGCGACCATGGGCAATGCACAGCGCGAGGCTGTGTTGCAGTTTAACACGAGACGTGAGCGGCTGCGGCGACAGCACATTGTTCTCGTGTAGTGACCAGCGAAGCTAACCTGTTCGCGCCGCCTGGGTTGGAATCCCAGTTGCTAGAATATTTATTTATTTATTTATTTATTTATTTATTTATTTTGTTGGCCAGAAAAACCTTCAAGGCCAAGCTTCACACAAACTCGGTGAGCCGCCTAGACCTCGTGAAGTAGTGTTTTCGGACTAAAGCTCTTGGTTATAATTTAGCTTATCAGCAGGTAGACCGCATATATAGGAAATTTCAGTTTGCAGATTTATCTAATGGGAATATCCCGCGGAAGCAAAGAGTAGGGAAGCAGTACAAATGCAAGGTGCAGTAATCCCTTGCTATATAATCGCGACGAGTGACTTCAGTGTGTGGAACTCGAGTCATGTCGCTTATAATTTACAGTTGAAAAATGCTGGTGTTGGCCGTCGTTCTCGTGTTTCGTAGTTCAAGATGAGGCGCAAATTCAAGACCATAAACTTCTCTTGTCAATTTCGGGAAGGAGCCTTACATGACCACGACCTTGCATGAATGGCCATCGAGCTTACATAGATAACAGCTACCTCAATCATCTCAGGATCGCCTCCGGTCCTGTGGTTGCGGACTGTAAAAAGACGACTCCATGAGGCCACAATCACATAAGGCACGCCTTCGCGGCAACTTATGAGACCGCCTTTTCGCAGGCGAGTTGTCGGTGTCGTGACGAGGTGTGTCCGGTGCTGGAGAGTTATCACAACAGCTGCGTAGATTCACGCTTTTTCGCTTCGCATGAAACCATAGCATGCCGTCGGGGCTAGGGGTAAATCTAAAGTGCGGCTGCACAGGAAAGGGGATAGGGAAAGAAATGCTCAGCATAGTTCATATTGTCACGTCGGGTTCTCAAGGGTGAGGCCGCCAAGACGGCTGAGCGCTTTCAAATGAAACTGCTTATCGGGGATCCCGTGTCTGCGAAGAGGAACAACAAGGCGGCGGCGATAGCAGCAAATGTGCTCGGAATTCATTGGAGGTCAGGAGGCCGGCAGCTCTCGGCAGCACCTAGTTTAAAGCGAAACGGAGGATTAACTGAAGTCGGTTTGTATTAATAGACTACCGCATTCTAACGACAAAAAGATCGCTATCAACAAAAACGAAGTTTTTAAAATTTTTATAAGTTAGAAAAGACCATGAAAAGAAAATAGATTTGAACTTCGTTATAACAAATTTGAAAGGGCCCGGAGCTTACTTCGTTATAGCCGTAGCTTCGTTATAGCCCTTGTTCAACGAGCTTCCAATGGGAATCGGCATTACTTCGTTATGTCCATTATTCCGTTACAAACCGTTCTGTTATAACGAGGTCCAGCTGTATTGGTACCGGTGTACTGGTGTCGCCATCACCGGCCCATTTCGCAAGTAAGCTGCGTGCACTGATGCTAAATTTTTGCGAGGACCCCGGAGCCTATTCTGCAACACTATTGACTAGCGGTAACCAGTCGTGACGTGTGTTGATGCCATGAATTAAAATCGCGTGATGAGAACATTAATACATTTCATTTTGTCAGCCATAAATCATTTTTTTTTATTTACTGCCAGGCAAACGTTAATATGCCCAGAAAAAAAAAAACCAGAGAATCAATTCTTGCTGGGACCAAAAATTGGATGAACTTGTCCTCAGCGAATATGTATTCATCCACAATATCACCCAGAAAGAGACAAAATCAGAAGAATCTCCCTTCAAAAGCGACATGGAGGATTAGTCAATGTTCCTTTAGTGATGCCGCACAATATTTACACAGAAACACGTCTGTGGTCAAATAACTCCCTAAATGTTATTACATACGCCTCAACAGAAAAAAGAAAACAGATCCCGAAAAAGTAGAAGAAACTGCCATTATGCTTGCGATTATTATGCAGCCCCAGTGCGATGATTATCACCGATTCACAGGCCTCCCATGGTAACTTCATTAGAGACCAGCCGTGCGAAAGAGACAACAGAATTCTAAAATGCAAAATGACAAGATCAGAAGGGTAACCATCAATTAGACTCGTGTTCATGGGTTTCTTCGTCGGAACAACAGCGCCCATGCCGCTGCTCGAGAGCTAGCAAAGCGGGCCCACACACAGATACTTATGTAAAAACGGGACCATTAATATCATATTATCACATTCCACAAGATTACAAACTAAGTCGACAAGAATGCCCCACATTCGCAAGTCGTTAACTGGAGAAAATGAGTAACCAACCATTAGAAGACTTCAAACCAATACATTCCAAAATCCGTATTCCTCATACGGGTTTGAACCGAAGCGATGGCCTTACAGTCGAGCATCCGCCTTGCATTCGGAAGGTGCTGGGTTCGATCACCAGTGCTGCCAGGTACCCACCGGTTTTCTAGTTTGTACATAATTTCTCCCGGGGTGCTGCTCGACTTCTCTGGCGTGGAGTGCATGGGAAAAGGGTCTTGGACCAAGCCGCTGCGTTGGCGGGTCAATGATTCATTCCGCCGTCAAACAGCTTAAATACGGCTCGTGCGGTACAGCCCACTTGTGGCCCTGTTTTTTCATCAAGGGAGAAAGAGAAAGAAAGAGGACTGACATGCTCGACCGAGAAATCGGAACTGCTGCGAGTCTGGAGAGGCAAGCAAAACCTGATCGTCCCAACCAGTGAGGACCTGAAACTCAAGGTCTACAAGGAATGACCACCTATACCATGCAGAAAACACAACACGAATCTTGGGCATGTGGGTTCAATCCAACCAACGCAGTACTCACACTTTCTCTCTGCTGAAAGCAACAACGCTATAGGTCGCTCGCATTATCATCCGCATCACCAACAGGCAACATGGCATGCGCGAAGGGGCACACGAAAACTAGTCAGGAACCTGGTCGTTAGCCGAATCACGTACGGCCTCCCCTACCAGTGCCTCAACAAGAGCCAAATACAGCAAGCGGATGCCCTGCTGCGTAAAGCTTATAAGACAGCGCTCGGACTGCCGCACAACACGTCTAATGAAAAACTCATGGCCCTGGGAGTGCAAAACACCTTCCAGGAGTTATGGGAGGCGCAGCTTGAGTCGCAAAATCACAGGCTGCTGCAGACAACGACTAGAAGAGCGCTCTTAGAGGGACTAGGATACCACGAGCAGATGCGAGAAATGACGAGAACGTAAACGATCCCCAGCGAGCTTCGCTAGTCCCTCAAGGTAGCGCCAATACCAAGCAACATGGACCCCAACCTCCACCGAGGCAGAAGAGAAGCGAGAGCCGAAGTTATCAAGAAAACGTACGCTCCTCACGACACGACCGTGTATCAGACGCGTCCTCGAAAGGAGGAGACACCAAAATTGCAGTGTCCACGGTGGTCGATTCGTCTCTGCACGAAATAACTAGCGCGTCTATGAGAGACTAGTAGCAGAGGTGGAGGAACTAGCCGTTGCTCTAGCGGTGGCGGAGGGCTATAGAACCTGGCGGTGGCTAACAATGCTCACGAACTCTCAAGCAGCCTGCCAAAATTACGTGAATGGCAGGATAGGTTGTCATGTGCTCCGTATACTCCTCGCAGCGAGCGACAGAATTAAAAGTCAAGAAATATAAAACGATGAGCCCACACACAAAATTGTGAGGGTGCCGGGACACGTGGAGGTGTCAGGCAACGAAGCGGCCTACAGGATAGCTCGAGGATACTATACTTTCCAAGAATCCGATGAGACCACGGACATCTAGCCAGCACCCAAGGAATACTCGGCCATACTACAAAACTACAGAGGCCGAAGAATCCGATATCCCCCGCCGCACAAACCTCTCAACAGAGAGGAGGCTGTCACCTGGAGACAATTACGGACAGGTTCTTACTCAAACCTACACTTACTAAACAAAATGCACCGTGCGATATACGCGGACCGATGTCCCTGATACGACGAAAAACCCACACTATATCACATATCATGGGCCTGCCAGAACATTGGCGTGGTTCCCAAGATACACAACCCTAGTGCGGAGCAATGGGAGAGTCTGCTGTCCAGCGACCGCTGTGAAGACCAACGAGGTCTGGTACAGCGAGCTCAACAGGCGGCAGTGGCCAGCGGAGCCCTGGAGGCAGGCGACCATTGATTGAAAGTGGACGAGCTCGACAGAGAAGACTCCTGGGGCTACAGCCAAGGAGAGAACACTGCTTAAGATGCCCCGAAACCGCAGAGTAGAATAAAGTTTCCTCCTGCTCATTGAACGGAGAGGTGAGGTTGACCAAAGGGTCTTTGCCAAGCATTTTGCTCCAGAAGAGACGAGTACTAGGCCGAGGGAAATCTTGTACCTATTAGAAAACCGATTGGTACCCGGCGGCAAATGGGGTCGAACCCAGTGTCTCCCGAATGCGAGGCGGATGCTCTGCCACAAGACCGCGTATGCCCCCCACCTTATAGGACAGCAACTGCCAATTTTCCAACCATACAACAACCACATGCCACATAGCATCAGTATTTCAACGAATCAAAATTTGGCTTGCATAAAAAGCTGCCCACCTGAGCAGTGAGGGGACGTGTTGTCAAGCTCGGACACATGCTGTACCACAACCTGAAAGATAATGGGGAAATCGCGTGCCGGCTACAATCATTTCAGCTGACTCTGGTCATCTCCAGCGCAGAACGAAAGAGAACGCCGCACTCCGCTGGCAATAAATAAAGAACTTAATGAAAGAACGGCAAAAAAAATTATTAGGGCCCTTATGTGGCAACCCCAGTGTGCCATAAAAAGATCTAGAACTGAACAGTGCGAATGTTGTTTCAGAAAAAGTTAAGGGCATGCCGAAAATCGATTCGATACTCAATATAAGGCCGATGCTACAGCCTCCCACTTGGGCCTAAATGTCACTGAAAATGCTAGCGTCTTTAAAACCAGATGACCTTGCGGGTAGAAAGTCTTCGCCGAAGTGTTCGCTCTGCACGTCGGCTGTGGGGACTCGAATAAACAGCGCAAAGGTACTCCGCTCCAGTCATCTTTGTCACGCCAGGCGCAAATGCCATTTGCTCACGTCGCGTCGTTGACGGCAATCACAACATCGGCCCCTTTTATTCGCATGTGCCTCTGACACGTAGTGAGAATACTGAACATAGAAACATCAAGGAGGGAGAGGAGGGAGGTTGTTGGTTTTTATCCTTGACATGCTGGATGTCGAACTTCATATGAAAACAATAATAATAATTGTTTTTTTGGGGGAAAGGAAATGGCGCAGTATCGTTCTCATATATCGTTGGACACCTGAACCGCGCCGTAATGGAAGGGATAAAGGAGGGAGTAAAAGAGGAAAGGATGAAAGACGTGCCATAGTGTAGGGCTCCGGTATAATTTAGACCACCTGGGGATCTTTAACGTCCACTTACATCGCCCAGCACACGGGCGCCTTGGCGTTTTTCCTCCATAAAAACGCAGCCGCCGTGGTCGGGTTCGAACCCGGGAACTCCGGATCAGAAGTCGAGCGCCCTAAGCACTGAGCCACCGCGACGGGTTTCATATGAAAACAAAAATTTAACAAGCGGTGTTTTTAAAGGGCAGCTCCTGATTTTTGTGTGTGTGTGTTCGGAGGTCATAATCACATGTCGGTCTCTAGAATCCTCGCTCCGGCTCAAAAAGGAGTTTCTCAAAATACGGAGAGTGGCTATTTTAAAGGAAATAAGAAGCTGGGCCGCCGCGGTGGCTCAATGATTATGGCATCGGCTGCTGACCCAAAAGACGCGGGTTCGATCCCGGCCTTTCGGCCACCTGGAGCCCTTTAGCGTGCACTGACATCACAGAATACAGTACAGTGGCCGAAATTTCCGAAGCCCTTCACTACGGCGTCCCTCATAGCCTGAGTCGCTTTGGGACGTTAAACACCCGTAAGCCATAAGCCAAGAAGCTGAGTTTCGACTATGACATCACGTGTCTGTGCACCTATCTGAGAATATTGCATGCGCACTTTGATTGGCTAAACTAGGCACTGTAAGTGGCAACTTAGATCAGTATTTGTTTGAAATAATTCAAAATAAGTTCGAAATTTTTGCCCTTCCGCAAGCACTGAATATCAACCAACGTGCGTACTGTGACGTCATGCAGGCAAGTTTCGAATCCTCCGCCGGCTGTTGAGGTGAGCGGACGTGCGTCCGCTGAGCTCCGTCGACTACGGGGGCTGCGCCGCACCCAGGGCCCTGGATGCGCACAAAACAAGCTGGAATCATCGACAAGAGTCTACCGAGCGCCGGCCTGGCCGAAATTATCAAGGTGGGAGCGGAATTTTTCCATCTTAAGAGCCGCACAAGTGCCGAGAGCCGAGGGAGCCGCTAAGCCTAACGAGGCCTAGGAGCGAGAACAAAGACCGGACCCCCTCGACGGCCCTCCGGGGCGACTCCAACAGACATGGAGGTCGTAGAGGGGATTGAAATTGATCCTGAGGAGATGAAGATACCTGGACAATGGTTCAAAGCCAAGAAAAACGGAAAGATAATACCGGACGAGACTGAAGCCGGCGGCCACAGGGCAGCGCCGGAACAGCGACGCAAGGAGGAGACGCGTGCGGGAAAGAAGCTCGCCGAAAAATCGGTGGAGAGGCAACGAATGAAGATTCCAAGCGACTACGAGACAGTTATTATGAGACCGCAAGGAGGCCTGGAAAGACTGATGAAGTTCGGCGGCACCTACCTGGCTGATGCAATCAGCAGGGCGGCAGGCATAGGCGACGAAGGAGCTGGAGACATTATCACCTTCAACTTAAAACAACAGTCCGTGCTCATCGCAACGGGAGACGAAGGGAAAAGAAACCGCTACATGGCGGTGCGTGAAATCATCGTGTGGAAACAAGCTATAAGCGTCAACGCATATATGGCGGTACCAGAAGACTGCGGGAGGGGTGTTATATACGTCGCCCCCACTTTCTGGTCGGAAGACGAGATTATGAGGAGACTAAAACTCCTTGGAAATATGAACCCCCAGGTTCTAGGGGTGAGAAGATTGGGAAAGGACTCAAAAGCGGTCCTCATCCTGTTCGAAAGCAAGGAGGTTCCGTGGCGGGTATTCCTCTCAGCGGCGCCACCTCTCAGCGGCGCCAACCAGATGCGTACTTTACAAAAAAAAGTACGAGGTCTGCTATGCATGCGGCCGCTTGGGACACAGGCAAGACGTATGCCCGGCCCCCGAGAACAAGAGATGTAGAGGCTGCGGGGAAGAAAACCCTCAGGATGGACATCAGTGCCAGATAAAATGTCAGCTCTGCGGCAAGGAGCACCTACTCGGAGACAAGAGATGCAAAGAAATATATAGAACTCCGTTCATAGTCAAGGAAAGAACGTGGGAAAAAAAGAAAATCAAGGAGCAGCGAAAGCAGCAGCAGGAGCAAGAGGCAACAAAGAGCAAGGACCGCCGCAGGGACGACAGCTTCCAAAGGCTGGGTGAGAAGCAAGCGGATTCTGGAGAGGCTCCCTCGAAGGAACCCAGGAGATCGAGATCCAGGGATCCAAAGAACCCCTGGGGCAAGAAGAGAGACCAGAGCAGAGATCCGAGCAAGGACTCGAAACAAGTAAGCTTTGCAGAGGGGCAGACCCAGGCCAAAGATGTTAAAGATAAGGAGATAGAGCAACTTAAAAAGAGAATAGACGAGCTACAAAAACTCGTAAACAATCTTACACAGATGTTGCATGAGACAAAAGGGAAGCAGAGCGTTGCTCCCCCTCCCCTCACACAACCTGAGCAAGCGAAACAAGTGGTCCAACAGGTTGTCCCATCGGCACCCAGAGCGCAAAAAGATACGAGTGAGGCTATAGAAGTAACAGACCCACCTAGGAGGCCCCCGCTTAAACGTAAAGGGGGGGATGAAGAAACGGACATATGGGTGGTACTAAAGACGGAAGGGGAAGCCCATAGAGCCGAGATGGCTGCAATTCGAACAGAACTACGCGAATTCATGACGCAGGTGTCGCTGCAATTCCAGAACATGAACCAGAGATTCGAGAGTATGATGGCAGAACTTACGGCCCAGAGAGCCGATATAACAACTCTGGTGGAAAGACAGAGGACCTATGAAGAGCGCCAGGCCACATGTGAGGAAGCATTAACTCAATTACAACATGTCCAGACGCACTAAACAGAAATCCATAATCTGGCAATGGAATTGCCGAGGGTTCCAACGCAAGCGAGCGCTGGTGCAACAGTACATAGAAACCCTGCAGGAGAAGCCGCTAGCAATAGCGTTGCAAGAAACTGGCAAAAAGATAACACTCCCGGGCTATCAAGCCTTTCATAGCGATCGGGGGGAAAAATCGCATGTAACAACGTTGGTTAAAAGAAACATTGCGACAGTAGAACGCGAAATTCACTCGAAAACGATAGAAGGAGTCTTAGTGGAGATGATTACGGGTAGGAAACAGGAGCCCAGCCTCTTCCTACTAAACATCTACTCGAGGCCAAGACAACAAAAAGTAAGGTTCAGGACCCTCTTTCGTGCAGCTTTGAAGGCTGCAGGTAGGAATCCCCTTGTTATAGTTGGAGATTTTAATGCGCACCATGAAGAATGGGGCTACAAGAAAAAGGATAGCAAAGGCAGACAGCTGTGGGAGGACATCCAAGAGCTAGGCCTCACGCTGCACACAGACTCTGGCTGCCCGACAAGGAAAGGAAATAGCGTAATGGCAGACACATCTCCTGCTCTGACGCTCTCCAAAAACGCACCTGCGATTAGGTGGGAGAATACAGAGCAGGACTTAGGAAGCGACCATTACATAATAGCAACTACCCTGGAAACAGGACTTTCGGAAGATCGCTCTCAGCAAGCGAAGATCACGAAATGGGAAACGTTTAGGTAAATGCCGGAAGGTATCCCGGCGGAAGACATTACTGACATAGAAAGCTGGACGAGCAAGCTTAAAAAGCATGTAGCTAAGGCAACAGTAACTTTAGAAGGACTGGACGCCCCAGCGATAGCCGACAGCAAGCTACTCCACATGTGGAGGCAGAACGCGGGTTAGAACGCAGGCTTAAAAAACAAAGGTGGAACCGGAACCTGAAAAGGAGGATAGCTAGACACAATAAAGAAATCGAGAGGTACGCCATGCAGCTATGTGAACATAATTGGTGCGGCGTATGCGATGATATGGAGCAAGGAATGAGTCTAGCCAAGACGTGGAATATCCTACGCCACCTGTTAGACCCAACTCAATCGAAAACTCAAACGAACATTAAGCTAAAGAAAACTAGACCTGCCTACCAGGGGGAATACAAGGATTTCATAGAGGAAATAGAACAGACCTATATAGGAAATATAACTTGCTCTGACTTGCCGGCTTATAAAGGTGTAGTAAGAGAGGAGCTCGACGCACCCATAACGGAGGCGGAGGTTAGAGCGGAGTTAATCAGACTTAAAACAAAGTCCGCCCCAGGGCCGGATGGTATAACAAATAAGATACTTAGAAATTTAGATGACGAGTCCATCATTGCTCTCACAAAATACATGCAACAAGTATGGGAAAAAGGAAAGTTACCCAAACAATGGAAAGAAGCCAGCATAATTTTAATCCCCAAGCCGGGCAAGCCACCCACGCTGGAGAACCGCCGGCCAATATCCCTAACCTCATACGTAGGAAAGTTGATGGAACATGTAGCTCAAACGAGATTAACTCGCTACATGGAGGATAACAGCTTATGGCCTGATGAGATGGTCGGATTCAGACCAAAGCTAAGCACTCAGGATGTAATGTTACGACTGAATCATGACATCATAGACTCCAGTTCTAGGGATGCAAAAGTAATTCTTGGGCTGGGCCTCAAAAAAGCTTTCGACAATGTAAAGCACGAGGCGATCCTAGAGGAACTCCAAGCGATAGGAGCAGGACAAAAAACCTATGACTATATAAAGGACTTTCTGACAAATAGAACAGCAAAAATCAGATATCAAGACATAGAGTCGGGGGTAATTACGCTAGGGAGTAGGGGCACCCCGCAAGGATCGGTCTTATCCCCGCTTCTATTTAACCTTGCTATGAGAGGTCTCCCGGAAAAGCTCAAAAAGATTGGCAACATACACTTTAGTATGTATGCTGATGACGTAAACATCTGGATCAATCAGGGCAGCGATGCCGAAATAGAGCATAAACTACAGGAGGCAGCGGACGTAGTGGTAAACTACGCAGCGAATAGAGGGCTAGCGTGCTCACCAGAGAAATCCGCGCTTCTGGTGTATAATCCTAGGCACTTGAGACTCAAACAGAGTAACAACTTCAACATCACGGTCGGAGGACAACCCGTGCCGATGGTGGATAGGATTAGAATATTAGGACTGCATATTCAGAGCAACGGATACAACGGGGAAACCCTGAAGAAGCTCGAGGGATATGCGGCGCAAGCCATAGGGATATTTAGAAGAATAGCACTCAAAGGACGAGGGCTCAGAGAGAAAAGCTTGATCAAGTTGGTGCAAGCATACGTTATCAGCCGGATAAGCTATGCTACACCCTACTTGAAGATCCGCGCCTCAGAACGGGATAAACTAGACACGATCATAAGGGGATGCTACAAACGGGCCCTAGGCCTGGGTATTCACAATACATGGAGAGAGATTGCTGAAGCCACGAGAACGGCGCAGCAAGACTGATTAAGCCAATCAAACACAGGAAGGGCGATTCTAAGCATGGTAGGACTCCAGACGGACAGGGGTATTCTAGTAAAGCGGGACATCCCAAGGGACATCAGAGAAAAGATCAGGGTAGATCCTTTACCCAGAAACATGCACCCTACATTTAACAAAGCAAAGAGGGGAAAGAGAGCTGAGGCGCTCATCAAACGCTTCGGCGAAATGAATGAGAAAGCAGTGGCCTACACGGATGCGGCTAGCGGGAAACTGGGAGCAGCGGTGGCAACGGTCGTTAGTGGCCGGGGTACAGCTGTCTCTTCCGCAACCATACGCAGTCGAAATCCAGAGTCGGCTGAAGAAGTTGCAATAGCGCTCGCTTGCGTGGGAACGGAGGCACAATACATAATTAGCGATAGCAAGACTGCTATCCAAAATTATGCCCGAGGCAGAATAACTCAGGAAGCACTGCGAATCCTAGAGGGACGCAGAATAAATAGAAATATTAGTCTCGTTTGGACACCAGCCCACGAGGCAGTTCCAGGAAACGAGGCGGCAAACGCCCTGGCTCGAGATCTCTACTTCCGAGCCGCGGCAGGACAGCCCGATAGCAAGGAACTGGACGAGAGACTGATAAATTACACAGAAATAGTGGAAAATTACAAACTAAACAGGAGACTCTTTCCTCCCCCGGACAAAGAGCTCACTAACACAGAGGCTACGGCTTGGAGGAGACTACAGGCAAAAAATTTCATACAACCCAGTGTGGGCATCACATGTCTTAAAGGATGAGGATATTGATGATAAGTGTAGGAAGTGTGGGGAGAGGGGGACCCTCGACCATGTGATTTGGGAATGTGTGGATTCTCCAGGGTTCCGAGAGAACATAGATAGTAGAGAGGCCTGGGAAACCATTCTGCAAAGCACGGACCCCGTCGTGCAGAAGAAAGCGGTCCATCTGGCGATAGCTGCCGCGAGGAGTCAGAAGCTCCATTCTGATGGCAAATAAAGGTTTATCATCATCATCATCAATTCGAATTAGACATGACACCGAAGGTCAGAAGACTGGGAATGAACGTACCGCAAATGTTTCAGCAAAATCTGTAAAGGTAGAAAAAATGGCGAAGTTGTTATTTAAGGGCATAGTGATCTTTTAACTAAAAAGGTTGTCCAATGCCACATAATAAAACACTACATGGTAGTTGTCAAGTAAAAACGAAGGGTTAGAAAGATACACCTGCTTTCAATTTGCATTTTACGAGAACAGAATGAAATTTCTAATTTTAACTAGTTTTTGAGGAAAGGAAATGGTGCAGTAATTGTCTCACATATCTCGGTGAACACCCGAACCGCGCCATAAGGGAAAAGAGGAAGGTGGGAGTGAAAAAAAGAAAGTGAGAACGAAAATAATCATACCTTTGCAACCACAACCTTCTCGTGGCGAATAGAATAGCATATTACCTTGATCTCATAAACTTGTTTAGTCGTCTGAGAGACATCCATTTCCACTGATCCAGCTACACTTTCCTTGCAGGAATAGAAAGCTTCGTTCCCGAGAAAAACATAACCGTCTGTTGATGAATTCTTTTAGGGGAGTCCCCCAAAGTGGAGTAGATTAGTAATAAGGGAGTAATTACTCCTTTGCATACACCCAAGCGCAGCCATTCGGCTACAAAGGTAAGCTGTGTAGCTTTCTCAGGAACTTTGTAGTTAAAGAACAGTCGGCAGGGGCACTTAAGACTGCTTACGTGAGAGAAGACGTAAGTCCACCCGCTCACTTCGTGAACGCAGTCGCCGAGTCCAGGAAGTGTAAAACAGAAAGAGAAAAGTACACAACAGCTGCAACGCAGCGGTACTCACCTACAAGCCAGAAAATGTGCATGCTAGCGAAAATGGCTCAATTTAGGTTAAGGACAACGTAGCTATAGAAATGAAATTGACAGGTGTAACGTTAAGAGTCGGAAAGAGGGCAGAGTGGGTGAGGGAACAAACAGGGAAGTGAACGGGGGTGTTAGCGCTCGTGTTGTGTCCCTTCCTTGTTGTGCGCTATGGAACCTCATGAACAAACACAGGTTGATGACATTCTAGTAGAAATCAAAAAGAGGAAATGTGTTTGAGCAGGGCATGTAATGCGAAGGCATGATAACGATGGTCCTTAAGGACGACGGAGTGGATTCGAAGAGGAAAGCGTTGCAGGAGGCGGGAGGCGGATGAGATTAAGAAGTCTGGAAGGGGTATGGTAGCCGCAGCTGGCACTGCACCAGTTTAATTAGTGAGATACGAGAGAGGCCTTTGTTTTGTAGTGGGCGTAGTCAGGTTGACGATGGTGACGATATTGATGACACTTCAATGAGTTATCTGTTTGTTACAACACGTAAGTTGGTCGGCATACACCGCAACCCCATCGAAAAATCTGGTATGATTTCATATGTGTCTCGTATAAATTCACATATGGTACTTACGAGCTATACGTGTCACAAATGTGGATCGTATGGGCTCATATGGGCAGCATATAAGTTATATGGGTCAAGATCGTGCTTCGTATGAACACATTGGAGGTCATATGTGTCACAAATGCGTCTCGTGTGAACTCAATGGGCAACATATGAGTTATATGTGTCAATATATATGTGCCTCGTAGGAACACAGATTTGGCTCAAGCGAGGTGATATGTGTCAGATATGTCTCGTATGAACTCATATGAGATATATTGGTAGAGAAACGGGCCTGGTATGTACACGTGTTTCATCATCATCATCATCAGCCTTACTACACCCACTGCAGGGCAAAGGCCTCTCCCATGTCTCTCCAATTAACCCTATCCTTTGCCAGCTGCATCCACCCTTTGCCTGCAAACTTCTTAATCTCATCCGCCCACCTAACCTTCTGCCGCCCCCTGCTACGCTTACTTTCTCTTGGAACCCATTCCGTTACCCTTAAAGACCAGCGGTTATCCTGCCTTCGCATTACATGCCCTGCCCAAGCCCATTTCTTTCTCTTGATTTCGACTAGGATGTCATTAACCCGTGTTTGTTCCCTCACCCACTCTGCCCGCTTCCGATCTCTTAACGTTACACCTATCATTTTGCTTTCCATGGCTCGCTGCGTTGTCCTTAACTTAAGCTGAACTCTTTTCGTTAGCCTCCACGTTTCTGCCCCGTAGGTGAGTACCGGTAAGATCATGCTGTTGTACACTTTCCTCTTGAGGGAAATTGGTAAACTGCCACTCATGATCTGCGAGAATTTGCCATATGCGCTCCACCCCATTCTTATCCTTCTAGTTATCTCCCTCTCATGATCAGGATCAGCTGTCACTACCTGCCCTAAGTAGACGTATTCCGGCACAAGTTCTAGGCTCTCGATGCCAATTGTGAACTGTTGTTCCCTTGCTAGGCTGTTGAACATTATCTTGGTTTTCTGCATGTTAATTTTTAGACCTATCGATCTGCTCTGCCTGTCTAACTCGTTGATCATGATTTGCAGTTCACCTCCTGAGTGACTCAGCAAGGCAATGTCATCAGCAAATCGCAGATTATTTAGGTATTCTCCATTTATTCTTATTCCCAACTGTTCCCAATTCAGGCCTCGAAATACCTCCTGCAAACATGCGGTGAACAGCATTGGCGAGATCGTGTCTCCTTGCCTGACGCCCTTTCTTATTGGAATTTTATTGCTGACTTTATGGAGGACTATAGTAGCTGTGCAGTTGCTATATATATCTTCCAGTATTTTGACATAAGGCTCTTCTACCCCCTGATTACGCAATGCCTGTATGACTGCTGAGGTTTCCACTGAGTCGAATGCTTTCTCGTAATCAATGAAAGCTATATATAGAGGTTGGTTATATTCTGCGCATTTCTCTATCACCTGATTGATAGCGTGAATATGATCTATTGTGGAATATCCTTTACGAAAGCCTGCCTGATCATTTGGTTGATTAAAGTCTAACGTTGCCCTGACTCTATTAGCGATTACCTTAGTAAATACTTTGTAGGCAACGGATAGTAAGCTGATCGGCCTGTAATTTTTCAAGTCCTTGGCGTCTCCCTTCTTATGAATTAAGATAATGTTTGCATTCTTCCAAGCTTCTGGTACAGTCGAGGTCATAAGGCATTGCGTATACAGGGTGGCTAGTTTTTCTAGCACGATGTCCCCTCCATCCTTCAACAGATCTGCTGTTACCTGATCCTCCCCAGCTGCTTTTCCCCTTTTCGTTGCTTCTAAGGCTTTCTTTACTTCATCTTTCGTTACTGGCGGGATGACGCATTGCTGTGCACTGCTGTCTTTCTCATTAGCGCTCTGATTACATTGGCTACTGTACAGGTCTGTATAGAACTCTTCGGCTACGTTAACTATCTTATCCATATTGCTAATGACATTGCCCTGCTTGTCTCTTAATGCATACATCTGGTTTTTACCTATGCCTAGTTTCCTCTTCACTGTTTCTAGGCTACCTCCGTTCTTTATAGCATGCTCGATTCTCTCCATATTAAACTTCCTTATGTCGGCTACCTTGCGCTTATTTATTAACTTTGATAGCTCCGTTAGTTCTATTCTATCGGTAGTGTTAGATGCCTTCGATGCAGCGATGCAGCGATGGCGTAGGGTGCCGCGCAATTCTCCACCGGGTATAAAAAAAAAATCCGCGTGTCGATGGAATTGCATAACCAGGCCTGGAGTGCGGCCTGATCTCGGTGACCAAAACCGACAACGCACTCCCTCACCAGAGCAGGATTTGGCCACCCTGGTGTAGTACTTGGCCACAACCTTCTATGATCAAACCAATTAACACGTGTTTCATACGCGGTCATATGTTTCAGAGATGTGACTCGTATGAACTCATGTGGGTTCAATACGAGTTCATACGCGTTGCGAATGTCTCAGGTAAACACATATGTCTCGGGTGAACATGTTTCAGGTGAACGCACGTACGCGGCACTCGTGCGCAGACAGGAGCTCCGATGTGCATCTCATCAGCCTACATCTATCTCCTGAAAACACTGTCGTTCATGAGTGCCTCGCACACAGTCGCGCGTGATTCGTGAAACGCGCGGAAATATAGCGACCAAAAATCAAATAACAAATGCGAACCAGAGCATGAAAAAGACAAAATAAAACGCTTGGCATCTTTCATACAATGTTCTCCTTGTTTCTCTGTTTGTGCCCTCTGTCTTGCTTTGAACATCGATTACGCAAGCTTCCTGTATTTCGGCGTTTTCAATGTGCTTGGATATATTTAGTTGGCACGTAAATATGGCATTCCCTGCTTTGTTGAGCCACTGTAAAGCTACGCAACGAAGAACTGGGGTATTTGCATGGCAGAGCTCCGGGTCTCCGGGTGTAGCAAAACATACTTGCGCAGTGGGAAAAACGTGCTTCAATGCTTACTAAGCATTGAATTAGGAGTGCACAGCAAGATTCACAACATCAGTGGAAGCCCAGTTCTCTAGTTCACGCCTTAAATTCCAGTTGCAAAGTAATCGAAAGGACAGCGTTTATTTTGTCACACAAAAATAACACAGCAATTCTGTGTGGCAGTCGTGGAGTAGTGCAATAAAGAAAAAAAAGTCGTGGAGTGGTGGCTAGTGTAGGGCGCTGCGGATATAGAGGATAGTGGTTCGAATCCTGTTGGGCATGGTGTCTTTTTTTCCCCCAGTTCTTTATTTTACTTTCCTAAATTGCATGGCAGCAATTTTATCGTTCCCATCTTTTCGATTCCAGCCCAGCGTTGCTCGGTCCCAATAGATTTACATACGAGACACATATTATACGTATGACATATGGGCACGTATCGCATGTGTGGTCACGTATGACACATATATACAAGATTTTTCGATATGTAAGGCATAGCTAGAAAAAGAGAGAAACACTACCAAATGAATTTTATTTCGAAGGCACAAACAATGTGTACTGGAAGGAGGGGGCGGTGAATCGACAGAAAGCTTTGCGTTCACCAGAATTCAGTGAAGCCGTGTCACTTAATCGAACGTGAAGTTAGGAATGATGAACATGATAAAACCTTTAAAAGCCACGAGACCGCCACGTAAATAACGAAAAACAGCAAAATCAAAATGCGGAGCCTAAAAATGGGCGAAAAGGGCTTAAAAATTGAAAAGCGAAGCGTTGGTGTGCGCAGGTCTGCGCAATAAACAGTTTGTTTTAGAAGCCCTTTCCGTTGTCTTTCTGACGTGACACCTGGCGGAGGCGCTGACCTGCACCGCTGCTATGCTCCCCAAGATGTACCCTGGTGCACAGCCAACGTCCGCCGTGCTTCGCCACCCTTTTGAGTCACCGACTTTCCATGGGCAACTGCACGAGCATGGCCAAAATTGGCTCGATGTGTCTGACCGTATGGCCGTGCTGAACGCCTTGGACAAGAAAGTCAAGCTTCCAAATGTTTGCTTTGCATTGGACGGCCCAGACAAAATGTGGTTTTAATATCACGAGCTTTCCCTCTCGGCCCTGAAGAAACAGTCACTGCTAACGTTCGGCAGCGTCGTTCGAAAAAAAAAAATGGCTGTGGTTTAGCTCTGGTTAAACCTGGAGTGACGCGATAGCTACAGCTGGCCGAGTGGAATTCACTCAGTCGAATTGCAAAGACAGTCTTTCGCCGCTCCGTTTCGCTGGGCGTTCCTTCTTCATCGTCGTCTCTGGACGTAGATTCACTATCTGTCCTCGTCTCCACACCCCCCACCACTCGATTTCGCCGGCGAGCCGCTCCGCGCCGCGGGCAGCTGTTCCGCACCGAGTGACCAACCACGGCGCCGCCACGGAGCTCAAGGGCAGCCACGCCGAACAAAGGGTGCCACGCTGAAGGCTCCAAGTGCTAGCGTAATGTAGCTATCGCTACAAATGAGCGAGGGTTCTGCTGCAGTGGCGCATGTGGGGTTCTGCTGGGTAATGCTGGGACTGACATCGCACAATACATGGGCCTCTGGAATTTTGCCTCCATCGAAACTCGACCGCCGCGGCCGGGATCGAACCCGGGTCTTTCAGGTCAGCAGCCGAGCGCCATAACCACTGAGCCACCGCAGTGGCCTGAAGACCTTAAGGGTAAACGACTTTGACATAAAGGCCTTCAACCTTAACGACTTTGACATAAAGGCCATCAGCCTAAAGGCCTTTACCTTAAAGACCTTTGAAATATTAGTAGTAGTTAGTAAGTAGTAAGCAAATATAGTCAACCAGTAACCCACGATGAGAGAAAAATGCTATAGCATTCACAGCACGTAAGTAGTCATAAGTGGCCTCCATAATTTTTAAAAATTTTAAAATTTTAAATTTTAGAAAACGAGCGTCAGCCTTTCGTTTGTTCAGCGCCATTTTACGGAGCAAATCGGCAAGCAGGACAAGAGTCGCCGCATGCGCACTGAGCTAGGGCCAGGGCGACTGAGGATGTCCCTGTAGCTGTCTGCAGCCTTAGATTTTTTTTCTGCGTTTGTCTCATTACTTAGCGTACGGTAACCGTAGTGAAATGGTGATCGTAGAGACTTGATTGCGGAACGGTGGGCCTGCTGCTATTTGCCCATTTCACTTGCCCTCTTCACGCCGCAGGGCACGGGTACGACAAGCAGCTCGACACGTGAAGGAAAGAATCGGGGTTCTTCGCGCTGCTTTGGGAAACCCTATTAATACGTAGACAACGGTCGCCCTAGTCTGTGCTGCGCAGGTATGCGGCAACTCTCGCTGAGTTTGTCGAGTTTCTCAGTCTTAGGGCGCTGATCAAGCGAAAGGGTAGCTCGTCCTCTCTTTTTTTAAACCACAATATAGCAAAAAGATTGGCGGTGGTTTAGCTGTGGTTAAACCTGGAGTGGCGCGATAGCTACAGCTGGCCGAGTGGAACTTGCTCAGATGAATTGCAAAGTCAGTCTTTCGCCGCTCTGTTTCGCTGGGCGTTCCTTCTTCATCTTCGTCCCACTTGACACGGCGCATGCGCACAGCTGTGGCAGCTCGGTTTCGCCAGCGCACCGCACCGCTGGCATCACCAGCTGCTGCGCACCACGTGGCTGGTCACGTGACCAACCACGTGATCAGTCACGGCGCCTCGCCACCAGCATCTGCTCCGCACGACGTGAGCAACCACGCGACAGCGTGGCGGAGTAGCCACGGGGTGGCGGTGCAGCCACGCTGAAGGCTCGAAATGCTACCGTAATGTAGCTATCGCTACAAAAGTTGCTAAAAATATCACTCGCATGATATTGTTCGAAAATTGGAAGGGTGTACAGTGCGGTGACAGGATATTTCGGCGTACCTTGCAGAACCTGTGAAAGTAGAACGTACTGGTCGTACTTTAAACAAGCGAAAGTGTGAGTTTAGATACCTAATTTTTGGGAGACGAGTTTTCTTCATTATGCGTAAGACATTGCCTTCAATGCACATGATATTCGCCGGCGACCGCTGGATAATTCATAATCGAATTTCTTCTCTCGTTGATTTCAACTGTCGGCTATGACGACAAAGTTCAGTATAGGTCATGTGAGGCATGAAAACATCGCAGCTTCACTGTTTTAATTCACTGTAATACTGAAGCCAGCTTGCCTCAAAAGGCGTAATCACAACGAGTTAAAGCACGATTATAGAGCAGTCACTGCTCACCTCTCTTCCCAGCCTACTATAGAGGCGCATCACATCCCGCCGCTAGGGGTAAAGAACAAAAAGGGTGCGATGAGTCCGCTATGATGTATACTTCACTCACTACGCGGGCTTCACCGCCGTCGCACGGCCCTTCGATTTCTCTGGGCGGCTCAAGTTCCTAGGACCGTAGCGGCGAGGGCAATTATATTTTAAAGCGATAGCGTCAATAAGCTCGTCTAGCAGAAACTGCGGCGTCGTCGTCAGCGTAGCCGGCGTCTTTGACTGTGAGCGAAAATCACAAAAAATCTATAGAAAAGCAGCCTAGTCACGTAACCTTGTGGCACCATCACCATCATCAGCCTGACCACACCCACTGCAGGGCAAAGCCCTCTCTCATGTCTCTCCAATCAACCCTGTCCATTGTCAGCTGCAGCCATTGTATCCCCGTAAACTTCGTAACCTCATCCGCCCACCTAACCTTCTGCCGCCCCCTCTTACGCTTGCCTTCTCTTGGAATCCACTCCGTTACCTTTAAGGACCAACGGTTATATTGCCTTCGCATTACATGCCCTGCCCAAGTCCAGTTCTTCGTCTTGATTTCGACTAGGAGGTCGCTAACCGGCGTCTATTTCCTCACCCACTTTGCCCGCTTCCGGTCTGTTAACGTTACACCTATCATTTTTCTGACCCTAAACACGCGGATTCGATCCCGGCCGAGGCGGTCTCATTCCGATGGAGGCAAAGTGCTGCTGGTGGAAATTATCCGGAGCCTTCCACTACAGTGTCCCTCATAGCCTGAGTCGCTTAGGGACGTTAAACCCCATAAACTAAACAACCTGCCCATCGGATTGTGAGCAAGGTGCGCCCCGTGGCCGGTGGCGGTTAAATTAATGATTTGTCGCGAGAGGTTGCTTTGGAAGAGCAACGTGCATCGCACAAGTTCCGAGTGGTATAAGGACTTCCAGGGATCTAGGAATGTTAATTATAGAATGATGGATTCTACTTATATGGACATATTAATAATAATAATAATAATAATAATAATAATAATAATAATAATAATAATAATAAGTTTTTTGGGGGAAAGGAAATGGCACAGTATCTGTCTCATATATCGTTGGACACCTGAACCGCGCCGTAAGGGAAGGAATAAAGGAGGTAGTGAAAGAAGAAAGGAAGAAAAAGGTGCCGTAGTGGAGGGCTTCGGAATAATTTCGACCACCTGGCGATCTTTAACGTGCACTGACATCACACAGCACACGGGCGCTTTAGCGTTTCTCCTCCATAAAAACGCAGCCGCCGCGGTCGGGTTCGAACCCGGGAACTCCGGATCAGTAGCCGAGCGCCCTAACCACTGAGCCACAGCGGCGGGTACATATATGGACATTAACCTAGCTTTCGCGTCATCACCTTAAGGCGGAGCTTACGTGTCCCGCGTAATTTTTCCCACATCAGATAACTGGTTTTAGCTTGCCCGATGGCCCGCCACAATTCTCTATTTTTTCTAAATTGAAGTAAATGTGAACTCCGTTATTGCTGGCATCGACCGGTGCAGCCTAACACCAGCCGAAATTAAAACTATACCGCCGGCCGGACGTCGAAGGCCACTATGAGCAGTCACTACCGTCGCTTCGTTTACGTTTGCACCAGCGTTAAGATGGCTCCCGTTCCCATTCCCGAACAACGAGATTCTAACAAAGAACTGCGTCCTGCACTTCAGCGACCTGAACTTCGCACTGCGTGCGATGCTTCTGAAGGCTGAGGTGGCGGGTCTGTCCGTATAGTCCGAGAGCCGAGGAGTCGGCAGCATGGGCAGCAAGTCAATGTACCGGTGCGGCAGCAACCGTCATGACTGAATAGTTGAGACTGGTACGTACGGACATAGTTAAATTCTGGAATAATAGTCCCCGTAGCGCTGGTCATAAAGCCCAGCGTCTAGGTACATTGACGAAGCGCACACGCTGCCGGACTCCTCATTCGCTAACGTTGAGGATCGTGCAACATTAGCTAGCGACGGGTGTTTTCCACGTTACAGGTGCGTGCCGCGGCATGAACTTCGTCTGAGGAGCACTTCGAGGGGCACTTGGAATTCCTCTGCTGCTCCGCACTTCTAAATTGAGGCGTGTCAAAAACGAAACCACGCGGGAACACAAATCGCATAGCCGCGAAGCACCAAAACACACAGCAGCTCAGCTGGCTGCCTGTTGCGCTGCCAAGTACATCTCTGGCTTTCAACATTCAGGTTGTCTTTTCTCCGTCTTCCTTCTGCGATAAAAGTGCACTGGTGGTTTCAAAACCAAACTTCTGAGCTTCATGATCGAAAAAGGAGAATTTTCATGCACGTTTGTCAGCCTCAGATATCCGGAGTATTTTCGGCTATTTCGTCATCGCACTTGCACTCGCTAGATCGGCCTGCGGAGGCGATACCTGTTTTTGCGTTCTTGCTCTTTTCTACCTTACAAAAGTTTTGTTTTCAGCAGGAGTGGCCTTTTTGAGGTTAGGAGCTGGTTTTCTATAGATATAAGACAACTTCAATTTCTCCTCGGTGCCTCTACAACTAAGCAGAATTTTGATTCAGGCTCTTGTTGCTATAATTGACTAATGTACCTCGAAATTTTTCGGAATTTATAAAATGCTCCCAATTCCAAGCAGCCATGCGTTTAAACATTCACGTTTACAATAGTACAGGCGCATCGCGTGAATTGAGCACTTTACGCCATACAGTACACCCCGAAAAAGGCGTGTAAATTGGATTGAAAAATTCATGACCTTTTCACAGCCAGGGAATCTCTGATCTTCTCTGCGATCTAAGAAGAATTCAGAAGGTGTAAATTAAGCTGCCTATATTCTTCGCCTCAAAAACCTAGGATGGAGAAGTTTCCGAGTTTTAATATCCGTTTTCGTTACAAAGCTGCAGACTTGTACAAATTAAGTTTTGTCACTGTGATCTTGCGTGATTTTGGCCCAAGGTTACCGATCCAAACAAATCTCAGAACCCGCATCTTAATCGTTTTTACAATAACAAAATTTTGCACATCCTTCTCTCAATAAGAAATTTAATCACTTTTTTCTCAGCGGTTGTGTCGGTAAAAAAGTAAAGGTTTCGACATTTACTCGTGTATTCAATAGCAAAGGCGAAGTTCAGCCCAACCTGACGTTTTTCCCTACCTAGAAATTCTGGACAAAAGCACTTTTGCGCGGGAAATTGTTTATGAACTCTATTTTGTATATAGTGTGAGATTTCACTATAAATCAATATATCCGCAGATCACCCGACGGCAGTCTTGTTTTTTTTTCTATCTTCAGGTTTTTGCTGCCGTCAAAAGCTTTCCCCATTGGTTTTTTATGACAGTCTTAAACTGTTCGATGCAATCGCTGGAAACACTCTGTAAAAAGATTTTACTACATATCAGAATAATGAACCATTACCTTCAATATTTTCATAACAGTGTCTCACAATTTTAGGATTTTCAAAATTTTCACCCGAGAAAGCTGGACTTGCTTTAACGCAGTGCCTGCATGATCGCGATGACGAAGTGGCATATATGCCACGGACAATAAACCACACAAAACGTCAAAAACAAATTGATAAAGCTGTCCTCCGTTTATATGTCCACCACATTCTTATACAATATCGGTATATTAGTGTCCACCAGTTTTCTGTTGCTGAGAATCTTCTTGGGAGGAAATTCCCCGCTCTCCGTCTTCGCGTGCCACACCAAAACCTGTTGAAGAGAGAAATGGCGTTAAGCGAGCGCCAGTGGTCACCTCTCAGGCGCTCGTTAAAAACAGCTCAAGATCTGCGGGCTGGTGAGTCCCACTTCTAGGGCAGGGCAGATACAAATCGTTCATTTCCATATTGAAATCGATCATTAGTTGAATTAAATGTGCAGGCGCGCTTTGAATGATGTGCGTCGGCATGTTCGTCATTGAAAAAAAAATTTAGAGGAGAACTTATAAGTTTCCTTACGTGCATCAAGGCGAAAGCCTTCGTGTCGTCCTGTTGAGCTCTCGAGCTCAACACTAACGCTTCTCGAATTACTTTCGGTTTCAAGTTACGGCATATTACACCTTCGTTACATCGGTGTGTTCGCTATATCCGGTTTGTTTCAAGTTACATATTTCTTTACCCCCCCCCCCCCCGTTTCGTCGGACTAAGTGGCCGACTGGTTAAGGCGATGGACTGCATATCCATTGTTCTCTGCCCGCGTGGGTTCGTATCCCATCCTCGTCTAAATTTTTTTTCTTTTTGTTTGATTGACAGGTGAAGCGGAGACTTCTTGTACGCGTTTCGTGCGGACAGGTCATGCGCATACTGATGAGACAAGAAAGGCTTTCGCCTTAATACAGGACGATCGGCTTGCGGTGGCAGGCTTTTTCTTCCACCTTCGTAGTACCCTGCTTGAATTAGCCGCTGTCAGAAAATTGAAATGATTTGCTTTGAGTACAAATAATGTGAACCTTTCAGCTCCTGCTTTCGCTTGAAGGGAACAGGGTACCCGCTACTATAGACATCGCCAACTATCACGTTTCGCACGAAACTATAGTCACATCGCTAGCGAGAAAATTCGTCTGGGGCTAATTACATTTTCTAGCTGTAGTTGCACTGTAAACCCAATATTTTGAAACGCGTCACGGTAGATCAGTGGCTTTGTTCGGCTGCTGATCGCATGCAAGGCAGCGGGTTCGATCCTGGTCGCGGCGGCCGTGCTTCGATAAAGGCGAAAGCTTACAAGCAAAAACACGCTTCGAAGGTATTCTGAGGTTTTGTCATTGCGCTGACTGAAACGCAACACTATGCGCTCAGTTCTAAGTCGAATTCCTGAGCGTCGCTCTTGTTAACGGACAATATCCATTGATGGTAACTGAACGAAATGCGGTCTGCATAAAGCCTTTATTTTCGCAGTTTCAAACAGTACAATGCAACACATTTTTTTTATCTAGAATCACTAAGTACTAAATGACTTTCAGAGAAATTTGGAAGAAAATTGACAAGAACGGTCTTTAGCAGTGTCCGGCTAGTACTACCTGCATAACCGATACCAGTGTCACTTTCACTTCCTTGCGTGTGGTACTATTCTTCAGGTGGTCTCCCACACTTCTTAATTTGGTTGCTGTCGGTAGCAGCTCTGCATACTTGTTTGCCCGCTGTGCGGTGCTCGTTGAGTAAGCGACCGCAGTTCTGTAGCACTTTCGACTCCGCCTTGCAGCGAGCCACCCGCCCCGCTCCTGCAGTGCAGTAATCTGTGGGAGTATTTCACTGGTCGTCACATATAAGGTGTGCACGCCTGTTCGTTTCCTTCTATTTTAGTAGTGCAGATGCACAAGAGAATAATTATGGGAAAGACGACGAAACCCGGAGAGAGAGTGAGCGTTGCCTCCAGAATGTGGGGCTTCCACTGAGCCGCTTGAGCGGTCTGATCCTGCAGACGTGCATAGCTGAAATAGAATTCCTATCCACAAAATATTCGTTCACATTTACTTATTGCGTGCACTACGCACCTGCAGACCCCATAAAGTAGGTGAGTCCGAAAGAAGGAAGGACTCCCCGCTCCACTAAAGTACCGCGAGACCTGCGGACCACATAAAGTAGGTGAGTCCGAAAGAAGTAAGGACTCCCCGCTCCACTAAAGTACCGCGGGACCTGCAGACCACATAAAGTAGGTGAGTCCGAAAGAAGGAAGGACTCCCCGCTCCACTAAAGTACCGCGAGACCTGCAGACCACATAAAGTAGGTGAGTCCGAAAGAAGTAAGGACTCCACGCTCCACTAAAGTACCGCGGGACCTGCAGACTGCATAAAGTAGGTGAGTCCGAAAGAAGGAAGGACTCCCCGCTCCACTAAAGTACCGCGAGACCTGCAGACCACATAAAGTAGGCGAGTCCGAAAGAAGGAAGGACTCCTCGCTCCACTAAAGTACCGCGAGACCTGCAGACCAAATAAATTAAGTGAGTCCGAAAGAAGAAAGGACTCCCCGTTCCACTAAAGTACTGCGAGACCTGCAGACCACATAAAGTAGGTGACTCCGAAAGAAGTAAGGACTCCCCGCTCCACTAAAGTACCGCGGGACCTGCAGACCACATAAAGTAGGTGAGTCCGAAAGAAGGAAGGACTCCCCGCTCCACTAAAGTACCGCGGGACCTGCAGACCACATAAATTAAGTGAGTCCGAAAGAAGGAAGGACTCCCCGCTCCACTAAAGTACCGCGAGACCTGCAGACCACATAAAGTAGGTGAGTCCGAAAGAAGTAAGGACTCCACGCTCCACTAAAGTACCGCGGGACCTGCAGACCACATAAAGTAGGTGAGTCCGAAAGAAGGAAGGACTCCCCGCTCCACTAAAGTACCGCGAGACCTGCAGACTGCATAAAGCAGGTGAGTCCGAAAGAAGGAAGGACTCCCCGCTCCACTAAAGTACCGCGAGACCTGCAGACCACATAACGTAGGCGTTGTCCGAAAGAAGTAAGGTCTCCCCGCTCCACCAAAGTACCGCGGGACCTGCAGACCACATAAAGTAGGTGAGTCCGAAAGAAGAAAGGACTCCTCGCTCCACTAAAGTACTGCGAGACCTGTAAACCATATAAAGTAGGTGAGTCCGAAAGAAGTAAGGACTCCCCGCTCCACTAAAGTACCGCGGGACCTGCAGACCACATAAAGTAGGTGAGTCCGAAAGAAGAAAGGACTCCCCGTTCCACTAAAGTACTGCGAGACCTGCAGACCACATAAAGTAGGTGACTCCGAAAGAAGTAAGGACTCCCCGCTCCACTAAAGTACCGCGGGACCTGCAGACCACATAAAGTAGGTGAGTCCGAAAGAAGTAAGGACTCCCCGCTCCACTAAAGTACCGCGGGACCTGCAGACCACATAAAGTAGGCGAGTCCGAAAGAAGTAAGGACTCCCCGCTCCACTAAAGTACCGCGAGACCTGCAGACCGCATAAAGTAGGTGAGTCCGAAAGAGGGAAGGACTCCCCGCTCCACTAAAGTACCGCGGGACCTGCAGACCACATAAAGTAGGTGAGTCCGAAAGAAGGAAGGACTCCCCGCTCCACTAAAGTACCGCGAGACCTGCAGACCACATAAAGTAGGTGAGTCCGAAAGAAGGAAGGACTCCCCGCTCCACTAAAGTACCGCGGGACCTGCAGACCACATAAAGTAGGTGAGTCCGAAAGAAGAAAGGACTCCTCGCTCCACTAAAGTACCGCGAGACCTGCAGACCACATAAATTAAATGAGTCCGAAAGAAAGGACTCCCCGCTCCACTAAAGTACCGCGAGACCTGCAGACCACATAAAGTAGGTGAGTCCGAAAGAAGTAAGGACTCCACGCTCCACTAAAGTACCGCGGGACCTGCAGACCACATAAAGTAGGTGAGTCCGAAAGAAGGAAGGACTCCCCGCTCCACTAAAGTACCGCGAGACCTGCAGACTGCATAAAGTAGGTGAGTCCGAAAGAAGGAAGGACTCCCCGCTCCACTAAAGTACCGCGAGACCTGCAGACCACATAAAGTAGGCGAGTCCGAAAGAAGTAAGGACTCCCCGCTCCACTAAAGTACCGCGGGACCTGCAGACCACATAAAGTAGGTGAGTTCGAAAGAAGAAAGGACTCCCCGCTCCACTAAAGTACTGCGAGACCTGCAGACCACATAAAGTAGGTGAGTCCGAAAGATGTAAGGACTCCCCGCTCCACTAAAGTACCGCGGGACCTGCAGACCACATAAAGTAGGTGAGTCCGAAAGTAGTAAGGACTCCCCGCTCCACTAAAGTACTGCGAGACCTGCAGACCACATAAAGTAGGTGAGTCCGAAAGAAGTAAGGACTCCCCGCTCCACTAAAGTACCGCGGGACCTGCAGACCACATAAAGTAGGTGAGTCCGAAAGAAGGAAGGACTCCCCGCTCCACTAAAGTACCGCGAGACCTGCAGACCACATAAAGTAGGCGAGTCTGAAAGAAGTAAGGACTCGCCGCTCCACTAAAGTACCGCGGGACCTGCAGAGCACACAAAGTAGGTGAGTTCGAAAGAAGAAAGGACTCCCCGCTCCACTAAAGTACTGCGAGACCTGCAGACCACATAAAGTAGGTGAGTCCGAAAGATGTAAGGACTCCCCGCTCCACTAAAGTACCGCGGGACCTGCAGACCACATAAAGTAGGTGAGTCCGAAAGTAGTAAGGACTCCCCGCTCCACTAAAGTACCGCGGGACCTGCAGACCACATAAAGTAGGTGAGTCCGAAAGAAGAAAGGACTCCCCGCTCCACTAAAGTACTGCGAGACCTGCAGACCACATAAATTAGGTGAGTCCGAAAGAAGTAAGGACTCCGCGCTCCACTAAAGTACCGTGGGACCTGCAGACCACATAAAGTAGGTGAGTGCGAAAGAAGTAAGGACTCCCCGCTCCACTAAAGTATTGCGAGACCTGCAGACCACATAAAGTAGGTGAGTCCGAAAGAAGTAAGGACTCCCCGCTCCACTAAACTACCGCGGGACCTGCAGACCGCATAAAGTAGGCGAGTCCGAAAGAAGGATGCACTCCCCGTTCCACTAAAGTACCGCGGGTAATTTCCGATTCAACTTTTACGTACAGTGTAGACCCACTTTCACGGAGTATTATTTAAATCCCTGTTAGACTGTCCATTGCAGAATTATACCTTTAAAAGATGTACGAGGCGTGTCCTGAAAATGGATGCAAAGGCCAGCGCGGCTCTGGAAAACGTTACCCCAGAAAAAGTAAATTAAGAATGAATAATTTTAGATTTCCTAACTTTCGAACTAATTTGCTGCCATTATCCAAACGATTATTTAGGCTGACCACCATGGTTTGGATCCTATGGTCGCGGATGCCTGGCGCCTACCCTAGCTGTATACTACGTCATGACTTTTCTCGTGAACTTGTTATCGGTGAATGATTTTCCGGCGAGATATTTCTTCAGATGCAGAGACAAGCAAAACCTTCTGGGCACCAGGACCGGGCTAAGCATGGCATGCTCCTAGACCTTTCACTTGAATCTGGCCACAAGCGAGGCTGTGGCGTACGCGGTATGGACCCGGGCGCTCTAATGGAGCAGGCGTACGCTACTTGCCGCAGTCTCTGCTGTTTGCTTTAAATGCACTGCCGTAACTGTTCCAAGTTTCGACCATATGCAGCAGAGTGACTGTGTCTAGATTCACGAAGTTCGATTTCATGAAATATGCCTCCTCGTCGCTGTCTTAACCAAAGGAATTCAATCTTCAATTTTGCAAAGTAATCAGTGAGAACAGACTGGCTCGCGCTCGGTTTTTCGGCGTGAACAACGGCTCTGCCTTCCGAGAATACATGGCGCCACTTGACGACATTCTGTCGATTCTGTCTAAACAGCTCATGTCAGATTGCGTACGATGGCGGAAGGTTCACCTCTTGCGTGCATGGAGAAAGCACATCACGGACTGCAGCCCGCATTTGGCAGCAGCTTGGATAAGCGCAAATGTTTATAAACTGTGCTACTCGGCCATGCTCTGATGAAACAATGTAAACCTGAGAGGAGAGGGAAGTTTAAGATGTAACGTATATGACGTATTGACAGCAACCCCACCTCTCGCTTAATTCGTAGCTAACCGGATGGCGCGCCGTGTATTCTTATTTTACGAGCATGTCTCGTACACGTGTAGCCCAAAAAGAGTACTCTACGCATCAGGCAAAATTGCAACGTTATCGGTACCGGAAAGGAAATGTGGTTACGCCACTGAATCCCCGACGTCTCAGCGCCTACACGTATACCTTAGTGCAGTTGTAAGCGAGCGGCTCCCATGCGTAGCGATGGACGCCGAGGCTAGCGAGTAAAGCGTGCGCTTGTCGATCCCTCCTTTTAGGCAATCGGGGATAGCGGGCAGACAGCACCAACTCAAGGTTGACGGCGAAGCTGGCCATGTCCATGCTAAAGGGGCCATGCGTGAACGTGGATCTCGTGTGATGGAACCCCACCACGACACCCTGCCTAGACACCACCGGAGAGCTGAGGGCGTTTTCTGCGATCAGGCCCACCGGGAAGACTCCCACGCGGCGCACCCGTGCCATCTGCAGTGAAGGACGTAGTTCGGTGGTCGAGTGCACTGCATCGTCACACCATCACAATTAGTGAAGAGGGTGTGCTTAACTTGACACTGAAATTGGACGCAAAAAATCGACTGGGTCTGATGGTATAATCAACTTATTTCTTGTTCGCTATGCATTATGGACTGCTCAATATCTAACCATAATCTTCCGTGAGTCGCTAACCTCTGGTGCAGTGCCATCGTCCCGGAAGATAGCGAAGGTGCTTCCATTGTTCAAATCCGATAAAAAACTGCTCCAATCGAATTAAAGACCAATCCCATTTACGTCGTATTCGTGTAAAATATTAGAGCACATAATACAGAAACATATAGTAGAATTTCTGGAATCTAACAATGTGCTATAAAATTTTCATCAGGATTAAGACAAGGTTTCAGCACGGTAACACAGCTAATGGAATTTGTGCACGACCTTTCCTCCCTCCTCGGTACTGGAGGCCAGGTGGACGCCATATAGATTTCTCTAAAGCTTTTGACACTGTACTACATTCTAATCTCCTGTGCAAACTAAACGCCATTTAAAAAAAATTCTTGCTTGGTTATTTGGATTGCTAGTTTTCTTTCCCACAGCTGACAGTTTGTTCCCTATAATTCTACTAACTCCTGTCATGTCGATGTTTTATCTGGTGTTCCTCAATGGTCAGTGCTTGGCCCTTTATTATTCCTAATATGCATCAACGACTCACCTCGCCATGTCACATCACAAATGCGCCTCTCTGCGAATGACTATTATATCAAGTATTTAACACGCCAGATGATCACCTGCAACTAAACGCCTCAATTATTAGTTCTTGCGCCTGGTGTAATACATGGCAAATGAAAATAAATTTTACTCAAACTGTAGTGATGTCTTTCACTAAATGCACGTCCCCTGCACTTTTTAATTATGGCTTTCAATAATTCACCATTGCACAGGACTTTCGAATGTAAGTATCTCGGCGTTATATTCACGACTAACATGTCCTGTGCGAAACATATTAACTTCATTTGTACTAAAGCGCTGAAAAAACTTGGGTATCTGAGGAGAACGTTAACTAATGCACCAAAAGAAACTAAGCTATTATGTACAACTCCTTAATTCGTCCCGTAATTGAATACGCGTCTCACTTCTGGAATCACCATAAACAAAATGTAATTGATCAAATCGAGAGCATCCAAAGGAAAGCCATCAGATTCATATATCGTCGATATGATCGCCATTTTTAACCTTCTTGTTCCTTATCCGCTTTGAATCTAACCCCCTTGTCCGTGCGCCGTCACGTGGATTCACTAAAATTATTTCACTGTATCGTCAATTCACTTTTTCATGTCACACCTAATGTCTATCTTACCCCTGATATTCTCCGATTAACCAGAATTCATCACAGCCTTAATGTTAAGCCAAACTTCGATCTTGCTCATAATTACAAACACAGCTTTTTCCTCGTACTAGTGAACATTGGGACTTAATTCCTGGCATAACGCGGTCTCTTCTATTAAACTCATTTTAAACAGTTATCGGTGCCACGTGTTCGCTTCTGTGTTGTGTTGATTGTGCATAACTTCAGTTTATTGGTTACAACCCATCACATTGTTCGCGCTATGTATTCAGACATGCTATATCTAATCTTTGTGTGTGTGTGTGTGTGTGTGTGTGTGTGTGTGTGTGTGTGTGTGTGTGTGTGTGTGTGTGTGTGTGTGTGTGTGTGTGTGTGTGTGTGTGTGTGTGTGTGTGTGTGTGTGTGTGTGTGTGTGCGTGCGTGTGTGTGTGTGTGTGTGTGCGTGTGTGTGTGTGTGTGTGTGTGTGTGTGTGTGTGTGTGTGTGTGTGTGTGTGTGTGTGTGTGTGTGTGTGTGTGTGTGTGTGTGTGTGTGTGTGTGTGTGTGTGTGCGCGCGCTGGAATGCTGAGATGCTGAGAAGCGTTGAGATAACTATCCTGCAGACACAGACAGGCAGGCAGGCAGGCAGCAATAGGTAGGCATAGGCAGGCATAGGTACGGTAAGGGTGAGGTAAGGTAAGGTAAGGTAAGCTAGGGCAGGGTAGGGTAGGGTACCGTAGGGTAGGGTACGGTATGGTAGAGTAGGGTAGGGTAAGGTAAGGTAATGTAAGGTAGGGTAGGGTTGGGTAAGTTAAGGTAAGCTAGAATAGGGTAAGGTAAGATAAGGTAGGGTAGGGTAGGGTAAGGTAATGTAAGGTAGGATGAGTAATTATCAGCAAACTGATTATCACATTTTTAAACACGTAAGACAGAAGATGGTAACCTTTAGCTAAAATGAAGCTTTTTTGTCTGTTTTGTCTTTACGCCAAGAAATACCAGCATGAAAACCAACGTCTAACTTCTATTTTGCAGTTTTAATCCTTATGGGCCAAAGGCGTTATTTAAAATGGTGTGAGCTAGCCGGGACGCATGACAGGAAAAAAAAAGGCAGTGTACTTTTATGAGAATTAATTTACGCGAAAAATTAAAGGGAGGGACGCTTAGTGAAATTCAGCAGCTGCAGACACTGGGCAGAAGAGTTGCCCGCGAACTCACCTGGGCGAATATGCGCCGGTCGTACGTGTGGTGCTCGTTGGCGAAGTACACCACGCCGGGGAGGGTGGCGTTGGCGCGCAGCCAGGCCAGTGCCGCATTCATCGTGGAGGACGGTCTTTTTGCCAGGTGGACAGCGGCCAAGCCCGAACGACGTACAATGTGGCGCACCTGCAAGCGAACATCACTTGTCAGGAAGTGGCCGCACTACTAGCCACAGCCGTAACGATCACATGTGACGGTCCACACGTGAATCGCTCTCTGTGCTCAGGGCAGTGGGCGGTTTGAGGGAGATTTGGAATTGAGAGGCATACGCCGGCTCCACGGAGCAAGACTACATAGGAGGTGAAACTCCCGTCAGCGCGAGCGAGCGCAGGCGACCAGATAGTCATGCGCCGACGGAGTCGTATGCAGTGGCGGCGCCATGCGGCGCCTCGTTGAAGCCGCAGCAAAAAAAAAAAAAAGCAGCGCCCGGGCAGGCGGCTTTGGCGGAGCGCGCTCAAAGCAGACGACACGGGTGTTTGCTTCAGCGGGCACGCCGCGACGTTGTATGTCTGCGCCCTTAATTAAGTCAAACCGCAACAGGGGCGGTATTGTTGGTGTCTGTTCGAGGGCCGTAATACTAACAGCGCTGCTACGCGCAGTGCAGCCTCCTTAGGAGTTTGCTAGACTAAGATGGGACACAGGTGTTTTGTTCGAAATTGCAAAAGTGGTTACAAGTGTTGCAGGGAGAAGGTGAGCATACGCGCGCACGGCTGAACGGGAGCAACACGCTCAACCGGTTGCCCTGGCAACCAAAATGCAGTAGTTTCTTTTCAAGCCGCCAGGCGCCGCCAGCATGATAGTGGCGCCGTGGGCTTGTGACCTTTTCTGGTCGCCGCAGACAGCGGAGTTTCCGCTCCTATATAGTCTTTCTCCGTGGCCGGCTCTAAAGATGGTATACGGAAAGCGCATCGAGCCGAACAGTGCACATTGCTGTTCTGACCACGTTTCAGCTCTTCTCCATCATATGACCCAGATACATAAAAGCGACAGATGACCGCCTTCCCCTGCCTTCATCATGTGACCCCACAGAACCCATGCTTAAATCCGCACATTATCTCACGCACGTGCGAGCTCCATGGCATTAAAAGGCTGTCCTTTTAGCTACTCAAGGAACTTCTGGGCGGTGTGCCGATATGAAGCGTTGCACACCGCGGCGCCTGCAATGGCTCTGCGCTCTGGAGGAATGGCGTAGTGACACGCCCGAAACTTGTGGTCTCAGCCGTGCTGATGTTTCAGCGGCTGGCTCTTTATAACCGGGTTCGACGCATATGCCAGAACTGTCATATCTATTATTCTTTCTAGGCTCAAATCAGCATCCGCGAAATAAGCATAAGGGTGGAGGGATCAATTATATTGTTAGATTCTGTTCCAGAAAATTTTCTCCAAATCCAAAGCAACAGCGAAACGAGGACGGACCCACCAAGAACAGGCATCCCGAAGCCAGATCTCCGCAGCATCTCCTATATATATACAAATTTCATTTCAAAAGCCAACGCAGCAAAAAAAAAACAGTTATATCGTTTACTAGTACACGCTTTTTTCAATTGTTTGCCTTGAGCCCCATCCTTCGTGACTGTCTTAATCTCTTATTCACAATTTTGTTTTTTTCTTAGAACTTGCTGCTCTGTGAATTTTTTTTAGCTAGCCTTCTTTTTGTTTTTACTAATTTAAGCTCGTTATACATAAATGGCAGGGGACAGGACGTTTTATTTTCAATCCTTTTTAATAAATGCTCCCCTAGTAAAAAGAAACAAAGCATTTGTCACCCAGCGCCGGGCGTAAGCTGATCCCCTCGACTTGCGCATTAGAGTTCGCAGTTAAGCTCAGTGGACGCTGCATTGGGCCCTGTGAAGAAAAGTGCGTTTCGTCCAGAAGGCAGCCCAGCAATACATTGGGCAGAAGGTTTTATCATACCTGTTGGACAAATTCTTCTATCTCCCGTGTCATGGTTTCATACCTGTAGCTTACTAGCAAATAGGTAATACGGTAAATATCAGCGACGTAAGCGGAGTTGCACCTCGCGAGAGAGAGCCCTGGTGTTTACCCAGTCGTCAGTGAGAATGCTATTCAGGTTCTTTCTTTGAGGGGAGAGGGGTGAAAGGGAGCGAAGCGAAGAGCCATTTTCACTGCTACCGCCCCCGGATGAGGGCGTAAGGAAAAACAACGGACGTCGAAAATGGGATAGTGGTTACATGTCAGGATGGTTTCGGCGTAGCTGATCAGACAGGACAGGAACAGAACTGGATGCTTTCCACGCATTGACACGATTGCACACAGCGCTTAAACTCTGACTCACGTGATCTGTGACTACCCTTTCCTATCTTCCTTTCCACCCCTTATCTCATTAGTGTATAGCACTTACTCGTCGGCGGTGTTCGTCTCCATTTTGTCCCTGTCCTGTTGAAACAGCGACAGCCTGCCAGTATAGACGGTGCATGTTTTTTTCTTTTCTTTTGCATGCATTTGAGGGCGTGATTCTGGATGAAACTGCCCATAGCCTCCAATATTTTCCATGCCTGGGCATCGGCTCAAAAGCGGTTGTTCAAGACTAGTCAAGGCTACCAGCACTCCTCGTGGTTGAAGTGTGAGGAGGTAAGGAGAGGGTTTCACTACGCGCCAAAGGGCGCGTGCTGCTGGTTCGCACGCACATCAATCTCTCTGTTGCGAGAGCGTTGTCTGTTTGCGATACGAGCGTCTTATCACGGCCAGCGGCAAGACTATGCGCGCCGCGATGAACTAGGAGATGAACGAGATTTGAGGTGTTCTCCGATGCGAGCCCCTCATCGTTGCGAGCGCCTCATTCATCGCCGCACGCCTACTTTTGCCTATCGCCGAGAAGCGGAGCTCGCCGCATTGACGAAAAGTGCGACGATCGGTATCCATTGACCTTGGCGTCCATGTCCAGGCATAGAAAATATAGGAGGCTATGAGCTGCCATATCTCTCCATGTAGCACTCGCACCGTTTGGGACGGCTGGTCGGCGGCCTCGACGACGACCCAGAAGATGTTCGCCTGGGCCAACATGAGCGCCTGCGACAGCCTCATTAGATCGGGAGCCTGAGTAGCCTGGAGGTATGTGTGCGTAACCACGTACACCGTGGCGTCTGCTGTCCTCACTGGCCCGGCGCTCTCGTAGACGCTGAGTGGCTCCTCAGAGCTCCACGAGGATGGGTCCGGTACCACCTCTGCAGGTGGCAGCATTCGTCAGTAAACTCAAATAGACCTCCCGAGTTTCATAATGAGCATCATCGTAGGCCCACTACGTGTATGTGCTTCAAGGAGAAACTTCCCTGCCACTGGCATCCAATCTTATCCTGCGCATCTTCGGCCGCCCTATCCTCCATGCTACCTAAATCAGCCGCTCACCTGGCTGCCGTAAAGTGCGCTGATATGCTTCCTTCTCTTGGGATATCACAAGAAGTTAAAATACACGAAGGGAGTGGTGCGACAGAAAGGAAGCTCATTTTTAAGACTTGCAATCAACGTACAGGCGCAGGAGTTTTGCAAAGGTGACAAAAGAGCAGGATTAACTAGTGATACGACCAAGTGGAAGCACCACATGCTACCATTACGTCACAGCATGCGTTGCAAGTGCCTTGAGCTTCGAAGGCGTCCAAGACGGAAATATTCATTGCTCAATGTTCTGCGCTCAAGGAACCAAAAGAATAAGAATGTTGATAATGATGATGATGATGATGATGATTATGGATTTTTATGACGCAAGGGCATCTATGGCCAAAGAGCGCCATGGCGCAAGGTAGTTACGATTACTCAAGGTGGGGTCAACGACCCATTTTCCAACCATTTCATCCCTAATAAGCCGGGCACCAGGCCAGGGAAAGCTTGTACCCGTTGTATCACCGGTGGGTAGAGCGCATATGACAGGTTTTCTCACCTCATGAAGGGCAGTTTACCTATATCCGTTAAGAGAAAGTATAAAATAGCTGTATCTTACCGGTACTCAACTATGGGGCAGAAACGTGGAGGCTAACGAAAAGACAGAAAGAATTATGAACCAACTGGCCCGGCTGACTCCCCTCTTGAACGAATAGAGTTCAGCTTCAGTTAAGGCCAACGCTGCGAGCTATGCAAAGAAAAATGACACGTGTAACGTTAAGAGACCGGAAGCGAGCAGAGTGGGTGAGGGAACAAACGCGGGTTAATGACATCCTTGTCGAAATCAAGAGGAAGAAATGGGCTTGGGCAGGGCATGTAATGCGGAGGCAAGATAACAGCTGGTCATTAAGGGTAGCGGAGTGGATTCTAAGAGAAGACAAGTGTAGCAGGGTGCGGCATAAGGTTAGGTGGGCAGATGAGATTACGAAATTTGCGGGCATACGGCGGCCGCAGCTGGCAAAGGACAGGGTTAATTGGAGAGACATGGGAGAGGCCTTTGCTCTGCAGTGGGTGTAGTCAGGCTGATGATGATGTATATGAGATAAGCAAAAAAAATAGAGGCGTAGGTGCCTTCGCTTGCGGTGCTATTCCATAGGAGTTAATGAGTCAAACATGAACCATCATTTTCTCCCATATGATGAACAGTAAAAGAACTTTGACATGTCGATTCCTTGTTTAGCGACAAAGTACGTTGGTGCGCTTTGTTGTAAGTCGCAGACCACCCTATTCACGACTAATGATTACCTGTAGCACGTACCCGCTTGCAGTTTGCTGCAATTCAGGAAGCGTGGTAGACTCCTCCGCTTACCAAAGAGCAACAGCAGGAAGGTAGCTGCAGAGCAAAAGACGGTCGTTGTCCTCCGCGGAAACCGGAAGGGCCGAAATAGCATGGCTGCGGACAAACAGGGCGGACAAAAACGTATATTCATTATGCGCGGAGCTGGCCACCACTTGCAGCAGTCCTTACAACGTTTGCTAAGCGGAAATTACGACAATTTTTTCGTCTGCACTGGCCGCTGGGCCATCAAAGCCCAATTGCCTGTCTTACAGTGCTAACAGATAACAATAAAGTTGGTATCGTAAGTTCTTTTCAAAGTCAATAGTATGTGTTTCCAAACGACACAACTGAAAACCCTTTGGTTTTCTTGCTAAACCATCCTCCGGATTCCTGGTGTCAAACATGCGATTTTTAGGGCCAACCCTTTGCACAATGACGTCATCCTTGGCACAGCCTGGCAAGGAGCAGAAGTACGGCAACCCGGATCCCGGCAGTCAACGAGTTTGGTGGATTCGGCTGTAGACTTTGTCTCGCAAATTGTGCGTTATGCTTCCTGGAGTGATTGGGGTCGCTGGTGTTGTGTTGTTGGGTTGTGGTATGCACACGAGAGAGCAGACCTTTATTACGCGGAAAGGCCGAGCATGCGCGGGTGGTGAACATCGGCATCTACTTGGTCCGCGTCCCGGAAAAGACACAAAAATGACGGAAAAGAGTGCTTTCTCGAAAACACAAAGCGCTTCACGAGTAGGGGAGTAGAGGGCGCCAATCTTATGAAGCAGGCGTATTCTCAAAAAGCGCTGCACTTGCCATTTGACCATCAACTCCGAGCTGTACTCCTAATGAGAAGTTGTACCATTATCGCCAATGACGAGTCACACTCGCCCGGCCCGATGTTGCGTTCCTTCCACAGCCTGAGACGAGTCACGGTCGGCAATTGCATTAGTTGCAATTCTTAGCAGTAGAGGGCGGTAATTGTTCATGAAACCATGGATGTATGAAACGAATAAAACCCGTCTTGCGCCTCTAGCGCGTGTTTTAATTATCGTTACAGCGCAAAAATCTCTAATACAGGTTCCTACTCTCGAGCAGTGGGAGACCGTGTTGGTCAGCTCAAACTGGGAGTTCAAACCCGGGTAATTGAATGGGCTACCCAGATCGCTGTCAGCCGTGGACTGATAGCCACCTAGCACGGATCGTCTGCATTCTGCCTTTTCTGACGAATTAAATGTTTTCCAATCCAAAACCAGGAAGAGATCTGTTTACAGACACGGCGCTGAATTTACAACTGATCTTTATTGAGGGTTTGCCACTGCTTAAATACTGTGGCGAACAATTTCAGATGAAAATGCATACGCATACAAGTGAGAAGAATGACCACAAGAGCTCTGTGCGCGCCAACAGTGACACATGGCCAGCTGTGCGTATTTTCTTTACGACTTTCAAGACAGCGCAGTTCATTATGTGAGAGTGCTATTGAGGCGGTGTTTACGAATCGATCTTGGCGTCTATGAATTTCGAAGGATTCAATAATATCTCTTGTGACTTTGATGCAGCTATCTTTCAAAACATCGCACTGGCTGAAAATGGGGTAACGTGGTTTCTTCTTTTCCTCCTCTGTTTCTTCCGTGCAGTCCCTGCAATGAATGCCCAGGTGACCGGCCTCGGTGTTGCTCACGTTGTTATTGTGTTCCGGTAGCTGGTCACTGAGACATCTTCCTGTTAGTTCCGTGTAGTGTTTAACACATGACAGCGGAATCCTGTATACAACATTGTCAGTGCACTCTACAAACCTTTTTTGACGGTTCTCGGCGCAGCTCGCCTTGCTTGAAGTGGAAGAATTTACCATGTGACAAAGTTTTGAGAGCTTATCGGGTGCAGAAAAACATTACTACTGAAGCGTGAACCCACCGTCTTGAGGTTGTGAAATCCTAAGTACGGAAAAACAGCGACATTTATTTTTCTTCTTTTGGCTTTTCAGTGGCTCCACGGCGGCCTGAACTCAAAATATTTTGACATTTAGCCCCTTCTCTGAGGTAGAGATTAGAAGATAAGTTTGATATCCTGCTGCCTTCAGCTTCTCTACCTAATTTCGAAAACTGTCTTGCTGTAAGCTCTAACTGTAAGCTTACAGAGCTTGCAATGAGGATCAACTTAATGCGCCACTCGGAAAACAGCACGAATTTTGCCAAAAACCTGCCAAAACAGCTGAAGAAACGGTGAGATCAAGCTCCATTACTTCCCATCTCAATGCAAAATCTGCAAACCCTTTCACCGATGTGTTATTTGTGAAAAACGATTTGCTTGAAGCCGCGGACGAAATCTGTCCCAGCATGTAAAAGGAATTCAAAAAGAAGCATTTTACCCAACCCGTTTACAGAGAGAATTACTGGGATAGGGCACGGTATTGGAAACGTATTTGTGAACAGATTTCTGAGCTTCGAAGCCTTTTCTCTCGCCATTGACGAAAGCACTGACAATAAAGATGACGTACACTGCGCAATCTTCATTAGGGGCGTAGACAAAAATCACAGTATGGAAGACATACTGGACATTGTCCCGATGAAAGGCACCACTACAGGTGCGGGCATCATTCTTATGCCTGAAGGAGTTGTCGAACGCACCGACATGCAGTGGGAGCGGATGGTGTGTGTGGCAACTTACAGTGTTCCATGAATGGTCGGAAGCAGGAGCGGTCCTGTAGAATGTTTCCAAACGAAGCTTGAAGGGCTCGAAATCAGTGAACAGTTTGTAGCCGTGCACTTCATCTCATCCAGGAAGCACAATGCAGCACGAGTGTAAAATATGTCACGGATATTGTGCTCGGTGCTGTGAGCTTTATTCCTGGAAGAGCGCTCAACCACAGTCAGTTCACCTATCATTTACAAGAACAACAATGCAATCATAATGAGAGACTATAGCATGTGGATGTGCACTGGCTGTGCCGTAGGAAACTGCCGAAGACATTCTTTTCCCTAAGATGAGAAATCGACAGCCTCTTGAAACCCGCCTCGGTGGCTCAGTGGTTAGGGCGCTCGACTACTGATACGCAGTTCCCGGGTTCGAACCCGACCGCGGCGGATGCGTTTTTGTGGAGGAAAAACGCTAAGGCGCCCGTGTGCTGTGAGATGTCAGTGCACGTTAAAGATCCCCAAGTGGTCGAAATTATTCCGGAGCCCTCCACTACAGCACCTTTTTCTTCCTTTCTTCTTTCACTCCCTCCTTTATCCCTTCCCTTACGGCGCGGTTCAGGTGTCCGCCGATATGTGAGACAGATACTGCGCCATTTCCTTTCCCCAAAAACCAATTATTATTATTATTAGCCTATTGAAAGAGAAAAATTAGCTAAATTGCTGAGCTGCCAAATGAGAAGTGGCTTCGTTCCTTTGCATTTCTGAGACATATGTGATCGCCCGAACATTCTGAATCTAGAACTCCAGGGAAAAGAAAAATCACAACGAAGATGAGTGACGGCGTTCGTGCACTGCAGGCCAAATTGCAGCTCTGGCAGCGCCGGATAAAAACGAATAAGCTGGACCATTTTCCAACTCTAATTTCGCTAGGACACGTTGCCCGAGATTCTTGCGATGTTTTCGCAGATTTTCTTCGCAATCTAGACGAAGAATTTAAAATTCGGTCTCAAGACATCCGCAGCCGATTCATGCAGTTTGAAATTTTCTCAGTGCCCTTCGCTGTGCGAGTCGACGATGTTGAGCGCAGTTTATTGAATTTAGAGCAAGCACCACATTCCGACTGAAGTTTGAAAGCTTAGGTGTCTCAGAGCTTTACACTTCTTTATAAGAGAAAATTATTGCAGCTCTGCGGCACCAAGCGACAAAGATCATTTCCATATTCGGGAGCACATACTTTTTTTTAGCGCCTATTCTCTGTATTGCAAGTGAATAAATCGGCTCTGCGTTCAAAGATGACAGACGAGCAACTCAGAAAAACCATGCGAATCGTCTCCGCACAAGACCGAAGGCCACATATTGCATGCTTTGTCACTACTGAGCGTTGTAAAACTTAAGCTAGAAGCATGCTTAGAACTGAAGAGTAATTCCAGCGATTAAAGAATAAAACGTCGTCTGGACATGACCATTTATCTTTTTTTTATTGAACACATTACACGATTGAAGCTCTTCACACGACCCTTAAGAAACGAAGTTAGTGACCCCCTCTCCCTCTTTCTGTTATCTGCCTTTTTCCGGCTAGCGGAAGACAAATTTTATTTCAATACGGCCTGCATAGCAATATGATTTTGGGACCCGTGCTGTACGTGTTAGTGCAGATATGCGCTAGCTGGTAACGATCACTGTTTATAACTACTAGTGTAAAAGAACCAGGGGCTGCGAACAAAACTGATGTTCGACTACGTAGTTAGGCCCCATGCGAATTAGGTGCGCGAGCTGTTCGGTTTCCACTTCGGTTACACTGTTCACGGATGGCAGTTGCTCGGATAGCGATAATGGGTCAATGTCCATGTATGCGGAATTGCTCATCCTATACATTCATTGATCCCTGGGAGTCTTGCTAGTACCTACCACTCCTGGTGCAGTGGTCAAGTGATGACCACTTTATGATGCACTAAAAACTACAAAACAACCTCTGACTCGCAACTACCTGAGGACGATGATTGATTTCTCGAGACTTCCTACCCATTCTTTCATATTGGACAAGCGAAACGTAGCTGTGGGTTCGACAATCTGGCTGCGTCTGCATGACTGTCGTCATTTGCAGCCCAATGGTCCGATTTAGCTCACGACCCATAGTCAAACCCAAATTCGCACTTGACGAAGCCAGTTCCGTTCGTTAAGCCAGTTGAGCGGTGCGAAGGATTGTCTCGGCTCAAACTTTATTCTCCGAGCTTTTTAAGGTAATGCTGGAAAGCAAGAGCAATATTCGCGAGCAGCTAGTTAAAAAGCTCCCGCTGGTCAAGGAGACAAAATCGAAGCTTGAAGTCCGTTTTGGTAAATGCGGAACTAGCTTCTCGGCTGCGCGTTGTGGACGTTCAGTCGTAACAAAGCACATCATCTCTCTGAGGCACAAGCAGGATGTTTCAGCTGCTGCGTCGTCTGGACCAGTAGACAACTTCTTCAGGAAAGAGTGCCGGTGACAAGGAGCTACAGCCGTCTTCGTCAGAAGGCGTATCCCCGTTCCACAGGACTGAGTACAACCAGAGTTTCCGATGGAGGGATTGTGCATTGCTGTGACTGTCCTACGAGCAACGCAGGCCATAGCCCGCGTGTCCCGTGAGCAATTGCAACGCCGTCATCCTCGCGAAGGCGCGTCGCCGACTCCAGACAGCGGCGGCGGCAGCGCCGTCTCTCCCCTTTGTTGCGTGAAGGAAGGGGTCTCCCCAAGCTCAACTCTAATCCATTCCGGCAGGCGCCCACAATAGAGGGGGATTGTGTCTGATGACGCCGGGGAAAACAAACGCCCCATCTTCCCTTTACTCAGAATGGGAGCGGCAGGAGTAGGACGCGGTCTCTCCCCACGGGTCACTGTGGACAGAAGATGAAGAACCCCGCGGAGGTGGTGACCTTGAGCAAGGTGTGCTGCTGGGCGAGTTGGTTAACAATCATTACAAGAAGTACAGCGCTGGCAGACAGCGGACGAGAACAAGGAGGACACATACACCTGGAGCTATAGTGCTACGAGTCGACTCTCGTCATCGCCCAGATCTAGCGGGGCCTGCTTGATCTGGCGGAGAGCGACCACCGAGTTTCAGGCACCATTGACGAAGATGGCAAGTCTATAGTTTCAAGGTGGCTTCTAACGGACGGCTTCCTATGTCGGCGTTGGTCGGGCCGCACTTTGTGTCTTCGAATATAATTAATATTGCTCCAAAAGAAACTAGTAGGCGCAACGTTGTCTTCGTCACCTTCCGCGAGCGAGGTACGCAAGCCTACTCTCCCACGCAATTTGCTAAGACTGTGAGGAACTCTTCCAACAGCGTTAGTGCAATTACAAATGCACCGCTGTCGGTCGTCAACTTATCGACCACATTTGCCCAATAGTACTAGTTACGACCACGAGCGGTCTTTGCGACAACCTTAGCGTGATGAAACCCTAGGTGGCGTTGGTATGCTCTGCACGATTGGCTTATCGCTCTCACGTGACTTTGAACTAATGTTCTTAAGGGTTGCATCGGGCCATCGGCCAAAAATCAAACATGAGCCTACTTCTATACCGAGGGGTTTCAGGCTCAGTACGATGTCACATATTGCCTTGTGTACTGTCTTATGCTCTCGACCTTGTGAGTCGCGCAGCCTACAGACGCTTTTGATGTGTATATATAATCCAGCTGCTGATCATTACAGTGGTTCCCTGAAAGGCTACCAGCTGATGAACTGCCACTATCCTCGAAGCCACATAGCGCCGGTACCGAGGCGACCGCATTTGAGGCTTTCCTTTTCGTACGTCCATAACCTGCTTGAAATATCAGACGAATAATTCAAGTTGCTCATTGCGAAGCGTAGGGAAGCTGGTGACACTGCAAATGCGTCTCAAGACCTCAACTGTGCACTGCAGCAAACCAGAATCATGAGCAGTGTAGAAAGCTTTGTCTGACCCGCCGCGGCAGCTCAGTGGTTAAAGCGCTCGGCTACTGAGCCAGAATTCCCGGGCTCGAACCCGGTCGCGGCGGCCGTGTTTTGATGGAGCAAAACGCAAACGGCGCCCGTGTGCTGTGCGATGTCAGTGCACGTTCAAGATCCCCACGTGGGCTGCATTCTGTACGCAACCCCATATCTGAAATTTAACCGCTCGAAAACCGAACGCGTGAACGCCATGATCAGCCTTGCGACTAAGGCAGCCCTAAATCTACCTTGTAGCACTAGTACAGCCAGACTACTTGCACTAGGCATGCATAACACCATTCAGGAGCAAGTTGAAGCGTACCTTCAGACACAGTACCTTAGACTTGCCGCAACCGCCACTGGCTGCCATGTGCTCTCCTGCCTTCGCATCAGTATGCCCGTTAACCAGTAAACCCATATAGCCATCTCTCGACACATCCATACACCTCTCGTTGTGAAACCCCTTCCTCGAAACGTCCATCCCCAATACTATATCCCTCGACGCGTAGCATGCGCTAATACCCTCCACAAGCATTACGGGCAAGCCCACGGTGTAATCTGGGTAGACGCCGCATGTACAGTGCATGAAGCGGTAGCAGTTGCCTACAATCAAACCCTACCCCACCGCATAACTCACCGTCTTTCCTCGGGCTATACGCCCGAGGAGGCAGAAAATACCGCCGTCGCCCTAGACCTTGCACATTCGGACGCCCAATACATCTTCAGCCACTTCAAAACGGCTCTGTCCAACTTTGCCAGAGGCAGGATTCACACCCCTTCCTGGCAATTGTTGAACACCCCTACCCAAAATTTACCGCGCAGAGTAGAGCTTCAGTGGATGCCGGCTCACTCTGGGAACCCTCGAATCGAGGTGTTCCGATAAAATGGCCCGAAGTTCGGTTTGCCGGGCTCAGGACAGTCCCGATCCAGGATTCTCGATGGAGCGGGCGCACACCTTTGCAGAGCTCACGGAAATACCCCGTTTGGCCAACGGACTTACCCCCTCCCCACCCCTTTCTTACGCACTCCCAACAGATCCTCTCCAGACGCTCTCTGTCATCCCCTCAGCTGCTATCCCACTATTGTGGCACGTTCTCTGCATGCTCCCTATGCGGTGACCCTCACGTCACACTCTATCACATCCTTTTCGGCTGCTCTGCTGAACCTCCCCCGCAGGGACAGCACGCCATCTCGAGCTGGCAGGACTGGGAGGTCCTGCTCACGTCTGCAGACCCGACATCGCAGCTTGCTGCGGTGGCTCGGGCTGCCGACGTCATGTCCCGACATGACCAACATGATGCAGTGCAGGACCGCGCAGTGGTCCAGGGACCCAGCAGAGTCTATACTCACTTGCAAAAATAAAGTTTCTTTGTCTGTCTGTCTAAATTATTCCGCAGCCCTCCACTACGGCACATCTTTCTTCCTTTCTT
Organism: Amblyomma americanum; assembly: GCF_052857255.1. Lineage (NCBI taxonomy): Eukaryota > Metazoa > Arthropoda > Arachnida > Ixodida > Ixodidae > Amblyomma > Amblyomma americanum. The sequence continues at coordinate 91,988,298 of NC_135503.1, forward strand.
CTCTCACTCCCTCCTTTATTCCCTCCCTCAAGGCGTGGAATTCGAATGCCCACCGAGATGTGATACACACACTGCGTCATTTTTTCCTCAAAAACCAATTTTCAGAGCGTTGTCCGCTTATCTATGAAGCGCGAAGATCGTCTCTTGTGATGCTCGGAGGGCACCCTGTATACTGTATACATAGAGCCTGCATAGGCCAGCTTCGCTCGGAGAGAGGCTGTAGTCCGCTCTTAACTTTTCATTTCGCTGTGTTAAGCAATATTCGAGCTGGATTCGCTAGTAATAAGGCCGCCACATTAATTAGGCCAAAAGTACAGCACCTAGCTGGAGAGAAAAGATATGGCAACAAAAGCAAAAGCGCTGCATTTTAAGCCTGCCTTCTGTTACTGAAACAGGGCCGCCTTTCGGCAAGCAAAGCCGCGGACAAAAATGATGGCCAAACACTGCATCGCAGTTTTGCGGAACAAGTTTCTCGCCTGAAGGGAGCCGCTGTGCTCGCTTTCGGATCATACGCTCAACATTAAACTGTGAAATATTCGGGGCGCGACCCCAGTGCTGCGAGAGTACAAAGCGCTCCTTCAATTTGCCTATGGGCCACCTCGTCAAAAATAAACAGCATGTGTTCTTTGGTCAACGTCATCCGCTGCCTTAGATTCTAATCCGTTCACTACTACACTTAACTTAAGTACAGCAGTAGACCCAGCCCTCGCAATACACCCAGTAAGTACAGTGTACCTATACGCTTAAGCATGCAACTGCGTTTCAGTAAAAAAACCAAGCAGCTGCTTGATTACGGTTAGGAGTAAAATGTAACAGGAATTTATGAATTTGCAGCGGGGATTTACAGGGTGAAACCGACACGGAGGGGCTAAGCGAGAAGAGATCTTGTCGATTACATACACGGGCGATGGTCGGCAGTGCACGCCTTGCATTAGGGCGTAGAACACAGCAAAGAAGAACAGTATACTATGTAAGACGCTGGGCTGTTGCGGTTGAGTTCAGTGCTAACCCTGACCTTCCCACAACAATTTCTTCGGGCAGCAGTGAACGCGAGACTTGTGGGCCGTGACGTTTTCTATGTGGTGGCTCCGTTCGACCTAGAAAATGCCCCTTATACCGGTATCCCTGCAAAGAAATGCGCTGCTGAGGCTTACCTGCAATGTTGTTGTGGTTAGCCTATCAAAAGATGGCACATACAATGAAGGAAGCAGTCTTCTTCTTCTTCTTCTTCTTCTCCTCAAGTAATATGGCACATACCCACGTGGGGGGGATTGGTCAAGGTATAGGGTAGAATGCCAATGAAGCATTTGCGCGGGGAAGAAAACGTCAGAAGACTGAATCAAGATAAAAAAAAAATTGGGAAAAATAAAATGAATTCAAGAGATATGAGTCATCCGGAATAGAATCAATCTAGCCTTGTTTGGACATGCGAAAGAATTTTGTGTATAGCTAACAAGATAATCGATTAGTTGCACTTATGTAATCGTGAAGGTAGCCGCATACACTGCTTAACGGGAATCCCTTGGCACTCGCACCGAACGATAGAAGAACTGTAAGAGACAGAGGCAGTCCTAGTCTCGAAAGAGGAACCTCCAGATATTGCTTTCTCTGAACCGCGAACCGCCGGCAAGAGAGGAGAAAATGATCGATTGATTCAACTTGCCCACATGATACACAAAGGTTTGTCGCAGCGAACCCGCACCTGCATAAGTACAAGTTTAAGTGAGGGATTCTACATCGCAGGAGCGTCATGGACACTTCACAAAGCCTTGACTTACACCACCGGATATTCCATGGGTACTTTAGGTGTTGAAAGTCCACGGTATTCAGCAACGGATCACTCAAAGTGGCTGAAATATGTTGGAACCGCTGGAAACGTGAAGCTGCTAACAGAATGAGGTGAGGGACGGGATATATTACAGGTGCGCTGAGAGCTGACCTTGCCAATAAATCAGCCACCTCGTTAAAATAGACGCCTGAATGCCCAGGTACCCAGACCAAACGGATCTCGCGTACTGTGCTCGGAACAAAAAACCTAAGTGAACGAGTCAAGAAAGATTTTTCCGAATTTTGGAGAGAGACAATAACTGAAAGGCAGTCTGTGAGAATAAGAACCCGTGCGACATGTCTGGGAATTTTGAGAAGAGCCAAACCAATGGCCAAAAACTCTGCGAAGAATATAGGAGTATAATCAGGGATACGAACGGAGTAGCTCCAATCTAGATCCTGCGAATATATGCCAATCGCCGCCTTCTCACAGCTGCCGGAGGCATCAGTGGAGAGAACAGTATGATGCGGAAAATTCTGTAGGTGTTCAGAAAGAAGACCATTTAGGGTATGTGCGGGCATATGCTTCGCATGGGACGGGAAAATAAAGTCAGTCATTTCCTTGTCTTTCTTTTTTCCGTCTTGTCAGTCTTCTTCTTTGCCGTCTTAAGTAGACACGCACTCACGTGCACGGCACGGCGTGCATATAAACCGGTGGCTTGAAGGTCAGCTTGAAGTGACCTTGAAGGTCAGCGGAGGAGACAAATAGCTGTTTGTTGCATTTGTAGAAACTCGGCTGATGCTGACTATGGTTAGCTGTGAGATGACTTTATCGATTAAGGACGCTAAGATTCCACGCCGATGTCAATATCGACAAGCAATGAAATGTCATGCACAGTATGTGTCAAGATGCGTGTATTAAAGTTACTTGAAAACTGAATTGAATTTGGCAACGGTGGCCAATTTGCACACAGTCCTGTCGCCAAGTTGTGATGACGTCACAAGGTCACGTGACCTACCTCGACCAATCAGAGAATTTTGTGACAGAGGAGCCCAAGTTTTTCTGCTGACGACAACCTTAATGCTATCGCGTTATTAAGTTTATATAGATATAATGCTTAGCAGGAGAAGAGCACCCTACTGCAGCGCCAGCTGCCTTCGCTGGCAAAGCTCAGCAAGCCTCCAGTGCAATGCAGGGCACCTAATTTATTAAGATCGAATTGTTCAAATTGCCAGGAGACATTTATTAATCGCTCAACATGTCATTTATTTATATCAAATTTAATTTCGTACAAACTTCATGACATGAACCCGCACACATCACTTCGTGTGGCATTCTCAAAAGCGCCGACGTTGAATCAAATGTGCCACTGCCATAATAGCGTTTGGGCGTGTATAAAAGCCGTGAGATTAACCCAAGCACAAGTTCATCTCAAGGAGTAAAAAAAAAAAATTCCTGCAAGATTCACGAGAAGAATTTCAGCCTAAATGAACAACTCGTTGCATTTAGGCTTTACTCGCCGCCTCTGAGTAACTGTGAAATCACGAAGTCTACATTTTACACTGAAGATACTTCCTGCTTTAATTTCAGACTGTTCAGAGCTACAAGAGAGAAAGTCACTGGTTATTTTGCTACAATTAAGACATTCTAAAATATTGGTCAGAACGGAGGCCATAATGCGCCAGGTACAAGGTTATATGAGCGAGCCATAACTAATAAATGTGAGTCAAAAGTAATTGTTTAAAATAATTATATTTTACAATTATTTAAAAGAAAACTTTTTCGAATGCTAACTTAATCAGCATGTACTAATTGCTGCTTCGTTTCCTACACTTTTCAGACAGTATGTACATAGTGCTGCTTCAATTCTTCATTACAAAGCTTATTTCATGGGCAGAGCCACATATTTGGATTAAAGCGTTTTCAAATCCCCGAACTCTTACTTGGTAAATGCAACCTCTTCAAAAGGATACAGGACAAATTATCTAAATAGAGCTATCTGTTATGTTCCTGGTCCGACCGGGTGAAGTTCGCCGAGGTCCAGTGGTCATGTGAAGCGATGGGTTTTCTATAGGAAAGCAGAACTTCGGAGCACTCCATTATGAAGAATTATTCAGTTTGGATGGAGATCCACTGTTCCGGGGACGCCCACGAACAGACTCCCCGGGGAGGCTCAGGGAACCGGTAATTTATCCAAAGTTCATGGGTATCAAGCCAACTCCGAGCTCTAAGTAGTAACGTTTCGTCTTTTTGTACTGGCCTGTAGCTAGTGAGAAACATTTTCACGAAGGTGTCATAAATGTGAACTCTTGGGACGTCGTTTTTATGCTTGACTACTAATAACGACGCTGCTCAGGCAGCATTCATTTCACTTGTCCATTTTCACGTATTAACACTTATTAGCTTATCATTATTATATTTCACTTATGAATTTATTATGGACAAGACAATATTTTACCTGAAATACTCCATTCCTTCCTACGCGGGAAGAGAGAAGGTATTGATCATATATATAAAAAAACAATGCTCTGAATCTTATTCATGTAAGAATAAGCTTAATCATGTTTGTGTTCTGAAGCTTATTCAAGTGAGAACAAGCTTATTCGTGTGTTTTCTAAATTTTTCTCTCTATGTCTACACCTTCCCGAAGGGAGGGGGTAAGGGGGTATGTTGTGTCGTGAGTTTTGGTTTTCCTTTTATTGGTTTGACTTTGTGCTTGTCCATGTGTATGTGTATTCATTATTGGATGATATCACGTGGTGCTTGCTCTATATAAACGTACCTCGCCTGCATATAACGTCATTCATCATGTCATCCTGTCTTGAATCACTTCTAAGGCCGCCTAGGCCGACACCTGTCGCGGATCGGAAGCGCGTCCCCGACTTTCCGAAGGGGAATGCTATCGCGTACAGGTTCGAACAAGATAACAAAGAGATCAAATAAAACAAAACGAGCCGTATTTATATTTTAAAGGAAAAGGGGCAATAAGGAACGGAAACGAAAACAAGAAAAACACACACTCAACACGCGCACAACACTACAATAAAGGAGAAAGTTCACCCGGTACTCAGCGTCCCAGGTGAAGCGGGGATGCCTTGTAGACAGGACGGAACGCTGGTTGATGAACTGCGGCGTGACGCTGCAGCGTTGTGTCGACGGAAGCGGCGAAAGAGAGCCAGGTGGTATTAGGAGCGGAGAAAACTGCAGGAAGACGCCGGTGGTCTCCAGCCAACAGCCCGAAGAACTAGGCAGCGGCAGGAAAACCGTAGCCAGCTAGGACTCCTCGACGGCGTCACGAAACGCCGGAGGCTTCAAGCAGGCTATCCAAGAGTGCCTTTCTGCAGCACGGACCCTCAGTTCAACCGCTGCCACCTCCACGCTTGCAAGGAACGCAGTAGGCTTGCGTCGGTGATCCAAGGGAGGTCACGACAGCACGGACCCAACGTCCGTGCACACCCTTCGCACGTGAACCCGCGCAACGCTGGGCTGGCACGCGCAGCAATCCGCTGTCCGACGCACCACTGTCGACGCACCGCGTTCACAAATCGTCCGATGATCTTTTGTGCATCTCACATATGCCCCCCCTTCGAAAAGTTTTTCACTAAGAAAAAACTGCCGTTGGTGCACACAACGCTTATGTTCATGTGGTAAACAGACAAGTTAAACGCTGCCGAAGTCACCGAAGGCAATTTACGCAGTGACACATGGAAGCACATGGAAAGGCGCACAGAGGAAACATTAGAGGATTATACATTTAGAAAAAGAGAAAATAAAAACCATACAAAACCTCAGACACAAACTTTCAACACGTCTGTACCAAAAAGGTGAACATGTACATACTGAACAACACATAACCGGAAAACGAAAGAAGAAAAACAACCCACAAACACTACCACATTACATTTGCACAGGCAACCATTGCAAACACCGGATAGTAACACTGTACATTGGGCATCACCCTCCGGCAATTTACAAATGACTCATGTAATCGGCGCCTACGTTTTCGGATCCCTTGATGTCCTCTACACGAAAGGTATATTCTTGTAATGTTAAGCTCCAACGCAGTACCCTGCTGTTCATGTGCTTTGCCTTTGTTAAATATTGCAAGTGTTGGTGGTCAGTCTGAATGATGAAGGACGTCCCGTACAAGAAGATGTGGAATTTCTCGACAGCCCAGACTATCGCCAAACACTCACGTTCAATCGCTCAGTAGCGAGATTCGCGAGGTAAAAACTGCCGACTCGCATATGACACCGGGTGGAGGCTTCCACCATGCTCCTGAAGGAGAACGACGGCGCCTATAGGCTGACCTCGGAAGCCTCTGTGCGAAGCACGAACTGCTTACTGAGTATTATGGCTCTTAATAAGGGCCAGGAGGTTAATGAGTTCTTGAGCTCGTCAAAAGCGGCTTGCCGCGGTGGTGTCCAAGAGACAAGGTTTCGTTAATTTTTGCGTGCCATCTCCACGAGCGGTTAGACTTTGTCGGCATAGGCAGGGATGAAATCGCGGTAGTATCCGGCAAGCCCTAAGAAGGAACGCACTGGCTTCTTTGTCTTTGGAAGCGGTACGTTTACAAGCTTTTCCACCACCGTTTCCAACGGTCGCATGGTCCCTTATCCAAGCTGGTGTCCAAGGAAAAAGGGATGTTAGTGGCTCCGATTTCACTCTTCTGCGGCTTGATCGTGAGGCCGGCCTCGCGCACCCTGCTAAATAGCCGGTTTTAAGTCCAACGATGTTCTTTCCAGGTAGAGGTCGCTACAAAAACATCGTCTATGCAATGAACGACATCGTCTATGTCTTGTAATAGAATGCGCATCAGGCGCGTAAAGACAGCCGATGCTGTCTTAATGCCGAAGGGCAAATAGACGAACTGATAGTGACCGGATTGGGTAGAGAACCCTGTTTTTGGTCTCAAAGCTTCCTCCAAAGGTACTTGCCAGTTGCCTTTAGCAAGGTCACATTTTGAAAAGTACACCTTGGTTCCAACCTCGGTAAATATTACATCTGTTCTTGGAATGGGCTCTGCATCAGACACAAGAACATCATTGATGCGTCAAAAGTCGATGCAAATCTGATAGGTGTTGTCTTTCTTTTTAATCAGAACCAGAGGAGAATTTTATGGAGATTTTGAACGTTCAATGACTCCTAATTTCATCATCTCGTCTATCTCCTTTTCGACCACGCCATTCATGGCAAAGGGGAACGGGTATTGAGGGGTATTCGCGACTTCAGAAGTCGACAGCCTGAGTTGACACTCCACTAAATTAGTCTTCCCGGGAATCTCGGTAAAGATGTCTGCATACGTGTCAAGCAAACTCCGGATCTCCTGCTGTTTGTCGTCATCGAGCTTGGTGGAGATCTGCACGGCTTCAATTCCTTTACCGTGCACCGTGCTTAGAGTAGGCAGTTCTTCTGAGTCACCTTCTTCGATTACAACGAACGATGGCGCCTGCACAGTCTCTCGGGACGCACGCTCTTCGTATTTTTTCAGCATATTGATGTGGAATAGCTTCTTAGTGTAACCCAAGTCGATCCAATAATCCACGTCGTTCTTTTTTCCACAGACCACAAATGGACCTTTCCACTGCATTAGCAGTTTGTTATGGCTGCTCGGCAAAATAATGAGGGCACGATCTCCAACCTTTAAATGCCGCTTCTTGCTGTTCCTATCATAGTATTTCTTGTGAGACTGTTGGACACGCAACAAATTTTGATGTGCCACTCTCACAGTTTGCTCGAGACGTTCTCTTAGATCGAGAACGTAACCATAGGTCGTCTTCGTGTCTTCTCCCAGCTCTTCCCTGGTTCAGAGCTCTCTGAGGACTGCGAGTGGCCCTCGCACATGACGTCCAATTATCAACTCAAATGGAGAAAACCCCAGACTCGCTTGCGGCACCTCTCTGTATGCGAACAGAAGCAGAGCGATATAACGATCCCATGTTTTGGGCTGCTCCTGAATGAGCTTCCGCAGCATCTGCTTGAGTGTGCCGTTAAATTTATTCACTATCCCATTGCACATTGGATGGTAAGGAGTCGTGCTGAGATGTTTCACCGCCAAGAGATCATTGAGCTCTCTCATCATTTCGGAAGTGAAACAAGAACCCTGGTCACAAAGGATGTCTCTCGGAAAACCTATTCATGAGAACATTTCCGCCAAACCTTCTGCCATTGTTGCTGAATCTATCTTTGGCAGAGCCACGGCGTCGGGATACCGCGTGGCAAAATCTATGAGAGTGAAAATACATCTATTCCCTTTCACTGATGTGGGCGACAGCGCGCGGACCGACAGTCTACAGCGACCCGATCAAATGAAGTGTCGATAAGAGGCATGCGTCCCAACGGAGCCCTCCCTACTTTGCCTTTCGGACACGTCCTTTGGCAAGTGTCGCACGACCTGAAATACCTCTTAATCTCCTCCTGCCCTCCCGGCCAGAGTTCTTCCAGATCTCGATCTGTAGTCTTCGTAATGCCCTGACGCCCCGCCAACGGGCTATCGTGGGCAAGGCTTAACACCTGTGATCTATACGACTTTGGAAGTACTACCTGTCGAACCTTTCTGCCGGAAGCGAGATGATAGAGGCGGTACAGTAAACCCTTTTCAACAAAATATGAGTGCGAAGTGCCGTGCTTGCCATGGAACACCTTTCCTACTTTCACCCAACCCGCCTTCAATGACTCATCGTCTCTTTGCTCTGCTTCTAGCATTTCCTTGTTGAACCCCATGAGACCAACGCTTAAAACAGTACTTTCCCTCCTTCGTCCGGGAACTTCCTTTCCAGCCAACACCACTTTTGGGCCCTCGCCCTCTCCATTTTCACTCGCAACATTGTCACTGACTATGCCAGGACATAATTTAGCAACGCCCTCCGATTTCTTCCAATTAATATCTGGACTTGACGATTCACGGGCCTCTGGTATATTTCCAATTATGACATCGTACAATTGTGTCTCCATCCACTTTACCAAGGCCGTGCCAGTGAAATAAGGGGAAGTGATATAAACTTCTGCCTCGGGAACTTCCAGACTACTACCATCAACAAGGAACACCGTAGATCTCGAGCCGGTGAGAGCTTAATCAGGAACTAGGGCTCTCCGCACCACCACTGTATTGCTCCCCGTGTCCCGTAATATACGTACGAGTAGGCCTCGGAGCTATACCTCTAGTACAAGCATGTGTTGGGCGCCTGCAGCCTTTTTCCGGAATAAGTCCGACCACTAGCTTATCCTCAGCTGGTTCAAGCCTATCTGCTGTTGTGGACACCGTTTCAGGCGCAACACACTATGGCTGAACACAACAGGACGATTGCTTGTGGTTTTCATGATTTCTTGAGCAGAAACTTACATCATGCCCTGTTTTCCGACAATAAATGCAATAAAGCTGTTTTGGCTTAGAGCGACAGTCGGCAGCCTTATGTCTCGGTCGGTTACAAATGAGGCACCTTCCTGACTGTCTACTCGCTGGTACATCCTTCTCTCTCGGAATGTCCACCTCGAACGATTCTTTGAACGAAGACAAGTTTCTTTGCCGCTAGGCCTCTAGAAGTTTGCCTGCTGCCTCAGCCATTTTTTCCAGCGTCTTGCACTCTCTTTCTCAAAGAAAAATCGCCAGACGACTATGACAGTTCCTCATAAACTGTTCGGCCACCACCAAGTCACGTAGATCATTGTACGTTGTGGCCCTTCCCGACATCTCGACTCATCAATCGAAAAGACTGAGAAAACGTGCTGCGTATTGCTTGCCTGTTTCTTTAACAAGCGGCTTACTTTCACGAAACCTTTCGCGATAACCTTCTGATGTAAACGGAAAATGTTGGAGCAGGGCTAGTTTTGCCTTATCATAATCCATTGAATCTGCTGGAGACAGTCGACTGAACATACGGAGAGCTTCCCCAGTCAAAGGCATACTGAGTGCTGTGGCCCATTTTTCCTTGGGCCAGCTGCGTCCTTCTGCGACATGCTCAAAACGTTTGAGGTATGCATCTAAGTCATCCCTGCGATCGTCGAAAGGCGGGATCAACTTGTGTGAGCTAACCACTACTGAGGGCCCCGGTGCGGGTTCTAAATTATCCCCCCCCCCCCCCCCAGCTTCTGCGACCCTTAATTGTAGCTGCAATCTACGCTCTTCAGCTTCTGCTAGCGAATTTGCATGCCCGCGTTCAGCTTGCGCTTTACGCTCCTCAGCCTCAGTCTGCGCCTTGGCTTGCTCGCGTTCGGCAGCACGTGCTGCGCGTTCCTTCTCTTACTCGGCAGCCACCCACGTGCGCAGCTCGGCGTCTTTAAACCTCGACTCTTTCCCTAACTCAATTAACTCCTCTAGCGTTGCAATTGTTTCTTTTTGCGGACCCGCGAAAGGAGAAAAAAAAAAAACCCACGGCTTCGTCCTGTCGCACGGACGCCAATATTCGCGGGTCGGAAGCGTGTCCCCGATTTTACGAAGGGGAACGCTATTGCGTGCAGATTCGAACAAGATAACAAATAGATCAAACAAAACAAACCAAGCCGTATCTATAATTTAAAAGAAAAGGGCCAATAAGAAACGGGAACGAAAACAAGAAAAACACACACTCAACACGCGTACAACACAACAGAGTAAAGGAGAGGGTTCATCCGGTACTGAGCCTACCAGGTGGAGTGGGGATGCCTTGTAGACAGGACGGAACGCTGGTTGATGAACTGCGACGTGTCGCTGGCGTTGCGTCGACGGAAGCGGCGAAAGACCCAGGTGGTATTAGGAGCGGAGAAAACTGCAGGAAGACGCCGGTGGTCTCCAGCCAACTGACCGAAGAACTTGGCAGCGGCAGGAAAGCCGTAGCCAGGACTCGTAGACGGCGTCACGAAACGCCGGAGGCTTCAAGCAGACTAGCCAAGAGTACCTTTCGGCAGCACGAACCCTCAGTCCATCGGTTGCCACCTCCACGCTTGCAAGGAACGCAGTAGGCTTGCGTCGGTGATCCAAGGGAGGTCCACGGCAGCACGGACCCAACGTCCGACGGCTGCCACCTCCACGCTTGAATAACCCGACCTCCGCTGCGTTGTCTTCCTTTACACCTCGGTTATCTGACACGTCAGCTCTCCGCTCTTTTTTTTTATTCGCGAAGTGTGCCATGAGGCATAAGTTGAAAAAGGAAATGGGGGAAGGAATGCACGGGATTGAAAGTTAAAAGAAGGAGTGAAGAACCGTTGCGCTGAGGTAGTCGCAGAGGTTGTGAATGAAACGGTTGTCCATTGTCCACTTCACGAAGTCACTTTCGCGGTTCCACCGCAGGCCCACCTCCCTGAGGAGCCGTTTTCTGATAGCAGCCGTCGCTGGGCACGTCCACAACAAGTGCCGCACATCACATATGTCCGGTGCAGCGCCACAGTGAGGGCACCTGTCAGGTAGTGGCAGATCTTTGGCACGCCACCGATGACGGACAGATGGTGTCAGAGCCGCCCCTGCCCGAATCCGGCGCACGGATACCTCCTCCTGCCGAGTAAGACTACGGGGGAGAGGGTGCGAACACGGAGGAATTAGAGCGCGTGTTCGCTGGCGCAGAACTTCGGAATCGGAAACGTGGGACAGGAACGGATCTGGGGGAAGAGGGGAAGGTGGCGGATCGTCTAATGTATGAAGATGAGTCATAGCATCCGCTTGAATGTTACGTGGATCCTGGGCATGGCCGCGAATCCAGTGTATGCGCACAGGACATGGATACTTTGCGCAGAGCACATGAATAGATTGTGAAATCTGGAACGTTCGTCGAACAGCCTTCAGCTGTTGAAGGGCGGCGCGGGAGTCAGTGTAAATGTGAACTGTATTGAATGGCTTGAAGCCTCCAATGGCTTGAAGTTCCAATGCCAGGGGAGTGCACGTATGCGCAGTATACATCGCACGAGAGTTGAAATGCGGATGAGATGGACTATACACAGCAGTAACTCCCCTCTCTGCAGAATGAGATGCATCCGTGTATAATATGCACCCTTCAGGCAGATACGCTGCTGATACCGACGGGGAAACAGTGGGGCGATTGTCAGTGAGCTGGCAATAGGACCACGGTGGAAGTGTCTTTAAACGATGAAGTTTGAGAGACTGTTTTCGAGCTCTATTTGCCACCCGTTGGTCGATGATTTCACTGAGTGTATTAAGTTGGGCGAACTCCTGTAGCACAGGTATGGGTGTTAAACGAGGCAAATATGTTATGACGCGCATAGCCTCACGATTGATAGCTTCAAGGGAGTCCCACTGACTGCGGGTGAGACGTTGAAATTGAGCCTGATATACTATCCGTGGCTGAAGGATAGAGCGCACAAGCTGGCAGGCCGTATGAGCACGTCCGCCGCCAGAACGCATAGCTATGCGACGAATCAGACCTAGAGTAGCGTGAGCCGATTTACGGGTGGCTGTCAGCCATGGGGTGCCAGTCCCAGATGTATGGAGGAGAAGACCAAGAATACGAACAGTTTCTACCTGAGGAATCAGAGAATTATGTACCGTAAAATTTAAAGGGGGAGCTTTCCGTAAGGCGGCTTTATTTCCAATTCGAATGAAACATGATTTAGTAGGAGAGAGTGTTAGACCCAGAGGTGGGAGGCGAGATGTCAATACATCCAGCGCGTGTTGAAGGACCGACTGATGAATAGACGCATCTGGATGACAGCACCACAAGGTGATATCATCGGCATATGCAAGCACGCGGATAAAAGAGATGGTCTCTAGGGCTCGAACAAGAGGAATTAAAGCCACATTAAATAATGTGGGGGCGAGAACGGAGCCCTGCGGCACTCCTCTATTGGAAGTGAAATTACCAAAGGGCTTTCCGTGGACACGCACGCTGAAGGTTCGATTTGCTAAAAAGGCGTGAATGGAGAGGAGGAACCGGTGAGGGAGACCAAGAGTTTGAAGGGAGGCAAGAATGGCAGAGTGAAGGATGTTATCATATGCCTTTGTTATGTCTGTAGCGATTACGGTTCGTACAAGGTGACTCTGTGGAGAGTGGTCAAGCACGTCAGCAGCCAAAGTAGCAAGGCCGTCCTCCGTTCCAATTTGTGGGCGGAAACCAATTTGGGAATCTGGGTAGCAATCATGGGATTCCGGCCACCATGATAAGCATGCGGCTAGAATGTTTTCATAAAGCTTGCAGATGGTAGGGGTAAGGGAAGTTGGACGAAGGGCCGAGAGAGATACTGGAGGCTGACCTGACTTGGGTATTGGAACCACAATAGAATGCTTCCAGTCTCCCGGCATGACGCCAGAAAGCCACACTTCGTTAAAAGTATCAAGTAGGGTTTCCAAAGCCCTCCCTTCCAAGTTACGGAATAAGGAGTTAGGTGTGCCGTCGTGCCCGGGAGTAGTAGTAGTTTTTAAACGGTCAATCGAGGCCAGCAGCTCTGCCATGGTGAGGTCAGAAGTAACCCCATCGGGGGGCTCTGTTACAGATAAGTCAGGTGGAGACGTAGCGGTGCAGTCATGGTTTGGAAAAAATTGACGGGCCGCTTGTTGTGCAAATGTGTCCTCATCCACATTTAGCGCGAGGCGTATGCTCTCTGTGTAATCTGCAACCTGAGAAGGGCGCTCCATGGCGTGAAACACTCTCCAAAGATGTCGATTGCCCTGCGTAGAGGACAGGCGGGCACACCATGCAGCCCAGCGTTGCCTGCCTAGCCGCTTTGCATAGCGCCGCGCCCGTGCGGTAGCGCGGTGAAGAGTAGGAAGAGCCGAAGGGTCATCGGGGTTACGAGTAGCGTAAAGATCCGCCTGGCGACGAAGAGCCCACAGATTCAAGAGATGTATGTCCGGGTTTGGGTCGTCTTCATTTACAGTAGTGGTAATAGTGTGAGTAGCGAGAACAGCAGATAGAGTAGACAATGCTGAAGAGGGGTTGAATGTAGATAAATGATTGTCTGCGCGTACAGAGTCCCATGATGTTATTCGTACAGTGCGGCGTATTTTCCGTAGACGCGTAGGCGTGAGGGAGATAAAAATAGGGCTGTGATCGCTACCCCAAGTATCAGAATCAACAGCCCAACGAGGGTTACCGGGGCCTAACCACCAAGTCAAATCAGGTGAATACGGGCCACCTCGTGGGCGGGTAGAAGTATTCGGGTGGTTTAAAAGTTGAAAGGAATGATCCGAAAAGCTCCCTTGGATGTGTGAACCCCTTGAGGAATCCGATGGGTAACCCCACGCAGTGTGTGCGCCGTTGAAGTCACCACCGACTAGAATAGGGACACCCGAGTTGGTAGAACGTAGAAAACGAACCCATCCCAGATTGGGAGATGCGCACACCCCTTATTCTAGTTTCTTTTTATAGTCGTCCTGGCTCAGCTCTCCGCTCCTTGTGCTCGCCACGCTCTTTGTCGCCTCGCACACGCCCTTCGCACGCGCGCACGCTGGGCTGGCTGGCACGCGCAGCGCTCCGCTGTCCGACGCACCACTGTCGGCGCGCCGCGTTCACAAATCCTCCGAGGATCTTTTGTGCACCTCACAACACCACAGTTCTGCTACTCGATACCTCATCGATGCCCACGTTCCTCTCGGTGGACATCGGTGCCCAGGTTAGCGTCGTGCCTGCATCACTCATCGATCGGCAACGCGCTGGAACTGCAGTGCCTTTGCAGGCGATGAACATCTCCGAGATCGCTACCTACGGCCAGCGCTCAGTCACCCTAGATTCGGGCTTACGCCGCACCTTCCACTTTATATGTTCCGGTGTGTCGACTGTCATCGGTTCCTGGTGAGGCCGTTCCACGGGTGGGGGAATAGGCCAGGTTTTTTGTCCTGTTTTAATTGGAGTTGATGAATTGTCAATTTTTTTACCATGCTTTTGACCTCCCCAGGAGTAGGTGCGCCAGTTTGCCGGCTCAAAATTTCCATTTGGAGTCATTCAGTAATAATGGTGTCAAAGTGATCCCTGTGGCGTTGGCCCCTGTTGGAGATGGTGCCATTAAATTCAAAAACTACAGGATCATTCAGGAGGAGCTGAAGGCTGTGACCAGCCGAGTCTGGAAATTTCAGAAGACTGTTTTGCAGAACGGGTATAGTGTGCAAGTCTTCCGATTTAAATTGTGTGGTGGACTCGCTCCAGTGCAAGTCTTTCTTCTCATCGCCAGTCAAACCATATTTTCCAGAAAAGCAGCGCTAAAAAGACGTGGACAAAGACGAGACGACAAGGACGGGCGCTGATATATTCCTGAACAACTTGAGTGCACAAAGGGTATCATTCGCGGGGTTGATCCTTCAGCTTCACCCCAAAAGATTCTTGGTAATTTTCCAAATGCTGGTGTTGGCATTCTGTCCGCCTACCGCTGGAACAGGGAGGCTTGTGGTTCTCAGGTGCCCACAGAATCGGTTATTGCGACTTTTGCAGGGGCCTCTTGTCCATGTGGACTAATTAAGGTTTGGAACAATAATCTATCGTATAGACCCACTGCAGCCACGGCCATTGCAGTGTGGTCACTTCTAGCGGTTTTGCCATGGCACCAAGTTATGTAACTCGGCAACGTGCTATCGCATTTGCGGGGACAATTATCCACCAAATACCTGCACTTCTGAATCACGTAGCTGTTACGGTTGCCGCTGTACTCACCAACCTGAAGATCCCATACGTCCGAAGCGCGCGGATTAGCAGACTGTCCTGGAAATTATTCAGCGGGACAAGTGCTCACGAGCAGATGCGTACGCCCTGCTGGATAGAAAAAGCCCCTCACATGTAGGTGTCGTCCGCTAATGTTGTAGAAGACGGAATGAAAAAGTCAGTTCTTACTGTGGAAAAGCCTCCTGCTGGTGTCCTCGATCGTATGATCGCGTTCATCGATGCCGTCCCAGGTCATCTCAGCACAGGTTGTCATCTGTTGTTAGCAGTCAAACACCGCCATCGTGTCATTCCGTGTGTTTAGAGCTGATCGACACGAACGGCGGGCTTGGGGCTTGTTGACATTGATTTCATCGGAATTATTTCACCGCGCAAATGTGTCACAAAATTATGGGCCCGATTTGTGAGATCCTTGCAGATGACATTCTTATACCGCAGTGTGCCGCTCTAACAGTTGCGAATATTTACTTCCCTGCTGGTGTCAATGCTTTATTGCGCAATAGCCGCAGCGGTGGCTTAGTGGTTATGGCGCTCGCCTGCTGACCCGAAAGACGCGGGTTCGATCCCGGCCGCGGCGGTCGAATTTCGATGGAGGCGAAATTCTGGAGGTCCGTGTACTGTGCGATGTCAGTGCACGTTAAAGAACGCCAGGTGGTCGAAATGTCCGGAGCCCTTCACTACGGCGCCCCTTATAGCCTAGGTCACTTTGGGACGTTAAAGCTCCATAAACCAAACTTTATTGCGCAATAACTCCAACACGGTTTTAACGGGAGGCTTCAATCCGCATGTTGCTATATGGGGCTTCCAGACTGATGTCAGTGGGCAAGTACTTTGGTCTTGAATGTCAGCAAATTATGTGCGCTGCTGCAAAAGCCGTGCTATACTTTTATGCGGGCTCATTCGCGTTCAGCGATTGATTGACTTTCGCTGTTAATGGGGTTGGGGTATCTTCGTGGTCGCCAGTTAACTGTGGTACGTCGAGTGATCACTACCCAATAAATTTAACTATAGTGTGCAGTCCCCTTTGGGTGACCGGTTCCGCCCAAAAATTGGTTAACACTGTACAGTTCAAGAAATTGCTAGGTCAGGCGCGTTCCTTTCCTGGCTCCTCGGTTAGCTCGGATCGGGCCCCCGAAGTCTTAACTTCTCTGTTAGAAGCCACCCAGCGTTCTGTGTTTAGGGTTAATTCAGCTGTGAAAAAAAAGAAGATTCCTTTGTGCCGGTGGAATGAAGACTGCGAAATCGCCTATATATTTTCGCAGGAAGGCCGCATGGAAGAGCCTGGTGCTAAACCAGTCCCTACACTATTGGATAAATTGCAAATTCTTTGCAGCGCTGTTTAAAAGGACTGTACCTAGAGCTAAGGAGGAATACAATGCAAATTTACATCACTATTTGTGTAGCCCTGATAATTAAATGTTTTGTTCAGATTTATGGAACGCACTAAGTATACTTTCCACTCCCTTAACGCAGTCTATACAGTTCTATTCCCCCCCTCAACAAGCAATATACAACCTGAATCAAATAGCTCAGGGACTCGCCGCGCGTTTGCATGCACGCAGTACGGTTTCTTCGATCTAACCTCATCTGTGTACAGACTTCACTATAGAGTCATTCTTCTGAGTTTGTCTATAGTTAGTGGTCTGCAGTCTGCCGCCCCTGTAGTTGACGGAGTCACAGTTGGTATGTTGAAGTTATTAGCTCGACTTTACCCCGGATATCCTACACATTGTGAATTGGTCTTTGGAAAAAGCCTGGTCTTTGTAAAACAGCGAAAATATTTTAATTGCTCAAAGACGCGGGAAAAGGATTTGATCTTGACAATATTCGGCCCATTTCTCTCACTTAAAATTTGGTAAAACTCGTGGAACAGGTAGTACACGGTTGCTTTACGAATCATATATCGACTCTACGTGCCTTCAGAGAAGCTCAGATTGGTTTTCGCCGTGGGTGTTCAATTTGTTCCGCACGCATAGACCTGGAGAGCCGAATTAAGGTTGTAATGAAGCAGAAGGAGTTCTCAGCTCTAGTTAGATTAGATATTGCGAAGCCGTACGGCAGCATTGGAAACAGTATTTTACCACATAAAATAGCTGACCTCAAACCTCCTTCGTACCTCTCTGTGTGGATAAGAAAGTTCTTAAACGATAGGCGTTTCTTTTGCACGGATAGTCAGTAGAATTTCGAAATTGTTCTTCTCTCTTTTCTACAGCGGATTTTCACCATTTGGCATCCCCTTGGAGTGTGCGCTTTTGCAGTTCACGGCAATGCGAGGTGTCCATGACCCTCTTGCGGTGCAGAATACCAATGACTAAATCTTTACTTGTGCCGATCGGGGTGCTCCCTGTCGAACCTTTGTGAAGCATGCGGCGAAATTGAATCACTTTTTCCTCTCCTGTTCAGCGGTTTGCTTCTCTGCAAAAAGCTTACATGCCGATTCTCCTTGTCCGATTAGGGGCTTCCTCTTTCTATTCCGGTTCTTCTCTCACTTGGGGCAATCTCCAGGGGATATGTTCTAAAACCGGTGTGCGATTATCTGCATAATTTCATTATTGCAACAGGGAGACTCCTTTATTAGCTATAATTTTCAAAATTACTTTCTTTAACACAGAATTCAAACTCGTCTACCTTAAATGAGTCAAAGTTTCACAACTGTCTGAATGTGCAAGGCACCCTGGCCAATCCCCCACTGTGGGTATGTGCCACTCCAACAGAGGACAACAAAAACAACATGGATAGGTCGGACGCAAGTGCTGTCATTTATGCGTTTCTTTGTTGAACTCGTTTTATTGTACCGATTTAAATTTACATAAGTAACCGACTTGCCCACACCGAGATTTTAATTAACTTGATTATTAGGGGTGTGCGAACATTGAAATTTTTTAATACGAATCGAATACGAATATGAAGAAAAAATGGCTTCGAATATCGAATCGAATTTCTGTTCAGTACAAAAAAAATTTCAGAAAACAATCAGCAAGCAGACGTTGTTGCCCTTATTTTTTTTTTCAAAATAGTGTATGGTCTTTGCAACTAAAATAAACAAAACTAGACTGCCTCAGTACCGTATAAAAAAACATGATGTGCACAGAAATGTATACTACTTGATTAGACAGGATAACAGTATCCAAACTTTAATGAAGTCATTGAAAACAAAATCCATAAAATGACAAGACTGACAGCAAAAAAATAACATGATGACTGTTAAACCTCATTCATTTGAGTTCAAGGGGCCGGAAGAAATGCCCGGTTCATCAGAAGGCCTCTTTTAATAAAATTGCCCCCCCCCCCCCTCCCCCCCGAAAAAAATGCTGCCGAAAATGCTGAAAACGCAGTAAGGCCTTATGAGGCGGCTCCATCGCGCTAACACCTGCAAGCCCGTGACGAGTCGCCCGTTTTGGGGTGCTGGAAGAACACCACAAATGCAAGCAAGGGGCCGAAGAACACACACTGGCGTCGGAGCGGCGAGGCGGTTTATAAAAAGGAAAAATAAATAAGCCGCGCGGAGCTGGGATTGGACTATCGATGAATGCGCAGGCCGACATTAGAAGTTGCCGCGGGGCAGCTCAAAACCGAAACTACGCAGCCAGGCTATTTTTTTGCCCTAGCGACAAAGGCCTTCCGATTGTTGCCACGCCTGCCGTTACGCCCCTTAAAGAGGTGCGCAGGTTACAATGCACCATGCAATAGGCGAGATTTTAACAGGATCGCTTGCCCTATTGTGACTACTGGACGCGCCCCTCCAGGAGGCTCCTGCGGCATTCCGCAAGTAGGCTTTCCCGCATAGCGTACTTTACAAAACGGGATGGCGGAAGTCACGCTCGGAGAGTTATGAAGGCGACAGGGTGCATTCTTCGGATGTGGGCATTAAATATGTAACGTATTACCTAAGGATTAAAAGAAAAGCGCGATTTCGCGTTGCGATTGCTCGAAGCGGGCCGTCGGCCAATCTTGTTCGCAGCACGGGTGATATGTGGGAAAGCCCACTTGGAGAAATTCTCACGAGGTGAAGCCTTGCGGCGTCGGGTTGCGGTCGGTCCGCGCAATAAACGGCGCAGAAGGATGCGGATAGGACCTCTGTATTGTTTTCCTGGAATTTTTGACTCGATTACCGGCTAATTTGCCCAGTTATTGTGGTCTTGCCACGGTCGAATTTACGAAAGTATGCGCAGTATACGGTCGCTGGCGAGTATTCGGCAATTTTCGAATATTCGGAAATTCACGCATATCAAAAATATTCGATTCGTATTCGAAATTTCAAATATTCGCACACCCCTATTGATTACCCATTCCTTCTTGAGCTTTGAATCTAGGGAGAACGTACGGCATAGCAGTGCAGAGAAAATGCGATTTCTTATCCCAACATTTATCAAGAACAGACTTTTTGAACGGAAAAGAGATTATGAACGCAATTTTTTCATATATTGTAAGATTTCACTATAACAATCAATATATCCGCAGATCTCTCGTAGACAGGCTTGCATTTTTTTGCTATTGACGGTTTTGCCATCGTCAAAAGCGCCCCCCATTGGTTGTTTATGGCAGACTTGACTGCTCGATTTGAGCAATGGGAACACTACAAAAGAAAGATTTTGCTACATATCGGAATGGACCATTGCATTCAATTAGTTTCAATATGACCTTACATTTTCCAATATTAGCCGCTGCGGTGGCTTATATAGTGGTTATGGCACTCGGCTACCGACGTGAAAATACGCAGGTTCGATCCCAGCTGCGGCGGTCGAATTTCGATGGAGGCGAAATTCTAGAGGCCCGTGTGCTGTGCAATGTCGGTGCATGTTAAAGAACCCCAGGTGGTCGAAATTTCCAGAGCCCTTCACTATGGCGTCGCTTATAGTCTGAGTCGCTTTGGGACATTAAACCCCCTTAAACCAAACATTTTCCAAAACCCACATTTTTTGTCCAAGAATGTTGGACATGTTTATGCACTCAGACCATGTTGTGCGCTTTACACGCGCACATAGATATTATTTTAAACTGTTTCAGTGGCTGTGTAAAAAGGGCAACAGAAAACGCAATAATACGCTAAAAGCACTGCGCGACTGTAGAGTAGAGAATGGGAGAGGCCGCACCAAGCCGGAGTCGTTCGCCGGTGTCATCTATCGAGTGGTACCGAAGCTGGTCGCGTGGCGGCGGCGTAGTACGTGAAACTTGCAAATCCCGCGTTGGCACATCATATACTACCCAGATTTCCAGGATAACCATATTTCGTTCGTCTCCGAACGGTAGTGGCAGCGCGAAGCTCCTTCTATATGCCGTCCTCAGAGCTAACTTCGTGCCGTGTCTGCTACCGTAACCTAATCGCATGCTAGGATGTCGTAGAGGATGGTTGGTTTTTGGGGAAAGGAAATGGCGCAGTATATATCTCACATATCGGCGGACACCTGAACCGCGCCGTAAGGGAAGGGATAAAGGAGGGAGTGAAAGAAGAAAGAGGTGAGGTCGTAGAGGAAGTGTCTAAAAACATGGTCCGCCTCAAAGCCTTGACGTGGGGCGCTCATGGTGTCAATGCCACCTCAGTGCGAAATTTGCACCCGAACAAACGAGAAGCCAAAGGAATTTTTTTTTGTCGATTTGCTCCGAGCGACACAGCAGTCAGTAAAGGCCCATATATCGACGGGGCCGTGCAGCTTTTGATTGATTTGATTTATATTGCAGGGTTAAGTGCACTTGGGGCATTCTAGCAGCGAGTATGAAGCAGAGCCAAGGTGTGGGCCGAGAAAAAAAAATACTGATCGGCTATTTGTTCATTTTTTGGTGTCTGCTATAGTTTCACTTTCCTCAAGCGAGAAAAATTACAAACAGTAGTTTTTTTGGCCTGCTCCCCGGAATGTCTAGGCAAAAAAACGGCAGCCAGGCATTAAAATCTTCCCATGGAGGTCTCGATGACGCCGAATAAGGAAAAGCTTAATTATATCATTTGTAGACCGAGTGTCATCAGTGCACTGTTCAAGTGACTTCGAATGTGCACGCCCTGCTGCATTGAATGGTACAAGTGATATGCTCTTTTTAAATGACTGAAGAGCAGCAGACCACTCTTGCAGGGTCTAAAGCGCAAATTCCAGCAGCGGGCTGCACTACAACGGTGTCCTTAGTGGAGCGTTGTAACGTCTGACAAACTGTTCATTTGCACGAGTGCGTTCGCCTACTAAGGTATAGAACACCGCTGGCTAGGGCTGTTTCAGCATCAGCAAGCACACGCCTTCGGATCTGCCAAAAGGTGCCCCGCATCTACTCAGTTTTGTGCAAACACTTGCGACTAGACATTTGGAGTCTCATAAAAACTGCTTGAGAACATTCTTTCGATTGCTCGATAAACACCCATGTGCCCCAAGGTAGTCAGAGTTTCTGCCTTCGGCTCCCAAAAACACATCTCTACGATACGAGAAACACCACTGGGGATAAGCATATTAGTTTAGGCCACGTCGGGTCTTTTAATACACAGTAGCATTAAACAGGTGCTTTCGATTTTCGTCTCCACACAAATGTGGCCGTGATTCCAACCCATGAAATCATGCTCATTAAAAAAAACATTACTGTAGCTTCGAAGACATTTTAATATTTAGACAATGCAGGCCGTAAAAAATTACCGACAAAAGAGGCAAGTAAAAGTTGCTTATTACACATTCATACAACTCTTTTCATTTGACTCTCAAAACTTCGGAGCTGCTCACAGACGAGACGACTGTTCAAAAAGCCGAGCAGACAAACCCGCCCAATCTTCTCTTCTTTCTGTGTTAACCAAACTAATTTTTTCAAGCGCTATTGCATTTGAGTCTTTGCTGGTCACGTCTTTACTGGTATCGGAGTCCACTTGCACGCAGTGAGAAATTTCTCTCTTGAGCGCCGAGGAAACTGGCCCAGTCCGGGCTGGTCCCGGCCTCGGATTTTGAGTCTTTTCTAGGGCTTGGACTTGGCATCACAGCTCAAATGAGAAGGGTTGTCATGCGCACCAGTTCATTTGCAGTCTTCTTCCAGATAAATGCTCCGTAACCTTTCCCCTAGAAATGTCTCCTAATGCTAAATGTTTTGTCCAGTTATGGTGCAGGGGCTTTCCAAAGGATGCCATCTAAAGGTAAAAAAACTACTGTTAATCCGTAACACACCCAACTGTATGCACTGTGGCTAATGGTTGCGAAGTGAAGGCACTCTGTGCTGAACAAATTGTGAAAATTAGCTGTGAAGAAGACAGCAGGCCACGCCTGTATGCTGCCGTCTACTCGCATGCAATGGTATTCACCAGGAATGAGTGTCTGTCCAAGCAAGTGCTGCCTTTCGACATGTACTGGCATTCTGTCCCAGTGTACGTATGTGAACGTCAAGAAGCTCAACACAAATAAATTCACGTGAAAACAATTGTCTCATGATTAAAGCTGTCTCCTGAGAACTTCAACATTTGGAAACACACAACATAGGGTTTCATTGTGTTCAGACCCACTACATTATTTTTGTCCCAATTCTCACGTGCATGCACATGTACATATATGATAATTTATTTCAGCTGGCCTTCCTGCTATGAATTCCACCTTTTGAAGCTATTTTTCAACGAGACACCATAAGACTATAATGCAGCCATGCCTTTTTTTACAGGCAGATACAGCGTCCCAGTGCTAAAGTCTGGCTCCATCGAAGGGGCGGGTGTCTCTATTTCGAGCGCAGGTGGAGAGAGAAACAAACATGAAAACAGAGAAAGCGGCTGGCAGCATGTTTTACTCATCATTTTACACAAACGGGAGAAATCATTTACGACGAAGACCTGAAAACAAATGATGGGCTTTGTTGTGCTTGAGCATAACAAACCTGTGTGCTCATTCCCAGTGTGCTTGTTGTTTTGTAGCCGTGGAGGCGAGTGGCCAGCTCTGGACAGACTCATGGTGTGAGGATACGGATTTCCCTTTTTCTTCCAGCCTTTGTATACTGCTGACGGCTTGTATTTCTCAGAAAACATTTCAGAAAACACGTACTACAAACCACAGTTGAATTTTCTAAACGATAAATAAATGTTTCGAACTCCACTGACAAGAATAAAAAATGGTTACCTACTTCGGGTTTATACAGTCCCCACATTTTAGCATGGGGTTTCTCAGATCCCTTGTCAATACTGGTAGGAGGCGTGAGACATCCCTGACTTCAAGCTCTGAGCATCGCACAAAGTGTGACAGAAAATCGTGGGCCAGTTGCTATGTGCACATATGACATGCTAGATATATGATGCAAGAGTGTATTTTTCTGGGGCTAAGCTTCCTATACGAAGCCTGCCCCATAAATGGAACACTAAATAGGCCAGTACAGAGGCCATTATAGCCCAGACTGAATGCTGCTGCCAGCTCAGGTGATTGAGCTTTAGAGCATTTCTGCAGAAACAGGCTGGTATTCACAAAGGCAGAATACAAAGCAAGCTTCTGACAGGACTACCAGAAGACATGGGTGTTCTGCTGTTACACCTGCTCACTTGCAAGTCCCTCCTTCGTGCAAGAAAATATCTCATAGCTGGTGAAGACCTCTAGAAATTGCAAACAGCACTAGCAGAGAGAATGCACTTTACTTCGACTATTAAAAAGAATCAGAGATGAGGCACAAGAAACTTCCAGAGTTGCCAACAGATCCGCTTGCCTCCACACGCTGGCTCAGATGTTGATGACACGACTCAACTTCTGTATCCTGTTCAACAGAATGTCTCCTTGCTTTATGCAAGCCTGAAAAAATAAAATCAAAGAACGTCAACATTCGTTGCCCTATTGCGGCATTCCTCTAAAATGCTAGCTTTGTGTGCCGTTAAAATTAACGACTAGCCGAAGCCTGCAACATAGCTACAGGTGAGTTAAGCAGTCGGTCATTTTTTTTCTTAAATTACAAATGACACCTTATAGAGAAGAAAAAGACTGAAGCCTCACAACAGGACCTCTAAACTGTTTTTCTTGTATTAAAAGTGCAGTGGTCTTTGAATACTAACTGCATTCCCCTATTTAACAAGCAGAACCTGACTCATACATTCCCCATCATACAATTTCCAGGTTCAAATGTTACAAACAATGATCAATAAATTTATCCCACAAAGTTACACTGTCTTTTAGACTCCATATTTTTTTTTTTCCATTCACAAACTCTTCTGGCTATATTTTCTGAACTAATATAATTCCCCGACGAGCACATTCACAAAAATTCATCAAATCTTGTTCATATGGTACGCTCAGCAAGCAAAAAAACCTATTCTTAAACAAGAAAATGTGACAGCACTTGGAAGTTGGCCCATCCCAAGTACTCCAAGGGACTCTCCAAATTTTTGAACTGGGCCCACCCCAGAAAATGGATTACAGTGGATTAATGGGTGGTTAAGGTTGATTAGTGAGTTGGGTTAATACAATAACATATGACAATCCAACGAGGTGTACCCAAACATTCCAGTCCTCAGATTTTCAAATTTGGCAGTGCTGATGATGTCACAACCCTCTCAGCCAATTGAGGAATTTGGTTGCGAAGAAACCCAGTGGTTTTTGCAAGACGACAACCTCAATGCTATTCCATTCAAAGGTATTCACATCCAATGATGTCAAGAATGGGGGCACGAGGCATGAGCAGTCTGCCACGAGGTCAGCTTCTCCGCGGTGCACACGTGCTAGTGTTTATTATAAAGCATTAGAAAAATGATGACAGTGGCAAGAAAGGGATGCTGGGTACTTTCGTCCTTGCCAATGCCAGACTGAACACACTGTGTAGTTTCTTAAAGGGGCTGCGAAACACCGCTTGAACTGATGCCAGTTACACTTCAGATGGATTCTTTATGTCAAACAGATGCTGACTCAAAAAGAATTACAAGAATCGATGCTTAAGAATGGGAGTTATTCAATGAGGAAATTTCAAAATACAAGCAAACAAAATGATGCCCTCAACTTGATTTTCGCGCAGCTTCCCATTCCCATTTCACTCTCCCAATGACGACACGCAGGGCGACCAATCAAAACAGCCCATCTTAGCACGTGCCGGAAGTTTGCACTCCATGGTTGCCTGTTCTCTGTAACTCGTTCATGCCAAGGCTGGCAGCCCCGTTTGCATGATTACAACAACCATGTGAACGCTCAGCTGACCCAGCGATGCTTCACCGTCACATCGACGGCGCAGAAGGGAACACTGATCAGTGATGTTCCGTTACTTATGGATCCGAACTTGAGCACAAGATACTGTGACAGTGTGACAGCCTGCGCAAAATATCAGACACATTTAGCATAGTGCGTACAGCTACTGCTTATCGCCAACCATCGCTCGTCCCTCCTAGCGCGCTGGTTGGTCATGCCGAGCAAGGACCGCGCGCTGTTGACAGGAACGTGGCGCCACCTGGTGCCGCTGCCCGGTGATCCTCCACAAACTGACGATGTGCACTGCCTGCTAAATGTGAAACGAACACATCCCTCCTTGGGACCGAAACGAATGCTTATAGAGTGCAATGGCTCGATCGGATCGATTCCGCAAAGCCGCTCTCAGATACATAGAGAGTAGCCATAAGCGTTTAGTGCTAGGTCGTAGGATGTTTACAGAGAGGCGCAAAGTCCTTCGATGCAAAAAGTAGCCAGTGCCTCTGGTGGCGTGTTTTTGTTTTACTTGATTTACAGTGCTTTTATCTAGGGCAAACAAGCTGGTTTTGTTAAAGTAATATAAAACACAAAAACTTGACAACACGTATCTCTAGTTATTAATAATAATAATTGGTGGAAAGGGTATCTGTCTCATATATCTATTCTAGGACACCTGTAAGGGAAGGGATAAAGGAGGGAGTGAAAGAAGATAGAGAGAAAGAGGTGCTGTAGTGGAGGGCTCCAGAATAATTTTGACCACCTGGGGATCTTTAACGTGCAGTGCACTGACATCCCACAGCACACAGGCGCCTTAGCGTTTTTCCTCCATAAAAACGCAGCCGCCGCAGTCGGGATCGAACCTGGGAACTCCGGATCAGTAGTCGAGCGCCCTAACCACTGAGCCACCGCGACGGGTCTAGTTATTAACCCAATTTGCAGTATATTTACTCTTTGTGCAATCGTAAAGCTCGCCCTCTGTGATGTCATATCCGCTGCTAAAAACCACCACTGTATGGTGACACCATCAGCGCCACGAATTCGTTTTTGCGAGCTAATTAAAATATTAAAAACGCAGTATACGCGGTACGACTGATGCTAATAGCATCATTTTAACTCATTCTATGCAACGAACAGGTAAAACAATGCACTGAAAATGTGTTTCGGAGCCCCTTTAAGCACTAAGGACCATGCAAATGCGCACAGAAGTCCAGAGATCACAGAAAAGTCCTTCACACCATGTGCCAACAAGTGATTATCAGCCTTTTTAGGAATGGAAGGTGAACAAATGGCTTTGTACTTCATTCTTGAGTCAGCCCTCAAGATAATTAAGTGATTTTGGATAACAGCAGAATCTTAGTGATACGAATCTCATGGTGTTGCGAAAAATTCTCATCATCCGAAATTTTGTATCATCCAAAGAAACAATATTCGTATGCAGAAGCATAAAAAATACGTTCACACAGATCTGTGTACGGCTGATGGGATTTATTCACTGATGTGCGGCCACAGGTCGCTACTTACGGTGCATACCGCGCGACTAGCGATCGCTACTTTGGCGATGTGCGGGCCGCGCACCACTGCTCACTGCTCGTGGTGCGTACCGCGCGATTAGCGACCGCGACTTTGGTGATGTGCAGGCAATGCCTAGTGCTAGAGGTGCGGTCGTGGCTCGCATATTCGTATCATCCGTAGAGGTGAGGGAGGCAGTTCAGAACATCCGAAATTCTGCACATTGTACACAATGCACTCTTGCTGGGGAATTTCATGAATTTGTATCATCCTGAAATTCGTATCAACCGTGTTCGTCAAGCTTGCAGCGTATGTCACCGAAATACGTGATCGGTCCCTTCCAGTGACATGCGAAATGATCACGCAACAAGGCCGGGTCTTTGCTGCGGAAGCTGGAATACTCCGAACAGACTTCAAAGCCAGCAGGGCTTGGGCTTCAAAATTTATGAAGAGGGCTGGCTTCTCTCTTCGTCGGCGTACTAGTGTATGCCAGAAGCTGCCTGCTGCTTACGAGGAGAAAGTTCTCGCCTTCCATAGGCACTACCTCAAGCTCCGCGACTCGCGGCGATACCTGCTCGGCCAAATCGGCAATGCGGACCAGAGTCCCGTCTACTTTGACATGACGAGCAACACAACAGTGAGCGTGAGGGGAGCTCGCGAGGTTAAGCTTCTCACGACAGGAAACGAGAAACCTCAGTTCACTGTTATGCTATCATGCTTGGCAGATGGCACAAAGCTCCGACCGTATATCGTCTTCAAAAGAAAACTATGCCAAAGGAAATGTTCCCGAAAGGTGTGAATGTGCGAGTGAACAAAAAAGGCTTTATGACGGACAACTTAGTTATTGATTGGTACCGTTGGGTGTGGCTTTTGAGGCCAGGGGCATTCCTCAAAAATCGCAATCCGAACCTCCTCATGCTGGACTCATTTCGCGGCCACCTTACCACGAAAGTGAAGGCAGAGCTCCGAAAAGAAGATACAGATATGCTGGTGATTCCCGGCGGTCTGACGGGGCAGTTGCAGCCGCTAGACGTTGGCATTAACAAGCCATTCAAGGACTTGCTCCGGCGTGAGTACAACGAGTGGCTGGCGGCAGAAGGGCGGGAACTTACGCCAACGGGGCACGTGAAGAGAGCCTCCCTGGCGGCTGTGTGCGGGTGGGTGATTTCCGCTTGGGCGGCCGTTCCACGCGATGTCGTGGTGCGGTCATTTAGGAAGTGCGGTCTTTTCATGGAGGACGATGTGCTGTGGGATCGCAGCGGCGGCGGCGACGACGACGACGGCAGCAGTACCACTGAAGATGACTCAAGTGAGGATGAATAGCCCATCTATGCAATAAATTTTCGTTTTTGAAGCGCTCCACTGGTGTTTTTTTCCGGACATGCGATTGGGGTGTCGACTTACATTCGCGTCAACTTTTTTTTTCTTTCGGACATGCGATTTGGGGGGGTCGACTTACAATCGTGTAAATACGGTACTCAACTGGGAAAGCTGGAGCGGCTTCATCGTTACAGTTCAGCGCAGACACAGATAAAGAAAGTGCACACGAGCGCCTTCGTTTCTTTCATCTATGTCTAACAACGAAGTTTATTCAATACGACCATTTGTGTAGCTCACAAGTATGCATAGCTCACAGAGTGCATGGAAACATTTCTCGATATCACCACTTATATCTAGAAGAGGGCAAGTACGGGCTGGTTGGTACATTTTTGAAGAAGTGGATAAAACAGCGCAACGGAAGGCGAGACAAGAGAAGAGTTTGTCCTTCTCTTGCGTCGTCTTCCGTTGCGCTGTTTTATCCACTTCTTCAAAAATGTACCAACCAGTCCGTATTTGCCCTTTTCTGGAATTCATTTCTTTTACATCGGGCACTTTCCTATCCTCGTCAAGCCTCTGCTCCTCTGTATACCGTAAAAACCCGCGTATAATACGAACCCGAATATAATACGAGGTGAAATTTTAGACGCGAAATAGAAAAAAAAAAAATGTATCCGCGTATAATACGAGTGAGGTAAACCAGGTAAGCACGAAGAAAGGCATTTATTGCAATCGGACACCGCACTTCAATCGCTCTCATCCTCAACAGCGCTTTCTTCGGAGATTTCTTTGTCGGACAAATCTTCCCACAGGCACTCATCTTCTGTGCCATCGAGGGCGTTTGATATTCCACACTTTTTGAAAGACCGACGCACAAGGTCCGCAGGAATGCTCGCCCACGCGTCCACAATCCACTTGCACAGCGTGGCTGGCGATGCCCGCTTCAGCCGCCTAGTCGGCGTCACTGCAGGCTCACCTGAGCGCATCCACTCAGCGTAGCACCGCTTGACCGCGTCCTTGAAAGGCTTGTTTACGCAAACGTCAAGTGGCTGCAGCTGGGAAGTCATTCCGCCTGGGATGACGACAAGTTCAGTGCCGCAATCGCGTAACACTCTCTTGACCGAGTCGGCCAAATGGCAGCGAAACGCGTCCAGCACGAGGATCGACGGGAAGGACAATAGTGCACAGGGCCGCCTACACCACACGGACTTCACCCAGTCAAGGACAAGACCCTCGTTCATCCAACCTTTCTCGTGGCATCTCACGATAACATTCTTTGGCAGCTCCTCACCTTTTGGCATTGTTTTGCGTTTGAACACGACATAGGGTGGGAGCTTGTGGCCGTCTGCTGTGCACGATAGCATGACCGTAACCCGAGTCTTCTCGTTGCCGGTAGACTGGACGCAAACTTGTTTGGAACCCTTCTCGTGCACTGTGAGGGGTGATGGCATGTCCAGATAAACTGGCGTTTGGTCAGCGTTGCCTATTTGCCCTAGCTGAAAGCTCTTGGACTTCCGTAAAGAAATAATGTGGCGCTGAAAAGCCACCAGCAGCT
This sequence comes from Amblyomma americanum, assembly GCF_052857255.1. Taxonomy (NCBI): domain Eukaryota; kingdom Metazoa; phylum Arthropoda; class Arachnida; order Ixodida; family Ixodidae; genus Amblyomma; species Amblyomma americanum. The sequence goes on from NC_135503.1 coordinate 92,018,109, forward strand.
CTTCAAACGATTCGGGCAGTTTTTGGGAAATCGACGTTCGCCGCCGTAACGAAAACCCAGCACGGCACATGTACCGGTATATCCAGTGCTTGCTCGCTTTGAAGGCGGTGCTTGGAATACCTTTTTCTCTAGCAAGCTCCCTAGCTTTTACAGTCAAACCTGGATATAACGAAATTGAAAAAAGTTCGCAATTTTTCGTTATATCCAGGTTTTCGTTACATGCAGTTTTGGGTTAAGACTGGTAAGGATTATGCCAAAACGAAATAAAAATTCGACAGATATCAATTCAAGTGAACTCGCCATTCAAAGAATTTATTTAATAGAGAAAAACTGCGTAATTTTTGCTTGCTGTTTTTGCCCGATCGAAGCCACTACTCGGCGCTCCAAGGAAACTAAGGCATCCATGGCTGCTTCATCGTCCTGCGAGCCGACGAAATGGCGCAGAACGTCCACTGCGTCCATCAGTTCCCTCGCGGTGGGAACAGCACAAAACGTATCAGGCTCTGACGAACCGTCACCTTCAAGGCTATCTTTAACGGTTTCGACAAGTGCCGCATCAGTCATCTCTTCCGTAGCCACGGCGCCGTTGTCCACGAACAAAAAGTTGCACAGCTCGACACCGTCGGGCACCCCACCGTTCATGCGTAGTTCATCCCACGCTTCTGCGACCTCGGGTGGGCTTGAAGGTTCGTCTTCAGTGACTGTAGCTTAAATGGCCTTATTTACCTGAGCCTTGGCGAAGCAATTGGTGATCACTTGTGATCTGACCTCTTGCCACGACGCAGCAAGCATTTCGATTGCTTGGTAGATATCCACTTTTGTTGGCCATTCAAGGCGGATGTCCAGGAGCATCTTCTGTATCAATCGACGCCGGTAACAGCATTTAAAGCTGTTAATAACCCATTTGTCTAAGGGCTGTACCAGAGAAGTGCAGTTAGGTGGCAAATGCTGCAGCTCGACCTTAGAAAGCTGTAGGCCTTCCACATGGTGCGCGGAGCAGTTGTCAAGCAGCAAACAAATGCTGCGAACTTGTCGCTTGACATCTTGGTTGAGCTCCTTCAGCCAGTCGTAAAAAATTGCCCGCGACATCCAAGCTTTGGAGTTTGCCACATATTTTACTGGCATCCGCCCAGTTCCTTTAAAACATCCGGATCGGGCATTGCGGAAAATAACAAACAGGATTCGCTTGTCGCTGGCATCAGTGTTGGCGCAAAGCAAAACCGTCACGCGGAGTTTAATTTGCTTTCCACCGCGGCAGTCTTCTCCTTTCAGTGAGAACGTGCGGCTCGGTAACATTTAAAAAAACAGGGCCGTCTCATCAGCATTATAAATGTCGGCAGCTTCATAGTGGCTGAAAATGCCGGGAAGCTTCTTGGCCACCCACGAGGCAGCAGCATCGCTGTCTGCGGAGGCAGACTCGCCAGATACCACTTTTCCGACGACACCGTGCCGGCTTTTGGTTTGGTTTATGGGGGTTTAACGTCCCAAAGCGACTCAGGCTATGAGAGACGCCGTAGTGAAGGGCTCCGGAAATTTCGACCACCTGGGGTTCTTTAACGTGCACTGACATCGCACAGTACACGGGCCTCTAGAATTTCGCCTCCATCGAAATTCGACCGCCGCGGCCGGGATCGAACCCGCGTCTTTCGGGCCAGTAGCCGAGCGCCGTAACCACTCAGCCACCGCGGCGGCGCTACCGTGCCGGCTTTTAAATCCTTGTAGCCAGCTGTTACTCGCTTTGAAGTCGTCGTGGCCCAGGATACAAGCAAAATCTATGGCTTTCTGCTGCAAAATCGCGCCACTTATGGGCACGTTTTGTGCTCGTCTGTCCAAAAACCATGCAAACACGGCGTTGTCCACATCAGCATACGTCGACGTCTTCAGTCTTTTCTTCTGGGCGCTTGTGCCCGACTCCATCGCACTGCGGATGCTTTGTTCTGCAGCAAGAATGGTTGACAGGGAGCTGGCTGGTATATTGAAGCGGGCAGCGACATCCTTCTTTTTTTCGCCGGCGGTAACCGCATTCAAAATCGAGAGCTTATCTTCAAGCAACAAAACTTTGCGTTTCCTCACAGCAGAACTCATCGTAACGAACCGACACCGTAAACACACACCAACACACACACGTCAACACGCTGACGAAGAAGGCTTACCATAACTGCGCCGCAACACCACGAAAAATTTGTCATAGTAGTGCCACCTAGTGTCAAGCTACAAAATGAAAGCTTAAAAGTTGCTACGCTTGCCACGGAGCGGCAATAGCGGCGCTCAACATCATCATCATCACTGAGGTCTGCTTGTTTGCTGCGATTGCAAGCGTTCTGCTCGCGGTCTACTTTACCTTTTAATATAAAAACTTACTTAAACAATATTCATTAAAGTTGCGCACTGCCCGGTCAAATTTCGGGCAAAACATTACAAGATACAGCTCGATGATCAGAGCCACGGATTCGTTACATCAAGGTCAACTGCCGCAACGAGTTCGTTACATGGAGGTCGCCTATACATGGGCTTCAATGGGGGATGTGCTGGGGAATTGAAAAATTTCGTAAAATCCAGGAATTCGTTACATAGAGGTTCGTTACATAGAGGTTCAACTGTACCTGCATGAGCTCCACGCTCACAGGTAGATGTGCGGCTCGCTGTTCTCTTACGAACTCCGTCAGGGCCAGTTCAATTTCTGGGTATGACCCATTCTTCGGGCCGCGAAAGCTTCTTCGCGTTCCGCTGCAGGCGAAAAGTGCTTCCTTTTGTCGCCGCCATCCGCGGATGCTTCCCTCGGTGACGCCGAACTGCCTCCCGGCCGCACTGTTGCCGATGTTCTCGGCAACTAAAATAGCCTTTCTCTTGAAAGCAGCCGAGTACTGTTTTCGTGGCCCTGACATCGTGCTCCTCCACGGCAGAAAAAAAGAACCTTCCCTTCGCGAAGCGTGGTTTATGCGTCGGCGCGTAAGCTGTCAGGAAGGCCACGCTAGCCCTAGCCACGCCGTCACGGGTAACAAAGCCAAGCCGTAGCCACAAATCAATAACAAAGCCAAGCCGTAGCCACGCGGCAATAACGAAACCAAAACTTCGAGCAAAACTGAAATTTTTGTTCGGATCCGCAAATAATACGAGGCGGAAATTTGAGGTGCTAATAATAGGAAAAAAACCTCGTACTATACGCGGGTTTTTACGGTATGTGTCAACCTTTTGGCCGCGACCACATGCCAGGCTCGTCTCCTCACGTTTTCAATCAAGAACTCCTATCTGCCTCCTGATGTTCTCAGCCAGCACTGGTGTTTGTCCTTCTCTTGTTTCGTCTTCTGTTGCACTGTTTTATCCAGTTCTCCATTTATATCTGTTTGCATTCAGTGATATTTACGCCTTCACATAAAAAAAGGCATCCAAAGTAGGCTTCCATTTGTGGAATTCATATTAGAGTAACAGTTTTGGCATGAAAATTGTAAATAAATATCAGATCACACACACATACACGTACACACGCACTCACATGCACACACAAAGAACCTGCTGCAATGATGTGCTTCCTATATTTTGCAATGAGTAAATGGATGCAGCTAGCCTAACCATGACGACACAATCAAGGCACACCTAATGACCCTGGTAATACAAGCTGCTCACCTGGTATTGGTAGTTTTTACTGTCAGGCCGGTTGGTCTCGACCACCTCGCCCACCTTGTCAATCTTGCAATGCAGCCGCCCAGCCGCTATGAACCGTGCCAGCTCCCTGTGAGCAAGCAGTTACAAAGGCATCAATTGAATCCATATCACTGATCATGAGCGATGCTAGGCTATATAGCTGGTATGCCAATAAGGTATACTACAAAATCTTGGCAAGTAGTAGTTGTAGGTAACTTTATTTTCCGACAGATAAAGGACTGGCTTACGTCCCTTCAAGAGTGGAACGTGACAGCATTAGAAGCAACACTGCTGCTACATGTTTCTTTGTCTGAGTCAGTTCTTTCACCAGATACACAATGCAGTCACTGTCATTGTATCTTTATTAGGGACACACATAACCATGCGCCGAGTATATATACGTCTAGTTCCTCTTCGTAAGTCTCGCCTGTGTCTTCGTGCACGTTCGTTGCTGGCCCAGATGCCATCGACACCTTCCACCCAACCTGTTTGTATCGCTCTTTCCCGGTTTCTCAGGAAAGGAAGACACTAGTGCTGTGGTCACGTGACCTCGTGCTGTCATCGCCCTCGTGACCATTAGCGACTATTGTAACTAATGCAGGATGCGAAATCGAGTGCTACGGTGGGTAGGTTGTGACGACATAACAAGGCCAGATGACCTTGTGGAGTCGTCACCTTCTTGAGCAATCAGTGACTTCTGTGACTAACAGATGCGAAATCTCATGATGTGAAGTCTAATGCTATTGCATTAAAACAAAATGAAAAAGGCATACCGAACATATACTCCAGAACCTGCTTTGTATAGATTTTCACAATTATGAGCACATGGTGATAACAGCCCACAAACACAGATCTGTCACGCAAAATCTACTCTAGGTTTTGGATGTGCTGCTTTGTGCCATTCCCCAGTGCTATATTTCCATCTTCAATGCTCCTCAATAACACATATGAGATGCTTTTACTTCAGTCAGTAAGAACTCCTGGGATAGTTGGTGCACTTCAGTGCCTGGTTTCGACTGTGAGTAGAAAGATGAGGACGAAGTGAAGAACCCACGCCCCACGTGCTTGCGGAAAGTTCCAACTTTATTTCATAAAGTCAGGCTTTAGGAAATAAAGTTGGAAGTCAGCGCTAGTCCACACGGTATGTGTTCCATACTTTGTCTCTGTCGTGTAACACGAAGTTTGCTGATGCAACCACAGCACATTCTAAGACACATCTTAAGACTTGATGATGAAAATATATAAAGCTGCTTTCACAGCCAGGAAAGAAAACCTCAGCTTACCTTTCTGGCGAAAGAACAATCCTCACAATGAAAAGAAAACGAAGAACAACAATGTGCCATGTGTGACTACTACCATTAACTTCTTCAGTTTTCTAGCGTCGCTGTCTGGAACATTTACTGAGAAAGAATGCTTCTTCCCATTTGCAGCATATATATATTTTTCTAGCCATGCCTCCAAGAAAACAGATCCCATACTTTACTTCACTTAAATACTTCAGGGCTAAAAATCAGAAACTCAAAAATTCTCTCCATTTGCTCTTTTGCCAGATGACACCGTTTCTTTAAAAACCATTACATCTGAGGCAATGAAACTTGCTCACAACAAAACAAACAAAGCGCACTGGCGTGTTGACACCTCAAGTCCATTCAACCCACGAGGTGAGGTCATGTTCATTCAACATATCAACGCTGACTTGCACGTTTTCATCAGCGCACTAAGAACATCTCACACAAAACAAACCGTGCCAAAAAGCTGCGTAATTTGTTTGTAAATTGGTTTCGGTAAGAAAATGTCAACTGCGCGCAGTTTATACCCAGCTCACTTGCGCCAGCGGTCGCTTTCCCATATGAATGGCTACGACAGCCAACTTCCAGTAACCTCCGGAGCGTGCATTTTGCCAGAATCAGAAACTACCGAACCATTCCCCCCCATAACCCAAGCTGCCATTTTGTTTGTACAGTGAAACCTTGTTAAACCAAACTGCACATGATTAAAAATTTGTTGTATGCAGCAGAGTTTGAGCTCATGAAAAGCCAGAACTAACATTCCCCTCTGGTTAACACACAGTGATTGCACTGTGCGCACACAAGCATGCATTTTTATTAGGGGTGTGCGAATATCGAAATTTTTTAATACGAATCGAATACGAATATGAAGAAAAAATGGCTTCGAATATCGAATATCTGGTCAGCACACAAAATAAATTCAGAAAAGATAAACAAGCAAAAATTGTTGCTCCTATTTTTTTCAAAATAGTGTATGGCCTTTGCAATTGAAATAAACAAAACCAGACTGCCTGAGCGCCGTATAAAAAAAAAACATGATGCGCGCAAAAATGTATACTACTTTATTGATTTGCCTAACAGTATCCAACCTGTAATGTGGTCAGGCAAAATGCAATCCATAACATGAAAAGATTGGAAACAAAAATAACATGATGGCTAGTAAAACCTCATTAATTCGGACTTCAAAGAACCGACAGAAATGCCCAGGTTATTTGAAGGCCGATTTATAAAATGCCCCGTGGCCCCGAAAAAAAAAATACCGAAGATGCGGTAGTCTTATGAGGCGGCTCTATCATGCAAACATCTGTAATCCCGTGACGAGCACTGAGTTTCGGCGTGCTGGAAGAGATCGCGAGATAAGCAAGATGGGAACGCGCATTGACGTCGGAATGGCGAGACTGTCGCTAAAAAAGAAAAAGAAATGAGGAGCGACGTGTCAGTCAGCGTCTGAAAGCGGCACGGTGCTGAGATTTGACTACTGGCGAATGCGCTGGTTGATAGTTGCCATTGCAACGGGCGAGTGGCCAAGCTCAGAAACCAAAACTACGCGGCCAGGTTATTTTTTTGACCTAGTGACAGGGGCCCTCCGAGCATTGTTACGCCTGCCGTTAGGCCCACTTAAGAGGTGCATGGGTTACAGTGCACCATGCAATAAGCGGGATTTTTACAGGATAGCTTGCCCTGTTGTGACACCTCGACTCGCCCCTTTGGGAGCCTCACGCGAAATTCTGCAAGTAGGCTTTCCCGCATAGCGTAGTTGACCAAAACAAGATGGCGGTGGTCACGCTCGGAGAGTTAAGGTGACAGAACGAATGCCATGGGTGTGGGCATTAATTAGATAACATATTACTGAAGGATAAAAAATAAACGCACTTTCGCGTTGCAATTGTTAGAAGCGGGTCGCCTCCCATGTTGTTTGCAGCACGCGTGGTACGTGGGAAAGCCCACTTGCGGAAATGCGCACACAAGGTCAAGCCTAGTGGCATCGGAATGCGATCGGTCCACGTGATAAATGATGGAGAAGAAAGAGAACAGGGCCTTTATATTGTTTTCCTGGAACTGTAAACTCTATATTCAGATAATTTGCCCAGATATTGCGCTTTTAAACAATCAGATTTACAAAAGTTGGCGCGGTATACGATCGCTGCCGAGTAATCGAGAATTTTAGCACATTCGGAAATTCACGAATATCATTTCTCGAATACGAATATGAACCGAATATGAAACATATTCGATTCATATTGGAAATTTCGAATATTCGCACACCCCTAATTTTTATCCCTGCCGGACATCTTCTTTACAAAGGATTTAGCCTGCTTGAATAGCAGTTCCGTCCCTTGAACCCTCCTGAACCAAACCCCTTCCTTCTTAATATGCAACAAGGTAGAGCAGCTAAGCACATAAAGACTGCTGCATCACTCAGAGCACCTCCTGCTAAACTGCTGCCATATTCGTGCTCCAACTTTCGCAAGGGGGTGCCATTTGGCAGTAAGTTTTGCTTTATACAGAATAAACCAGGCCCCCGTACCGTATGTGGTGATCCTGGACTAAAAAAGGACGCTTTCACAAAAGTTACACTGGTGGCGCCATCTCTTGCCCGCGGACGGCTGGAAAGCACTCTTCATTTCGAATCTTCCGTTTGTCTGCGTTTGTTGTTCTGTCCTCACACAAGGGCTCCTAGCGCCATCTCTTGCCCGCGGATGGCTGGAAAGCACTCTTCATTTTGAATCTTCCGTTTGTCTGCGTTTGTTGTTCTGTCCTCACACAAGGGCTCCTAGCGCCATCTCTTGCCCGCGGATGGCTGGAAAGCACTCTTCATTTTGAATCTTCCGTTTGTCCGCGTTTGTTGTTCTGTCCTCACACAAGGGCTCCTAGCGCCATCTCTTGCCCGCGGATGGCTGGAAAGCACTCTTCATTTTGAATCTTCCGTTTGTCTGCGTTTGTTGTTCTGTCCTCACACAAGGGCTCCTAGCGCCATCTCTTGCCCGCGGATGGCTGGAAAGCACTCTTCATTTTGAATCTTCCGTTTGTCTGCGTTTGTTGTTCTGTCCTCACACAAGGGCTCCTACGCCATCTCTTGCCCGCGGATGGCTGGAAAGCACTCTTCATTTTGAATCTTCCGTTTGTCTGCGTTTGTTGTTCTGTCCTCACACAAGGGCTCCTAGCGCCATCTCTTGCCCGCGGATGGCTGGAAAGCACTCTTCATTTTGAATCTTCCGTTTGTCTGCGTTTGTTGTTCTGTCCTCACACAAGGGCTCCTACGCCATCTCTTGCCCGCGGATGGCTGGAAAGCACTCTTCATTTTGAATCTTCCGTTTGTCTGCGTTTGTTGTTCTGTCCTCACACAAGGGCTCCTAGTGCCATCTCTTGCCCGCGGATGACTGGAAAGCACTCTTCATTTTGAATCTTCCGTTTGTCTGCGTTTGTTGTTCTGTCCTCACACAAGGGCTCCTAGCGCCATCTCTTGCCCGCGGATGGCTGGAAAGCACTCTTCATTTTGAATCTTCCACTTGTCTGCGTTTGTTGTTCTGTCCTCACACAAGGGCTCCTATGCCATCTCTTGCCCGCGGATGGCTGGAAAGCACTCTTCATTTTGAATCTTCCGTTTGTCTGCGTTTGTTGTTCTGTCCTCACACAAGGGCTCCTAGCGCCATCTCTTGCCCGCGGATGGCTGGAAAGCACTCTTCATTTTGAATCTTCCGTTTGTCTGCGTTTGTTGTTCTGTCCTCACACAAGGGCTCCTACACCATCTCTTGCCCGCGGATGGCTGGAAAGCACTCTTCATTTTGAATCTTCCGTTTGTCTGCGTTTGTTGTTCTGTCCTCACACAAGGGCTCCTAGCGCCATCTCTTGCCCGCGGATGACTGGAAAGCACTCTTCATTTTGAATCTTCCGTTTGTCTGCGTTTGTTGTTCTGTCCTCACACAAGGGCTCCTAGCGCCATCTCTTGCCCGCGGATGGCTGGAGAGCACTCTTCGTTTCGAGTCTTGTTCGTTTGATTTTGTTGTTCTGTCGTCCAACAAGGGATGGTAGCGCCATCCCTTGCCCGCGGACGGCTGGAGAGCACTCTTCGTTTCGAGTCGTTCGTTTGTCTGCTTTTGTTGTTCAGTCATCCCACAAGGGCTGGTAGTGCCATCTTGCCCACGGACTGCTGAAGAGCACTCTTCCTTTTGAGTCTTGCATTTGTCTGCGTTTGTCTTTCTGTCGTCCCACAAGGGCTGGCACTGCCAGTGGAGCTGTTGCAAAAGCTGCTCGCAAAAGGTCTGTAGAACGCATAGAATATGCAAAGACTGCAGGTGGAGGAAAATGGAAATGCTTATCAAAGTGTCACACACCTGTGACTAAATTGCTCAGGAACCTTGATGATGTCACCGTGATACAAAAAAAAAAAAAAATTGGAGAGGACACTTAAGCTCTGCCTTAAGGGTATGACGAGATAGCGTAGTGGATTAGGCTTTCCATTCTGAGCAATTCGAAATCTTTGAACGCGTTTTTCATTTTTCAATTGTTTCACTTAATTAATTACACACTCTCAATTCTCTTAATGGCATCATCAAGCATTGGCTTTTCATTCTGAGCATTCTGACACCTTTGAACCCCCCTTTTCCAATTTTTCATTTCTTTAACTGATCAATTAATTGAAATGATTTCATTAACTCATCATCGTCTGTCACACACCAAAGAATCATCAATCACTAGAACCACAAATTACCATGATACAATTTTTTTTTTACGCAGCCCCCCATTTTTTCTGACACGCTGTGCAGACTACTACTTACGTCAACGGCTTTTCGACCATATGAGCTGTATAGACAGTTTTCGCGGCGAGAAGGAAAATAGCCTCGAACTCGGCGCGCCCAGTACCGCTCCTCCTCTCTGGTATGAGCTGGCGGCAGGGGCACCAAGGCATGGTACGCAAAATACATATGTGCTACGCACTCTTTTGCGTGACGAAGTAGTTGGAAAGCGTTCTGCGTCCAGATATTGCCATGAATCGAGACTTAAGGTTGTCCGGCCATCACTGTACTATTGTTGGCTGCAGCAACAACTACCGTAAAAACCGGAGTATAGGTCGGACCGGAATATAGGTCGACCCCCCAACTAACCAATTCTAAAAATGAAAAATCTTTTTCAATGGGAAAAGTACCGAAAGACATCCTTACTTTGAAACAAATGCGACTCGAGAGGTTGCACAATGGTGACAGTATTTAATTTCATTTAAATGCTGCTTGTATGCACACCCGGCAAATTTTTCAACAATATCGCGCACCAATCGGCCCGCGTGTTTGTTTCTGGCACAGGCAAGTACGGCACCATAGAGCAAAGCCCTCCTCTTCATGAATCGCCGCAACCAGGATGGCGAGCCTTTGAATTGCGCCCTCGTGAGTCTAGAGTAACGCGCGATCTGTGCCGCTTTCACGCGGATGCATTCAGCAGTCACAGGCAGCGATCTTGCTCGCAGCGCAACGTTTCCTTCCTATTCTCGATACACTACGGTCTGCCCACGAAATGTTTTCTTCTGGTTGCTGCAAGTTGTAATACGCAGCTTCTGCCTCCGCCAGTACTGAATGCTCTTTTCGGATACTCCAAATTCGCGCTGTGCCGCCAGGTTCCCGTGAGCTTCCTCGTACTCAATCGTGTTTTTCTTGAAGGCGACGGTAAATTGCCGTTAGCTTCCGCTTTGCATCTACTGAAACGCAAAATGGCGGCACTGCTGCTGATGGCGATGGTGATGAAGGCTGTTGACTTCAGCCACCCATTGTTGCAAGACTTCCGTATTTTTTCCGCCAATGACCGGTATATAAGACGGGGGTCGACTTTTCACCATGGTTTTTTGAAAAAAAGTTCGACCTATATTCCGGTTTTTACGGTATCTGAAGCATATAAAATTACCTCCAGAACAGTACAGAAAATAATTTTGATGCAGTCACATAAACAGATTGCCTAGAATTTACAAAGGTATAAGAGAATTTGTGTGCTCCACCCCTGTTAATAATACAAGGCGACTTGGTCACAAGGCAACAATAGAACATTTCCTTTTTTTCCGAGAACACCCGCCCTGTTCATTTCAGCTGCCGATAGTAAGTGCGCATATGTGGCAATGTGAAAAAAAGTCCTTTGTTCGTGCACGAGCATTTGCTCACATCAAATCCGCAAGAAAATCAGCGTGCATGAAAGAAACCTTCACACATATCATATCAAAATTAGCAGGAGGCGTTGCGTGAGCGCTGACTACATGCGTACAAAAAAAAAAAGGAATGGGAGTTAAGCTTCATGCACAGGTGCCCTGATCACGTTATGTTTTTCGCATGTGAAAGCATCGCGTTCTTAATGAAATCTTGCATGAAAGGTTTCAGAGCGCTTTTTTGTCACTTGAATATTGAGCCACAGTGTTCAGTCCACAAAAGCATGAGGCTAGAGCTCACTGACTGCCCCATATTGTCTATCGCTAGTACATTTGTAAGAACACAGTTGTACTTCTTGCTTATAGCCTAGGTCTGGATTTTTGTTATTTGGCACGCGACGATCTATTCGTGACCTCAAGATGCTCCATTGTAAGAATAATGGCAAGGGCGAAAAATTCGCTTCTCACGCATCAACGCTGGCCTGCACGAAATAAACTCATCACAACTGCTTTTAGGATAGTAAATTCTGTGTATACACACTAGACCTACTCGACAAATAAAAAGCAACTAACATCACACTTAAAACAGTTGTCAAGAATTGACTCGCACCGCTAGCTTCCAACAATATTTCTAGCTGGTTAAAACAGTCTATCTCTCAAACTCAAGCAACGTTTCTTGAGAGTTGCCCTGCATCACTCCTACGACTGTCGCCACAACCAGTGCTACGCCTACGCCATTTTACGCCACTTAGGTTACGCCAAACTCCTCAGATCTTCTTGGCCTATGTCAGTCGTCATCCCGACGGTGGAAGTGCCTGCAGAGCCATAATCCGCCTGTTTTCTGGCCATTTCTCGACCGAACGGCTTCATTTTTGCTTGAAAAACTTTTTCTATCAGTACACAATTTTATAAGGCAAAAAAAAAAAAATGAATGCAGAAGTTCCAAACTGTGACTTGTGCCACCTGCGTCCTGTTTGGTGTGTGCACCAAAAATGCGATTGCGCATACCAGCATGGCAGTCGTTTGCTGCCTAGACACTAGAGGGCACCACGTTTCCAAGATGGCGGCACCCATGATAAAATGGTGTATACGCTGTAATGTAATAACCAATGTTTTGCCATCCATCTTAGCTGCATAGCAGCTTAATAGTGCCTAACTATTAGCTGTTTCGAGTCTGGTCCTCTGGCTATGAGCATCCCCAGGCCTAATTATCAAAGCAATGCCCGCGCAATGCTTCCCTCTGGCAAGTTGAAGGTCTTGCCATTCAATCTTTTTCACCATTTTTGTATTTCCATATCGGGTCCTCCGCGCAGTACACGTGCTTGACACTTTCTGCCACGGCATGCTCATTACTGTAGGTGGGCTTTTTGCCATCCCAAGCACCACTCATCAGTGAAAGCACCATGGAATGGCAAAACCAAAAAAAGCAGACATCATTGTGTTTTCTGTGTACAGTGGCAGTGCACTGTTCACCAAATCCATAGTGATATGATAGCATGATCTTTGCACTGCTTGAAAATGAAGAGCTTAAGCAGTAACTTTTTCAAATGAATTCATTTTTTTGATAGCCTGATCTTCCAGACTTATCAGTAATCACTGCAGAGTCCAAAGAGTAGTTTGGCTATTGCTTTATTATAACACATTTATAAATAGAATTACAGTCAAAACTCGATTTAACGAAACCCGATTTAACGAAAATCTCGATTTAACGAAGGTATCCTAATTCCCCCTCAGACGCCCATAGGGTTCAATGCTTTGACTAACCCGAAATAACGAAACCGATTCCGTGATCTGTCCCGATTTAACAAACCTTTTTTGGAGAAATAAAGGTGAAAAAGTGTTAATTTTTGGTCTATTTTGTAGACAGCACCCCAAAATTTATTGATTGCGAGTCAGCGGTAACCGCGCGGAGCATCTTCATCCCGTCGCTTTTTTCAAACTGTGCGGCGCAAAACGAGTTTTAATTTTGAGTCGAGCTCACGAGATGGCGCCAGCAGTAAAAAAGTTTCGTGCCACATTTCATAGATGGCGCTGTTGCAGTTCGCGTGTTTTTTTTTGTGTGTTTGTGTGTTGTGCTCTGTGTTAGCTCTTGTGCGGATTTCCCTGTGCCTTTGAACGCACGTCTTTGTCAAGCTCAGCTTGTTAGGCCTCCATCAGTCTAGCCTTGCTATCGTGAACGCGGACGTGGTGTGTGCGAGCAAGCGCGCCGCTAACCCTCCTGACTAGCAGATGGAGCCCTGCAAGAAAAGAAAAAGGCTTACCCTGGACGAGAAAGCGGACATAATTCGTGCTGTGACAAGTGGACAGAAGAAATGTGACGTGGCTGCATCACATGGCATTCCAGCGAGTACTCTCTCCACAATATTGAAAGGGAAAGATGACTGCTTCAGGACTGCCGGTTTCGGTACACTAGGCCCTGAAACTGCCGAAGCTGGTCCGGACTGCGCGAGCGCCGTGCACGAGGATGAAGATGCCTGGGAACACCTTCGCTCAGTGGATGAAGTGCCCACAGGCATAAGTTTCTCAGACTACGTGAACGCCGACGCAAACGCAGTCACAACGGAAGTTTTGACTGATGCCGATATGTTGCGGCTTGTAGGAAGCGTGGAGGGAGTGACGGCTGAAGACGCTGCCGACGACCCTGCAGGTGACGAAGCTCCCGTGCCGACACCAGGTCATGTGATGGATGCTCTCGATCTGCTGCGACATTTTGCCGGCGCACACGAGGGGACGGAAGACGCGCTGGACGCACTTCAGACCTACGAGAAATCGGTGCGGCCGTTGCTCACAAAGCGCACGCAGGCAAAGATCACCGACTTCTTTGGCGGAAAATAAATTTGTAGTCCCCTCGGGCCTTTCTTGTCGAGTAAGAATTTTTGTTGTTTCTTTTCATACGCGCTAGCGGCGCCGGTCTTGGTGTTGGCGCTACCCACTCGAAAGTAGCGCGGGGGGTCGTGACGATGACCATACGGACCCCCAAAGATTGCGCTAGTTGTATGATTACCAACTTTGGCGCCAATTTGTCATTAGCTGTGTGGCTTGCTGTCCCGTCGGCGGTATTTAGGGAAGATTGTTGCGCCGCTAGCCGAACCGTCCTTTGGGTCGGTGCTACCGGCGTGAATTCGTCACGCGCGAGTGCGACGAAAAGTGAAAATGGTACGTGCTAACTGATACGACCGCGATAAGCTGGTACGGTTTATGCGGATGCAAAATGCATTATGTTCAATGGGTGCTCAGTCGGGGACTTGACTTTACTACTTTTAAAACGAAAGTACTGTTTAAGCGGGTACGTTTTAACGAGGTTTTACTGTAATCGAATGTACTGAATAATGTGCCCAAGAAATGCCTCATTCAAATTAACGAAGTTCTCTATTTAACAAAATAATTCACGGCTCCCCTCAACTTCGTTAAATCGAGTTTTAACTGTATTGTCATTTTTAGTCAACAGAAGTAAATGCTCCAGAAACATCTGACCTTAATAAAAATGAAATATTTTTGACTAAAACCACAAATCGTCAAATAAACGTAGGAGCACCGCTTGCACATCCACTCACAACTTCTCTAGAGGCATACATTATCAGAGTGCTATTTCTAGTTCCAATTTATGTGCTCCCCTGTTTTGCCCAGCGCAGTAACAGGTGGCAAATATGACCGGGACATGACCCACTACTGAAAAGGCACTTTTTGTAGGCCTAATTTTTTGTGTATAAAACTTGAGGTACACCGCGCTGAGCGGACACTCACTGGTCGATGAAGGACACGGTGACTCCGAAGGCGTCGGCCATGTACTGCAGCGTCAGGCTGCGATAAGACTCCAGCAGCTGGCTGTACGCCAGGATGCGCATCTCCCGCACGTAGAAGCGCGCGTGCGGAGCCCACAGCCGGTCCCGCTGGAGGAGTCTCTCCACATGTGCTGAAAACGTGCGAAAAGTGTTTCCTCCGCAGCACTCCTCTATGAGGTTCTGAGAAGTCGGCAGTTGTGAATTGCCGACTTTGCCATTGTGAATGCGTGGCATGAGCTGAGTCAGCAATAACTGCGCTACAGTTCTTTTCACAGCTGAAGCAGTGTGTTCTGCAATCAATACAATTAGGATGATGCTTCGTGGCTTTCCGAAGCAACCACAGAATTCTTGTTTAGGAACGTTTGCCTGCACTGTTGGCAGCCATGAATAAGAGTTCCATCCTTGCAAGCCTCACATAAGATATCCAATAGCATCTCCCTTCGCTTTCTCCCCCAGAGGTGTACAAAACCTGGTCTTGACTCCGTGGCATGATGTCGTGTCACATTACTCGTGTTATATAGCTGAGCTACTGTCACATTTCACGAGATACGAGAGCACCCCATGGCATGAGGCGACCTGAGAGGTCCCTGAATGACGGACGCTCTTTTTTCAAGGTTCAACTTGCTAGGCCAACATAGAAAATGAAGCAGTTTCTCTATACTGTCTCGCAACACATTCACAGTGGCAGCTATGAACAGTGATCAAAACAACAAGAGCTCCAGCTATCAACTAGAAAATGCAGAAGCAGTCGTGCACTGTGGATTGTAGTCTCGGCTTGGCAAAAATTTTTGGTTAACGCACAAAAAGGGGTTCAAAGGCAATAGACTGAGGGAACCCGCACAAGACCGCAAGTGTCGGAGGGAAAACAGCAAAGCAACTCACCGAGCTTCCTGAAGAAGCTGGCATACTGGCACTTGTACAGGGAGAACAGGTACTCGCTGATGTCGGGCACACTGTGCAGCACTTCCAAGATCTCGGACCCCTTCACGACCTGCAGGACACAGCATGGTGAGAGAACTAAGAAATTTTGCCTACGGAATAAGTCAGGATGCAACACTAGAGATAAAGTAGAGTATTAACAGCAAACAGTCTACAGCTTCACATCTTTCTTGAGAAGAGCTATCTCTCCCTATTGTCATGGCAAATGTTGGTCCATTGCAAATGTGCACCACTGCAAGATTTGCCCACATTTACAATATTACAAGAAACACAGGTTCAAGTGCCCCCGAAACACAGTCAAAGCTAATCTTTCCTCACTGCTGATGCCTTTCCTGCCCTCTGAGCATCCAGGCACTGCGAAAATATAAAAGTAGGCTTGTCCCAGCACATCTACTGCCCGCAGTGTTTAGCGAGGCCATATGCCACCGTGCTGTGCCTTTTCATCTTCTTCAGTGCTAATGTGTTTGTGAATGTGCTCCCTATCTCCCCTCCTGCGAGGATGGTGGCCAACCGCACTATTCTCTTTCATCCCCACCAAGCGCTCCAAGTGTTGTTCACAATCAACTGAAATTCTTTCCCAGAAGAGATGATGTCCAATCGGAATCCGCTTATGAGCTCAGATTAGTTCTTGGACCAAAACCAGACAGAAGCATAAGCTATGGATTTCAAACATTCTAACAATAACCCTCCTGAATGACAATAACGATACAGTGAAATAAAGAGAGAAGACCCTCATAGTGCGACAGCACAGGAAAAAAAAAGAAGAAATTGTTCTGTTGCACAAATGTTAAGCATGAAGCATTTGTTTTATCTGTCCTCACATCTGTGTTCTGGCTAGTGCCACGCTGGTGTGTCTGCAGAGTTCCTGAATGTCCTTTATGCCTAGGAGCCAAGTGTACCGTTTGTAAATCAAACGGCAGGCTGCGTTTGGCAACATGCTTTTTCACTCCCGCCAGGTAAGGCGTAGCGTTAAAAAACAAGAACTTGCCAATCTCAAAAGCTACACAATGAACTCCAGTATGAACCATGTCTTCGTCATCACTTATAAAACTGTAAATTGTGGGGTTCAATGTCCCAAAGCAACACATGGGCTATGAGATACTCTGTAGTGGAGGGCTCCAGATTAATTTAGATGCTAGAGGCCCGTGTACTGTGCGATGTCAGAGCCCATTAAGAACCCCAGGCAGTCGAAATTATCTGGAGCCCTACACTACGGCGCCCCTCATAGCCGAGTCACTCTGGCACGTTAAACCTCAAATCAAGCATGCATATTTACATAAAAATGTTTCTTACAAAAATAAAATTGCACGCGTACATAGAAAAACCGAGTGCTTTACTGCAATCTTCAACATCTCGGGATTCATGTGTAACAAAGGGAATCACTCTACTGTGGTTCATTAGGAAATCCAGAGATGAGTGATATAGCAACCACCGAAAATGTGAAAGCTGAAAAAATCAACCTTAAATTTTATTCCCTCGATTTCCTCATTTATCACCTTGTATGCTTTTGCTTTTGGTCAGAGAAATGCGGCACTGCAATCAGTGCAAGCTCTGGCCTGTCCTCTTCTTGGCAATGCTAAGATGGTGGCGCTCTGTCATTGGAAGCCCATAGAATCAGCAATGTGCTGGAACCATCATAAGTGCAATTCATTTACAATTTTCGACAACCAGGCATTAAAAAAAAAAAAACGACACCATTTTCTAAACTTGAACTGCATATTTGTCAAAACCTTTCGTCACAGGATAGATGAAGACCCGAGGATTATGAAAAAAAAAAAAATATGAAATGAAAAATTTTAACCAAAGTGGCTATTTTATTTGCCACGTTAATCTTTAAAGGGGCCCCGAAACACATTTTTAGTGCACTGTTTTGCCTGTTGGTTCCATAGAATGAGTTATAGTGATGCTATTAGCACCGGTAGTACCGCATATACTGCTCGCAAAAACAAATTCGTGGCGCTGACAGTGTCACCATACACTGGCGGTTTTTAGCAGCGGATATGACATCACTTAGTGGGAGCATGATGATTGGACAAAGAGTAAATATACTGCAAATTGTGTTAATAACTAGAGATATGTCTTGTCAAGTTTTTGTGTTTTATATTACATTAACAAAACCAACTTTTTTGCCCTAGATAAAAGCACTGTAAAGCAAGTAAAACAAAAATACACAACCAGAGGCTCTGGCTACTTTTTGCACCGAAGGACTTTGCGCCTCTCTGTAAACATCCTACGACCTAGCACTCAACACTTATGGCTACTCTCTATGTATCTGAGAGCGACTTTGCGGAATCAATCCGATCGAGCCATTGCACTCTAAAGCGTTCGTTTCACATTTAACAGGCAGTGCGCATCGTCAACTTGTAGAGGATCACCGGGTGGCGGTGCCAGATGGCGCCACGTTCTCAACAGCGCGCGCTCCTTGCTCGCTGTGACCAACCAGCGCGCTAGGAGCGACGGGCGATGGTTGGCAGTAAGCAGTAGCGGTATGCACTATGCTAAATGTGTCTGATATCTTGCGCAGGCTGTCACACCGTCGCAGTATCTCGCGCTCGAGTTCGGATCCATAGGTAAGGGAACGTCATTGACCAGTGTTCTCTTCTGCGCCGTCGACGTGACGATGAAGCATCGCTGGGTCAGCTGGGCGTTCACATGGTTGTTGTAACCATGCAAACGGCACTGCCAGCCTTGGCATGAACGAGTTACAGAGAACAGGCAACCATGGAGTGCAAACTTCCGCCATGTGAGCAGATAGGCTGTTTTGATTGGTCGCACTAAGTGTCGTCATTGGGAGAGTGAAGTGGGAATGGGAAGCTGCGCGAAAATTGAGTTGAGGGCAGCATTTTGTTTGCTTTTATTTTGAAATTTCTTCATTGAATAACTCCCGTTCTTATGCATCGATTCTCATAATTCTTTTTGAGTCAGCATCTTTGTGACATAAAGAATCTATCTGAAGGGTAACCGGCATCCGTTCAAGCGGTGTTTCGCAGCCCCTTTAACGTAACAGACTGGGCTCCAAAGAAGGCAAGCATAGCAGAAGGTGGCAGAAATTCAGGTGGGTGGATGAGATTATGAAGTCTGCTGGAACACAGGACAGGGCTAATGGGAGAGATACAGGAGAGGCCTTAGTCCTCCAGTGGACGTAGTTAGGCAGATGATGATGATGATGATGATGATGAAGGGTACCTTCTCCCGGAGCTCCACCCGAGGCAGGGAGATCATGCTGGCCAGGACGGTGTAGGTGACGAAGCGCTGGTAGTCCATCAGCTCATAGCAGGTGAAGGTGGACACGGTGTCCAGGAAAGAAGCGGCCGCCGCCTTGAAATCCCGCACTGCCAGGCTGTAGAGGCCCTGATACACCTTCAGACGGTTCCTCCGGTCCCAGTCACCGCCTTCCTCGATCAGGCTGTACAGTAAGTGCATAGTTGGCGACAGAAGCACTCCTCGTATATGACATCAATCGTATGGAGTTTAACATCGAAAGAATGCATACGGGCTACGAGAGACGTTGCAGTGGACAGCTCCAGATTAATTTCAACCACCTGCAGTTCTTTAAAGGGGAGCTGAGGACCGCTCCACCTAGGGTTTGTTCTTAGTAAATATCAATTCTATGGCTCTTTCCACTTTTCCAAATTTCAACACCATGGATGATGGCGTAGCCTAATGTCAGGGATTCGCACATAGAAAACTGTCATCACAAATTTCTGCTTGTTTGTGAGAACAGATCGTGGTGGCAACACTTTCAATTTTTCAACCTTCCCTAACAAAACAACAGCTTCCGTTATCAGTGAAAGTAGTCTCTTTGTCATTGAAAAAGAGTAATCTATGGATACACGTCAACTTCGGTCTGTCCTCGGTGTCCCTTTAACTTGCACTGACATTGCCCAAGAAGCTGGCATTCTTGCATTTTGCCCACGGCGAGTTGTGGCTGTCAAGGCTGGGATTCGACCCCACATCCTTGGGCTGAGCAGGCACACACGATAGCCACAAAGTCCCCTCAGTGGGCGCTCCCCATATTTTTTTTTTGGCAGAGGCTTAAAGACGCAGAGTGTCTGTCACCAATGGCCATGTGACTTACTTCCAAAACTACAGATCCAATGCAGACAAAGGTAGCAAATGCAGCGGTTGCCAGATGTATCACGGCCACTCAACAAGTCGCTGGTGTTACCAGCAAGAACTGTGGCCAGGTGAAGTCTGCACTTCTGGTTCTCTGGCAATCCTAAATAGTGAGGTCAATGCGCCACTCAACATCTACCACGGCGCACTCGGATAGGGCTGCAGGAACTTGATCATACGACCTAGTAAAAACATTGACTACATGCAGAGTTGCCAGCCATGCTTTCCAGAACCACTCAAGTTCTGTCACAGCAGAAAACCCCTCAGAGAACACCACTGCTCTGTCAGCACGCTGGCTGTCAATACTGCGCCCTTCAAGGAGACGAGGGAGGCGCTGGGGAACCTGCAACCAGTGCCTGAAACAAGAAACAGCAACTAAAACATCACGACAAAAGCGTGAAGCTGAGAAGAAACTGAAATGAGGAGGAAAAAGAGGCCCGGATGGACAAGCAGCATGCAACAAGAATTTCGAGAAGGCAGCAGAACAGCAAAAGCACTACATTTGGAAGATGGCACAATTCCTGAAATGGGGAGTAAGAAAGGCAAAGACGAAGCAAGAAAGCCAGATTGGGCCGGAGCAAGAGAAGAGGGATGCACAGCAGAGGATCAGCAAGTGTGGAGCTTAAGCAGAATGTGCAGGAGCGAGAAGAACAACACAAACAGAGGAGTACAAAAGCCAGTCCAGGAGGGTGTGATACAGGGGGAGGGGGGTGCCTTTGAGAAACACAATGCTCGCCTCTTGGCCTTGTCGATGTTGCGGGTGATGAGGTCATGGTCGAGGTAGAAGAGCCCCAACCGGATGAGGTGGAACAGCAGGTCAAGCCGGTGGCCCAGCGACACTGTCTTGTCGTATGTCTTGCGCAACTGCGTCAGTGCTGCCTCCTGACAGCACAAGCAAGGGCGGGCACCACAAGTGTGAACGAAACCTCGTGTAGAAGCTAGTACTGCATTTCGAAGGCACTGAAACACCTCGTTCTGCCTTTTCAGAGCCTACAGCAGAGTTTGCAGTTGGGAGGGAGTCATGCACTTCACAGCAACTTGTTAGTCTTGCCAGTTCCCCATAATCAAAAGAGAGCTTGGCAGAGCATACAGGAAGAAGTAAACAAAGCAACAATTTCTTGGAGATTCACCCTGCCTGTACTGCATAGGCACAGAAGTGCTTGATGGCAATGACATCCGCTGTATTGATAGTTAGTGCTTGCCCCGTCTCGTCTTTGTCCTGCGTTCTTCCCGCACTATGATTACTGTGTTACAATGAATTACCAACCTGCCCAAGCCAATTCCATTTTGAGAAAACAGACACTACAATGCATAACGTGGTGCACATTTTCTCTACCATTGCCCTCGTGCTTTCGTACTCACATGTGACTACTATTATGTCCAATGTCTACTAGCCAAAAAATCAGCTCTGCACTTTCCTTTTACAGCCTCGAAAGTTTTCTGACATTATTTTATGTGGGGTTTAACGTTTCAAAGGTGCATGTGGGCTATGAGGGGCCCTGTAATAAAGGGCTCCAGTTTAATTTCAACCCCCTGTGGTTCTGCAATGTGCACTGGCATTGTACAGTATGGGTGTGCTTTTGTATTTCTCCTCCATTAAAACGCAGCTCCTGCGGCTGAGATTCAAATCTGTAACTTTGTGCTGGAAACTTTTATCTTTCTGCCAGCAACGCACCTTGTCCCCTATGCGGCTGAGGTACTCGGCCTTAGCCAGGTGGGCCTCACGGACTTCCATCTCGCTCAGATTCTTCTCGGCATCCTCGATGGCAGAGTCAAGCCGCGCAATCTCAGCAGTGTTGGCTGTCTTCATGTTGTTCAGGAGACGCTGGTCTACGGTCCAGCCAAGCTCTGCACAGGTCTCCTCGTAGAAAGGAGCCATGTCTGCAAACAAGTTAAGATGCGCCATAAGACATCAAGCTGGCGACTCTGCAAAAGGATCCTGCTTGGACGAGTAGATCTGTCCAGCCTCAAAGCAGGCCAAATCCTTTTTTGCCATCATCACATGGTGAAGCTTTATCCTTGCAGCCAGTGACTAATAGATGAATGTGAAAACGCATTAAACTGTTGTAGTAGCCACGGTGGCTCTGAAATTCTTGCTTTAATGCAAAAGCATTAGTAGGTATATGAAGGCGAAAACTGTCCAGACTACCAGTACCTTGTTACTTGCTATGTATGCACTCAGGTTACACATTTGTTAACTATCACTTCTGTCTATCCTCTTCATCCGACCTTTTGTCTTCATGGGCTGCATCTCACAGACCTTGCAGGCTCCTTTTGAATTAAAATGTTTCACCATGGTGGCCACGTGTTCGTGTTATCAATACCACCTCAACAGCAAAAGCTCAAAATGTGTTTGAAAGAGTTATAAGGGCAGCATCACCTTGTAGGATAAGAAATGAGCACGCTTACAGACCCATCCTCAATGTTTCTCCCACACAAGAAAGTTCTAAACTGCTAATGACTGAAGCTGAAGCACTTGGACTGAATGATGAGTTATTTCACAGATTTTATTAGAAAACAAAGGCCGGGCAAGCCTGTGCACTCTGCAACTGAGTTCAGAATACTTATTTTGCAAAAGGAACTTTAGAAGCATCTCATGTGTGAAGGAACTGTTGGGCTGTGAGACTACGTGTTTGCAGACAATGAGTTAATCATATACAGGCTATCTGGTATTGATTCAATGGACACATTATTTTACATTTACAGACTCAAATAAAGAGCTGCAACCCAAAGCCAATGGTCGCTGAAGAGATTTCACTGTTGCATGACTTTTGGTAGTATTAATGCATTCCCCATGAGTGTTTAATTTATAAACGTCAACATAATCAGTGAAAGCACCTGGCATGCCACACATAAACTTAACCTCATGAATATACAGCGAGATTCACAGCAAACTTTCACTGTTCAACCTCGTTAAACCAACACTTGGTGACCACGCATCTCAACTTCAGTGAGGCATGTTTATTTCGACGGGCACCCAATGACTGAAGTTTTGAGAGGTGAGCATGTTGACCGGTGCAGGTACAGTACGTTTGTCAAAGGAAATAGCTATTTAAACGGAAAGATAATCGGCAAATAGTAACGCTCGAGAACTTTTACGGCAAGCATCGGAGTCTGCAAAGAATCGATGGTGCTTTTCCAGCTGAGTCATTGCAATAAGTCGCGCTGTTGAAGGTTGCATGTAAGGCACACTTATACTAACTAGCAACTATGACCACGCTGTCAAGATGGTTTGCACGTTTCACGAGCAGCGTGACGCTTAGCTGCATCGTATTTCTTGAATGTTATGGACTTTTTACACTCATCCTATGCCAGCGCAAGTCTCAGTGAACTTTGACAGGACTTTTCCCCAAAACGACGCGAGGTTCATTCGCAAGCGGCAACAGGTGCTCGATATACCGCTTTCACGAGAAAGTGTTTCGCGCGTTTTGTTATCACGACGGCATTTCACGAGTAAGCCGGCGAAGGAAACTGCACTGTTGACCAACCGAGAGCAAGTTCAGGCGCTTACTGTGCTCAGTGATCGCAGCCATGAGGTCTTGTTTGAGCTTGTCGTTCTTGGGATCATGATGGGCCAGCACAAACTTCATCTGCGCCAACTCGAGGTTGGGATTCTTCTCCAGGCTCTCCTCTTCCAAATTTTCCAACGGCATGATGAATCAAAATTGATCCGGCACACGACGCGCTCGCATACACGACAATCACCCACTAAAAACGCCTCCACGCCTAGAGAGATGGAAAACGTTACGCCATGTCGAGACCAGCCTAGACGTACGAGTATCAGCAGGGTTTGGTAGGGTGAAAGAGGTAAGAAGCGGCAAGACGGTCTTAGCGCCAATAGTATTTTTGCTTAAAATTAAAAATTAATGTAAATATTAATAAAACAGGTGTTAAAAGTATCTTATTACAGTTAATATTAAGTAACATTTGAACTAAAGTGGCCTTAAAAACTGATACACAACTAGCGCCATTGCACAAATCGTTGCAGAAGGGATCTTTTTTTGCATTGCTGTGCCCATCCCATTGTCATATGTGTCCGCGTTCAAAAAGAGACAGCGCGCGACTCGCGACTGGACGCTGCGTCGTCGCCGGATTTTTGTTAGTGTTGGTGACATCCCGCTGGACCAGCCGTCAATTTGAAACGAGTTCGAGGTAGGCGCCTCTTTATTTTCTTAAAAGGGTGGTGTTTCGTACACAAACATTTGCTAAGAGCCCGTTTTGCTATAGTACGAGGCCTTGGGGCTGTCGTTAGTGAAGTGGCCCCTGAAACGGAGCTGTTTAGGGCCGTTAGTTCGTGTGCTTTTTTCTGAGGTGGCTCTTGTATCGCTGGCGGTATCAAATCTGAACGGTGGCCGACCAGCTAAACTCAGCCGCGTGCTCCGAATGTGAAGTGGTCGGTACTTGTGCGCTGACGGTGAACGGCAAAGGTTCGGCAAACAGAGCAGGATGAGTAGAAGGTTGGAAGTTGCTGCTAGACGACGTGTGGATGCACGGCAGAAAATTTCGAAGCGTGCCAGACTCGCCCATCGTCTAGCAGATATGGCGATGGTCCATTTTGTTGTACAACTCTTCTTGGCTCCGAAAACTGAGGAGAAAGTTTGCTTTGGCGGCGGCGCTACTGCGCCTCACTTGGCGGCCCCCTCTACCTCCGGAGCGCGCCGCGGTAGTCGCTGGCTTATTTATTTACATGGAGAGCGCGCTGTAACTGGCTGTACTTTCAAGTGCATCTTCAGCGTGTCGAGTAAGCGAACTTCGTCGAAAGAATTGTCATCCGCTGATGTAAGTCTCAGCAGAGAAAAGCAAAATGGTTTAAATCTATCCTTCTTATGAGAACATTCTTTTTCGGTGGTGAAGAGAGACCGAATACAGCAGCGACTTCGCACAAACCTTGCGGATCGATTTCTACTAGTGCCAGTTGCATATCGAAGGCGTATATACAATGTAACGGGTAGAAATATATTTAGAAAAGAGGATTAGAGATATATACAGCTAGAGACAGTGAAGGGGCTGGGAGTCAGAGGAATCTTTGTCCGCAACCGCCTCCCCATCAATAGTTCAGAGGGGCTGTAGCCATTTTTCAATGGAGTTGACGTGTAGGACAAGAGGGTCAGGTACGGGTCTTGGGTCTTCTTCATTGAAGTTTTGATAATTTTAACCGAAGCCTCAGCGAGTCCGTTGCTTTGAGGGGATTGTGGGCTTGATGTGACGTGTTTGAACGCGGGCGAAAATTGATTTGCAGTGATTGATCACTGTACTAGATGATAGCTTCTCTAGACGAGTCAGTTCCAGATATCTGGAGTAATAATCAGTCACGATTAACCACAAATGGCTATTGAAGAAGAACAGGTCCATTGCAACTCTCTCCCATGGCCTTGAAGGAAGCTCGGTGCTTCGAAGGGTCATTTTTCGGTTGCTGGATGTCTTGACACATTCTAGACAATGTTTTATCGTGGTTGCGATGCCTTTGACCACTGTAGGCTTCCAAACGGTGTCCTTGGCACAAGCTTGCGTCTTCGTAATGCCGAAGTGGCCTTCATGCAGAAGACGCAAAATTTCGTTCCTGCACGTGAGTGGGACAACCACCCGGGCTGCGTAGAGTAGCAGATCGTCCTTTACGGTGAGTTGGCCACGATGCTCATAGAAAGGCCTGACCTCAAGGGGCAAATCCCGTCTGGAAGGCCAGTTTTTCTTGCAGAGTTCTCGGAGATACAAGCACACGCGATCTGATTTTTGGGACTCTCTAAGCCACTCAAGGCAGTGCTGCTTGTTGGGAAGGCTTGTCCTCACACAGCGGACGAAAGCTTTGACGTCACCCTCTAGCTCGCTGTCACCGGTCTGTTGAAGTGTGGAAAGCATGTCAGCGGCAAGGAGGTCTTTCCCACGGACGTACACCACCTCGTACTGGTACCACAGCATCCTCATCTTGAGCCTCTGTAGTCAGGGTGTAAGGTCATCGAGACTCTTTGACATAAAGATTGGTACCAGCGGCTTGTAGTCGGTCTCGAGTGTGAAGGACTTGCCGACGAGATAGTCGCTGAACTTTCCGCAAGCCCAAACTAAGGCAAAAGCCTCTTTCACTATTTGCGCATAGCGTTTCTCTGTGTCAGATAGAAGCCGGGAGGCATAAGCGATGACCGAAAACTTGGCACTGGTCTATTTCTGTCAAATCACCGCCCCCAGTCCATAGGAAGAAGCGTCTGCACCGATTACTGTATCCTTTGCAGGTTCGTACACCCTTAGCACTGGGCGAGACGAAAGTAGTCGCTTCCACTTGTCAAATGCTTGCTGCTGAGGGATGTCCCAAAGAAATTCCTGCCTTTTTGACAGCAAGCAAGTGAACGGTTGGAGCACGCCATGGAGGTTGGGGACAAAGCAGGCAAGATAGGTTGCCATCCCAAGCACCCTTTGCAGCTCGCTTCTGTTGGTCAGGCTGTTCATCTTTAAGATGGCCTCAACCTTTTTGTCGTCCGGTTTGATTCCTTGCTGGTCAAGCTTGTGACCCAGGAACGTGAGCTGGTCGATGTGAAACAGGCACTTGTTCTCGTTTAGCATGACGGCTGCCTCAGTTAGTCATTGAAGAACAGTGCTGAGTGTCTCGTCTGAGCCTCAGATAAGGATGTCGTCCATATGACACACAACTCTGTTGACACCTTTCAGAATTTTTGACATCTGCTTACGGAAGTGCTCGGGAGCGATGCGATGCCAAATGGAAGCCTGTTAAAGGAAAACCTCCCGAATGGCATGATGAAAGTAGTGAGCTTCTTGCCGCCTTCACTGAGTGGTATCTGCCAGAACCCTGAATTGGCATCGAGCTTCGAAAGCACCTTGGCTCCATGGAGCAGCCAGAGTGTATGCTCAACAGAGGGAATCGGATGCCACTCTCATAGGACATGACAGTTGAGCTCGGTGAAGTCAACGCTAATTCTAACATCACCATTTGGTTTTTGGACTACACCATTGGTGCACACCATTCAGTCGGCTCATCAACATGTGAAATGACGCCAATATTTTCCATTCGCTGCAATTCAAGCCTTTTTTTCGTGTAGAGTGGAATAGGTATGCGACGAGGGATGCTCAAAGCAAATGGTTTCGCACCTTCACGCAGGCGAAAGCGGTGTTCTCTTAGTAGCTTGCCGAGGCCTTGAAACAACGTAAAAAATTCCTCTTGGGCTCACCTTCTTTGTGACGGCGCTGACGAAGGTTAGCACCTGCAAGTCTCTGATGGCGGGGTTTGCCAAGTAAGGGAGTGTGGACATCTTCCAGCACATAGACATAGACGTCTTGGAGCGCTTCATGTCCACGGTAGGCGAGTTGAAGACGCGCTACGCCCTTGGCTGCGAGAGGTCTCCCATCAGGACTGTAGAGCTGGCGAGGAGCTACGGACAACGGAGGCTGATGTCAGAGCATGCTGAAAGTCGTAGGGGGGGGGGATTTGTCGGGGATTTGGGGGGGATTTGTCGGCACCTGTGTCGATCTTGATTTTGACAGGTTGGCCTTGCACGAGGATGGTTGTCTCCCATGTCGACGTATCGAAGGACGAGACGGCTCCGAGAAATCCACCTTCGCTGTCGGGTCCTGATGCTTCAACGATGTCAACCCGGCGTGACATGCAGACAGAAGCGTAGTGGCCCTTTTCGGGGCAGCCCCTGCGTCTGCGCTGAGCACAATGAACACGGATGTCGTTCTTTCCCACACCAACGACACAATGTCGGAATGCTGTCAGCTGGACACGAATGTCGCCTTGATTCAAAGTGTTCTCGGCCGTCGTTGACATGAGCAGCGTTCGTGGGGTGCCTGGACTTGCTGTCTGCCTGATGCAACTTTGTTGACGGTCAGCGTTTCGCGGTGAAGCTCCACTTGCTGCTGACGAATGCTTTCGACCTGCTTGATACTCACAAGAGCCTTCTGAAGAGTAAGATCGGCGTTAAGTTGCAGTCTTGCTGACAATTTCTGGTCTTGAATGCCGACGACCAGTCTTTCTCGAACCAGTTCCTCTAGGAGGGTGCCGTACTCGCAATGGTCGGAAAGCGTGTGAAGTGCAGTTACGAAGTCTTCCATGGATTTGCCGTCGTTATGGGCCCTCGTGTTGACGCGTGCCCGTTCAAAAATGACGTTGTGCCGCGGTATGAAGGAGCTGTCGAACTGCTTTAGGACGACTTCTAAGTTCTGAGCGTTCTCACCGGAGAGTTTGAAAGTTTTGAAGACGTCCTCGGCCTGGTTGCCCATCAAGTAAAGGAGCATGTTGACTTGGTGTGACCCTGACCTGTCGCAGAGTCCGGACGCCGTGTAGAAACGCTCGAACCGCTTCCTCCATTTCGGCCAGTCGGCAGGAGTCATGAAGCAGAAGGCCTCGGGCGGTTGAATGATGAAGGACGTCATGTACTGGCTGCGTAGTCCAGGCCGTAGACGCTGCTGTGACGTGTGCCACCATAGATAGGTATCTGAGTGAGAGGATGCAGCCCTGGCTGGGCTTACTGTGGGAATTTCGTTACTTCGGACACCATGTTGAGTCGAGGAAAGCAGGACCATTGAGACGCCAACCGGACAGCTTTATTCCAGCCAGGTGAATCCCAGCACGAGCACGAGACGCCTGAGACGCATGTCAGCCGCCGCGAGCCTCCGCGACCGCGCAGCAGCGCAGCCAAGCCAAGCCATGCAGATGGCCTAGCCACTGCATGTGGCTACTGCCTACAACAGTGCCCAAATAAACTTCGTCCTCCTCGGCAACCACACATCAAGCCTACAGCCGTGACAATTATCAGGGAACCTGAAATCTACTGTAGACAAGAAACGGCGTAGCAGGCACCTTTTCCTTCAATCAGATGCAGAAGCAGCTATATCCTGTGTGCCTTTCAAGCGAGAACAATTTTGCTACCAGTGGATTGGCCCCTAGCCTCCTGTAATCAAAACGCATTTGGAAACATTCGAGAGGAGCGACCACTGAGTGAATTTCGGGGTTGTCCATTCCCACTCTGATAAAAGAATCATAATAAAACCAGGAGCCATTGCTCTCGCTGCATGCATATCGCATATGCTGCTGATTTCTATAGAAATATCACTTTTATTGTAACTGTAAGATAAGCATTGCTAAAAGTTAAAGAATACCATTATGTCAGGATCGTATAATTAACACATGAAAAACGCGAGCAAAAATTACTCCCTCTGTGTTTTCAGGGAGTTTCTGTTTGGGCATCATGTGAGGATACACCGTGCATCATTTAAAAATTTTTATACCTCAGTGTTGCTACTTATATTCATATGGTGCGCCATGTACCGATTGAGTAATACAGTATTAGTCAGCTCGGCTTTATTATTTAGTGTTTGAATAAAGCATTTTCCTTCCAAGACTGCAAGAAATTAAGACCCTTAGTTGATGATATCGCATGTTTTATGTCTCCAGATTTGTTCAATCTCGACACTATAATAGGACGAAGTACTATAAATTTCGGCTGCAGGGGCAGAAGCGCATGATTTAGGAGATGCTCGCACGTACTAGCGGTCTACGTATGCTGGACTGTACCTGCGTTTTTTTCTACTTGGCTATGATGCTGTGCTTACGACGAATTCGTAAAGCGCCGTCTCCAACTTCCGTTTGAGCGCTGACCAGCTTTCATGTACAGCTTTGCAATTATCATGGCCTATCGCAAATGTCACAAAATAATTATCACTATGAAAAACAACATACAGAATAAAGACAGCTGCCAAATACCGCATGTAGCGCAATTGGCATCTGCGTCGTACATCTCGATTCCTCGTAAAAAAAAAAAATATATTCATTCAAATGCTGTTGGCTGTACAATTCACGGGGAACCGATCAACTTATTTGTATTCTTTTTTTGTGTGCTCGTGCACCTGCACTATTTGATCCTCAGAAGGCAAAATAGCGCAGGATAAGCACAACATGGGAGACAGCTAGCATGGAATTGCGATCGTGAGCACTGTAAAGTACGTGGTGATTAGCTTCATGCAATCTATACCTGCATGCGCACTAACACGTAAACATGTTTTCATCACTATCAACAAAATCTGCGTTTTCTTTCTGACCAATGAGGTTTTCTATATGCTCTCGTCTTGCGTGCCCATGTCACCTGCAGAAAACTAGCAAACTTGCTCGCACGCTTACCACATCAATCGAGATCTTACGTGTTCATAAAAAGAATAAATTGCATCTGTTTGACTTTCATCCACAGCTATATGACGCAAACAAACTACCCATTGCGCTGCTGCTAGCGTGCGCGGGCATGCCAGGTGAAGAGAGCAGCAGCGCCATCTGTCGCCATCGCAGCCTTCCCTCGACCCACTACCCCTAATCTAGTGCACTATAATAGGAGGTATTCACTGAGGCCGCGCTACCAGACGGTGCGAACGTCGTCGTGACCAGCACGCCATATTGGCAGTTGTTTCGCGCCAGCTTGCGCAGTGTTGCGGTACGCCGTGAGGTACTCGGCCTGAATTGTTAGTGATCCGTAACATCTTCGCACGTTGTTAAATGCGTGAGCGTTCATTTTTCTTTGTGAAACGCATATTGTGCAAGAAGTTTGCAGCAGAATTATTCTCTGCCAGGATATAACACAGCTGTCTGCCGAAACTCGGCAGCAAAACTGGCTGGCTGCACTGCAGGCAAGAATGTGCAAAACTTGCAGCTTTTAATATCAGTTGATAGCTGTCAGCTACTTATACAGGGCGCATCGTGGATAAACAGCACATAAATAATTACCCAAATCCCAAAACTCGCACCGCAGAAACTCGTATTTCAAGCGGCTGTAGTCCGCGAACTGCTGAAGCTTCACAGACAGTGTTTGAGCAGAAAGGCAAAGCGTCATAGCTTGCCTATTTACGCGTCAGAATGGTCGAACGAATACTGTCATGCGCTTGCAACACGAACGGCAGACCTAGGGTGAATGTTTTGCAGTTTTGATTGTAACGGCATAGCGCTGCTTTGAATGCACAGAATCTGAAATCTATGCCGGTTCGCAGCAACGCGATGTGCAGCAGTTCTGCGAGATACTGTAGTAACACGTCACTTTCAGCAGATAGAGGTGACAAGTTAAGCTAGCTAAACGAACAGACACGTTTAATTACTCACCTCTCCAAAAATGGCGTGGCCGTCGGCACCCTCAGCACGGCTCTTGGCCTCGCCCGCTTGTCAAGCAATTGCACCCTCTCTAGATTTGTATGCTTTAATACCTTGACCTGTCGGTAAACTTAAGCCGTGCACAAGGCGTGCCTCGATATCAGTGAATTCAACGTGTGGCACCAGTTCTGTACGTCACACACCTCACCGGCGCCTCCGCATTCATATACAAGTCGACGTTTTCACAAAGTGGAACCTTTTCATCGTGTCCGCTCTTTTCTGTCTCATGCAGTTCACAACGTATCCACTCAGGCACACGGTGTAAAGGGTCGGACAGAAATTATCTGCGACAAGACGCAAAGTACACTCACATTTCACAGATCGCCAGAAAGTTAAATGCTGTGGCTGGCTACGGGGACTGTGCGCGCGTCCACTAACATGGCGAATGCCGCACCGGTCGCTAGCGCCCCTTGCGGATAACATCATGTGAATATCTTCTATAGCCAGCTGAGCGTAGGACTTGAAACCGCTCAACAAAGTCTGTTGGCCTGAGGGTGATAAATGGAAGAAAAGCAATGACGTATCCCTCGTTTTTGAAGCAAAGATGTCATGTCAGCAGATGCAAATTGTGGACCATGGTCTGATACAATCTCTTCAGTGTAGTCTTCACGAGAAAACAGCTCAAGGAGAAATTCCTTGACTGTTGCAGTTGTTACGCTGCTCGCGAAGTACACCTCTGGCCACTTGCTGTGGTAGTGCATTAGTGGGATTGCGGAGCGGCAGTCAGTAGGGGCTTGTTTGAACTGTCCCACTATGTCAACGGCGACGTTTTCCCAAGGCTTGTCTTGAAAGACGACAGGTTGCAGGGGAGCTGCAACCAGGTGAGCTGATTTGTCACATGACTGACACTTAGCGCAGTTCTGCACAAATTGTTCGACGTGCTTGTTTATTTTCGACCACCAATATAGCTCTCGCAATGTCTTCGTACAGCTGATTCCGGGATGAGACTCTTTTGCGACGTCCATGAGGCGTTGTCACAAACATTCAGGAGCGATCATTTTGTATGCCCGGTACAGCACGTCCTGCAGGATGGAAAACTCTGCGTGCTGAAGGTAGTATGGCATAATATGTTGCAGCAGAGATTTCTTGTCAGGCTATGCTGTAGATGTAAACTGCATGACCTGTACAGCGATCTCGTTGTCGATAATTGCCTCTTGCAGCTCTTGTATAGCGCTGGCAGGGGAATGCAGGCAGATGAAATACTCTTCACTAGTGTTTGTTTCACTGGATACAGTGCATGAAGCGGGCAGTAAAGGAAGGTGCGAAAGAGTGTCTGCCTTAGAGTTGTTGTCGCCTTCGCGATACTCAACAGTATAGTTGTAACATAATAGGTGGAGTGACTAGTGTGAAATTCACAATGGCCAGTGTCCTGTTCCTTTTGTCAACAACAAAGTGACGAGTGCACTGTGGCCCTGTGCAGAACAAAGGGCCGGCTCCACAAGTACGTGTGCCAGTGTTCACGCGCCCAAACTCAAAGCCAAGGCCTCACATTCACCAACGGAGTAGTTCCTTTCTTGCGGAGTCATGGTACGGGAGACAAACGCAACAGTTTGCAGGGAATGGCTGTTGTCTTGCTGAAGCACCGCTCCTAGTCCGTAGCCGGAAGCATCCTTAGTTAGTCACAGAAACGGCAGGATCAAAAAAATGCAGTACGTCGCACGATGCCAGCATGGATTTGAGTAGTTTGAAGCTTAAGTCTGCAGCAACGGTCCAAGTGAAAGCTGAGTTGCTTCTATGAAGAAAGGCATGCATGGGCTCCACAATATAGGAGAATTGTGGGATTAACTTGGAGCAGAAACCCACGAGTCCCAGAAGTGAGCGAAGCTCGCCAACGTTCGATAGAGCCGGAGCCTTGACAATCACCTCAATGGAAGAAAAAAAAGTCTCTCACTACTGACAACATGACCCATGAAAGTGAGCTTAGGGACATCAAAAATGCATTTATGGTTAAGCTCGAGTCTTGCTTGAGACAGGCGCTCACGAATGGCACAAAGATTCACCAAGTGCTCTTGCTGGGTGGTTTTATGGATGATATGTATTGTTGCGATGATGATGCTGAGTCTGGCTCCCATCCTGTCGTGTGGGCTTGTGCACAAAACTTTTGCCCCGTTACACGGGCTCTTACTGTGTTTTGCGCTTAGTGATCGGTGTGACCTACGAGATTGCACCGTTCCATCTCAGACACCCTTCGCTACTCCTCCTTCCGAAATTGTGCACGTTGCCTGCCCTGTTTAAGCAATACCATTCCCACTCCACCTCGCCTGCCTCACCCTCACCAAGACAGTGACTTCGCTGCGGTGCAGTGATACCCGCTGGCAAAGAAGGGACTATCGGTTCTCTTTAAGACAACGACGCGTAGTGTGTGCGTGAGCGTTTGCAAAGCCTCTGGTCGTAGAGTACCTCTCTGCGCTGCACAATTGTTTGTGGGGACCTCTCCGTAACAATCTCATCGATGAAGAAGAGAATCCCCTTGCTCCCGTGTAGAATTAAGTGCATCATTTTCTGAAAAGTGGAAGGCGCAAAAACAAGTCCAAAGCTTGAACCTGAAGAGCCCATCATGTGTAATGAAAGTTGTCAGTTCCTAGCTGTAGGGGTTCCAGTGGTGCCATGCGATATCGGTGCGCATTAAAGAACCCTAGATGGTTGAAATTATCTAGAGCCCTCCGCTAAAGCGTTCCTCGTTGCCCCAAGTCACTTTGAAACATAAAAGAAAACCCCCATAAACCATAAAGAACAAGCAGCTCAGTACATAAAGGAAATATTAAGGTTACCGAGGGGAAGCAAAGGTTTGATTAACACTATAGATGCAACCTCCCGAGACGGTCTCTTCACTTCAAATGTAGGTTCACAGCAAAAGTGAAATTGAGATCAGTCTGGGCCTGATTTCGTCTACCTTGTGTGACATTTTTTTGTGACTCATTATTTGGGTTATTTTAGAGGCTATACTGTCATTTCAGTGCTACAGTTTTCAACCATATTGCAGCATTTACCTACAAAATTTTCTTCCTGCCTGTGAAAATTTGCACATTGGTGTTTTGCATTGAAGAGCAGAGATTCCTCTTTCTTGAGGCCTCCCGTATATATTGTTTAGACACGAAAGTGTTTGTTTTGAATCCGAATAATGAGCAGCGCCTCTTTTTTCTCAGGATGCCATCTCCATTTTCAAAAGTCGTCAATGATGCACTCGTCTTGATCACAATCTCAAGTGTGTTGCTGCAATTTGCTTCTGCTCGCAGGTATCCCACCTTCTGCTGCTGACTCATCCTCCCCTACCGCACTTGCCCTGCACTGCTAGTGTGAAGCAAAAATGCCTCGCACCAAGAAAGGACATTCACGCGACTCATCACTTCTTCCTGGCACCACGGTCAGCCCCGAATCGATTCGGTACGAATGGAAAGAGCAAAACATTGCATTGTGTTGCTTTTCTATTCTGAGTTTCTTTTGTTTGCTTTTTGTTCCTGTGTTAGGCATGAAGGGAAAAGTATTGCGCGACAATGTATACAGCTCGTTCGGTTGAAAAGCCGTTGGCATGCTTTCCCGTCCTTGGGAAAGCATTTTTGATCTACAGAATGCTTACAACAGCTTGCATTTCACAGAGCATTCCCATGGGAGAGCAAATGCAGCATCTTCCATTTGTAAGGGTAGAATTAAATGCCAAAAAGTTAAAGGCATGCAGTTATTTAATATTGTGCTGTGTAACTTTTTTTTTACAGAGAACACTGCTCGGGTAACCTGTAGAATTATTCAAAAACCAAACTACATGTCGTGGTTCACTGGTTCATCGCTTTCCCATGCAACGCTATGTCGACAGAACGAAAGTGGCGAGGGCTGCTGGGTTGCATGAATGCGACACGTACATGGACGATAGAAAGACACACGAGCAGAATAGAGCCTAGGCACTTCGCTGTTCGAATTTCTTTTGATCGCGATTTTACCTGGGTGCTATAAAAAGGATGCTAGAGTTGTCCTAGAATGCATCCCGGACAGCTAGCGCCTTCAATTACCACCGAGGTAAAAGCGCGATCAAAAGAAATTCAAACAGCGGAGCGCCTAGCCTCCATTCTGTTTGCGTGTCTTTCCATCGTCCATGTACAATTCGCATTCATGCAACTCAGCAGCACTTGCCACTTTCTTTCTGTCGACATAGCGTTGCATGGAAAATAACTGCATGCCTTTTTAATTTTTTGGCATTTAATTCTACCCTTACAAATTGCTCTCACATTGCTTGCTCTATGAAATGCAAGCTGTTGTAAGCATTCTGTAGTTCAAAAATGCTTTCCATGCTCACATGGTTATAATATTTCCGTAACATTCAAACTGAGGATATTTAGGGGGCCAAACTATGCAGACACCTCACTGCAGCTCTTCATGTTCTGGGGGTTGCAGTGGTAGGCAATGAGAAAGCGTCTCGCAACATGACCTTCTTTTGGACAAGCTTATATGGACTGACAACTGACCAGACCTTGTTGAGAGCTGTGATTGCAATGGAGAGAGATATCCCGGCTTGACAAAGCTCCGATGAAGACGGCCGCACGTGGAAAAAAACATTTTCTCTTCTTTTTTTTGGTTTTTTTCCTCTCATATACAAAATTTCTAAGGCCCTTCTGACAAAAAGCCAACTACTGATGTAGGCACAGATGACCAGCCGTTCAGGAAGCGCTATTTGCCATTTAGAGGCCACCAGAGAATGCAAAAGCAAACAAGTTTCTCTCATGACATAGGCTGAAATCATCAGGCCCACCAGGGCCACACAACAAAGCTTCTACGCCTACATCATGCATGCTTATTTTTACGTGAGCTGCTTCTAGAACATTTTGGCACTGGAGCAGTGTTGTCCCATCCAGTCACATGGCGAGACATATCACGTGACCAGATAAGGTGATGTCGCTCCAGTGCTAAACGTCCTAGAAACACGACACCCATGACATCGCAATTGGTGGGAGATTTCTGCAAGCCTAGAATGCAAAGTCACGCGACAATAGTCATGCCATTTCCTCTCACCATGCCCAAAGGAAAGAAACAACAATAACAACAGTGGCATTGACAGACCGTTCTCGTTAAGTCATGTGTCTTCCCACTAAGGCTAACCAGTGATAAAAAAAATTGGAGAGGAATCTTAAGCTTGGCCTTAGGGCTGTGATGCGATAGCGTATTGGGTTAGACTTTCATTCTGAGCAGTTTGACACCTTTGAACGTCATTTTTATACCGCCCAGGTGAAAGAGCGATCAAAAGAAGTTCGATCAGCAGAGCATTTAGGCACCGCATTGCTTGCATTTCTTTCCATTGCAATAGTACTTGCTCTCTTTGTGGTCTGTGTGGAGCTGTTGTGCGCAGTAGTTTGAGAACTGCGAACCAAGCACAAGTCCACTCAGAGCAATGAGGTCAGCATGTCTTGAAAAAACGTGTGGATGTATTTTATTTTTGAGACCTCCTTTAAACCCGGGCGGTGGCGAGTGCCATTGTGCCTAGTGATTCAAAGTGGCTGCTTTATTTGTCTTTTTTTATAAAACTTCTAACACTATTTTGGTTCTTTACTATACTAAGCTAGTTCCTTTCGCTGTTCCAACCTACTATATTGTTTTGAATTCTGCGGCAGTGTGTGCAGTTTTTTCATGAACTGTATAGCATCACCATCTGTTCATAAATACTTTCACGAAAGGCCCCCCCAAAAAAAGCAGGTTTGTTTTCTTCAATCCACCCAAGCCTCGTTAAAATTTGTGGCATAAAATGACAAAACGCCTCTTGCATTACATAGGGATGTAATGGGAGAAGAAATCGGAGACTTGGTTTGCAATATTTCTCAGCAACGCTCACCTTTTTATACAGAAATAGTGCTGTTGTACCGGCCTTCCTTGCATAGCTTCCTGTTTCTTTTACTATTTTGCCTTAGCATATCTTATAACGACGTTTTTGTTTCTACTTCTTTGCAGTTATTCATTAACAATTATCTTCTCACCATTCGTAGCTGTTTTACAGGCTATGAGCAAATAGTGCCGACTTTTGCATGTTGGGTGATTCTAATGCTTGGAGGGTCAAGTTGATAACCATACAAACTGCGTGCAAGCAAATCTCTGATTGATACAAGTTATGTTGTGCTTTTGCTCCGGTTCAAAAGTGTGACCAAAGACGTTTTATGTTTACTTCTTTGTATCATCATTCACTGTGGCAAGGTTTTGCCTCCGCACTTGTGATGCGCGGGTGTTGCCCTGGACGCAGGTACCTGGAAGTGATGGTGGACGAGCTCAAGTGTACCATGGACAGCTCCGTTGCCGCGGCAAAGGCCATAGCGAAACAGATTCACCGTCAGGCAGACATGTGGTTTGACAACATGATGCGCATGGTGCCAGAGGTGAGGAGTGTTGTGGCGTCTGCCGCTGCTTGGTGGAGATGAGGACAGAGGAACAGCTGGCAGGATGGGTTTCTCGGTTTGTCCTCATCTGTTCGGGCTTCCTCGCTCCACTGTGTACGCCCTACAAGCCCAGACCAAAATTTAATTCAGAACCAACCTAGCATTTGCCATGATATTGGTAGTGGGCGACAGCACCCATACTGGCGAGGGCTGACATTTCCCTTTCACAAGCTGGGTTATCCAGTGGTTAAGAATTTCATCTCTTAAGTGGACGGAATAGAGCTGCCCTGAACAGACAACTCTGATGAAGCCATACTTCAAGAGAATTTGCAGGAAAAATATTGAGAGCGATCACGCGATTGCACCTTACTCTGCCATTCTTTTCTGAATGGACGAACAACTGATCTCTGCCAATATATTTGTCTCCCCTGAACAGATCCTTTTATTGGCCTGTGATCCTGAGCATCGGCTTTGTGGAGGAAACTAACAGTGGGTCGATCCAGCATGAATTTGATTGCTTGTCGCGGGTTCTGGATCGATGGAGTCCTGTATGAAAGACTGATTCTTGTAACAACTAGCCAAGCTTTATACATGAAAGCCACTTTCCAGAGCCTCGGGTCGATATTTCATAACTTGAAATATGTCACTCGCATTAAACACGCTCTGCACCATGTCGCATAAGGGTCTTGAGACATTTATTTTATTTGTACATGTTGTGGTCTTGCTCAAGACCATGGCAGGGTGGGTACATATACATAACTGCGTATACAAAAAGGCAAACAATAAGAGTAAATTATTTTAGGTGCTCTTCAAATGCTGCTAATAAGTTCTATGTAGTTGCATCGTTAGTGAGGTTATTCCAGTCAACTATAGTTTGTGGGGAATATGAGTGCTTAAAACAATTTCTTGAAGTTAGCGGCATTATTGTTTCGTTGTTTCGTCTTGTTTTGTAGCCAGACGAGAAACTGAAAATTCCAGGTGTGTTAATATTGTAATGCCCTGTTAACTGAAAATAAGAATTTTAATCTACATATGAGATTTCTTTCATTTACTGACGGGAAACCACATTGTTGAAGTAGCTCACTAACAGAAGCACAGCTGTATTAATTGAAGATAAATCTTGCTCCTTTTCATTTCGTACGTTCCAGTTTGTTGATGTTAGGTGTGGTGAACGAGTCCCAAATTATTGTGGCATACTCAAATGCCGGATGGATTACGGTGTTATATATGTGAGAGATCATACAGCCGATGTAGTCGACTTTAAAAAACTGTCTAAGAGAAAACTTTACGGAGGGTGCTAGCGGTGACAGTATTTGGTGCGTTTTGTGCACAATAAATTATTAGTGATCCAAAGACTCTCGCCCAATGGTTAATATGCATGTGTCCAAAATGAAACGAGGGTTTTTGAAGCATGCCAGGTGATGAGCGCTCGATTTTCGTCTCTGCTACAAATCTTCCCTCGCCTCATGAACCAGCGGTGACATGATGAGGCAATATTCTAAGAGCAGCGAAGTATTATGTCATGGTAGCAGGTTTCATAAAAAAAAATAGGCAACAGCTGCTGCTCTAGAGTTGCTGCAACAAACTGTGACCATCAACGCTCATCCCATTGAGCTGTACAGTGTCAAGAAGTTCGGATTTATTGCTATCGCAAAATTGAAAGCGGCGGAACTCAATCTAGAGGTCCTTGTTTAAAGTTCTGGATTCTATTGGTGAAAAGCTGGATGGTGTGTTAGAAGAGAAGCTTTGCAAGTTGGTTCAGAAAAATTTAGATACGGCGAGTGCATTCACCAAGAAACCAAAATAGAGCTTATGACTCGGCCGTTAAACGAGCCTATAAGCGGAGCGATTGTTCTCTGACTTCAAGAATGTATTAATGGAAAAATGGCACAACTTAAGCAAGGAGACCCTAGAAATGTTCCTGACTGCTTTGTTCAGCTTCCAAAACTAAAAGATGCATTCTGAGTCTAAAAACACCACTGAGCCACCATGTTTGATCTAAAGGCAAATACACAAGCATTTTCAAAGCACTTGCATTGTCCCGGAAAGTGTCCAGATTTGTGTTTTCTGTCCTCATTTCGATAAAATTTTTGCCCTAGTAATCCCATCTCGAGTCATCACCTTCTGGCTGATCCATGTAGCAGCCATCTTTTTTTGTTGCGAACACTAGTAACAGATCCTTCCAGGGTCAGCTCTGCTAGTGTCAAAGCCACGTTGTTGCACTCATGTAGCCATTGCAGTTTATACGGATTCTTGACAAGCACCTTGACTTCATTCTTCAAAGCAACTCACCTGGGTTCTACAACACGGGGAATTGAGTGAGATGATGGTGGTTCCGTGTAATGCTCTATTGCGACAGTAGACAGGTTACAAGGAATGGATGACATGGGCGATGGCTATCAGTGGCCAACTTTAGGAAAGCCTTTGGTGCCGTGAGGTAACATGTGCAGCATGCACATAATAAAAAAATGAGAAGAAAAAAAGTCAAGCTGGCTGTGAGTGTGGAAAGAAGGTGGCGTAGACTGCTGAGAATAGAGGAAACGCGGTGAGAGTGCAGTGAAGAGCAGGGAAGGGAAGAAAAGGGGGCAATCGTTTGCTGTAGGGTGTGTGGATGCTGCTTCTTTCCACTGATAGAGTAAATATTTTTGCTAGTCTGAGTGACTTTACTACAGAGGGGTGGTTCCACTGTATACCAGTGTTCTTTACTACATCACTTGTTGGTGATGACATAGATCTTGAGATGCTGCCTGGTAATTTGGCTACATACTAAACACGGTGTTAGTTTAGGAAACTTCATATAAATACCTTTCATCCTGCTCTTATCGTCAGATTATGTTCAGATGAAGACTTTTCTGCCATTACATTCTACGTTGCCACATTTTCGACTTTGTACTAGTGTTGAAGGATTTGTAGAATAAATGTGGCCATAAATGATACTCCTTACTGTGCTTTTACTACCGTTACTTTCTAGGCGGCCCATGCCGGACCCCTTGTTCAAGAGTTCGCTTCCCCTTGCAGCTCTCGAGTCTGGTGGTTAAGCCATCTCAAAGAGCACCGTGTTTTATTGTCTTTGGTATCCATTTCCCACGGACTGTTGGCTTTCAAATTATGCCTTTACCTGTCTGTGGCTATGAGGCGCCCTAGACTGCACGCATGCCACGATGCCTTCATTCAGCGGAAAGTTTGTCACCATAGCGGGATGCTTGCTTTACTTTTAACTAGGGGTGTGCGAATATCGAAATTTTCGAATACGAATATGAAGAAAAAATGGCTTTGAATATCGAATCGAATATCAAATATATGGTCAGCACAAAAAATAAATTCAGAAAAGATAAACAAGCAAAAATTGTTAGTCATATTTTTTTCAAAATTATGGCCTTTGCAACTGAAATAAACAAAACCAGACTGCCTGAGCGCCGTATAAAAAAAAAACATGATGTGCTCAAAAATGTATACTACTTTATTGATTTGCATAACAGTATCCAACCTGTAATGTGGTCAGGCAAAATGCAATCCATAACATGACAAGATTGGAAACAAAAATAACATGATGGCTAGTAAAACCTCATTAATTCGGACTTCAAACAACCGACAGAAATGCCCAGGTTATTTGAAGGCCGATTTATAAAATGCCCCGTGGCCCCGAAAAAAAAAATACCGAAGATGCGGTAGTCTTATGAGGCGGCTCTATCATGCAAACATCTGTAATCCCGTGACGAGCACTGAGTTTCGGCGTGCTGGAAGAGATCGCGAGATAAGCAAGATGGGAACGCGCATTGACGTCGGAATGGCGAGACTGTCGCTAAAAAAGAGAAAAGAAATGACGAGCGACGTGTCAGTCAGCGTCTGAAAGCGGCACGGTGCTGAGATTTGACTACTGGCGAATGCGCAGGTTGATAGTTGCCAGGTTGCGCAGGTTGATAGTTGCGCAGGTTGATAGTTGAAAGTTGAAACTTAGCACCCGCTATGGACTTTCCCTTCAATGACGGGTATATCGAAATGCCTCCTCTCCAGGCTGTTGCAAACTTGTCCTGCTGCCACCTCTACCATGCTAGCATCACTTGCACAGAACATCCCAACAAACAACATGGCGACACCCGGGGAGCCCATATTGGAAAGGCCTATAGTCGCTGCATTTTCATGTCTGTTTTCTGCCTACGTGCTGTGCACTGTTGCGGCTGTGTTCCCTACACTTTAAGAGGTTGTAATTCAACACATTAATTTTTTTTTTGCAATGCAGGAAATTCTGAACCGACCATACATGGAGGTCCTTGACAGTGGCTGTAAGTGTTTGCAGGGAACAGTATTTCTTATGTTTCTTATGAATCTCTTAAGTATCTTTGGCATACTCTCTTGAACGAGCTGCTGCAGACCCCACAATTTAAGAAATTGTTGTAGCAAGCTGGTTACACTGGACGCTGGTTAATTTTTGGAGCTTAAATTTTGGATGCATCACGGTTCAAATTGTTGGCTGTCTTGCTGCTGCACATATAATGTTCAGTAGTACTCAAAGTAGTGCGTGTTGGGAAAGCTTCATGGTTGAAAACTGGAGAAAAAAAAAGCAGAGGTAAAGGTAACGAACGCATGCAGGCAACATGAGCACACTTTATTCGAAAACGCCTTACATGTGTGCTTGGTGGAAAACATAGGCCAGGAAAAGGCTTATTAAAGACCCCCCTATAATTTTTCTTGTTTGTGGTTTTGTTTTTGGCTTTCCTTTCATCAAAGATGCCATTAGCAATGAGCCTACCACGAGACTTCAACCCTTTCACGTGCTTTGTACTTGACAGAACTTTTTCTCAGTGTGTGCACCGATTTCTTTGTGACTGGGGAATTCAGCATCCTTCACATTTCAAAAATAGCGCTTTTTATACCAACTAGTAAATGCGATAATATTCTTCAGAACTGTGAGCATGGTAGCATATCCTCCGCCATTTTCTTAGATACATTTCGTTGCCTGCAGTAGTCTATTTGTTTTGCTGAATTTCTGGCATCATATCCATCTTCGAAAAAGAAACATTCCATGATCCCTAGGATGCCCATTTCGCAAATCCTTGCATTTTAATGTTTTCAGCTGTTTCGGCAGTTTTTACGAAATTTAGTATTTGTGCGTAAAAATTAACCATTGTTGTGTTCCATTGCT
This sequence comes from Amblyomma americanum, assembly GCF_052857255.1. NCBI lineage: Eukaryota > Metazoa > Arthropoda > Arachnida > Ixodida > Ixodidae > Amblyomma > Amblyomma americanum. The sequence continues at coordinate 92,060,628 of NC_135503.1, forward strand.
AAACTAACCAATTGGCTTTTTTGAGGTCTGCATATACTATTGAGGCAGAAAAATATTTCTTTTGAATCGAAGTGACATATGGTGCCTGAAAGGGTTAAAACTAATATTAGAAATAATGTAATTAATACTACTTCTGTGAAGGCTTTCGGCAGTGCTGACATGCACGAATCAATTTTTTTTTACACTGTTTTGTCTTTGTTGCTTTTCCTGATGTGTTTGGCTCCATTTTTAATAGTAAACAGTGCTAAATTATTGCATTTTGCGCAGTCACAATTCCAACGCCAGAGACCGCTGCCCTGTCCACCGCCGGCGCAACCTTGAATGGCACTGAAACTTCCGGTGACAGCACATCATCTGCCTCTATGCAATCACGGTGAGCTTGGTCAATTGTGCAGAATTCTGCGGCATTCAGTGGGTTTGGTGCCGTGGCGGCACTTCGACTGACCACGTTCACATGCTCATTTCTATTGCGCCAGTCTCTGCGCGGGCACACGCAGAGGCCCAACGGCTATAGCGTGCACCAGCGATGTTTGTCATTTGGAATTTTCAGCAATAACTGAAGTGGTGCTGAGTTGCTGAAAAGCAGAGAGGTATATTGCTTGTCGTGGGCTTCCCACATATGATGCATGTGATTACAGATGTGTGAATTCTTGACAGAAACTGTACGCTCATGGAAATCTTTTAACATGGGTAGGTTAAGTAATAGGGGTGGGCAATATAATAGTGATAAGAAAAGAAATGCTCAATCACCTGTGGGGCCAGGCGAGAGTGCGGGCGAGCGTTCTAAAATGTGCACTTCCTTGGCCAGCGCCGTGTTAACTGGCAGTACACACAGTTGTGAAGGCGAAATTGGCAGACGCCATTTCACTTATAAACTAGCATGTTACACTTCAAGAAATAACACGCACAAAACGCACATCCTGGGCAGGAGCAAGAACAAAAAGGTGAGGATTTTGCTTGAGGCGTTTCACATCAAGAAAAAGGCTGATATATGCGTAAGCGATCCGTCATCTAACCTATTATGGCGGAATTTGATTTTCTGTGCCAACACGCTAGTGCGGTTCGATAAATGGTGGCTTCTGATAAGCACCGAAAGAAGTCAATGTGGGCGGTTCTGCGTGTATAAATGCATGTACCTTGTTCTCCGAACAAACAGTTGGAAGTTGGCTCCTCTATCGTCGTTCTGTCTCATCTCATGTGTTTTGTAGCACCTTATTTCTTGAAGTGTAACAAACATTACTAAACTAGCATGGTGTTGTACACATGCAGTAGCAGTGCAGCTCTGCAAACCACAGCTCGCTTTGTAGAATCCGATATGACCATGCAGGAGGAACCTGCGCTCGTCGCGGTACTGCATCTACACACGGCAAAACTGTGGCATGGTAATGTTGCATGAGGTTAGTGCCCCGAAGCTACATGTGGGCTGTACGTAACACGATATTGGAGGATTTGTGATTAATTTTGACCACCTGTGAATCGTTAACACACACTAACGTTGTGAAATCCTGTTCCGCACTCCACTTAAATTGAAATGTATCTGGGTTCGATCCCATGACCTTCGTGTCAGCAGCTGAGCACGAAAGCCACTGAAAGGGAAAAGCAGAAAAGTAGCAAAGTTGTTGCAAGCACGCTGTAGAAGCAAGCAGAGTGGGCCGGGCATGTACAACATGAAGAATAGAAAGAACTGAACGCAAAGCGCATTTATACCACAGTTTCTTCCGTTTCATAGCCACATGGTCACTCACTCGTGACACGAAAATGGGGCTCGATGAGACAGTGCACTTTATTTGTGGTTTGCTGAACTCCATGCATTTGAGACGCCAATAGCTGAGCTTTCTCTGCATTAGCACCTTGAAAATAGCTGTGTAGGCCCACAAGCTTTTAGTTTGGAAGCACTATTAGCCTCCTACCCCATAAAATCCGCCTGTTTGCGTGACGTATCTGAGAGAGTCAGTCACGAAAGGAAAGGCACATAACTGGCTCCCTAGGTCAGCGGACACCTCAATCATGCTTTGAGGTATGGGGCAGGTAGGTTGGAGTTGACAACATCATGGCAGAAACGCAGCACTGGCAGAAAGGCAGCACTGGAGCAATAGGCTGCCTGTGTTCATTGTGTTCACTGGTGTTGGTGTAGACAACATGTAGACTGTTGATTTTGAGGAAAGGAACGGTGCATAACTGGCTTCCTAGGTAGGTGAATTTCTCAGCCACACTTTGATGTATGTGGTGGTGCTGTCCATCTGCAAAACACTGTGCTTTTGCACAATATTCCGTGCTTAGCAATGCTAAACCACCAAGCAATTTTTTTAAAAATCCACGCAGGAGCATAGGCATAGCTTCTTGATGCCTTTGACGATTTGACACAGGGGATAGCAGTGATACGAGCGTGTGAAAGGCGTGGTTGCATGGGCAAAACTGCTTTCCTCCACGTGAGACCATTGCAAACACATATTTCAAGTTCAAAGGAGCTAGCAGGCTTCCACCTTCCATTCTTGCTGCCCAACTTGCCTTCCAGCTCTTTCAGCGTTTCAAACACAGATTTTGCCTCAAAAGCATCTCAAAATCTAGCCTAAATGTAACTCACTCTGAAGGGAGGTATTTTTGGTGCGTTGCTGATTAAACCAGGAAGAACAGGCGGGAAAAATAATTTTTAGCAAGGGGATTCAAACTGCTATATTATGCATTCTAAAGCACAGTGCTATTTCATTGCATTATTTAATTGTTTGTATCCATTCTCATCTAATTCCTCCTATAGCGCTATAGTACGCTTTAGTAGCATAGTATATAGCGCTATAGTATGGCTAAATCTACGATTAAAAGGGAAAACTTTTTTGACACTTCCAAAGGCAGTGGTTCACTTTTCGAGGCTAGGGTTGGGCGTTCAAGGACAAAGTGTTACCGGCAAAAATTTGACACCATGGATGAAGTTTGCTGTTGCTGCATGCAAGACAGGGAAACGATAGAACATATTCTTATCCATTGTAAGACCCTTCAACCCTTAGTGCACGATGCCACTGCAGGAATCCGTGAAGCACTAGTGTTTCAAAATAGCCAGAACATGCTCAATTTTCAAAAAGCAGAAACAAGTAAGAGACGTCTAGAAGATTGCTGGAGAAGGTCAAGAGAGGGTAGTTTAGTAATGGGGAAAAACAATTGGCAATTAATCCGAAGATATTGAGCACCCTAGGACACTTGTCACCACCCCGATACAAAGGGGAGGCTAATTATCTATCTGACCTGTTATACTAACCAGTAAGTATGCTGGAAGCCAGAAATGAGAAATAGAGCTTTAAATGGCAGGTCAAAAATGCGGACAGTAAGAACTGGATTATTTTATTAGAAAAAAGTGCTCTAGGCCTGCAAAGAAAGTGGAAAAGGCAAATTGGAATGGTATAGATTTATGATAACTAAAGAGGAAGCGCCCTGCTATCTGAAGCGAGAGCAAGGTGTCTTAGAACACGAAGCTACAAAATGAAATTTAGCCAAAAACATGACACTTGTGCAGTGTGTGGTCAATCCGTGGAAACAGTGGAACATGTAGAATGTGGTAGTATCCATCCAGATGGCAATACAGGCACAGTCAGTATCACTGAGGCCCCAGGGCTGAGTGATAACGAAGGTCATGCGAATGAATTTGCGGTAGACGCTAGTAAAGAATGATTGCAAGATTGGTGGCTCAAAAGCAGGGGAGCGATGTTCAATATCTCAAAATTTGGATAGCCAAAAGTCAGTGAAAAAGAAAATTGCTAGATAGTAATACTTGTAAATTGGTTGGAGTTTGTTCAACTACACCTCATTCAAATATTGGTGCCTAATAGCACCTCCAACAAATGACACCAGTGTGCACTTTTATCATCAATAATGCGTACCAGTGCGCATACAGCTCCACTACCGTTCAACCCCTGTGCACTGCGCTGGCTTTGGGGCAAGTGTGGCGCAAGTTTATCGGAGATGCAGTTAGATAATATGCTGAAGCACTTTTGGAAGCCTTGAACTTATCTAGACGTGCCGCACCAAGGGCACAAGTGAGTGTGCTGCATGATGCAGCATGTTTGAAAACCATGATGTGCTCTGGCGTTGCTGGTCCTTGGGTTCAGTTTAGTTTTTTTTGCCTTTGCAGGCTGCACACTGGGACAGTCTTCGTGGCTTAAAGGTTCGGCTCGGGCCTTGACTAGGTTCTGGGAACGTCTTGCAGAGCAGAAAAGTTAAATGCATGCACATATGGAGACTTGCTTGTTAAAAAGTACAGTGATGGGATGTGGAATGCTCTGCATATAAAAATAAGTGTGCAGCTCTGGTGTGGGTAGACTAACTCATCCACATCCTGATTGTTCTTTTTTTTTTTTTTTTTCGCAGGCTGAAGAAACTTGCTGCCAGTGCAAAGACAAAGAGGGTGAGTATTGTGGCTTTACTGCTCTTTACTTGCAATGGTGTTTGTTGGCAACGCCATTTACTTACTTAGCTTTTCGATAAATCCCTAAAAAAAAATGGCCATTACGACTGTGCACATCATTGTAGGCATGGCATGACGAAGTAAATCCAGCGCTGGTGGCGCCTGTCTTTGCAATATACATATTACCATATTTACTCGAATGTAACGCAACTGCGAATGTAACGAGAGGGGTGCGTTGCATGCTGCCCAGCGGGAAAAAATAAAACCACAAATGTAACGTGAAGCTTAAGGACGCAAAACAAAATACCTTTAATAGACATCGTGGCCAACATGTTTACTCATCTTCCCCGCTTTCAAAGTCCTCCTTTTCCCAATCGAAGTCTCCCGGTAACTTCTGTCGTATCGATGTTGTTCGCCGCAGAAAGAATCCATTGCTCTTCATGAACGTTTGGGCCCACTTATGAGATGCTCTGAACTTCCCATCTCCCGAGCAACGTCTCTTACTTTTCAACGGATCAGCTCGACGCTGACCCCCATGAGATGGTTGCGCTGCTCGATGATTAAGTCCCCCACTTTTTCTCCAGCTCGACGTGATGGCTGTGGCGAGGCCCACGAAATCCTTTGTGGTTGAGCTCACATTTAAAAAGCCCCTCCTGCTGCAGCCGCCATCCGCGGATGGTTGACTTGTTGAGGTCAAGTCTTCGAGCTGCTGCAGAATTCCTGACCTCTTCAGCTAACAGGATCGCTTTGCTGTTAAAACGAGCGTTGCCACAAGAACACGACGCGACGACGCATTCAGCACGGGGCTGCAACAAACACAAAAATATGACCGAGAACAACGCTTTGACTTTGGTTGGATGAGGATTTGGCTTCCGTGGTACCCATGTTGCCAGCGTAAGATCGCAAAACTGCGCAAACCGAAACCAAGCTGATTGCTTTGAAATGGCTGCACTGCGGCACTGCTTTAGTCCAATCGAAGTGCAGTATTCGATTATAACGCGAGGGTAGACTTTAAGGAAGAACGCGTTACAATCGAGTAAATATAGTAGTCACCAGCGGATGTGGTTTAATTATTTTGCATAGCTGAATCTCGCTACAACGAAATTCATGGGACTAGTGAAAAATTTTTTTGTAGCGAAAGCTATATGTCATAAAATCGGACTACAGTAAAAGCTCATTAATTTGAACCCTGTTAATTCGAAAATCCACATGATTCGAACTGCTGGCGCTGTCCCACCCACGGCGTCTAGCGCTCGCTAATCGGACACTGCGGGTCTCTCATCGTTTAATTCGAACGGGCTCCCGAAGGGACGCCATGTCCAGGCATGACTAGCACGGTAAGTGACTGGCCAGAGAGTCCAACTTAAGGGGGGACACTACCCTAATGAGGGAAATTTTGAACCGCTTGCTTGATTTGACTGAAACTTGCAGGGCTGGTTTATATTACTGCTGGGACCATCTGTGCCAAATTTCATTACTCTGGAATAAGTACAGTAGACTCGCGATAATTCAAACTCTGATAATTCGTACTTTCGGTTAATTCAAACAAAAATCAAATTTTTGGTTGGTTCGCCATGTTTTCAATGTATTTTAAGGCCGCTTAATTCAAACACCGCAATTCGGTTAATTCGTACTTTTTGCTTGTCCATACCGGAAAATTATCGGCTATCGTTGCCACCACTGGTGAAAAATCTGACTTCTTATATCACCACAATGTTAAAATAAGCGCACTATGGCCTAAAAAAATAAAAGAAAGCGAACAAGAGCCCAACAAACAAACGTTCGAAACAAAAGCCTCCCGAAGGGCACATTGTTGCTCAACTTTCCGTGGCTTGCTGGCATGCTTGCTAGCCAGTTCAAAGCAGGAAGTTCGAAATTAAAACACATAACCCTGAAAACTTGTGGAAATGACGACTGTCCACCTGCGTTTGTCAAAACGCTCAAAACTGACGTAAAACCTGACGTAAAAACAAAGAGCACGAGAAAAGGAAAAAAAAAAGTGCGAAAGTGACGCGAGTAGCATCGGCCGATTCCGAATCACGTGACCACTCGCGCTTTTCTTTCCCTGGTTGGTCGCCCGCGTTGGTAGCATCATGTCTCCGCGGGGGAAGTACTGAACCCTTTCTGTGAAAGAAAAATTGGCAGTCATAGAAGAAGTTGAGGCTGGAGCGAAGAAGACTTCTGTGGCATTGAAGTATGGAATCACAAAAAGTACGCTGACAACGATTGTGAAAGCGAAAGACAAGCTGCGAAACAACGCAGGCCATTTCGCTCCCGACAGAAAAAGGCTTCGGGAGGCGGCGCATCCGGAGCTTGAGAAGGCAGTTTTTCTTTGGCTGAAGCGCGCTCGGAGCTGCAGTCTACCAGTAAGTGGACCAATCCTGCGAGAGAAGGCCGAACAACTGTCTTTGCGCTTTGGAATTGAAGACTTCAAGTGCAGTGATGGATGGGTGTCGCGATTCAAGGAGCGACATGGCCTCACTTTCAAAACAGTAAGTGGAGAAGCGGCAGCGGTCGATGAGGCGGTTACTACCGACTGGCAGCAGACGCGTCTTCAGAGCCTACTGCTTGAATACTCCCCGGCTGACATTTATAATGCTGACGAAATGGGACTGTTCTTCAAGTGCCTTCCTCAGCAAACATTGTGTCGCAAGGGGGAACGTTGCACCGGCGGAAAGCTGAGCAAGGAGCGGCTCACAGTCATGGTTTGTGCCAATATGGATGGTAGTCACAAGCCCGAACTTTTCGTTGTTGGCAAATCGAAGCGTCCGAGATGCTTTAAAGGCGTCCGAACTCTTTCCGTTTCTTATGCAGCAAATACACGTGCGTGGATGACGCAATCTTTGTTTGAGGATTGGCTGCGGAAACTTGACTTGCGGTTTAAGCGCGATAAAAGAAAAGTGCTGATGATAGTGGATAATTGTCCCGCTCACGGTGACGTGGAGGGGCTGGAGGCAATTCGTCTTGAATTCCTCCCTCCAAACACAACAGCTGTCCTCCAGCCTCTGGATCAGGGGGTAATCAAATGTCTGAAAATGAACTACAGAAAGCTACTCCTTAAGAGGATGCTAATATGCATGGATAATTCCATGTCGTACAGCGTAACACTGCTGTCGTCTGTGGGAATGCTAGCCGACGCATGGAGTGCAGTAACATCGGCAACGATACGGAACTGCTTCCAGCATACCTTCCGCATACCAGGCCACACCAGTGATACCTTGCCTGACTGCGCTTGAAATGAAGGTGAAGACTGCCTCCAAATGGAGAGCGATGAAGCAAGGTTAGTGCTTTCTGCACTCCAAGCACACAACATAGCTGCTGACCTCGGTGAATTTGCGGCTGCCGATGATAACCTCTGCGTGTGCAGGGAAGACACCCTGGACGACTTGGTGGCTGAGGTGCTGCCAGCACAGTACAGCAGTGAAAGTGAAGAGGAATCAGAAGAGCAATCCTCTGTGACAGCAGCACAGGCCTTCCACTACCTTGCCGAGGTCCGCAAATTTCTGACTGTAGAAGAAAATTCTCAAGAACAACTGGCTGCTCTTAATGGAATAGAGAACTTTGTTCTTAATGCACATGTAAAGAAAAAACAATCAACAATTCATGATTTCTTCAAACGGTCTAGTCAGCCATAGATTTCCATTAAACTTGTTCTGGATCCTTCACCTCTGCTCTGTTTTTACTGTGTAATTAAAGAGTGAAAATCTTAAAATATGATTTAAGTGGATAATTAATTGTAATGTGCGCTGTAATCTTGCTGAGAGTCATATATGCGAGAACTTCCGATAATTCAAACTTCCTGATAATTCAAACAAAATCCTGGGGTCCCTTCGAGTTTGAATTAACGAGAGTCTACTGTATGAAGCAAGTTATGCAACCTCTATGACAAGGATGACTATGCTTGCTTAGGAAAACTATCGTTTGGAAAATAAGTAATCTTCCAAATTTTTTCCGTTATGTAGCTTTAGGAATGGCCAGAGCACACAACTGTGGAATTATTTGCTATATTTAAAAAGAATGCTGCCTTATAAAAATGGCATTCATTTTTCATCTCCGCCACTTCTTTCAAACAAGGTTTTTTGGCATAAAAAAAAGGGGAAAAAATAGGCAAATTGAGCACACAGTTGTGCTCCTCACAAAATTTTGCTGCAGAAAGTCTGCTACAATATTAATATTATGAAGTAATACTGGAACGATAGTTTTCCTAAGCTGGCAGTTTACTGAAAAAACAGGAAATGAGAAAAATGGATTCAAAGACTGAAAATCACCTCACTGTATTTCCAAACCTCTGATGTTCAGGAAAACCCTCCAGCAGCATATTTAGGTCCCTCTTCTTTAACTCTATGCTGCTCAGCAGCAGTGGCTTCAAGTTTGCGCTTTTTTCTGGCCACCTTAGAGCTCTGAAGTGCTCCTTTTCGTGCCCGCACCATGCACAATTTGGTGTTCTCCTCGATGACCTTGGTAGTGTGTGTGCCACAGGTAATGTCCAACTTGTCTAAGACTTTTCAGTCCCATCAGTCCTTCATTGAAGTTTAGAACAGCTAGTGCTGCAGCTGTCTCGATTGTTCTGAGAGATGCAAACTCTGTCTTTGGACACCGCTTCCACACCAACGAGTTGAACGACTCGTTGGCATTCTGAGTCTGGATGCGCGAGCAGCGCGCAAGTAGGTCTGCTTTGGCCAGCCTGTTATACAGGGGCACAAGCTCCTTAGCGATGTCCCTGCTGAATGCTGGGCGGTGCGCGCGAGCCACTGACGGCTTGCCCGCGCCAAGCAAGGCCTGGTGCCTTTTGTAATGGCACCAGGAGTCCTCGCCATGTGGGCAGACAAAATGCAGTGGCTTATCATCAATGGAGTAAGAATTAAAAAGGGTGGCCATAACCCCTTTCTGCGTCTTCTTCATGTCGGGAGCATTTTCTTTCAATGCAGATGCATAGTATGCCGTCAGTTTCTTTGAGATGACCTTTGAGTTTTCCTTTGCCCCCCATGCCCCTCGCTGCCTTTTTTTTCCTAACGGCCTGCCCGGCATCGTGCATGGCGGCGCGCGCAGCGTCCATCGCGGCGCCGTTTATCTTTCTCCTAGCAGCTGGTAGGTCTTCAGATGCATTGGTGGCGGACTATTCATGTTCGTGAACAAGTTCTTCAACTTATGTAGTTAATTCCGCAGTTCCGGGCAGCCAGTGCGAGATGCATGGGCAGCTCCGGCTGACAGCTCGAGCCCACGACGGGAGAATGCGGGACTCGGACGATGTTTCCACACCCACTGCACAAAACAACAAACTGAAGGTTCGCGCCTGCACCACTTTCTGTTAAATCAAGCGACTGCTCGCTGAACATGGGACACAACAGCGCGCCGATCATTGTTCTTACCGCTGCTACATCGACAAAACGGTAGCCAGTCGGCACTTGGGGCCCACCGCTGACGTCGGGCGTCGCACGTTCAGTTGAGCCGTCGCGGTCGTCGCATTCTTGGAGGAGCGCGGCCTTCCTTTCAAATGCAGTCAGCACATCCTCGTCATCGGGACTTGAGTAAGATGCTTCGGTCCCCGGCGATGGAACGGAGATAGGTGATATCGGTCGTTCTAGCACTCTCGGTTGGTCTTTGCTGGCTTGGCCTCTCGCTTACGTGAAGCGGCTTCGTTTACCGAAGCTGTTCCGCGACGCGAACTTCGTAGCTGGCATTCTTCCAACAAAAATGTATGTTTGAAGAAACCAGAGGAGCAGAGAGACTAGATTCAGCGTGGGATGCGATCAAGCGTGGTCTGACAAAGAGAGGCCTCGCATAGCGCGAAACGACATTTAAAGCGTCACGTGCTGCGTTTGTGCCAATCACAGCTCAGGTTTCGGTTTGCTAGCCAATCAGGGCTTGCCCGTTTTCAGATTTTCGCATTTGCTTTTTTTAACTTTGCTAACGTTTTGCTCTTCTCTCGATGGAAGCGCACGCGCTCGCTGGAAAGAGGAAGAAATGACGCTTCTCCCATGGGTACTCGCTGCTCACTATGCCTAATAGACGCTCCGCGTGCGCATTTTGAAAATGGCGATTGTGGGCCATTTTCCTCGACCCGGAACGACGCGCGGGCACCGCCGACCTTTCAATAAACGAGAATTTCTGCGTTTCTAGAGCACGCCCGTGAATAAAATTTTGCCGAGAGCTTCTTTATTAGTCCGGGAATCGAACATGAGGATAATCCAAAAATGGACTTTTTGGCCCGAAATACCGTTTTTTGCACCGTGTCCCCCCTTAAACCTGAATTCAGAACTGCTCGCGCACCTCTTAAGTGCATGCAACGACAAGTGTAGTTAAACTTTCCTGCCCTCCTACTGATGGGAACGGCTTTTAGCAGTACGAAGAGTACTTCAGGTGTTCTTCCGGCGACACGTTGCCGGTTGGGGCAGCAATTCCAACTTCTCAAAGCAAAACTTTTTTTATTAAAGACGGGACCGAAATACAAGGCAGTGATGACAAGGCAGTTTAAAGAGAGGCTGTTAAAAACGGCCGAGCTTGAGACTCTGCGCGCTCGTCCCAAGTCGTCGTTTCCCGCGGGTTTTAACCCCTTCGATAATTGGGCGGAGCTTGAGTAATCTAGCTCTCGCCCAATTTGGACCTATAGCAAAGCAACTGCATCGTATGTACTAGTGGGCGGAGCCCAGGGCTCGCCGGTCCGAGCCCAGTGGAATGCGCAGCTCGCTGCATGGGCATTCGATCCACCGGTTGCCACGCGTTGGGACAGAAAGGATTAGTGCCGCAGCTCACCCTAAGACCCCTCGACGTACATTCCTCGATTCCCCCCCCCCGGGCATGACCGCTCCTGGTAACAGGTGCGGGGGGGGGGGGGTCCCATTTACCCTGTGGGCTTCCGCTTAACAGGTGTGACAATGAACAGATGGCCCAGTCTCCAAGGACATTTGGACCACAGACTTCCGTTTTGCTTTTCTGGGCTTCGCGCCAGCTCACATCAGTCAGCCGAGCCCAGCTGCACGCCATTTCGGATGCTGAATGACCCATTGATGGTCTTTTCCATCTCCAATTTTTTTCTCGCTGCTTCGGCGCTGTGGAGGTGGAAGGAAGGATAGATGTATTGCCTTATATTATATGGTTTGTTGGCGAGGAATCGAAAATACTGTGCATTGGCAGAATTTTCATTGAGGTGGCATTTGTTATAGCGGGATTGTCCTGGTGTTTGATTGTTTGGTGCCCAGGGAAGTTAACTCGTGTGGAGCTTACCTTAAAAGAAAAATAATAACAAAGGGAGTGCTATTGCTTTTGATAGTTATTGGGTGCTGCCATTTTGCTTTGAGGTAAGTGCCTTTTCTTTTCTCAGTAGTAAGTAAGGTAAGCAAAGTTGGTTGATTTTAGTTGCTTCTCAACGTAACCTCGGCAGTTTCAAGCAAATGAGAGTTTGATGTCTTTGTATCAGCATACTTGGCTGCAACTGAGGCGGTAATTAGTATTCTGTCCAAATACTAATGGTGGTATTCTGTTCTGAAAAGATTTTTCACCCTTGAGCCTTGCTTTACGAAGAGAAATACCTGTGGGACTTTGTGATGTTAAAGAAAAACGATCCTCTGTCCAATGCCTACAATTCCTTCCATTAGGAGAGTTCATCTTCCGTGAGTCATTTCATGTCTTTTCTTTATTATTTGCATGCCAACAACTGGAACATGCATTTCGAAAAAAGCACCACCACGTTTGGTTGACGAATCACTTCTGACTGAAATTGGACCTAAGTTGGTTGAGGCTGCTTGAAAGTGAACCAGTCTGCAAATGGGTGCCTTCTGTCTGGAGATCAGGGATGTAGCAGTACAATACAGTTTGTGCACATAGGTAGCTCAAGCAGATGGAGCCCTTCTTCAGCTCTTTGGATATTTGGTACTACCTTTAGCTTCTGCATAGGTGTTTTGGCATCGGTGAATTTCAATAAAAGAGCCAGCACCATGTTGCCTGATTGTGCATTATTGTTTTCTAGTTGCTGCTAAACTGTTCTTTGGCGCAGTCCTTTGGTTGTGTGTGACAGTGTGATACGGGCATTTGCCGCTGCCGCCTTAGCATGAGGATTGGCCAGCAGCAAGTAAAAACTAGGCTATGAAAAATTTCAATCCAAATATTTGTTGCACTATCGTCCTGTTCAATTGTCTCTGCAGACCCATGAACACTGATGAGCGCATCTCATTGAGAAATTCGACCGTGTGTGTGTTGGCAAGCCATCTTTGTCGCTACTTGTGAAAGGCTGCACTTTCCTTGGCAGCTTCATGTATTAAACCCTTTATCTCTTGCTTTTTTTTTTTTCCCTGTGTGACATGTGGGGCCATTCATACAGTTTCTTTTCTATTAAATCCTAGTTGTGAGTACAGCCCTATGCTATTTACTTGCTGTTCTTTGCCCTCATGTTCATGTGCTGTTTATCAGCCAGAGCGATCCAGCTCAGCTGGCATGCGCTTCACCAGCTGACCTGCACGGTCTGCTCTGCAGGCACCGAGCCAGCGTGGCTCCATGGCAAAGGGCAAGAAGAAAGCGTCTGAAGAGCCGGCCAGTTCAAAGCCGCGGAAGATGATGCGCAAGGCGAGCATGCTCACTCCGACCACGACACGCCGCATGACTGGCAAGTTTCCCGTAGTGACACCAAAGTTTGACATCAGGTGAGTGTAGTGCTTCTGAGTCTGTTTGCCAAAGAGCCACCACGATAGCTCAGTGGTTAGGCGCTTGACTACTGACCCGAAACGCTCAGGGTCGATCCAGACCGCTGCGGGCACATTTTGATGAGGCGAAATTCTAGAGGCCCGTGTACTGTGCGATATCAGTGCACATCAAAGAACCCCAGGTGGTCGAAATTTTCGAAGCCCTTCACTACAGCGTCCCTCATAGCCTGAATCACTTTGGGACGTTAAACCCCCATTAAATTAACCAGCTTGCTTATGGGGCTTAACGTTAAGCCCCATAAACCATTAATTATCCTTCTACCTGTCAGCATTGCTCGGTGGGAACATGACTGCCCAGGCTGCAGTGAAAAAAAGCAAGCAGTCTGCCACCAGTCTAAGCAAGTATTGGGCTACTGGCTATGAGAAGGACTTGTGTCTGAGCTAGTTAGAGTGACGTATTGGATGCTGACAGCCAGCAAATGGATGCACTCAGGAAGGAACACACACACAAGGTTGTGCACACACTAGACTGGTTATTGCACGAATGCCACTGAAGTGCAAGCAGTTCGGTAGACCGCATGGTTGAAAGGCGAGGTGCCTGTTCCATTTTGTTCATGTATGTGTCTCTCTTTATGCATTCTTTTTTGTGGCATAGTGCCCATAAGTGCAGGCAAGGCAGCTGTGGTTTCGTGAGACTAATAACTATTGCATGCAGTGGTACGGTCACTGTTGTTTCTTGCTGCTGGGAGTCCTGAAAGCCCAGGAGTGTTTTGGGAAAACTATTGGTTACTTTCGAGTAATACTCTGAGCCAGAAGCACCTCAACAAACCCTGCTACGGAATGTTTCTCAGGCAGGCAGCTTCACTTGTTCCAGACGTATCGCGCTGCATAAATAAGGGAACATGAAGCTGGCATGAGTGTGAAGATAAACGTAAGTGGAGCGTAGGTTGTTTATTTTATGCTCAGGGAACGAGGTCTAGATCTTCATACATGGGTATGTAAGCAGTTGCGGTCATCGTCATCTGCACACTGCTGGGGGAATTTCTTGCTTAATCCTGGAGCATTTACTTTTAAGCACTCATTTAGCTTATATGCAAGTCATTTTCCAAACAACCCTCAGTGCCACGATGAGAAGGAGAGAGAGAAAAATTTTATTGGTGTGTACAGTTTAGGTGGGTGGTTCTCTTAAGTCCAGAGGTCCAAGGGTGGTTGCGGCCTGCTACCGCTACAAGAGCCGTGTGACTTGTTGCAGCCATGAAGATGGAGGAAAAGAAACTGAGGAGGGCTATCCATCACTGCTGCATGTGTGCATGCGCAGATTAGAGCAAAGGAACTGACTGTAGACCAACCTTCTCTGTGTAGACGCCTGTGCCATGGGGTGTGCAAATGTTTGCACTAGACATACTAACATTAAAACGTTAGGGACAGTTCAATAAAACATTTTGCTGGGCGAGTTGGTTCATTTTGCTCGAGGGGATGCTTGTAGCGCGACAAAAAACACAAGGGACAGAGACGAACGGGACAAGGCGCTTGTCCCGTTCGTCTCTGTCCCTTGTGTTTTTTGTCGCGCTACAAGCATCCCCTCGAGCAAAATTAGGGACAGACTTGGAGAGCGAAAAACTGGGGGAGGGGACGACTTCGTGAGCACTTGGCTTGTGAAGGATGGTCCTGTGACGTGATGCTCTGTCCTGGTTTTTTTTCCCTCCATGGCTATGAAGCAGTCATGAAGCACAGTTGTGTGTGGGGCAATGTCAGGATGGCGACGGCGCGATAAAGAAGTTTGGTGACTGCCTCTGAAAAAAATTATCTCAGAGATGTGCCACAGACAATCTGCAAGCTGTTGAAAGAAGTTTGGTGACTGCCTCTGAAAAAAATTATCTCAGAGATTGAAATTGTGATAATTTGACCCCCGCTTTATTTTGCCTGTGACACCACACATGCCAGATCCTATATTCCATCTCAGCAGTTCCTTGCAGCACTACTAAATCTGAAATGAGTGTAGAGGCAATGTTCTTATGCTGCAGAATGTAGTGGCAGTATAAAATGGGCATATGGGATAGCACAGTAAAAAAAAAAAAATCAAAATTCGTAGTGTATACGTGCCAAATGCTATTTAAAATCGAGCCTTGCCGTACACTCGCATTACGTATGCTATTTCTCGAGTTCGGCGTGTGTGGATTTTCCATAAGCTAAAATATTGTTTCCAAAACGGTGTTGCCCCTCAAAGCAGGATCCTTTGCATCGTGCTGAATTCGTTGTTGTTACTGCTTCTTTCAGTACGTTCAGTGGCCATAAATGCGTCACTGGGCTTTCACTTCGTGTCATCTCTCCTATAGTGAAACATATGAGTGGCAAATTTACTTTTTTTTTAGAGGGACAGTTCTGCTGCTTCTAGACCTAAAGGGACACGTCGGTTTGTTGACAAAAATGGTTCCTTTTCTAAAAACCAGATGGTGCCACTGGGCTGAGCATATCATTGTATCTCAGTTTTCATGCGGTGAATGAAATGTGCAAATGTGACAAATGGCATAACGTCCCAAAAAAATGCTTGGGTTTAGCAGACGTAAGCATGCATTCACTTGCGGTATGTAGACAGCGTTGATTTATGCTCTTTTCTAACCATATCTATGAACGCCGCGAGCAGAAGACATGCAGACAGCGGACACGCAGTACGGAGGAACATGTTTAACGCGCTCTCCTGATTGGCTAAGGAGGTCACTATCTTCCAAAGTGCTGCAAGGAAGATAGAGTATAGACCTCTGCTATGTAGTGGGGGAACGAGAGGGGGTTCCTATCCACTAGAGCAGTTTGAAAAGGATCAATCCAGGGTACTGCAGACAAGAAATTTCCGTGAGGCATTTAGGCGTTAACCAGGATTCAATTTTTTTTAACAGTATAACTATCTGTTTTAGCATTGGTTGCTTGAGTGGGCAAGCTATGTATATAAATGGAGCAACGTCTCTCCAAACTGCTCTAAAGTGCTCCTAGGTGCGTTTTTGGAAAAATTGCTTGAAATCGTGGCTTGGCGGTAGCACCAGAGCGCTGGGAAATTTTCATTTGCTGCAGTCTTCTGACTTAAAAATGCAACACGCTGCATGATATGGTGCTAGCTAGCTGCAACAGCTTGTTTTTTTTTTCTTTTTCAACCTTGTCTTTTGTGGTTGGGACCATTTTCTGTTTGCGCGAGTGCAGGAAGAGGCCAATAGCAGCACGAAAGGCACGCCAGGGGGAGATGCTGCTCTCATTGTTGGGCAGTCCTGTCAACAGCAAGACAGTGGAGGTGACCATTCATGTGCACCTCAACAATGGAGAGGTGGGTAGCTGTCGCAGTAGGCTGTCGCTCAACCATGGAAGGATGTTTGTAGATGTGTGCATCCCTCTGTACATATATATACCGTAAAAACCGGACTATAGGTCGGACCGGAATATAGGTCGACCCCCTAACTAACCAATTCTAAAAATGAAAAATCTTTTTCAATGGGAAAAATACTGAAAGACATCCTTACTTTGAAACAAATGCGACTCGAGAGGTTGCACAATGTTGTCAGTATTTAATTTCATTTAAATGCTGCTTGTATGTAAACCCGGAAAATTTAACAATATCGCTCACCAATCGGCCCGCGTGTTTGTTTCTGGCACAGGCAAGTACGGCGCCGTAGAGCAAAGCCCTCCTCTTCATGAATCGCCGCAACCAGGATGGCGAGCCTTTGAATTGCGCCCTCGTGAGTCTAGAGGCACGCGCGATCTCTGCCGCTTTCACGCGGATGCATTCGGCAATCACAGGCAGCGATCTTGCTCGCAGAGCAACATTTCCTTCCTATTCTCGATACACTACGGTCTGCCCACGAAATGATGTTTTCTTATGGTTGCTGCAAGTTGTAATACGCAGCTTCTGCCTCCGCCAGTACTGAATGCTCTTTTCGGATACTCCAAATTCGCGCTGTGCCGCCAGGTTCCCGTGAGCTTCCTCGTACTCAATCGTGTTTTTCTTGAAGGCGACGGTAAATTGCCGTTAGCTTCCGCTTTGCATCTACTGACACGCAAAATGGCGGCACTGCTGCTGATGGCGATGGTGATGGAGGCTGCTGACTTCAGCCACCCATTGTTGCAAGACTTCCATATTTTTTTCCGCCAATGACCGGTATATAAGACGGGGGTCGACTTTTCACTATGGTTTTTTGAAAAAAATTTCGACCTATATTCCGGTTTTTACGGTAGGTAACAAATGGGCTGATCTGCCCCCCCCCCCCCCCCCTTTGCGGGATGGCATGAAGGTGCAAGCAGTGCATGCACGAAGCTCAATAAGACGCTAAAACAGCGTCATCGCTTGCGGCCCAGCTAATTGCTCGGTAGTTCTGGATTCCGTAAGTTTGCTTTTGTAACTTTGTCCGGGAAAGCAACCGCAAATCAATGAATCAGTTATCACGCCCCACACAAAATGTACACCTGGCCAATACTTTAACGGTACTGCGCGAGCATTGACCAAACTGCTTGTCAGCGCCTTATCACAGTGCGGAGCGGCAAAGCCAGCGAGAATAGCCACATGCGCACAAGTTTTCCGTCACAACGATTGTCTATGGGCAAGCTTGTGTGCACGCGGTTATTCTCGCTGGTTTCGCTGGGCGCTGCACGCTGTGATAAAGCGCTGACAAACAGTTTGAAACTTGCCATATAGTTGTGATGAAGACGCGACCGAACAACCAAACGAAAACTGTCAGAGCCACCAAGGAAAGCGTAGCCAGTTGTCGAGTCACATGCAACAGGCAAACAAACAGCAGTGTCGGCTCTTCTATCAGCTGCTGGCCGTTCCGAGTGGCGATGCCGCTGGTGCCGCCACGATTGTAACAGTGGGCCCCGACGCCACCATGAATGCCCAGTGCACAAAATATTTGAAAATCCTTCCGAACAAACGCATGGAATAGCGTAATGCTACTGGGTAGAGCCATAGGTTAGAGCCCGCGTGCGAAATCTTGTATGCATGCAAAGCCACTCTAAAGTACTCAAGTATACAAATGCTGGCCACATGCGGGTGCACATTTTGCGTGTGGTGTGATAACTGATTTATTGATTTGCGGTGGTCTAGTGCAGCACGGTGCGTAAAATATGCAAGTAAAAAATTTTTTTGTAAACCCGGGTGATAAGTTAAGAGTGCGCAAATTATGTGAGGACGCAAATCATGCGCGCAAATACGGTAACTTCCTGACCATGGTCTCGACATTGTCAAAGTAGCATCCACAGCTTGACGTACTCTGCGCACTACTGTGTGTGTCTCCCGAGTGCTTTGCAGATTCTGTAGTTTATAGGTGCTCACTCATTTATGCACAGGCCTCAGTGCGAAAGTGATCAAAGTTCACTTCGTGCTTTCTTGGCCTCTTTGCTTCCATTTTCTGACTCGAGAAGGACAGCCGCATCAAAATACAAGGACTCGGTAGTGTGCATGTCATGCCTCACACTGCTGCTCAAGGTGCTCTGCTTTGGTGTATTTTCACGGTCCCAAACATGGAGGCTGACGACTAAAGTGCATTTCATTCTTAAAGGAGAAAACAAGCATAGTCATTCATTTTACAGCGAGAGCTGTCAGTGCCTCATTTTTCAAGATCATGGCTTCGGAGGCGTAGTCCTCAAAGGAATGCCTATACACGCCTATACACGCAGCACTCATTGCTTAACCGGGTGTTACAAGTGGTAGCCGACCTGTGAATTTTTTGTCCGCTTTTTTTCTTAATTTTCGCTTATTAATATGCCGTTCACCTTTTCGAATTGTCATTGTCTTTCTTTATGTTTTGGAAATTGCTTTCTTTTGGAGTGCCTGTCTGTTCATAATACACTGCACCTGTGTCTGTTCAGGTGATGAAGGTGGTGGCGGACCCAAACAGCAACTCATCAGTGCAGAAACTCTGCAAAACCATCAAGGAGCTGTGTAAAAAGTGACCCAAGCAATCGTAGGAGATCTTGCCACGTCAATGACCTGCCTTCCATGGCTTTTATTTTTTATTATTTTCATACATCTTGTGTAATTGGCTCGGAGCCCTGCTGAGGTGCAATTGTTTGCTAAAGGAAAATTGAGCCTGTGTTTTTAATTTCTTTTACCTTTGCACAGTGCTTCAGTGCCGCAAATAAAGCCTGCAGAAGCCCACACTGCGGTCTCCGACTGAAAGTAGTTCTTATCGTAATCTGGCATTCTCAAGATAAAAGGTCTTGCGTTGTTTTTAGTAGGAAGGATCTGCATGAAAAGCAAGATTTTATAGCAGTACTCGTGTTGGGAGCTCTCCAGGGATAAGGGTTTGCGAATTTACGAAATTTAGAATAGCTTGACAGTAGTATTTGTAGTTAAATTCAATTCACGCTATACTTTTACTATTCGAACTTTTGAAATATTTGGAAATTGCAAAATGTTTCATTCATGTGAGCTTAAGGCCAAACATTGTGACGTTTCCAAATGGCGCTCACTGGTTGCATCGTTTCGCATGTCTCACTTGTTTTTCCGCCTTAGAATGGGCTGCCAGCACATGGCAAGAGTGCACACTCGGTAATACTAGACCTTACACAAAGCCTTGGCACTAGCTGTTGCTGAATGGTGCCGCTGTGTGCTGGCAGGTCAGAAAACGACATGCTACGTGGCGCGGCGAAGAAAGCGAACGGGCGCCAGCGTTTTTGTTTCAACAAGAAAGTGTTAAGGGTCCCTATCAGCGAAGAACCCGGAGGTGTTAGTATGTCGAGAAAATCCTTTTTGGTCGAGAGCATCTTAATGTGACAGCTTCATGACATCGTGCTGGTAATTAAAACCCACAACGATCGCACAGTACAACAGTGGTGACATCACTACACAATTTCTCATTGGCCTGCATAGTCGTGAGATGTCATACCACAGCTATTATGTAGTACCTCTGAAGAAAGGAAATTGCGCTCGTGGTTAAAGTGAAGCCTTGTGCGTTTGGTGGTGAATAAAAATAATATAAAAGTAGTGACTCTGTCTGCGAAGTGATATGCAAAGGGAACCCCAGGCAGCTGAAGGGACCCATTAACGCTATTGCGTCGTGGCGCTTATGTACCCAGAATTTATTTATAGCTATACGATATGACGCCGGCGCGTATGGACACTGGGTTTGTGAAGGGACAGCGGCACAAGCGAATCTGGCCCGCGTGCACTGTTCAACAGCGGCCGCTTTCATTTTGACTGAAAGTTCACCTAGAAACTGTGTATTATTTAAGGTCGTGCGAATATTCCAAATTTTCGAACAGCGATTCGCTGAACGTATCGAATAGTCCGCATTCAAAATTGTTTGAAACGAATGAAATACATTCTCTCAGAGCTCGACCATGGCGGCCGTCGCTTGAGCTTTGTGTTCTAAGATCATAATGAGGTATGGTTAACTGGGCAAAGTGTGTGACATCATAGGAGGAGTGCCAGAACTTTCTAGGCTGCTCGAATGTTCTGGTGGCACTTCGTCTTCTTTGGCACTTAGCCGGCGCTACAACAATGCGGGTTGTTACAGGGCTGCCCCCCTCCTATAGAGCCGGTAATGAAACAAAGTTGTGACTGTGTGCAAGAGCTACGCTCAAAGCGTTCGAAACAAGTCGATGTCTGTCAATAAGTTGTTCCAAGGCATACGGGTTCCGAAGGAGAGTCTCGGGTGCGCAACTGACTTTCAGTGCGCGTCAAGGTATGCGTAGTTGGAGGTAAGGGCTGTCGGTCGGCCTCCTCTGTGCGCCCAGCATGTGCAGCTCTGATGCTGCTGCTGACAGCGGGTGCATGAGGGGTGACGTGCACATACATCCGGAGACCGCATGAGCAGCAAAGCAGTGACTATAGAAACTATTGAATGATAGGGAACTAGCATTTTGAGCCTTCAGCGGGGCGGCGCTGTGGCCACCGTGGCGGTGCCATTGGTCGCGTGGTTGGTCATGTGGGTTGATCACGTGGTGCGGCGGTTGGTCACGTGGTTGGTCATGAGGGTTGGTCACATGGTGTGGAGCAGCTGCTGTTGCCGCAGCGTGGTGCGCAACAGCTGCAACAGCTTGGCGTATGCGCCGTGTCAAGTGGGATGAAGATGAAGGAACGCCCAGCGAAACGGAGCAGCGAAAGACTTACATTGCAATTAGATTGAGCGAGTTCCACTCGGCCAGCTGTAGCTATCGTGTCACTTCAGATTTAACCATAGCTAAACCACAGCCATTTTTTGTCTGAATTTTCTTGAAAGGTAACTATTTTTTTCGCAAAATTCTACTGATGCCTTAACGCGCTTGCTCCACCGTCCGCTCAAGCAAGCTGGCAAGTCGAGTACCACGGCTCTGGCAGCAGCGTGCTCGTACGGGAAGAGTCGTGATACTGGCACCTGTCGAAAGCATTATTGCCACATTTGCAAGAATATGCCGCAAGTTTTACGATATTGAGGTAAAGGATATGAGAGTGCTTAATGTCTGTAGATTTAGGTCCCATTTTTTTCGTTTTCGACGCATACTCTCTTTTTGACTAGGTGTTCTTCCCAGTCCGCTGCTTTCCTCTACGACTCTCTGCTCAGGCTTGACGTTTTCCCAGCAGCTGCTGTAGATGCATCGTACTACATTCCTCCATTCTTGCCATACCCTCCTCCTCATACGGTAATCACCCTACGGATTGTTGCTGTGGTAATCACCTCCGGTAATGCATTCCTATGCTCTAGCATTACCATACTGCTGCCACTGTAGCCCTACAACCTTTTGCGCCTTACGAACCCGCCATACTCTCCTTCCATGGCAACTCGTTCCAGGGTAACTACCTTCAGTCTGGCTCCTGTGGCAGCCAACGTCCGCTTGCACCTTTACGCTCTCGCCATACCTTCCTCCTTCCACGGTAACTCTTTTCAGGGTAACTACCATCCGAGTGGTTTCCGTGGCAACCAACCTCCGCTGGCAGTTTAGTCTCTCGCCGCCTTTCACAGCAACTCCTTCTAGGCTGGCTACCTTCAGTCTGGTTCCCGTGGCAACCAACCTCCGCTTGCGCCTTTACGCTCTCGCCATACCCTCCTCCTTCTACGGTAACTCCTTTCAGGGTAAGTGGGCAGAGTGG
Organism: Amblyomma americanum; assembly: GCF_052857255.1. Classification (NCBI taxonomy): domain Eukaryota; kingdom Metazoa; phylum Arthropoda; class Arachnida; order Ixodida; family Ixodidae; genus Amblyomma; species Amblyomma americanum. The sequence goes on from NC_135503.1 coordinate 92,082,706, forward strand.
GTGAGGGAACAAACACGGGCTCATGACATCCTAGTCTAAATCAAGAGGATGAAATGGGTTTTTTTTATTTAAACAGGAGAAACCAACATGGCGGTGGTGTGTTGCAGTTAGTATCTGAAAGATTTTCATGTTCCTTGCAACCAGCATTTTCAGAAATTGATGACAACTATGAAACCTTAACGCTACAGTGTGAAAGCAAACTATTTGTAGTCCTTTACAGCCCGCCTCAAGGAAACATGAACAATTTTTTTGGCTATTTAGAAAAGTTGCTTAATTTTGCAACTGTAAATAAGATGCATTTGATTCTAGGAGTGACTGCATTGTTAACTTATTAGAAAACAGTGCCAGCATGTGAATTTCAAATACTACTTCTTGATTCATATTTTTGTCACAATGTTGTAACTGTACCTACACAAATCAGCCATCACTACAAAAGCCTTTTAGACTTACTTGTGACAAATAACATTCAGGACTGTGCAATATCGGGGAGAATTGTAACAAGCTTTTAACGGATCATTTTCCTATCTACATGTTCTACAAAGCAAGCGACTTTCTTAAGAGGAGAAAGCTATGTTCAGAGACATATACTCTGCAAGAAATAAATCTGGAGGCTCTAGAAATATTCCGAAACGAAATTTCAAAATATGTTGGGTCCCAGTGTTTGAATACACGTGTGCTGAACAAGCCTATGAAACATTCTTGGCACTTTTCAAAGCATGTTACTATGCCTGTTTTAAACTTAGTGATAAAGAAGTGTAAAAAACTGCCTAAGCCGTGGATGACAGATGAGTGTCTTGGAATGATAAAGATAAAAGGAAAATTGTATGAGAAGTTCGTCAAAACAAAAAACCTGGATGACCTTGCAGCTTTCAAAAAATACAGGAATTTCGTAACAAGCTTTTTACATGAAACTAAATACGCTTACTTTGTAAATCTTTTCCTGTACAAAAAGTGATGTCTTATGGCGCAAACTCTGCAAACTCTTGAATGCAGGCACTTTAACAGTAAATTCGTTTAATTTCGTTTAACAGTAAATGATAAATGACTGGAGGGAGCGAAGAACTGGCAGAAAAGTTTAATGAACACTTTGAAACTCTCTCCTCACGTTCGCACGCTCTTGACAGGAATAGAGCTAGAACATTTTTAGGCCCACAAGGTTTTAAAACTTCATGTTCATGTTCAGAAAAACTTCAGAAATATATTCTATTTTCATGTCGCTAAAGAATAGCGAGGTCAGGGATATCAACGATTTAGAAATCAAGCCAGTAAAATATGTCCTTGGCCTTTTAGTACCCCAACTTTGTTTTATCTTTAATGCTTGCTTGCAAACAGGCACTTTTGCAGAAAGCATGCAGTGTGCCAGAGTAAATGTTATACATAAATCTGGTGACAAAAACAATTTATGAAACTATCTGCCAATCTGTGTGCTACCCATTTTCTCCAAAGGATTAAAAGGTTTTATTCAAGAGAATGTCTTTCTGTGACAAGCATGTGATTCCTGCGGAGCAGCAATTTGGATTTCCTAAAGGTCGATCTAGCCCTCTTAACGCAGACAGAACTATTACTTAAAGGTTTTGAGCAAAATATACTTTGGGTATCTTTATTGTTCGATCGAATCGACCATACTATCTTGTCTACAAAATTAGAGCATCACTGTTTCCATGGCATTCCTGGTACACTTCTTAAATCATATCTTAATCATCGCAAGTAGTGTGTTGTAATTAATGAATAGCGTTCCACTGTACTAAATATTACTGCAGGGGTACCACAGGACAGCGTATTGGGACCAATACTATTTAGCATCTATATAAATGATACAGTAAATATTAGCAGACATGTACATTACATTATCCATGCAGATGATACGAATCTTTTCTTCCATTTGAATGACGTTAATGATCTCAAGGTTTCTGTGAATACAACACTAATGAAATTGCTTCAGTGGATTAGAGAAAACGATTTAGAAATCAATGCTTGCTAAACAAAAGCTCTGTTATTTGCACCTGTGCAAAAAAATATTACTTGGGATTTCATTGTGCAGCTCGGAACAGAGGGGGTAAAACTAGCAAAGGCAGCTTAAAGGTTAGAGGTAATCTTTAATCAACACTTAAGTTGGAGCATGCACGTGGACCATGTGGCAGGAAAGCTAGCGAAAGCTGCGGGTTTGCTTTCCAAGTTCCGGCACATGCTTCCTGCAAAAATTAAACTTATGCTTTGCATTTCCTTATTTCTCACCCATATCTATTATTGTAGCCTTATCTGGACTGACACAAGCCAAAGCAACATAAAAAAATTGCACCTACTACAGAAGAAGCCATTCATCACGTTTTCAAATGCTCCGTATGGCACACATACAAAAGAACTATTTTCCTCTTTTAATGTGCTTTTTTTACAGCATGTCCACCAATTCAACCCTATTATGAAATGCAACGAAGCCATAAAAATAACAGTGACACTTTCATAAAGCTCTGTAAACTTAGAAAAACTCTAGAAGCACCCTATCTCATTAGAAAGAGAATTCTGGTCAATTCCCTTTTCACGCACAAATCATGGCCTACACAGACTACAGTACCACATGCCGAAGTACCTTAATCTACTGGAGGGCAATAATATTGACATATATAACATCTGAAAGAAAAAATACCTCATATTACAAAACATGCAACTGCTATTTTCCAGAGTGGAAAGCACTACTTCACACAAAATGTTCATTTCAGTGCTCTGTACTTTTTATATTTGCTGTTTTATTGTTGTTAATCTGGTCCCTCTGACCTGTAAATTTTTATGCGATGTGTTTGAGCGCGTGTATGATTTTGGTGTTATTTAAGTTTTATTCTGTTTTGTATAATAAGTGCCTGTTGTCTGCTACCCATGCCAAGACAGGGGCAGGAACCCCGTCAAGCTACTAGGATAGTAGCTTTTTGTTCCTGTCCCAGTATTTTTTTTTTTGGCAGATTGTGAAAAAAATTCTGAATAAAAAAAGAATGTTCTGTGAAGGAAGATGGTCGTTAAGGGTAACGGAGTGGATTCCAAGAGAAGGCAAGCATAGCAAGAAAGTTAGGTAGGCAGATGAAATTAAGAAGTTTGTGGGCATACGATGGGTGCAGCTGGCAAATGACAGGGTTGATTGGAGATACGTGGGAGACGCCTTTGTCCCGCAGTGGGCATACTAAGGCTGATGATGATGATAACCCTCCGAGTGGTTCCCACGGCAACCAACCACTGCTTGCGCTAAACACCCTCGCCACCTTTCACGGCAACTCCTAGTCTAACTACCCTCAGTCTAGTTCCTGTGGCAACCAACCTCCGCTTGCGCCGTACTCTCTCGCCGTACCCTCCTCCCTCCGCAGCAACTCCTTTCAGGGTAACTACCATCCAAGTGGTTCCCGTGGCGGCCAACCTTTGCTGGTGTTACACTATCGCCTTCTTTCACAGCAACTCCTTCCAGGTTATCTACGCTCACTCTGGTTCCTGTGGCAACCTACTTCCGCTCGCACCGTAAGCTCTCGCCATACCCTCCCTTCCAGGGCAACTTCCTTCAGGGTAACCTCCTTACGAGTGGTTTCTGTGGCAACCAACCTCCGCTGGCACTTTAGTCTCTCGCCATCATTCACGGCAACTCCTTCTAGGCTGACTACCCTCAGTCTGGTTCCCATGGCAAGCAACCCCTGCTTGCGCCATATGCTCTCATCGTACACTCCTTCCACAGTAACTCCTTTCAGGGTAACTACTTGCCGAGTTGTTCCCATGGCAACCAACCTCTGCTGGCGCTTTACAGCGTCGCCACCTTTCACGACAACTCCTAGGCTAACTACCCTCAGTCTGGTTCCCGTGCCGACCAACCTCTGCTTGCACCGTACGCTCTCGCCGTATATCCTCCTATCTCCATGGTAACTCCTTTCAGGGAAACTACTATCCAAGTGGTTATCGTGGCGACCAACCTGCGTTGGTGCTTCACTATCTCCTTCTTTCAGAGCAACTCCTTTCAGAGTAGCTACCCTCACTATGGTTCCTGTGGCAGCCGACCTCCGCTTGCGCTGTTTGCTCTAGCGTACCCTCCCCCCTCCACGGTAACTCATTTCAGGGTAACTACCCTTCGTCTGGTTCCCGTAGCAATTGGCCTGCACTTGTGCCATATGCTCTCGCCATACCCTCCCTCCCATGGTAACTCTGTTCCTTCCAGGTGTCACAAATGTGCAGTTGTTGCGTGCACCCCAATTAGAGCGTGTTTGGGTCACTGTTACAGTGTCCAAGAATATGACCTTAACTCAGCGAGGAACAAGCCGCCAAGTGACAAAAGGGGGTGGTCGTTCGGTGCTCAGCTTTCTCCCTTCGCCAGCCAGCGAATAAGGCGAAGTCAAAGGTTCAGAGACAAAATAAACTTTATACAGCAGAGAGACTGCACAGTGGAACTTCTAATCACTCATAACAATGGATCTACAAAACAATGCAGCACATGGAAATGAACACTAGAGAGAGGCTACAATACAAGAGAAAACTTGCACCTAAAGTGCACTAATACATGAGAGAAGCAAACAAAACAGATCATGGTTTGTTCACTGAGCGACAGTCCGACGACCGGAAGATCACGATGGGGCCATCCCGAAGACTCGTGCGCTACATGCCTCGCTAGTCTGTGGCTGGACGAGTGGTGTAGACCCGGGAGTCGTGCTGGAGCGCTTCTCTGAAGCTTAAAACTACGGCATGAGCTAGCCGACAGTGCTAAACATCCTTTCTATATAGGGCGCATTGCGTCTGTTCTTAAGTTTGTGCCAAGGCAGGCGAGCACACAGTATTAACTGTACATCTCTCTCTCCCTCCCGCCTAGGCACACATCGCCGTTTGTCAGGCGAGGAAAGAGTTTTCCAGACGGTTCGAGTCACTTCTCTTCGACCTGGCGCCACTGCACGCAAGCGAAGTGGAGAGGGCATTCATAGCACTTTCGAGGTTACGTCTCTACACGCTCTCCGTTAGCAGGTGGAATTTTCTCCACGGTTCTCGCACCGTCTACGGCGTGTGCGGGCCAGATTCCTTCCGCTGTGGCTTTCCCAATGTGTGCCGATTTTTGCGACACCAAGGTAGGTACCCTCCAAGTGGTTCCCATGGCAAAAAACCTCCGCTTGTGCTCTCCTCCTTCCAGGGTAACTACCCCATGGGTGACTCCCGTGGCAACCACCCATCAGTTGAGCATTTTTACGCGCTCACTGGCAGGCGCGATCTCGGTTACCATCGTTCAGTTTGGGATTCCTAAACTCGCGTCATACCCTCCAGGCAACATACCCACGCGTTATGCCAACGACTACGACATACTATTATTCGACGCAAAGCCCAGGAACGGGCGTCAACAGCTGTCGTAAAAACACTGGGCGACACAGGCGATATCTCGATAACCATCCAGTATGAGTTCCTTCACTCATGCCATACCCGCAGAGTGGCTCCCCTGGCAATGCACCCACCACTTGCGCCGACGGCTACACCATACTACGGCAACTACAACGATGACGCAAAACCCAGGAACAGTCGATGAATAGCTGCCGCTGTAAAATGCCGAAAACTTCCTTAAAACACCAGTCACTGAACATCATCATCATCATCAGCCTTACTGCACCCACTGCAGATCAAAGGCCTCTCCAATTAACCCTGTCCTTTGCCAGCTGCATCCACCTTTTCCCTGCAAACTTCTTTATCTCATCCGCCCACCTAACCTTCTGCCGCCCCCTGCTACGCTTACTTTCTCTTGGAATCCACTCTGTTACCCTTAAGGACCAGCGGTTATTACATGCACTGTCCAAGCCCATTTCTTCCTCTTGATTTCGACTAGGATGTCATTAACCCGCGTTTGTTCCCTCACCCTCTCTGACCGCTTCCGGTCTCTTAATGTTACACCTATTTTTTTCCTTTCCATGGCTCGCTGTGCTGTCCTTAACTTAAGCGGAACCCTTTTCGTTAGCCTCCACGTTTCGGCCCCGTAGGTGAGTACCGGTAAGATTATGCTGTTGTACACTTTTCTCTTGAGGGAAATTGGTAAACTGCCACTCATGATCTGAGAGAACCTGCCATATGCACTCCACCCCATTCTTATCCTTCTAGTTATTTCCCTATCATAATCTGGATCAGCTGTCACTACCTGCTCTGACATATTCCTTTACAACTTCCAGGCTCTCGCTGCCAATTATGAACTGCTGTTCCCTTGCTAGACTGTTGAACACTACCTTGGTTTTCTGCATGTTAATTTTTAGACCCAGCGTTCTGCTCTGCCTGTCTAACTCATTGATCAGGATTTCCAGTTCACCTGCTGCCTCTCTATCCTACCTTTTTGGAATGTTTTCTACTACTACTACTACTGCCGAGTGACTCAGCAAGGCCTATGAACACGCATACGTACAGGCCCACAATAACAATTTTTTTAATTTCTTGTCCCCGTTCATGTATGCTTAGCTTGTCCTGTGTTGTGCGCTGTGCTGTATAGCCTACCAGCTCCGCATGTACACTGCTTAACGCTCGTCCATCTGGCCTTACACTGCCGCTTTCCTTTTCTAGGCTCCATTGAAAGGCACGAACTTAGAAACAGAGGAAAGACAACCGCTGAGAAGAACAGGAACGCACTCAGAGTCTCGGAGGCAGGTATACTTGCACAGGCTTGCTTTTCAAGAAACGGGCGGTTTCCTGGTCCACGAGTCGCTATGCGTTTCGAACAAAACGGACTCTGGCCCGTCTGTTCGTAAAGCGGGGTTGAAGCGTCACGGAAACAGACATGAAAAGGCCGCTTGCTAACTTGGGATGACCTGACAGATTCTTCATTTGACAGAGCAAATATTGAAGTGGCCATTTACGACGTACCTGCATTGTAGTTGTGACAAGCTCAGGTAGCACCTTTATACTGCCCGGTTCACGCAAATGAGCTGGGTTGAGGAAATCGGGAAGCTACGCTGCTCAGCGAAAACTCTTCCACCATTGCAGCCCAAACTGTTTTGGGGACAGAAATTGTATGCATTGCTGTAGCCAGAGAAATGTTACGAACCTGCACGCCGTTTGTCGTGACGTCCACACCGAGAACGACTGGTTTCCACCGTTTTTAAGTGAGGCAGTGTAGCATAATCTCCGTGATCCGCGAAATAAATTCGGTGTCGACGCACCGAGCCACCCGCCGCGGGGGCGTGGATCGGACGCTCGCGCGAACGCTCCTCGCTTCACCCATGCCCACCGCTGAATTCAGCGACGGTCAACACCGCTCTTGCCTGGATTTCGTCTTCGAAGCTCGGATAACGCCGTCGGACGCATCGGCAAGTCCCTTTTTGCCTGTTTCTGCGGACTTTTCTGCGTTTTGGCTCTTGCCGGTACGCACGGCCCGCTAGGCCCACGCCAGGCCTAGCGACCCCGCTCTGACGGGGCTGTGCCGCATTATCTGAGTGGGATCTTCCTCCAACATTGGACATGGAAGTCACCGTGGAGGGGACTGACATTAGCCCCGAAGAAGTTTCGCACCAATATGGTTGGTTCACCGTCGGTGAATCGAAACGCTCCGGTCACGAACGCCAAAGGAATAACCCCGCGGCACACAATGGAACCGATCGCGCCCAGGGACAGGGCAGCATGCGGCACTCTGCCGACTCCTCTGCGAAAAAGCTTGGCCGACGACTTGCTCGACAATCGGTGGCGTCGAACCTACCTCGCCTACCCAAGGGCCTAACCAAGGTGATATTCCGGCCATCGGGCGGCCTCCGTATTTTGGAGAGCTGTGGCCAACTCGGCATCTTTCAACTTATCCGGGACGCCGCGGGCCTCACCTTGGCAGAATCATCTGAAGACTGCATGCTACTCAACTTCAAGCAACACACCATACTGGTGGCCACACATTCCGCGGTACGAGTGGAACGCTACTTAAACATCAAGGAGCTCATCTACGGCGAGAACAAGATCGCCATCACCTCGTATGTCGCCACTCCGGATGGCAGTGGTAAACGAGTGATCCAAGGCGTTCCGAAACATCTATCGGACGCTGACATCCTTGCGAACCTTCAGCATCCAAGGAATCCTCCAATATGTGGAGTCCGGCGCATGGGTGCGCAGTCGCAGACGGTCCTCATTCTCTTCAACGGTGAGCGAGTTCCCCGTTGGATCAGCTTCGGTGGTGGCATGATTCGCTGCTGCCTCTACAAAAAAAAATACGAAGTGTGTTCTTTGTGCGGACAACTCGGACATCGCAGAGACGTTTGCCCGGACCCGAAAAACGCTCGCTGCCGCGGATGCGGCGTGGCCAATCCTCCTGAGACACATAGCTGCGAGCCTGAGTGTGCCTTGTGCGGTAAGGGCCATGAACTGGGCAGCAACAAATGCCGCGAAATCTACCGCACTCCATACATTGTCAGCAAACGCCGCTGGGAACAGGAACGCCAACATCTGACCCAGCATAGCCAAGAATCGCCGCAGTCTAAAGAGCGACGCAGCCGCTCCAAAAGCAGGGGACGAACAAATTATAGACATCGATCCAGCTCCTTTCCACGACTGGAACCGAGAGGCCGGTCGGCCTCCAAATCCAGGACTCCTTCACACCAGCCACGGAACCCCGGTTTGAACCAGGACGCCGTCGGCACGCAAAAGGTAGGCTGGGCAGATAAAGCCTCCCAGAAATCTAACTCCAACCCCTCTGAGCTAGCAGACCTGAAAGTGCTGGTAGGGAAATTACTTCGTGAGGTCGAGGACCTAAAGAAAGAAAATGCCGCTCTAAAACAGCAACAAATGCAGGCTGGGTCACCGCCTACGACCGATGGCGCCAATAACCCTACCCCCTCAACCTCCGCCGGAGCGGATATGCATGCTGAATCAACGCGGGCACCCCCGCCTAAGCGAAAAGCAGGCGATTCCCTGTCCGAAGGCCAAACACTAGCCGACACCATTCACAAAATTGAAGAAGCGCAAACGCAGACTAACAGCACCCTCATTCAAGTGCAGATTACAATGACTTCCATCATGGAAGAATTATGCAGACACCGGCAGGAATTAATTAACTTAGGCAGCAGGAAGCAGAGAGCAGGCTCCTTCCTCACAAAATTCGCAAACCCGCTTCTTCTGAAGCGGTATCCGACTAGCAACAACATGGCGCCACAACCCAATTACACCATCTGGCAGTGGAACTGCCGAGGATTTAGCCGCAAACGAGCTGTACTCCAACAATTCCTCAACAATAGGGACGGACCGGACTTAATCGCACTACAAGAGACACAAACTAATAGCAAGCTAGCTGGGTATCAATCCTTTTCATCGGGGGGTGGAACGCTTGGAGTCACGACTCTTGTCAAACGAAATATTACGGTAGTACAGCACGATACCCCAGTCACAAATGTCACACACGTGCTAGTCGAATTAATTCCGCCTAGGAAACCCGACCACAGTCTGTTTGTGCTGAATGTCTATAGCAGCCCAAAGTTACGGAAAGCAAGCTTCGGCCCGCTTTTTCAGGCGACCCTGAAGCTCGCAGGCAATCACCCCGTCATTTTCACGGGAGACTTTAATGCCCAACACTCGGCTTGGGGTTACGCACAGGAGGACATTAAAGGTAGAAAACTGTGGCTCACCGCACAACAGTGTGGGTTGACTCTTCTTACAGATCCACTAGTCCCCACCCGCTGCGGTAACAGCGTTTCCAGGGATACGTCTCCCGATCTGACTTTTGCTAAAAATTCGGGCACTCCAACATGGATAAACACTCAACAAAATTTCGGCAGCGATCACTACATATTGGAAATAGTGACCTCAACTGGCCCCAAACGTCGTAGCGCTCGAGCCCCCACCCTTGTCGATTGGGACACGTTCCGCGCTAAAAGAGCCGCCCGAGAAGCTGATACTCCCGAAATACTAGACATAGATATCTAGGCACAGGATCTTTGTCAAGATGCCAAAGCAGTCACCCATACGTTAGACCAGGCTGACCACCTGGAGATTGCGGACAGCCGGCTTCTTCACCTATGGGAGGCAAAGAGAGGACTCGAGAACCGACTCAAACGACAGCGGTGGAACCGCAATCTGCGCAGAATAGCTAGGCTAAACAAGGAGATCGAGGATCATGCAGCTAAACTTACTCAACAAAACTGGGATGACATATGCAACCAAATGGATCGCAATATGGGAGTCTCTAGGACTTGGCACTTGATCCGTCATCTACTTGACCCTACAGGTAGCAGAACCACCCAGAGGCAGAACCTGCAGAAGCTTGTGCATGAGTATGCAGGCCCACCAGAGGACCTTTTCCTTGAACTTAAAGATAGATATATTGGCAATGCTCCTATCCAAGCCTTCCCAGATTATGCTGGTCCGGAAAACACGCAGCTCGACTCCCCCATTACTGTGGATGAGGTTAGGGCAGAGGTTGCCAGGCTAAACTGCAAATCCGCCACTGGCCCAGATGCAGTATCGAACAAGATCCTCCGCAACCTGGATGAAGTGTCGCTACAATTACTAACTGAGTATATGCAGAAATGCTGGTCGGAGGGCTCCATCCCACAAATATGGAAAACGGCAGAGATCATTCTCATCCCAAAGCCAGGGAAGGCACTCAGCCTTGAGAACCTCAGGCCGATTTCGCTCACGTCTTGTGTAGGTAAGCTCATGGAGCACGTAGTTCATACCCGCCTCAAACGGTTTATGGAGAAGAACGAGCTGTACCCTCCAACCATGATTGGATTTCGACCAAAACTTTCTACGCAGGATGTAATGCTTCAGCTCAAGCATCAGATTATTGAGGCAAAAACGCGGGACACCAGAATAATTCTTGGACTTGACCTGGAAAAGGCCTTTGACAATGTCAGACATGATGCGATCTTGGAGAACCTGCATGAACTCGGGGTGGGAGCCCGCACCTTCAACTATATCCGCGACTTTCTCTCAGGTAGAAAGGCGCATTTTCAAGTAGGAGGTCTCCACTCGCATGACTTCCCCCTCGGCAACAAGGGCACCCCGCAGGGATCGGTCCTATCACCATTTCTCTTCAACGTTGCAATGTTGAAACTTCCACACCAATTAGCACAGGTTCCGCAACTCCACCACAGCCTCTATGCTGACGATATCACCTTGTGGACTGCCGAGGGCAATGATGCCGAAATCGAGGAGAGACTACAGCATGCAATAGATATCGTGGGGAACTATGTAGACCCTAGGGGGCTGCGGTGCTCTCCAGCCAAATCTGAATTTCTCATATTCCGCAACATCAGATCCCTTGCGCAAACCCCACCGGCCATCGAACTCAGTATTCGCGGAGTCCCCATTCCTCGAGTGCCCAAAATTAAAATCTTGGGCCTAATTCTACAAGAACACGGCTTCAATGGTGACGTAATTCGGAAGCTTCAGGGAACCTCGCAGCAAATTATGCGACTCATTCGCCGCATTAGTAACCGCCACTCGGGCTTGAAGGAAAGCAATACTCTCCGTTTAGTACAAGCCTTTGTGATAAGCCGCATAGCTTATGTATGCCCTTACCTACATCTCAAGTCCGCTGAAAAAAAAAAAGTGGAGGCCATAATCAGAAAATGCGTCAAACAGGCAGTTGGGCTACCCATGCACACAGCGACTGAGAAAGTGTTAGGTCTCGGTCTTCATAACACCCTAAGCGAGATTATTGAAGCGGTAACTGTCTCGCAGTACGAACGACTATCGGCCACACCAACTGGCAGACACATTCTGTCCACACTAGGCATAACATACGAACGACAAGGCGGACCCACAACTGACCTTCCCAAACATATACGCCAGCTTCTGGTCATTCCTCCACTACCTCGGAACATGCACCCAGATTTCCACGCTGAACGTCGTACAGAGAGAGCCAAATCATTAGGCAAACGCTTTCTTAATGATATCTCTGTGGTATATGTAGATGCGGCAGATTCTTCGGCTGACAAGATGGTAGCGGTGGTCACCACAGAACGTGGTACACTCATAACTGGGGGCACTATACGCACTCAGCATACACATGTTGGAGAAGAAACAGCCATTGCTCTAGCCATTGTGGGATCCTCGGCAGAAACCATTGTCAGCGAGTCAAAATTGGCTATACGTAACTACACGTTTGGAAGAATCTCCCCACAAGCAGCACGGATTCTGCTAAATTATCAGCCCACGCGGCGCATTCGCCTAATCTGGACGCCTGCTCATGCTTCCCTTGCTGGTAATGAGGCGGCTCATAACCTAGCTCAAGAACTGTTCCGCCGAGCTGGGTCGTGCAGCCCACCCGCCCTATACTCTGGCAAGGACAGGTTGTTTTCTTACAGAGAAATCCTGCAGCACCACAGGCTTGCAAGACTCAGATTCCCCCCAGCAGATAAAACGCTCTCCAAGCAACAGGCCAAAGCCTGGCGTAAACTTCAAACTAACACCTATTCAAATTCCCAATTGTGTATCTTCTATTCGGGACTCTACTCAAACAAATGCAAAAATTGTGATGTGAAAGCCGATCTAAATCATATGATCTGGAACTGCCCGCAGTCCCTACCCGCGAGTCACTTCATTACCGACTCTGCTCATTGGGAGGCTCTATTGCTCAGCCCCGACCCGGGGATATAGATCAAGCTCCTCCAGCTGGCTGAAGACGCCGCTGCTGCCCAAGGGATAGCGGCCGCCGTTTAAGCGGGGGGCGACTTCGTGTCGCTCCTCTATATCCGCTGGAAATAAAGTTTCACAACCAACCCGCCGCGGTGGCTCAGTGGTTAGAGCGCTCGGCTACTGATCCGCAGCTCCCGGGTTCGAACCCGACCGCGGCGGCTGCGTCTTTACGGAGGCAAAACGCTAAGGCGCCCGCATGCTGTGCGATTTCAGTGCACGTCAAAGATAATTGGTTTTGGGGGAAAGGAAATGGCGCAGTATCTGTCATATATGGTTGGACACCTGAACAGGACTGTAAGGGAAGGGAGTGAGGGAGGAAAGGAAGAAAGAGGAGCCGTAGTGGAGGGCTCCGGAATAATTTCGACCACCTGGGGATGTCTAACGTGCACTGACATCGCACAGCACAGGGCACCTTAGCGTATCACCCCATTATCGCCTCCATCGAAACGCAGCCGCCGCGGTTGGTTTCGAACCAAGGAACTCCGGATCAGTAACTTATTTTAATGCTTGCGTCATGTTTAGATATTAACACGATTCTTTCTTTAACATGAAACAATTAGGAGGCTGTGATTAATGCCTGTGGGAGGCCTTGAAACAATTCTTCGCTTTTGTTAAGCTCACATGGACACTGCGCTGCTCACACTTCGTTTTTGGTTTCTATTTTAATTCGTCCATTTTGCATCGCTGTTGCTCTTTAGCCTTCAGTTGCCCATGCCCGACTTAGCCGTTACCTCCTGCACTGGTTGATAAGCTGAGTGGCTGTAGTGGATATGAGGATGGCCTTCCACTTTTGCATGGCATGTCAGTTGTACCTGCAGGTTTTTTTTCGCGAGACTTCCCTCAACACTCAGAGTAAACTCAAGCGAACCTATCATGTTCAGATGTCAGTGCACGTTTAAGATCCCCAGGTGGTCGAAATTATGGATGGCTCTTTCTTCCTTTCTTTTTTTACTCCCTCTTTATCCCTTCCCTTACAGCGCAGTTCAGGTGTCCAAGGATATATGAGAAATACTGCGCCGTTTCCTTTCCCCAAAAACCGAATATTATATTTTATTATGATTGCTATAATTATAATAATAATTATTATAATTATAATTGTTTTTATAATAAATGCACCCGGGTGCTGTGCGATGTCAGTGCACGTTAGAGTTCCCCAGGATGGTAGAAATTATTCCGGAGCCTTCCATTACAGCACCTCTTCCTTTCTTCTTTCACTACCTCTTTTATCCGTTCAGGTTTCGGCCCAGATGTGAGATATACTGCGCCATTTCCTTTGCCCGAAAAAAACAATTTTCCTTCGCAAAGAGAGATTACCGGCTGCGGTGGCTCAGTGGTTAGGGCGCTCGGCTACTCATCGGGAGTTCCCTGGTTCGAACCCGACCGCGGCGGCTTCGTTTTTATGGAGGCGAAACGCTAAGGCGCCCGTGTGCACCTGTCACTGCACTTTAAAGATCCCCAGGTGGTCAAATTATTCCGGAACCCTCCACTACGGTACCTCTCTTCTTTCACTCCCTCCTTTATCCCTTACCTTACGGCGCGGTTCAGGTGTCCAACGATATACTATACAGATACTGCGCCATTTCCTTCCCCAAAAACCGATAATAATAATAATAATTGGTTTTGGGGGAAAGGAAATGGCGCAGTATGTCTCATATATCGTTGGACACCTGAACCGCCACGTAAGGGAAGGGATAAAGGAGGGAGTGAAAGAGGTACCGTAGTGGAGGGCTCCGGAATAATTTCGACCACCTGGGGATCTTTAACGTGCACTGACGATAAAGATCCCCAGGTGGTGGAATTTATTTCGGAGCCCTCCACTACGGCCCGTCTTTCTTATGTCGACGCACGCAGTTTAGTTGCGAAAATCGGCCACTGATGGCGGCACCTATACCTCGTGTCTTCGTATTCCCTAGCTGAAGTATAAAAGCTCCGTTTTCAGTAAAAGTCAACTCTTTGTCGTTAGAATGCCATAGTCGGTTGATACGTGCCAACTTCTGCGGGCCGACTTTACCAGCAGTCGCGCTACGCACTAGTCTGGGAGTTGTGGTACTCCGGCTGGCGCGATGAGCAGTCCTGTTCGCCACACGATGCTTCTCTGCATGAGAGCTGGATTTATGAGGGTAGTGGGTCCACCTGAGTGGTGTCATGTGCTCCGACAAGTGTGCGAAACGGAGGGCCTCAGATTTTTCTTTCTCGAAAAGGCCCCCAAGATAGAGCGTAGAAGCGGGTGATGAAAGGCAGCTGAAGAAATCATGTTCAACACATTTAAGCGTACGTCTTGTCCCTGTTGACCAGGGCATACTCGGAAATGGCAAATATTAAGGTCTGGAGCTCTGAAATTCCTCTTTGCGCCGCTCAGATGATTCACCTTCATGCTGCTTCGTCAAGCAGTCTTTGTATGCAGCGATTTCCGCCCGATGTAATGTTGTGGGTGAACAATTGAGCGAAATTTTGTTGCCGTGTTCAGGAATCCACAATGTGTATGCTTGATGAGCGTGTTCATTCCTGAGACTTCAAACTGCTGTAGCGATGGTGTTTTCTCTATTTCATGGAATGAGAAAGTGCGGCTATAAAACCCTGAAAATGTGAAATAATTCCTGACGTTTTGTTCATCGGTCTTTGAGAGTAGGTGATATTGCCATTTTAGTAACATGTCATTTATGCCGGAACATCACTCCCGTTTTACTGACTTTCGCCCCCCCCCCCCCCACCCTCCCCCCCCCCCCCCCCCAAAAAAAAGAAACGGTTATCTCAGGCCGCCGCGGTGGCTGAGCGGTTATGGCGCTCGGCTACTGGCCTGAAAGACGCGGGTCCGATCCCGGCCGCGGCGGTCAAATTTCGATGGAGGCGAATTTCTAGAGGCCCGTGCACTGTGCGATGTCAGTGCACGTTAAAGAACCCTAGGTGGTCGAAATTTCCGGAGCCCTTCACTACGGCGTCTCTCATAGCCTGAGTCGCTTTGGGACGTTAACCCCCCCCCCCCCCCTCCCTAAACCAGAACGGTTATCTACTGTTCACCCATTAGTGAGCGTGTTCCGACTCGTTCTGAGAAAATAGCGAGAGAGTCGCACAGGAGGCGCCCTTGCAGCAAAGATTGTTGCCCTAAATCAAAGAGAAATTAGTGCTGCAACAATCAGCTCAAAAATCAACTTATGGATGACAAAATTAAAATCCTACTCAGCCCTAATTTGGCGAACTCAAAACCTCCCCGATTAGCTTCTCCTCTCATTTAGCCCTGAGCACAAGCATTTGTCACAAATGCATTTAGAAAAACGGCATAGCTGCTCGTACTGCTCATCTTTCCTGTTGGTAACGCGCCGAACACATCCTGAAGATATTTATAGGTTTATATGAATAAAAAAAAACTCCCGAATGGCCGGTTTTAAACAAGGACGAGGATTAAAAAAATTACAGGGCATATCTATATATATATTATAGCACGACTATGTTGGCTATATAGTGACTATAGCTGGATACAGCGAAAATGCGGTACGATGAGGTGGCAAGAAATGCAAACACAGTCTGAAGACAAACGCGTACATTGCTATGCGTAGAAATGTTCTGCGCACAAAATGAGCGAAAGTGACGGTCAAGCCAGGTCGAGCGCGTTTTCGTCGTCACCTGGGCGTGTCAGCAGAGCCCATCCCTACCCCCTATCCCAAACCCGACCCGACAGGACTAGGAGGCAGCCCTGTCCGGCTTCTGCAGCCTCGAGGCCCAAAGGGCCTTAACGCAGCGCGCCCGGGCTGTGGCATCCCACCTAGTGGTTGTAAGGGCGTGACCCTTCAGGTCACGACCCCCAACACCTCTCTCTATGATTAATAAATGTTTTCACCACCAACATTTTTTAACGACAAGGTTCGAGTAACAAGCGCAGTTTCGCCGCCGCGGTTACTCCGTGGAGCAACCGAATACCCTTTCAGCACTGCACACCTCGAAGCTCCGTAGTGGCGCCTGTTTCCTTTAGCTTAACACAGTAAATTAAACGGCGGGAAGCTACTGCGATCGAGTAGAATACCTATCAAAGTTACAAGTGCGCTGTCGTGCAGACGGCGCCACGGACTACAACCAAAATGGCGCTTGGCTACTTCCGGTAAGCGCGCGCATGCGCAGTGGGCTTTGTGAAAGTGCTCACTCGCGTAGCAGTTGCGGCGGGAGAGGAAGCGCAGGTGTGCCAATCTGCTGCTCGCCGCTTGCAGTAGAAAGGGCGATCCGCGCCGCCATGATGAAGTAATTTTTGCTTTGCAGGGCACCTGCCTTAATTCCACAATTCTGCAGCCTCAACACAGCGCTAGTTTCCATGCCGTAGCAGTTGATATGACGGGCGCTCGGCAGGTTTCTCGCCTTTGATCGGACATCACATCATTAAACAGCCGCCGCGGTGGCTGAGTGGTTATGGCGCTCGGCTGCTGGCCCGAAAGACGCGGGTTCGATCCTGGCCGAGGCGCTCGAATTTCGATGGAGGCGAAATTCTAGAGGCCCGTGTACTGTGCGATGTCAGTGCACGTTAAAGAACCCGAGGTGGTCTAAATTTCCGGAGGCCTTCACTACGGCGTCTCTCATAGCCTGAGTCGCTTTGGGACGTTAAACCCCCAGAAACCAAACCATCATTAAACAGAGTACGGCCGGGAACAGCGGTCAGTGTGAACCCAACGACCGTCGAACGCACCTGCTGCTGTCGTCGTCATCGAGCTCATTTCTTTTGAGTGCACAGTTGAGCTGAGCTTTTTCTTCTTTTTTTAGGGCAGTATAGTAGCAGGTGTTTGCCACTTTTGCTGAGCCGCGTCACGATATTCTCGCTGCCTTCGAAGCGCTGGGCCTCCTAGTCGAATTACCCCGAATACAGCGACGGCCCTGTGCAACGTGGTCAGGAAGCGAGGCGGCGTGCGGCGACTGCCTGCGAGTTCGGCCGCCAATTTTAGCGGGTAATCTGCGCTTCAGAAACACCGCGGAGGGAGAGAACAGAGCAAAGCAATATGAAGAAGTGTAGGCAACGGGCAAAATACTTAAAAAATATTGGAGAGCACACGTAAGCTACGCCTTAATGGGTATGACCCGATAGCGACATTCTCTGCTTTCCATTCATAGATCCCTGGGAGCCCTCATACGCCTCCGGGTGGAGCGGTTGAGCGATGCGCCAAAGCCTTGTGATGGCAGGTGCTCCCAGCGCTAGGTCTTGTGTGCCCCAGGTTGCTCTTCCCGAGCGACCAGTCATGAACTGCTGCCTGCCATGGCGGACAGTTTGCTCACTATCCGGTGGCCAGGTTGTGGTGACGCCGCTTACGTGACCTAGGTGGCCCACATGCCTCCTATGGTGCCTTCTGGGCACCACCTGCCAGAGTCATGCTCGTGATTTTTCGCTCACAACGCCGACACCAGACTTTCTGGACAACAGGGCCCTTTAAAGATGTCGCGTTGAAATTGACTCCCGGTTACGGTAATGTAGCGCTCAATTCTGTGACAGCAGACGGAGTGTAGTGAGGTGGGCAGGTGGAAACGTCTCGTGCAAGGTTGGCCAGCCGATGATGGTGTCACGATGTCGCTGTGGAACAGCGCACGGACCAATTGTAACCAAGTGGGTGGTCGTGGAATTGCTTGTGAAGCGCTTATCTCCTACACCACCTTGCTTCAGTTCGTGCGGCACGTACTGCAGGTCTTTTGCTCTGAGGCCGACTTGCCTTAGCTTGAAAAAAAGTTTAGAAATGATTTCTCCTCTTTGTAAAAAACGATGTGTAGAAGAGGCCGCCAGCCGGTTTTTCTCTCTCCCTCTTTATCCTCTCCAAGTGTGCTAGAATTTCAACAGACCCCCCGTCGATGGCATATCTAAAAAATTGTCCCTGACGACTATTGTTTCTGCAGTAAACGAAGATGTCTGCTTTGCCTCGTCAAGCCACAACACTGCTTCCGCTCCAGGAATCCTGGTCTTGTATTCGCTAGCCTGGTTTTATGGTGCCTGCGGATCATCTGCTGTGGCGAAGGTGGTTGTAAGTAAATTGAAACGGCGTCTGAAGGTCATCCACGTGTCCGCCGCATTCACCTCGTTCCCCTAGATGCAGAGATAGTATAAACGAAAAAAAATCAAAATAGCGCAGCAATTGTCTCACATCTCGGCGGACACCCGAACCGCGCCGTAAGGGAAGGGAGGAAGGTGCGAGTGAAAGAAGGGAAGAAAGAGGTGCCGTACTGGAGGGCTCCGGAATAATTGAGACCACCTGGGGATCTTTTAACGTGCACTGAGCACGGTAACGAGCACGCGCGCGCCTTTGCATGTCGCCCCCATCGAAACGCGGCCGCCGCGATCGGGTTCGGACCCGGAAACTCCGGCTCATAAGACGAACGTCCTAAGCACTGAGCCATCGCGGCGGATAGGGTATAAACGGGCAGGCACTTTGTGGGTTACGTTCACCCCTGGCGTAACAGCCTATCCTCGTAGATCGCTTCCGCCGGCGCCTCCCGCGCCGTAAACGTCGGCAACTCGAGGTCCCCAAAGGGGACCGACGGCACCTAAAGCAACTTGACCGAAAATATCTTTTGTCTTCGGCCCACCACAAGACTTGTACTGAGATGACTGTCTCGGTGAGGTTAGGCTCTCATCAACAACGCCCAGATTGCCATCGCTTAATGGAAGTGACGACTGCAAAGCGACGGCTACACCAACCGCAGTCACTTTCAACTCTACAATGCGACCCTTGTGGAATTAAAGTCACTCCGAATTTGAGGCACCTTGAGCGGGGAATGCGGAGGCTTAAATGGGGTTTAAATGGGCCTCAAAAGGGGCTTAAAGACGCCAAAAATTTTCGTACTGTATTTTTTTCTCTCAAATTAAGCGTAAGGCATTAGTAAATATGAGTTACCACGTAAAAGTAATCTATGCTCAGTACCTAACTTATAATTATATTTATTCTTCCGTACAGTGTCAGTTTCAGCAGTCCAAAGGCGGTTGCGACGTCGCAAATGAGCAGCAGGTCACGTGAGTCATACAAAACCGCAATATAATAGCTCTTTGTTCACTTGGTGCTATTGGGGTTTCTGGAACAGTTTAGTGTCAGAGTTTAAACGAATTAAATCTGCAAAGCAGCGGTTATGTAGCAGTTTTTGCATTCCTTATTTGATCCCATATTCCCTAGAGACGTCGCAACCATCGTGTCACAACCGAAAGTGAAATTATTGAGGAAAAAATTCTAATATAAATTATTTATTGAACATTGATGAGTTCCAGTGGTGCTATATTTTTAGGTATGTCGTACACAAAATTGCGGAGCAAGAAAGCATTCCGAAAAATTAGGTTTGGCCACTCCTTTGAGACAATGCGCTGCAAGCATTTCCACACGACGGTACTCCTCGGCCCGGTACTACCAAAGATTGCAGACCTCCATAATGGCACGCACTTAGCCCTGTCCCCTTTACCACCGTTAAGCCCTGAGCCAACATTTCTAAATAAATTCTCTCCCTACCTCTGGCACCTGTCGATAAATTGTCGTGTCCTCGTGAGCGAACTTTGGTGAGCCTCTGTGCATTCCTCGAACACACGGGCTTGACGTCCCGTCTGTTCTCCGTCAGGTAGTTACACGCAGTGACCGAACGCTCCGCTAGTTCTACCTTGAACGATTAATAACTGGACGCCCCCCTCCAGTTGTAGCCAACACAGTGCTGTGCGCGTGTGTGATTTAATTCGTCTAAAATGAACAAATCACGCGCACAACCTGGACACATTTCTTATTGTGTAAATAGTTTGTACATATTACTTCTCCCCCTATCCTCTCTTCCTGTCCCCTCACCTCTTTCATTTCATTTTCCATTCTGCCTGCTGTCCTTTATTTCCGCTGCCGCAGCTCAGGTGCTTCAGTATCGATGGCAGATGCCGGGGCTAGCAAAAATCGTTTCCTTCCTTTTTACTATTATTTTTAATAAAACCACTACCACCACCACCCGCGGACCGCAGCGTTGGCAAAAGAGAGGCCGGGAATTAACTGCGACCGGCTTCCACGAGGCCTGAAATACTGTGCCATATGGTTTGTGCATGGTGCAGCCGTGGGGGCCTGCATTGGTACTCCATGCAAGTGACGTCTCGCGGATAATCTTTATGCACCTTTCCATAGTGTACATACAGAACACACCAGCTCTTTGGACTATGTGAACAGGTGTAAAAAGCTCCCGTTACCACCTATGGTCCATGCTTGCGTCAGATGCACATAAGCATACTACGTAGTCCAGCGGGGACGTTGACTGGGGAAGTTGTGCCAATAGCAGTGGTGCCTCACGAGCGTCGAGAAAAGCCTTTGTTCCTCTGTGGGTCAAGGTCGCATGACGACAACGTTGGCGAGCCTGATGTACTCTCGTAGCAATTTATTGTCATTTGGCGTCGCTTAGTCTTTTTTTTTCAAGCGATATTTATTGCCTCAGGGCATAAAGGTTATGAAATGAGAGATGAATAACATGCTTAAATAAATGAAGAAATATGATGCAACCTGGAAACGATACGTTGTAATCAATGTGGGTCAGAAAGTAGAAGAAATTATCGACCGTTATGATCAATCGTTGGCGTGGAGTAATGGGTTTATTGGGTTTTTAAGTTCTAAAGCGACTCAGACTATGAGTGACACCGTAGTGGAGGGCTCCGGAAATTTGGACCCCCTGGGGCTCGTTAACTTGCCGTGACATTGCACAGTACACGGGCCCCTAGAATTTCTCCATCGAAATTCGACCACCGCGGCTGGGATCGAACCCGCGTCTTTTCGGCCAGCAGCCAAGCACTATAACCACTGAGCCACCCCGGCGGCCCTAGCATGAAGTAATGCTACAATACATATGATGATGGCATTAGTAATGCGGTCCAAAGACAAAGACAGGTCTGCAGTAGATAGTATTATTTCCTTACATACCGAATGTCCCAGCTGAATGCAACTGAGTTTTTAAAAAAGATGGAGTGTCCTAGGTGAGGGAAATCAACTCAGTGCAATTGACAGTCGTGTGACTTAGTTATATTTTTAGTTACGCAGTGTTGTTTAATTAGTCCGGACTAATTAGCGCACTTTGAGAGTATTGTCTTCCGAAAAAAAAAGTATGCCACTTAGAAAGTGGTAACCTCGAAAATAGCCGGCTGCGTCTGAGCGCCCTAAGGTGTATTGTCAGAGTACAAAATCTGCTTATTTTCGAAAATCTGCCCCGCCGCGGTGGCTCAGTGGTTAGGGCGCTCGACTACTGATCCGGAGTTCCCGGGTTCGAACCCGACCGCGGCGGCTGCGTTTTTATGGAGGAAAAACGCCAAGGCGCCCGTGTGCTGTGCGATGTCAGTGCACGTTAAAGATCCCCAGGCGGTCGAAATTATTCCGGAGCCCTCCACTACGGCACCTATTCTTCCTTTCTTCTTTCACTCCCTCCTTTATCCTTTCCCTCACGGCGCGGTTCAGGTGTCCAAAGATATATGAGACAGATACTGCGCCATTTCCTTTCCCCCAAAAACCAATTATTATTATTCAGAAGTCTCCGACAGGCCTTTTTGTTTGCAAGGGGCTGCGGGGTGCGAGAGAAGCGGATTTCTCTCTCTGGGAGACCGCCTGGAACCTCCGAGGAGAGCGGTCGCGTTTCTCCGTGCTCCCGCTGAAACTTCTCCCAATCTCGGCGGCAATCGCATCCCAGCATCCGGCCTGAGCGTTCGCGCGCGCGCGCGCCGTTTCCTGGATTACAAGCGCGCTGCGCCGACTCCTCTTCCTGTGTCGGCGCTCGCTCGCGGTCGCGCCCCCGTGAACACTCCACCATGGAGGTGCAGGTGCAGGGAGAGGGTCTTCACCCCCGCGACTACGACCCAAGGGACTGGACTCACATCCTTAGTGTGCCTGCCCGCTCCAGGGACCGCTGTACGTCAACAAGCCAGGAAACCGCAGCGTCTGCAAGCGGTGCCGCCATCTCACCTACTGCAGGCCCTGACAAGTCGCACCTGCAAGCAACGTGCGCAGCGTTCGCGGCATCAGCCGCCGCTCCCGGCTGCTGACTACAAGATCATCTTCAGGTCTCGAGGCGGGCTGCAGCTGAACCTGCTTCCGCCCCGACTACTACGGGAAACCATCCTCCGAGCGGCGTCCCAGCTTCAAGAACCAACGCGTACCCAAATCAGGGTTCACCCAGTCAACAACACGTGCACAGTAAGCACGCCCCTACAAGCTGACGCACTCGCGCTGGTTCGCATAACCCAGATCCAACATCAAGCAAAGGACTTCACAGTCGCAGCTTATATAGCGCCACCGGACGGAGCGGTACGTGGAGTAATCTCCAATGCATACTGGAATGAGACCCCGACAGCTCTTCTCCAGGACCTCATTACCGGCAACCTGGAAGCCCCCATCGTGGACGCCCGCCAAATGGGGGCCACGCGTTCCATTCTAGTCACTTTTCGTGCTGGACCTGTGCCACGCGCCATTCTTTATGGAGGAGCCCTCCACAGGTGTACACCGTACCGAGGCCATATAGACGCCTGCACGAACTGCCGCGTCCCAGGCCACCGGGCGGATGTGTGTGTCCACCCAAGATCTCATAAATGTCCCCGCTGCGGGAAATCCCATCCCAAAGAAGATGTGCCATCATGTGCCCCCAGCTGCATTCTCTGTAGGGGCCTACATATGACCGGAACTGGGAACTGCAAAGCACGGGGCCGTAAACTAGCGTCCCCGAGGAACGCTCTCTCTCCTCCGTCTAAATCGCGGCTGTCTCGCCGTGATCAACAAAGCACAACCAACGGACGCAGCTCGACGGCTTCCCGGTCAAGTTCCAGAAACCGACAGAACAGCAGCAAAAACTCCTCACGTCTCACTTGGGCAGACCGCGTTTCCGGCAACGCCACCCGTCATCCACCGCCACCCCAGTCCTCCCAAGAAGATTCGAGAGACCAGGAACTCCGGGCCTTGCGCGACGAGGTAAGCCGTCTCTCCTCCCTTTTAAGCAGCCCCACCCCTTCTCTGCCTACTCAACCCGCACCCCCTCTCGTTAACCCGACCTCCCCATCCACAGACACTTCGAGCACCCCTCCTGCAAAGAAGCAGCGTACCTCAGACGCCACACCGCCTCCCATACCCCTAGAAATAGACGCTGAATTCGCTGCACTGGATGCCAAATTTGGCCACAAACTAAAAGAGCTAGACGCCCGCCTTGAGGCCAGATTCAATCACCTTGCCGCCACCCTCACAGAAAACTTGAGCAGCGCATGGACGCTATGCTTACCAAGATGATGGAGTTCATGGAACATAACCTTACCAATCGCTTCACCCAAATTCAGACCACCTCCACTCCTCCCCCCACCTCCGCAAGCACAAACCACCTTTTCTGAACACATACCAATTGACACCCGTCTCACTCCCCTCCTAAACCCCCCAACTCTCCAATATGGCAGGGCGGAACACTAATTCTCTCCCTATTTTAACTTGGAACTGCCGCGGTTTCCGGGCCAAGCGCGCACCTCTGCAACTTCTCCTTCCCACCCTCACGCCCACTCCCCGTATACTTCTCCAGGAGACTGCACACCGGGCAACCCTCCCCAGCTACACATCTACACACTCAGACACCACTAGCAAACCCAGGGCGTCCACACTCATCCACCGCAGCCTCACCTATAAAACTCATCAAATGGAAATCACTTCTGCGAGAGCTACACCACCTAGCAGGGAAACATCCTCTACTAATTGGTGGGGACTTCAGCAGTCAGCATACTGATGGGGAATACACAACCACGACCGTTTTTAGCTTTTTAAAAGAAGCAGATGTTCTTCAGAAACTAAACTTTGATCCACAGCTTTGCTTTAAAATAAGATGCATTTCAGCCATTTTCTCATTCCATGAGAAGAGGGCTGAGGTGGTTATTTGAATGGTTGGGAGCCTCAGGATCCTTGCCCAGCCAAGGATGGCTACTGAGGTTATCTGACCTTCTTGAAAGCGTTTATTTTTAGCAATTTATAAAATTTCTTCTTTCTCTTATTACTACCAGAACGAAATAGCAATTTAAGTCCTCTACACAACCATGTTTCCTCCCACCTACAGAAAAGTGTTCATATACCTTGAGCCTGGCGCATGATAGCCTTAGCTGCTTATGTGCCATTAAACCCAACACAACACAACACAACCACGACACATCGAGGTCGCAGGCTGTGGCTGCTCCTGCAGAACCTCCAGCTCACTGTTCACAACACGTTTCAGATGCCCACGCGGATCGGCAACAATGTCAGCATGGACACCAGTCCGGACCTGACGCAGAGTCGCTACATCCGCGGTGTTACCTGGAACAGAACTCAACATACATTGGGCAGTGATCATTACATTATACAAATCACTGTCCCGTACAAACCACCTCGTCACTCCTATACAACACATAAACTGGTTAACTGGGACGCACTTCGCGCTGCACGCACCGCCCACCCAGACATTCCTGACACTGAGATCGACGCCTGGGTGCAATCACTCAAGCATGACGTTCACCACAACACGCAACACATTGAAACGACCACCGAAACCCCTACCCTGGACACACACCTAGCCCACCTCTGGGAGGCTTATCACAGCCTCCTGGAACGCTGGAAAGGCAATAAATATAACAAGACATTTAAACAGCGGCTGGCAGCGCTGCAGACACAAATCCAACAACACTCGAAGGAGCTCTGCCGATCCAACTTGGGACAGATATGTGATGGCATCGCTGGAAACCTGTCTAACAAACGCGCATGGCAACTCCTCCGACACCTCATCGACCCCACAAACACCAAATCATCAACACAACACCATGTGACACGCCTCACACACCGACATATTGACGATCCCGAGGCCCTCATAAACACACTTCAGAACACACACTTCTCCGGGTGCCCCCACACCTCTACCCACCTACACAGGACCAGCCAATCGAACACTCGACACAGACATCACTGAGACGGAGGTCAGAGCGGCCCTCCTGACTCTCCGAACCAACTCCGCACCTGGTGCAGACCAAATCACAAACTCCATGCTCCGTAATCTGGACGACCAATCGATCACCGAAATTACGCAATACTTCAACCAGTGCTGGAGGGAGGGTATCCTCCCGCAGTTCTGGAGCCACGCGAAGGTAATATTCATACCCAAACCCAACAAAACACACTTCAAAACCTTCGCCCGATTTCGCTAACCTCATGCCTCGGAAAGCTCTTCGAGCATGTTGTGTTAGCAAGGCTCACAACGCACATGGCGGACAACAATCTATACCCGCATAGCATGGTGGGATTTCGCCCCCACCTATCCGCACAGGACGTCATGCTGCAACTCACACATGACATTTTCGACCCGCTTCTGCCTGGTCACACAAAGGCAGTCTTAGCTTTGGATCTCCAAAGCTTTTGATCGCATCGAACATCAGGCGATCATGACTGCCCTATCTCCATTGAATGTGGGTGCGCGCACGTACGCCTACATTCAAGCATTCCTCACTGACCGCACGGCTGAGATACATTTTGGATCTCTCTCTTCCCCCTCCTACACGCTTCAGAGTATAGGAACCCCTCAAGGGTCCGTCCTCTCCCCCTTCCTTTTTAACATCACCCTCATCCCCCTCGCCCGAAAATTGGCAACTATTATTCTCCACCTTAAGCACACTCTTTATGCCGACGACATCACACTGTGGACCACCCACGGCAGTGACGGCGACATAGAGAACACCTTACAGGAAGCAGCCACCCTCACCCAAACTTTTGCACAGAACATCGGACTGTCTTGTTCCCCGGAGAAGTCCGAACTGCTCCTCATCCGCCCTAAGAACCAACGCTCCCCCCGCTGCCCCATTGTCATCGAACTGAATTGGGACCCGGTACCGGAGGTTGACACCCTCCGCGTATTGGGCCTGCATATCCAGAACGATGGCAAAAACACCACCACCATCAACAAACTCAAGCAGGTTGCAGGCGCGATATCGCATCTCATCCGCAGAGTTTCGGGCCATCATAGAGGCATGAAGGAGGGCGACCTCTGTCGCCTCATAAACACGACATAAATACTTTGGATGCCTTGATCCGCAAGGCATTCAAAGTCGTACTTCATCTTCCCCTCAACACCCCCACAGACAGATTACTAGGCCTAGGCCTCCACAACACGATCGGGGAACTCGTGGAGACCCATCGACAGGCCCAATACATAAGGCTTACACAAACCTCCACAGGCCGGTATATCCTGGACTCCCTCGGAATCAGAATACCGGCCAACGACCCAACCCTCCTCCCCATTCCTCGATCCCTTCACCGAGAGCTCGTCATCAAGCCACTGCCAAAAAATATGCACCCCTCCTACCATGAGCAGCGCCGCAGAGCCCGTCGAGTGTACGGCTCCGAGCCGGATGCCGTATGGTGGACGCCGCCTGCACGGGTGACGAAGCAACCGCAGCCGTGGTGGACTGCTCTTCATCCGCCCTCCTCACACTACCTGTCCCCTCTGACACCACCCCAGAGGCTGCAGAGGAAGCCGCCATCGCAATTGTCATCACCCGCACGGAAGCCCAGTACATTTTAACAGACTCTAAAACTGCAATTCTAAATTTTGCGCGAGGCCGAGTCCACGTCCCTGCTTTTAGCATACTGGGCTCGCCCGATGCACCCCCACCCCGCCAAGTAGAACTTATATGGGTGCCTTCGCACTCCGGGAATCCCGGAAACGAGGCCGCCAACCTTTTAGCCCGAGGTTCTTTAAATCGGGTTCAGGTGGCCTAGGATCGGGGATTCGCGAGGGAGCGAATGCACTCGTTCAGCGAGATGATGCAGGCCTACAGAGCCTCGCGCCAGCTCTACCCCCGCCCCACCTCTCCCTAGATAACAAACACGCAACACTCTGGCGCAAACTACAGACACACACACTCCCCTCGCCCCTGACCCTAGCCCACTATCACCCCTCCTTCCCCACTCCTGCCTACACCTTGTGCCCAGAACCATTAGCCTCTTCCCTCCACATCCTCTCCCTCTGCCCGGCGGACCCTCCACCGCGCAGCCTAGAGGACCTCAAGACCTGGGAGGACTGGGAGACCCGGCTGCGCTCGGAGGACCCCACCGTGCAGACAATCGCCACCGGCCGGGCTGCCAGTGTTATGGACCTTAGGGACATAAACACTTGAGTGCAGTGGGGTCGTGCCCAGACTTCCTCTCCAACAATAAACTTTCTCTCTCTCTCTTTCACAGACCACGTCTGAGCGCTCAAGTAGCACCGCTGACAAATAGTTTATAATAATAATTGGTTTTTTGGGGGAAAGGAAATCGCTCAGTATCTGTCTCATATATCGTTGGACACCTGAACCGCGCCGTAAGGGAAGGGTAAAGGAGGGAGTGAAAGAAGAAAGGAAGATAGAGGTGCCGTAGTGGAGGGCTCCGGAATAATTTCGACCACCTGGGGATCTTTAACGTGCACTGACATCGCATAGCACACGGGCGCCTTAGCGTTTCTCCTCCATAAAAACGCAGCTGCCGCGGTCGGGTTCGAACCCGGGAACTCTGGATCAGTAGTCGAGCGCCCTAACCATTGAGCCACCGCGGCGGGGACAAATAGTTTAGGTTTTGAATTTCGTGTGATGTATTTTAGGGCCCGTAAAAAAAGCGGCGTAAGTGGTGTGCTGTTGCAGACATTTCAGCCGGCTGTTTCCCAAGGTGATCTACAGCTTCCGGTTTTAACGTGACAGTGTTAAGGAGTAGAAAAGCCGGTGTCGTCGGCGTCGGCCGTGAGCGAAAAATCCATACTCCGCCTCCTCGTAATGCACGCCGCTGCCCCAACAGATAGCGGGCGACGGCAGCGCAAGGAAAGGAAGGTACGCCTGTCATATTTCGGTGGAAACCCGGACCGCGCCGCATGGGAAGGAAAATGAAATGAAAATTGGTTTTAAGGAAGGGAAGTGAGGCCTGTTTCACATATCTCTGTGGACACCCGAACCGCGCCGCAAGAAAAGGAAAATTAAATGAAAATTTACCCGCCGCGGTGGCTCAGTGGTTAGGGCGCTCGACTACTGATCCGGAGTTCCCGGGTTCGAACCCGACCGCGGCGGCTGCGTTTTTATGCGAAGCATACTAGCCTCACAATCGAGCTCTTCCTTGCTGCGCCGCGCGCGGCCGCGTAGCTACCACTTGACCTACTCGGCGCACCACGTGATATGACGTCACATCAGCTGTGAAAGCTGGGCTCAACTCGTGCGCTCGCTTGCGGACGCGCAGCCTCCGCCGGCGGCCTAACTCCCGCTCCTACCGCTAGGAGATACTGACGTCACGCAATTGTATAAAAGGCGACGCACTCGTTGAGTCAGTTGAGCAGCGAGATGTCGGCCAGGGCGGGGGCGGCTCGCCAGACCGCAAAGCGCAAGTTACACAGAGCCACGGAAACGGGAGAAGAACGAGAAGTACGGCTTGCCAAGCGACGTATGCTTCGCATCCTAGGCTTAACCATAAGCTAAGCCAGGCCATTTTTATGGAGGAAAAACGCTAAGGTGCCCGTGTGCTGTGCGATGTCAGTGCACGTTAAAGATCCCCAGGTGGTCGAAATTATTCCGGAGCCCTCCACTACGCACCTATCTCTTCCTTTCTTCTTTCACTCCCTCCTTTATCCCTTCCATTACGGCGCGGTTCAGGTGTCCAACGATATATGAGACAGATACTGCGCCATTTCCTTTACCCCCAAAACCAAATATTATTATAAATGTCCCCCGCCGCGGTGGCTCAGTGGTTAGGGCGCTCGACTACTGAACCGGAGTTCCCGGGTTCGAACCCGACCGCGGCGGCTGCGTTTTTATGGAGGAAAAACGCTAAGGCGCCCGTGTGCTGTGCGATGCCAGTGCACGTTAAAGATCCCCAGGTGGTCGAAATTATTCCGGAGCCCTCCACTACGGACCTATTTGTTCCTCTCTTCTTTCACTCCCTCCTTTATCCCTTCCATTACGGCGCGGTTCAGGTGTCCCACGATATATGAGACAGATACTGCGCCATTTCCTTTACCCCCAAAAACCAAATATTATTATAAATGAAAATCGATATTAAGGAAAGGATGTGACGCGTCTGACATCTCTCTCTCTCTCTCGTTCGTTCAGGCGCAGTGGGGCCGTGCGGGCACGCAGGAATCACGCGGTGAGCGGCGAACAACGCAGAGCACATCTAAGGCGCGTTCACCACGAAGCTTGCAGCTTTCTGCCCGTTCGTTCGGCGCGGAAGCTTTGGGCATCCGTGGCATCAGGTTTGTCGAGAACGATGCGCCGACGAACTACGACTGCAACTTGAGTCCCGCGCGTTTCGACAAGGCGCCTGGCAGCGCTTCTACGTGGTTTGCCGCTCCGCGCGTCCTTACGTCACCGTATACGTAGCCGAGCGATTTGTCTAACGGGCAAGGCGTCGCGTCGAATGGGCGATGACGTTCCGTGGACTCCCTGGCAGTGCTGCAACACGCTGTCGCGTTTAAAGGCGAAGCTTAAGCGTCCTCCAATTTTTCTCCTTTTCCGCGGAAGCTAATATTTAGAGAGTAAGCTATAGTCGGATGCAACTTAAGTCGGCAGCGAAGCTCTGCCTACATTCAGGATCGCCGCAAAGGATTCCTCCACGACAAAAAAAAAGTAGTTCGCTGTTAAAACATATCTTGTTACGTAAACAAGAAGCTTACCACAAGACGAAATTATAAGCTCATGAATTTTGATGCGTGTGGCTTGTTTGACAAGGTTAAACATTAAAAAAACTGATTTCGTTTAGCGTTGTGGTTGATCAGTGGATTAACGCAGGACGCCGCGGTCCATGGCCAATTGTTAGCAACTGCTGTCTTTTTTAAGTGGTATCCTACTGTATAGTTGGCCTTAGCTAATTACATAACTTAGCATAACGAAAAAAAATACTCGAGACTTAGCCACATGACTCAACAGCGCCGAGTTGGCTTCACCTCCCTAGTGCACGCCGTCTTTTATAAAATACCGGTTACATTTAGCCGGGGTACCTGACATATGTGCTGGCGGGGTAGTTATTTTCCTCATCCTGCTGTTTCGATTGCAGGTGCAGCTGCCGGAAGCCCTATAAGTGTCTAGAATTTAGAACGGGCTTGAGAAGGCTACAAATACTCAGCCATCTTTATGTTTGTATTCGAGCAACTTGAATTCTTGCTCTTACCGACAAGATATGCGCTGCTGACCCACAGCGTCTGGACTACAGTGAATTTTGGACGATTCATGGTGCGACAGGTTGCAAGCGGACGGGGACCGACGCAAAGGACTTCGCCACGGATTTTATCGCATTACTCATCTCCGTTTCTAAATTAAACAGTGTGACATCGTTTGGTTAACTCCTGTGTGCTGAACTAGTGTGACGAATTATTCTGGAATTTTGTGACGACGCATTTCAAGCGCACGGGTCAGGGAAGCAGAGCCTGACTCGCAAATATTCGTGCACGAAATCAAAAGCTGCTGTCACTGACCAGAGGCTAACTCTAGCAAAACATAATCATCTATTTGGAAGCCAGCAAAGACGTGCATATATACGCCTGCTTGTTAAGCGCTTTCACCTTGTCACTTTTAACTTAAAAACTAAGGAAGCACAATACGCTCCCAACGTTCGGTTAAAAGGTAATCCAGCTTGGACGAGACGAGTAGAATGCGCATTCACCTAAGGACGGCAGATACTGGTATCGCACCAAACATCCGGCCACTCGTGTCAAAACGGCAGGTAGCACCACCCTTGAGGTCAGTCGAAGAAGCCTTCGCTTCAAATGGCAAGGTCGCGAGCACATAAATATGAGAGCGCCAGACAAGGAAGTGCTGACTGACTCAAGAGCACTAGGTACTCAGGCCGGTTCAGTTTGTATACAGCGAGCTTAGAATAATTCGGTGAGCACCACTTCAAACAGTAAGGAGGTTCGCGGATGATATTACGGCGTCACCGGCATGTGTCGTGTAAAATGCGCATCACGGGAGAATTTTCGTCCTTTTTTCGCACTAAAGCGAAGCTAGTGGAAACAAAACAGTTTTATGCGCTTTCCTTTTGATTCTTTTTATGCACTTAATGCCTGAAGCAACGGGCTAGGTACTAGCGAAAACATATGAGCTGTCAACAAATGTGCACAATCTATGCCCGTGACCTTGAATATGGCGGATTAATTTCTATAGGAAAACTCGAATTTATCTTATGCACCCTTTGTCAAAAGTTTAGAGCCCCGGTGATTTGCTTCCGATCTTCACCGTGTAGCTCGTAATATGCCTCCCAAGCATCGGAAACCTCCAATCGGTAGGACTTATGTGAATGCTGTAGAGCCCCACTGAAAGGCTGTGAAGCAAAGCCCTAGAGCTGTAAACTTTTCACAAAGGATGTACGTTCCGTGCAATTTAGAATATAATGGGCATTTGCGAGTAAGATGGCACTGCAGGACTGAAGCACCTCCCCACAGACGACACTAAATTATAACGTTTAGTACTCTGGTAGTCCAGTTCCGCAACGGTGACAAGATAGGATCGAACCAAGCTCCATTGTGACAGAGGAACGCGTTTATCGGCAAACTTTAAAAAGCTATTGGCCGCTGGCCTCCTTGGACGAATTATAAGGACTGGCTAAGAACGTTGGGCAGTAATCACAGGCACGGCAGTCAGCTTGAGACAGTGGTGTAAACTTCACATAGATGAGTGTATTCTGTTCTAAAAAAACTTGAAGCACAGAACAAGATTAGACTCTTGCAATATCCAAAGCAGATCAATAAAGTATGTCTCACGTGAAGTAGTGGCATGTTTAACGCATATGTTTAAAACTGAGCTATCTACCGGCAGCTTCCCTGACGATATGAAACGTGCTAGGCTGGCCGTAATTTTCAAAAATGGGGACGTACAGAAATAATCAAGTAATTATAGGCTATTATCTGTCTTGTTCTTATTTTCTAAGAGGCTAGAACATAATGAGCATTTGTGAGATGGCACTGCAGAAGTGAAGCATCTCCCCACAGACGACACAAAATTATAACGTTGTAGTTCATTGCCGTGTTCATAATTTCCTCCAAAAGCACTCTGTTATAAATGACTGCCAATGCGGGTTCGAGTCCCAGAGGCTTATACTAGGACTTTTTATAGACTTTTATAAGGCTCTTGATACGGTTAACCGTAATATTCTCTCTGTAAAACTCGATATGGTATAAACAGTCATGTCCCTCACCTTATCAAATGATACATTTGCTCGCGACCACAATAAATATATTGTTATCAATAATTGCCACTCTGATGTCCTGCACATTTCAAATGGTGCGCCCCAGGGGACGAGGAATGTTCTTATGACGTGCCATTGAACCTTCCGGCTGTGACTTATATATATATATATATATATATATATATATATATATATATATATATATATATATATATATATATATATATATATATATATATATATATATATATATATATATATATATATATATATATATATATACATATAGCAGACAAAGTAAAGAAAATGAGGGGCTCGTTTGATAAACTTATGAAGTGAGCCAACAGTCACCAAAACCAAGGCGCATAGGTAAATGTTTAAATTTTTTTAATGTGTTGTGCTAATCAGTGGGATAATAACACTTACATTAATCTATCGCCTATAGAAAATTACTTATAAAGCAGCAGAAAAAACAACCATGCCGCCGGTGGGGTCCGAACCCACGACCTCCGAATATCGCGTCCTGTGCTCTCACCAACTGAGCTACGGCGACGGCTGTCCAATCTGCTGCTCTCGTGGGTATTTATGTTCATTGGGTGTAAGCGAACCTTGAGAGTGTTCACCAGCGCCACCCTCGACCATAGCGGCGGACGTAGCACGTCCTGTAATACCGCGAGCGTGACGTGGAACGTCATCTAACGGCTAGGGCGGAAACTGTGCGAGAGCCCTCTTAAGCTACCTATGGCATCAATACTGCCAGAACAGAGACCCTCGTTACACTATTAGCAGATAAGTTAAATGAAATGAGGGGCCCGTTTGACAAACTTATGAACGGAGCTAACAGTCACCGAAACCAAGGTGCATAGGGGAATGTTTTTTTATGTGTTGTGCTTATCAGTGGGATATTATAGTTCTTAGATTAATAAATCGCTTAAAGAAAATTACTTATAAAGCCGCAGAAAAAACAACCATGCCACCGGTGGGATCCGAACCCACGACCTCCGAATATCGCGTCCGGTGCTCTTACCAACTGAGCTACGGCGACGGCTGTCCAATCTGCTGCTCTCGTGGGTATTTATGTTCATTGGGTGTAAGCGAACCTTGAGAGTGTTCACCAGCGCCACCCTCGACCATAGCGGCGGACGTAGCACGTCCTGTAATACCGCGAGCGTGACGTGGAACGTCATCTAACGGCGAGAGCGGAAACTGTGCGAGATCCCTCTTGAGCTACCTATGGCATCAATACTGCCAGAACCGAGACCCTCGTTAAGCTATTAGCAGATAAGTTAAATCAAATGAGGGGCCCGTTTGACAAACTTATGAAGGGAGCTAACAGTCACCGAAACCAAGGTGCATAGGGGAACGTTTTTTTTATGTGTTGTGCTTATCAGTGGGATATTATAGTTCTTAGCTTAATAAATCGCTTAAAGAAAATTACTTATAAAGCAGCAGAAAAAACAACCATGCCGCCAGTCGCTCCTCCAGAGCATCCAGCAGTTTGTACGTGAGGAAGTCGCACGCCAGCTATTTTTGTCTACCTGCCCGCCTGCGCCGTCGCACACTCCCAACCTACAGCGTGTTATCGAGGAGCAGGTCGCTGAAGTCCTGCCACCTCCTCCTCACCCACCTCTGATCGCGGCTCCTCTGACGTACGCCGATGCCGTGGTGCGGTCGCGGCCCTCACCTGCTGCCCCTGTCTACAGGCCACCTATCCGGAAGTTAAAACCACAACGACCTGCAACCCCACCTTACCGTCCGGTTGCCCGCCCGCGATCACAGCCGCAGCCACTTATCCCCTGACGCACACAAGACAACCGCCCTATTTGCTACGCCTGTGGCGTCGCTGGCCACGTGGCTCGTTTGTGTCGCAGTCGTGACCACCGTCCCCACGATAATAGGCGGGAGCCGACGTTATCTAGACGACGTTGTCATTGTTTCCACGGGCTTTTAGTCTCACCTCCAGCGCCTTGAGACTGTTTTTCGCTGCCTGGCCGACGCTGGCCTCCAACTCAATTTGAAAAAGTGCCGCCTCGGAGCTCGGCAGCTCACTAATCTCGGACATGTCGTGTCGAAGGATGGCGTGCTCCCGGACCCGGCCAAGTTGCGAGCTGTGGTCGAATTTCCGAGGCCCACTTCTGTAAGACATCCGCAGATACGTCGGTCTCTGCTCCTACTTCCGCCGATTTGTCCGCAATTTCGCCACTATCATCGACCCCCTGACCAAGCTCCTTTCCAGCCACGACCTTTCGGCCTGATCGCCGGCCTGTGATGAAGCGTTTACGACACTCCGTCGCCTCCTGACCACTCCACCAATTCTGCGTCACTTCGACCCTCGTTCTCCGACGGAACTCCACACCGATGCCAGAGGCGTCGGCCTCGGTGCAGTACTCGCTCAACGCAAGCAAGGCTTTGACGAATACGTTGTCGCTTACGCTAGCCGGACACTCACTAAAGCTGAAGCCAACTATTCTGTCACCGAGGAGGAGTGTTTAGCCATCCTTTGGGCGATCGTCAAATTTCGCCCCTACCTGTACGGGCGCCCTTTTGACGCGGTCACCGATCACCACGCCCTCTGCTGGTTGTCCTCTTTAAAAGATCACTCTGGTAGACTGGCGCGCCGGGCTCTGCGACTCCAAGAGTACGACATTCGCGTTATCTATCGTTCCGGCCGCAAACATGCCGATGCTGATGCCCTCTCACGTTCTCCTGTACCATCTGAGGCAGTGCCTTGTATATCCGCCCTGACTTCTTTGGTGTTTGAGTCCGCTGATATGGCTTCCAAACAACGCAAATACCCCTGGATCACTTGCCTCTTAGATCTCTTGTCTGG
The DNA here is from genome assembly GCF_052857255.1 of Amblyomma americanum. Taxonomy (NCBI): domain Eukaryota; kingdom Metazoa; phylum Arthropoda; class Arachnida; order Ixodida; family Ixodidae; genus Amblyomma; species Amblyomma americanum. The sequence continues at coordinate 92,118,256 of NC_135503.1, forward strand.
CCAATCGTCTCGACCTCCTTCCCTCCCGGATGGTCGCAAGTGGCTTCTCGTTATTCCTACGCATCTGTGCTCCTTCATTTGCTCTTCGTACCATGATGGTCCCCAGTGTGCCCATGCCGGATTCTTGAAGACTTTCACCCGTCTACGGCAGCAGTACTACTGGCGTGGGTTGGCCCGTTATGTCCGCCAGTTTGTTCTGTCCTGCGCCGCATGCCAGCGACGAAAACATCCACATCGGCGACCCGCCGCTCCTATGCAGCCGCTGCCTTGCCCAGCGCAGCTCTTCGAGCGTGTTGGCATCGACCTCTACGGCCCTCTTCTCAGCACATCAACCGGGAACCGCTGGATCATCGTTGCCATCGACCACCTTACACGCTACGCTGAAACGTCCCCTTCACCATCCGCTAAAGCCCACGACATTGCATCCTTCATTCTCCATCGCATCATTCTTCGCCATGGGGCGCCCAAAGAGCTGCTCAGTGATAGAGGTCTGTCCTTCCTCTCTGAAGTTGTAGAAGCTCTCCTTCAGGAATGCAACGTCGTTCGCCGCACCAGCTCCGCCTACCATCCGCAGGCAAATTGCATGGTTGAGCGTTTTAACCGCACCCTCGGCGACATGCTGGCCATGTATGTTGCTTCAGATTATTTTAACTGGGACCGCGTTATCTCTTTTGTCACATACGCTTATAACTCCGCTGCTCAAGCCACCACCGGATTCTCTCCGTACTTTCTCCTGTACGGCCGTGAGCCTTCTTGCACAATGGACACCATTCTACCTTACCGCCCTGATGCTTCCGAATTTACAACTCTTTCTCAAGCCGCAACTTATGCCGAATAATGCCGATAGCTTGCACGGTCGTTCACTTCTCACGCCCAGCAGCGGCAGAAAAGCACCCGTTATCCCACTGCACTTCCTCCCGCATACCTTCCTGACTCTTTGGTCTGGCTCTGGGTACCCTGCTCATGTCCCGGCCTTTCCTCCAAACTTGTTAGCAAGTACCAAGGACCCTACCGTATTCTTCAGCAGACATCCCCCGTCAATTACCTCATCGAATCCCTTACGCCATCCCCTGATCATCGTCGCCGAGCCCGCGCCATTGTCCACACGACCCACCTCACACCATACTACGACCCCGCCGTCGTCACATCGCCCTAGGCCGCCAGGATGGCGCCCTTTCGCCCGGGGGGAATTGTAAGACTGGCTTTCGGCTTTAGAATCTTCATAGGCTGGCGCTCAACGAAGACGACGACGAGAAGCGCCGAACGCTCCGAAGCTCGTGCGCCGAACGCTCGGTCCCTCGTGCGTGATCTGGACTGAACGCTGCCGCTGGTGTGTGCCTGGACTGTGCCGCTGGTTGTTCGCGACAATGTGCTTTGCAAGACGTTCTTATTACATATAAATTTGTTCTGAGTGTATCAGAACGTATCATTACAGAGTACCATTCGACACTCACTACGCTCCTAAAGTTAATCACAGCTAGAAGTGGTGCAGTGTGTCATCTAGGAACCTGATGTCGCAGGCAGAGTATGATTGAAAGCAGTTCATACACCAAAAGTAAGCCGCTTCCTGTTTATACTTCACAATCTACTGGAATTAAAAGTCTGCATGCTCTGCGCCATTTATGCTGCGCGCAAGACGCGTAGCAACAATAGATGGCGCGAGTGAACGCATCGCTTCGCTGACTGCCAAAACATGGTGTTAAATGCGGTATGAGTCCAGTATACGGGGCGTTCAGTAAAATGGAAGCAGTTTTATTATTTCATTGCATTTGCTTTAGCATTGCCCATAAATGATAGAAGTGTCGCGAATGTCACAGTTGCATCAGTATCCGCTATATCGGCATTAGAAGTAATTTATTTCGTTAACGGTTCAACGTGTTTCCTGTTTGACTAGGCATTGGACACCTTTTCTGCAGCCTCCGTTTCCATTATTTGGATGCTTTTGTTTTGTGGCACATCTGTGAGATATAAAAATGGAAATTACCCTTTTGAAAAGAAACAAACGTTTTAAAATGTAGATATCGTCCTGAGCCTTTCTCCAGTACCGTACTGCGCACACCGCTTGAAATCAAGATTTCTACTCATCTACCGATAGCGCTATGCTTTCAGATGATCTGTGTTGTCGGATGACGTCTTGAAGTCGAAGGCTTAGCAATGGATAGCAGTGCGTAGTTCTTGCCAACCCTCGGCCCTCAGACCCCAGGGGATGCGGAGCAACTGACCAAGGCGACAGTCAGACCTGTGAAGCAGCGGAGGGTGCTAAGAATCTCTGGCTCCGGACAGGTCGCCATTAGAAGTTTCAGTAGCCAATGAAATCAGAGCGTTATTTAAAGAGGAAGTAAAGAAAGCCTTAGGAGAATGTAAAGGGGAAAAGCAGCTGGTGAGGATCAGGTAACAGCAGATTTGTTGAAATACGAGATTCTGCTAGAAAAAGTAGCCACCCTGTTTACGCAATGTTTTATGACCTCGACCGTACGAGAAGCTTGGAAGAACGCAAATATAATCTTAATTCATAAAAAAGGAGACGCCAAACAGTTGAAAAAACAGACCAATCAGCTTACTGTACGTTGCCTACAAGGTATTTACTAAGGTAATCGCTAATAGAGTCAGGGCAACCTTAGACTTTAATCAACCAAATGATCAGGCAGGCTTTCATAAAGGATATTCCACAATAGATCCTATTCACACTACCAGTTAGGTGATAGAGGAATGCGCAGAATATAACCGTCCCCTATATATAGCCTTCATTGATTACAAGAAAGCATTTGACTCAGTGGAAACCTCAGCAGTCATACAGGCATCGCGGAATCAGGGTGTAGAAGAGCCTTATGTAAAAATACTGGAAGAGAGAGAGAGAGGTAAAACATTTATTATTTCATTGAATTGTTCTACGAGTCAAGTAGGCGGACTCCTCAGTTCAGGACTCCGGTGGCTTGGGCGGATGCTTGGACCAGTCTGATGATGCGACACTGGTCCTCCAGACCATTGCTGGTCAGGGCTGCCTCCCACTTTTCGTATGATGTCTGTAATGTTTTTAGATGAGGTGGTTTTTGGGGACAATTTCAGGAAATGTGAAACAGCGTAGGCTTTTCGCCGCACCATGGACAGAAGGGGCGGTATTTGGAAGGGTGAATGAAGCTGTACAAGTACAGGTTAGGGAATGTATTTGTATTCGCCTCCAAAATGTGGCTTTTTCCGTGGTGAGTTTAATATGGGGAGGGGGATATATTCTACGATCTAATCTAAGCATCTCCAGCTGTTCCCCTTAGTTTGATGGTAGAGGGGTGAAGTACGGGCAAGGATCCGCTCGGTTTGTTAGCTCACGAGCTAGATCGTTTGCCGTCTCGTTGCCTTCAAGACCTGAATTGCCCGGGGTCCAAGTAATGTTATGGGGGCGTTGAAGTGCAGGTGAGAGGCCTGACGGTATGAGTAGAGCCGCTGTCATTTTTGGGACTCTCCCTGTAATGTAATATTGACAGGCTCGCTTCGAGTCAGTTATTATGTGAGCTGATTTGTCCGCCAGATCACAATGCCTTATGGCAAGGGCGATGGCGGAGGCTTCCGCCGCGGCAGGATCCTCAGCCCGGAGTGAAGCACTCGTCAGTAGTTGAAAATTGTGGTCAAGGGCGACTGCAACAAAGATGCTCGGTTCAGTGTACGCTGCCACGCCTACATAGACTGCCTTGTGATCTGACTCTAGACGCCTGCGTAGATGAGTGACCCTAGCCTCCCGTCTGCCTTTGTGGATTTCTGGATGCATATGTTTTGGGAGCGGAGCCACCGAGATCTGTCTTCTTATGTTCGCAGGTAGGGAAGTGTGTCGCCAGAGCTCTTATAGAGCTCGTGGTGTACCAGTGCGCTGAAGAATGGCTCTTCCGGTGGTGGTCTGTTGGAGTCGGGCTCTGTGCGATGCTAAGACCTCATCTCTGATCTCCTCAAAGGTGTTGTGGACTCCAAGCTTGATTGGAAGATATATTTAGGAACTGCACAGCTACCATAGTGCTCCATTTGAGGGATAAGGAATTAAATGTTTTAAGCTTTGGGGACATGGAGAGTAGAATGGCCGGTCGATGCTAGTCTTTCATTTTTATTGCGTTGGAATGAAGATTATCCAGCACCGACGCCAACGACGACGAAGCGCTAGCGCCGTCCGTCGGATGCTCGTGCTGGAGAACTGACTGACGCTTGTGTCCCGGTCTTGTGTGCTAGGGTCTTCGTCGCCGGCGCTTTCAACGTGCCAATAAACCGCTCTACAGCTTATTTTAGACGTCATAAATGACAAGAAGTCTAAAACAGAGTACGAAAGAGTTGTTAGCGTTTCTTTTATATGGCCACCACCGCTGTCTCTCACATTATAGTCAGTCGTGCCATAGCGAACCAGCTGGCTCAACTCCGTGCACCGGTGAAAGAGTATGGGTGTCCTGTATGGCTGTGGCCTGATACTCTGCACTCCGAATTACAGGATCTTGAAACAAACTAGAAAAAATGTGGCCTGCAATGATTTTTCTGAGCACAGGAAGCAGCCTTCTGCGCAAACTATTTCTTTCGTTTATGATACTCGCTCAGTGTTGCTGCTCTGTGCCCAGCGGCATGAAGCGCCGCATGCTCAGACTGCAGTCCGCTCGTCTTTGTCCAAGAGTGATGATGATGACGTCCGGCCTAGCTGTCCTGTCCCAGGTCGCGATTCTTTTTCTTCACGTGAATGGAACTCACCAGTTTTCTTTTGCAGGTTGGTGCATTGCCCCAACGTCGTCTAGCCTGCGGAGACGCGAATTTGTGTGATGGTGGTGACGCACTGCGCACATATCGGAACACGGCAGCTCTTCCACACCCAATGAGCGGTGATACTTTGCCATGACGAAACTTGTAGCACTTGAAATTCGAGGACGGAACGAAGTGTACACGAGACGCGCTATCAACATAGCGCATAAGCTTTATTCACTTGGTTCCGTCCTTGTGTTTCAAGCCCTACAAGTTGTGTCACGGGCAACCAACTCGTACAAACAGTTCCCACGATACTTGATAAGCTTTTGGATCAGCAGAACATCACCGTTGAGGACCTACTTGGAACTTCGTGTCGCCTAGCCCGTGCACCTTTGCGGACCGTGCGAACCTTGTAAAAAATAATCTGGACATACGTATCTACATGGCGAATTCTCATGAATGACGGTCGGTTAGCAGGGCCCCTTTTGAGCCTTCAGGCTATAGAAAGCGGACTAGTTCTCGCCCGGGGTGCACGATTAAGACCGCTGTGAAACTCTTAGCTCGCCAACATGAATACTGGTCGTGCGTATGGACACTCTGCAGGGCTACTTTGCTGTGGTCTATGGCGAGCCAAATGGGCTGATGCCGGAGGCAATCCACTACTGTAGTTGCGTGCAACGGAGGTGGAATATGTTGCATGGCGGTGCCCAAGGTACATATTTACACCCTTTGTCAAAAGCAACGAACCAAAAGGTTTTCATTCTGAGCCGTGCTGTGTGCCTCGTTATGTATCGCCAGCAGTCCAAATGCATTAAAGACGAGAAGAACTCTTGTCCTTTCCTCTCTGAAACTTCCACGGATGCTACAATATCCTCACTGCATCACATGGATCCGAAGCTCTCAGTCTCTTTACTTTTGGCGAGGGTTGTATGTCTAAGGTCCGTGTACTAGCCAATGCGACGGATAGTGCTATAAGGACACGACCGGCACTAAAAGACATGCGAAAATTTGCATGAGTCGCTTTATTGATCGTAACCTACTGCACTGCCGGCGGCCGACGACAGTGTTCTCGCTAAAACCACTAGCGCAACCTAGCAGCTTCGTACTGTAACGAACCGCTCGATCTGGTGTAGTCATTTAGCAACGCTGTAATTGAAAAAGCACCAGTAGCTGCAAGGGCATTCTATCTATGGAACACGTGATTGTTTACATAAAGCACGTATTTTTGTAAACAGTTGCGAGTAATTCAATTATTTCATTGTTTCACGCACCTGATCGAAACGACGTGGGTGATGACGAGCAACGCAGCAATAAGAATTGGTCACAACGAGTCGCTATCAGTTAGGAGATGTGTAATATTTTTATTTTCTGTGTTTTCGAAATGGCACTTGAAACTAGGACGCGCTTACTAGGTTTCACTGGACTGTACAGTTCTTCGAAGCCCCGCACTGAGCTTCATGTTGCACCGTAGTGAAAAGTCACGCTGCGACATGCCAGTCTGCTAGCTGGCACGTCTTGGCACGTCTTCACAAGGGAGAAGCACTGGCTAAAGTCAGAGTGACACACTAACACATTTTCCTTCTTGCTTTCAGACTGGGTACAGACAGTACGTACTGCACTCACTCGTAACAGCATGATTCGGAGTAAGGGCTAAGAGAGCGCCAAACTCTGTTTCAAACACTGCGTGTCTGATGCTCCGAACCAGAGCGAGTGCATCAGCTCTCACGATCTTGTGCAAACGGTAGTCCCTTACTAAGCTTGACAGTAGCAACATCTAGGATTACTACGAAGTCAGACGCCAAAAATTGATGCCGCTATCCAGCTTCTTTCAGACATGGACTGAGATGTTGATCGAGACGAGAATCCTACGCAAATGAGAAGCGCTGGAATACAAGAATGCTGGAAGTGCGATCTGTCCAGACCGCGGAAAAATGCGAGCGACACTTTTGAGGGCGCTCAGTGCAACTACTACACTGTTCTTCCGAGAGGGACATGTGCACAGCCCTTGGAGGTGTCCTCAAGGATGATCGCGTCGCTTCACTGTCCAGAGGATGGCCTCGCCCAGGATGGCCGGTCCAGCGGGACCATCAGAAGTCGCTGTCGTCTTCTTCGTCCAGGTCGAGCCAGAGCTTCCAGAGGCCCGTGTCCTTGGAGCGCTCCCTGAGGAGCCGCTCCAGCTGGCGTTCCTGGGTCGCGTTGAGCGTGGAACGCCAGTCGCCCACCGTCCCGCGGCGCGCGAATGTCCGCGTGCGCATGGCTGGCGCCTCCACAACCACGTCGTTGTCCTCTTCCTTCTCGTCGTCCTCCTCCTGGAAGCGTCGCACGGTGCGCGTGGCGTGCTCCTTCATGAAGTCGTACGAGCTGTGGTGGACGATCATGTCGAGGGCACTCTCGTCCAGCGCCACGGACTCGAGCCACTCGTCGCCCAGGAACTGGGCCAGCTTCTCGATCACCTCGTGCGGCGCACGCTTTATGTCCTCGTAGAGGACGAAAAGCACGTTGGGCTCATCCCGGCGCGCGTACCAGCCGCACACGTGGTCGAAGTAGTCGCCCCAGATCATGTCTCCGCTCACGAATTCCTGCGTCGTGGTTTACAAGGAAGAGGAATGCGGGAAGACACATGGCGTGAAGGTGACGAATGAGAAGACAGCGAACATAATACAGCAGACTCGCATCAGCCACCACAAACTCAGCTATTTTGTTTGCTAGCCTCGTGAGCACATCATTAGGTTTAAAAGCATGTCTGCCAAGAGGCTGTCTCAACCAACAAATAGGCGGCCAGTTTCGTGGCTGTTTCAGCTTCCTGCCAGTCACAATGTTGACTTTTCTAGCGGCACGACAACGCTGGAATTGTTACAGACAAAAACAAACTGACTCGTAATTTTCATGCGACTCCGAATTTCTGAAACTCACAACTGCCGTATTGGTTCACTCGAGGAAACAGGACTAGCACGAATTTTAGAGAATTTTTCTTCATACAGAAACGTATTTTCGTGCTGTGGTGGTACTGCAAACTTATACTCTTCCCGTCCAGAAAGTTTGCTCACAGTACAACTTTCTGCGCCAGCCAGGCTCTTTCACTTTCACGCGAAGGTGACCCTCGCCCCAGAGCAGGGCGGCTGGCGGAAAAAAAAGCCGCGAAAAGCAAGTACAGAGCAAGAAGGCACTGACGAGGCGACCCAAGAGGAAAGAGAATGAGACAAGTTTTTTTAATCAAAGGGGATATCCTAGTCGAAATCAAGAGGAAGAAATGGGCTCGGGCAGGGCATGTAATGCGAAGGCAAGATAACCGCTGGTCCTTATGGGTAACGGAGTGGATTCCAAGAGAAGGCAAGCGTAGCAGGGGGCAGCAGAAAGCTAGGTGGGTGGGTGAGATTAAGAAGTTTGCGGGCATACGGTAGGCGCAGCTGGCAAAGGACACGGTTAATTGGAAAGAGATGGGAGAGGCCTTTGCCCTGCAGTGGGATTAGTCAGGCTGATGATGATGACGATGATAGTTGGCCGTGGAATACCGTGTGCTGGGAGTCGGCAGAGAAAGGCGGAAGGAAAAGGAAGGTGCAGAAAATAGTAGAGGAATGCACAGACGATCGTAAGATGTGATGTGACAAATCTGCATTAGCTCTATTGGTTACCGATTTCAGTAGTTCATTGATCGCCTTCCTATTGCGTCTTTGAATTTGCTTTCGCCGTGGGGTTCCCGTGGGTGAACGATTTTCGAGGGTGGAGGTGGGTTAGAGGCCTTCCGGAGGGTATAGGTGGGTGGACGAGTAGTAATTAAGTGCAGACTTATAAGTGCAAGATTCATTTTTACCGGCCGGTGCTCCACCTTCCGGGCCAGAAGAGCGCCGGCTAGATGGAGGCTTCCCATGGAAACACTGACAGCGGGTATTGCCGAAACAGAACTCTGCGGCTAACTCAGTAACAAATAAAAAAAGAATAAAATCATGCAATCAGTGAATTCGGGTGAAAGTGCAAGAAATTAGAATGTAGTAAAGCTCTACAGTCAGGGAACAAGTCCAATGTCCTCCAGGAGAAGAGACAAGACCATCTAAGAGGAGAAAAATGCTTTGTGCACAGACTGCTGTGGCGCAGCTATCGCTGTCACTGCTTTGCACTGAGGGAGGCTCAAAAGTCTGGAAGCGTTTTTGGGAGCCCGTTGGATGAAAGGGACGTAGCAGTGAGTGTCGCTTCGTACCTGGAACGCGGCGTCCATGGACTTCTGTTTGAGGAAGAGCTGCCGGTTGAGGAAGATGGAGACGAAGCAGTCTTTGGGGTTTCGCGCCACGTAGATGTACTTTGCCCGCTCGGACCAAGGCATCAGCTGAATGGGCAGGTGTGACTTGATGGCGTTGGGCCGAGGCATGCGGCGCACGGCTTCGGCGCCCACCAACTCCAGGTGCGGAGTCGCCTTGGACCACTTGACGTAGTCGCCCGTCGGATGACCCTGCGAAACCCGACGCGGTCGCGAGCGTGAATGACCCGATTGGCTTCGTGAGGCCACAACTAAACATCGGTGCAACCGGATGAAATGCAACACGAAAAAATTGTGGTTCGTTGTTGCGCCCTTTGAAAATAGCATGCACGAACACGAGAAGTGCTCCGCCATCGATAAATTTGATTTCGCAAGCAAAAACGGGAAATGAAAGAAAAGTGCAAAGATTAATAAAGAAAAAGGATAGAAGGATGATGACTGAGTATTAAAAAAGGAAAAGAAAACGTAACGAAAATTACTGAGGGCCCTTAAGGAATTTACGTACGAGTAATGCGAAAGCATTGTAATTCTAGTGGAATTCAATTTAATTATATCTCATTTTGTTCGATTTAAGCTACATAAAATGCTGTGCTATTACTTTGTAGCTGGTGCAGTTGTAAGCACCAGTATTGACTATTACTGGTTAACATCTATTTTTCCCACATTTGATGACGTGACATTGTTTCAACCAATCGCTGCTTTTTAACGCCGTAATTTCTTAGGCGACGCCTGGTTTTTGTGTTGATGAGCCATCTCTTTCGCATTAATAAATGTGCTGCTAGAGATAGGAACAAGAGACTGCAAACCACTGTTCTCATTCGGGATCTTAGATGAATTTGTTTACGGGCGGAGCGAACGGCCCCGTGTCTAGAGCCCCACTGAATGGCTACGTAAACAATCCTGGAACAGAATTGAGAATTGGTTTCTGGGAGAAGGAAATGGCGCAGTATCTGTCTCACATCTCGGCGGACACCTGAACCGCGCCGTAAGGTAAGGGAGGAAGGTGGGAGTGAAAGAAGAGGTGCCGTAGTGGAGGGCTCCGGAATAATTTCGGCCACCTGGAAATCCTTAACGTGCACTGACATCGCACAGCACACGGGCACCTTCACGTATCGTCTCCATCGAAACGCAGCCGCCGCGGTTGGGTTCAAACCCGGGAACTCCGGATCAGAAGCCGAGTGCCGTAACCACTGAGCCACCGCGGCGGGTAATCCTGGAAGGCAAGTATTGTTTCAATTGCCCGAGTCCAACCTGATGCGTGCGCAACGAGGTCTTCGAAAGCCCTTGGGCAACCGGTGCATGCCTCTGCACACAATGTGCCCATCATATACGTGCGAAATTTCTTCGGCTAACCCTTCCATCTGATTTCCCACAACTCTTTCTGCATTGCACTTTCATTAAGTTCCGCTCCACATCGTTCATGATTCATGTTGGTTCACTGAAAACAAAAGGTCACCGTAATTTCGATGTAACCATACAATGTAATCTATGGTTTAGAGCTAGTGTATTGCACATTGGCTCGTCTTTTGATATTGGTGCTATACATTTTGAAACAAAGAAGAGGTATATGAGAAACCGCACTATACACTTACGGCCATAGATTTCAGCGTCGTTGGGCGGCGCCAACAACTCGTGTTCTGCTTTCTTTTTTAAATGCGTGATTCGTGAGAAAGTACTCAGAAATACAGAAATGAGCACCTGAAAAAAAGTGCAAAATTGGCTTTTTGAAGGAAAAAAAGAATAGCCTGTTTTTTTTTCAATACTCGAAAGAAAGGAAAAAATCGCCAAAACTTCCAAAAGGAGATTTCTGCACAGTATCACCCCGCTAAGGACTGTAAAAGTTGGTCTGAGGGAGTTGTTGGGTTGCATGCCAAGCATCTGGAGCCGTCCATATAGCGGCAAGGTGTTTGCAACAGCCAACTGCTGACATCAGTCGTATGTCGGCTACTCCACATTCCGGCATCGTATGCGTCATGTGAAAGGAGTTGATCGCGTCACAGGGTTGCTGGAGAGCGGGTGCAAAAACTCGTGCATTTGCACTCGAACCTCAACGTGGGAAAAGGCACGCAAGGAAGCACTTTCCTACCAAGCAGTGAAGAGTCAGACTGACCCAATGCTTTGCGTGAATTGCATCGAGCGCAATATGTCGCCATCTTTTTAATTGGTTTTTTTTGGGGGGAAAGGAAATGGCGCAGTATCTGTCTCATATATCGTTGGACACCTGAACCGCCCCGTAAGGGAAGGGATAAAGGAGGGAGTGAAAGAAGAGAGGAAGAAGCGGTGCCGTAGTGGAGGGCTCCGGAATAATTTCGACCACCTGGGGATCTTTAACGTGCACTGACATCGCACAGTTTTTCCTGAAAAGGCGTTCCAGCATCTTTGTTTTGGTGAAAAATATTCAATTCTTTACTTATTCCTGAGTTACAAAGTAAATGGTCTTGAAAACTGCGTTCTCGTTTACTTCAAAAATTTCGCAATGTTCTGAAAAAAAAACAAAAGTTTTTTTTCGAGGTTTCAGAATTGTAAATCTCTGCCCAGAAAACGACAGCTGAGACACACTCATGTATTCCACATCTGCCATTAAATCGAGCTGAGTTGACTGTAGTGGTTTTTCTTCATATGCTTAAGTTTAAAAAAAAAATTTCTGGGATCACGTGCATCAGTTATTATTATTTGTTGTGCTTCACGAGCAACGGCCAGTGGAGAAAAACAAAACCTGTCACACACAGAATCCCGCAGTGAAAGGACCCCGTTGCGTGGTACATTAATCGCAGTGAAGGGAAGATCTGTGCACCGAACTGCATGACGACGAAGCTTTTGTGCGGAAGGGCCTTGGAGGTTGTTCGTTTAAGAGCGGCAGCCCCTCATCCGCTTTCCCCCACGGGCTGGCAGTGTTCAGAGGTCAAAGCTCTTTGTCGATTAGTCAGAAAATGTTCGTGGAACGGCATGTTATTTTCATTTTTTTATTTGTTTTTTTGGGGAAAGGAAATGGCGCAGTATCTGTCTCATATATCTTTGGACACCTGAACCGCGCCGTAAGGGAAGGGATAAAGGAGGGAGTGAAAGAAGAAAGGAAGAATAGGTGCCGTAGTGGAGGGCTCCGGCATAATTTCGACCACCTGGGGATCTTTAACGTGCACTGACATCGCACAGCACACGGGCGCCTTAGCGTTTTTCCTCCATAAAAACGCAGCCGCCGCGGTCGGGTTCGAATTCGGGAACTCCGGATCAGTAGTCGAGCGCCCTAACCACTGAGCCACCGCATTTGTGCTGATTTACTTGACGCGCCTATAACCTGCTCTATGCGAAATGGATTTGGTGAGCAGTACTGAATCCGTCCATTTTCTTGAACAAAAATCTGAGGTTGAATGAACAGGCGAATTTAAAGGACAATGAGAACGAATTGAAATTGACCTGCGTCAGGAGGTTACCGCTTTCTATTGCCAAGGAGGCTGTTTTCACTGAATACGCAGCTTTTATGCAAGGTATAAAAGAAGTGCAGATCGTTACGAATGTGGTACGCGAATGTTCGAGCATTAGCTGTGGTATGATAGCAAATAATTTTTCACAGACATGTTTTTCTTTTTCGCAAAGTCAGACAGCGGGCGGTGAATTCAGACTTGCCGAGGACGGCACTGACCCTACACAGTTGGTTTCTAACCACCTCCTGCAGCCGAGGCGGACGCCCAAGCCACTAGGTTACCCGTCGCCTACCACCCTCTCTCCCCCTCTTTTTCCAAAAAGTGCAGAGGGAGATTTTCCTTTCTCCGCTTTTCCATTTGCCAACAGAGGCAGCTGGGCCTGCAGACGCCGACGCCGATGGTGCGAAACTGAGGAAAGAGCGAATAATAGCCAAGGCTCTAAAATGAAATGCAGGTATCGCCACCTCCAGCCGTTTTCCCAACCTAACTGCAATGGCGTCAGTAGAGCTTTCTGACGTGGTTCCCTGGGACTAGTCTTCACCGTGATTAATTTCCTGATGGGGATCACTGAGTCCTCTTCTTCGACGACGTCACAAGTTTGAATCGAGCCGCGGGAAGAAATTGTTACAGTTTTGAATCTAGTTTTCTCACCAATGAATGCGTTCTGTGCTGCCGCGCAATCATAAACATAGTCAAGAAGAATCAAAGAATCGATTTTTAACAGGAGAAAAAATTGAATGGAGTTGTCCTTAGTGCCCCTTTAAATTGTTAGTGCCGATTTCATTTGGCTCATGCTGCGTCCACTCCCGGCATTGCTCCTTCAAAGCGGCGAAAAGAATGAACGATTACTCTTACTCATTTCTGCATCCATAATCCGCCTTTCTCTGGCGATACGCAGTGTGGAATGCCGAAATGCGTGTAAATTATTACTTCACTGTGTCTGCCCGTCATCAGCTTAGGTCTTGCTCAGAAACTTAGCAATCTTCAATACCTATTAAATTTAGGTTTTTCCACCGTTCATTTCTTAACAGAAAGAGGTTTGTTGGCAAAGGAAGCCATAGAAGCAAGGCTAACCTGGGATTCTCTGTACTGCTACTCCGTACTGGGGTGGGGGGGGGGGGGGTGAGGGGTGAAAATAGGAATAAAATGAATTTAGACGATCAATGCGATTGATGCAGCAGAGCATGCGTTAGCATTAGTGTGCTAGCCGGACGGAGCAGGCACGGTCGCTGACGGCTTCAGACCATGCGAGCGGGTGGCGTGATCCAATCCAGCAATCCCAGTGTGACACATCCTGCCCCCTTTCCACTTTCCCCCACTCGCCACCCGTCGCCTCGCACCAGCTCTTCGTTTTTCCTCTCCTATGTTCCTTCTTCCTCCTCTCCTCTGAAAGTGGAGAGGGAGATTTTCTTTTCTACACTTTGCCATCTTCCAACCAGACATCAGAAGGATGGATGGACAGATTTTTTTTAGATGTGGGTTCTAATGCTAACGCATTAACAGGTTCCCGTTGTGTGATAGCATTGACAGAAAAGATGTATCCAAGAGGCATTGAATGGGCGCTACAGAGCACGTTTCGCTGTACAGGCTTCCTTTCCTAGAAGCGTACTAAAAAGTAAGATAAAAAGACGCCAAGCTTTCTAAAAGGGTGATTATCCAAGCCTGATGAAAATTTGCCGATATTGCCACCTGCCTTTATTGATAAAGACTCTCACACCATTCATGCCTTCTTCTGGAAGCTAGGCTCCGCAAGCACTGTAACAAAACATAATTTCCGCGCTACAATGTGCTCAGAACAATGCCACCAGATTCGTCCTCGTGGAATGTTCATAGCAAACAAGCACCACAACTCAAAATTCTCAGAAATATTCACCTCTTCCGATCCTTGCATCTCGAAACAAGCTAGCGTGCGTCTGCTATTTCTACATGTTCGGTCATTTTTTGCCGCCATTCAGTGCGCCGCACAAGCACAGACAGGGCAACACAGGCCGCAGCCCAGTTTCCCGAATCTGCAGTAACAGCACTAAACACATATTCTTCCTTTAAAGACGACAATGCAAGGATGGGACGTCGCCACCGTCGGTGTCTTCCCTTCCTTTCCTTCTTGCCTTCTTCGTTGGAGGAAAAATGTGTTTGGTGTTGCCAGTGGAAAGTGCATCAACATCGACTGCCCTCTCTCAGTGTTTACGGACCGATTACTTCTCGACAGTACAATCGCAAGCAGCCAAAATATGACTGCTTTGAGTGCCACTCACAAATTTTAACCCAGGTTTAGGAGGAGAAATATTTCACAAACCACATTGCCATCCAAGTCCAGCTTTCTCGGGCAAAAATTGTGAAAATTGGAAGGTTGTAAGACACTGTTATAGAAATATTGAAAGTAATGGTCCGTTATTCTGATATATAGCAAAATCTCTCTTTTAAGGTGTTTCCATCGATCGCATCGAACAATTAAGACTGCCATAGAAAACCAATGGGGAACGCTTTTGACGATAGCAAAAACGTGAATAGAACACAAATACAAGACTGCCGTCGGGTGACCTGCCGATAATTGATTGGTATAGTGAAATTTTATACTGCTTGAAAACATTGTATTCATAAACGGTTTCCCGCTCAAAAATGCCCTTGTCCAGAATTGTCGCGTATGAGGGCCGCCATTGTGTTTCCGTTACGTCGAGTGCTACAGAGCACGCGTAGACGGCGGCCGCGTTCGTACCTTGTTGAAGACGAGGTGCACGATGTGCTGGACAAAAGCGGCGCCACACTTGGAGTAGGACACGACGAAGACGTCGTCGTCTCGCGGCTCGTAGTCCATCGCGGACTCGACCAGGGAGCGCGTGAACTCGCGCGGCAGCTTCAGGCCGCGCACCCAGAAGGTCTCGTCGTCCCCCGCGGATTCGGAGCTCCGTGGTGTGGCGCTGTCATCGCTGCCGTCCGCGCGGGCAACGGCGCACGCCGCCATCTGCGGCGTCAGCGACTGCGACCGCCGGTCTGAGTGGGGCATGGCCCGTCAGAGCGCACTCAGCGACGAAGGCGGCCCTCGGCGGTGAACCTGCGAAGTACGCAGGTCATTTTTTATTTGGGCACTGAACGAGTTTCGAAACGCCACTGTATAAAAGGAGAGGTGGAAATACAACGGGGTTCTGCTTGCTAACATGCACAAAGGTACGGAAAAAAACATTTTCAACAAATGTCTCCAGTAACTTTCGCCCTCCTCTGAACCGAATAATTGCGACACCAATAGATGTACCACACAGACATTCTCCTTCCCACTACTTGAGACTGCAGGTTTACGTGAACTGGGCCCATCTGGACACTACTCTCAGTTGCCATTAGACAAACGCAGGATTTTGTTTTTTGGCTGCGGCATTCATGGCGCCAATGGCACAAAAGTTGAACCTTCAGGAAGTTTTATGCACAGCTATCCTAGCAAAACAGCAAGTTCACAATAAAGGATCTAGGATTTGTTTGCCAGGCCTAACGAGGGCTACCCGACATGTTCGAAGGTGCTGGTTCCGGTAGAGTGACACAGTCTGCTCACAAAACTTAGGGCAGATCCTGCTCCACATTGGGAGATTCTTCTAACACAATGGGCTTACGCCATTTCTGCATCTTGCCATTGCACCTCAAAAGAGGACTCATTTCTTTGGTGTCCTGGAGCCGTAGTAATGATTTTAATGACACGATTATTTGGCTTTTATGTCGCAGGGGCAGCTTTGACCAATAAGAACATCATGGCACTAGGTGCGTTGGTCTACTCAAGGTGGGGTCAGACCTATTTCCCAATTTCGCATGCTACATTTCGCTGGGCTATATACATGCCTACAAGACTATTACAATTCCGCAAGACCACATGCGTCCAACGCTTTCCTTGAACGGCAAAGAAAGCTTAATGAAACACTTCTTGGTTCATGAGCTTTAAGTTAATTAACCCATTATTGTCAGAATAATATATTAGGTGCCGCAGAGGAGGCTTAAGAACCTTCCTGTTCTATATAATACGAAAACGTGGTACTCGCAGTTACCGGAGTTCCTGCCAGAACTTTCGATGTCGGACTTGCTAAGATTAATTTTTCGCTGCGGCGGTGCCAAGAAAAAGAATCCCGTCGCAGAGCGCACAGATTCTGCGTATTCTGTGCGTGACACTTTTCGTTCTTGAGTACTACACGCTGTCGGTGCCAAGCGCGTTGATGACGCGACTGCCCCATCCATCAGCGCCGTCCCGAACGCGTGAAGGTAACGGAAAAGACCGCTACCCCACGCGGCAAAGACGAGCCAAGGCTTCTCTGCACATTCAACTCCCCGAAGCAAAGTTCTTTATTTATTATTGCCGTTTCGTTTGCCCTGAGTTTCGAACTTTGCGAAACGTGCTGTGATTTACCTTTCTTGCAATTTGATGAATGAGTCACCGTGTCGTTTAGTTAGTATAGTGCGGTATAATACCGGGTGTTTCACCAAAGATGTCTTGCAGCTTTTAAATATAGGCTTGCATCTTACTGTGGGCTACATTTCTCGCAATAAATAAGGAGACTAACGGTAATAGTTGAGAAGTTAACTATTTAGTATTAGAAAACCAGCCTACTTCACGTCTTAGCTGTATTCTATTGCGCTAAACCGCTGACAATGCTGTGATGAAAAAAGCGCTCTTCTAAGTCAAAAACATATTTCTAAAAATTGCAGAACATCTTGGGTGAGGCACCCGGCATGGGATTGCATAGTATACAGCACGTCGTACAATCCTGTATAGTATAAAGAGGAAAAAAAAGAAGGTTTCTACTGAAATGCCGACTCTTTTTCACCGCATGTAAAACATAGCGTAGTACAGTCTAGTGTAGGGAACTTTGTTTTAAATAGCAGTGCTTTGCCAGTGTGTGTGGGAAGCCTCTTCAACGTCACGTTTGGATTTTATTCTTGTAAAACGCATACAAAACTGTTATAAAATGCAAGCTAGAGCCACCAAAGGGTTCAGAATAACGTTTGTATTGCAAAAGCGGACGTCTCCCGCTGTTACGGACACAAAGGATTTTACTGCACGGCTTTTGCTCCTCGACCCTAGAGGCCAGTAAGCGAAGGTTGCTCGACAATGCGCATTACCACCCTTCATCATAATCAGTCTCAGAGGTGTATCGATGTGGCTGTTATTACGGCTTATGCTGCTTCCAACAACAAGAAAGCTCCGTTCTATTCAGCTGCATGCAAAAAAAAAAAAATCAGGCAATAGTTTGGCTTGCGGAAATAAAGAAAACCGATAGACTATGACAGGCACTGAATAACCCTGTGTAATATGGTACGCTGTCTTTCTCTGATCATCAGTGTTTGTGTTGACGGGCAGGTGAATACAAATTATGTGGGCTGAATCTCACGTGTTCTTTATGTCTTTGGTGAAAACATTCAAGGAAAAGGAACCGTTTCGAGTTCGGTATATTGGAACAGCACCTGAAGGGACAGTGACTTGAACGAGCTTTTCCAAAATCCCGCGCCGAATCCTCATTGTATCCAGCGCAAATGCGTTCCACTTGAAAGAATTTCAACACGGTGCAATTGTCAGCTCAGCGAACATTTTCGGCGGCATTAACCTACTCAATTCGGGTGAAAATACGTCGTTTCGGCATGCGGCAATTTTAATTCCCGAAACTTGATGCAATGAAAGTCTGAAGCTTCGAACAGCATGCGGTAGTTCGCCGAGCCATATTTTTCCCTTGCAAAGCTTCGGGACTCTATATTTGCATAAGTCTCATACGGATATGAAGCGGTACAGTAACTTTATTGAGCCCATCCGCTAGAGCCCTTGCGTCAATTTCTATCTCGGGAAGAACTCGAACAAGAACGTGATGTGGAAAAAAAGATAGTCGAAAAATTCAACCTTTTAAGTGCTAGTGTGTCCACAGACGCTGAGAGCTTTTGGCTTACAACTGATTTGTATTAAAATAAGGGCATGACTCTTCTCCCGGCAGCCGTGAGAATTCCGCTCCCACAATTCTCAAGCCACTCGCCTTCCATTGGCTGTACATTATCACATGATATCTGCTGGTAGAATAAGATTTTGTTGTTCTGCCAGCATCCGGGAAAATTGCGTACCCCAAATTTTCACGGTAGTCGTTCGGCACTCGTTTCTCATTGGCTGCGCATGATCACATGATAATTGCCGGTAGAATAAGATTTTGTTACTCTCTCGGCAGCCGTGAACATTGAAAATCTTTTCCTACTTTTTTTGTATTATTTTAATAAAGCCACTACCAGCGGGGGAGCGTTCCTAGACTTCAACGGGCAGGCGCCTCTTATCATCCTTCATGGTTACAGCGTTGGCGCACAAGTCGCACCCGTCAGCGGAGCGGCTCCGGCTTTTCACCTCTCAGTCCAGCCATGCATGTTGCTTCACCTACTTTTCTTTTTCCTGCGTAAGTTCTAATAAATAGTATTATTATTAGTATTAGCACTTTAAGGCGTCGCGCGAAGTTTTCATCTAACCAAGAACCAGAAGAACGCGTTTCAGCCGCCTTTGTCGCATCGCGCGATGAATTATCGTCACACGCCCGGCTAGTGCTTCCCGTTTACTATTTATAGGTAATACTCGGTTCACAGAAAAAAAAACAATGGTCTGGAGTAATCACTTGATACCCTGACAGAGGTACTGACACTACAGTGAAACAAACATCCGCGGTGCCACAGAACTTTGTTCCAAGTAAATTAAATCGGCATGTACCTCGTTTTGGCAGCCCGCGTAGAAAATAAGTATTTCGAAGACCAAGTAAAGCGAGTCTGCCGCTCACAAAAATATTGACATTACAAGGAAACATTAGATTGATGACGGCAGTTTTCTCAGTTTATTCACACCATTTCCAACAGCAAATACACGGACAATTACTGATTTGCCTCTGTACTACAGCAGACTGTGCATTTCCACAACTTTGGTTGGCTGCTTAGTGCAACACAGGGCAGGTGACTCCAAGCCAGGCATCAGTCTTCATCTTCTAAATTTGTGTTACACTCACTACACTTCCACTGTTGCTCTTTTTTTGTTCACAATCATCTGCACAGCTTGCCATCCACCTTCAGTAAAATAATGCCGCACAAAATTGATGTCCACTCAGTTGTCGCGAATACCACTGTGCACATATTCAGGCCTTTGCTCGACTGAATCTTCGCCGAGAAGCTTCCCTTTCATAGCATCAGCTGCATTCCATGCCCCTATTATCCACCTCAACACTTTCAGTTTTTTCTTCCCCACAGTAAGCTGTCCATAAGGCTGTTGCTTGTCAGTCCTTTCCTTTTTTTTTGGCAAGCCAATTACTGCCATAACTTAGCCTTTAGCTGGCACTTGAATCACATTCAGGGTGTCTGCGTCTTGCACGGTTTGTCTTTGGCGGTTGGAAGACGCAGCACTGTCAGCGGTGCCATGTGGGACCTCTTCACGTGGCAAATGTGCGTCCCTCGTTTCTGCTTCAGCACTTGCAGGCAATTAAATGGGTTTTTCAACACTTCCCTGCTGACCATGGCAGGCAACTGCAGTAGTGTCAGAGCTGCCTAGTGAACCATTTTCATGTGACAGATGCGCATTGCTCATATCTGGGCTGGCATTAGTGCTCAATGCAATCGGCATCTCAACATTTTCCTGCTGCAATTGTCACAATTATCAAAGAACTCCTGCCGATTGCACTGTTCCGGCTGCACCACCTCTAAAAGGCAAAGGCGGGCTAGTTGGTGGTTAACAGGGGAGTGCATTTTGCAACCGCGCAAAACGACGAGGGACGAAGAGAAGAATGCACAAGACACAACGCGGGACTTCAACTGAGGTTTACTGCAAGGAAAACCACATATATACAGGATTCGTAATCACACCTGATAGACAGCAGACACCATCACGTGACACTGGCATGCGGGCGCGCGTGGCACAAGTTAGCATCGAGATGGTTGAATTCCTTCCTGGATAGGATACGGAAGTGGTGCTTATGCAACAGTCATTTTCTTTTCTAATGCTGTAGTCTTCAAAAATTTCCTGTTAAGCTGGGTCGATAATTTTTTTTTCAGGACAATTGTCTCGGAACCTGGGCGTGCAGTTACGGCAATGGCGACAATGTTTCGCCTGTTCACCACCCCCTGCCAATGATTCAACGGCTGCGCGGTGCTCCTGAAGTCATTCAGGCAACGTCCAGTTTTCCTTATGTAACAATTCCCACATGTGAGGGGTATTCGGTACACCACCCCTGTTTTGCAGGGAATGAACCTTTCTACGTGCTTAGTGCGGCACCCGTTCTTTTTTCCATTTCCCTGCACCATATTGCACATCCCTGAAAGCTTCTTGGGCGCCGTGAAGACCACCGGGACATCACATTTCATGGCCACTTTTTTGAGGCGATGCGGAATCTGGTGGAAGTACGGCATAGCCAAGGGTCTCCGGCGGTGCGGTTCTTCACTTAGGCAGTGCTTCGGTAGGCATCGAGCTTCCTTAGCAAGGGCTTCTATCACCGAAGTGACCAGCTCACAAGGGAAACCCGCACTAGCCAGTCGCTGTAACTGAAATTGCACGCTGTTCAGGATTTCATGTGGGCAAGACTTATCAAGAGCGGCGCGCAGGCAGTTTTTGGCTATTCTCCTTTATATAAGATTTGAATGAGCTGACTGGTGGTTTAAAATACCTTTTTTTGACATCTTCAAGGTTGCCTACGGGTCCTAGCAGCATCCCAAGTTGGGGGAGCAGAGAACTGTGATGCCGTGTATAGAAGGTACTCTCGTGAGTGTAGCTTTATCACTGAACTACTGTGGTTCCTATGCCTTCCCGCGCTCCTCGATTGGTTCAAAATCGAAAAAAAAATCCGCTGCCAGGTAAAGTTAGCTACATTGGTGACTGTGGTGTTCCTACATATGATGATTTGGTGTTGTCCAAAGGTCCTAAGTTCTGCACGGAACCTGAGGATTCCCCGGTAGAGCTGTTGTCGCTTGTCGAAAATATCGCGAGACGTGCGCCAGGGGAGTAAAAAGGCTGGTGTACTTCAAAAGGTGTAAATTCCCTTGTGACGAAGCGGCCGCAACAGAAGCAAAAACCTGATGTAAAAAAGACTGTTGAGTACCTTAAACAGAATTATCTTGGCTTAATGATCTCTGATAAAGAGGGTAGTTTTGCTGTTCTGCCCAATTCGGTTTATCGTCAAAAAGCGAGAGAAGCTGTTTCAAAAAACTTCTCCCCCTCGAAGTTTAGCGCCGCTAAGCTGAAGAAACTAGCGATAGATTTATGTGAAAGATGTAATCTGGAGAGGCTCTGTTCGACTGTCAAGGGTGCATCCAGCGGAGCACTTAGCATTTTCTTTTCTGCAAAAACCCACAAACAAGGTGTTCCTTTTAGAGCCATTGTATCTGAACCTGATACGTGGCAGGGGGCAGTCTCGAAGTTTCTTCAGAAACACCTACGCATGCTCAGCTTTGAGGACCCGTTCTTGATTAGGAATTCTGAAGAGCTCATCATATTTCTTAGTGACCAGGAAAGCACAGGTGAATCGTTTCCTTCTTCAATTGACGTTGTTGACCTTTTTTATTCCATACCACAAGAAAAACTGCTTTGTGCTCTTAAAAATACCATAGATGACTACGGCTCAGTGGCTTTTCAAAACGCATGTGGCATGAGTGTGGATGACTTTGTAGAAATGCTCCGTTTTTATCTTGCTTCGACCATAGTTAATTTTGAGGGAAAGAATTTCATTCAGAAGCGTGGTGTTTGTATCGGTCCATGTATTGCCCCTTTGTTAAGCGACATCTTTTTATCATATTGTGACAAGCGAATCGCTGCAAACCTTGACACAACCCACTCGGCTAAGATTTTTAGATATGTAGACAATTATGCCATTTTAATGAAAGGCGTATCTCTAGAAGAGGCCATTACAGAAGTGAGCCAAATTCTCAAAATCTTCAGTGAGTGTACCTTTGGATTGAGCTTCACCTATGAGTTGCCGTCGCAGGGATGCTTGTAGTTTTTGGACATCTGTATTGTTACGAGTACTAGTGGAACCCAGGTGTGCTGGAGGTACCAGTCTCGCTCAAAAGAAGGAATTTTAAACCACCAGTCAGCTCATTCAAATCTTATAAAGAGGGGAATAGCCAAAAACTGCCTGCGCGCCGCTCTTGATAAGTCTTGCCCACATAAAATGCTGAACAGCGTGCAATTTCAGTTACAGCGACTGGCTAGTGCGGGTTTCCCTTGTGAGCTGGTCACTTCGGTGATAGAAGCCCTTGCTAAGGAAGCTCGATGCCCACTGAAGCACTGCCTAAGTGAAGAACCGCACCGCCGGAGACCCTTGGCTATGCCGTACTTCCACCAGATTCCGCATCGCCTCAAAAAAGTGGCCATGAAATGTGAGGTCCCGGTGGTCTTCACGGTGCCCAAGAAGCTTTCAGGCATGTGCAATATGGTGCAGGGAAATGGAAAAAAAGAACGGGTGCCGCACTAAGCACGTAGACAGGTTCGTTCCCTGCAAAACAGGGGTGGTGTACCGAATACCCCTCACATGTGGGAATTGTTACATATGGCAAACTGGACGTTGCCTGAATGTTAGACTTCAGGAGCACCGCGCAACCGTTGAATTATTGGCAGGGGGTGGTGAACTGGCGAAACATTGTCGCCATTCCCGTAACTGCATGCCCAGGTTCCGTGACACAATTTTCCTGAAAAAAAAAGTATCGACCCAGCTTAGCAGGGAAATTTTTGAAGCCTACAGCATTAGAAAAGAAAATGACCGTTGCATAAGCACCACTTCCGTATCCTTATCCAAGAAGGAATTCAACTATCTTGATGCTAACTTGTGCCACGCGCGCCCGCTTGCCAGTGTCACATGATGGTGTCTGCTGTCTATCAGGCGTGATTACGAATCCTGTATATATGTGGTTTTCCTTGTAGTAAACCTCAGTTGAAGTTCCGCGTTGTGTATTGTGCATTCTTCTCTTCGTCCCTCGTCGTTTAGCATGGTTACAACATGCGCTACCCTGTACTACCTCATTTATCGTAACTTCATTCCCAGCATTCCAACATTCCAGGATGGCTTCAACAAATTTCAGCCTCCTTGTGATGTTGCTGTTGAGCCCTCTGATGCACGGTCTGCCAGCTTAGATCTAACGGCTGCTGCCTTTCTAAATTTCTGGTGCGCAGTAAGAGTCTTTTTTAGCTTTGCGAGTGCTCACCTGCACCGGCTGTCCACCGTAATCATCAGTGGCCGTCATGCTACAACGTTCCACTATTGATCAAACACCACCTCTCAGCACAAGGTTTCTGTCAAATTTTAGAACGCTTGCAGACTTCCGGAGGGATAAATTATGGCGACAAGGCAGCAAAATAGCTTTCCTAAAAGGGCATGTGCAGTGTTCCATCGTATAGCACAGAATTTGCTTGCCTCAGTCAGTGCATAAGTACTCTTCTTTATGGCTATAGGTGCAGCAAGTGCCGCTTGAGCGCGATCATATGCGTACGGTGTTAACAACCTTGAATATAGTTCACTGGCATCATCTTCATTTGCCACAACTCTTCTCTTTTGTAGCATAACAGCCGCTTTATGCATTTTTTTCACTTCGTTGAGCGTAAATGATTGAAAAGAACTTTTCAACAAACATCTAAACAGAGCTTAAATGTTCAACAAGTTGCTTCAGCTTTGCATTCATGCTTTCAGCTCAATTATTTGTTGAATTGAAGAAGTTGCCGGACTCCCATTTCAAACCCATTCTGCATGAATGGAGTGCCAGTTGGAGTCAAAGTACTCCACTACTGGAGCTGCTGTTGATGTCCGCACCATGGCATAAAGCTCCTCATAAACCTCTTCATTCTTTGCATACACCATGCGTTGCAGGATATCCAGAGCTGTGTCGTGCTCTTCTCTTGTAATACCCAATTTCTACACGCTCACTACCCTGCGAAAAGCCTGCAATGTGTGAAATGCACATATGTGCAGTGTAGATGACGGGAGAAGCTCTTGCACAGTGGTTCTTTATTTTACATCTTTGTCAGCCATTGCCACGCTCACTTCTTGCCATCTTGAGTTGAGGCTTCTAAGGGTTTCAAAGAACCTTCGAAGGGTTTCTCCATCTTCCGTTGTGACAGCCCAGGAGCTACAATTTCGTTTTCCCCATTGCCATTTTCAACAATTACCAAAAATCAAGCCATTCTGGTCTCGGGAAGTTTGTATGTTGCATCTACAAACACCACCTCCGGAAAGTCTTGAAATGACTTCCTCATTTGATTGCCTTCAAAAAAAAAAAACACTCCCTGCAGTTCATCATTCTCATCTTTAAGGAGTCATACAGTTGATTTGTATTTTTCAGTCGAAACACGAACAACTTCTGGAATATCGTACCTTGTATTAGCCGCCCTTCCTTTAGCTGCTATATTCGACAAGTCTTTCAGGAGCACAGCATTTCCACTTTCATTTTGCATTTCTTCTCTTACCGTCACCTTATTAGCCTTCAGCCGCAAAAGGTTACGCGCCTTCTCCTGCAAGTCGGGTGCAAGTCGCCTTTGTTGGGGGAGTTCTTCAGTGATGGCGTGATTTTGCTGGAAGTTCAGAGAGCGAACTTCAATATGAATGCCTTCCTTGCTTGTAGCAATATAAATGCTGAATGTTCAGTCTTGCTTGAATGCTCTAGCTGGAATAATGAAAAAAAAAAACAAAATAAGTGACGATACTATAAAATTAAAAGCAGGCTAAAGCATAATTGAGCGTGAAGGAGAAACAAATCACCAAAAACATCCTGAACTGCACACCGCAAACATTTAACCATACTGTTCGTAACCACAGAGAGCTGACGAACAAGAATAATTGTTTTTAAACGCTGGGGGCCATGAATGGTACACACTACATTCAGCCATCAGAACTGAGGAGACACCATCGGGGCCTGTCTGTTACAACGGAGGAAGGGCTAGAAACAGCAAAGATACTGCCTTCAAATAGAGGCACGCTTTTTCTACTCTTGATAAAAACGACAGGCATGTTTGATTGGGGCTGAACTTGCTGCACCAGTTCAAGGAGTGCAGTATTTTTGCGTTCTTTTTGTCAATGCAGCGGCGGAGTGCCAAGTTACATTTTAACATCCCGAACTGACAGTGTAAGCCTGCGACATCACCGCGGAACTGATCCAGCCAGTGCAACCAAATCGAACAAACCTTCTTGTGACATGCGTTTCGCGAATGACAATTACGCCATCTGGAACGATACCGCTGCCCGATATTCGACCTACAAGAATCCGCAACAGTCTCAAGATGTCTGGGACAGTTAAGAAAGTAGCAAATCGAAGAAACCGGATAACGACAACATTCTTCTCTAAAGCAGTTCTCAAGGTGTCCACTAAGTGACAACGTGTATCAAAGCAGGGGACTTACGATGACCTCCGCGTCCCTTTGGTGATGCTCACAAGTTCCATACCGGTGTGGATGCAGCAGCAGAGAACTTGATAATATTTCAGTGCTTCCTGCATCTTGCTGGCGATCAGACCAACACGCTTTTTCGCCGCTTCGATTGCCCTCGTATCTCTCTTCCACAGCTGCACGCAGCTCGCAGCACTGAACTTGTTTATCTTCTCTTCGAGTTCCGTGAACGAAGAAAAACGGTCGCTGACTGCGAAAACCACTTCGCTGCCATCACTGCGCGTTTGCGGCTGCCCGCACATTCGCCATGGTTCACTGCTAAACTGCGCACGACAGACAGAAACGCTGCAGGCCACAGCACGTGCGAAGCAAGACGGTACAACTATCCGCGCGTCGACACATGTGCGTCAATGCGGCATCTGGCAGCAACAAAACAGTGAGGCAAGACGCGGGCAGTCGTCACGTGACAATGCACAGCCAATGAGAGGCGAGTGCCGCGAAAATTTCGGAAACGCAATTCTCATGGCTGTAGAGAGTAGCCACTCCCTTAAAATAAAGGGCGTAAGAGCTAAGAGATAACTACTCTAGTCTACGAAGTCGGCAATAGTGAATGCAAAAATGCACCAGAAAATTACTACTTTTTATGGAAATTGTCGATTGGAGAGTAGTTTGAGGATTCTTTACTTTTATGAAATAAGGGCCTCTAGAAACCATTTTAATTCTTTCTCTCATCAAGTATTTGCCTATGCACCAATTAGTGTCACTTAAATCCTCAGGTTTTATTACTGATATAATCGCATTTTAACACTCCCTGCCGTTAGTGAACAGGGAAGATGGAACTCTCGACAGAAGAAACTTGGAAAAGGCGCGGTATTGATGCCTTAGTCAGCTAGCCAACATTTTGACAACAATAATTGTCTTGATCAGGGCTGGCCCTTGAGGCCAGTCCCCACTCTCTCCTGTAAATAGCCTTGAATAAATGTTTTCCACTGCAACCGTCCAGAAGTTGACAAGTCTACTTGAGGAAACGTTGGTCAAGTGACTGAAACTTGCCTTCCAGTGCGTGCTATCGCTACACAATGCAGTTACTTTGTGACATATAGGTGACACTGCGTGGCACCACCGTCATTATTAACATCTTCAGGAGCTGTCACGAGGACTTCCAATGCGTCTATAAAGGGGCGTCAGCATCGTGTATGATGCGCCAATCAGAGGCTTCGAAGTTTCGAGTTTGGCATCGTATGTTGTTCATTCATAGAAACTCTAAGGGAAAACACATTTGTCATCAGTTCCGAATTCCTTCTGGATAGAGCGAGTACCATAAGGGCTGGCAAACCGCTGATAGCGAAGGGTGTACAGCAAACACTTTGCTTGAGAAGTGCTGAGTGACGCCTAGACAATGCATCTTTTGCTCGAGCACGGTTTGTTCGCGAGCACAAAAAAAGTACCACGACTGAATGGACTGTTGTTCACAACCCCGTGACGCAGTTCTTTTTGTTTTTCGAGAATGGCGACACGCGCTAGCCTTTGAAGTTTTGAACCTAGAAGCAAAAACTCAACGTACAGTGCTCTGTCTTTTGCGCGCGTCACATGTTTTCGTTAGAGGGAAGCACAGTGAATAGCTGCCTCTGCATCGGCTTGGAGTTTTGTAATGTGGAACTGCAGTCGCCGTCCGCTGCGACAATGGTCTTAGTCATGCTGGTAACTGCACTGCAAGCTCAGTTGGTTATGCGGGACTTCGAGTAAACTACACAGACAACAACCGTGCTATCTTAATTAGTCAGAACAGACACTTCTAGCTGCAGCTGTTGCTGCAGCTCCTTCATCATGGGGAGCCTAGTGGGTTCCGTCAGTTTTTTGTCGTTTTATTTTACGTTGCAGCAACAGCTTCATCCAGCCACATCCCCTTTCATTTTGCCCCCACTCGCGTGATGGCACAATACAGACTGCGTATTTTCGAGTATGCCGTTAACCGACCTACATATTTCTTGGAGTTCGAAGCCACCCTGAAAAGATTGTCTTCGGCCATAAGGTGAACGTGATAATTCTGAGTTACGACATACTACGCAAGCTCTGTTGCGGCGAGGCCGGTTCCCTCGATTGAAGTCCTTCAGCCGGCAGCTGTAGTTCGTCGACAAACCAGCATCTACGAATGAATTAACACCGTAGCTAACGCCGAAGTAAAGCTTCAACGGTATATGATGCCCGTTTGCTGTGCGATGTTAGCACACGTTACATAACTCTAGATGGACCAAAATATTCCTGAACGTCCCACAACAGCGCTTCTTTGTTTCTTCTTTCTTCCACTATTGCTTTCCCACGCGGTGCGGTTGAGGTGATCACCAAGCGAGAGACAGTTACTGCACCTTTATTTTCCTCGTAACCACCACCATCACCACTGCCAAAGGCGCTGCGCATGGCGACCCTTTCGGTGTCTCGATGCCAGCGTGCTATACCCTTCTTTCCCGTGCAGCAAGCGGGCAGATGAGCGCACGGCAGCTGCCTCCGCTGAGCTCGCATAGTCTGGCATGCAATGCGGCCCTCTGCGACAGCTGCGACGCGGTCTGTACGAGTAGCGGCTGTCAGTTGTTAGTTGCGCAGCCGGCTCGGCCCAACATCAGCTCGGTACTACGGCAGAGTACACATTACTAGGCATGAAGCTATCAGTCGCCGTCCTCGCCCAGACTAGCCGGCCCCGCATCATCAGGCAAAATGGAGAAGGTATACGACGCAGTGCTAGTCGAGCCAGCAGGGTGACACTATGTCAGTACCGAGCCATGCCCTTTGCCCGTGAAAGACACGTAACAACGAGTTAATGATCGCACATTGAGTTATACCAGGAGAAGAGAATGCTGATTTTAGATCGTTGGTTCATGGCTTGAGAAAAGCATCATGGCCTTTGAGCCACCGCGTCGGCTCAGTTTTGAGTGAGCTGACTCAGAAAGCAGGAAACCGCCGCGGTGGCTCAGTGCTTTGGTGCTCTACTTCTGTCCAGGAAGGCGCGGTTTCGATCTCGGCCGCGGCGGTCGAATTTTGATGGAGGCGAAACGCTGGAGGGCTGCTTACTGTGTGATGTCAGTTCACGTCAAAGAACCCCACGTGGATGAAATTATTCAGAGACCTGCACTGCGGTGTTCCTCATAGCTGATAAAACCAATAAAAACGCAGGACACTTTTTCGGGATCGCGGAGTAGAGGGCCGTCACAAAGTGCCTATTCCTGATGTAAGAATATTAATTTAGGACACTTTGTTGTCACTTCTCAGTCAGATTTATGGCAGAACACGTCGAAAACCAGACCAGAGGTTCCCTGGCCATTTCAAATGTGATAACATACTAACCGGTCATCAAGGTGTTGCATTACCATGGTGGTTGTCGTTTCATCCAGTGTGGATTAAGACATCTGCCATAACAAGGCACTAAAACATCAGAACAGGAGCAGACGCTTCTCTACATACAAGAACAAAAGTGTCACGCTCGTCATTTATGCACTCACTTATCCGTGAAAAAATTTTGTGTTTCACCTAGCGACCACCTAAAACCATTAACACTCATAAGGCTCGCTACCATCACAACGACTCCATTTCTTCCTGCTTTGCAGCGCATACACATTTTAATTGTCCTATTCTCCCGAACCATTTCATATTCCAACAAAATATCAGGAAATGTGTTACTAAATGACAACTTTGAAAAAGTAATAAGGAAATATTTAAAGTAATTTTTTGGTTTTACATTTGCTATTGCCTTGGTTACATGCCCTGTATTGTTTCTTTTCTTGTGAGATTTGATGACTGTGTGCATGCCCTAAATTTCTCTGCATTATCTACAACTTACATTGCAGTCGTTGAAGACACAAATTGTTGTTACGAATGTTATATTTTGTTTTTGCCCTCAGCTTGTACAGAAAGCCTAAGGTCTGCAGAAGTGTATAAAAAAGAAACACGTTCCCACCCCTTGTCCTTGGGTAAAACACTTATTGTCTAGTGGCCTTCTTCAATTCTACAGTTCTGGAATATTAGTGTTCATAATTTTTAAAATTTAGTGTCTTACCTACTCTCAACTTTCTTCTCCACTTCTGTCGCAGCATGGAAGCATTATTTAGTGCCATGTAGAGAACAACACAATGACTGTACTACTGAGTGCTAACAAGTGGCCGCCTTCCCTCCTTGTGTGATACCCTCGATAAGGAACCTTCAAGGATACATCGCATAAAAATTAAAAATAAACTTAAATACAAGCCTTCAGCCTCCATCGGTATGCGGCTGCTGTGAGCGGGATAGAACCCGCCAACTATGATTTGGGCGGTCGAAATTATTCAGGAGTCTTCCACAACAACGTGTTCGAGAATTAGAGCTTTGGGCTTGCAGTGTTAATTCTTTAATTATATTCACAAATATATCGGTACTCAGAGCATGCTCTTCGATGAGCCATGTTTTCGGAGTTTGTTTTTTTTCGCGTTTTAACTATTTGATTCCACGCATGACGTAACATTCTTTTCATTCGCAATTATGCAGGACCGCCAAAAAATTTTGTTGCCTCAGTGTT
Organism: Amblyomma americanum; assembly: GCF_052857255.1. Taxonomy (NCBI): domain Eukaryota; kingdom Metazoa; phylum Arthropoda; class Arachnida; order Ixodida; family Ixodidae; genus Amblyomma; species Amblyomma americanum. The sequence continues at coordinate 92,148,513 of NC_135503.1, forward strand.
GTCCATTTTGTGCAAAACCTTCGCTAGAGCGTATTTAAAGGCGTGCTATCAATAAATAGCTAAATGTGAATGAAAACGCTCGTGGGCAGCGAGATACGTTGTTTTTGCGCGTGTCACTTAACTAATGAGCGTGTCTAGTTAATATATGAACACCTTCCGCTTCGTGCTGTACGTGCTCCATTTCCCGGGTATCAGGGAAACGCTGAACCATAATGTTACTTTTTAGAGCGAAAGCTCCACTTCGCGACCAAAGCTGCAAAAGCTGGGCCATCGCTGAAGCCTTGGCCTCGAATGAATGAAATAAAGCATAGCTGGCGGCTTAGCATTGATAAATATTAAATGTGCGAAAGCAGAGTTTTTGCTTCCGCCACGTAGCAAGGGCTACGTGCAATCGTCTTTTTACCGCGGGAACTCGATCTTAGAATGCTTAGAAACTTCGAATTGTTGTCCTGTGAGGCCGATTTTCTTCACTTAAATCGGATTAAACGTCTCCGCTCCCGCCATTTTTTCAATTCAACGCTGAAGTTAGGAAGAGTCAAACAACGCGTGGAGTGCCTTTCAGCCAGTCCCGTGGCGGCTTGCCGCTCTGCCATCGGCGGAGCGATACGTAAATCAAATCGTCTACGCGTATTTTTTTTATTTTCGTGGACTTAATTTGCGGCTATGTGGTCTGCGACGGAAAGTATTTATTCAGAGTGACTTAAAAAACAAAATAAAAGCGAAAGCGAAGCCGCCACGAGACTGGCTGAAAGGCACTCCACGCGTTGTTTGACTCCTACCTTCGGCATTGAGTTGAAAAAATGGCGGGAGCGGAGACGTTTAATCCGTTTTAAGTGAGAAAAATCGGCCGCAGAGGACAATAATTCGAAGTTTCTAAGAATGCTCGGAACGTGTAGATCGAGTTCCCACGCTAAAAAGACGAGTTGAGATTCATCTTTAGTGCACCTTTAAGGCATTGACGTTCTCGGACAAACATTTTGAAAATTGCAAAATTGTAAGGTACTGTTATGGAAACATCGAAGGCAATTGTCTATTCGTCTAATATGTAGCAAAATCTTTCTTTCAAAGTATTTGGTTTGATTTAGGGGGTTTAACGTCCCAAAGCGACTGAGGCTATGAGGGACGCAGTAGTGAAGGGCTCCGGAAATTTCGACCACCTGGGGTTCTTTAACGTGCACTGACATCGCACAGTACAGGGGTATCTAGAATTTCGCCTCCATCGAAATTCGACCCCCGCGGCCGGGATCGAACCCCTCTTTCGGGCCAGCAGCCGAGCGCCATAACCACTAAGCCACCGCGGCGGCCCAAAGTATTTCCATCGGTCGCATCGAACAGTTAAGACTGCCATAGAAAACCAATAGGGTACGCTTTTGACGATCGCAAAAGCATTAATAGAGAAAAAAAGGCAAGACTGCAGTGGAATGACCTGCGGATATATTGATTCTTATATTGAAATCTTGTATTACATGAAAAAATGGGTTCATAAACGGTTTCCAGCTCAAAAACGATTTTGTCCAGAATTGCTGGGTATGGGAGTGGTACAAAAAACGCGTAAATTAAACGAACTGCAGTTTATGAGGCAAAACAGTGTATATACAAAAATGGCACCTAAACAAACAAAGTTAACTAGGCGTCCGTGTAAAAAGGCTGAACAATGTAAAGAAAAAGCTCCTAGTTATACAGCGTTAGCTACAGTTATACAGCATTAGGTCAATCAAAGCTTTGCAAGGAATAACAACGAAGGCTACACCTGAGCTCTACAATGCACCGCAGCCAACGCATGCGACTCGCTCGCCTCCGAGCGGATACCACGGAGACAAGTTCGCATAGCTGTTATTGAACGGTGTCCTACGAATGAATATGAAAGGATAATCTTAAGATATTTATTGAAATGTACGGTTGGTTTAGAAACATACCGTCAGAACAGGGGGAAAAGTCATGAGACTCAGTGCATGAAATATGTTTTTAATGTTGTTTTATAGTTATGATTTAAATGCTACTCAAGCGTTCAGTACACAATCTTGGTTTAGGTTTTGAGGGAAGGAAATGGCTCAGTAACTGTTTCGCAAATCTCGGTGGACACCCGGACAGCGCCGCAAGAGAAGGGATAAAGGAGGCAGCGAAAGAAGCGAGGAAGAAAGAGGTGCCGTAGTGGTGGGCTCCGGAATGATTTAGACCACCTGGGGATCTTTATCGTGAACTGACATCTCACAGCACACAGGCGCCGTTTGCGTTCCGCCTCCATCGAAACGCAGCCGCCGCGGTCGGGATCAAGCCCGGGTACTCCGGTTCAGTGCTCCGCGGTGGCCAGTACATAATCTTAAAGCAGTGTATAGTTTGAATTTTTAACTATTGTTTACGATACATCATATAACATTATTTGTCAAATTTTATCATTACAACTACATCCAATGTAACACGTAACGTTACTGCTGCTTGCTTAACAGTTTTATAACACTATTTTAATATTAGGTCCTACCTGGGTTGTGTCGACTGGCAGCAATGTGTGCTCGCCTAGCAATGCCTGGAAAACACGCTAAGAGTCCCGGTGGTTAGGGGCGAGGCAGTAGCTGCAAAATGGCGAAAATCTCCTTTTCCGGTAAGAATATCCAAACCGGCACGTGGCTTGCGAAGCGGAACTCAGCAATACACGGCTCTTTCTATCGCATGAAAGCAAACCGAAAATTAATGGAAGAAACAGGAGAAAACGGCCCGTTTCCGCTTTGTCGCCGGTCGCGACCGGTCGTGACCGGTTTCTCCCTCTCCCATCTTGTTGACAGCCGAGTGGAAGCGACAAGCGCGAGGCGACGGCTTACAGACCTGTTTGGTCGGCTCGGAAGCGTGCCAGAGCAGCTTGTTGAAGCCTTGCGTAAGTGAGTGAGGAAATAAACATTTACAGTTTGTACTGCTTGTAGAGCAAGTTGTACGACGGCGATCTCTCGTAATCAGGCTCAGGGAATAACTCAGTGGCGAGGAGCAGCCAATTGATGTTAGGGCTGTAGTCCGAACGCAGGAATACTGCTATAATAAATGGAATTATCATCATCAGCCTGACTACACCCACTGCAGGGAAAAGGCCCCTCCCATACCTCTTCAATTACCCCTGTCATGTGCCAGCCGCGGTCGCCCTATCCCCGCAAACTTCTTGATCTCATCCGCCCGCCTAACTTTCCGCCCCCCCCCCCCCCCCCCCTGCTACGCTTGCCTTCGCTTGGAACCCAGTCCGTAACCCTTAAATACCAGCGGTGATATTACTGCAACTGCAAGAGGTTGCTTCTTCGGGGTTAATGGCGTCCCCGTCGTGTCGCAGTATCACTTAACAGGAAACTCACGTTCACCCGTCACACAACCTGCACCATGCGGGACCTGCAGAGGTGGCGCCTTGCCAAGAGCCCCTGCTCTCCTGACCCAATTACTTATTGGCCAGGCCTACATGAATAACGCTTTCGCTTGCGAGCAGGTGAAGGCATGATGTTTTTTAGTTTAGTACATCAGTACATGGTACATTTAGTACAGCTGCAGTATTCAAAATATTGCACGCCAGCTGCATACGCGGCAAACTGCATACGACCGCTGAACTTTTATATTTGTACTTTGTTTAATGAGGTTTTACGTCCCAAAGCGACTCAGGCTATGAGGGATGCCGTAGTAGAGTGCTCCGGATGATTTCGACCAGTCACTGGGAGCCCTCCACCACGGAGTCCCTCATAGCCTGAGTCGATCTGTCATGTTAAACCCCATAAGACCATAAAACCAACTGCAAACATAAAAAAAAATCGGTGGTCGTATGCAGCTTGCCACGTATCCCGCTGGCGTGCAATATTTTGAACACTGCAGCACAACCCAGCATCTCACAAAGCGAGTCGATTTTCAATATCCTTTAGACATCATAGTATAAAGCACGTAAACCCGCGAAGTTGTTTCTTCTGAGGAGACTGCATCGCTGCGCAGTATGGGCACAATAGCAGCAGGGCCCGTTGACCCAACCAAAGCACGAAGCAGGCAGTTGCAACGAGCTCGACCTTGCTGGGCCGCGTAGGCTTGCACAACGGCGTTGCCGGCCACAATTACGCCGGTTGAGGAGGAGGACGCGTGCACTGTTTCCTGCAAGCTGCTGGCTGGCTCCTAAACAGCAGCCACAGCTGCGCGCCGAGGGGAGGGTGCCGGGGGACGCAATGTGCAGGAGGCCGAAAGCGAGAGTTTAGCAGATGTCGCAGGCGCGGCTGTCCCGCGTCTCTTTTTTTCCCCGACCTGTTTTTCTCTCGCAGCGGAATCTGCGCGTGGAGACAATTCAACATTCTCCTTCTCTCTTTTTATCCTTTCTCGCGGTGTGCATCTCGTTGGGCAACCCGCGCTAGTGCAGACCTCACGCGCTCCACGCGTCAGTGGAAAATACGCGGTCTTTCGCCATTTGTGCCTTGAAGTGAGTTTTCGACAGAAGCTAACCGTACGCATTAGGAGTGCAGAGTTTGGAATGTGGTAAAATTTAAGAGCGGAAGCAGTTATGTAGGACACAACACACCTGTGTTGAAGAGGCGACACAACAACACACCTGTGTTGTGTCGTCTCTTCTGGCGTTTCGTTTCTACACGCTGTTTTCTCATGTTCTCGAATGCTTTCACTTTTGCTTCATGGCGTTTAATGTCCCAAAGCCACTCAGGCTATGAGGAACGCCGTAGTAGAGGGCTCCGGATAACTTCTACCACCTGGGGCTTTTTAACGTGCTCTGACATCGCACAGCACACGGGTCTGTAGCATTCCGCCGCCACCGAAAACCACCGCCGCGGCCGAGATGGAAACCTCGCCTTTCGGGTCGCCAGCCGACAGACACGACCACTGAGCCGCCGCAGCAGCCCAATTACATACTTTTGCAAAGAGACAGCGTGCCTACTATATTACAGACCACTAAGAAGGCCAGTTTCTTTGCGTCGCCATTTTGTTCGCCAAACTGTGGGCGTGCATGAGCGACTAGCGCAGAACTAGTGTCAGCGCGTGCATTATACATGTATTCGCAACAGCACGAAAACTGCTTGCTTTGCCTCTTTTGTCAATGCACCTTTGCATAGCCATACCCATGTATTGCTTACCCTTGCATTGTCCGTCTAAACGATCGCATTCGTCTGCAAAAATCAGGACACTTGCTCTCCGGATTCCTGGAAACACGTACACAGGGACCACCCTAACACTTGGTCCGAACTGGAGACGCTTATACGCGCCCACAATCTAGCGAATAATATGGCAACGCGCAAAGTTAGTGGCCTTAGAGACAAAAAATTATTTTGGGACTAAGAAGAAAATTTAAGAAAAAAGCGCACCAGCCCCGTGCCACTGAGCGTAACGGGCTTAGGCCCCAGAGACATACATTATATTGAGACTAAAAAAAAAAGAATAAAAAATGCGTCCCATCCCGCACCACTCAGTATAACGGGCTGGGCCTTAGAGGCAAAAAGTATTGTGGGACTATAAAAAACGAAAAACAAAGTGTCCCTGCCCGTGCCAGTAAGTATAACGGGCTTGGGCCTTAGAGACATTTGTTAGGTTGGGGCAACGTAAAACGAATGAAAAATAAGCCCCTGCCTGCACCACTAACGTACAAAAGGCTTAATCCAATCTGAAAATAAATGAAAAGGCCTGAAGGCAATGATATAATTTTACCGCCCGTAGGAGAAGAAAATGGGGAAAAATGAGGGGAGGGTGAAAAGCTACATAGCGACCCACAGCCGGGGAAGCGGGCCCGGGGAGACTCCCCTGATCTCCCCTGGGACGCAGCGGAAGGGGTTGAATAAACGGGTTATGGGCATAGGGATGGGAATAGGGAAAGCGAGTTTTTTGCTCTGATCCTTCGAATGTCTCGACTCCATTGCTGGCCTGCCTGGCCAGGACAGGGAGGGCGTCAAGATTGCCCAATGGTGCGGCCCCGCTGAAGGGATGCCCGACAACCCACAAATGCAACGGGCTGCGGCCGCCGTTGACAGGAAAACCTAATCCGGGGTCAGCTATCTCGGGCTCATCCACGACTTTGAGGCCTTAGAGACAAAAATTACGGTGGGGCAAGAAAAAAGATTGAAAAATAAAATGCTTCAGCCCGTGTCACTAGGTATAACGGGCTTGGCCTTAGAGATAAAAAGTATGGTGGGGCAGCCAAAAAAGAATGTAAACCAATAGGCCCCTGCCTGTGCCACTAAGTATAACAGGCTTGGCCTTAGAGACAAAAAGTATGGTGGGGCAGCCAAAAAAGAATGTAAACCAATAGGCCCCTGCCTGTGCCACTAAGTATAACAGGCTTGGCCTTAGAGACAAAAAGTATGGTGGGGCAGCCAAAAAAGAATGTAAACCAATAGGCCCCTGCCTGTGCCACTAAGTATAACAGGCTTGGCCTGAGAGACAAAAAGTATGGTGGGGAAGCCAAAAAATAATGTAAACCAATAGGCCCCTGCCTGCGCCACTACGTATAACAGGCTAATTCCATACTGATATCATTATTCGCTGCTGCGTGTACAGCTCATGTGTGGTCAGCCTCCATCAAAATTTCCCGGCCCACAACGTCCGCCATCGATGTGCAGAGCTAAACACTTACAGCACCCCTGGAGCTTCAGATCCATTGAATGCGAGCCCCCTTCACCAGTGTGGAGATCTGGAGCTTCGAGGGCACCGGTAAGTATTTCGCTGCGTTGATCAACAACAGTTCCTCTGAGCTGGAATCATTTGCGAAAGCTGTCTATTTGTTGTGTAATTTGCTGCAGGACCGGCTTGAGAAAGCTACGAGCGAACAAGTGGTACCGCGCTGTACAATGACACCGCGGTCGTGTGCAAGGAACTTCTTGTGGACGAACATCCTTACTCAGGCAGTCCCCAGCAACACAGCCACTTCGTACCAGTGGTCTAGCGCTGGACAATGTCTTTTACGATTACAGCGAGAATGCTATGCTTAATTTAACCCACAATGACGCCCTTTTGTTACCCAAAACCAAAAGCCGCTTTTCCAAAATCTCTACCGACCAACTCATGGTGTCGATACGGTTAAAACTGGGAGTTTATTTCTTTACGCGAACACTATTGGCAATGAGCAAGCGATAATATATACTAGACGATCTCGAATAATAATTTCTAGAGGGTGCATCAACAAAGCCAGCGGCGCTGGAGATGAGCTTGGTCCGATGGTATTGTCACGGACTCAAAGACGACAAAGTGGGCAGTGGCGCGGCACGGAGCGCTCGCGCTAGGCCTTCCTTCCTTCCTTCCATTAAATCATTCCATCGCCATCAGTCATGTAGCCCTGTCTTCACCTGCTTGCCGTCACGTAACAGTATGAATGAAAAACTAGCAACGGCATGCAGCATGTGCGCATTGTTAGTGCGTAACAAGCAAGCAACGCGATCTCGGGTGCCTTACTCACTGAAAAATGTGAGGATAGTATAGGTGATATTCAACAGGCACCAAGTTCAGACTGACCTCGGAGCGCACACAACAACTCGCCAGCTGGCCGTCATTGTCTCGGGAGTAATTGCTCCCTGGAGATCTAGAGAAAGCACTTCTCGCAGAAACGCAGAGCTCTCGACACGGCTTTAAAAGCAGGCGGCGGCAGCTGCTTCACAAGTATCGCAAGGGCTTTCCCGACATAAACATGCAGTTCTACGTATACTACAGGTCTTGTTAAGGACCATATTTATGAAGCTTTTACCTCATCGTCCATTCTTCACTAAAAAATATTTTAATAATAACAGCAACAAATAATGGGCGCTGCTGGTGTTGTCCTCCTTGAAGGTAGTTGTTGAGCTAGCCTTGATGAAGCTGAAAATAAAGAAGGCCGCGGGACGTGGGAAGGTTTCCTTTTGGGAAGTCTTATGAGATTCTTTAGACAGTCAGAGTTTTCAGACCTGGGTGTAAGCGTTAAAAAACTGGAGAGAAATTTCTGCTCCGAGACCAGTACTCAAGATAATAACAATTGCATGCTGAAGAAGACTTCCAAACGTGGGATCGAAATTGAGAGTTTTCGCTGTGTCCATTAGAATTCTAGTTTCGTCAGGGCTTTCTTTAATGCGCTCTGCAGACTGTCCTTCCATAGACTGCATCGCTTGCATGGACGGCTCTTGCACGCAGACAGTCGGGTTGTAAGTCTCAATTTTTTTCTCAGTATTTCATTCCGCAAGTGTGTGAACATGCTCGAGCGTGCCTAGTATATCTCTGTGGCATGCCTATAATGTTAGAGAACCAGCCGCCAAGTCCGGGAGTTCCCCAAAGCACTAATACTATGGTTGCCGCTCAATGATCGGGATGACCGCCTTAAGTTTCTGGCATGTTCGTCTACGTTTTGACAGACCGCTGCCCTAGTTTGTCGCCTCGTGACGCTGCAAGCGAGGCAGAACCTTGCACTGATTGCACGGACGCCGGTACTCTGTTTTGGGTTCTCTCTCTAGTGAGTGAAACTTTGGAACATACCCTGTTCTTCCAGGCTTTGTCAGGATACGAGTCTGCGAGGGTAGTTATAGAATGTCCGCAGCGTACGAAAGCGAGACGTCGTACTCGTCTACGGTTCGTTCTCAGCTGTGGTCGCGGACGTCATAGCACTCGTTGTCTGTACACCTGCCTCAGCTGCGCATATGATTTTTCTTCCATGTCAACTGAAGGCCCGCCGTCCCAGCGGCAAAAGCTGCCAACGATGTCAGTATCATTACGCTCGATCTGTTTCCCTGAGCAATCAAGTGTCCTGTACGCATGATATGGTCTAGGCGGCGGCCGGCGGATACCGATCTTTTAGAAGCGTTTAGTATCCGAATCCGGAGCCAGTGTTGCTTCGGTTAATAGCGTCTGATGCATCTTACGTGGCACCTAAAGCGACAAGACGGTGATGGCACGAGCCTGGGTCTGCCTAGGAGCAAAGATGAACTGTTTGACTGCACGCCGAGGGGATAAATACTGTGCAAGGAAGAACGGTGTAACGAGCGTCCCAAGGCATCAGTCAACATCCTTCATGAGCCTATCCCCATGGGTACCACTGGTACCCTTCTAACTATGCACAGTATTGGCTCTTTCCTGCCCTTCGTTAGCGTTGTATTCCCCACACCGTGCCCAATTTTACTCCTTTACCTTCGAGGTATAACGAACGCCTCGAGTTTCAGCGTCTTCACAGGAGACACTTCCTCCACCTCATAGGAAATTAAACACCCCAGATGCCGTCTCTTGGCGGCAGATACAGACGGACACATTTCCAAACCTCCATAGACTACATCTCATAAACGCAACATTATATTTTATTTATTTATTATTTATTTATTTCAGAATGCTGCAGACCACTGCTTGGCCCAAGCAGGAATGAATTTACATTGTTACATAACCAATAGAATAAAATTATGCAATATTAATTAGCAGCACATGAATACAAAACATACATATAAACAATATTAGCAGGTAAGCAGACGATGTAACGCATCAGACACATGTCCCTGATGTCAGGCCCGCCCTACACTCTTCCACATTTCTTAGGATGTGGGGCCAAATAAAACACTCCGCAGACGGAAAAGACGTCTTTTCAGCGGTAGGAGGCGCTGTTGACCTGCGGTGCGATAACGATAACCTAAGGGACTAGTGGGCCCTCACAAAACATGTCCGCAGAGGAGCTCAAGCCGCCAGAGGAGCCCTGGAATGAGGACCCCACCCATAAGCTTGCACAACACCCCTTCTTTTAAATAAAGATTTTCTTCCTCCTCCTCTCAGCCCTGATCTGCGCTTTCATGCCAGTGCGGAGTGTAGACGCATGAGACGCATGCTATCAGGCATGGAAGCAGGGGAGGGGCGGGGGGGGGGGGTTATTGGGTGGCATTGCGTGTTCACTTTCCATCTGCAGCGCGTGGGTGCGTGCAGTTGCATCGAAACACGTGTCGCTTGCACTGTCCGCTTGCACCGTTACCCGCTCGCACCCGCCGCTGTGGCTCAATGCATGCATGATGTTCGCTGCCAGCCCTAGGTTCCAGGAACCTATACTGGGCTCCGCGGGCGCATTTTGAGGCAGAAAAAACAAACACATGCCGCCGGTGGAATTCGAGCCCACGACCTCCGAATTCGTGCGTTCGGACCCCACAAGTGCCATGTGGTTGTTTTTTCTTCTTTTACTAATCTCCCATTGACAATAACTACAAAATAAAAAAGGCAACCCCTACGCTCCTTGGTTTCGGTGACTGTTGGCTTCTGTGATTTATGTCATAACGAGCACCTCTTTCCATTCCTTTGTCTGCTCAATATAGAGTAGATTTACGATTTACGATTAGTAACATCCACCAGTATGGGCTAGGGTGGATGTTAGTGTGTTATTATTGTTGCCTTAAGTGATTTATGTCATAACGAGCACCTCTTTCCATTCCTTTGTCTGCTCAATATGGAGTAGATTTACCATAAGGGAGTAATTATAGTAACATCCACCAGTATGGGATAGGGTGGATGTTAGTGTGTAATTATTGTTCCTTTAAGTGATTTATGTCATAACGAGCACCTTTTTCCATTTCTTTGTCTGTTCAATATGGAGTAATTAGTAACATCCACCAGATGGGCTAGGGTGGATGTTAGTGTGTAATTACTGTTCCGTTAAGTGATTTATGTCATAACGAGCACCTCTTTGTATTCCTTTGTCTGCTCAGTGTGGAGTAGATTTACGATAAGGGAGTAATTAGTAACATCCACTAGGATGGGATAGGGTGGATGTTAGTGTGTAATTATTGTTCCTTTAAGTGATTTATGTCATAACGAGCACCTCTTTCCATTCCTTTGTCTGCTCAATATGGAGTAGATTTACGATAAGGGAGTAATTATAGTAACATCCACCAGTATGAGATAGGGTGGATGTTAGTGTGTAATTATTGTTCCTTTAAGTGATTTATGTCATAACGAGCACCTTTTTTCATTCCTTTGTCTGTTCAATATGGAGTAATTAGTAACATCCACCAGATGGGCTAGGGTGGCTGTTAGTGTGGAATTACTGTTCCGTTAAGTGATTTATGTCATAACGAGCACCTCTTTGTATTCCTTTGTCTGCTCAGTGTGGAGTAGATTTACGATAAGGGAGTAATTAGTAACATCCACCAGGATGGGATAGGGTGGATGTTAGTGTGTAATTATTGTTCCTTTAAGTGATTTATGTCATAACGAGCACATCTTTCCATTCCTTTGTCCGCTCTATATGGTGTAGATGTACGATAAAGGAGTAATTAGTAACACCCACCAGGATGGGCTAGGGTGGATGCTAGTGTGTGATTATTGTTCCGTTAAGTGATTTATGTGATAACGAGCACCTCTTTGCATTCCTCTGTCTGCTCAATATGGAGTAGATTTACGATAAGGGGGCAATTAGTAACATCCACCAGGATGGGCTAGGGTGGATGTTTGTGTGCAATTATTGTTCCCCTAATACCATATCACGCCGTACCGTACTGTACCGTACCATATTGTACTATACCATACCACAGGTGGTCGAAATTATCTTGAGGCCTCCAATACGACGTCCTGGAGGTGCTGGAAGTGGCAAAGGAATACTTAGGGCGTAGTGACAGCTGATCCGGATAATGAGAGGGGAATAAATGGAAGGATAAGAATGGGGTAGATCAAGCGCATATGGCAGGTTCTCTCCGATCATAAATAGCAGTTTACGAATATCCCTCAAGAGAACAGTGTACAACAGCTGTATCTTACCGGTACTCAGCTACAGGGCAGAAACGTGGAGGCTAACGAAAAGGGCTCAGCTTAAGTTAAGGACAACGCAACGAGCCATGGAAAGAAAATTGATAGGTGTATAGGTGTGATAGGGATTGATAGGTGATTGACCGGAAGCGGGCAGAGTGGGTGAGGGAATAAACGAGGGTTAATGACATCCTAGTCGAAATAAATAGGAAGAAATTGGCTTGGGCAGGGCATATGATGCGAAGGCAAGACAACCGCTGGTCCTTATGGGTAACGGAGTGAACAACGGAGTGGAGGGCATATGAAGAGAAGGCAAGCATAGCAGGGGGCGGCAGAAGGTTAGGCGGGCGGTTGAGATTAAGAAGTTCGCAGGCATAGGGTTGGCGCAGCTGGCAAAGGACCGGGTTAATTGGAGAGACATGGGAGAGGCCTTTGCCCTGCAGTGTGTGTAGCCAGGCTGATTAGGATGATGATAAATACGACGTCCGTTATAGCCTGAGTTGCTTTGGGACGTTAAACCTCATACACCAAACCAAACCAAACAATAACATGCCGCACCTTACTCATTCGCGTGACACCATCGTGGTGGTTCAGTGGTTAGGTCGCTAGGCTGCAGGTTGAGTCCGAGGACGCGGGTTCGACACCGGCCAGCAGCCGCGTTTCGATGAAGGTGAAACGCAAGGCATCCTGTGTGCGGCAGGACTTATTCTGTAACATGCAACAATATCTGGAATGAACGTAATCTTTCCTTTAATAAACTCCCTGCATGCTCTCTGCTTTCCCACGTTAAACAATGATTGGCTGGTTTTTCGATCCATTTTTAAGTGGCAAAGCGAAACTGCGGATTATAAGTGGAGGGCTGAAAATTCGGCTCTACTAGCGTGAATTCTTTAACGGCCACTGAAATCTCAATACATGCCGTTTTTGCATTTTTGCCTGCCGCTGCCGAGAATCGAATCCACGCACTCCTGCCCATAACTTGAACAGCATAACCACTGAGCCATCGCGACAGGTAATTAATGGAGCAATCTAAACCTCTATTTTGCGCATGCACAATTTTAGATTTTCTTTTGTTTATGTTGTCCTAACGATATTTATCTTCGCTCCCTCTCACACCCTCTCTATTTTTTCATCGGTGTTTTCAATCTTGTCGACTGTCAGGCTCGTTGGACCCGGTATGCTATCTTTTCGACGTTATGTCAAAACTAGACATGACAAACTTGTGCTATTGATAGAGTCACTGCAAAAAATTTTAAAATATTTCGAGAGAATCTAGTTGTTGGTTCGTAGGCTGCTCTGCCAACAGGATGAGCATCTCGTAGCGCACGGGGACTATCTCGCGGCATTTAATTTTCTCTACCGACGTATATGATATGGTCTGGGTTATTGTTTTTGTTCCAGTTCTTTTCTATGTCAGTGTCAAGCCAGAAATCAAAGCGTTGGATGAGTGAGGAGGTTCGTCATCCGTTAGCAACCCGTGACTTCTCGACTGAGTGCATTTTGTTCTTGTGGATATAGCAAGGGTAGCGGGAAAGCAGTTGGCCTTGCCGCGAGCGATATTATCTTTTACAGACACAGCTGCATGACAGATTTTCTCCTAAAAAAACGGCGTGCATTGTAAATCATGTGCATTGTAAATCCAACTGAAATCATAATTAACCCGCGAGTTCGATCCCGGCCGTAGCGGTCGAATTTCGATGTAGGCGAAATTCTAGAAGCCCATGTACTGCGCGACGTCACTGCACGTTAAAGAAACCCAGGTGGTCGAAATTTCCGGAGTCCTTCACTACGGCGTCTCTCATAGCCTGCGTCGCTTTGGGACGTTAAACTCCTTTAAACCATAAACCAAACCATAAACATCTGCATCGGTTAAGTGAAGACGTCTCGTCTCCTCCAGCAGGTAGCACGTCTCTGCTGAAACAGGAACTCCTGACGTTTCGCGTTCACCCAGTGCTTAGACTTGACAGCGATTCCTGTGCCATAAGTCAGTGTAAATAATCATGTTCTCATGAGCATACAAATCATCCTGTGAAATAAACGACTCGCGAGCAAATAATCACTAGTGTCTGCCCGGAACTTTTTAGTGAGTGTGTCTCATCAGAGTATTTAAATAGCGCATTAGCATTGAAGGACTCCGGGGTTACTATGTACTTATATATTTAATTTTCATCCTCTACAGTGGCCAGCCTAATACCATCAGGACGAAATCTCTAAGAACACCACGAAAGGCAGCCCAGGAGAACAGATGTGATCTGCGCCGACAATCTCCTGATTTCACTGAGGCACATGAAAGCACGCAAGCCAGATTTTCACCTCTACGACAGTGGTCTTGAACCATGGACCATTAACGCAGCTACGCAGTTTAGTGTCCGCTTGCACTTCATAGATACTTCGGTCCCCGATTTCAAGTTACGATGCTAATATCTCCAATTGTAATTGAAGAGTGCCTCTGCTATTATCATATCGTTGTTGCAAAATAAATAAATAAATAAAATCTACGAATGGGAACATTTAAATTTGTCGTGATAGTAGAGAGCAAGGCGGACATTATGCTGTTTACCCAAGGGCTATCAGTTGCAGAATACAACAGGTTGCAATAGGAAGTGCAGTCATGGTAGCACAGCTGTCCCGACTTTATGACGGGCTGCGAAATTCAGGCTTCAAACGCTGCTGAGGTGGCGCTTCCACACGGATAGCCAAGATGATTGCATGTCGACGCATAAAAAGGGCAACGCCGCAGCACACCTGTTATGTCGTTGTGGCAGTCTATCGCCAGTGAACAGGTGTTTCAACACAAGTCACAAATATCCATGAATGATTTTCTGAGGGGCGTACCACCAGCACCTGAATATTCGTAAGTGAATAGCGACAGAGCGAATTGAACCCTGGCGGAAGCTTCCTCGATAATGGGATGCATCTTCACAGCAGTGACCAACAATGCAATGCCCACACTGTTGTAGCACTACAAGGCGTACACTCAGGAGAAGAAGGACAGGATGAAGTGCTACATTATGAATCCTTATCACCCTGTTCAAATTTCTACCCTTTTGCAATGCCATGCTTCTGACCCGTGCACTGAGCTCAGTCTGCTACATCGCATCCGGCACAGGCAAGAGTCTTCGGCTACCGCTTGTCTTCCAAGTGCTGCGCATTACAACTGCTTGAGGTGCGCCTTGTTCTATGGTACATGAACAGTTGGTCTTTACACCGCCTTAGAAGACGCGGTTAATAATCTTTATCAGCCATCGTGACTGGACAACATTAACTCTCCCCATTCTATCCCCATTCCCACTTCCTGCACTCCTCCCCCTCACCAGGCCTTCCTCCTCGGAGTGCAAGCCCTATTTAAACCCTGGCAATGATGAACGCTTTGCCCAGAAGAAGACAGGTCCTCTTGTCGAAATATTGGCAAGCACTCTGAGGCTTCCCTCTCCCTTGTTCACTTTGTGATCATCGTCCAACTCAATGGACAAACTTCCGACATTATTCCCGTACTATCTGAAGTCCACCGCTCTCTACCATAGACACGTTCAAAGACGACATTCAGTCTTAACAGCAACGTTTAAGACTAACATACAAGAGCCCTGGGAAGAAGGCACCGGGTAGACCAAAGAGGAAGTGCAGGGAAGTGTTGGAGGTAGACCTTTTGGAGAAGAAACCTTCAGGGGAGAGCGACCAGGATAGGAAGAAGTGGAGAACGCACATTAGAAACACCACATAGGAAAGTAGGAGGACGGAACAAGAAAATAGGTAGCTTTGGCTGACCAAAATGGTATTCTAGACATTTTTTTTTAAATCGTTGACAAAGAATTGTTTATCTCTTTCTCTCTCTCACTTGCACTATTTGCGGTTTACTAAGTGTCGCGTCGACCTTTAGGTGCTCCATTTATGTCATTCTTCTTCACTTTACATCTCTGTTCGTTACGTATCCCCTAAGCTATGTCCTCGTAAATACTGTTTCCCTCGAGCGAACACCTGCGCTATCTCGCGATTGTCCCGAAGCGCGTCTAAGCGTTCTCTACTATGAATTTGCTGTTTCGGGACATCTCTGCTATTAACCGTCGACCATCACCACAGCCCAAATTTCTTCCAAAACCACGCACCATGAGAAAGAACATTTACGCCATAATTTTTGTGGTCTCCGGTTTTGCACATCCTCGTCAAAGTTTTTAACGCTTTCGCGTTAAGGCTCCCATCCTGCAGACGTTCCGCAGTCATCGTCCACATTGTGAGCAAAAAAATGGGCCGGGGTAGGGTGGCAGTTGTGGCTGTCCTACCCCTAGGTAGCAGGTGGGCCACCTAGGTCACGTGACTGTGGCGTCATCACAACCTGCCCACAGGGCTCTGAGCAAGCTGCCCACCGTGGCAGGTGGCAGTTAAATTGATGATTGGTCGTTCGGGAAGAGCAATATGGGCCGCTCATGGCCCACCGCTGGGAGCACCTGGCGTCGCAAGGCAGCAGCGCATCGCCTGACGGCTGCACCATTGTGCCAGGAGAGGTATCAGACCTCGCGGCGATCTATGAATTTAAGTAGAGAACGACCAGTCCCGCATGTATGTGCATTAACCCATTTACCCTATCGCGCCATACCCTTAAGTGTCTTAAGCTTAAGTGTCTGAAGTGCCCCTTCCAGTTTTTACTTGCAACTTCACACGGACTCCAAGGCACATGGGACGCAAAGAAAAAGCCGCGGTCTTCCGTGCCCTTTGACGGCCTTGGGCGACTGGCGGAAGCGGTGCACCCGCGCTCCACTATCACGCGGAAAACGGGTCTTCCGCGCAGATAGTGCAACCAGTGTAGCTCGCTTAGCCACCACGAGGCTCAAGTAGGCGCGCATGTAAGGTCAGGGAAGTGCCGAACGACGCGGCGCCTACCGCTAAAGGACAGATGCAAAAGAAGCCCAGCCGCCGGTGTTGTTTCTCTGGCATCTGTCGCCTCGCGGTAAATGTCGTCCAGGAAACGGCGTCTGTAGATCTAACGCGACATTATTGGGAAGCCCACTCAGACGCTCGTCTCGGTGCGAACAGAGGCTGTCGGGAAGCTTACTATAGAAGCGCGCAAAGTCCCGGCAAAGCGAGGAATTTCCGGTGCTCAGAAATGCACCAGTACTTTCCTCACCTGTAAGCGCAGATCAAACAGTGTGCCTATATTTTTTTCATTGTTCATTTTTCCTTGTAAACAGCACAAAATGCGCTGTCTGGTTCATGAAGCCGAACCTTTTACGCTGCAGCGTTAAGTTAGGACTGACATATTGTGTGTTCGGAAGAAACACTGCGCACAAAGAAATAGGCGCCGCGTCCAACTGCTGCATCCAGCGAGCGCCGTCAGAATACTCGGAAAATGAAATGGCAGATTCGAGGCAGTGCGCAAATAACGCTGCGTGTCGGTCACAGCGCAGTTCACGTATACGGGTGCTTGTGTGACGGGAGACCGCCGGTGAGGGTGCCATTTGCAGATTTGCTCCGGATGTTTGTAATAAAGCCCGAAGAAACCGTGTTTCATATTTTTGCCAGTTTTAGGTTGGGATATCGGCTTTGATCGATCTTGAGCTAATTATTGCGTGCTTTCACTGCAGCTGATGTGAACGGAGCATGTCAGTTAGCGCAACAAAATGTGCGAGGTCTACAAAAACTAAAGCTTTCTTCCACAGAGCTGGTGTAAAGCCCTCGTTGAGCCGCTGCTGCAGGCAATCACAATGGGAGTACTTTTCGGAGAAAATGATGACGTCAACAGGCACCACAGGCTATGATGACAGTCATAAGGAAAACAAATGTAAAAATTAGTTTTTTATTTTTGTGCTGGAACAGCCCTGTAGTCTGCAACGAACAGCAAAAAAAAATTGCAGCCGGTTTGTACGGCATACCTCAACGCAGCTGGAGCTGTGAATGCTTTGGGCGGGCATGAGGCACAATATAAAGAGCCCGGGATGGAACTCGCATGCGTCTGACGGCTGAAGAACTAAGTGAGCGACACGGCTGTCACTCTGTCCTGTTTCGTGCGACAGATGCCATATGAACAAGATAAAAACATAAGATCCGCTGAATGCTGTTTCGTACACAGCGTCAGGTCGCTCGGCTAGAGCACGATTATAAGCTTGGAGTACACAAACTGCGCAATGCAAAGTTCCCAAGCCCGGACCCCGTGTCATGCAGTGTTGTTCATTAGGTCGTCTCGCGAAGTATTTTATACCGTGTGAAAACCGGAGCGAATTTTAGTTTACACGTTTGTAGTTTATTATAACTAACCCATTAGTTGCTCAGCTTTACAAGGCCACAGCAGCAGGCAATACGCTAAAGATGCAAAAGAATGGCCCTATTGCATATTTCGCTTTTTTAACGCTGTCGCTTAACAACTGCCGGCAGCTCAAGTTTCGGATACCTGTTGGAGCTATACCGTGGCAATTGTAGAGCGTTTTCAGCAAACCTCCTCTTAAACGTGTACCCGTGAAACGTGACCTGCTTGACATTTGCGTTTTAAATCGAAATGAATTGGTAATTATTTTTTTCAGCGTTGCTGCACTCGTCGCTGTTTCTACTATGCTGCTTCAGATTAACAACTATGAGAGCTAAAGAACGTAAAAAGATTTAAAATTTCCTTGTCCATAGTTAAGTTCTTAGAAGCGAGGTTTGTTTCTTCGCGCAGGCAGCTGAATTAGTTTGCGAACAAGCATTCGGCAATCGCGTAAATAATCATATTGTACGCGAGGCACAAAACCAGAAGATAGACAGAACGACCACGTGAAGTGGGGAAATCATTAAATGCCTCGGCTGCCTTGCTTGTGCGTGCTGGACACAAGGAAAAGTAGTGGAGGGTTATCGAACAAGATAAAGTAGCAAACGAAAACTGCATCAAGATCGACAAGATCGAACAAAAGTTGGACAGAGACGAAACAAAACCCATTACTTATTCATAGAACGCAGCGAAAACTTGTAACCACGTTGAAGAAGAAGAAAAAAACAGAGATGGCCTTCTTACCTCTTTTGTTTTCTCAATTTTGTTCGTTCGATTTTCTGAGGTCTTATTTATGCGCTGCAGCAAGTGTAACATAACAGTTGCGCTGATGTAAGAACTTCATGATGCCCTCTGCGCGACCGTCACAGCCACTTTGTAGTTTACCAGCCCTAAAACGGCTGGGTCGCAGCTTAACTTAAAGCGGTTCCTAGTGGGAAATGTATGGAAAATAAATGCAGAAATGCTTCTTTAAGCTTGTCTGCAAATACATAAAAAAAATGGATAACGAGTGAAAGCTCCTCTCAACACCGCCGTGGTGGTTAAGTGAATTTTTTGTCCGACTGCTGATGCCAAAGTCACGGGGTTGGTCCCCCCCTGTGACGCCCATATTTCAATGGAGGAGAAATACAAAATAAAATGTTCGTGCGCTGTGCGATGTCAGGGCAGGCTAAAGAACCCCGAAGGGTCTAAATTGATCCCGAAGCTTCTACTACGGCATCCCTCATAGCCCATCTGTCGCTTGGGGACGTTAAACTAAACGCTTTACTACTTTTAATTTATGCTTCTCTTACTGCAAATATTTCCCAGCTGCGCCCAATCGCAAGGCACAAGTCCCACTCGTCCACGAACCGAGATATTGTTTTCCCGAGTCGTTTGCTCCCGCGTAACGCCGACAGGAACGTGGCAAAAAAGAAAGAACCTACAGCGAAGAAGCCGGCAGCTTTCTGCGACAAACAAATGTAGAAAATACGCACCGTCGGACTTCAAGGGCAGCGCCGTTCGAGCGCAGCAGTCAGCTGACCCCGCGCCGCCGTCGACGCGTGAGGTGAGGGGCCGATTCGCGCTCTCGAACTCGACCCCGCCCCTAGCACCACTGCCAACAACTGGACGACACCACCACGTAGGTCGCGGGCGCGCGACTCCCCCTGGCCGCGCAACAAATGCGGCTGGAGCGACTTGGGCGATATCAGCGGGCGTCGGCAGCGGGAAACGGAGCTCCGATACAGCTGTTGCATCCAGTCGTGCCCGCAGCCCTCGCGGCAAGGTGCTCTCTGCGCGTGTGTACCCGCTGCTCGCAGTCGGTTGCGTCCGGACGGCGGCGACGGAGGCGACGCGCTACGCGCGTTGCAGCAACCGTCGCCAAGCCATTGTCTTCGGGGCTGCCTCCGCGAGCGCCCTTCCCTGACGGACGCGGGACGGCCGACCAGAAGAAGGCGACCGCTCGTTGTCTTTCTGCTCGTCGCTGCGTTACGCGCCTGTTGGCGACGCCGCAGTCGGCGGGGTGATTAATGCATCACCCCCCCCCCCTCCCCCCTTGTTTGCTTTTCCCTGTAAGGAGCAGCGAGTTTCCAGGCGAGTCGCCCGCGACCGATGCCAAGAAGGGCTCATTAGTGCGATCGCCGAAGAAGTCGCGCACGGTGCAGGTCTGCTGCGTTTTGAACGGGGTGCTCCGCATTTGATTGACGGGCCACGCGCGCTTGCTTCGAGCAGCTCCGGCTGCCTTCCTCGGGCGAAGACTGCACCGTGTAGGGCGGTACGCGGCGGATGCGCACCTCGTCTCCGCCCTCTTACATTCTTAACGACTTGTAAGTAGTAGCTGTGGGGACTTCGTTCAGTCACTCCAAAGGCTTTTGCTTCCTAAGCACATCGCAGCGAAAGTGGCTGCAATCCCCCCCCCCCCCCCCCCCCCCCTCAGAGGTTGTTTAACGCCCTGAAGCGACGCGTGGGCTATCAGGGACGCCGTAGTGAAGGGCTCTGGAGTAATTTAGACCATATGGGGCTCTTGCACGTGCACTGTCTTTAACAAAGGTAAGATAATATACATGTAACGAAGCCAGGCTGACGACATCGTCAGTTGAAAAGGCCGAAGAATTTTCTTATACCATCGACTTCGAAGCCATTGCAGTAAGGCTACATATGGCTTCAAGAACAGTATTTACCATTTATTACCACGCGCATGACTGTTCGAAATCACACCGAGGTGATGAGCGGAGATACTGGCTCGCCTATTTTACACTGATACATTCCGAGCAGTAAGCACCAGTGGAGGTGACCGAAAAAGGTTCCGGAATAAGGGTGGCGTGGAGGGGACAACCTCTTCGCGTACTAACTGCTCAGGGTAGAGATAAGAGACGCACTTGAGTAGCTACGCACGAAGTGAGAAGTGCGCCATAATTAAGACGAATTTTTTTTTCTTCACGTTCGTGGTTCTCACGGAGCGTCTGCGACTGCTTGCGCATGAATTCCTAGACGGCCATCCGAGCATCCACGTACGTCCAGCTCATCCGCATCCTACTCTGCTCTTTCTGCCGAGACAAAGACACAGGCCTTTGCGCATTTCAATGCCAGAGGTGTCTTCCTGAACGCAGAGGCAAGGCGCCTTGAAAACGCTCTCCGCTGTCACCACGCAGTGCGGGCAGGTAGACAAGAGGCCCTCGCAGGGCACGCACGCCACAGCACGAGTGATGGATTGCGAGCCGCACGAGCTGCGGGCGACGGGACCGGCGTTTAGCTGCGTACGGGCATCTCCTTGGAAATGAACAAAGAACGCCCGCGCACTACTGGTGGAAACAAGCCCTCTGCTTGCACGCTACGTTCAAGTTCTTGTTTTCTTGCCAAGACAAAGGGAGAGTTCCTGAGGGGCACCCCGTTTACTTTTTAGCAATCGGGCGGGGGAAGCACCGCAAGGCGCGACCTTGTCGAGGTGCACGCCGTCTGAAAGACGTGCGACGGTGGCAGGAGACAAACAAAGGTCCCAACCTTGGCCAAGAAGACGCTTCCGCGCTGTCTGACGGGCTACGTTCCGCCGCTACCACCGTCTCCTTTTCGACATCAGAGTTTGTGCAGAGTGCTCGCACGCGCGGCTGTGTGCTGCCGGTGGATTCGAGTGGTTCAGTTGATTCAGAGAGAGAGAGGTCTTTAATTTGGAATGGAGTAATTTGCAGGCGCCGGATGGTCGGTGCCCTTAGTCCAGGGCTTCGCTGGCGGCAGCTGACTTGCGGCTATAGCTGGATGATCCAGGCTTGCTGGTCCAAGTTGTCGCTGGTCAGGGCCTCCTCCCACTGTGTGTGCATAGGGTGTGGCTTAGATTCAGCTAGCTTGGACTGACGTTTGTACACCAGCAACATAGGTAACTTAAAAGGCTGGCCGCACAGTCCATAATGAGTTTCGTGCAAGTAGAGGAAGCGCGCGGAGAGCAAGAGTGCTGATGCGGGCTCAAAGTGACATCCACTCCGTCGCTTCTTAAGCGGTGCAGATCTCGGCTTGCTGTTTTGACAAAGCAAATTGGTGACATGTTTGACTCAATCTTAGTTCTGTTAGCATCGTCAACTTCTTTCTTTTACCTTTCCCTCTCTCCTGCTGCAAAGTACAAGGACAGTGAATTATAGCTCGGGCCAACGTCTTGGTCTCTCCCCTTCCAGCACGAACTCAAAAAGATCTGGACAGGTGCATGCTATAGTGGCATCGAATGTTCAGCACACCGAGTACGCGCTCCCTAGTGCAATAAAGCACCATGAAATTTGCATTTGGCACCAACTTGTTGGTTTGACGTGAACGCCTTATCAACAGCGATATGTGTACAGAGGACATATTACAGGATTAATGGTGCTGGTGTTGTGATCGTATGTAGTGGAGTAAAATTGCTTCGCTCCCTTGGCCATTCAGAACATATTCAACGTGGAGTAGAGAGTGGACCCTTTCAAGTATGTGCATTTTGCAGATCATGTGATCCAGTTGACGCACCCCACGTGGTCATTGATGTGGGCCCTCTCACTTTGGTCCAGAGAGCCGGCGTTGTCGAGAATGTGTCCTGTGAATAAATATGCCCTATGCATAGTAGGGATGTAGGCGGGCCGGACAGGTGCCCAGGGAATCGGATCCCTGGATCCCGCATGTCGATGCAATCACTCTGAAGACCATTTGGTTAAAATGGCAGTAGGCTTTGTGGAAACTCTGCTATATGTGGTAATATGGTAGGGTGCGCATTACAGCTATAATATCATGGCTCTGAAAGAGGTCGAAACGGGAGGTTTTTTTTGTCCTTTCGTTACCCTCTGCAGTCAATAAGCAAGGCGTTCTCGAAATTCTTCTAGCACCAAGGTCAAGGTTTAGAATGTGATATCGGTGGCAAGAGAAAAGGAACCACATCGGTGATTTGAAGGTTTTATTGAAGGATAGGTGAACGCTACGGTCGGTATGCGATGAGCACGGCGAGCGCGATATGCTGTGCTTAGCGTTCACCGACAGAGTTAAGTTTTATTGCAAGGCCATGTTCCAAGAAACAAAAATTTCAGTCCGCCACCTTGGTTCACGTGATTTTGCTGTCGATGGCGCTGCGCTACATTTTGATCTGTGAGCATATCAGGACATCACTGACTGTTCACCCTGCGTTCCTAGGAAGAAGGGTCGTTTTCTGCCAGCTAGTATGGTAGAGAAATTTTGTTCCCACGGAGCACTTCTTTGTGACTCCATCAAAAGCAACGAACGTATGGCTGTTAGGTGAAACACGGAGGGGCTTCTCAATCTCAGTCTCGCGTGGCGATCTGCCATCTCTTGACAGTTCGACAAAAACACAGCAGATCGAACAAAGAGCAGCTTTTAAACGCTGACTTCGGGCAATACCTGTACTCGCGTAACCGAGAAAAGTATCTCGACTTAGTCGGCCCGACCGGAAGGTAACGTAGTCGGATCCGTTCAGGGCTTGCGGAGAAACGGATATGTTTTGTCAGCTGACGTTCGAGGCGTAGCCCGCTAGGCTGCTGAAGGTCCCATTGCTGAGATATGTTTATAGGTGTATCAACACCGTGGAGGTGATGATTCTGACCCCCAGCGCAGCACGTGTCCCATGGCTCTGTCGCTCCATTGAACTTGCTGCCTACGGGTGGGCGTCTGGGCCAGCGCAGCGACGGTACGAGTGAGGCAAATTTGCAAGTGAAACGGAAGCGAATTCTTCTTGCATCACATGTGTCTGTATATAAGCAAAAACATGATTAGCCGTCTAGCTCAGTACCTCTTACGGCTCGGCTAAATCAGAACGAATATGCTAAACAATTTAAAGGCTTCGTTGGTAAACAGCGTGAACGAGCACGAACACATTGATAGAGGGAGACGACATGGGCCTCATTTCTCGTGTCCATGTCTTTTCTGGCGAATTTGAACTAGAAAATCGCCCTAACCCGTCTGGTTGTTTTGTTCTGTTGAAAACAAGCGCTGATACTAGTGAACCGCACACCGCCCCGCTCGGCAGGAATACACTCACGAACAATTCTTAAACATGGATATGAAAACGCACTCGCTTCTTCCACTTTTCCGACGCCATGTAGCGACATCATTTTCTTACTTTAACTTGTACGGGGACGTCAATGTGTAACCTTAGAGTTGAACAAAATGTAAAAAAAAGGCTACCAAAAGTCCTGCGCTTTTGGTCCTGAAACAAGAGTAAGACACTCGAAGCATGAATAGTGGAAGAAAGTGAAAAAAGGAACAGCAGCGAAAAGAGCATTTTCTTTGTCCATCTGTTATTCCCGAGGCTTGTGCAAACCGAGCTGCATCCTTGACCATTCGACACCTTTCCTAACCGGCAAGTGACCAACCGCCAAGCACGTCTATCAGCTTCGGCAGTTTCACTGAAACGCGTGCGCGTGGACAGACAACCTATAACGCATGTGCGCACTCCGGGCGTCTCCACCGCTTGCGCCACCGCGTAGCGTGTCCGAAGAATTATGCGCGAAAACTCACGCGCGCCTGCCCGCCCGCGGTCCGCTCACGGGCGGCCCTCGAGAACGGTCGCGGCCGCGACGCGAATCACCGCGTACGCATCGCGCACGACCGCCAGCAGCTGGCAGCGGGACAACGCAGTCAGATCGGCCGCGCGTAAATTTACATCTTTTTGTCTCCGGACGCGCCCGCCGTTCCCCGTGTAGACATGCGTGTTCCGCTGGGGCAGCTGGTCAAACGTGTTCTCGCATTCGCCTCACTTGTGGGGAACGCGGTGCGAGGCTGCCTCGGAGCGACGCCGCCAATCTCGCGGACATGCGTTTGTTCCGATGTCTGCGCCTACTGTATTTGGGTCATGTAGCTGCCCGTAACACGGAATAAGATTTTCTCGGGACAGATGGTTCAAGCTTACGCCTGTGGAAATGGCTGAAGGCTGGGAATATGCAAATAGCGTTTGCTACCCGTCGAACTGAAGACAAAGAGAATGCTTTTACACAAGTTCATGAAATTCTGAAGTTGCATCGAATATTTGGCGGTGCATTCATGGAGAAGGAAAGCTAAGGCATTCGAGGGTAAAATATTTAATTTATATAGCTTACGGCCCAGACGTGCGTGGCGAGCTATTTCCTCGAAATAGGTCTGAATTGAGTGGGCGCGGCAGGAGTGAAATAGAAAACCGGGATCGCGTGATGGCTGGTATTCCCTTTCAGCTGCGTGAAATATACGCTTGAGTAGAAGTTTTAACACGTCGAAGCATGGCTGACACAGCAGTGTTAATAAGAGAAACATTATTTAACTTTTTTCACCGCGAAACGAGAGAAATCAGCGCTGTCGGAAATTCTAGCGTTCCCGCTGCGTTCATTCGGGAAGGCGGCCAAGGCCTCGGAAGAAAAGCGTCTGGATGGCTTATCGCGATGCTGTAGGAATGCACTTCATTTGTATAGATTTTTTTTTCGCAAGCATGCCGTGTCTGGCCTGCAAAGTTTTTCAGGTTACTTCGAACAAGAAAAGAACGAGTTGGCACACTCTAAACACACATAAGCCTAAACAGGAGTAAAATGAGAGTAAGCTGTTCTCCAGCGCACTCTCTTTTATCGACAGGGCATACTGCCCTAGCCATTGGGCAGATTTCCATCACTTAACTGCCAAATACTCACCCTTGACAACGGAAACTGATTCCCTCTGCAAAACATGCGAAGTTTTAGCAGCTAAGAATATTATAAGCCTTCTCTATTGGCTAACCCGAGGACCTCCAATACCGCGTTTAAAAGCCTCACCTCATTACAAACTACATCGAGCTACCATTCTTTACCGTGAGAATATGCCACCGTTGAAAAGAGTAAGCATTCCATGTAATTAGTGATCATGATCTACTCCGGAACTTGGACAGCATACCCTATCCCTAAAGGAAAGTGCGCTAGAGGAAAGCCTACTGCCTTTTAATGCGATGACAGTTAGGCTGTCGTCATGAAGTTGCTGGTTTCTCCGCAACGGAATTCTATGTAAGATCATAAACAGCGGCAGCGCAAAGCAACACGGACGAAAGAGAGACACGGGAACACACGACAAGCGCTTGTCCAGTTATCTCGTGTCTCTCTTCGTCCTTGTTGCTTCACGCTGCCGCTGTCCATGATGATTCACCAGCTAGCCCGCACGAAGATATAAATTCTCTCTAAGAGGTTACGTGACGCTGTTACGTCACCACAACCTGCACTGATGGGCCGTCCTGATTGCTCGAGAGGGGTCAAGTGACTTTGTGATACCATGATAACCTACCCACTGTGACAGATGCACCCCCAAAATTAAGAAGTTGGCCTCCCCAAAATTCCAAAGGACCTCCGAAACTTTGAAGTTGGCCCACCCAAAAACCGTATTAAGGTGGATTAGTCCGTTGGATTAGTACAGTCGCATACGATAATCTAAAGGAAGGTACTAGAATATTCCAGAAGGTGGCCACCCATCTATACCATACAAGGGCGGGAACCGGCTCCAACCGGAGTTCTGGCGGGAAAATTGCAAGAACATTAGACACTCATTGTAGACACCATGGCAGGCAACCTAAAGGTTATCGCATTCACTTCGTTAAGGATGTGGTTACGAAGGCTTATTCGTGTTTAGAGTATAGTGTTAAACCTTTAACTACTTTTATAGTTTCCCAGCTCTTGAATAATGCTATTTGACTCAAAGCTGAATCGAATCGAACAAAGGTTCGTTTCACTTCACGTTTCAAAAATCAGAATTTTCTCAAACACTGACCGAAAATGGGCAAAATGACGAGGAGAATGGGAGTATTAGAATCCTGGCAATATTTCGTGCTATGCGAGCACGCAGAGGCGCCTTCTTTGCTCCTCCAGATGCTTGTAAGCTGCTACGCTGCCGTTTGCCCGGTTATTCGACATCCTTTTGATTTTACAAGAAGTTCTAACACCGCTTAAAATATATACAAAACAAACTTGTATTACAGCTACTATTTCCCTCAAGCAGAAGCCCGCGGTTGCTTTAGTTAAGCGCTTGCTTCATTTAGCAAGTTTTACAAACCCTGAGATATAACGGATTTTTCCTTTTAGACTTAGCCGTTCACGGAACTCTCAGTTTTCTACACCAATATCGCGGCTCAGCTAGTTGGTTTTCTCTGCCTTGTACAGCAGATCACAGGATGAGTGTGCACAGGAGTACACACATATGGTCTTTCGCTTCGGCGCTTTTGTCTTATCATGTGTATTTGTGCTCTTGTGGACGTCAATTACCTCCGCGCTTCTCCACAAAGTTGATGAGTTTGATTGTCTTGCCGGTTATTCTGATTCAACTTAAGTATTTTCTTCAAATGGCCACTGTGTATGATATCGAATATGCATCCGCTGTGATGAGTTTATGCAACGCGACACTGCCGAGGACAATTAATTTTGAATTTGCATTTTTATTTTTCATCCACGGCGCTTCGCTTACTATTTTGTGTTACGTTTCGCAAACTCAAACCAACGCTGCTTATCTCTATTCCAGGTGGCGTGCAATTAAGGCGTGCGTATCATGAGGGGCCCTTTGTTTCCGTTTTTTTTTAGAAATCGAGGGCTAGAAATGAAGCGCTTTCTCTTGAGGTCGAATTCTGGTACAATTCGGTGATTAAATAATGATTACAATAGTTCGAGCTTTTTCGGCCTATTTTTTTATGCCAAAAATAAGCGACCAGTGGCACACGCTTCTTTTCGGGACATGAAATTATCTCTTTCTGCTCATTGCTTTCTGTAAGCAGTCTAGAAATGACAGCTGGCATTAAAGTGCTCTGCATGACAGGTATGTCTTTTAATGCGACAGCGTTAGTGCTTCATTCAGCAGACCAATCAGCAGTAGCGACGACGGTGGCCGCGGTGGCGTGCGAGAAAATGTGATTGGTCGAAAAGGTACTGACGTAACATGTGGAGGTGTGGATTTGATTTGCGATTAAAACTTCAGCTAATGTTAATATGAGGTCTTAACATGAATCGAACGTCATTGTAACAAGTAGGAATGTAAAGTAAATTAGTTTCGCTGCAAAAAATTGGGGTGAGATGGGAAGCGAGCCCGTATCCCTTGGATCTCCAGTAAGACACGTTACGCGTAGCCCACCGAAAACTTTTTTTCCAGCATGATACAGTGATGCAATGTTCAATGTAAGTGAACTGTGTAAAAACCATTCGGAAAAGAGTATCAAATCAAGACGACGCATAATACGACTCACCTAAGCAACCAAGCACAAGAAAAGAGGAAGTGCAGAGCAGGTCACTAATACGTCATAATACGAACCACCTAAGCGACGAAGCACTAGAAAAAAGTCAGAGCAGAACACATCACTAGAGTAAGTGACATCCCTGTCCGAACTCAGTCTTGGCGTACACTTCATTTTGATTCACAATCATTCTACTTAAGTGGTATTTTGCAGAAACAACAGATTCACAATGTCAGTTCACCGTGCGCTTTTTGCAGAGGCTGTGTAGTTCAATTTACTGCAATATGTAATAAACAAATGGCACTGCACTGAGATATCGTACAGAATGTGGTAGAAAAAAATGTTTTTTTTTGGATGTCTGTTGCATGTTGTATTGCAGAAGAGTATTGCATCTTTGCAATCGATAAAACAATGCCCGGACTAACGCACGTTCGTTCAGCTTGGTTAAAGGGAGCCCTTGTGTGTGTTGTCCAACAGTGCCCACGCATGCGAAGTGATATGCAAATAGTACTATAGTTCGCTGAAAAGACTTATTAACGCTACCGCGTCATGCCTTTAGGGCGGAGCTCAAGTGACCCCCGAATTGTTTTCCCTTGACTAGAGTTGTCTCGCCACGTACAGTCTTTGTCAAAAATATACAGACCAATGGGTTTGCTTCCAGGCTGTGTAGCGCGGCTCTTAAGCATATTAGAGTCTCCTAAGCTTGGGAGGGTTGCTGACTTAAGTTCGTCCCGCCTTCGTGAGATTAGGGTGTATGTGTACGCAAGATGCACAGCTCTGCAGGGCTCAGAAGCAGACCCCTTGGGCTGTATACTTTTGACAAAGACTGTACATTACCATCATCATGTGCAATACTTCTCGTCTATGTTATACCTGCCTGCCATTGCACTTTGAGAAAACATTCAACGGCATAGCGGCCTTATTTCGCAAGCACCTTTTTACCATTGTGCGAAATCTCATGGATGTATGGAATGGCCTGAGACGGGTAACATTTTCTTTGAAGTGTCCTGGTTTCTTCCGGGGCCGCTTAGGCGTAGGCGACTACTCTCTTCAAGTCGTTTTCATTCGGGAACAGTGCGCGCCGAGACACAGAGCATAGACAGTAAGCTAAGGTTATAAGATAGGGTTCGTTAAGACAAGGCTTCTTATGTAAGGCCGCTTGCATAAGGACGGATGTCAGTTTCGCCTTCTCCGAACTGTTGATGGGCGGCTATTGGGAAAGTCGGCGCAAAACGGCATCGGAGCAGGTGGTTATGTGATGTTCTTAGAGGTGGCGCTCGCGGATACATGATGATTATGGGCATCGCCTCAATAGGTGTGTGATGTTAACAGTGACCGTAGTCGGCTCGCAGAGGGGGCAAAGTGGCGCCTCGCTGAAGCCCCATTTTCTCATAAAGTGGGGAGTGAGGGCGAAGCGCGTACTGGATTTGCATTACAGGACCTGTGCGGCTCTGAGGAGACGGTCGAGAAGCGGTTGGTCGAGAGGAGGGATGCATTCCGTGAGGGTGATACGGTGATGTTTGGCCGCATTAAGGGGGGAGGGGGTGGTGATCGGCGTTCGAGGGAACGCAAAAGGGTGATCAATATCACAGGAGCAGAAGTGATGGCTATATGCTTCTTGGTGGGAACAGCCGAAAAAAACCTCGTCTACGTCAGCCTCGTCTACGTTCTGTGTGTTCCTTTCTGTGTCTGCGTTTTGGTTTTTTTCGGCTGTTCCCACCAAGAAGAATGAACCAACTAGCTCAGTTTTCTACTCTTTTAACGTTCATGGCTATATGCGTTCTGCCGTTTTGGTTTTAAGTTGCGCGCCAGCCTCTTTGAATGCTGCTCTATTGCCCGAATTATGAGGACGATACGGACCGGTGTCCAGGTGACTATGGTGCGATCAGCATAATTCTGGCCATCTTGCTGAGTGGTTTGATGGCACGGGCCAAAGAGGTGGCGCGTGATCGAGTGTTAAAGATCTCGAAGACTTAAGTCTTCAAGGTCTCTATCGGTGTAGATACTATCGGTGTAGATGTATCGAGAGTATCGATAGTGGTGCTTGATGTTGCTTAACGATCCGGTCTCCACGTTCTTTCTTAAGTGTATGTGCAAAAATGGGTTGGTTAGCGGCGGTTTTTGCCCATCCTACGTTGGTGCAAGGTGTTACAGTTGTGTAAATGACAGTGCAGGCTGTCCGACGAGGAGTATAAGACGTTGACCGTGCTGTGTAATATGAAGGCCAGTGATGTGGTTTTGGGCAAGGTCATCTGAATGGTCGTGAGCGAAGGCAGGCTTATGTGGTGATGCAACTCTTAGAGCAGGGTGCGCCGCCCAAGGTCCATGTCTTGTGCTTAAAGGGGCACTGAAAGGGGCTCTCAGTAAAGGTGCGGTATTCTTGAGATATTAAAGGATGCCGCTTCGCGAATATTCTCCGGGAAGTAGTTTGTAATGCGTTTTGTAGAAGCTGAGTTATCTGTAGTCAAAATTGGAATTTCAGTGTCTACGCGCATTGCCTTCTCCCCTCGTCACTCTTTGCACGTTCAAAGGTCGGCGCTTCTCCGCCGGCTGCCGACGTGCGCTGGAATTCCCGTGTGTGTGTGTGTGTGTGGGGGGGGGGGGAGCTTTCTGATCCGCCGGACCAGTTGACTGGCCGCGACCGTGACGGCTGCTTGAGGTCTTAAAGAACGTAACAATAGCCATCTCTCAATAGAATTACGCCATTACAGGCGACGGAGGAGGGCGCGAGCATGAATAAGTCGTCGGAAAGGACAAGCAAACTTTTGTGCGTGATTGTAGTTTATCTGCTCAGGGTAGAAGTGAATTGTTTAGCTCAAGTGTTCATGACGGCAAAATGTAGTGATTGAGCGAGTTTATTTTCTCTGCTCAGGAAGTGTTTCACAGCCCCTTTAAGGCCACGATGTTGCGCATTTCAAGTTGGCGCATGTGGTACTTGGCGAGAGAAAAGTAGGGACGCCCGTACGTTATCTTGGAAATGAGGAGAGCTTGTATGAGCCAGCAGGTGATCTCTGGGCCAACGCCACCATTTTTATGTGCAATGCGCTGGATGATGTGGACGAGGTGGCCACCAGTGCGGTCGTGACCCCAATGCTGTCGAAGTTGCGAAGTTGATCTATGCTTTGGGTAGCGAGGGCACGATTATTCACTAATCGGCACGATTGCTCACAGGGATACCGAGGATGCAGATATTATCTTTGTCAGCAGCCTGAAGTTGACTGCCCCACATGCACTTATTCTGTAGATGTGTTAATACTGTAGAAGCTTGGGCAAGTTGGTGCGACATTGTTTTTCAGCAGCGCAGGGGACAAAGGACGAGACAAGTGCACAGACACGGCGCTGATGTCAGCGCCGTGTCTTTGCACTTGTCTCGTCCTTTCTCCCCTGCGCTGCTGAAAAACACTGTAGACGTGTGTGACGAGCTGTGAATTAGGTTGTTCTACCCGAGCTCCCGTCAGACTAGCGGGCAGTGCCGCAGCGGTCAGGTGTCAGCTGCGGTAAAATTTATGTGAATTAATTTCATTGCCACGAGCTATGGGGGCCGGTTGCAACGTGCCATGGTGGCCAGGTTACGATGACATCGCAAGATCACGTGACCTCTTGGTCAATTATTAATTTAACTGCCACCTGGGACGGTGGGCAGTTTGATTACAATCAGGTGGGCAAGTTGTGATGTCACAGTATCACGTGACCTCTCTCGACCAATCAGGGACTTTTGTGACTAAGAAGCCGGAAATTTTTTGTAAGACAAGAACCTAAATGCTATCACATTGATGATCCATTGGCACTGTATGCAGTTTTCATTATAACGGCGACCGCAAGGTTCTTCTAGTATGATAGTGACGATGGATTTTAATGGCGGAATAAGAGCTTTGTCAAAGGGCACTTCGGCACAAGGTGTCATTCCTCTACACAAGGTGGGGTCAATGAGCCATTTTTCAAGCATTCCACCCGACAGAATGCCGAGCACCAGGCCAGGGAAAAACTTGTACGTACCCACTTAATCACCAGTGCCTGCCCGGCGGCGCTGGGGATTGACACCCGCATCTCCTGCATAAGATGCGGATGCTAAAAAAAAAACTAGATGCCCCTGTGGCTTCCAGTATGTGATTCATTAATTAGTGTGCATTATACCGTAATCGTAACATTATTACAGTGCAAAATGCACCGTAGTAACGGAGACAAAATTACTGCGCAGCATTAAAATGTGTTATTACTGAGGGACGACAGCTTAATGCGAGAATGCTGTTGCTAACAGCTCGTCGCAATATAGATTCAACCATCCGGCAAGGACTGGAGACCAGGAGCAAGGTCATTAAACTCTATTTAAAACATCGACAAGGTTGACTGAGTCGTCACGGTTTGAAAGCTTCTTCAGCGTCAAGGGAAGCGTTATACAGCTGTACAACGAAGCGACATAGTGCACAAGACGGCTACCGGCTTCCTATCGTAAGCTTCTGAACAATGGCTACAGTTGTGAAGTAATAGCGGGCATTTCTGGTCGGAAGAGTGTTTTAACGCGAGAGTGTTTAAGGCCACGCTCTCCAGAAAATCCGGCGTCGACGTCAACGCTGTGACCGCAAAATCACAAGCATAGCCCCGGCATGTGGTCCCCAGAGAGCAACCTAGGAGGCAGGTCGGTCACCTGGGTCATGTGACCTTGCGGCGTCGTCACAACCTGCCCACCAGACACTGAGAAAACTGCCCACCGTGGCAGGTGGCAGTTAAATTAATGACTAATTGCTTCGGAAGAGTGACCTGGGCAGCACAAGGCCCCCCGGCGCTATGAGAACCTGCCATCGCAGCGCAATGGCATATCGCTTAATTAACCACTGCACCACAGCGCCAGGAGGGGTACAAGGGCTCCCAGGGATCCATTAAGTAAAGTAGAGAATGAGCGTTTGCCCACGTGGGAATTAACGCACTACGCTTTCGTGTCAAACCTTTCAGACGAAGATTAAGTTCCCCTCCAATTTTCCTTGTTTCTCTTCCATGTACTATTCCTATATTAGAGTTTGTTATATCAAATTTTGTGAATTAAGTCATGCTGACGGTGTCTGTGATTGAAGCATTAGCTAATGGTATCGATGCATTCCATACACTTGGCGCAAATTGTGATGTGAATATCCTTGCCGCGTATTTCAAAGATAGTGTCACTTCATGTAGTGAACGCTTTTTTATGCCATTAACATGGAAAAGAACATTAGTTTTCCTTGGAGGCGAGTGTTCAGGCACTGAAGAGTTCTCCCGATCTTGTTCACATTATTCGGCCTACTAGATAAATGAGGAGCTCCGTGTGAAAACCAAGCCTCCTAAAGACCTGTTCCACAGTGTGTATCTACCAGGTTAACGAAAAACCCCCTAAATTCCATTCCACATCGTGACGGCTCTCGTTCGTAATCCTCTGCTACTTTTAATGAAACAATTAGGGAACCTTTAGTCACTTCTAATGCTTTCAACGCATAATTCCAGCCAGTTTTCACTCGCGATAAGCATGTAGTTCCTTCGTTCTGAAGCACTTACAGAGACAGCTCCATTAATAATATCGGAATTCATATAAAAGGAGTTTAAAACCTCGCGTGCTAAACCTGTATGCAAAAAGTGTGGCGGACCAGACGGCATCCCGAACTCGCCCTTTTCCAGTGTTCCCTGTGAACGTCACTCTATAGATCTCACTACTGCGTTTAATAAATCACTAGCCTCCGGCATTGTCCCTTTATCCTAGAGGATGACCAAGGTCCTTCCATAACGCAAGTCAGGTAATAAGCAACACCTCTCTAGGTACCGGCCTATCTATAACACCTTCATACCCAGCAATTCTGCAAAAAAAGTATTTTTCAACTGGGAAGACATTATGAAAGCAATGTTTTTATATATTTAGGAATTCACTACCGCAGTCAATATGCCAACAATTCTCCCTTCGGCAGGTTTGTATTTTTTTGCTATTGAGGTTTGTGCTATCGTCAAAAACGTTGCCCATTGGTTTTTTATGCCAGTCTTAACTGCTCGCTGCGAGTGACGGAAAAACGTTAAAAGAAAGATTTTAATGCGCATCGGGAGACTGGAACATTACCTTCAATATTTCCACATCGGTGCCTTACAATATTCGAATGATTAAATTTTTTTCTCGAAGAATGGTGGATATGATTCATGCATAATCTGGAACATGTAATTTTCAAACAGTATATTGTTGTAGCGGCGGGTGCCGCCCAGGTACACGAACTGCTAGCAACCAAAACCATCCCGGTTTATTGCCACATACAGTCATATATATACACATAGCGACACTGGTGCCTCTGGCGGCAGGTGATCCCCAAACCGAAACCGAAACCACATATACAACATATTCCCTTCGTTATAAAAAAAACAGCTACATGGGTTAGTGATTTAGTAGTGGTAGTACGTTAGTGCTCTTTTACAGAATTATATTTACAGTAACAACATTGCGCTTGTCTTATGCACTTAATACAACAATATAAAACAAAAAGAGGAAAACAAGATACAACTCCATTTATGTCCATATTTCACAACGTCAGCAAACTCAACACTCGTGCAGATTGTGACAAGTTCATGTGCACTGCAAAACGTGTCTTTTTGTACTTAGTGTCCATAGCGGTCTGGAGGTCGTCTATTCCTTGATGGCTGTATCCTACGCTGAGGTCCCGATGCTTCTGAGAAACCACTGGCGGCAGGCGAAGTCTCTTCCGGCTCACAGCCGGTCACTGGTGACATAGGCGGCTGCTTCGCAGCAGCCACAGCTGAAGTTCCGGTTGGCGCTTCTGAAACGGGTCTCTCCAAGGTAGGCGGTGAGCTGCTTTCCCTAGCGGTGTCATTTGTCTCTTCCGGCTCACAGCCGGTCACTGGTGGCATAGGCGGCTGCTTCGCAGCAGCCACCGCTGAAGTTCCGGTTGGCGCTTCTGAAACGGGTCTCTCCAAGGTAGGCGGTGAGCTGCTTTCCCTAGCGGTGTCATTTGTATCACTCCTTTCCCCCCACCCACAGATAGATGCAGAAGCTCGTGGCATCCTTGACAACTTTGAAGCGTTCCACGTTTTTCCATCATCAAGTTGGAAGGACGATTGCCCCTGCTTTCTTATTACCTTTCTTGGGCGGCTAAAAGCCAGGTCACCTTTAAAAGCAGTTTGTCTGCGTACTCGTACAAGGTCACCAACATTCACTTTGGTTTCCCTTGCGGCCCTGCGAGCGTCTGTGTATAGTTTACTGGATTGCTGCTTTTGCTTCACCCGCTCGCGTAGTCGGTGGAGCTCTGAAGTAGGGTCGGTTGCAAATATTGCTGACGGATACCCAACGACATCGAGCCGAGTCCTTGGTAGACGTCCATGCAGGAGAAGTGCTGGAGCAACTGCAGTTGTGGCATGCGGCGTACAACGGTAAATGCCCAAGTATTCTGTTACCGTCTGGCGTAAGGGACGCTGCTCGAGTGTAGCCACTTGAACAAAGCTTTTAAAAACTCTGTTGAACCGTTCTACCTGTCCGTTTGCTTGCGGGTAGTATACGGACGAATGCCACAAGCGGATGCCGCGATCCTGCAGAAAAGCTTGGAACTCTCGAGATGAAAACTGTGGCCCGTTATCGCAAACAATTTCCTCTGGGTAACCTTCACGTGCGAACACTGACACCAAGAAGCCTGTTACTGTGCGTATTGTGGCTTAGTTGCAAAAGTATACTTCGGGCCACTTAGAAAAGTAGTCGACCAGCGTGATCGCATATCGACAATCGTGTGGTGCTCTCTCAAATGGGCCAACAATGTCCATGCCAAGCTTTAGCCACGGTTCCTTTGGTAAGGGGACCGGGTTCAACGGTGCAGCCATAACCTTCGTGCTCTTGTCCGCTGCCTGGCATATACTACACGTTTGAATAGAGCTAATATACTACACGTTTGAATAGCTAGCTCGACTTGCCTGTCCATGGCTCGCCACCAAAATGTTTCTCGCAGACGTGCTTTCATTCGTACAATTCCAGGGTGAGCCTCATGAGCAGCGGTAATTATCCGCGCTGTACGTGATGCGGGAACCACAAGGCGTTCGCCACGCAAAATTAAATTGTCCACCACTGACAGTTCATCGCGAAGTTTTAGGAAAGGTTGAAGCTCACCCGGCAGAGATTTTTGCGCAGGCCAGGACGATTCAATGTAGGCCTTGATTCGTTGCAGTGTGCTGTCTTCCGACTGGGCCTGTTCAAACTCTTCCCTGGTGATGCAAGAAGATATAAGGGCAACTGATACAGTTTCATCTGGTAAAGTCTCTTCTTCCTGAGGAGGTGACGCAGGGAGGCGAGAGAGCGCATCTGCTACTCGATTTTGCGAACCCTTCCGGTACTTTACTGTATAGTTGTACTGCAGTAGGCGCTCCGCCCACCGTGCTATCCGCAGAGGACGCCTTCCTGGCCCTTGAGTAGACAGCAATGCGACCAAGGCTTGATGGTCAGTGAGCAACGTGAAATGGCGTCCCCACAAGTAAACATGCCAGTTCTCGCACGCCCAAACACACGCAAGCGCTTCGCGTTCTCCTACTGAATATCTCCTCTCTGCAGATGAAAGCGCTCGAGAAGCAAAGGCGACAGTGTGTAGTTTCTCTCCCTCCACCTGTTGGAGAACCGCTCCAAGCCCACAGTCTGAAGCGTCAGTGGAAAACAACAACTGGAAGAGATGCATCGAACATCCGCAGGACTATGTTGGACGCAAGTGCCTCTTTGGTCTTTCGAAAACTGGAGTCTACCTCGCCAGACCAAACAAATGGTTGCCCCTTTCGAAGCAGAACGCGCATCGGTTCAACCATATCGGCAAAGTTGGGAACGAACATAGAATAGTATTCGACCAGTCCCAGGAACGATCGAAGGCTGGCTGTATTGGTGGGTGCCGGTGTATCCTTGATGGAAGCAACCTTTTCCTCCAGCGGAACAATACCACTTGCTGTGATCCTGTGACCCAAAAATGAAAGTTCCTGCGTATCGAAGATACATTTGCTGTTCAGTTTGAGTCCTGCCTCTTTAATGCGTTGAAGTACTGCTGCAAGGTTATCTATGTGCTCCTGCCGGCCCCTCCCGAAGACTCCTTGCAAGACTTTGGACATCATACTCTGAAATGCAGAAGGCGCGGAAGCCAGTCCGAAGCACACTCGTTTAGAACGAAAGAGGCCTTCGTGAGTTATAAATGCGGTCAAATCGCGACTCGCAGGGTGAAGCATGACCTGGTGGTAAGCTGATGCGAGGTCTAGCTTAGAAAAATTTGTAGCCCCCACTAAACTATGCAATAACTCTTCTGTATGAGGAAGGGGAAAGATGTCTATTACGACAACTTTGTTTGCTTGTCGAAGGTCTACACAGAGGCGAATACCTCCCTCTTTTTTCTTAACGACCACAATGGGTGACACCCATTCAGATGCCTCCACCCTCTCTATCACGTCCAGATTTTCCAACCGATGGAGCTCTTCCGAGACCAATGGTCGTAGCGAGAGCGGAAGGCGCCGAAGTTTGGATTGCACTGGCTGCACCGTGGATCGCGTTTTGACGTGATGCACAAAACATTTCGCGAGGCCAAGGCCTGGATCGAAAAGAGATCCAAACTCGCCAACTAATTCCTTTGGGAGGTTAATATCCTGCACGGCTTTCGTCGGGTCAGGGCGCTGTTCCCTTCGAGAATTAGAAGTTAGCGTCGTTTCAAGGCATTGCAGAGATGACCCATCAATCTGTAGACCGAAGGCCTTGATGGCATCGATACCCAAGAGTGAGGTGCCTTGTTCTACGACGTGGAAAAGAAGGCTTGTTGTGCTAGCTTTGTACGTAACGTCAGCGAAGAAACAGCCACGAACCGGAATTGGCTGTTTTGAATAGTCCAGTAACCGAACAGTCGGGGCCAAAAGTACTTGGCCTTCAAAATACTGCTTAAAAAGATCGTGTGCAACAATGGAAACTGACGACCCAGAATCTACAAGGAAAGTTATGTCCGCACGGTCAATCGAAACTGTGACGTGAACAGCGGAGCGAGCGGCCGTCGTCACAGCCAGAATGCTCAAAACTTCCTCGCTAGGAGAGTCTTGGCTGTCTACCTCACGCACCGGAGCGGAGCCTCGTTTCTGGCAAACAGAGCGCAAGTGACCCATGACACCGCAATGGTGACATCGCTTGCTTTTGGCTGGACAGCGAACTGATGCTGCATTGTGCTGGGATGAACCGCAGCGGTAACAATGAGACTGGCGGTTGTGCGACCACTTAGAGCTCTCGTCGGATTCTGGTGTACGCGTAGGCGTATTTTCACGAGTATTTATGCGTCCAACATCTACAGAAGGAAATTCTTGCAGATCATTGTACGCCTGCTCAAACTGCCTTGCCAGTAGTACTGCTCTAGCGAACGAGAGAGACGATCCTTCAAGCAGAAGACGCTCGCGCAAGCTCCGAGACGAAATACCAGCAACGAACTGGTCACGCAGCGAATCTTCTTCGACAGGAAAAGAGCATGTAGCAGAAAGCTCCCGCAATGCAGTGATGCACTCATTCACTGATTCACCAGCTTGCTGAACTCGCCTACTGAAACGATGCCGTTCGGCAACAACATTGCTTGTTGCCGAAAAATGCGCATGCAGAGCGGCGACTGCGATATCGTACGACGATACTTCAGTCCTTGTGTCGCCTGTGCCCTTGCTATCTTCCGACG
Organism: Amblyomma americanum; assembly: GCF_052857255.1. Lineage (NCBI taxonomy): Eukaryota > Metazoa > Arthropoda > Arachnida > Ixodida > Ixodidae > Amblyomma > Amblyomma americanum. Next base: position 92,187,223 of record NC_135503.1, read on the forward strand.
TTTTCTCAGTAGCAGTTTGCTCACCGAGCTTGACGTTGTCCAACGATGGAAGTGGTAATGTGTAAAATATGCGCTGACCTTCTACGCCGAGGCTGTGAAGAAGTAGTGCTTTGCGACGATCCGGCGTGCAGTCAGAGGCCCCCGAAGCAAGCACGTAGTTCTCGAAGATGCGGAACCATTGCGGCCACGCAACAGCAGGTCGACCAGGCACAGGCAGGAACGGGGGCGGCGGCGCGAGTCCAGAAATGCTCATGGCGCCGGAAAGCAAGCGGCGAAAATCACTCCCCCCGACATGATCCTATCCTCGTCGCCAATGTTGTAGCGGCGGGTGCCGCCCAAGTACACGAACTGCTAGCAACCAAAACCATCCCGGTTTATTGCCACATACAGTCAAATATATACACATAGCGACACTGGTGCCTCTGGCGGCAGGTGATCCCCAAACCGAAACCGAAACCACATATACAACATATATATGGAATTTTATGGCTCAAAGGAAATTACACTTAAAATTCAGCGTGGATTCGGAGTGAATTTAGCATAACAACACAACTGATCAAGTTCACGCATGACATACCAAATAACTTGGATAACCTCAAATTAATGCCATGTTTACAGATACTCGCAAGACTTTTGATACAGTAATAAATTCAAAATTTTTTAGCCAATTGAACGCCGTTCTTAACAATCCTGCATTGGTGAAACGGATTGCGAGTTTTCTATCTCATCGTTCTTAATTTGTATGATTTATCTTAGTTAATTCTTCTGTAGTAGGTGTATCAACAGGCGCCCCTAAAAGATCGGTCGTCGGTCATCTCATTTTACTTGATATTGCCGCGAATATTTGCAGTGTTCGTTTTGCAAATGTGCCGCCACACCACCTTATCGCTTTCTTTGCGACGCAAGACGCGACTACATTTATCTCGATTGATCGCAGCCAGGCATAGCTGATTCTACGTTGTTCCGGAATGTTCTAGTAACTTTGCACGCTTTATCTCGAAAGTTCGCTATCAGCTTTAAATTGAGCACGGCCGACAGCGGCGGGCATTCTGTTCGACGACCGCCGAGCACGCTTGTCGCTTCGCCGCCGCCGAGTGATTAAGTCCATTTTGGGTGCAAGTCAGCCCAATAAAGTTTTCTTTTAGAAGACCCTTTCGTCCGTCTTCATCGCTGCTCCGACTGCCGTCACCACTACGTGACATCCGGTGGAGGTGCGGGGTGGCCTTCCATGTTCCGGACGCCCCCTTCAAGTCGTGAAGCCAGCCCTCAGCGATTCGCACCCGAGGACAAGCCAGCAGCTCAGCGAGCCAGCCGACGTCTCCAGGGAGAGGAGCCTGAGTTCGGGAAACTGCCGGACCGCACCAGACAGCGAAAAGACGCTGCTACGGGCACCGCAACCTCGCCGAAGATGTCGACACCGATCATACTACAGCAGCCGCGGGTGCCGCCAACTTTCAATGGATCCTTAGGCGAAGACCCTGAAGAATGGTTGGATGAATTTGAGCGCGTGGCGTCATTCAACAAGTGGGATGATGCGGCCAAAATTGGACACGTGTTCTTCTCATCGGATGGCTCCTCATGCACGTGGTACGAAAACTACGAGTCGTCCCTTACGACATGGGAGCTATTCAAGAGAGAACTATTGAAGGTATTCACCAGTGTCGTGAGGAAAGAAAGCCGAACGACTCCTCGAGTCCAGGGTCCAGCTTCCGAATGAGCCTGTCAGCGGGTAAGTCGAGGAGATGAAGCGCCTATTCCGCCGCGCCGACCCCGGAATGACCGAGGAAAATAAAGTTCAGTTTTTAATGCGCGGCGTAAAAGAACAACTCTTTGGCAGCCTCGTCCGCCAGCCGCCAAAAACAGTCAAGGAATTCATGCAAGAAGCCTCCACGATTGAGAAGACCCTCGACGTCCGAGCTCGGCAGTACAACCGCCCTTCCTCTGCCTGTGCAATCCGCTCGGACACGCCGGCCACCACCAGCGATAGCTTGCGGGAAGTTATCCGTGAAATCATCCGAGAGGAGCTACGCCGATTACTGCCATCCTCCCCACAGCCACAAGCAGCGACTCTGATGGACGTGGTACGGGAAGAAGTGCAACAGGCACTTGGCACCCCGACGGCCACAGAACCCCAGGCCATGACCTACGCCGCTGCAGTAAGGACTGCCCAGCCCCAAAGACAACCCCCACGTCCTCCCCGAGATGAGCCACTTGTTCCACACCGCCGCCTCCCAGCCCCCGCCCGCCCAGCCTATGACCGACGCTCAAGCCCCAGGAAATGCGACGACTATAGGTCTTCCGGCAACCGGCCGTTGTGCTTCCATTGCGGTGAGGCCGGCCATATTCTTCGTCACTGCCCGTACCGACGTATTTGCCGAGGATTTGCTGTTAACGCCCCACGACCACACTTCGGACAACGTCCGCAGGAAATCGACGAGTACCTGCGTCGAGAAGAGTACACGCCGAACCGCTTTCGCGCTCACCATCGCCGTCAACCTCGCGCTTTGTGTCGCCACGCCGCAGCTAGGCAGCCGCGGTACCAGGAAGGTCTCCCAGCCCCCGTAGGGGAAACTAAAGGCAGCAACCTCTGGAGGTGAGGTTGCTCAAGAGCGAAACGCCTAAGATCCTCCACCGACCACGCCCCATGAAGACACTGCACCCGTGACTCCGCATGGAGAACCGGTACTCGCTGCACCGACGCCGCACACAATGAGAACCCCGACCACGACGCAGGCTGCCTTGAAAACGACGCCGCCACCCAGAAGAGCTTCGACCACGCCCCACCCGCGACTCGCATACGCGACGAAGCCGTGACCCGACGCCGAGAGCGACATGCAATGCAAGAGCCAGGAACTCCGACTTAGAAGTTACTATCGACGGCCAGAAAGTTACCGCTCTAGTCCACAAAGGAGCCGATTACTCGGTGATCAATGGAACAATTGCTGCGAAGCTGAGGAAAGTCACAACGGCTTGGGACGGCCCACAAATTCGCACCGCAGGGGGCCACCTCATTACGCCATCAGGACGATGAACAGCGCGAGTGACTGTCAAAGGACATACCTATCCTGCGACCTTTGTTGTGCTACCGCAATGCTCCCACGAAGTGATCTTGGGTATGGATTTCCTTAATGAGCATCAGGCGATCATCGACCTCCGATCCAAGTAGATCACGCTTTCGACGGACAAAGCCATCTCTTCGATGAAAACTGGGGAAAATCACGTTGCCCTCAGTGTCCTGGAGGAAGAAGTGAGCGTCCCACCCCGATCAAGCGTTATCGTGACCGTAGGCGCCACGAAAGCCATTAACGCTGAAGCCATCATCGAGGGTAACATGAAGTTGCTTCTAGAACGAGGAATCAGCATCGCAAGAGGCATAGCACATTTCCGCAATGGCCATGCCAAAGTACTGCTGACTAACTTCAGCGAAGAATACCGGCACATTAACAGAGGAACGACGATTGCTTTTTTCGGCGAAATATCTAACGTACGAGACTCCTTCGCCCTCTCCGACCCCTCCGCAGAAGATTCGCCTGACCAAGAGAACTCGCCCACTTTCGACCTCAACCCAGCCCTGCACCGGAACAGACAAGACCAGATCCGTCATCTGCTTCAAAGCTACGGTGAGTGTTTTTCGACATCGCCGAAGGTGCGACAGACGCCAATTGCCAAGCATCGCATTATAACGGATCAACACGTCCGACCTCTCCATCAAAGCCCCTACCGTGTGTCTCCGCGAGAACGACAAGCCATCCGGGACCAAGTCGAAGAAATGCTTCGCGACGACGTCATCCAGCCTTCAAACAGCCCATGGGCGGCACCAGTTTTGCTAGTGAGACAGAAAGACGGCGCACTTCGATTCTGCGTGGATTACCGCCGCTTGAACAACATAACAAAGAAGGACGTCTACCCCTTCCCCCGCATCGACGACACACTGGACCGCCTCTGCAACTCCAAATATTTCTCATCGATGGACCTCAAGAGCGGCTACTGGCAAATTGAGGTCGACGAAAGAGATCGCGAGGAGACAGCATTCATCACTCCGGATGGGCTGTCTGAGTTCAAGGTGATGCCATTTGGCCTCTGTTCCGCACCAGCGACGTTTCAGCGAGTAATGGATACAGTGCTGGCAGGCCTGAAGTGGCAAATTTGTCTGGTATATTTAGATGGCGTCGTTGTCTTCGCCTCCAACTTTGAAGAGCACCTCAAAAGACTTCCGAACGGTACTAGACGCAATCAAGTCGTCTGGCCTAACCTTGAAAGCAGAGAAATGCCACTTTGCCTCCGAAGAGCTGCTGTTTCTAGGCCACATTGTTAGCAAGGAAGGAGTACGCCAGACCCGCAGAAAACAGCTGCTATTGAACAGTTTCCACCGCCGGCCGATAAGAAAGCTGTGTGCAGATTTCTCGGACTGTGCGCATATTACCGACGATTTGTGAAAAACTTTTCGCGCATCGCCGAGCCCCTGACTCAACTGACGAAGGCAGACGTTCCGTTTATATGGGAAGCGCCACAAGCAGAAGCCTTTGGCGCTCTTTGTGTCATCCCCCTTTTTTTTGTGTGTGTATCTTTTGCGCCTTTCAGAACTTACATCATCTGGGCTACGTCGAAATTCCACTCCACGTGTACGGACGGCCGTTCAAGGCGGTCAGCGACCACCACGCGCTCTGCTGGCTTGCCAATTTGAAGGGCCCCTCTGGCCGACTCGCTCGATGGAGTCTGCGTCTCCAGGAGTTTGACGTCACCGTCGTTTACAAGTCCGGACGCAAGCGCTCTGACGCCGATTGTCTCTCACGAGCCCCTGTAGATGCACCGCCGCCGGACGACGATGATGACGCCTTCCTGGGACCCATCAGCCCGAGCTCTTTTGCTCAGCAGCAACGCTTGGACCCCGACCTAAAAGGCCTCATCGAGTACCTGGAAAGCACGGTTTCTTCACCCCCCGCTTTATTCAAGCGAGGATAGTCTTCCTTCTGTGTACAGAATGATGTCCTTGTGGAGAACTTCGCAGCGAGCAAAACAGCCTACGTCCTTGTGCCTGCTTGTCTCCGCGAAGAAGTTCTGCACGCTGCACACGACGAGTCGACAGCTGGACATCTCGGGTTTGCTAGCACCCTCCGCCGCATTCAAGACAAGCATTACTGGCCCCCGACTGTCTGCCGATGTCGCACACTATGTGGAAACCTGCCGAGATTGTTAGCGACGAGACTTCTCCCACACGACCAGAAGGATTTCTGAACCCCATTGAACCTCCCTCAAGGCCTTTTTAGCAGATCGGCATGGACTTGCTTGGCCCTTTTCTAGCGTCAACTTCTGGAAATAAGTGGATCATCATAGCGACCGACTACCTGACCCGCTACGCCGAGGCGAAAGCCCTACCGAAAAGAACAGCAGCAGAAGTCGCCAAATTTTTCGTGGAGTGCATTCTTCTTCGACACGGCGCCCCCGATGTGCTCATCACGGACAGAGGAACAGCATTCACGGCGGAACCAACGCAAGCCATCCTGCGCTACAGCCAAACCAGCCATTGGAGGACAACTGCATACCATCCACAGACCAACGTACTGACCGAGCGCCCGAACAAAAACATCGCCGATATGCTCGCCATGTATGTCGATGCCGAACACAAAACCTGGGATGTCATCCTGCCTTACGTCGTCTTCGCCTACAACACCGCAGTGGAGGATACCATCCATATGACGCCTTTTAGACTCGCCCATGGCAGGGAGGCCACGACCACGCTAGACGCCATGCTGTCCAACGTTGCAGAAGAAGGGAACGTCGACTTTGTCGCCTACGTTCAACGCGCAGAAGCTCGAACGCTTGCCCGATTACGGATCAAAGATCGGCAGCTGTCTGACGCCAGACGCTACAACCTACGAAGACGCAACGCGGAATACAAGCCAGGAGACCAAGTCTGGGTGTAGACGCCCATTCGCCGCCGTGGATTGTGTGAGAAGCTTTTGCGCCGCTATTTCGGCCAGTACAAGGTTCTTCGTCGCCTAGGTGAACTGGATTATGAAGTCATCCCTGACGCAATGACTGCATCCCAGCGACGCCGCGTACGACCAGAAGTTGTCCATGTAGTCCGTCTGAAGCCGTATTATGCGCGCTAAAGGCCGCTGCATTTCCATGTTCTATTTTCGCAAAATCTGTTTTTTTTCCTCTTACTAGTCGCATTATTTGTTTTAATGCATCGGATCAATGCTTCTTTGAGAGGGGAGTAATGCCACGAATATTTGCAGTGTTTGTTCGTTTTTCAAATGTGCCGCCACACCACCTTATCGCTTTCTTTGCGACGCAAGACGCGACTGGATTTATCTCGATTGATCGCAGCCAGGCAGAGCTGATTCTACGTTGTTCCGGAATGTTATAGTAACTTTGCACGCTTTATCTCGAAAGTTCACTATCAGCTTTAAAGTGAGCACGGCCGACAGCGGCGGGCATTCTGTTCGACGACCGCCGAGCACTTGTCGCTTCGTCGCCGCCGAGGGATTGAGTCCATTTTGGGTGAAAGTCAGCCCCAATAAACAGTTTTCTTTTAGAAGACCCTTTCGTCCGTCTTCATCGCTGCATCGACTGCCTTCACCACTACGTGATAATATAAATGATCTGCCAAGTGACATTTCATCTAAAAGTCGGCAATGTGTAGACGACTGTGTGTGGTATACCACAATTAACTCTCATCTTGGTCTTCATTGAATAGTTCGTCAGGTGTGCCAAGTGGTGTGGCACATGGCAAATTAAAATACATTTCTGGGGAACGACCTCATGTCATTCCCCAATAAATTCTGTCCTTCCTCTTTTCAGCTACGGCTTTCACGACAATACTATCTAAAAAAATTGCTAATATTAATATCTTCGCCTCATTTCCAACTTTAATCTGTACTGGTCGAAACACCCTGGTTCCGTTAATACTAACGCTATTCAGAAACTTGGCTATTTACATCGAGCGCTGGCTAACACTGCAGGATACTAATGGTATTACACAAGACCCTTATCCGCCTCCTTTATGATTACGGCAGTATCACTGGTAACCTTATAAGCAGTGCCAAACCTACACAACTGAGGCCGTCCACAGGAGGGCTAATCAATTTGTTTACCGTACAAGTGACCATGAATTGTCGCGGTCATCGGTCATTACATCACTGAACCTAAAAATCACAAAACTGGTAAAATTAATCTGAAATTTCTCTGCGGCATTATTTATTCATCTTGTCGCCTCTCCAGTAACGGTTATTCCACATTCGCTAAGCAGTCATCAAGTAGGAGACATTATAATTTTATCATCACACCTATTTATTTATTTATTTATTTATTTATTTATTTATTTATTTAAATACCCTAAAGGCCCAAGTGGGCATTACACAGGGGGGGGAGGGCATGAAAACAACACAATACAGATTATTGGCACACAGTAGTTAACAAATACAAAGAATAACTACATATACAAATTGCAAGTACACATCACTGCAGTCGCTGAAAGATACATAGGTTGAGCGTATAAGACTTAATGCTTCAACAATACTGAAAATATCACGGTGAATTTTGTAGGCCAAGGTGCGATGAAAGTTTTGTTTGGAAATGTGATAACTCAGTTTCAGAAACTATGTCAGCCGGTAACGAGTTCCACTCTGCCATAGATAATAGTAAGGGTGATGTTTGATATTTCAGTGTTCGTGCGAAGATGGGTTGCACTTTGTGGGAATGATCAGACCGGGATGAAACATGATGGGCAGGGGCGATGCGATCAGCTGTGAACGGGGAGCCATCGTAGTACAAGGAATGAAAAAACGATAAACGAGAGAACTTGCGTCGAGTGATAAGGTCGGAAATACTGATAGTTTGCTTCAATAATGACACACTTTCATACGCTGAGTATGAAGAAAGGATGAACCTCACAGCTTTATTTTGCACAGACTCAAGGCGGTTAATTAATGAAACGCTACTTGGACTCCATATTAAAGATGCATATTCTAAAGCTGACCTTATGAGTGTAGTATACGCGCGAAGGTTTGTCTCGGGGTTGGCAAGATATAGACGACGTTTGATGAGTCCCAGTTTCTTAAATGCTTTGTTTGTGATGTGATTTATGTGGGTGTTCCAGCTTAAATCAGCACTGAGATAAACACCTAGGTACTTAAAACAATCCGTTCTTTCAACTGTATTCTCATTAATTGTGTAGACATTAGAAGGTATATTAGTGCGCGTGGAAAAGGTCATCAACATTGTTTTTTTGATATTAATTTCCATCTGCCATAGCTGGCACCATTCATTTAGGTGCACTAAGTCGGTCTGTAGAATAACTGCATCAAGGGGGGTGACTATCCTTCTATAGATTACGTAGTCGTCAGCGAACAGTCGCACGTTAGATGATATGTTAGATGCTATGTCATTAATGTAAATTAAAAATAGTAATGGCCCTAAAACGGATCCCTGTGGGACTCCCGATATGACTCGTGAACTGCTCGATGAATACTCTTTAATTTTGACGCTTTGGGAGCGATTACTTAGGAATTCTCCGATCCAACGGGTGATATCGCGGTGCAGTTGTAGGTTGTTAATTTTCTTCATTAGTCTTATGTGGGGAACGCGATCGAAAGCTTTTGAAAAATCTTTAAATATGGCATCAGTATATATTAATTCGTGTACCGATTCATGAAGATCTGTTAAGAGCTCAAATAGCTGTGTTTGACAGGACTTTTTTTGCCTAAAGCCATGCTGGTTAGCAATAAGCAAGTTATTGGCGTTTAGGTGGGCCATTATGTTTGAGTAGAGGATATGTTCAAGCAACTTGCAACAAATCGATGTTAGTGATATGGGGCGATAATTTTCCGGTGACGTGCTATCACCGGATTTAAAAACTGGGCTGACGTTTGCGGTTTTCCAGTCATCGGGAATGCATTCTGTATCTAAAGACTGCTGAAATATTAAAGTTAGTAAGGCAGCCGACACGTGCGCGGTAAGTTTAAGAAGTTTGGTATTGATACCGTCTGGACCAGGGCTACAATTAAGTGGAAGTCGCTCAATAGCTCGGGCAACACCAGCTGCGCTAATGATGATTGGTTCTGATGGATGAAGCACTAACGGTTGTTGAGGTTCACGGTAATTAAAAGGCACTGATTCGGTTGTAAAGGTGTCTGTAAAATGCTTGTTGAATAGGTCAGGCATTGCCTCTGGAGGTGCCACACGTCCGTCCGCATCTTTAAATACTGGTATCTCATGGCTGCCCTTAGGGTTTATCACTTGCCAGAATTTAGCAGGGTTGGTTCTTAACAAGTCGGGTAAAGTGTGGTTAAAAAAATTGTTTTTAGCCTTCTTTATGGCGATTTTGGTCGTAGCAGATCCGTCTTTGTACTGTTGCCAGGCGCTGTCAGAGTTGACTTCCTTAGCTTACGGTACACTTTTTTCTTTTTGTTTAGACACTTCACATCTTTTGTGAACCAGGGGGAGTCAGTTCTTGTTTTGATGTGTAATTTTGGGATGCAGGCATGCTCGATTTCCTTCAACTTATCGCGAAATAACAACCAATTTTCGTTTGCCGTGCGAGTTACAAAGGTGGTTTAAAAATATGCGCAAAGTCTCTTAGCATGCGGTTTATTTTTTCATGATTGCATTTCGGGTAGTTTAGGATGCATTTGGTCGTAATATGCTTGGCAGGAACGTACATGGGTACCAAACTGTGGACGAATCTGTGATCGCTTATCTCTTCGAGTACGTAGGTGCGGGAATGAGTAGGAAGGTTTGTAAATAACAGATCTAGAACGTGATCACCTCGGGTGGGCTCCTGTACCAGCTGAGTTAAATGAAACGCTGTCATTGTATCAAGCAGGCGGGAACATTCATGGCGATTCGATCCGGAAGTGACAGATGACGTTTTCCAGTTAATAGCGGAATAATTGAAGTCGCCTCCTAACAGTACAATGCTTTGGGGGTATGTAGCGAAAATGTATTCTAGTGCATCCTGCAGGTGATCGACAAAATCGGGAAGACTGTTTGGAGGCCGGTAGCATGCACCTATGATATATGTGACACCTTTGAGCCGAACCATGACCCACAGCAGCTCAAGACACGTTTCAAAGGCGACGGGACATGGCTGATAATCGCTCCGTATGGCGATCATTACGCCTCCTCCCCTACCCTCTTTCCTGTCTTTTCGAAAAACAGTTAGGTCCACAGGAAGTGATAGTTCGCTGTTGGTAACGTCGGGCGTTAGCCATGTCTCGGTGCCAAGAATGATGTCTGGAGAGCACGTAAAAATTATGCCTTTCACGGTGTCAAGTTTGGGAACAATACTGCGGAAGTTTGCAAGAAGCACAGAAATTTCTCGAAGCTTGCCGGATGACCACTTGCTTTGAGTTTCCGGTCATTTAGGACTGCGCGGTTCTTGTTCGAGTACCTTCACAACTTGTTCCAAAGCGGGGTCATATTTGTAGGTTGCACCACGCAACTGCAGCTTATTAAACCGAATAGTAAATCGCTCATTTTCCTTCCGGATACTTTTTGCATAATCCCTCAGTTTTTTTCGTTGTAGTTGGATTTTGGGTGAAAAGTCTTCTTCCAACCACATTTTGGGCACGACATCTTTTAGGTTGAATGCATTCCGTAGTACTTCTTCCTTTACCTTGAAATTTAGGAAGTTGATGATGATTGGACGCTTGTACGCACGTACGAACACGCTCAAGCACATTTTTCTTTCTATCGCTACCGAATAATGCAATTCACTATCATCTATTACTCGCTCTCTTCCGGTAAATCAAATTCTTCCTGCGCTTGCAGATATTCGAAAGTAAGTTTACTTGTTTTGTTTTGCCATTTATTTTTATTGACTTAGTCTCAGGGACAGCGGCCTTACAGAGGGGACTGATTAAAACGTCAAGTCAATAAAGATGCAGTAAAACGTTATACAAACAAACTTGTCTAATTATTCAATGCGAGCTAAGTAACTTCGAGGAAATCGGCTATCATCGATTGAATTAACTTCAGCGGCAAGTCGGTACGTTTTGCGAGACGTGGGAGGGATAAATGACTAAAATTGTGTTTGTTTTGTAACGATTGACAGTGACTTTTCATTTCTAATCTCTGGGATGGCAACGATAGAGCGGGTGAATGATGTGCTTGCTGTGGAGCACGGGATAAAGAAAATGTTTATGAAATAAAGTTAAAAGAAAAATTTTACAGCGAAATCATTAAAACGGAAGCGCACGGCAACTATTGACAGCTAATACATAGGCTATTAGGTTCTAATTGGAAAGAATGAAGCGTGTGGAATGATTTTGAACAATTTCTAGAGTACTGGTTAGGTTGACGCGAGCAGGATCTCGTACCGATGCCGCATACTCGATTTTTGAGCGTATTAGCGTCTTAAAAAGCACACGTTTGTAAGAAGATGACATGCTGAAAATATTACGGCGGAGAAAACCTGCATGCGATTATCATTACCGGTATTATAATTAATGTGCCCCGTCCACGGCAAGTTGACTGTTCATAAACCTGAGCATCGTTAGAATATGCTCCGCAAGTAACTGTAACTTATCCGGTTTTTCATCGCTGTTGTCGGTTACTACGTATTGTTGTTTTCTGTTCCCACACTGCTGCTATAGACCCTTTGGGACTGCAGTAAGTGAAAATAAAAATAAAGCTAATTTAGCGCATCACTAGAAGGAGGTATACAAAAAGCCTTACTTTTCGTCCACTCCTCATGAACTAAAGCTGAAGTAAGTCCGGAGAAGTCACCTACCTGAGTGCGTCTCTCTGTGCCATGACACAGCGGATGACCTACGCACCAGCGACGTTGGCGTTGTCCGCAAGCAAACGCACTAACACTGCACGAACACCCCGCTGTAAGATGACCGCCAGTGCTCACGTGAGCGCGCCAGCACGCGCGAGACGTCTTCGGGTCGTGTGCCCGGCGCGGAGGCGTCCGCCATGTTGAAAAGAAAGTTGGCCGGCGGCGCGGCTCCTGCGTAGTCCCGCCCCGTCGGCCGCCGCTTCCTCATTACGCGCCGTTACGACGAGGAGGCGGCCCGGAAAAACGGCGCACAATGGCAGCCACAATGGGCGCGACGAGAAAATAAGGAAATAAAAGGCAGCGGCCGGGCGCACGCATCATGTCCTCTTTTGGGTCGCGCAGACTCTGGCCCGGGGTGCTTTGGCGAGCAGGACTGCGATGGAGGGGCGCCTCAAGGAGAATACGAGAAGAGGGCAGGCGCGTGCCTTCACTGCCTTATACGAGTGCAGGCCTATGATTGCGAGGTGTTTCTTTGTGTCTAGTTTCTCCGACTTGATTGCAAGGTGTTTCTGTTGGCGCTATTATAGTAAGGGCTGCAGAAATCATTTGTTTGACCTCTGAAATAAACAGTGTGTTTATATACTATTATTGCTCGGACCCACAAATCTAGAGTGAAAAGAGCGCTATAATACACACTCTGAGGACGATTTATTGGCCCCGTCTTTTTTCACACTGTTACATCGTAAGGTTCTTTCCTTTGAATGCACTGCCTTCTTTCCTCCTAAGCGAGCGATAGGCGGCGGAAGAGGCATTATCAGTTATAAATGTCGAGCTGCAAGTGCATGTGTGACCGTGACAATATGTCCAGGCATGATCACGGGAGCGAATGCATATATCAATACCGATAGACCGCTCGATGATATCATTCTATAATAAAAGAGCAAGAGAAAGATTCTTGTCTAACCGTTTGGTGAGGGGTACAGATGTAAAACCAGTGCCGTAACTTGCTCGGTTGCTCTACCAAGCACCCGTATCGGCAGAATATTGGCATTCTGAGCAGGAAACCAAAGTTGCTTTGCGAAATTTGTTAAAAGAGCGATAGTAATATGAATAGAAATTTGGCTTCGAAACCATCAACAGTCAACGGTGTACGAGTCGGCTCTCTGTTTACTGCGTGATGACGGAATTCCCCGGTCTCTAAAGAGGCTGTTCATGTGAATAAACAAGAAAGGAAAGTGAAACACATATTAATCACGTACTACACCAAACATTACGTCTTTACATTTCGAACAGATTAAACAAGATTGAACAGTACACTGTGCTGGCTCTCTGACCATTTCTCAGCGACGGTCGGTTACGATAAGAACGTCGCCGTGCCATGAGGTTTGATTCTCGAGGTCCGTGATTGCAAAATATTCCGCGAAAGCATGCGACACGTGTGGGACTGTCGCAGCCTGACGTGGAGATTCAATCGTGACGCAAAGAGGGAAGAGAGGCGGGGAGAGCTGTTGTGAAGGAGGCCTCTGACGCAGGCTGACTTCTCTTCGAAGGCCTGCAAATGCTAGGCACGTGTAGTGGTGACTATGGGTCGAGGGCAGAGAGCAGCGGATGCGGAGGCATATAGTATTATTTAGCCACAACTCGTGATACTCAGCCATCACATTTGAGTGCTCAAAAACTCTTCTCTGGAAAAGGCGTCTTCTCGAGTAGTCCATCAGAACCCCCAGATGCGAAAACGTGGAACCGAAAGCACTTTCTCGCGACCTGTTTCGAGCGAGTTCTGACAGGGGTTGCAACGCGGGAAACCGTTGCATTGTAGAGCTACCGCATAGGGTACCTAGGCAGCGTAGTAATTCTAAGTCGTTGTAGGTTTATGCAGGGTGTTTCCATATTAGTGCTGCCATTCAGGGTAGTGACAACAAGTGCTTGGTTTAGAGACTGCAATTCGTTTCATAAAAATTGCATAGCAGATATACCTCTGAAATTTTCTGATACCTGAGACACGATTCCTAGACCCCTCAGTTGTAATAAACAACGCGGTGGCTCGAGCATCTAAAAATTTTGTATTTGGGATGAGTATTACGGAGCCGCGAAATAGCGTCTATGAATAAAAATGGTGCATCTGTGTCCGGCCTGCACGTCGTAGCTGATCATTAATGCAAGGGCACCCTAGGTTTGTGCGCGTCTCGGATAATGCGAATGCAAAAGTGTTTCACATCAGCGGGCAGGAAGAAAAGGTTACAAGAAAATTAGCCTTGGACACTTCAATAGAAAGCCCGATTACTTCTAAGGCTCGAAGATACAAGGCGCAGGAGTAGACATGACGAACAAAGAAGGAACACGGACAAGGCGCTTTCCGTGTTCCTTCTTTGTTCGTCCTGTCTACTCCCGCGCCTTGTATCTTCGAGTCATACACCAACTCGCCCAACAGTCGATTCTTCTGTACTTCTAAGATAGAGGCAGAGTATTCTGGTTGCATAAAGTAAAGGCACGCCCACTCTCTTTGGCTATCGCTGGCGGCCACTGCACTCTTTCCTGTTGAAGATGGGGCTTCAACCCCACCGCAGGCAACCAGTATTGGAGATTGCGCTTCAACGCCACCGGTGCCACCAATGTTGGAGACGGAGGGGCCCTTGAGTAGGCTGACTCGTCCAGCACCGCAGGTCTCGGCTCCGAAGGACGTTGTCGGACTTCGTTAAGGAGGAAACTGTACAGTAGACGTATTTACATTTTTACAAGCAAGAAGATCAAAAGTGGAGATCTCCCGAATGCACTCGCGGTCGAGTTTTATATCGTTCATCTTCCCTAGATTCCCCAGGTTGAGGACGCCTTCTTCGGGGTGGGAGTGGCCTGAAACTTTCACTTGTTCGCACAAACTCGCAACACCGCACATACGGACACACCCCCGTCACATGTTGAGCCTGGGAGAGAGGAGGATGCCGTCGGGTTCACGTCGACTGCGGAAGGTGATGCTATCAGGCCAGTCGAAGGTTCCCACGCGATGCTGACACCTGTTCCTCATCAGATGACAGCCGACGCGCAAGGCCGGAAGGCAAGGTCGGGAAGAGGGGCCGAAAGTGGTCATTTGTCCTTAGAAATGCTTGCGAAGGTTGGGGACGATGACCGGCAGCCCATCGCGATGCTGGCACGCCGAAGAGCCACCGAAACGAGGCCCTTTTGTTCCCCGACATAGGCACGGCGATTGGAGAAGATAACGGCCGCTTGCTCGGTGCAGCGGCGCCGAAAGGGTCCGGCTATGCTCAAACTCTAACTGGACCCAGCTGACACCTTGGTCCATTCCGCGTGGTCCTTGACGGTAGCCCTGGGAGGGACCACAATCGAGTTGCTCGGAGCTACCCGGTAGAACCGTAAGTGTTGGCTGCCAACAGGCGAGACTTGCGGTCGCCGTTGCTAAACCAGACTGGCTGTCGACGTTCGTAACATTCCACAGGCAGACGTGCCGTCTAGATACGCAGTGGCAGCGCCACTTGCAATCTCAAGCTCGAGCCTGACTCGGGCCAGTACCTATGTCCTCCTGCATAAGCCACACTCCCATTCCCTATTTTAAACCTCTTGCTCTGCTAAGCCTGACTTGGAAAAATGATCCCTTTTCTGTAATACAGTCGCCGATTGGAATAGCTTACCTGTCCGTTCTTTAGAAATGCTGGAATCGAGTATTTAAGGTTTGACAAATACCTCTCTTCTGTGACGACCATTCAACGCGTTTCTAATGCAATGGCTCCAGTTTATACTCAAAGTATTCGTCTTGTATACATATGTTGTCTTTGCGGTGTTCCTAAATGCGTTGGTTTGTCCTGAGCAGTTCTATTTTTGAGGCTTCCTATCATATGTTATTTCCATATATTCTGTATGCTGTTCCTGCATAAGCACTTGCCTGCACTATCATGTAAATAAATAAAGAAAGAAACAAATCAATAAATTTGCCAACATTTATGAGGTAAGTGAAAGCATACATCGATGCCAACCACTGAACTCGGAACTCCGCGGCAAAAGCTGGCTAGTGAGGACGACGAAGGCTGACTGGCGCATGCGGCTGATTGTGCCTGCGGTACGTGCCGATCTCGCGGGGAGAAGAAAAAAAGACGCGCCAGACAGCAGTCGCAACAACCCTAGGATACCTTGTGGACATCATGGACTTCGCCAGCTCCTCGGTAAGCTTCCCTCAGCCAGTATAATAATGTGCACAGTTCATTATCTTCGCGGTTTAAGGCTCCCAGAAGGTTTCGAAAAAAGGGATGTGACGCTGTCGTGGCGTGATGCGATAACGAGTGAAGTCCAAGGTTCCAGGACGTGCGGTGCCTTCGAAGAACCCATATTAAACCGCACAAGAGGATATACCTTCTATTCAGTGAGTCATATATACTCAAACAGCTGGTAATTTACACCGCTTGCGCTGCGAGGCCTTAGGATTGCTTAGATATTGGCCCGATGAGGGAAACGTTTGGTGCTGGCCGGATGCCAGTCCCTTTTAATGGATGGTTCTAGGTTTATTCATTGCGTTATATCGCTTTATACCCTGAATTCTACATTTATTCTGAAGGGCGAAAACCAACAGCTGTCGCACATAAACTTGGCAGGCAGGATTTTACTGTTCCAAAGTTATTTATCGGTTGTCATCTTGGTAGTCGTCAGCTTTCTCTCCTTCTTTTATGCGAAAGTTGATTTGGGTTAAAATGCAGCCAATCCCGAATTTTGCTCAGTTCTGAGAGATAGTATTTGAGCGCACACGCAACGATGATTTGTGAAACCAAAGTGGTTAAATCTGGCTGCTTTCGCTCTAAAACGAGGTTTCCCATTGTTTAAAGTACGAATACACGCTTCTCGTGCAGTGAGCTTTCTCTGCACTCTGTTCCTTTATGAGAAAGTTAATTTGCATTAAGATACAGCCTAAAGTATGTGACAGGGAACATTGTTTTGCGTGCCGATTGAGAAAGGGAAATCCAGCTTTTTCGCGTGCTATGGCACGCATGAAACCAAGCAGCTGCGGCTCTTCGAAGAGCGGATCGAACCACCGGCGCCTAGCACGGTGTCTTAGCAACCGATCGCGTCCTTCAGTGCTGCTTAAGCAAATAAAGAGGGTTGGAAATGTTTTGCGGACAACCTGCCAGTTTCTTGCAGAGTAGGGTCTTGACAACAATCGTCTTCTGCATCTTGCGCCTGACTACGAAGCGTTCATAGTGAAAGCAGCTATGCGTCACAAACTATGTGGAGTTCGAACCTGAATAGAGCACACCGATTTGCCACTCGTATGACTGACGATTCTTCCCTTCGTGATGTGTCCTTCCGCCACCACCTGTCATCTTTCCACGCCATAACCATTCATATCAAGTCAAACGCAGTAACTTTTCTTTCACACCGTGCACAATGACAGAATCAAACGTCTTATATCAGAATTCTTCAGCGAATCTCTCCCAACTGAGTACAGAGAACTTGTTCGCTCACGCGTATCTACCTAATCTTATTTATTCCCACTTTTCGTACCTTTGCGTTTTGTGCCGTGTTGTTTTTACTTCTTGCCTTTTATTTCGCTGATCTGTCCCAACGTTTCCTTTGTAACGTTCACAGGTTCACATTCATTTTTACAACGAAAGCTGTGAAGCGCCCGTTCATGGGTTTTGAGTCGTAGTAGTATATACTATGTCCTAGCATGACATCGGCGTTGCCATGGGGGAAATGCCATCGGCGTTGCCAAGTGCGTTGCCATGAGGGCTACCCGGAGGGTACTTGCCTCGGAAAGAAAAGGGTGTGGCAAGAGCATAAGAACGCGCAAAAAGTGTGGTTGCCGTTGGAATCACCTAGAGCGTAGTTACCCCGGAAGGATGAGGAGGAGGAGGAGGTTCACCGTGAATGAGGAGGGTATGGCGAGAGCGTAGAAATGAAGCGTGATTCATCTGAGACAGCTTCAAAACATACCGCCCGAGGACGGTGTCATCGGTGTCGCAGCGCGCCTACAGAGCGGCGGACTGTGTAGAAGAGAGCTGGTGGAAAAGCGGGGATGTGTGGAAAACTAAACAGAGCGCTCTAGAACCATACAGATATGAAGTGGCTCGGATGTACTCAAACCTCTACCCATCGTAATATATATATATATATATATATATATATATATATATATATATATATATATATATATATATATATATATATATATATATATATATATATATATATATATATATATATATATATATATATATATATATATATATATATATTTCTTTCTCATGCTGTTTTCAGTTAACTTCACTGCATACTTAATCTTTTTATATTATCTAGTGCGGCCAGTCTCCAGTGCATTAAGTCCAGCGTTCTTAGTACTCTGCTCGAAAACTGAATATTCTTTTCTCTACAGAATTCGCGTTGTGCGTGTGGTGGGAGCGTTTGTTAGAATATTATAACAGTAAATTAAACAGGAGTGCTCTCTCTTCTAAGCAGTCAGAGGGGTCATTGTTGTTATCAAATTACAGACCTGGCCTTGAAAGGGCGTGAACTTCGTGGAATAAGTTAATCGTATCTGACATGGTCCTCCTAATTCATAGCACGCTGCTTTATACAGACTGTCAAGCAACAATGCGACTCCGCACGTTTTTCCAGCTTTCGCATTCCTCAGATAGCAAGCGGAGATCTGAGATGAAGAAGCCTCCCGAGGGGCCACAGCAGCCGCCCGTTGAGAACAAGCCAGGAACCGAGCAAGAGCAGCAAGTAAGCGCCACTGGTGATCTTCTTTGATTGTAAAGTTGTGAAAGAAACCGACACTCTTTCAAAATTCATAACTAGAAAAGCATATTAGAGTGTTGTCTGTTTACGTTTTTGATCAATTTGTGCTGTGAGTAGCGTTATCATTTTAGATGTGAGGTAATCGAACGCAAAGTAGGTGAATAGGCGTCCACTTGATTCAGGTGGGAACCGAACCCACAACCTCGACGACGGAGGTCACGGTTTCGGACCCCACCACTGGTAGCATGTGGTCGCCTTCTTTCCTACCTTGTATTTCGGATGTAAAATGATCCCGCTTGGTCAAAGACAAAATAAAAGCACTCCGCTACTCTTTTCTGGGTTAGAAAAACTGTTGGTTTCATTCGTACGGGCATAATAACGAGGGCAGATGTACTCACCCCCCCCCCCTTTTTTTTCCAAGTTCCAAACCGTGACAATGCATTCCCGGTGCTGAGACCGACTCAATGCATCGTCAGGTGGCGCCCTCATGCAATGCGGCAAGCTTCGGAACTTGGAGGGCGCAGTTACTTTTGTCCCCATTAGTACATCAAAACTAGCACCTCATTTCCCTACCCTTGATTGGAGAGAAATTAAACTACTGAACGTGACTTGGTCCACTTGTTGCTGGTACAGACCATTAGGTGTGTTCTAAGATGCCAAAGATTTGTGGAGCCAGGCGGAACCACACGAAAGCTTGTAGGTACGCAGCGGGTGTGGTCCAGCCCAGAGTATCCGGAATATGTAAACGACGCTGCCAAGTAGGAGAGTGCTGAAGAAGAGTGATTGAGTGCCCATAGACCAGCTTCAGTGTGCGTGTTCGTTTTCCGGGAAACGTCTGTAGACCGGACGCTTGTGATGCTAGTTGACGACGTGGCGGAACATGTTACATCGTAAGGAATGCGCTTCTGGCGTCCCGTCGTGGAAGAGCGTGCGAAGACTGCGTCCGTGCGTGTGGCCAGGAGCCTTTTTGGAGCCTGCCATAGCTTCGAGAAAAAAAAAAAAACAAGAAACTGAGCAAACAAACAAAGAAGGTGGTACATTAATCGCTCGCACGAAATGTGGAGAAAGCAAGCTTGAGCGCCTGCACCGCTGTTCCAGTTCAAGAAACATGTTTACGTATTCTTTTGCGCTAGTATAATTTCAGTTCGCGAAAAGTGATCTCGAAGGTATTGATGGTGAAGGTATTGAAGGTATTGATGGTGAAGTCGAAGCTATTAACATTCAAACTTATTCCCACCTGCCGCAGCGAATACCAGAAGCATCCTTTGGCCGTCTTTTGTAACAACCGATCCACATTGCAGAAACGATAACGCGAGGAACGTCGTACGTACGGCCGCGTACTACGGCCCTGTATAGCTGCCGTGCAGCTCTCTGCGATACTAATTTTACCGACTGATTAAATCAGGCTTGTCGGACCATTTACCTCCTCTCACAATTTGCAGAAAAAAAAAGAAACCAAAGACAGAACGGCCCATCACAGCACAGCATCAGTGCTGTATATTCCTCGTGGTGTTTACTAGCTTGCAGCATATGACCGATCAAAATGCTATCTGCGCTGTTGTTTTCGCTAGGGGCGTTGGAATATTTGGAAGTTTCTAATACCGAATCAATTATTCTCCTATTCGGTTATCGAATCGAATACATATGAAGTTTTCGGATACTTTTCGAATTGCGTGAAGTCTGAATAAGGCCTGCGTCTTATTCTTCCGCGACTATTCCAAAAACAGGAACCATATACGCCACGTACCGTACCGCCCTTGCCAAAAGTAACCGAGCAGGCGCGCCGGCGGCCGTTGCGGGCTTGCAACCGAGTGACGGCGCTGCTGTCTTCGGCGCTGTCCGCTGTTCCCCGGCTGCGAGTGTAAACTGGCTGACGTAAGCCTGCGCCCTCCCTGATTATGGTCGCAGTCCAAAGGCGCGAAGTTAGTCCAAGGAAGGAAGGCGAGAGCGCGGGCTTACGTCACCAGTTTACGCTTGCAGCCTGGGAACAGCGGACAGCGCCGGAGACAGCAGCGCCGTCACTCAGCTGAAAGCTCGCTCTGGCCGCCGGCACGCCTGCTCGGTTACTTTTGGTAAATACGGTACCATGCTTCTGTCCACAATCCTCATACATGGCCTCAGAGATACCACCTAGCCTGCCCTCAATGCCTGATCGCGGAGGCCATGTCTCATACGAAGCTTTCACTCGTCCCGTGCACTGAGATATGGTTCTAGTTTATTATCTTCCGTTATGAACAGCAAAAGGCACTTTTTCTATGAACATACCATGAAATGATAAAGCTAATACGCTCACTTCTTGTTGCGACTCCACAAATGGAGATCAGCGTTGCGTCTTTTAACATACACTGATATAACTGTGAAAGCAGCGTTTCACTGTTCCTCTCGATTGCTCACTAAACATTCGCAAAAGCAGCGAATCTTGGCAAAAAATATTCGATTCATATTCGATTTGAATCTCTCACTGTCCGATTTGTATTTTATTTCGCTTTTAGCTTAACTATTCGTATTCGATTTGGTTGGAAAGCTACACAATACGTATTCGATTCGGTTTGCAAAAAGTACTTTTCGCATACCCCTAGTTTCAAAGCTTCAGGCATGCTCCCGACCCACTTTTTATGTGATGACATACAGTGGAATGCGCTTTGTCTTACTTTTATTGCATCCCAGCCTCGGATAAAGTCTGCGACGCCGAGTGCAGCTTCCCTGCTGCCACCGCACGGCGAAGCACGTCGTGAACCGGAGGCGCAACAAGCTGTAAGAACTGTCGAGCGCTCCCGCATTTTCTGTTTTAAATGATCTTTTTGTTATTCTTGTTTCTCTTCCTAAGCAAATGCAGAATTCAAGAAATATACGCATTAGCAATGCAACGTTCTCTCTGTTTTAATTCGTTTTTTTTTTTTTTGACTGAGCAGCTCTCCTCTATGCGACAGCCGGTTTATTAAGGCAGGGATAGAGAGCACAGAAAACGTACGACATGCTTAGCACTTCGCCTCATTACTCCTTCAATAGCTTTTTTATACGAATGACACTGTCGTTTTCAAATCGGCTGCAGGAACTCGTTCAGTATTTAGCCTGCTTGGTTAATTCCATTCCATCTCGAGGCGCGAGTCTGGCCTTGCGCACATGAAAGTAAATAAACTTCCACATTTTTCGACCCCACTGGGTAACAGGGGCGCGTTTGAAGATACTAACGCCGCCTGGCTATAGTGGCTGAATCGGCATATAGCGTGGTTGGCATGCCAGTTTGAGAGCAGAACTTTCGTACTTCCGTCGAAAGAACTTGTTCTAGCTATTTTTCTGTGAACCCAAATACAAACGTTCTATCCGTCACCTGATGCCAATGTTTTCTATTCGTAGTGGTGACTTCTAGCGCCAAAGTTGTACAGGTAACTTTCTCTGATGGAAACGACACCACCATATTAGTGTCATCATTCTTGATTCTTTATTCAGACAAACAATACCCTGCAGCTCTAGAAGTTGTAGTAGAGGGTTTACAATATTGAAAAAATAATCATTTTGGCAACGCACATGTGCTTCAGTTAACTGATTTCACTCTCCAATCGAATTAACAAAGAAGGAATTGCGGCAGTGTCAGTCCTGGCATGATATTTGAGAATTTTACGGCTGTGGTCTATGCGCAAAACTTAACGCGAAGGCTCCGTGCTCTCGGTCGATACAAAATGCTTTCGAGGTGAACTCGGGTCACATGTATCCTGCAGGCTGGCAGCGAGTGCATTCGGTAAACTTAGACCTTTTGATGGCCCTGCATCGAAAGGTCGTCTAATTGCCCGCACAACACCCGCCCGCCAACATGAGTGCATCCAGTCATGGGCCTAAGTTCACCCCATTAATACAAGCGGCGCACACCTGACAGAGTCCACTGTGTGGCACATGTGATATATGTGCTATAAGCTATGTGCTATAAGCTAACGCTATAAACGCTAACGCTATAAGCTATAAACGAACGCTGCCGCTGCCAAGCGATCTTACAGTGGGAATGCTATAAAGGTTAGCTGGGCGGTGGGCGGTTCCTACACATGTGCGACCGGGTGTTTCAAGTGGGCGCGGTTCTCGTGAGGACTAGTGGGCGCTTCTTTCAGAAAAGCGGGGAGGTCCACATCGATTGCTGTGACGTCATCGGTCTGGAGGGTGCTGAAAACACCGGGAGTTCTCGTTTTAAACTGTCTAAAAATTGACCATTTGCTCTTCCAGGGAACACAATGTGTTGTAAGCATGTAGTTAATGTTTAATGGCGTTATTATTGCGTAAGCACTAATCCGATATGTACCAACCGCGAGCGAAATCGTCCGCTGGCGCGTTGTCTGCTCGCCTAGCTTGAGCGCTCCGTCCCTCGGAACTGCCCGCTCATCGTCGTCTACGTAGTAGAAATCCGTGCTTTCGCACTGATACGAATGTAGTAAACACTTTCTGCAGTTTTCGATTGCGCATAAAAAAATCCAGTTTTAATTGGTGAATGAAAGCCAGCCACGATTGGCACTTCACTGAATCAGTGGACGGCAACAGCATCGCTTCTGGTCTTGCTGCTTGAAGGAATTCCGCGCTTTTTCACGGATCGATGGTCATTACTGGAGGTTATGGGCGTCAAGTTTTCACATTTTACTTACAACACTTCCTTCTATATCACGACAGTTTCTTTGAGCAGTGGGCGGGTACAACAGATTCGATCACCGATTATTATATTTACTTGTTTATTCGAATTGAAAGGGCTTACGCATGAGTCTCCTCGTTAATTTTTTCCCTGGCGACCGTCGGTTGCCAGAGCCCATGAGACCTGGGCTCACAGCTTGCAAGGATTGTACTGCCGTCGTCTTCTTAATCATGCAGCGGCAGGGCTGAGCAAGGCCAGAGAAAGAGGACTGAATGGCAAAAACAATATTTAAAATTACGGACCGAACTTTCACACTATTAAGACACGATGGCCGCCGCACTGGCTCAGTGATTATGGTGCTGTACAGCTGATCCGAAAGACGCGGGTTCGTTCGCGGCCGTGGCGGTCGCATTTCGATAGAGCCTGAGTCGCTTGGGATGTTAAACTCCATAAAATCAAAGCAAAACTAACATACTATGTCAGTAGGATATGTCCTTCTGAACTGATAACGAGGCGACATGCTTGCTGGGTGCGGAGGAGGTACCGGCGTTTTACAGATACAAAAACTTTGCTCGATGTCAAAAAAGCGGTCTTGTTGACGAATCACCGGAAATCAATTTTATTCGCTCGCAATGTGGTACATAACAATGATACATCATTCATCGCCTTATATTTCAGCAGCGCGGAATATTTTTTGTCGGTCTGTTGAATCCAATCCTCACCGCTTCTAGAGAACTCCTTGGCTGATGTATAAGCTACACGTGTTGTTTAACAAGCTGTGTACAAGTTCTGATTTTTATTTTTATCTAGAGCTCCTCTGTGCCTGGAGCTGGACCGTCTGCTGCAGTTTCAGCGGCACCGAAGATTCTAGCTTCAACGCCGATGTCTAAGTCAGTGAGTACAGTTGGTTTTATTGTTTTTCAGGCACCCATGCTGCATATAGTGCAGGTCATGAAAGCCTCGAAATCAATGATTTCTGCGCGTGCAGCCCACAAAGTTCGTACTATTTGATAATCAAAGGTGGTGGGAAATTGCTTGCTTATACCGGGTGTTTCATGTAAGAAAAATTAACCGCAATTCAGTTAAAAAGGTCGTACAACACAAAATAGAAAAGAGAGGCTTCGTTTCGACGTGCGTACAACAAAACGTGTGAGAGATAAATTTGGTTTATTTCGGGTGACGATTCGGCCTCTCGTAGGCCTACAGAAGAGAGTCAGTTTGTTGATAATAATGGCTTCCGTTCTAAATACCAGAGGGCGGAAGCAGTCTGAAGTTATCGTTGCGTCTGTTTGCATACGCTGAACTAAAAGTGGAGATTTGGCAAACAGCACAAGGCGCGCAAAATGCTTGCGTGTAGCGTTCGTAAGCCTGCATAAACTATTTTAAAACTATGTACTATCTCGTAAATTGGCATTTATAATTACAGTAACGGCAAATATAACTTTCATGGGCGCCGATTACAGAGGACATGGTTAAACACAACTGAGGAAATGAGGAAACTGAAATGTTTACTTTATTTCTCTCCGTTTAAACGAGCACAGTGCAGCCTTGTTGCCTGAACCTACCTTAATATCAAGTAATGAAATAGTTTCAAAATCCATTTCTTTCAGAATGCTGGGAACGTCAGGAAATCACTCTGCACTTATCAGATTCGATAAAATCCAGTTTCTCTAAAACTTTAGCATTCAATATTGCCAGGTACTCTCGAATCATGAATGACTGTTTACCAATATCCTTCACGAGAAAATTATATAGCAGCTGCATCTTACAGGGACTCCCGTGTGGGGAAGAAACATATAGCTAATGAAAAGGGTTGAACTTATATGGAGGACAACACAGTGAGCTATGGAAAGAAAAATGATAGGTGTACCGTTAACCAACCGGAAGCGGGCAGAGTTGGACAAGGAACAAAGGCGGGTTGATGTCATCCTAGTCGAAATCATGAGGAAGAAATGGGCTTGGGCCGGGCATGTGATGCGAAGGCAAGATAACCGGTGGTCGTTGAGGGTAACGGAGTGGATACCAAGAGAAGGCAAGCGTAGCAGGGGCCGACAGAAGGTTAGGTGGGCATACGGTGGGCATACGTTTGTGGCCATACGGTGGGCGCAGATGGCAAACGACAGCAAACGAATTGGAAAGACATGGGAGGGGCCTTTGCCCCGCAGTGGGCGTAGTCAGGTTATTGTTGATGATAATGATGTTTCACTTGTGGTAACCCACGCGAGATTGTTATTATTGTTATGCACCTTTTATGTCCGTTCAATGGCAGAGGGTTTCATTTTGTGGCTCATTATTGCCTTCTCTGAAGAATTTTTCTCATCTTTAAATTTTAAAAGAGGCCTTTTTTCAGTGTGCAGTCCCATGAGTCTTGCATACGTATCAATCTAAAAGCCCTATCCTGTATGTTTTTCGAAAGGAACCGTAAAACCCACGTCGTTATCCACAGCGTCCACTTTGGTTTCGGTGAACTGAGGTCTAAGGCGCACCTTCGTAATTGCACTGGCCGCAGTTTCGTGGAGAAAGATTGCTATGCCTGTGCAAGAATGACTCATTCTCACCATAAAGCACTAATTAAGTGTTTTCCAAAATGTTCGCTTAATTAAAAGTTAAGGTGTGTTGAAATTCGTTCAACTCAAACTCATTTGCACAATTAACAATGGCGTTTCGTCAGGCAATTCTCTGAAAGCATCTCAATCTGAAAGTTTCGTTCAAGTAAAGTTTGCGCATGTGATATTTCACTGTGGAGCTCTTCACAAAAGTTTTGTACACTGCTGCACTGAAGCCGGCATCAGCTCATGAGATACTTTGTGGTAAGATCTCCAACTTTAACCCGAGGGCGAATATTTGACTGTTAATTAGCCTCCAAATTCGGAAAGAATTATAGTCGGCCAATAATGCACGCAATTTCATCTACGGGATAAAGCAGTTCGGCAGCTGCACGCCTTCGCAGTAACTGCTTTCCAACTTGCTATATTTTTTCAAGCACACTTTTCTTCCTTCAGATATAGGGGGATAAACAGACAATGATTTAGGTTGACCGCTTTCTCAAAATTTAATCGCCTCGTTTCTCCATGAGGATTCTCTGAAACGCATGACCTTTTTGCTTCCGTGCTGGTATGGGCTTAATTCACGTGATGCATTGTGTTGTGTTCAGTGCAAGTGCTAGCTTTCTCTCTTTTACTTTGAAACTGACAGGCATGTAACGATTTATAGAGCCCACTACTGTAACCTGGTGTCACTTGTCACAGAATTCGGCGCATTTTCGAAAAAAACTGGCGCTGCGCCTAAGGAATCGCGCCCGCGCGGTAAAATAAAACAAGAACAGCGGGAAAGGACCGCCGGAGAGTGCGTAGCTTTCCGTATTGCTGCAACTCAGCTCGCCGGCTCGGCGCCGAGGGACGCACGGCCACGCGCGGCGTCGATTTTTCTCGAATGTTGGAGAAGTTTTTGCTTGTTGTCGACTGAAAGGGGGTAACCTTGTGCTCGCCAAAGTGATACCCTCCACCCTTCGCCCCAGCGACGGTAACTCAGCGTGCCGCGAATTACCTAGATTGTTCTAGAAGGCGGTTTCCGCGCTCGACCAATGGGGTCGCGCGCCCGGCGCAAGGAGGAGGAGTTTGTGCAGTTGAAGCTGCTTTATGTGCGCGCCTGGCCTGGCGCGAAGAACAAATAGACGCGGACTGCGCCTATAAATGAGGGGCTTCAACCACTATCTTAGCCCGAGCCGCCGTTCAAGCTTCCGAGAAGCGCGCCCGCTCGACTCCCGGGAGAACACCACTCGCCCAGCCCGGACCAGCGAGGCAACGTGCGCCAACCGGCGGGACGGCCCCGTCGAGCTCCTCAGGTCGTCGGACTGTCGCAGTGCCCGGTGAACCAATTGTGTTTTGTTTATTTGTCTCTCTCTGTATTTGTGCACTTTAGGTGCGAAGATTTTGCTGAATTGTTATCTCTCTCTATTGTTACTTTGCACGAGTGCATTGTGTTTGTAGATCACTTGGTACCTGCTCGTAGAGTGACTGTGAAAGCCTCTGTATCGTCTCTCAGCTGTATAAATTTTGTTTTGTTTTTTGAACCTTTAGCTCCGACCCATTCTCTGGCTTGCGACCGGCGAAAGCTGGACACCAAACGATCAACCCCCTTGTCACTTGGTAGCTGGTCTCCGGCTGAGCTTGCCACGCTGAGTCGAGGGCATCTCCTTTGTGACCGTGTCCGCTACCCCCACACGCTCTAAGAGTGTCCGGGAGCGCACGCAAATGTGCGCGAAGGGGTGACATAATTCTGGCGTCCACGGCAGGATGTTTGGTGTTTTTGAGCTCAGAGAACGGAGAAAGAGTTGGAAGGAGTTTGCGAAGAGGTCGTAAATTAGTGTTTAGCAGCAAAGCGATATTGTGAGGTGCCGCGCTGAAGCGGTTATTGAGGTTCACCGCGTAGAGGTAGTCTTTGCCTTGAAAGGTTCAGTATCCGAGTATGAACTTGCAAGGACCTAGTTGAGGTCGGCATCAAGATGGGGATGTCCGGGGCTGAACTACGGAAATGGGTTAACCGGAGAGAAAAAGAGGCCCGAGAAGAAGCCGAAAAGGAGCGAGAGAGGGCTGAAAAGAAGAGACAGAAGGCTTGAGAAGAAGCCGAAAAAGAGAGAAAGAGAGAGGGTTCAGAAATAAAGAGAGAGAGAATTTGCACGCGAAAAACAACTGCTTGCCATGAAGCTTGAGCTCCAACGTGCTGGGAACCACTCAGCGGAAGTCCATAGCCCTAGAGAAGAAGGCAGCGGCCTGCGGATAGATGCCAGCAGACTACTTCCAAGATTTGATGAAAAAAGCGATGATCTCGACGCGTTTCTCAGGTGATTCGAAGGGATCGCGGGGAGTCAGAATTGATCAGACAGTGAATGTGCCACCGTTCTTAACACATATCTCAGCGGGGAAGCTCTAAGCATATTCGGGCGACTTTCTCCGGACGATGCTGCAAGATACAGCAAGGTAAAAGCCGCCTTGCTTAAGCGATTCCGATTCACCACCGAGGGATTCCCAGACAAATTCAGAACAAAGAAGCCCACAGATGGCGAAACGGTAACCCAGTATGCGGCAAGATTAAGCCACTACTTTGATCGGTGGATAGAACTTTAAGAAATTATTCAGGAATACAGTACACTTCGTGAGCTACTCATCAAAGAACAGTTCTTGAGTAGCTGTCACCCGAGCTTGTCTCTGTACCTGAAGGAAAGAAGAGCCAAGGCTCTCTCCGAAATGCTAGATCTTGCCGACAAATTTCTAGAAGCTCAATGAGGAACGAATCTGACCAAGATAAAGAATACGAATTCGGAGAGCGCGGGAAAAACCGACAGCCGCGATGCCCGATTTAGCCAAAACGCTCCACCAAAGTGCTACCTGCGCAACAAGTTAGGCCATTACGCATCTAGTTTCCGCAACAGCGCTACAAACAGTAGCCCAACAGCTTGTTTTAAGTGCGGCCAGAGGGGCACAGAGCAGCGGTTTGTCCGAACCCAAGCAAGCCCATTCCCCAGGTATCGTGCGTAAGGGCCTCCTCAGATGACCACCTGGAGGAAGATGACCACGGCTTTGTAGAATTAAAGAGCGGCAAGAAAATACCATTAGTTAACGCAGTAATGAGACCCCCACCAGATCGCCTTGCAGAGGGGATGCCTGTCCTGACAAGAAAAGTGGCAGGAAGATCAGTGTCCGTGCTGCGCGACACGGGCGCTAGCACTGTGATTGTAAAGAGAGATCTAGTTCAAGACGAAGAACTTACCGGAACAGAGTCAGGTGTTCCTCGTTGATGGTACTATTCGATTTCTGCCCGAAGCTAGGGTGACGGTAGACACACCGTACTAAAGCTGGAGAGGTGACCGCATTATGCATGAAGAATCCTCTGCATGATCTTATTTTTGGAAACATCCAGGGAGTGAGAGGAGCCGAAAACCCAGAAAGCCTCACCAAAAATAAACAACAGCCAGTGCCAGCAAAATGGGAACGACAAGAAAGGGAGGAAGCCACTGTGGCGGCTGTAACCCGCGCACAAGCCAAGGATCAGGGAAGGAACTTCTCATCGTAGAAGACCCCGGACGCGGCCGAAGAATCGACAGAAGACCGAAGCTATGGGGAAGAACAAGAGCGGGACAAAACGCTACAGACAGGCCGGTCACAAGTAGGCAAAAGAAGGACATGCCGAGACGGGAAGAGCAACATAGAGTTTCGATGGGAGAAGGGACTTTTGTATCGATTTTATACTGACAAAACAGGCAAACAACTGCGTCAGTTAGTCGTATCAGAGAAATATCGAGACACAGTCCTACAGACAGCACATGACAGTATCATGGCCGGCCATCGGGGATGCGAGAAAACGACATCCAGGGTATTAGATGAGTTCTTTTGGCCAGGTATTTCTGCCGACGTCAAGAGAATCGTCGCGTCATGTGAAATCTACCCAAAGAACCATTCAAAAGGGTCGTGTACCTCGTGTACCGCTCGGGAAAACACCTATCATTGAAACTCCGTTCTCTAGAGTGGCAATCGACGTCGTTGGACCAATCCATCCTCCATCCAAAAGCGGGAATCGATACATCCTTACTCTAGTAGATTATGCCGCCCGCTATCCGGATGCTGTGGCACTGCCGAGCATCGAGACCGAGCGAGTGGCTGAAGCACTTGTCGAGATCTTTTCTCGCGTTGGGATGCCAAGACAAGTGCTGAGTGACCGGGGAAGCAACTTCACCTCAGATCTCATGAAAGAAGTGGCAAGACTGCTGTCATTACGCCAGCTGCACACCACCCCCTACCACCCAATGGAAAATGGATTAGTAGAAAAGTTCAACAGGACACGCAAGATGATGTTGAAGCGCATGTGTGCTGAGAAAAACCGCGATTGGGACCGATATTTGGGGCCAATATTTTTCGCGTACAGAGAGGTTCCACAAGCCAGTTTAGGGTTTTCGCCCTTCGAACTTCTGTACGGCCGACACGTAAGAGGCCCTCTGACCATCCTCAAGGAACTTTGGACTAACGAAGAACTGGATGAAGAGTCTAAGACTACATACCAACACGTTCTTGACCTTCGGAACAGATTAGAAGAAACCTGTCAACTGGCACACGAAGAATTACAAAAAGCTGGAGCCCGCTACGCCACGATATACAATCGGAAGACCAGGGATCGACAATTCAAGCCCGGTGACAAGGTACTTGTCCTCCTTCCGACCGACAAGAACAAGCTACTCTTACAATGGAAGGGACCATTTGAAGTCAAGGAAAAGAAGGGAGACGCAGACTACACCATTGAGACGCTCGGGGGCCCAAGACTTTTCCACGCTAATTTCTTAAAAAGATACGAAGAAAGAGCAGAACCGCCGACGAGGCATCAATGTCGAGCTTTCAGCGGAGTGTCAGACTTGGACGAAGAGCAGGGCATTCCAGTTCCTGAATTTAACAAGACGGCAGGAATGCAAGACGTGAAGCGATCCCGTAAGTTTTCTTCCGCACAGCAAGCCCAGCTCGGAAAAGTGATGGCAAAACACCACGCGATTTTCTCCGACGTGCCCGGTAAAACTGAATGGGTGGAGTGCCACCTCGAGCTCACAAATGATGCCCCAGTACACGTCCGACAGTAACCACTACCTTTTATACACGCGAAAACGTCGAGAGGAAAGTGCGAGAGGTGAAGACACTAGGCATAATCGAGGAATCCTCGTCGCCTTACAACTCACCCGTCCTACTCGTACGAAAACCGGACCAGACAAACAGGTTCGTAGTGGAGTATCGGCGCCAGAACGATGTATTGGTGGCAGATTCGGAACCCTTGCCAAGGACCGATTCAGTGTTTGCCATCGTGGGAAGAGCGAACTACTTCAGCAAACTTGACTTTGTAAAGGGATACTGGCAAATCCCACTATCCGAAACATCAAAACCAAAGATGGCGTTTTCTACCACCTCCGGCCTGTACCAGTTCCGCTACATGCCATTTAGCATTAAAACCGCTCCAGCCGTGTTTGCGATACTAATGAGACGGATCACGGAAGGCCTTCCTGATGTGTATCACTACTACGACGATGTGCTATAGCGGCAAGCAAGACATGGCAAGATCCATCGCATCGTTGGAACAACTGTTCGCGAGAGTGGAATCAGCTGGACTCGCAATTCGCCCTAGTAAGTGTGAATTTGGGGCAGACGAGATTGACTTCCTCGGAAACCGACTCGGGAAGGGGCACTTAATTGGCGCCACTCGAGAAAACTCTAGAGAAGATGCCGGCCGCCCCGGCTCCAAAAAGTAGGCGACAAGTGGGTTCGTTCTTGGGACTTACTGGCTACTATCGAGAATTCATTCCCAACTATGCGGAAATCAGTGCACCCCTTACCCAACTGACGAAAAAAGGGGAGAGCAACCGCGTCAAATGGACGTCCACCAGGTAGCCTTTGAAGAATTAAAGCGACATATCGCCAACCCTCCTAACATACGGCTCCCCGACTTTACACAACCGTTTGTGTTACACACAGACGCACCAGACAAGTCTGGGCGCCGTACTGATGCAACCGCACCAGGGGACCCTCCATCCAATCGCATATTCTAGTAGGAAACTGCTCCCACGAGAGACCGCTTACAGTACCATCGAAAGGGAGTACTTAGCGCTGATATGGGGAATTCAGAAGTTCAACACCTATCGCTATGGAACGTCATTCGTAGTACAAACCGACCACCAGCCGCTCCAGTACCTCCAACGAGCAAAACAATTGAACAGCCGGGTATTACGTTGGAGTCTACTGCTTCAAGAATACGAGTTTAGAGTGGAGTACATAAAGGGCAGCGAAAATGTGGGAGCCGACTACTTAAGCCGAATCTACAAAGTAGACGAACGTACGCCTTGTATTTGTGCGCTCCCTCCCTGGAAGGGTGTGTTAATGTTTTGCCGAGTGGCGGTATGTGTTGAAGTACATTGTGATTATTGTCAAGTGTCATGTATGTATTCTGGCGTCCGCCATATAGATTGTGAGCGCAAGCATGTGCGCACGAATTTTGTGTTTTGTGAATATTGTTGCAGAATATTCTTAAAGGAAAGGGCAGTGTCACAAAATTCGGCGCATTTTCGAAAAAAAACGGCGCTGCGCCCATGCAATCGCGCCCGCGCGCGGTAAAATAAAACATAAACAGCGGGGAAGGACCGCCGGAGAGTGCGTAGCTTTGCGTACTGCTGCAACTCAGCTCGCCGGCGCGGCGCCGAGGGACGCATGGCCGCGCGCGGCGTCGATGTTTCTCGAATGTTGGAGAAGTTTTTGCTTGTTGTAGACTGAAAGAGGTTAACCTTGTGCGCGCCAAAGAGATACCCTGCACCCTTCGCTCCGGCGCCGATGACTCAGCGTGCCGCGAATGACCTATATTGTTCTAGAAGGTGGTTCTAGAAGGCGCAAGGAGAAGGAGTTTGTGCAGTTGAAGCTGAGTGTATATGCACGCCTGCCCTGGCGCGAAGAACAAACAAACGCGGATTGCGCGTATAATTGAGGGGCTTCAACCGCTGTCTGTTAGCCCGAGCCGCCGTTCAAGATTCCGAGAAGCGCGCCCGCTCGACTCCCGGGAGAACACCACTCGCTCAGCCCGGACCAGCGAGGCAACGTGCGCCAACCTGCGGGACGACCCCGTCGAGCTCCTCAGGTCGTCGGACTGTCGCAGTGCCCGGTGAACAAATTGTGTTTTGTATATTTGTCTCGCTCTGTATTTGTGTACTTTAGGTGCAAATATTTTGTTGAATTGTTATCTCTCTCTATTGTTACTTTGCACGAGTTGCAATGTATTTGTAAATCACTTCGTATCTGCTCGTACGAGTGATTGTGAAAGCCTCTGTATCGTCTCTCGTCTGTATAAACTTTGTTTTGTTTTGTGAACCTTTGGCTCCGACCCATTCTCCGGCTTGCGACCGGCGAAAGCTGGGCACCAAGCGACCAACCCCCTTGTCACTTGGTAGCTGGTCTACGGCTGAGCTTGCCGCGCTGAGTCGAGGGCATCTCCTTTGTGACCGAGGCCGCTACCCCCCCAGGCTCTAAGGGTGTCTGGGAGCGCACGCAAAAGTGCGCGAAGTGGTGACACCTGGATTAGAATTGGAGTATTTATAAAGGAGTAAATAAAGCGATTTCCCGCATTTCTTGGTTACAAAAAATTGAGAGACATACTTTGAAACTAATGCCAAAGGCAGTCTTGCCTTGCACTGAAACTGCTGGATTTTAAACAAGTTTTTGCATGGCGCTTTCCAGGGAACTCCAAAATCCGTCCACATAGATGCTGCTCTCGAACCACCACCCAGTCAATCTCGGAACAAGTCTAGGCGGCAGGTGAGGAACTCTTTCAGAGATGCCTGTTGCGGCCAGCTGGTAACTCAAAGACAGATAGGTGCGGTGAAAATCCTTTTGTAGTTAATCATTAGGAACGATAAATCGCTTATTCCTTTTTTGGAGGGCGCCTGAAAGAAAACGTGATGAGAGTTCTGCTATTCTGGCGTAAACTAATAACACGCATTAAATGCAAGCAATCCTAGATTCGAGGGTTCATTCCTTTAGACGAATTGTGACATGGCTGTCATGTAGTGAAAAGTGTTGAACACGGCGGATCTATTAGCTGTGTGTTTTATGTATGATACCACGTATAATTTCCGAAACGGTTACAGAACAAATACTACGAGGTTTGAATCTGCACCCAAAGCGTTAAATTTTTCAATTGCCCGCCGAATTCTATGTTTTATATAAAACACTAGTTGTTTTTGCGTTCCACGCCAGCGATGAAGAGACAATAAAAGCCGTCCCGGGGCACAGTCGTGCAGACGTCTACTCATCAACCCGTTTATTTCACGTTGCTGACTGCTGCATGGTATGGTGACTACTACACGGATTACTTGTAAGATCTCTGAATTTTATGGTGACTACTTCGACGCTCGCCGTGGCTCGTACGCTCATTCACGACTTCACTTATTTCGTTTGGTTGCAATCTCTTTGCTACGGAAAACATCAGCGTCGTCCTGCCGCGCACGTTGTGAGGAAGAAGTTCATACAAGCACAAACTGTAAAAGGGAGATCTGTGCAGAATCGAAGCTGCCATTGACTGGCCGTGAAATGGCGAATTCTCTTTGCTGTTAGTTGCAAGATCCGCGCTGGCACAACGTAAGAGCACACGCTGGTGAGTGGTCCAGCAGAGTGGCTAACAAGAACCACTTCCCGACCATGTCGATAGAGCGTCGCTCTTCGGAGACCGATGTATGCGGTGGTTCGTTTCGTCGGGAGCGCGTTGGGCCATCTGCTGGGCAGTTTAAAAACTACGCTTCCTTTCCGCGTGAAGTGGGAGGCAGAGGATTTTTGAGCTCATCGCGAGGCCTCTGCTTACATGCACAGCCTCTAGAGCTTTCCAGCTCACCAGAAGTCGTAGTGAATCTCACCTTTTCCTGACGTCCTCCTCTATCTTTGAAAGTCGGATAGCAGTAGTACGTCTTTTGAGGAAGTGAGTTTTCGGACCTTAGATGCGAGGTGAGCCATTGGCGAAACGTGCCTGAGAATTGGGTGGAAGTTTGTTCTTAGTTTTCACTTTAACGTACACGTTTTATTATTTGTCTCTGAGGTTGGTTTAGTCGCTTAAATGCTGACAGTGCAACACTGGCTACTTAAAAGTTCTCGTTATCAGGAGAGAAAATGTCTGAGTAATTTTTCGCCGTTGCTTGCCATGTCTTCTGCTCCATAACGCCGCTCCAACGCCTGTCTCATTCAAGACTGAAACAGTGTGATTGAGGGAGTGAGAAAATATGTTAATGACGATCCACTTCCAGGTTGTGGACACACAGAAGCTAGTTGGAGCGGTGCCACAGCGGGAGGGTGTAGCACTTGAGCGTTGTTTCGTGCTTTACTCAGCGGCCGCTGTCCTTGTCATTGGAGCCCGAGCTGCAGAGCCGAAACGCGGTCTTTAATCTTACTTAGCAAACTGTAATTGCAAGCAGAAGTTGACTGTTAACCCTACCCCGGTGTTTTATTATTATAATACTCGTGTTTTATTGCTTATTTTATACTTAACTGCACATGATCAGCGTTAGTTTCAGCATAAAGTTACTTCCATTGAAATCATATTTTAGGCGCGCCCTGTTTCAAGAAGTTCCGTTGCTTCCACGTATACACCATCAACGGAACGAAGCAACCGCGCAGCCAGACCCATATAAAAAAGGTCTATAGACAGTCTATAGACTTGCCTTCCTATAGATATTTATTTTCCTTTATTCATAGTCTATAGACTTTCTATAGACAAAATTCCACTAAAAGTGCGTAGCCATAAATCTATAGATTGTCTATGAACTGCCTATAGAATTTGTACTGCCTATAGGCAGTTCCCTTGGGTTCATCTTTAGAGAGTCTATAGACTTTATAGACAGAAGCCTACGGACAGTCTATAGACTGACTAAAGAAATTTTTCAAAGGGGAAGCGTGCCTGGCATCCCTTGTCCTGCAGCCGAGGTGTTCGCGTAGTGACAGGTTCAGCGACTTAAGAGGAAAACCAGTGAAATTTAAGAAGGACGTGAAAAAAGGCACGCAGACGACGACTGGGCTACCTAACAACTGTGCTTTATTGAAGAAAATATGTCCCACTTCAAGGCTAACAGGTCATGCGAGACGCAGCGAGCATCAATCACCCGGCAGTGTCAGAGGGAAGATAGCGCATTTACGGCCAGTGATTAAAAACCAAAATCTTTTTCGAGAAATTAGACCGAGGTTGCATACTAATGCTATTATCACCATGCATTCTACGAAGTAAGCTTCGAGAAATTCGCACTCTTCTCGATGTACCAACTGGCAGAGATCTCTACTCTCCTACAGATCTCCCTGCCGCTGTAGCCTTCTCTTCATTACTAAGTGATGTTCTCGTAGAGTATAGGTTAGAGCAGAGAATAAGGTTTTTTGAACATCGTGAAGACTTTTTCGGTTTTTGTACGTTTGTTTTGTCTAGCGTATGACTGATCCCCTCATCGTAATGCCGGTCCGTGAACCTCGTTTTCGCTGTTCAAGCGTGCGTTCGCCGTAATGGCAGATCTCGCAATTATGTTTGATCCGCTGTCAATTTATGTAGACTAAAATAGCAGCAAGGGGTCTGCAAACGAAGCCAGGTCATTGGGTTTTTATTTCTCCGGGCGCCAATCCTGGCACTGAGCACGGTATGTTCGGTGGAACTTGGTTTGCTCGCAGGTTTCGGTTCTCGTCTCCATTTCTTTGTTCGTATCTGCCGCTGATTTAAACGTTTTCTAATATTGAAAATTGTGCTTTTTTACATCTAACATGCCTGCTTCACTCAGTAAGCATCGGTTTGCTGAAAATAAATATTTTTTGAAAAACTTGCGTTGCGTTATTTCATCCTGTGAAAATAAATGATGTCTGCAATGTATGCTCAGTTGATAATTACTTTCCCATCTGGTACTGTAGACTTATATCTTTTTTTCTTTGAACAGAATATTTTGTATTTTTTTAGTTATTTTACTTTCTTGGTTTCAAATAAAACCCCTTCTGTAGCTAAATTCGCCCCCCTTTGTAGAAGCAAAACTGTCTCTTTCATCAATTAAATATTGCCCCGCCGCGGCAGCTCAGTGGTTAGGGCGCTCAACTACTGATCCGGAGTTCCCGGGTTCGAACCCGACCGCGCCGGCTGCGTTTTTATGGAGGAAAAACGCTTAGGCGCCCGTGTGCTGTGCGATGTCAGTGCACGTTAAAGATCCCCAGGTGGTCGAAATTATTCCGGAGCCTTCCACTACGGCACCTTTCTTCCTTTCTTCTTTCACTCCCTCCCTTATCCCTTCCCTTACGGCGCGGTTCAGGTGTCCAACGATATATGAAACAGATACTGCGCCATTTCCTTTCCCCCAAAACCAATTATTATTATTATTATTATCAACTAAATATCAATGCAACTCCCGTTTCCAGCCTTTTATAATTTCAAATGATTTTTAGTAGCCATTATTACTACGTATAGGATCGTTTGTATACCGTTGTAAGCTCAAAGAAAAGGCAAGAAATTAAGGCAGCTATTTTCCCCTTGCATGGAAAGGACGACAATACACCGTGAATAAAAAATAAAAAATATAAAAATATAAAATGCACCCCACGAGTAACACCTGTTGTTTCCCGGGCCCGACGACGACATCCAAAACTCTACATACCGAGGAAGTCTGCTCTTTTGCTGCCCGACATCATAGCGGCAAAAGCGTCATTGAGATCTTGACTTTCACACGAGGCCTACATGCGGCCTTTGCTGTTTTATGTGGCTTTTCAGGCAACCTACCGTGGTGGAAATATGACCATTCGCCATGTTCTATGAATAGCGCTGCGCAGCCTTCGTGAGTTTGTCAAAGAACGCTCATTACGACACCTTGCGCTTTAAATCAGATCTAGACTTTCCGGACGTAAGATGTTATAGCGCAGCGAGACTTTGTTTTTTTCTTTTGTATTTTTGTGCAGACAGTTTCTGACCTTCTGTGGCACTACATGCCACGCAGCTCAAGCGTGAGCTCGATTTCAAGGCTGCTGCGCCTCAGGGTAAGAACAGTACTGCTCACAGGGCTGACAAGTTGTAATGGTGGTCTTTAAAGAATGCCAGCGTTTTTTTTTCTCGAGAATCTAGTCGTTATAGCTCACTTACCCGTCGCAGCGATAAAGTGCTTGAACATTGTGCTGCTCGAGCACCCTTCATTTTTCGCTTGTCTTTCATCTGGTGGTGTGAGAAATGTGAAAATAATCTGGCTTAATAATAAAGTGTAATTTCGGGCGAGCGTTTGTTCGTGTTCTTTTGGGTATTTATTTTGTCGTGTGACTGCTTAACAAGACCTCTACGTTTCAATAGCTAGTTCTTATCGTTAGACTCGAGCAGAGCGAGTTCCTTGAAGCTCGGTCCCATTCGCCATCTTTTAACGCATACATTGGTCCGCTCGTGAGCACGAGGCTGCTGCTGCAAGAAACACTCTTTTGGATTGACGTCACACCCCTCTGTTTCCTCAAAATAAAGCACTCTTTGGTGCCTTACACAATACAGTAACAGTAAAAAGACCCCCTGCCTCGCCGCGCGGGCATGATTGTTGCCTTTTATTGCGAAAGCAATACTACGCCAGGTCTAACCGCTCGTCGCGTATGCCGTGCCCCCTCCCCCCTCCCCCGGAGCCGGCGCTTCGCTTAGCAGGTGGTGTGACGTCAGCTCTCTCCGTTGCTATGACGACGCGTGACGTCAGGTTGCTCTCCGCCGCAGCTAGAAGGGAGCCGCTCGTCGCGTGTGCCGTGGCCCCGAGCCAGCGCCGCGCCTAACAGGTAGTCTCTCCGTTGATATGACGACCTTTTCGCCCTGCGCTCGCTCCGTGGCGGCTTCACTGGGGCATATAGCGATGCGCTACGCGTTGGCTGATCAGTCTCGCCATGGAAGTTACCGACGAAGAGTCTATATCTGAATCTAGTTGCTCTACTGCTTCGGAACACTAAAATTCTAAGGAGAAAGCTAAGCAAGCTAGGAAGATTGAGAGAAAGAGGTTGCAACGTGCCCAGG
This sequence comes from Amblyomma americanum, assembly GCF_052857255.1. Taxonomy (NCBI): domain Eukaryota; kingdom Metazoa; phylum Arthropoda; class Arachnida; order Ixodida; family Ixodidae; genus Amblyomma; species Amblyomma americanum. Next base: position 92,225,841 of record NC_135503.1, read on the forward strand.
AAACAGAGGAACAACGAGAAGAACGATTGCGAAAACGACGAGAAGCCGAAGCAGCTAAGCGAGCTTTCGCAATTCAACCAGGTTTAACCAGAGCTAAACCGCAGCCAATTTTTGTACATTCCGCTCCTACCAGCCCATGGTGCTTTGTTCTTTAACAGGAAGTGGCAATATGAGTATATGCAGGTTAAGAGGCAGGGTGGCAAACAACAAAGGTGGTAAAACAAAATGATTTGCATGTTTCAATGCTATAGCCGGATACAACATAAGAACACAGGGGCTTTTCCCCGTTAAAGAACCCCCTCCCAGCCAATGGCATCGGTAGATTCTCATGACGCTGCTAATGTGTCAAAGCAGGGAGTGGTAGGTGAAAGGGGATAATGCTTTTTTTCTATGGCCGGAGATCTCCGCGCCGGTCCCTGCATTGCCACGCTAGCAGGGTCATCAGAATCGCCCTACGCCATTAGCTGGACGGGGAAAAGCCGCGGCGTTCTTGAGTTGTATCCGATTATAGCAATATTTTACCAGTGAGCCATGTTGTTCTGACTTTTGTTGTGGTCTTGTTGCCCAGAGAGGGACAACTGACGTCTCCCCGTCTCCGCCGCAGTCCAAGGTGAGGGTCTCCGCTATCAGGCCTGTGTGCTCCATGGTCTACGCCAGATTATTAGGAATAGATGCGCAGCTAACATAACGCATCTTTAGCTACTGCACTTCAACTTCATTTAATAAAAAAACTTTCTGCGAAAAACACACAGTGTACGCGGCTACGTGAATAAGCGGTTATAATTTATAAAACAATGTACGCTACCTTTCGCGCATTAGTGGCACTGTAACTCATCAATGCAGTCCGGCTCTTCTGATTCGGTTGAAAGTTTCGAACGGTCCATTGTTGCTTTACCTAGACATTATCAGAAAAAATAGAGCCTTCTATTAATAGAGAAACATTAATAGAGAAGCGAAAAATGCAAGACTGCCGCCGGGTGATCAACTGACATATTGATAGTTGTAGTGAAATCTTACATTATATGAAAAACACGTTCATAAACTGTTTCGCGCTCAAAACTTTTGTACAGAATTGTTGGGTATCTATACCGGTAGTGGCAGATGGTCACGAGCCGCGGGAGTCATGAGGAAACCAAAATCTTTGGTTCCGCGCACGCAAGCTGAAAGTTAGATATGCGCCTAAATGGCCTCCCACTCATATATGAGACGGCACATGACTTCTGGCTCTGGTTCTGTAGGAATCGAGTTTCGCCTGAGCCTCCCGTGATCTACAAATGTTGATCCGCAAGATTACATTGTGCACATAGGCCAGCTGTCGGGCCCTAAAGCTACACTGGTCTGTCCGCTGTCCTACACGCACACTAAGGAATGGATGATTGGAGTGCTGTCAGATCCCGAATTTGTTCACCCGAGTTTTGAATCTTTGGCTGGAAATTTCTGTGTTGTCTCCTCCATCCGGTTTTTGGAGGTCAACAACGGGGTATGCATAGCGTCAGAGCTCAACAATTTTGTTGTTCTAACTTCGTGCCCTGCTTTTCGCGCGAAGGAGCAGCCGCGGCTCACTTAACTGCTTTAAAGTCAGTGGGATGTTCATGTGGGACGTCATTTAGACGAGTGCTACGCCGCCTGCAAACCGAGATACATCGCAGCACGCAGGCACCCATAGGGTTCCGGTGTGCCCGTTTGAGTCACCTAAGCCGGTAAACCGTCACAGAACATTTATGATCGCATCCAGTTAGAAAGCATGACCGCCGGCTAATTAAAATCGCTATAGCGCGAACTTGGCAGGAGCGCCGATAAGTGATAGCGATCAATGAAGCAGTCATGTTACAAAGGACATTCCTTGCTGTTATCGAACGCGCAGCACCATGCAAGCCCGAAATATATATATATATATATATATATATATATATATATATATATATATATATATATATATATATATATATATATATATATATATATATATATATATATATATATATATATATATATATATATATATATTAGGTTGGCGCCCGTATCAAGGCTGCATTTCTATGTTATCCTCGTTGTAAATGCGACAGCGTTAGAGTTGTCGCCCAAATCGCGACGTTGTAACGTCAACACGACCTCTCCACCTTGACAACCTGCAGCCCACCGGATTGTGAGGAGTCTATCCACCGTGGAAGGTGCCGGCTAAATTAATGATTGGTCGAGAGTGGTCACGTGATCTTGTGGCACTTGTGATGCCTTCAGAACCTGCGCTCCGGATTGTGAGCACCTAGTTTCCAGAGCAACCTAGAAAAAGAACTTAAGCACAAACCAGAAAAAAAGCGATATAGGCAAATGTCGGCTGTCATCACAGCATAGTCGATACCTGTTACTACAGCTAGGAGTTCCGCGGCTGATGGAGCGACAATTGCAAATAAACTGAGGAAGACACACGCCGTAGTTACAACAGATGCTGCGACACATATGAAATCAATGCTACCGAATTCTACTCTTAACGTGACTTATGCGTACCCATAGTTCTTGACGGCCGTACTGGTACGTTTAAGTTTTCTTGTGTTCATTTCTGCTTAGAAATCGTTTTCATCTTCCTCTCCCCTATGCACTTCTGCGCCGGTATTAGATGACGTTAATGCGAGAACACCTGGTGAATTTTTGGTGCCAATGCAGCGCGCGTCCAGTCATTCTTTAAGTCCACTTCCGTGTTTCTGATTGTTTCCATCGCTGTGCGGACAATTATTACCGATATGTGCACTGTCTGAACTGCGTAATACAGGCCATGCATGGTGTCGCTAACTCTTCTTTCTGTATCCACAGCGAGTTCTCCCACCGGACGTAAAAGTATTGGTTCAAGAAGATAAGGCTGCGATAGGTTCATCGAAAGCTAAAAAGGTAAGCGAATACACCGTACAGAGCAGGATTGAGCGAGCATTAGGTAGAACATATAGCGAGGGTAAAGAGAGTAACGAGCTGCATCTTCAAGTGAATCATTGCTTTACAAGGGTACCTCCGTACTTTCGCTTTAAAGTACCGCAAAAAAGCTCTTGTGGAACGCTTACGCGGCCAAGCTGAGAAAAGGAAACGATGAGAGAGCAGTCTCCTTGACATGGTGTCAGATTTTCACACCCAGCCTCTTCGGTCAGAATGCATGTGGAGCAGCTTACCTTCGGGGCTAATCGGTCATTCTTACTTTTTAAAAAATCGATTTACGCTCTCACTACGCAGGTGGGGACTGGTAGTGCGTGCAGCGAATTAACGGTGTGGCCACTCAGCCCGGTAGAACACGCTGTTATTCGAGATGATAAAGCAAATACACTGATATCGTCAGAAGTTTCACAGCCCCACTACCACAAACGATACAAACGCTGTAGTCCTTAGCGGGTACTGAATGGTAGCGGTGAAAAGACTGGGACATGAAATCCACATCAGTTTTACGACTGATGAGTTGTCCTTCTGTACATATGCATTCTTAGCCCCCCCCCCCCGCACCTCTCGTTTTGGCGGAATGACAGGTGGCGGCACCAAAGAAGGCCAAGCGCGTGGACGAAGAAGGCCTGCACGACCTGCTCACCAGCCTGCCCACCATGGCCAGCTCCTCGTCCACGGTGCACCAGCCGAACGCCGGCCCGCAGCTGACACGCGTGCAGCGGGAGCGGCTCCTGACTGCGCTCGAAGCCCTGGCCTGCCTGATCTTCGTCGTCATGCTGTGCGTCTTCTTCTTCTACGGCGTCACCAGGACGAAGCCGCTGTGCCGCACCGACGCGTGCCGCTCCTACGCAAAGGTATATACGGGAGGAAGCGAAGGTGCAATCGCGCTCCTGCTCTAACATGCGGTTTGTGGGCGGCTCAGCCGCGGCCGTAAATGTGTCGAGTAGATCCTTTATGAAAGATATCGCTTTCACTGCTATGTCTTCATCACAGTAACAGCATCCGAGCCGCCGGCATCGTACTTTGTATGAACGCTTGGAAGTCGGAAACGGTGGCTCTAGTAGTGGGAGCTCAAAGGATTCTTCAGTAGAGCTCATGGGTGAACGTGTGGATGTGTGAGACGCCATGTTCTCTAGAGCAAGTGGTTGGAGCCTTGGTTCCTCTGTGACAGCCGACGAATAGCGTTATGACACCAATCGTTCAGTTTGGAGACACCCTATAGTGTACAAAGATTACAAGGCCCCTACTTTAAACATTAAGCATTGAATATCCTATTCCTGCTTTTACGCTTACTATTCTCCATCTTCAGCGTCTGCGTCGACTCATTGTGCTAACGTGGGCCAACCCACTGCTTGCGGGTGGTTGTTTCGCGTCGGAGAAGTGAAAATTTCAGCCTATACTCAAGAAAGGTCGTTGAGCACACCAACAATTGCTTGAATAGTCTCCCAGTGAGTGGACTAGTATAACAGCATTGACTGCAATGAGGATTGAAAACAGTGGCGAAGCTTCGTATTTTTGCCATGTTTGTTGCACTTTGTTTCAAAAATGGGCAAGAATGGTTGAGGAGGAAGCCAGCGTAAAAAGGAGATGTTTATACCTTCTCAGTAGAGGCGTGCTTTAGTTTGGCCGGCGCATTCTCATCCTAGCCACAGCGTGCTTTGCACAGGTGAAGGCCAAATGAGAGCGACCAGCTGCGGATTATTTTTCATGCAATCGAGAAAGAAATCTGCTGACCTTGAACTGAGCAGGTGTTCTTGAATTTGGACACAGCGGAGCGTTCAGAGCTCGGTTCTGTGCAGGCGTGAGTGGATCATTTTATTCCTGCGTCACCGAAACACGCTTTAAACGGTGGAGATGGGTTAACCGGATTATGCGCAATCGCGGACTGTGGTCGTCGTGCTTGTGAACTCTTTATGAAAAGACACGTCATGAAGCAACGCAACTGCCTGCAGAGTGCGACAAGGTGCGAAGTAGCGGGAGGGAACAGTGTCGGCTGCTTTATTTTTCGGGGCTTCTTTACTGATGCAAATATCGATTGTCATTGCTGAGCTTTAATAGGGGGCAAAGAGGTTTAAACCGTTGAGGCGTAACATAACTTGGTACCCAATGCACTTCGAGCCTCGTGGAGGTGGTCGGACGCGCTTCATTGCCACCTCTTGCTGATTTCTTGTGGACAAGTTAAAAATAAGGCTGCCTGAAGCTCGCCTTGTAATGGCTATAAATGTATTTAGAGAAAAACGATACGCAAAAATGTCGCTGTAATAAGATTTAGGCGCCCATTCAAGTGTTTCATTTCAGTAGAACACGTTCTTGGGCAAGTTGGTTCATAGCTTGAGTAGATGAAGCGCACAAAAACACAGCACACAGGAAAGGAAGCGCCTGTCTCGTGCCTTCCTTTCCTGTGTGCTGTGTTTTGTGCGCTTCATCTACTCAAGTGTTCCATGTGGCCGGCATTACTTTGGATTCAAAAGGGGTTTAATATCCCTGAGAAAACCAGGCACTGAACGGGGTTCTTCTAGGCGTCGGCGGTTGTTCTAGATCCAGCTAGCAGCGCGCGCTCAGCGATAGCACTGCCGCTACCGTGTTGGCACATCTTCGTGTTTACAATTGCCCTTGGGGACGAAAGGAGCCATCCTGGCGACTCAAGGCGTAGTTCAGATCAAGGGGTCATGGTAAGGCTTTAGACGACTAATATGTACCGTTTCACGGCCACAACGGCGAAGGTCAGAGGAGGATGCCAATGGTTCGACGACGTAGTTCACAGGGGAAGGTTGAGATAGAAGACGGTAAGGTCCGTAATATTTGGCTCGGAATTTGGACGACAGGCCAGGAGAGCCAGCAGAGATCCAAAGCCAAACAAGTGAGCCGGTGGGAAGGTGTGCGTGGGTTTGACCACCAGAATCTCGGCGCTCTTTTTGTCGATTCTGTTCATCGGACGTGAAGGAACGGGCGAGTTGGCGGCATTCCTCGCCATACTTAATTTCAGAAGCAATTGCGCAGTCGGATTTATCAGAAGGGTAGAGAACAATGATGTCAAGCAAACTTGTACGCTCGCAGCCGTAAAGAAGAAAGAAAGAAAGGAAAATATCCGGTGGTGGACTGGACGGCGGTATTATATGCGTAGGTGACGAACAGAAGGACGAGGTCCCAGTTTGAATGGTCGGGACTGATATACATGGTGAGCATATCACCGAGTATCCAGTTGAACCGTTCGGTGAGGCCGTTGGTCTGAGGATGGTATGCTGTGCAGGTTCTGCGAACGATGCGGCATTCTGCAAGGAGCGCCTGGATATCCTATGATAAAAACACACGGCTGTGGTCGCTCAGAAGTTCACGAGGGGCGCCGTGGCGGAGAATGAGCTGGCGGAGGATGAAGAAAGCCACGTCTCGCGCTGTAGCTGCGGGAAGAGCCGCCGTTTCAGCATAGCGCGTGAGATGGTTTATTGCGACTATAACCCAACGGTTACCAGAAGGGGAAGAGGGCAGGGGCCCTGCGGGAAGAGCCGCCGTTTCAGCATAGCGCGTGAGATGGTTTATTGCGACTATAACCCAACGGTTACCAGAAGGGGAAGAGGGCAGGGGCCCGTAATGGTCGATGCCGACGCGATCAAATGGACGGGCCGGGCAAGGTAATGGCGGCGACGGGCCAGAAAGACGCTGTGATGGGGACTTGCGGCGTTGAAAGTCAAGGCATGAGTGAATGCACTTGCGTAAAAAGCTGTACATTCCACGCCAGTAGTACCGGTGCCGAAGTCGAGTGTAGGTTTTCAAGACACCAGCGTGAGCAGTCTGGGGGTCGGCATGGAAAGAAGCGCAGACTTCAGCTCGTAGTGGGCGAGGAATGACGAGGAGCCATTTGCGACCGTCGGGCATATAATTACGGCGATAGAGGACACCGTCATGCAGAGTGAAGTGGCAGGCTTGACGCCGAAGGGAGCGAGAGGCTGCCGCTGTAGAGCGCCCAGACAGATGAAGCACGAGAGATGTAATCCAGGGGTCCTTACGCTGTTCCACAAGCATGTTTGGTGGGCGCAATCGGAGGACAGCACGGCGTCAATGCTGGAGATGGTCGCAGTGTCGGAAGGCGTAAAGCCCAGCGGGCAAGACGACCCGATGGATCCTTCAGCGAGGACAGCCAGCACAAAAGGTGATGACTGCTGACTACGTCGAAAGGGTGACCGTAGAGGTATGGTCGAAATTTGGTTATCGCCCCCAGAATGGCGAAGCATTTTTTTTTTTCTGTGACGGAGTAATTGACCTCGGCCTTAGACAGCGTGCGGCTCGCATAGGCGACAACGTATTCTTGAAATCCAGGTATGCGCTGGGCGAGCACAGCACCAATGCCCACGCCGCTAGCATCCGTGTGTACTTCTGGCGGGACGTTAGGGTCGTAATGGCGAAGGATGGGAGGTGAAGTAAGGAGTCGACGTAGAGTAACAAAAGCTTCATCGCACTCAGAGGACCATGACGACAAAGAGCTCTGGGCTCGAAGCCGCGTCAAGGGCGAAATGATGGTAGCGAAATTTCGTATGAAGCGCCGGAAGTACCAACCGAGGCCAATGAAACTCCGCAGTTCTTTGAGAGTAGAGGGCTTTGGAAAGTCGGCAACCACGCGAAGCTTTGCCGGATCCGGAAGGATGCCCGATTTGGATACGACATGTCCGAGTATGGTCAGTTGGAGAGCTCCGAAGTGGCATTTCTTTAAATTTAATTGCAGGCCGGCGGCGGTGAGGCAGGTCAACACTTGGCGCAGGCGGGTCAGACGTGTGAAGTAGGCCGAGAAAACGACGATGTCGTCGAGGTAGCAAAGACACGTCTTCCAGCCCAAGCCACTCAAGACTTTATCCATCATGCATTCGAATGTTGCGGCGGCATTGCAAAGACCAAATGGCATGTCGTTAAATTCGTATAATCCGTCGGGCGTGACGAAAGCAGTTTTTTCACAGTCTCATTCGGCCATGGGGATTTGCCAGTATCCAGAACGCAGATCTAGAGACGAAAAGAATTTCGCACCTTGGAGGCAATCGAGGGCGTCATCAATGCGTGGCAGAGGAAAACCGTCTTTCCTAGTTATTGGGTTGAGGCGGCGATAATCCACACAGAATCTTATGGAGCCATCTTTCTTTCGAACCAGCACGACTGGGGATGACCAAGAGCTGTGCGACGGCTGCATAATCCCGCGCTCGAGCATGTCATCCACTTGCTCCGCGAAGACTCGACGCTCTGTCGCTGACAAGCGATGTGGGCGCTGTCGCAGAGGTGGATGGGAGCCAGCATCGATGGTATGGTGGACATCTGAAGAACGCCCGAGGGGAGACTGGCACGCGTCAAACGATGAACGAAATTGGTGCAACAGGTGGAACAGCTGGTCACAGTAGGGAGAAGTGAGATCTTGATCGATGACGCTAAACGGGATGTCAGACCGCGGTTGGTGTGACAGGGGAACAGGAGTAAGAGGGTCCAGCGATGGAGCAAGAACAGTTTCTCGTTCGTCAACGAGTTGCTGGAGTTCAGCCGGTTCGACGCCCCCAAGGCATTCACCATGAATCAGGGTCACTGGCGATGGCAGGGGGTTGCTGACTAGCATGGCTGTCGTTCCGGAGGTCACTGTGAGGACAGCGAAGGGAAGCGGCATGTTCTTGCGGCGAAGGAATAACTCGGAGGGAGTAAAGAGTACAAGTACGGCGGGTTGGTCGCGTGGTGAGGCGCACGAGAGGTATACAAGGACGGAGGAGATTGCAGGGAGCTCGACATCGTGAGACAGATGTACTTTGGCCGGATATTCAGGAGACGGTGCGGCCGGGGAGGCGTTGGGCAGGGCAGAGAAGGTAACTTCGGCGCGGGCGCAATCGACGACGGCGGAGTTCACAGAAAGAAAGTCCCATCCTAGAATTACGTCATGGGAGCAAGAGGAGAGGATCAGGAATGGAATTATGTACAAGACGTTTTGAACAACGACTCGTGCTGTGCACGTTGCGAACGGCTCGATCTGTTGGGCGGTAGCAGTGCGAAGAGAAACTCCCGAAAATGGCGTCATTACTTTCTTCAGTTTTAAATTTCGCGTCCATAATTGAGACAGCAGCTCCGGTGTCCACGAGAGCACAGCTTGCAACACCTTCGACAAAAACACCAATAACGTTTGTTGGTGAGATCAGAGGCCTTGTAGAGTTCCCAGTGGACGCAGCTGTTGCCTTGGGAACTGCGCTCATTAGTTTTCCGCAGCGGAAGGGCTGGCAAGACGGCGCATAGGAGAAATGGAACGGCGGCGCGGAGAAGAGGAGCGGCGAGAGGTGGCAGCCTGGCGGTCGGTGTGGCACGAGGCAGTGGGTCCGCTTGCACGCGGAGTGGCTGTGTGTATAACCACCCTACGCAGATGGCGGCAGGACGTCAGCAGGCGAAGAAGGACGACTGCGGCAGTGGCGGGCGACATGGCCGGCGAAGCCGCCGGCAAAGCAAATGGGCCTGTTGCCGCGCGTACGCCACGGACGACCGTAGTGAGACTGCCGGAGCGAAGCGAGGCGGCGGTTGTGCCACCCGAGCCCGATACGAGAAAACAGGCGGGGCCGTCGAAGGTAGCGGCGGTTGAGTGGCGTCTTGGAAAGGGCCCAAGGGATGGGATGGTGGTCGGGCCAGAACGGCGGGCGGCGTACGTAAGAGGGGCAGCCACAGGTTGCTGAGGCAGGCATGGCAGGGCCTCCGCTAATTGGGCTCGGATCGTCTGCTGAAGGGTGGCAGTCAGCGCTGGTGGGGAGTCCCGAACTCTGGATATGAGCGCGAGTTGACGTGCGATAGCATTGCCGCTACCGCGTTGACACATCTTCGTCGTTACAGGATCTTTAAATATACTGCGCGTCTTAAAGCTCGTATTTATATTTGGCATCGCAATTGAGTGAATAAATATTAATGCATGAATGAATAAATCATTTCATTGATCGATCGATCGATCGATCAATAAACCCTCAATCAATTATTCCGCGAATCACAGCCTTTGTGTAAGAAGGATGCCTTGCTCGCGGTATAATAGTCTTAATAATTTGCTTGTAGTCATAGTTAAATCCATGTTTCAACGTAGTCAGCAACCCTGTATTGTAGCTCCTGTTTTTCTTCGCAGAGGGTACTGACGAAAAAGGGAAAGCATATTTTTTAGTTCTTTGTATTACCGCTCTTTTTTGATGGGCATCTTAAAGGTTTGCGTACCCCCCAATATACACTGCGCGTGCTTTTGCAGCTTCTCTTCGAAATGCTGAACGTTTCGGCGAACCCGTGCGAAGATTTCTACAGCCACGTCTGTTCGAGATGGGACGCCCAGCATTTCTACACATTCAAGGAGGGCATATACCGGAAGTACGTCTCAGCATGCACTTCTCGTGGCTGCTTCAACTTCCGGCTTCAAAATGGCGTAACAATGGAGGTGCCGTGCATGTGTGAACTTTATAGTTCGTACGACCGCGACCCGTTCAGTTAAATGACAGCTTGAATGGATGTGCCTGTGTTTGTGGCGATATGATATGTGGTGCGGACCACAAGCATCATAAAGACGGTGAGGTGGGCTGAGCTCTCGGGATTGGTTAAAAATTCCGCATATGTTGCGAACTTGCAGTAGTTGTCATGGTAACTGTCTCAGTTATGGTAACGCATAACAGCGTTGCATCGTGAGACGAAGGCGGATATTAATTAATAAAAGAGATAATAATTAGCTCTAAGCTCCACGTGTACGAAGCAGTTCGCGCCTGTTCACTTTTTGGCGCAAAAAGGAATCTTTAATTTGTTCTGTCATTGTGCAAATGGAAGCCACTGCTCGATGTATGTTGGAAGCAGATAGATATCGTTAGAGATGTGTTCGTAAATCATTTCCCCTAAAAACGCGAACAGGAGCTTTTTCCTTCAATGAATGGCAGGGTCCAGTGTTCTTCCTAGCAGCACAGCCAGCGAACGCATGGCCGCTGGAACCAGTTAGGCGCTTTCCCTTGGCCACCGAGAGTGCTCGAACACCAGCCATTACATTTGATCTGTGGGGTATCACGCTACAAGTTTGAAAAACAGTATCACGGGCACACCGCGAAACGCTGACCTCAAGTGGTGCAGAAATGAACTCTGTTTTTTTTTTTTTATGGAAGCAAGGCAGCACTGAATTGGATCAGCAGTGAAGACGGAAGAAATTATTTCCCATAGGTTGCAATTGTTGACGCATAGCCACGCCTTTCCTTGACTCTTCTTCCTCTGCCCGGAGCTCCCATAGGATGCTGTACTTTGTAAAGGCTGTCTCCTACCTCTTTTCCTACTTCCTCTTTTCTGAAGCTCGCTTTTATAACATGTATAACATATATGCAATTACCTACGTGGCCAATAACGTTGAGTGCGTTCCGCACACTGGATAAGCAACGCGCCCACCCTACCAGGTGGCGGTTAAATATATGGTTAATCGCGAGAGGTTTGTCACCCAATGAACGCAATGGCTTACTGCTGCAGTGGCGCGTTGCTCCCACAACGTTGTCTCTGCCACAACGTTGTCAGTGCTAATGCATGCAGCCCACATCTCTGTCTTTCCGCCGCCACGTATACCTCAAAGCGCGAGTGAGACGTCCTCTGCCCCAGGGAGCCAGTTATGCGCTTTCCTTTCCTCAAAATCATCGGAATCTAGACCGTTGTCAACGCTAACGGCAACTAACACAAAGAACGCCGACTGTCTATAGCTTCAGTGCCGCGTTTCTGCTACAACGTTGTGAATGCCAACACACGCAGCGCATATCTGTCACTACCGCCACATAGCTCAAAGCGCGACTGAGGCGTCCACCATCCCAGAGGCCAGTTATGCGCCTTTCTTTTAGTTTCGAAGAAAATTCCCCTCCATTTTTTAATATCTGATTTTGTTGACTGACAACCTCATCCAATCACATAAATAAGATTGGTTTTCAAAATTGGTCCTGAAGAAAGGACATGGCGCAGTAAATGTCACATATATCAGTGGACACCCAAATCGGTTTTGGGGAAAGGCAGTGGCGTAGCAACTGTCTCAAATATATAGGTGGACACCCGAACCGCGTCGTAAGGGTTTTGCCCTCAGGATCACGTGAAGGTCAAAACCGCAAGCACCGCGAAATCTTTACGACGTAGCGTAGTGAAGCTTTCGCTTCAACAACTGAACGCTTTGGTACGGGTAAGTGGCTGTTAAACCAATGACTGATAGCGAGAGGTTGCTCGGGAAGAGTAACTTTGGTTGCACAAGCCCCACCGGTGGCAGAGTATGCCATTTCAGAGCAGTGGCGCAACCCTTGGCCGCTGCACCACTGCGTAAGGAAAGGTTCCTGGACTCCCTGGGACCTACGAATGTAAAATTTAGAATGACCAATTCCTCATATATGGGAATTAACATATTAACGCTATCGCGTCATATCCTTAAGACGGAGCTTAAATGTCCCCTCCATTTTTTAAGATCTGAATTTGTTGACAGACCACCTCATCCAACCGCATAAATAAGTGCCGGCTTTTGAGGCGACCGTGCAGAAATTAAAAGGTCTACTGTTACCGAGGGCTTCCCAAGCGCTTAAAATAAAGCACCGTGGCTGCAGGCACTCGATGCCACTGTACATCGCATTGAAACATGCCTGACCATCGCAATGCATCACTATGCAGGTTCATCCAAAGCGTCTCAGATAGGAACCTCCACACTGCCGTGCCAGCGCAGAACCAAAGTGCTGTGCAGAAGGCCGCGCAGTTCTACCAGTCATGTTCCCAGATTTACACGACGGGTGGCGAGCGAGAGCTGAGCACGGTGAAACGCTTGCTGGCCGACTTCGGTGTCTTTTGGCCTCGGCTGAGCAACGCCTCCAACCTGCTCCGCATCTGCTTCGCAATGTCCGCTGTCCTGGACTGGGCACCCGTCATCCTCTTCTCGCTGACACGCCCTGGGCACATCGTGGTGACGCCGGCGCCCTTCTATGCTTTCCTGCTTGGGCGGAGGCGAGCCACGGTTGGCAGCGGTAATGATGACCGGGAGTACAATTCCTACTTCAGGCACATGGTGGACACCTTCCGCCAACAAAAGCTGTCCTCCGACGTCCCCTCCTACTACGAGTTGCTCGCTATGGAGTCTCAAATAGTGCCGGCGCTGCAACAAGCGTACACGGCTGCTGACGGCGGGATTATAAAAAATGGGACTTTCGACGAGATCCTAAAGCTGGCTGGCGAAGCTATCCCCAGGTGCGGCGCTTTGTTGCCCAGTCATTTCGGAGCGTAAATTATTCTACTTTCAAAAGTTGTGGTTATGTTTTGCCCGCAAACATTCATATGCTACCTTCAATGCGTCGCCATCTGGGCAAGCTTGCAGAACATGTGCGTGGAATCACTTATTTGTTTGTTTATTGATGCGTTAGCATTAAAAGTCTCTTTACAAGCGGAAATGGCGACAGCCGTCTGCAAGCAGCCAGTGGTCGGTAGCAGGTACTTGCAAACTTAGTATATTTTCTATACAAACTTAGTATACTACCTCGGATATAACGAACCTCATCATGCCATCATGTATAACGGCTTTTCGTGTATGAAACCTGGATATAACGAACTTAATGTCTTAACATCGGCTATAAGGAACGTACTTGACAGTCGCGCTCGTGTACAAGAGCTTCTCAATGTGATTACATAAAGAGGCTGCAAACAGAACGACCAAAGTCCGTATTTGGCGCGATCAATTCTCAGAAGTTGCTTATGTGTGACATGCAATGGCCAGAGCAGCAAGGTTGCAGAAATTGTGACCAAAATAACATGCAGAGTTGGTGCTGCACAGGGCAGCTTAATGCGCCATTAAAGGAATGCAACCAGATATTGTTGCTGTAATTCCTTGTTGAGCTAAGCAGTAAGGCAAATTATATGGCGTGTTCGATTTCAGTGTACTTTGCATTTCCTTGTGAATAGGTAAATTCCGCTCTTGCATCTGTTGGTAATAATGTTCCGTCGAACTCAAGGGTGATTCTTTATTTGTTTCAGTTGTTGTCTCATTACGTGCTTGAAATGAACACTTGTTTACGCTCAATTAGAGAAAAGGTTTTCAAGGTAATCTGACGCATTTCAGGGGTTTCTTTCGATATTTCCACAACAGGGTGGTGAATAGCTCCTTTCCCCATCACGGAGCGACGTTATGGAGTTACTGCTTGGCCACCTGTTACGAGATCAAACAATACTGCCGACTTCACCACCACGTTTACCCACCGACCGTCAGGTCCTTATCTCGCACTCAAGAAACCTGCTAGTGGTAGCTACAAACTCAGGCCTTCCCAAATCCCGCAGTTCTCTTCCATATACCCCAGCCTCTACTCTCTCAGCTGCAGATTCTACGCCGGGAACGCTTCCCCATCCAACATCATATGAGCCTGCCCTATCACTTTCTCCCCCTAATCACTACCGAGGAGCAGTGGGATACGGCGCTGCGCAGCTCAGAGCCGGGGCCTCAGGCTCGGCTTGTCCAGCGGGCTGACTGGATCGCCGAGGCGCATAAACGCTTGGCCATCCGGCGGGGCTTACCTGCTGCGTTTTGATCACCCAACCAAAAAAGTTTATTGCGCTCTCTCTCGCACTACAGAATGTTTGCCTAGTGTTAGTGCAGGTTAAACAAGTAAGCGGCCTTGTCATCGTAACGCGGACGTACTTCTTTGCGTGCCACTTTCGACCGTCAGCGTAACTCTTCGTTGCAACAATAAATGTTGTCGTTCTAGACCTTGAAGCATGACACTCGTCACTGCCCAGGTCCGAATGGGAGGTTCAGCTCCGTGAGAACTTCAAATCTGTCAGCCCAAACCACACCACGTCGCTCAGGTTCGTCATTGACAACGTCTTCTTCTTTAGCGAGTTTTTCGCACTGGTGAGCAACCTGAGCGAGTCCCAGATGGCTTACTATGTGGGCTGGGCCACCGTGCAAGGGCTTTCGCTGCTGACCAAGCCCGAGGTCATCAACTTCTACTATCCGTCTCGTAGCGAAGCTCTTCAGGGTCACGTGCTGGCTTGCGCGGGACTCTCGCACCACTACATGGGTCTGGCCTTCTACGCAACCTACATCAGAGAAGAATTTTCTCCTCACGAGGTCGCCGACGTGACCGCCCTAGTGAGGCATGTGCGCAAGTTTTTCCGTGAAGGGTTCTCATCGTCGGGGGCTTTAAAGGACTTCATCGACAAGAGCCAGCAGTCCCTGGACCAGAACGCACCATTTCCGAGCGCCGCAAGTGCTCCGCTCAGCTTCATCACCGACTCCCAAGAGGGACAGCTGAACGAGCTCTTCAGGCACTTCCCGGATCAGAAGCCAAGCATTTTTGACAATATCCAGAGTGTCGCTGCCGCAAGACGAATGACGCGGGCCGATACACGGGCGGCAAACTTCCGTTGGAACGGCAAGGTGCGTTTATACTACCTTACCGATGACAAACGGTTCGAGCTTCTGCCCACCGCGCTGGAGCCTCCCTTCTACAGCGCCGAGGCACCACCGGCAGTCAAGTACGGGGCGCTGGGCGCCGAGATCGGAGACGCCATGGCCGCCCTCGTCTCCATGTGGCTCCGCGATGCTGATGAGAACACGCGGGCCAAGGTCTACACCGAAGCGCTGTGTAGGCACAACCGTCCAGTCATCCCGGTGGAGACGGCAACGACGCAGGTGCCCAGCTGGCCCAACATTTCGAGGCGGGAGCTTGCCGAGAGGGTCGTGTCCCTAAACGCTGCGTTCAGGGCCTTTCTCGATGCCACCGACGGCGGCAATCAGTACAGGCTCGATGGCTACGAATCGCTGACGGGAAAGAGGATGTTCTTCATCTTCTGGTGCATGGCGCAGTGTGGCGCGTCCGACGGAAAGCACAAGTGCCACGACCCTCTGAGGCTTTTCCGTTACTTCGCCCGAGCATTCGAATGCAAAGTTGGAAGCGCCATGTCCACTATAACAGAATGTACCTGACAAGGCGACCTTTGCTTTACGTTTTTTTTTGTCGGGGCGATGCATTTTTCATTTTTATTTTATAGGTGGTGTCACTGATGATATAGCCTATTAATCTGCCTGTTGCAACTTTGTTATGACCTTAATGACACTTGCTGTTTTTGACTGTGCTTGCATGAGCAAATTTTGAGCTTCGGAAATCTCAGTTGTGGTTGGATGGTGTGTACTAGAGTATTGCAGTTTCCTGGTGGGCATTACTGATTACCTGCAGTGCACAATGACTGTTCATTTGGACCCATAGATTTTTGTGTTTTTCTTCAGAATGGACACCAGTCCCTCTTTAACGATTTAGATTTCAACAATCACCACCGGATTTGCCGTGTTAGCAGTTGCTTCAGGGTAGTACAGACTCACAAAATAATAGTCACCACTAGCGACACTGTGCGAAGCTGCACTCTACACATGAGTTTCGTTCAACGTGCAGAGTAGTGCCATGTACTTATTAATCTTGTTTTCTGGCCAGTATGGTTGCCACTTCATGGTCTCGGCAACTTTCACGTGAAGCACATTTTGCCGAATTCCGAACTGAAGGTTACCTTTGGTGCTACAGAAAAACGTTATTGCATATGTTTCAATGGTAGAAATTTGCTGTTAGTATACTAAACGTGTTTAGTAACCTTCGTCACTTTCATAGACGTTTCTCTCTCTGCTTAGCGTGGCAGAGTAAAGAGGACTATAAATATATTGTTGGCATTCTACGTTCAAACTTGCAGACGAATTAGTCTTTCATTTCAACGATTGACAGTGCATAAGGATGCAATTGAAAGTCTTTTCCTTGTCGAAACTAGGCTCTTGTTCATACAAGGTTATCAGACCACACTGTAGTAGAATGGAAAGTTGGGCGAGTTGGTATGCGTTCATTTTGAGTGGAAAAAACAGCGCGAAATGGACGGAAGACAAAGAAGAAGGAAACCGCACGGACGAGCGCTGACTCACAACTATTTTTATTCAGAAAAAAAGACATTTATATTTAAAAAGTCACATGACCTGACGTCACTCGCGCACATGCCCAGAAATACAACAGTCTAAGACTATATCATGAGTCAAGATTAAAACCTTACAACGCGATTTCAGAACTCTGTGATTAACCGAAAAAACACGAGACAGCCAGAAAAAAACAAAGGTACTAAAAAACAAAGGTACTAAAAAAACAAAACACAAATCACGTGTTGTCAAGAAAAGCTACCTCTTTATCGACCATCAATAAGGAAGGCTGACTGGTGCATTCATCCCGTCTTTTCCGAATGTGATATGCCTCAATGAGCTCCCTTGTCGTCTTATCTCTATGGCGAAATAAAATACGTGTGCGCGCGACTAGAGGTCAGCATACTTTCTTATTTTCAATCTTGCATGCTTCGCAGTGCTCTCTTAGATGCGAATAGTTTGAATCTGATATTGAACGAAGATGCTCCCTAAGTCGAATATTTATACATCGGCCGGTCTGTCCTATATATACTTTTTTACATGAAAGAGGAAGTTCATACACAACTGAACATGCGCACTCTACACACCTTGATCTATGGGAAACCAAACAACGAAATGGGCTAATTCTTGATATATTGTCATGGCGATTCCCTATCATGCGACAAAGCCCCCCCAACTTGTGTGGCGCAGAAAACACCACATTCACGTCAAATCTGCCCGCTACCTTTTTTAGATTATGAGCCGTTTGGTGCATATACGGAATAACAGCAAAATTTTTTCCCGTTCTGTCCAATTTTGTATTCAAGAAATCTTTTCGCACTACCCACACCAGCTTCTCGCAAGTTGCTGAAATCACCCCCTGTGGAAACCCTGCGGCTTCTAATCTACTTACTTGTAACATCAGACTGTCGGCTATGCAGTGATGGCATGAATTTGTGAGGCTTGAACGTAAGGTAGTCATTGCAATTCTATTCTTTACTAGCTTTGAGTGCCCCGAGGTAAAACTTAACACCGGTTTTTGGGATCGGGGTGAATTCATCCAGCAGATGTGCTCTTCCCTAAAAAACAACTTCAAACTTAAAAACTGCAGTGCATTTTCTGACGGCAACTCGAAAGTGAAGGACAGTCCTTTACCACATTCTTGAAAAACCTTTAGAATGTCATTCACTCTTGTATTGAAACTGTCCCTTTCTACTAAAACTAAAAAATCATCAACAAATCTTGAAATATGCATTGCAAGACCCCCAATTTTGTTTATTTCCTTGTCTACCTGGGAAAGATAAATGCTGCTTAGGGCTGGAGCAACCTTCGAACCTATGCATATGCCCTTTCTTTGAACATATACATCTCCTCGCCATCCCACGTATGTTGATTGCAAATAGAAAGGCAAAATCTCAAGAAAAGCAGACACCGAAATGCCGCACCGACTCAAAAACCTAGCTTCGTCATTTTCTTCATCTATGCACTTGCGTACCGCTTTTAACATGCCTTTATGCGGAAGAGAATAATAAAGGTCTTGTATGTCTATGCTGAAACCGGTACACCTTCCCGGATTTCCTTGCCTTAGGAACTTGACAAGAACATCTGCATTTTTCACAGCAAAAGGATCATCAACTATCAATCCTGAAATGTGTTCCTGTAGGTAACTAGAGATTAAATACTGCCAAGTGCCGCCTTCGGAAACTATAGCCCTAAATGGGACATCGATCTTGTGGGTTTTTGCCGAAAAAAATAAGTCCAATTCCGTTCCCTGTGATTTCTGAACCGAGGTGGCTAATGCTTTCAAATTAAACTCATTCAACAATGAAATCACCCGCTCTTTCACAACCACGTGATCTACGTTGACCCGTTTAAAACACTTTTTGACAGCCGCCAAAGCCTTATCATTGAACATCCCTTCCGGAATCACAACAAAATGCCCTTCCTTATCTGATAACACAAGTCTTAAATCGGCACTGTGGAAATAATCTACGAGGCCACGCAAGTCCTTACTCCGTTTCGGTCTGCCCGGTGACACACCCAAAGCGTTGACGCTCTCCTCCAGGAACCTTGGCCGAAGTTCATCCTTGACTTTTCTGGAGATACTTCTGGAAATGGCTAGCCTCTCCACCGGTGATAGGATTGGCTCCTGGGAGTACTTCGGTCCGTGTTCAAGGGTCTTACGGTGTTGCGGTGGAAGATGTGCTTCGCCCAGAAGCTGCACTCTTCCAGCTTGCTTTGCAGTCCTTTCTTTCCTTGGAAGGTGAGGAAGGGCGGAAGCCCACAAGAACTCCGTCGTCTGCAGTGAGGTTGCAAACCACTCCCTGTAGACCTTGGTTTGCTGATGTTCTGTTCCGTACCGCCCACATGCCACCCATAAGCACTCCTTCAGATACCGTACCTGTCGCCAAAGCTCTGAACGAAGAATGCGACAAATACGTCTTGAATGCCCTGGTGACGGCTGTAGAACTCCGCACACGAGCGGCAGATCCGTGGGGCAAAGGCCGCGCTTGAAATGCCACGCAGCTACTCTGGCTCTGCATACACATACTGCATACAACGTGGCGATGTACGCTGGGGAAGACAGGTCTAAGTTGAAACACGTAAAAGAGCCCTGTGCACTAGAAATACACTGTAGTAGAATGGAAAGTTGGGCTGTCTCGTGTTTTTTCGGTTAATCACAGAGTTCTGAAATCGCGTTGTAAGGTTTTAATCTTGACTCATGATATAGTCTTAGACTGTTGTATTTCTGGGCATGTGCGCGAGTGACGTCAGGTCATGTGACTTTTTAAACATAAATGTCTGTTTTTTTCTGAATAAAAAATAGTTGTGAGTCAGCGCTCGTCCGTGTGGTTTCCTTCTTCTTTGTCTTCCGTCCATTTCGCGCTGTTTTTTCCACTCAAAATGAACGCATACCAACTCGCCCAACTTTCCATTCTACTACAGTGTATTTCTAGTGCACAGGTCTCTTTTACGTGTTTCAACTTAGACCTGTCTTCCCCAGCGTACATCGTTATTCCGTATATGCACCAAACGGCTCATAATCTAAAAAAGGTGGCGGGCAGATTTGACGTGAATGTGGTGTTTTCTGCGCCACACAAGTTGGGGGGGCTTTGTCGCATGATAGGGAATCGCCATGACAATATATCAAGAATTAGCCCATTTCGTTGTTTGGTTTCCCATAGATCAAGGTGTGTAGAGTGCGCATGTTCAGTTGTGTATGAACTTCCTCTTTCATGTAAAAAAGTATATATAGGACAGACCGGCCGATGTATAAATATTCGACTTAGGGAGCATCTTCGTTCAATATCAGATTCAAACTATTCGCATCTAAGAGAGCACTGCGAAGCATGCAAGATTGAAAATAAGAAAGTATGCTGACCTCTAGTCGCGCGCACACGTATTTTATTCCGCCATAGAGATAAGACGACAAGGGAGCTCATTGAGGCATATCACATTCGGAAAAGACGGGATGAATGCACCAGTCAGCCTTCCTTATTGATGGTCGATAAAGAGGTCGCTTTTCTTGACAACACGTGATTTGTGTTTTGTTTTTTTAGTACCTTTGTTTTTTAGTACCTTTGTTTTTTTCTGGCTGTCTCGTGTTTTTTCGGTTAATCACAAAGTTCTGAAATCGCGTTGTAAGGTTTTAATCTTGACTCATGATATAGTCTTAGACTGTTGTATTTCTGGGCATGTGCGCGAGTGACGTCAGGTAATGTGACTTTTTAAATATAAATGTCTGTTTTTTTCTGAATAAAAAATAGTTGTGAGTCAGCGCTCGTCCGTGTGGTTTCCTTCTTCTTTGTCTTCCGTCCATTTCGCGCTGTTTTTTCCACTCAAAATGAAGTTATCAGACCAGAGCGAAAAGTTTGTCGGCGAAAATGAAAACATACCATCTGTATGCTCACATGGCCACAAAAAAGTCTGCAGCCGTCAGTCAAATGTTCTTTATCTGTGTATTTTGTCCATGCTATATGTATCACTATTCTTTCCGAAACATTCAGCAGCGTGTTGCGCACATATTTAGTGAAATACATGTGCGATAGATTACATAAATATGTGTGTGTGGGGGGGGCACTTAAGCACCGTCTGTAAGGGCATGACGCGACAGCGGTTCCGCTTTCACATACAGACATGGAAAGTGCTTCCTCTTTCACAATCGCAATCGCCATGTGAAAGACCACTGGACGTAAAATAAAGCCCCGCTTTAACCATGCCGCACCCATGTAGCTGCGTGGCCTAGCGGCAGCTTGTCTGACTCAACCCAGAAGCCAAAGGTTCGATTACCGACTAACCCAAACTTCTTTTCAGCACAATTGATTTGCTTTAGACCCTTACATGCCATAATGACGTTTGAGCCATGTTGTGACCTTGTAATGACATTATTGTTTTAATCAGTTTTCAAATCCGTCGCTCCACGTTCGACATAGCCACCTTTTCGACCAATCCGTATTTTTCGGTCACAACTACAACGGCGACGCCGGCTTTTCTGTAGAACGGGATCCTTGCGCTTTCGCGTGGAGTAAGAATAATCTCATGGTGAAGTGCTAGAAATTTTGGAGTTGTCTGCTATCTGACTTCTGGGAGCGGGATGATGGCTTCAGAAAACCACGAACTATGAGGCTGCTTACAGTGCTCGTGTTGGTGTACAGACCGGCAGTGCCTGAGAAATAAGAGGCGCTATTTCACTAAAAAAAGTATCCTTGAGAGAGAGAGAGAGAGACAGAATAACTTTTTTGAAGAAAATAAAACATATCCTCTATAGGAGGGCCTCATAGACCAGCAGACCTCTGGAGGCAGCCTCGGACGGGTTTCAAAAAACCAGGGCGGTCTGAATGTCGAGATCCTCGGCTTGTTGGCCTCCCCCCCTCTCCCCACAGATGATGGGGCAGAAGAGCAGGGAATTGGCAGAGGACTTTCCTTAGTGCTGGGCAGGCCAAAACGCAGTGGTACAGATCCGCTTCCGGACGGCGGTGTTGGCAACGGTCTGCCGGGGAAGTGGAATGAAAAATGCTAACGAGTTTTTGCGAGATGTTTGTCCGGATTTTATCCAGATTAAGCCTTCACCTGGTGCCAGCTGTTTGTGATGCAGGGCGTACTACCACCGTGATTGTCTATAATATTTAATGATGTCGCTGTATCCCATGGCCCTGTCACCTTGCCCTCCATTGAGGTAGGGTGAGGATTCCACCGGTTCCCGGTTGATTGATGCACACTTATGCGTGCATGTTACTTCTTTCCTTAGGATACCCTTGTGCCTTCATCTCCACACGACAGAGATTTGATAAAAAGGGGTGGAAGGTGCTCTGAGGAGGTTTGCTCTCCACTGGTGCGATTGCGCGGAGAGGCAAACTGTATGCGATTTGGAATCGGTGCATACCGGGCCTTGGCAGCGGTAGTTGCTGTGCTGTGCATAGCAGCGATCGCGGCGATAGCTGCCATGACCATCGGAACCGAACAGCGATAACTGGGTCAGCCTGCACATCTGACCCCGACTAGGCGGAATTTGTCGTCATTGTCGTAGCTTTCGATACAGCTTGCCGCAACCAGGACATCAGGACAAGAGTGTGCGTGAAAAACCGTGCCTAGGGAAAGGCTCCCACAAGAAATATTGAGGGCAGAAAGTAGGCTGACACTGTACTCTATATTTATTAAATCCTGCTCTCTTTGAGAGGAAATCTTTTGCCACATGTAACATGGTGAATAAGATTTTCTTATTTGCATGTAATCTCTGAAATACATTGTGTTAGTGTGCTTGCGCTTCTTCTTGTGTAGCCCGTGTGCTGTATGATGTCAGAAGGCGTTAAAGACACCAGGTGGTCGAAACTATCCACAGCCCTCCACTACGGCGTCCCTCATAGCCTGAACTATTATGGGGCGTTAAACCCCATAAAACCAAACCAGAACCGCACATTATAATCGCATCAATGGGAAAATCATTCCAAGGCATGCCAAAACTACAAGCATCTACTATCATATGCTGTGAAAATTGTGATATGAAGTAAATGTACTGATTAATGTGCAAATTGTGTTCAGAATTTGAATTCTTGCATGATTTACTACACTAATAGTATTGTTTATGACTGCAATAAGTTTTTGTCATAGTATATAACACGTATGAAAACTAGATGGGAGAGCGGTACACTGTACATTGTAAGAAATGTTCGGGAGCGGTTATCAAAAGCTAAGATCAAAACCACCTGGCTTTCCAGGGTGGTGTAATGGGCATTAGCGCATGTGCGTATTTTAAGACTACAATGTTGCCAACAGTAATGTCACACAGTGCCGCTAGCTTCTGCCATTTCCATTAAACACTTTACAATAGTTTTTTTTCATGGAATGCTTTTACAGCTTATCAGGATGCTGAAACGAATATACAGTATTGTTTACACCATTTGTAACTGTGTTCAGGTCGACGCTACTGAATACAAAGGATGTCTGCAAACGCAACTGAATTCAGTCGCGGTGCCCAATTGTAGGCAGCTTGTCGGTAGGTTGTCGTTTGCACAGCGGCCCTTACGTCGACTCTATGAAAAATGCTTTTCTGAAAATAATTATTTAAAAGATGATGGCCAACTGCCTGGAGATTGTAGATGGGCCATCTCTGATCTGTCTTAACTGGACGGTATAATGCCCATGAATACGATTCTACT
Source organism: Amblyomma americanum (assembly GCF_052857255.1). Taxonomy (NCBI): domain Eukaryota; kingdom Metazoa; phylum Arthropoda; class Arachnida; order Ixodida; family Ixodidae; genus Amblyomma; species Amblyomma americanum. Next base: position 92,249,286 of record NC_135503.1, read on the forward strand.
GAACGAAAGTGGCCAGTTGTTAGAACCGCGAATAGACATTAAATTTGTTGTAATAGGATATATCATCATTTTTTTAAATAGAGAGTGTCGCCCAATATCTTGCTAAACTACCTAGTCAAATGGAAAGCATCAAACTCAATTTTAATGTGGCAGAATTAGAATCCCCATGTCTGAAAAATCTGCCTGTCAGTCCGCCCGTCAATCTCAAGCCTCCATTGGTAGGTGGCAAAGTTAAGAGAGGGAAATCCCCCGTGCCTATTCGCAGAAGTAAGGAGGGAGAGGGAAGACAAATAAAGGGTGAAAGGCGACGGCTCGAGGGGAGTGGAGAGAGGTACACGGTGAAAGCGGACTGGATCGCGCTACGACCTTGCATGGTTTGAACCCACCAGCGTCAGCGGCTCCTCAACCCGGAGCGGACACTAATGCTAACGCATAGTCTGTCGGATCAGTCACATTGATCGTCGATAATATTTTTGGCAGGACAGAGCAGGGCGACGTCATCAAAACAGTAAAATTTTAAAGAAACACAATGCTGAGTTAATTAACTAAATTTTTTATCGGTAATCGAAAGCTCCTTGCCGAAATAAACGAATATCCGAATGCGCTGCTGAAAAACAAAGCAGAAAAACTTGAAACCTAATTTTTTTTATATGGTAGCTCACTTGCTTACGTTATTCGACGTCTGCAAACGTTGCTTGTAGGCAGACAGGCGGGCAGGCAGGCAGACAGGCGGGCGGGCGGGCGCGCGGGCGGGCAGGGCAGGGCAGGGCCGGGCAGGCCAGGCCAGGCCAGGCCTGGCCAGGCCAAGGTCAGGCCAGGCCAGGCCAAAGGCAGGCCAAGCCAGGCCGGGCCAAAGGCAGGCCAGGTCAGGCCAAATGCAGGCCAGGCCAAAGGCAGCCCAAGCCAAAGGCAGGCCAGGCCAGGGCAAAGGCAGGCCAGGCCAGGCCAAAGGCAGGCAGGCAGGCAGGCAGGCGGGCAGGCAGGCTGGCAGGCGGGCAGGCAGGCGGGCAGGCAGGCGGGCAGGCAGAGAAATAGTAACCCTGCCCGTGCCACTAAGTATAACGGGCTTACATACATACATACATACATACATACATACATACATACATACATACATACATACATACATACATACATACATACATACATACATACATACATACATACATACATACATACATACATGCATACATACATACATACATACATACATACAGACAGACAGACAGACAGACAGACAGACAGACAGACAGACGGACGGACGGACGGACGGACGGACGGACGGACGGACGGACGGACGGACGGACGGACGGACAGACAGACAGACAGACAGACAGACAGACAGACAGACAGATCGACGGACGGACAACGACTAACTACAGGGAATGGCCACTTAAGTGCTAGCCCACTGAAAATGACCTTATTCTCCCACGGTAGGCTTTCTGTACAACCCGGGTGGCTGTTTTTCAGTTTTTATTGTGACATATAGCACCCCCCCCCCCCCTGCAAAAAAAAAAAACTGCAGGCCGCAGCTGAGGAAGCAAACAGAAGTATCCTTAGTGGAGCTGCTGTACAACTGGTGAGTAATAGGTTTTCTCATCTTTAGTCAAGAAAGTCGACATGAAGAACTTGCAGTTCTCTGGTCTGGCAGACAAATCTGAAAATAAAGAACAAAAGTTTTATTCACGAGGCTGTCGCTGTCCATTTTGGGTGGACGAGTCGCCTAGATTTCACATTTCATGTTGCTCATTGCTAGGACATCAATATTTTTTCACCAATATTATATAAGAGGTGCACTGAAAAATCCTACAAGTAGCTTGAAAAAGGAGCGCGCTCCCAACTTTGGCTTGAGCCTGTTGATCCCGCATGAAAGTCATGTTTGAATAAGAGCTGACCGAGTCCGCATTCCCACAAAAAAGCCTGCATCGGTCCTCCGTAGCCTTCGTGAGGATAACATAGACGCAAAATAAGGTGCACCGATGAAAATCTTGGCAACCGCGAATCGAGCTGCTGATGGTATGAACGAGTTTGTCCTATATCGGTCGTGGTGAAGGTGAAAAGCCGGCACTTCTGCATTCTTTCGTCACTGGCATATTCAAGCAGATTCTAGGGAAGACTGGGCGTAAAGATTGGTTCTAGTCAGCGGAGACGTTGAGAATTAAAGCATGCCCGCTTAGAACCGGTTAACACCCGACATTGGGTGTACACTTCGTAAGCAGGAATAAACCTATATGGTAGTAAAAGGGAGTAAGCAGTTTTCTTGAAACACTCCCTTGTGTATAAGGGATTGCGCTAGACAACTTTACTTCTTTCAGTTTGGAGAGTACAGGGGCTACAAAGCCGGCTTGCCCGCATGCTTCCACCGTGAGTGCAATGGTTCGTGAAATTCGTGCAAGCAGCAGCGAAAGGCGGCTGTAAAAGCCTCCTCGTTCATTTTTGACTTTGTGGAGCATAACAGCACACCAGGATCAGCGTAGAACGGCATAGGACCGTGCCGTTGAAGCAATTGAAAACGTGAAAACGTCAGCCGTTGGAATAATATTGCCAACTTAGGCAAACAACAATATCACAGCGCCTTCAACCTTCTCCACTACTAGAACTGTCGTTGAACGATTTAAGAGTAGAATCACCTTGCTGCACATTGTAAAACAAGCGCTCACGACGCCGTCGCAAAGCCTCCTGAGGCACACCTTAAAAGGCGGCCGACAGACAAAGGAATTTATAAGGGAGCGATTTCCGACGCATTACTAAGGCGCCGATGAAGGCTCGATGAAGCTCTTGCTCCGTTTGTCAGCGCGAAATTTGAGACAGCTGCGGAAAGCTGCCGGAAAATTAAAGCATAGCCAGCAATTCTGGGCAAGAGGATTTTTCAGCGGGACACCGTTTATGATTGCAATTTTTCTCATATAGTGTAAGATTTCACTATAACAATCAATATGTCCGCAGATCACCCGACGGCATTCTTGTATTTTTTTTTCTATTCGCGTTATTAGTATCGTCAAAGACGTTCCCCATTGATTTTCTATGGCGGTTTTAACTGTTCGATGTGATCAATGGAAACTCTTTAAAAGAAAGATTTTGCTACATATCAGAATAATGGACCATTCTCTTGAATATTTCCGTAACAGTGTCTTACAATTTTCCAACTCTTTAAATTTTTGCGTGAGAAAGTTGGACTTGACCTTCCCCCCTTCTCCAATGATTGGGTGGATCGCAAAACATTTATTTCGTCAGAAGAGGCAAAATGTAGATGATCCTTGCTAGGTGGCTCTCAGTCCACGGCTGACAGCGACCTGAGCAGCCCATTCAGTCGCCCGGGTTTGAACGCTAAGTCTGAGCTGACCAAGACGGCCTTGTACTGCTCGAGAGTAGGAACTTGTCGAGATTCCGGCGGGGGCTCCTCTTTACAGTTCTACATTATGTGATCGTAAGCGGCTATTTCGCCACATAATGTACATACCGGGTCGTAATCACCGGGATAAAATTTTTATAGGAAGTTAGGAGTCATTAAGGATCACGACTGGAGTCGCCTCCAGGCGGTCTCCTGCTTCTGATCTAGTGTTTAGTGTGGAGAGGGAAGATCCCCCTTTTTACTTTGAAACGATTAGAAATGTTGTGATATGATGCTACGCCGTCCTTCGAGAAACCCTCCGCAAGTACCGCGCCCCATGCTCGGCTAACGCATACTCCAGCCTTGATGTGTGCCGCTTCGTTACCAGAGAACTCAAGAGTTCCAAGTTTTTTGTTTGACCCATTATATTCATTGCTGCCTGATAAATTCTGCCCCTCGCATAATGGCGCATGGCGAGTTTAGAGCCGCCTTAGTATAGTATTAATGTTGGTGTTAATGATGGCAAGGACGATAGCCACCTCTCCTCGCATTTCTGTGAATCTCGTTTTAGTAGTGCCGGAGACTATCAGTCTGCCTTGCGTGTCTACCGCCGCTGGTGCGAACGCTTGTTTCTATAGGTATTCTGCGGCATCTACAGTACTCACGGATTGAAATAGGACATTCGGAGCGCTAGCCTTGCAGTGCCACGCAGGCATGTGGTAAACCACAGGCCGGCTCATTGGCTACTGGAAGGAACAATTCTGCTTTGTAGATGTTCTCCCTCTCGCGCCATACCACAATGCACCACCTTGGTTCCATGAGCGTCTACGGGCGGCGCTCCATGAAGCGACGGCCACGCGCTCCGAATGTCCTATTTCAATCCGTGAGTACTGTACATATACCGCTTGTTCATGTTGGCTGTACATTCTGTGTACAGCTTTTGCCCTAGCTTTCCTTCTCTCCTCGTGATGAGCATATTCTTAGGTAGTGGTGTGGCTAGTACTGCCTGGACAAGGCGCTTATGCATTTGTGTCTTGGTATCTAGCGGGGGCAGCTCGATGCCTAGTCCTAGGGGATAAAGATAAAGAATGGCCCTTCCGGCTTTGGTGCGGGAAAGCCGGAATCGTTGCATTAAGTGTGCTTCCTTAAGCTCGTATATGGTGTTGTTTATTCCTAGGCATATAAGTCTTTCAATGATTCGGTAGTCCTAATGCAACCTTGTAATGCGTGTCTAATTACAGCCTCTACTTACGCTTTTTCAATGCTGTCTAATTTTAGGTACGGGAGTGCGTAGACAAGCCCGCTTAGTACAAATGCTTGTACTATTCTGCACAGTTATTTCTCCTTCATTCCCGCCCTTTTGTAGGCAATTCTTATCCTTGACAATTCTTCTCCTAATCCTTGGCAATTGAGGCTCCTTAAGGCACGCTTACAACCGTAGCCGCAGTTTTAGGAAAGCTACCTAAATGCTATCCGTATTTTGTTCTCCAACAGATCGGATATGTTATTACGAGAGAAGCGGATCAATTTTGGAGACCGAGTTGTGCCGGTCTTGCCACGTTCGAAGGCGCGAGAACTTCCATCAAAGCTTACTCCAGAGAATTCCACTGCGGAGGAAATAGCCGTTAAAATTAGGGGAGAAATGGATGAACAAGTTTCAGAAAATCGCGCTAACGAGTCAATCGAGACCGGTCAGCCTGGGAGTAAGCATGACGAACCGCGCAACGAGGAAATCCTAAAGAGTGGCTTTTTGCCGCTAGTGTCAAGCAGTTTCACGGCGCTGCTAAGTGCAAGCCGAGAAGAGCTAGGTATGAAACAAGTAAATCACCTGACCATAGAGGAGATCAGAAAGCTCCACAGAACCAGTAAGGGACAAAAGGAGAATATTGCTTTCCAGATGAGAGGTGGTGTGCTGTATCGCTTTATACAAGGATAAGCGTGGAGTGGAGCGAGACCAATTAGTCGTTTCCCAGAAGTACCGAGAATACTTACTGCCACTTTTCATTGGCTATTCGTGGTCATGCCACCTGGGAATCAGGAAAACAAATTAGAGGCTTTTGCGAGAGTATTATTGGCTTGGATGTTTTAAGGACATGGAGCGTTTTGTAAAGTCGTGCGACACATGCCATCGGGTCGGAAAGCCGCTAGATAAGTGGAAAGCACCGATGGTTTTAATACCAATCATTACTGAGTCGTTTCATCGGTTGGTAATAGATGTAGTTGGGCCAATTCCCGTGACGAAATCAGGGCGTCGTTATATCCTCTCCATGTTATGCTCTGCCACGAAGTTTCCAGAGGCTGTTGCTCTGTGCGAGGTGACGTCAGAGAGTGATGTGAATTCACTGTTATGAATCTTTGCCCGAGTTTGATTCCCTTCCGAGATCCAAAGTAATCAGGGTAGTGTATTCAGCAGTGCCCTCATCACCTCATTTCTAGAGCGGTGCGGAATTAAGATAGTGCAAAGCTCAATCCACCATCCGCAGATCAACAGCGTAGAAAGGTGGCATTCTGTTCTAAAGGCCGTACTTAGGGGATTGTGCTATGAAAACAAGCGCGACTGGGACGCATGCGTACCTGCAGCACTTTTCGCTTTGCGGTCAGTCCCGCATGAATGCACTGGATTTAGCCCCGCCGAGTTGGTGTACGTTAGGTGATTGCGCTCACCTCTGTGAATGGTACGCGAAGCCTGGGAAGGACACAGACCGGACCCGACAGTATATAGTAGAGTTCGTGTTGACACTGCTGCATCGTCTACATAAAACTAAAGAACTCGTGGAGGCCAGCATGAAGTCAGTCGAGGCTCGTTTTAAGGTCTACTATGATCGGACAGCCCGCCAATGGACGTTTTGTGTCGGTGACAAGGTAATGTTGCTGAGAGCTTCAAGGCAGAATAGGCTCGAAGTACAGTGGGAAGAGCCTGCTGAGGTAGTTGCCAAGCTCTCTAACACCAACTAGGTGGTGAAAACCCCGGGAAGGTGTAAAGTGCGCATTTACCATTGCAAGCTAATGAAGCCTTATGTGCAGAGAGGCGTCACGGTAAATCTAACGTTGAACCTTGCTGAGGAGATGGAAGACAACCTTATCTAAGAGTAGAGGAAAGCAGTTCGCAGAAACTCCTCACGAGGATTGAGCGGAGAGGAGAACTAAAAGAATCTCAATTGTCTGATCTCAGCGAAGTGATGGCAGAGTTTGATGACAGCTTCATAGGCAGGCAGGGCAGAACTCATTTGATTGAGCATGATATTCAGCTAACTTCCGAGGAGCCAGTGTGGTCAAGCTGCTATCAGCTCTCTCCACGGCAGAAAGATATCCTTTATAGGGAGGTAAAGAGCATGCTGGAATTAGGAGCAATCAAGCACTCCGAAAGCGAATACCCTTCACCTATGATCTTGGTGGAAGCTCCGGGTAAAGATACAAGGCCTGTAGAAGATTACCGGAAGTTAAATGCTGTCACCAAGGGTCAACTTTATCCCCAATATCAAGGAGAGAGTAGAACAGGTCAGTCGATCAGCCTATGTAACTACGCTAGACCTGACTCGAGGGGCAAGTGCCGCTCACTGAGCGCGCCAGCAGATACGCAGATTTCGTCACTCCAACGGGAAGCTATCAACCAACAATGATGAGCTTCAGGCTCAATAATACTCCATTTTGTTTTTCCCGTCGAACGGACAGGGTTCTAAAGGGCTATGAAGCATTTGCTGTGCCCTACTTAGACCACACTGCTGTCTTCTCGGATTCAAGGGCGGACCATTTATTGCATCTGAGAGCAGTGCTGAGCCGTTTGCGTCAAGCTGGGTTCACTTTAAAGGCCGAGAAATGTTGCCTTGCGAAGGCACCCGTCGACTATTTCCCTTTCCAACTGCACCTTTCTTCGTCCTAAAAGGAAAGGGAAATAGGCGAGGCTGCTACCATCTTAGGATCGGTGCCAGATAAGTGCGTCAGCATGCCTTGTGTGTCCAGTTTTCAGAAAGAATTAGCGTGTCTGTCTGTGTCTCTCTAGGTTGTTTTAACGGGGCAGCGTTAAGGACCCCGTGTCGCAGAAAAGCCGGGGTCGTCGGTGTCGGCGGCGTTGGCCGTGCGCGAAAACTTCCTCCTCCTCGCAATGTACGCCACTGTCCCAACAGATAGCGCGCGACGGCAGCGCTTGCCGCTCGCCTCGTTCAGGCGCAGTGGGGCCGTGCGAGCAGGCAGGAATCACGCGATGAGCGGCGAACACAGCCCACATCCAAAGCGCGTTCACCACGAAGCTTGCGGCTTGCTGCCCGTTCGTTCGGCGCGGAAGCTATGCTGGCGTTCGTGGAATCGGGTTTGTTGAGAACGATGTGCCGACGAACTACGACTGCAACTTGAGTCCCGCGAGTTTCGCCAAGGCGCCTGGCAGCGCTTCTACGTGGTTTGCCGCTCCGCGCGTCCGTTTCACCGTACGCAGCCGAGCGATTTGTCTAACGGGCAAGGCGTCGAGCCGAACGGGCGATGGCGTTCCGTGGACTCCCTGGCAGTGCTGCAACACGCCGTCATGTTCCACTCTTAAAGGCGAAGCTTAAGCGTCCTCCAATTTTTGTTGAGTTTGCGCGGGTCAGTTTTGTCATTCCTGCTCGGTTTCCTTCCCTTCCACATGCTGATTGTTTTCGTCATGGTTAGCATTGAATTGTTTTCTCGTGTTTCGTCTTCATTTTACGATTGTTTGCCAGATTACATGCGCGACTGATCCATATAAGCTCTGATGTTCATCAATAAATGTTCAGTCGTCAGTACCGCCCTGTGATGTCGCCTGCCTCTGTCCCGTCCTGTTCTGCGGTTTTGTTCCTCACCATGTCCTGCCAACTGGCCTACAACCACGTCTTTCTAAGCTTTAATCCTTGCCCACCTACCTCAGGACTTTGTCCTGCCTAGAGCATACTACGCCCCCGAGCATGCCAAGAGCCTCTGGCATGCACCCCTGATGATGCCTTCAGGACGCACTGCGTCATGAAATGCAGGCCACCTTTCCCGTCCCTCGCGTAACCTTTTTTTCCTCCACCGTGGCGTCTCTACACGCAAAGGAATTAACGTATTTTCAATGAACCAATGCGCTAGGTGAAAAATGAGAAACGCGCGGAAGCGAAATGTAAAGATACCTAAAGTTGGAAAATCTGCAATAAATTACACGAAATAAGAAGAAACAATCATAACAACTAAAAATTTCGTTACAATGGCTGATATTGCTCGATTTCTTTGCGCATTTGGCATGTATACACAAATGAATTTAAAACCCCTTATTTGTGACGCATGTTGTGTAACCAATCAGAAGCACTAATTTTTTATAAACCCTGCAACCTAAATGAGAAAGACAGGCCCGGCAAATATGAAACCTTGCAAGTAGAATGGTAGTGAAAATTAAAACACAAGAGAAAATATTAGGCACTGTCCACAATAACAAAACGAAACGCACAATGAAACCTCCGTTTTGGAGTTCTGCAGAATGCGACTAAGATATATGCTATCTCAAGCTTCGATAGCGCAGCTAATCAGGCCATTTCTCTAGTGAATAAAGGAAGAAAGAAAGCACTAATCGAAACCATCTACGTTTTGGACCCGTATTATCGTACTACGGTTCAAACAAGCAGCATGTTTCATCATAATTCGAAGTTCCAAGTCCAGCAATTTCAAAGAAAAAATTTTGAAAAGTGCAGAATTGAAAGATACTTTTACGGTAATATTTAAGGTAGTGGTTCATTCTTCTCATGTGTAACAAAATCGTCTTTGTAAAGTATTTCCATCGGTCGCATCAAACAGTTAAGTCTGCCTCAGAAAACCAATGGGGAACATTTATGACGATTGCAAAAACGTTAATAGAAAGAAAAGTTCAAGACTGCCATAGGGTGATCTCTAGATATATTGATTGTTATTGAAATATTACATTGTATGAAAAAATTGCGCTCATAAAAGGTTTCCCGCTCAAAAATGTCTTTGTCCAGATTTGCTGGGTATGATAAACTCAGAATTAAATATCATAGAATTGCAAAGCGTTGCTGTCTCACCTGAAATTTTTTTGTATTGGTAACGCTCATTGAAGAAAGGTGGGTGAACAATTTCCCGGCGGTAAACGCTCTGGACGATTCCGCACTTCCAGGTCACTTCAACGCCACTGTAAGAACCCTGCTGGGGAAGGTTCCATCGGAGATTTGCTCTGTTTTCCTCTCGCTTTACTTTAAGCGCCCACGCTGCAACGGATCCTGAAAATTTTGAACCGCTGGATTAAGGTCACCTTCTAAGATGAGGGCATTAATAAATTTTGCAGTTTACGCCCCTGAAGTGGGCTCCACGGGCAGTTGCACATTATTTTTGAGCCTCTCCTCGAGACAATCTCTATTCAGAGGCAAAAGGGAACTGTTTCGATCCATGGCTGGCTACAAGCTAGGCAGTTGTAAAGGCACAGTTCACAGACAGCCTAAGAGTGCACCTTTTTGAATTTACTGCTTTCTTCGCAAATTCTTTTCGTTTATATTTCACTGTTTTCGCTCTTTCGCTTGATACTTGTTGAATGCGCATGCAATTCCGCTCTATTCTCGGTAGGTGAACACAGCTTTTTGACCAAACCGAAGTGAGCACGCTTTACTGCTGTAATGCGTTGGAATGCACAAGTAGCCGTTCCTGCTCAATGAATTAGGGTGCACTGCCCGGGTTTCAAAGAAACCGTGCAGATTCTGCATTTCATATTGCCTCATTGTCTTTACAGCTCGATCTTAGGGGTCTTTACGCTGGTCATGACGCTTCGTGCCTTACTGGCTACTTGGCCCTCAAGAGGTTTGTTCACGTCTTGTTCACAACATTCAGCAATTTTCTTTCGTTCCGTTGCTTCATACTAGAAAGCGATGAAATAAAGGCAGTGCTTCAGCGATCACTTAAATCGTTATCGTCACTTTAACCTCGGCTTAAATCCACAATGTTTCCATTCCTTCACGTGTTGTCCACTTTAATATGATACCGTCCTAAAAATGTGAGCCGCGAAAATGCCTATAGTTTACACGAGCGACAATAAATATAAGGATTTGTACTAAATAGAAACTTAAGTTCATGCAGGATGCTCGGTCTGTTGACCTACATCGTACGACAAAACGTGTCCTGCAGAAAATTCAGTTATTTCGCCAGTTTGTCGGTAACGAAGGCTTATTTTGGATGTTTAGGCCATTAAACCTTTCGGCGGCGGTTAGCGGCCTCTACGTAGTAGTACTACTGCCTGTCACCATCCAGCGCCTACAAAACGTTAGGGCCGCACTGACACGGTTCGGGTCTCAGGCCTCGCGCTGATTTCGTTGCCATCAGGTGGGGCTCGTGGCCGCAATAAGGCGCCGTCATATGCCTTGAACCGCATGGCAAGATACGCTGATCATGACGTTTGGTGCCTTAATGGCTACTTGACCCTTAAGAGGTTTGTTTACCTCTTCTTCACAACATTCAGCAATTTTCTTTCGTTCCGTTGCTCCATACTAGAGAGCGATAAAATAAAGAGAGTGCTTCAGCTACCATTTAAATGACTACTTGACGTGACATCCTGCGCGCCCGCGAGCTAGCAGCCAAGGAATTTGCAACAAAGCTGTCAGACTAGACGTGGCACAGCGGTCGCCTTGCGGAAAGGCCATGGGTGTAGCCGAGGCACAGCGTCCTGCTATGAACCCTACAAGTATACGCAATGCAACAGCAGCAAAAGTGTGCTGAATGGAAAATAGAATTAATGTTTCTGGACGCTGACCGCGAATGCGCTGCGCGACAAGCTACTATATCCGGAATAGCTCATTTCTTGCAACTCAGACCGTCTTTAAACCTGCCAAACCAAACCACAGTTGTCATCCTTGATGCGTAGCAGACAACATTCGGAGCAAATGCAACAATAGCAGACGCGCAAGATGGACCGTACAGCGGGTCTAATCACCATAATTTTTTTCTCGCCCTGAAAAAGAACAATCGGACTAGACTTAAGGAGACTATCACTGCAGATATGGCAGGCCATGACAGCTAATTATTCAGTAAATTTGACTGCATTTATAACTAAGGTGGCACTGAATAAAAAAGGTTGCCTTTTGCACCAATCCCACCTCTGTCGCGTATTTCATGCAAGATTTTGAGACCGATACTCATGTTGTTAGGTTGTTTGTTGTCTTATTCGCTGCCGTTTAATCAGTTGGTTTTAATATCTAACTTCAAGCTTTCTATGCTTAGTGTTTAGCCCAGGTTACTATCCAGCATTCAAAAAATGAAGTTTGATAAGAGTTTGGTGGGTTTAAGATATTGTCACTGAGAAACGGTTGACGTACGCAGGGCTCGTTTACTTGCACGTGCAATACGCTGTTGGAACGCGCAAGACAGTAGGCAGCGCGAGAGATGAAGACGAGGAGGCATCAAGCCCCGAGATGGCTAAAGGCTTGCCAACTGCCAGGTAATACAGTTTAGCCGCGATACGGCGCCACTATAGGAGCCAGTAGTGGGGCAATACATTTAATGATGTAGTATTTGGGGTGCCAGGTATTGAAGCTGCAAGATGGCTATGAGAAGTGTTCTAAGAGGACCTTGGTGTGGGCTAGTTGGTTCATACTGCTACGACACAGACTGACAAAGCGCAACGGAACTAGGACGAGTAGAAGAAACACAAAACACAGGACAGGCGCTACTACCAACTTCTATTGCGTTATAAAAAGCATCACAGTTTATATCATTCACATGGTCCACGTGATACACTGTCAGCCAGTGGAAAACAACAAGTCTGGGAGCCACATGGCAGTTCATTGCAATCAACCCTGCTACGAATGTCGGCCTATGTTATCAGCCACTAAGTTTCTGGCGACAGCAAGGAGTAAAATGGAGAGCGAAGTTATTGAGGGATTTTTGATTGAAAAGGCTGGGGACAAGTGCATCAGCAGCCCGTCTGTCCGTCTACTGGAGAAAGAAAGGTACTTCTTAGAACGGGCGCGGTTCCTGCATTTTAACCACCTCTAGGCATCCTGACAAAGGGTTTTTCCTCGCACCTTACCTGTTTTTTTTTGTGTTTTTTATTTTTTGATCTTAGTTTTTTACCTTGTTGACTGTTGGCCTTAAGCGGATCTTTTCTCTTTTTATTTTACTTTAATTGTAACTTTTATTTTGCTGACGGTTACTTTTTATTGTAACTTTTATTTTGCTGACGGTGCCTTTTGCATAGCAAGTTGTCATTCTTTTTATTCATACTCCAGCTGATTGTACACATCTCTTTCATCGCATTTCCCTTGTTATTTGCTTCGCCGCGCTTCTTCTACTCGTTACTGCTCCTGGCACCACCGATGTGTATGGCAGAGGCACAAGCGCAACTCTAATGTTTCTGTTATCCGGTTATCTTTAGATTAGTAGTGTCTTTGCGTGTTACTGATTGCACGTGTCTTGAGTGCCTTTTCACTACGTAATGATCGCCAGCGTTGGGAGGCGTTTTCCTCCGCACTTTCCACTGGTTGACGTGTATCACGTGGACCATGTGAATTGTATAAATTGTGCTGTTTTTTTATGACGCAATAAATGTTGGTAGTAGCGCCTATCCTGTGTTTCGTGTTTCTTCTACTCGTCCTAGTTCCGTTGCGCTTTTTCAGTCTCTGTCGTAGGAGAAATGTTCAAACAGATATTTGCAACCACCCGAGCCCCGCCGCGGTGGCTCAGTGGCTAGGGCGCTCGACTACTGATCCGGAGTTCCCGGGTTCGAACCCGACCGCGGCGGCTGCGTTCTTATGGAGGAAAAACGCTAAGGCGCCCGTGTGCTGTGCGATGTCAGTGCACGTTAAGGATCCCCAGGTGGTCGAAATTATTCCGGAGCCCTCCACTACGGCACCTCTCTCTTCCTTTCTTCTTTCACTCCCTCCTTAACCCTTCCCTTACGGCGCGGTTCAGGTGTCCAAAGATATATGAGACAGATACTGCGCCATTTCCTTTCCCCCCAAAACCAATTATTATTATTATTAACCACCCGAGGGCACTTAACGTACAGCACTACGTCACAAGATCAGGGAGTTGTTGCGACTTTCCCGCATCGAAATGGAGGTGCCACGGGCGCTATTTGCACCTAGAGCTTTAATTGAGAGGGGAAATTCCATCAATGCACAGCAACATGAGTAAGAAACGCATAGGAATATTATTCCCATTATTCCCTTAGCGCATACACGGTAGTGAGTGAAGTTACTCTGTTTATATTCAGAGAGATCACGTTAACGTATTCTTTGTTATTTTGCTTATTATTAAGTAAATTATTATGGAGATAATTATAAAGTGAACGGCTTTTTCTTCTTATGCTCGAGGTGTTTTTACAATATCCTAACGGCGCTGTGGATAGTACCACAGCAAAAAGTGCTGTTATCGATCATCTGAATCTGTTTTTCGTTAAAGAATGTACATATTTTTTTGTCATCTGTATAAGGGCGACTGGATGAAAATAAATTATACAGCATTATGATCACCACCCAAAATATGTTGCTTAACATTTTTTCAGAATAAAATTTAAACTATAAAGCATATCTTACTAGTGCTCTTGTGAAAAAAAGTCAGCGGCAGTTTCGAATCATATTATCTGTACGTGTGCGCAAGTATTTGAAGTTTGAAGTTTATTCAACCTTTCAATACAGGAGGTAGGAGAAAAAGTAAGAGCTAAACGCGTAGCCTGAGAAAGGCTCTTTCTTCATCCAGCAGTCGCAGCGGAAAGGTTTGGTTTATGAGGGTTTAACGTCCCAAAGCGACTCAGGCTATGAGAGACGCCGTAGTGAAGGGCTCCGGAAATTTCGACCACCTGGGGTTCTTTAACGTGCACTGACATCGCACAATACACGGGCCTCTAGAATTTCGCCTCCATCGAAATTCGACCGCCGCGGCCGGGATCGAACCCGCGTCTTTCGGGCCGGCAGCCGAGCACCGTAACCACTCAGCCACCGCGGCGGCTGCAGCGGAAAGGATGCATATGTACACAAAGGTTACAATAACAAAGTGCATATGTAATATAAACAGACATTTGCACGCACATATTGTGTAAACAGGAACCTTAAAAATACAAAACAACATATAAATATCGATGCAGTCCGACATTAGTATAACTATTTTGTAATAACCAATTTTCTAATGACAATGTTTGCCAAGTGTCAAAAACATCGCAAAAACGGCAAGTGTATAACATACCTGGTATGTTAGTGTTGACTGTAACCGTTTTTTCTTCACCGCAGCCATAGTTATTGCAGCCCCAGATTTTCACTACGACGCTCTAATGTGGACGAAAGTGGGTCAGCGTCATGTAACCACTGGTCGACACCGCAGTTCTTTCGTGCTTCCCAATGAAATCACAATTGGTGGAGGCTCCGCAGTTGATCCAACGATTGCCGCCGCTGTACATGTACTGGGGTGGGGGGGGGGGGGGGGGGGGGAGAACAGGAAAAGTATTCGCAGCATTGCGAAGGATCCCCGCCGCGGTGGCTCATTGGTTAGGGCGCTCGACTACTGATCCGAAGTTCCCGGGTTCGAACCCGACCGCGGCGGCTGCGTTTTTATGGAGGAAAAACGGTAAGGCGCCCGTGTGCTGTGTGATGTCAGTGCACGTTAAAGATCCCCAGGTGGTCGAAATTATTCCGGAGCCCTCCACTCCGGCACCTCTCTCTTCCTTTCTTCTTTCACTCCCTCCTTTATCCCTTTCCTTACGGCGCGGTTCAGGTGTCCAACGATGAATGAGACAGATACTGCGCCATTTCCTTTCCCCCCAAAAACCAATTATTATTATTATTGCGAAGGATGGTTGTAGCGCCGTTCACGGACCCCGTTTTTTGTCAAGAAAGTGTTAGAGGCCCATAGTTTTGCAAACGTGACTGCTGTTATATCTTCTATTTAGTGGTATTTGAGGAAAGGAAATTACGCAGTACCGGTCTCACATCTCGGTGGATACCTCAAAAACGCCGTAAGGAAGAGATAAAGGAGGGAGTGAAAGATGAAAGGGACAAAGAGATGCTGTAGTGGAGGTGAATTGAACTGAATTGAATTGGCTTTTGAGGAAAGGAAATGGCGCAGTATCTGTCTCACATAACGGCGGACACCCGAACTGCGCCGTAAGGGAAGGGAGAAAGGAGGGACTGAGGGAAGAAAGGAAGAAAGAGGTGCCGTAGTGGAGGGCTACGGAAAAATTTCGACCACTTGGGGATCTTCAACGTGCACTGACATCGCGGAACTCATGGGCGCCCTTAGCGTTTCCTCTCCATCGAAGCTCTGATAGAATATTCGCGGGTACTGTAAAATAGCGAGAGTGCTTGAGCTTTCCTCTCCACATCATATCGTCGACTAAGGAACTGACGAGTATGTGTAATGCATTTCGTGCTGCCAAACAGCCTTATGTCCTTTTTTTCCGCGAACGCCACTCCAACAGCTATCGCTTTGAAAGTAAGTGAAGATTCTTTGTAACATAGGCTTATTTACATCTAGTTTCTACAACCTTTTTCCCATGCTTTTGGAAAGCAGTTAGTAAAAAAGCACTATTGCAAACTTTCTATTTCCAGACGTTTTGGCTAACATGTTCCTCGGACGCGCTATATTAAGAACATTATTGCGGAACGCAGACTATGTAGCCGCTGCGGTGGCTCAGCGGTTATGGCGCTCGGTTGCTGTCCTGAAAGACGCGGGCTCGATCCCAGCCGCAGAGGTTGAATTTTGATGGAGGCGAAATTCTAGAGGCCCGTGCACTGTGCGATGTCAGTGCACTTTAAAGAACCCCAGGTGGTCGAAATTTCCAGAGCCCTTTACTACAGCGTCCCTCATAGCCCGAGTCACTTTGGGACATTAAACCTCCATAAACCCTAAACCAGAACACACACTGCAAAAAGCACGGTTAATCACGAATATTTTGAAAGATGCATATACGTTTCATGAAAATGTTAAGTATATCGCCCTCCTTCGGCTGCGCCTGAAAGTGGAGTCGAGCGAAGAGGAACGTACAGAACGCGCATAATAATAATAATAATTGGTTTTTGGGGAAAGGAAATGGCGCAGTATCTGTCTCATATATCGTTGGACACCTGAACCGCGCCGTAAGGGAAGGGATAAATGAGGGAGTGTAAGAAGAATGGAAGAGAGATGTGCCGTAGTGGAGGGCTCCGGAATAGTTTCGACCACCTGGGGATCTTTAACGTGCACTGAGATCGCACAGCACACGGGCGCCTTAGCGTTTTTCCTCCAAAAAAACGCAGCCGCCGTGGTCGGGTTCGAACCCGGGAACTCCGGATCAGTAGTCGAGCGCCCTAACCACTGAGCCACCGCGGCGGGGCATGGAAATCGGTTTTGGAGCGATACCTTCACTGCGTCATGTAAAGCCAATTTCGCCATGCCTGGCACAGCCCTTTACTGAGCATGCGCCGAAATATTCGTTGGCTGCGTAAAAATGAGAGGCACGCACACTCAATGAATAGACCCAACCGGCGTCGAAGCAGGGATTCAAACCAGGACCTTTCGCGCTCTAGACGAGGGCGCTTCCATTCCGCCACGACGGCTCTTTTTTTCATTATTGCGTGGAAATAAAACACGCTAAAGTACCAAATTTTTACACGCATAATATTCCGTGATGCAGATACATTCTCATGCCTTTGTACACTGCACTCCATTAGCGCATCAAAATTGCGGGAGGCATGCACCTGAGTCAAGAATTGGCAACCATTCAGGCGGCCGGTCCTGTGCAGCATCCCCCCCCCCCAAGGCGCACTGTTCACTGAACAGAGACTTAGATGAACGAGGTGGCCATGCGTGTCGGTCCATCATGCGGCTCTTCCACAGGCTGAAAACTCCAATCAGCATTACCAGATCGCACGGAATCCCGGAATATTTCTGGACAGGCAAGAACCGTAATGTGTAAGGCGAGATCTCAATGTACTTTTCGATTGTTCGCTGTAGTATGCCCCGGAGAAACACTGCATGACGGCACCACACAAACCAAATGTCTATCGTCCATGATTGGCCGCAAAGGCGACACTTCACCGACCATGGCACAAAAGTCGCCTTGGCGCGAAGCCAGACCTTGACGGGTAGAGTAAAAGTGTGGACTTTAAAAAAAATGTTTGAATACATTGAGCGAATATACATTCACTGAGCTCACTTCATCACACTCGACTTCATAAAACCAAGGTACGGCTGCCGATACACGGGAAAAGAGAATAGAGATTCTATTAGTATTTTTGTCATCTGCCTCCTTGACAGGTCAAACAATTATTGCAACGAGAAACGAGCAGTCAGGAAATCAAAGGTATCAGCAACCCCCCTCAGGAAACTCCACAAAGCCCCTTCTCGGCTATGGGCAATCGAAGCAAACAGATAAGGCAGGCGACAGCTTAGTCGTCTTCTAAGCGCCGCTAGCAGAAATGGGCGGCTTGCAGCTTTGAAGAAGAAAAACCGGAAAACAAGGTGGTGAACAAACAAGTAAACATGTCCAACTACTCCAGCCTTGAGAGAAACAAATTGTCTCAACGCATAGGCTCCCATTGAGAGCGCCAAACAAAGGTCGCGAATAGTTTCTGCAGCGCTTCTACCTTTTTCCTCGCACAGTGCATCACTTGCAACGCATAGACGAGTTTTGCAACCGAGAAGACGTTGCAGACTTGTGCCCGAGCAAACATTGAGAGCTCCCGACCCATCCACGCCTGCGTTTGGGGCCTCACAGAGAGAATTTGTGACTCTGAATAAGACAAATAATTTCGGACCAGATGAAGGGGAACTCCAAGATACTGTAGGGAATCAGAGTCGCAGCTAAAGCCTCCAAAACTATTAGGTTTTATACCCCGGTAACCCAACCATAATCCTTTACATTTTCCCAAATTTAGAGCTGCGCCAGAGACGTCACAGAACTGCGGTGCTAAATGCATAGCTTCTAGCACGCTCTTTTTATCTGAACAGCAAAGGGCGACGTCATAAGCAGAGGCTAGAATTCCAATTTCCGACTGATCAAGTGAAAATCTTGGAATAGTTTGAGATTTGATGATACTATGACACAAGGGTTCAAGGTATATCTCAAACAAAGAGGTGATAATGGGAAGCCTTGCTGAACAGACGCGATCAGTGGTATTAGTTTGGTAAGTTGACGATTTACGATCAACCTTATATGGGACTATTTGTAGAATAGTCTAATGCCCTCAAGCAATACATCCCCGATGTTTGCGCGTTCCAAAACTGCAAACAAGAACTCATGACGCACCTTATCGAAGGCCTTCGAGAGATCAATCTGAATTACAGCAACCTCGGTACCACGCATTAATCTTTCGCCTTTTACTAAAGATAGCAACCTGACCGGCCTCATCTTTTGCCGACTCCAACACCGAACGTGCAATATGTATATGAGTTTGGATACTGCTGCCTCGAATGCCACATGCTTGATGTGAGCCAATTAAATCCAGCGCAACAAGCTGCAAGCGGGAAGAAAAGATTTTTGTGAATATTTTATAGTCTACATTGCACAATTAAATCTGACGGTGCCCTTCGACAGCCCTCAACCGGCGCTTATCTGTGCTTTTCGGAACGTGTATGGTATGGCCAGCATCGTAAGGAGCCCTGAATACTTCCAACAAGACAGGCGCCAAGCAAGGCGGAAACGTTTTGTTCAATTCGCTACTCAAACCATCCGGGCCAGGAGACTTGTGCAGAGCGGAAATAGCCAATTTGACTTCGTCCTGGCAAACAGGGCTGCTGGCAGAGGATGTGTAGGATTTTACGTTCAGAGCTGTGAAGGCAAGTGCGGCTCTTTTTTAACGGTTTGCGTTTAGCACTCTTTCCTGTCCCTTCTTCGTTTCGCATTCGGGCTTCACCTTTCGCGCTGTTTCACTTATGTGAAAAGGGACCAACTAGCCCCGCAAAAAGGTCAATACCTTGCGTTTATTTATTTGAGCGTAAGCTGTGGAGATAATAAAACATGCAGCGTCTCGCTCAACAACAAAGCTAAACGCAAAAGAACGTCTTTATGTCGCGCAAAGCCATAAAGCACACCTTAAGAGCAAAAAGTAAATATTTTATTTTTGTCTCGGAAAATATTGAGTAAGAACAGCACATCCTCCAGTGCTCATATCAACACTGGAAGACATTGAAAAATGCCGCAAACCATGCTAAAGCGCAGTTTAAACTAATCATGTCTTCAGGCACGAATGTTTTATGTCATCTGTTTTTTAGCTATCAAGCAAAAAAAACGATAACAAGTATTAGTTTTATTAATTTCATTCAATATATTGCAGGCAAAGCTCCCAGTTTTTACAGTTCTCTTTTGAAGCTCCCTGGCACTGAGTGTCGTTGTTGGGCTGCCCTCGGTATCTTTTTTTGCATTTTGTGTTTAAGTTGTGGAGCTTCTGAAATCTCGCAGCTACATTGTGTTTTTCAAAAACAGTCTGAAGACAGCGATGGCTTGTTCTTCTCCCAAAACAGAAAAAGAAATGGTAAATGGGAGTTCATTCAAGCCTGTGCCAAGAGCAAGAACAAAAGGACAATGACCATGTTACCCAAAAGAGGCTTCATAGCGCATTTGATGCAAACATGTCCAACGTTCTTGGTCAAAAATTATCACTATCAGAAAATTGTAAGGTACTTTTACAGAAATAGATAAGGTAATGGTTCATTCTTGCTATGTCTAGCGAAATCTTTATTTTAAAGTTTTTACATCGCTCGCATTGAGCAGTTAAGACTACTGCCACAGAAAACCAATGGGGAGCGGTTTCGACGACTTCGTGTAGTACTCACGCATTTTCATTAGCGTGTTCTAACAATAATATCGCGGAATTCATCGAAACGATTGCACGCCAGCTCGTGAACACTGCTTTATGCATGGTACTGCTACCATAATAGTAAACATTTGTATGTCTATTTATTAGTGTCGCCTTTCTGTATTTAACAAACCAGCAGAAAATATTTGTTTCTTAAGCACCGCTAACAGGTTGTAAGCAAATGCGTGCGATGGGCATGTGAGCGTTTTAGAGCGGGGTCTGCATGCATGGACACAACACGACAGCGACCTGCGCTGTCGCAGGAGCATTAAACCCTGCCGTTTTAGAAAATAACGATAAAAACATCCAGAAAAGCCTTCAGTGGATGAAAAAACAAGCATTCAGGCGATCGTTCCCTTAGCTCGAAGAGGAAGAGCTGAGTGTCTCTCCGCGACATGAAGCCCGATCACGTTTTCACCCCTCAAGTGATCAAATTAGGGCTCTCACATGTGCTTTGAAGCTTTGGCCAAACCATAGTGTCGTCTGCCCACTCCTTTACAACCGTATCGGCCGAAACACTGCTTGTGGGAACCGAGCCATCAGGCACAGCACCCATCGCAAGAGGCGCGCGCCGAGCAGTCAGGAGGAGTGTAATGGCGGCGTGCTGACGTGATCAAAGATGGCAGCCCCCGTGATGCTGGGCTTTAAAGCCTGTATACTTAAAGCTGCAATTTTTCAGAATCCAATTTTAGTAAAGCTAAACACCCTTCTACCCGAAACACAAATTTTAGCCCGGAAATCATTCGTGAAAATCATTACATCCCTGCTGTGAGCGCGAAACCAAAAGAACTGCATTTTGTCGACAAGCATTTATTTATTTAAAAATCTGTCTTGGCCCGATACATCGAAAAAGAACGATGGGTATTCACAAAACTATTTTCAAACTATGAAATACAACATAATTATGTTGGTTCAGAAAACAAAAACCTTGTCACTGGGAGGAAGCGGATGATGATCCGTTGCTATAGCTCCAATACATATTCCAAAATGTTTCTGATCTATATAAATACACAACTTTTTTTTAAAGCAGAAGCGTAGCGACTTGGCAATTTTTGTTGTTTCTGCGGAGGCCATTCTTCACACAGAAACAGCATGCGTCATTGTTTCTTTCTATTTTTACCAGTAAAATGTAGTCCACTTTAGGCTCAACCGGATTTTTCATAAAACCGAACTGAGCGTGCGATTATCTGCAGTTTGTATTTGATGATGCGTCAGCTGTAATCCACACTGTAATCACGATGAAGGGACTAATTAAAATTCGTAGACCTCCAATCGCCGTATCTGTGGCGCAATGGCCTTTTCAGTGAGAGATCAACGCGCTGCTGGCACGCATTCGAAGAGTGAAGGCACATCTTGATGATAATTTGTTCTCGTGGAGTCCAGAAGAAGAACATGCACAAAAACTGCAGTATTTTAAAGCCACTGCGAAATTCACGGTCAAACGTGCAAATGAAAAATAAGGGTTCTGCAAGATGAGCAAAGAATTTCTCGGTCACGTAATTGACGCTACGGGCAATCACCGAAGTCAGAGGAAGACGGAAGCCATTTACAAGATATCAGCACCCAAGCCCAAGGAAGGCAGAAGCCCCCACCAGCACCATCTTTTAAAGAAGGAATTGCCATCATTTCTGCGACTTTTCAGATTTAACAGTAGGTATCAGAACAAAAAAGCAAAAGTGGCAGAACCTTTACGTCGTCTTACCGACAAGGAAAATGGCTCATCATAGACTAAGCAGAACAGCCAAGGCTTCCAGGACCTGACAGTATCATTGACATCGGACTCCGTACTTCTGCTTTACGACACGTGGAATCTGCTCATGTTTTCTTCTTGGTGTAGGAGCAGTGTTCGCGCACAAAGAAGCAGATGAAACTAAACATTGCGTAGCTTATGCGTCGAAGATATAGGGGCCTAATAAACTTAACTATACTTTAATTCGAAGCGAAGGTTAAGCAGTGCCGTACGGCGTAAACAAGTTTCATCATTACCGACCCCATGACGCTTCTGAGACTTTTATATAAAAAGAAACGGTTACGAGGTGAACTTTCGCCCAGAATACATCGACTTGTAGTTGGCCGCATATGAGCACACCATGAAGTACCATTAAGGCCCACGCATCAGCAACTACGACGCATTGAGGAGAGTTCCTGTGCCAGATCACTACGACAAACCGCATACCACTGAGTGACAACTTGCTTGTAGAAACAGTCGAGTGTATATCACTACAAGCGTCAGCCATGGAGCACAATACGGAGAATGGCCAAGTGGGCTGAATTCTGTCCAGTTGATCATCAGCCAAGCTCAATAACGCCTTCGCAACGTACAAAGCGAGAAGAACAGAACTGGCCTCCGATTTCATTCTCTCGTGTAGCAGACTCGAGGTATTTCAAGTTGGAAGAAAGGTTATCCTTCGGCTGTTACATGCAAATCACTCTGAAACGACTGTTGTGAAATGGCATTGTTGTGGGGAGCAAACTCTCATGAAGAAATGCAGGAAATTTTAGAGAACTGGGGCAAGTATCAGAGGAATCACCAACGCGGCCCTGAGGCAGCTTTTCGTTTCTGGAGGAAGCCAGACCAGCCATGCAGTCGTTTGTAGATTGATTTCGCCTTGCTTGGGGAAAGTAAAAGTTTCCTAGTTGTTTTCTAGCTGTTGCAAATGCATTCTTTAATTGAGCAGACGTGGTAGTTTTGCCATTTATGACGACGTCAGTAGTATTCCCTATACTGCGCAAGCTTTTAACACTAGCTCACGGTTCTACAGGCGTTATCGTCTTAGACAATGTAACAGCATTTAGAAGTGAACAAATAAAAATTTTCTTCCATGCACCGCAGTATATCATCCAGTTAGTAGGCAGAGCTGAGCGAATGTGGAAAGAAGTAAAGGAAGCGTTCGAACAAAGCAACGGCGCGAAGAGTGCGGTTGGCGTAAGTCAAGTTACGAACGGAGTACCTGCAAGAACCTGTTGTTCCTCTCCCTTTCATGAAACATGCACGCTTGGTGATTCGTTTTATGCCAGAAGTCTTGTTCCATGGCTTCACTAAAAGGCGACTGCTGCCTTTGCCGTGAAGTGTCCGTGTCATTCCTAGTGCGCATGGATGGCGGCGAGGTACATCATTGCACAAAATAGTCTGAGACGTACATGGACATCAGAGGCAGCGCAACATAGAACCGAATACCGCGTCCGACTATCCCCGATAATCATTTTGGCACGTTCTAGGTCGAGGGCATCAAGGCCAATTCGACGACAGATTTGCTGTCGGATTACGACAGAAGGCTCAAATCTTGAAGTGCCTCGGCTGAGATCTTTAGGAAACATACATTCCATTTAAACCTTTGATCCAAGCTCTTACAAAAAACATTTATTTCATGTGTAACTCAAATTAAAAATGAGCTGTTTAATTCCACGACAATGTTTGGCGCTTTTACAGCCACATTCTTCACGCGAACGTGTGACGCTGCTATCGTCATTCTGTCCCTATAAAAGCACGCGTGCAGTGATCACTAATCAGCTTTTGCAGGATAGTGTCCAGCATTCCAATCAATTACCTTAGTACGCTTCAAAATCTTACAAAGAAACGCCGCTTACGGAAATAAAAGCCCGTACGCGGAATACGTGCACCTGTTTGCTTGCAGAGGAGCGGCAACATTGCAAGTACGATTTGAGAGTTGCGTTACTATCTGTCCTTAAGGGTAAAAGCTTAAGAAGAGCGTTGAAGGAGACAGGATCAACATTTGACGTGCAACAAAAATTATTAAATATCAGCGGCCGACAAATTTCCAGGTGTTCCTTCAGGAAGGCAGCTGTTCTTGAAACGTATACATACAAAAGCGGGCTCCACAATATGATACAAAATGAGTGCTCAAAATTACCTTGGACCATTCAGATTCAAAAATTCTAGTGTGCAAGATTATAATGCTCATGGAGTAACCCTTTACTGAGGAAGGAATGGAATGGAATGCCGCTGCGTGATCCGCCACTAGATCCGGTGCTTGCAGACGAGCGGCAACATTGCAAGTACGATTTGAGAGTTGCGTTACTATCTGTTTTTAAGGGTAAAAGCTTATGAAGAGCGTTGAAGGAGACAGGATCAACATTTGACGTGCAACAAAAATTATTAAATATCAGCGGCCGACAAATTTCCAGGTGTTCCTTCAGGAAGGCAGCTGTTCTTGAAACGTATACATAGAAAAGCGGGCTCCACAATATGATACAAAATGAGTGCTCAAAATTACCTTGGACCATTCAGATTCAAAAATGCTAGTGTGCAAGATTATAATGCTCATGGAGTAACCCTTTACTGAGGAAGGAATGGAATGGAATGCCGCTGCGTGATCCGCCACTAGATCCGGTGCACCAGGAGCGAATAAAATCAGCAATGCCACCCTACGCAACTTTTCCACTGAGGCTTACCAAGCTCTCACACGACATATTAGCGACCAGCTATAGATCCCGGGTTATCTGCTGCACAATGGAGGCCCGCGGAAGTTATCCTATCCCCGAAACCTAAAAAACCGCCATCCATCTCGGCGCTTCGACCCATCTCCCTCACCCCCTGCCTTGGGAGGCTGTACGAATGGGTCATTCATACCCGCCTCCAAACTTAGAAGAGCATGACTTGTTTCCCCGTTACATGCTTGTATCCCGTTCTGTTCACTCCACTCAAGAAGCTTTCCTTTTGCTTCCGCGAGAGGTACTCGCTGGTGTACCTTGGATATTAAGGGATGTTTGACAACATAGCCCACACCGCTATTATAGATGGCGTCACCCACATAAACTGCGGCTCTCACAAATTTAAGTACGTCTCTGTCTTTCAACCTAATCGCACTTCCACAACTGGCATCTGCTTCACACGATCACCACCCTTCCACACATCCAACAAGGGCACCCCCTCCCCCCATAGGGCTGCCCTCACACCCCTTTTTTTCAACTTTGCCATGGCCCCACTTGCACTCTATTTAGCAGCACACGAAGACATCGGCTACACCATGTATGCCGACGATATCATCCTCTGGTCCGGCCCCGGCTGCCTAGCGGATAAGAAAGCAGCCCTGAAAAAACGTCATTCAAACGGTCGAGACGCTTGTCACGCAAAGCGGCATGCAATATGCCCCGTAAAATCTGAAGTTCTTCGGATCATGGCCAAGATTCTGGTTCATCCGCTCCTAGTTCACAACGCCGCCACCACGGGCCGCATGAAGTTGAGCTCCTCCTCCTTCTCTTACATTCTTCCTCCCGGTTTGAGAGAGAGACGCTAGTAAGCTTCGCCCATTGTCCGCTTTGTGTGTCCTCCCCTCAAGCCAAGCTCCTCGGGAGGGGGGCACCCTTCGCGTTTCTGTTTTTTTTTCCACCCAGCGTGTTCGAAACGGGCTGACTGCGCGGCTCCCCTAGTCTGTTCCTTTGCTGCGGTGCAAGACAAGAAAGAAGTCGGGTTGGGGTTGAAGCGGTGTACACGCCCCGTCTTTGTCCGACTTTGAGGGGCCATTTGTCAAAAACTACTGGCGGTATATATGCACATCACACAAGATATGGCTAAACGTTCCAGAATTGTGCCAAGGCCCAGCTATCACTCAGTGAGTCCAGAGCATAATGCGTGGAATAGAATTTTTTTAGCGCTGCACCCAACTTCTCCCCGTGGGACGGTCTGTGTCTTCATGGTAAATGGTGTTTTGCTGTACAGAAAATCTGATGACTGGTGACAGAACAGAACTAGCGGCCGTATAAGCATCAGTAAGAACCTTGTGTTGCGCATTTGTTTACACGTCAGTGTTTTTATTTTTTCGAAAGAGGTTGCAGTTATAACCTGACTCACCATAATTGTCAAGTTTTTTCGCAACGGGGAAAAAAATTACGGACAACAATTAAGTCTACTGACGAGCTGTGAAGGAGAAAGCTTGCAGCGTGGTGTTCGGCTGCGGCGATGGCGGGCTGCTCTAATGCAATGGCCAGTCAAGCTGATCAGTTCATGCCGCCCGAATGGAAGTTGATGAAGGCGACGATACCCAAATCCAGCTCGAGCCCCTGTCCTTCCTTTTTTCGAGTTGAGTTGAGTTGTCGACAGAAGGACGAAAGGAAAAGCACGGGCTTGCTTACTGGCTCAATGCGGAGCCACGCCCAGCTGCCTGCGTGCTGATAGTAGGAGGTGAAAGATGGGAGTAAAGAGACAGAAGAAAAGCGCGCGCAATAGCCCGTAGGCCACGGGCCAATCCCGGAGGCAGTGCAATACCGGGCTGACCTGTGCCAGAGTGCGTTACGCCAAGCATTCCGCCATACTTTCAAAAATATGCGTAACACCCAAGCCTCAAGGGCCCATATGAGATATTAAGCGAGGTATGTGAATGGCATCCCCCTTCGAAAGCGGACCGGGGATTGGTGGTGGTGAAAACATTTATTACGGATGAATAGGAGGTATGTTTGGATCAGTCCGTAAGGGACCGATCCGTACAAGCACTAGGTGGAGGTCCCTAGTATGGGACCCCAGTGGCGGTTGCCGCCGCCCGGGCGCGCCCGACTAAAGCCCCAACTCGATGCACACATCCTAGGCTACGGCGGAGCGCCTACGCGCCCAGCGCTGCGCCGTGCCAAGCGTCGAAAAAAGTCATACACCTCCATGCTCCCTGTGCTGGGGCGTTCTCCCTCTCGAGTCGACCGAAGGAATTTCAAGCGTGAAGTAAGGGGATTTGGGGGGCGCTGAAAGGACAACTTAAACCGCGAAGAAACGTTCCAGGAACCTGGGATAGGTTCAAGCCATAAAGAAAAGAGTCCCCGAGAGCCCCCGCCGTCCTCCTATTGTTGTAAACCGGACCCCGCTTCCGACGCGCGCGCAAGCGCGCGCGCTCAGGCGCGGATATCTGACATGGACAGATATCTGCCCCTGCTCGCGCCTGCGCGCGCGTCGCGCTTTGCGCATGCGCAGACAGTATCCAGCGTACGCCCGTGCGCGTAGGCGCTCCGCTGGTACGCGTAGGATGTGTCCATCGAGTTGGGGCTTAAGGCTTGTTGGGCCTGTAAGTCGTGGCAGCCGAGCAAGGTCGCCTCCCAGTCCTCCCGGGTTGGGTTGGGGATGGGGGGAATAGCGGGGTTGGAGGGGCAGGCCCAAACCATGTGATAGGTGTCAGAGGACACTGCACTACAGTGTGGGCAGCTGCCACTAAAGGAGGGGTCAAAATGTTTTAGCGCTGCCGGGCACAGCAATGTATTGGTGAGAAGGCGGAGAAGGAGCCGCTCATCCGCCTTCTTCAGGCCTTTACATGGACTAGGGTAAAGGCGATGACAATTTTGATAATATGTTGTAATATCTTTGAATGTATAGACCGGATTAAAATCGGGTTCCTGATCGGATGGGGAGGAGAAAACAGCCCGGTGAGAGAGCGCGCGGGCGGCTGCGTCTGCTGCCTCGTTTCCTGCCAACCCCTGATGAGCAGGGGCCCATATGAGGTAACGGTGTGCGGGGATTGAGCCACACCCGAATACTCGATCCTGTGCTTCCTTGCTATCGCTCCCCTTTATATTTCTCCTCGATATCATTTCCCTTTCTCCTCCGCCGGCTGCAGCTCGGGTGGTTAAGATATTAGATAGCAATTGCCACGGCCGGCAACATTATTTTCCTTCACTTTTGATGCGAAAGCTTCACTATGCTACCTCGTAACGATTTCGCGGTGCTTACGGTTTTGACCTTCAAGTGGGCCAGAGGTCAGTCCTCTCACGGCGTGGTTCGAGCGTCCACCGATATATGTGAGACAGTTACTGAGCCATTTCCTTTCCTCAAAACCAATTTTAGAAACTAACCTTGAAAGTAAAAATTGAAAATTGGTTTTTTGAGAAAGGAAATGGCGCAGTATCTGTCTTTCATATCGGCTGACACCTGAACCGCGCCGTAAAGGGAAAATGAAGGGAGTGAAAAAAAAAGAAGAAAAAGGTGCCGTAGTGGAGGGTTCTGGAATAATTTAGACCACCTGGGGATGTTTAGCGTGCACTGACATCGCGCCCTATCCACTGAGCCAATGCGGCGGGTTCCCTTCGTGAGTGCGGAACCCACTTCGGAAAGTATTTTAATTACGAAACTTAATTTTTCTTTTTCTGATTAGGTCACGTGGTTTTTCCAAACCTCTGGGGAGGACAACGCCTGATTTTCCTCCTTATGAGCTGCTATGCTTTCGCAAAAATGAAAATATGCTGCCTTCTACTTACGAACGGCGCTGATCATTTTACCTAGGCTGCTTGCACACAACATGTGTTTCCTGCATTTATACACAAGTATGGTGACAGGTTGCTCAGCGTACAAATTATTGAAT
Source organism: Amblyomma americanum (assembly GCF_052857255.1). Lineage (NCBI taxonomy): Eukaryota > Metazoa > Arthropoda > Arachnida > Ixodida > Ixodidae > Amblyomma > Amblyomma americanum. Next base: position 92,277,656 of record NC_135503.1, read on the forward strand.
AATACCATTTAAACGTGTAACCATTTTCGGGATGCGCTTGTATAGGAATTGTACCTGCATGCACGTGACTTTCTGGTGCCCTAGTTCACTGCCTTTTTCTGCATGTGTGTGTGTGTTGGGCTGAGTGTGTGGGTGTGCGCGCGCGCGCCACGGTAGAGTCCATTGCATGCAGTGGCGCAAAAAAGCGGAGCTCCCACTTGGCTTGTCGCAAGTTTGGCTTGGTTAGGAGGGCGAGAGCCGGCTCAGGATGTGAAGCTTTTAAGTTCCATGGCTGATCACCGGCCTGTCTTATGACGTAGGGATAATGTAAACAGGAAATTCGAGAATGTAACATGCAACCAGATCCCTCGGATTTTTTTTTTCATCACATTACTCCGCATGAACATGTCCAGATATCGAGAACCACACGCTCGAGACAACACAGGCTTTTTGCGCGCGTGGTTTTCTTCCACCGGCCTTGAGGAAACGCGCGCGCCCATTTTCATACGACAGTAATTCATGTCCCCATAAAAAAAAAGACATGCTATGCTTGATGAATCGTTTATCTTCAAGGCAGCCACGTTTCCATGCCCGCCCCCCAAGTCGCCACGTGCTCGTCGGCCATGGCGGCCTCGTCGACGGCGACGTGCGCAAGCAGTCATATCGGAAAAGAGCGGGCTTTCTGCGCACCTATTCGCTCGCGTCAGCCGCCGCCTCATCAACCGTCGTCGGACGACGTGCGAAAATTATCTGGTAGGTCCACATTGGTGGCGGCGCTCACCATCGGGTGAAGGTCGCCGGCCTCACGCCGTAAAAACGCCTCATGCATCCCGGCATTAAACGCTGTGGCTGAGCGGGGTTAAGATACTAGATTACGATACCTGGTGACATGACCAAGCGCCGTCACATGTCCGAGATGGGAAGTGCACTAGCGGGTGGCTGTTGGCTGGTTATACGGTCGAGTGCTCATTGCTCGCCGGGCTAAATGTTACGTCATGAGACCATGCGAAATAGCCTGAAATAGCCTAGTTGCAACTGGCGTAACCACGCTAACTCGTCCGAAATTGATTTTGGTGGCACTGTCTACCTGTGCCATGCGCTGTGCTTTTAAAAAGGCTGGTGGAATTCCTTAGCTTGGCGGAAGGCAGTAAAGAATCTTCTGCAGAAATTCTGATGTCTTTTTTGGGAGATTTTTGTCTGCGTGTGGAGAAACCCTTTGCCAGGACTGACACATTAGCGGTTGTAAGTTTTTTTTTTTGTGACAGCCTTTGAGGCAAGAATGCGTCCATGACCTTTCCGGGCCGTTTTCGCAGAGGCGCCGACTATGTCGTGCAGCTCGTGCTTCGCACCATTGGGAACAGAAACATAGCGCATCCAGAAAGCAACCGTGGACTGTGCTCCACGATTCGAGGAAAAGTAAAAGGAGAAAAAACAAAGGCAGGCAAAGGCACAGCAGGAGACCCCTCCCCACTGTCCTTTTCTTCCTCCCTCTTACCACCCTGCTACCGGCTGCCCGTGCAGCTCTTGAAACAGAATTTCTCCGTACCTATGCACCTGCTCAAATCATCCTTGGCCCTTTCCCTTACCGCCTCTCCACGTTCTTCATCCGTTTGATGCTGCGTGTTGTGCGTCTTGTTCCCGTAGCCTTTTTGGGTGGAACAGTGCTGAAAATTGTGCCCTAAGGGTAGGGTGGAATTCAAGCAAGTTTTGGTTAAGACGATTCCCAATTCTTGCATATTTGTTTTAAAATCAGCGACAACAGCAATGACACATCGCTTTGAGCATGCGGCTCGAGGACGGTGTGTGATTCGTTCCGCAGTGTCGCCGTGTACCCACTGATTTCCAATGGGTAGAAGTTTTCTCGAAGCCTGGCGCTTGGTTTCTTTGAGTTGAAGTGCTCGGAAAATGGTCTTCCACCTAACATTGTGTTGAAGAAAACACTTCAACCCATTGCGCTTGGTGCGAGGTTGCCAGTGCGCCATTAAAACTCATCATCAGCAAAAGAAAACATTTCTAGGCAATGGATACCCAAGATTCTTCACTCGATGTATCATCTAAAACTGAAAAGGATGCAACGAAAACAACTCGATATGCTTATGCTAAGGACACGCTGGTGGCAAAAACGCGTATGCAGTTAGTACGTAAAGGGTGTCTGCAAAACCTTGGCCAGTGTTCTCAGAAAGGAAGGGATGCAAACTACACACAAGCCGGACATCATTATCGGAGGCCTCCTGTGCCACTTCAAAGACAGTCATCCCACCCCAAAAAAGGCCTAGAGGCGCCAACTCGAATGGCCCTTCCTGGGCGTACGCGCTCTTAGCGTAAGCCGAAACCGGTCTGCGCATGCGCACTGCAGGAGACGCCAGCAAGCCTAGGTGAGGCGTCCGTGCTAGATGTCGGCATCAGCGCGCGGGCGCTCGTGTACGCTTTGGAAGGGGGGTCCGGTTTATAACAATGGAAGGATCGCCGGGCTCTCGGTGGCTCTTTTCTTCGTGGCTTGAAGCTATTTCAGGTTCCCCGAACTTTTCTTCGCGATTTAAGTTGTTCTTTCATCGCCCCCCCCCCCCCAACCCCTTCTCTCCACGGCTTGAAATTCTCTCCGTCCGCTCGACAGGGGAAGGGAGCCAGCACCAGGAACATGGAGATGCATGGCACATTTAAAAGTCCCTGGATCGTTCCGTGGAAACGGCTCCCTCTTCTGACTCCCGCGGTTTGTGCGCTTAAAAAGCCGCGCTAACTCCCCGGGAGTCACACATCCAAGAAGTAGTAGTTTGCCAACAGCTTCAGAGGCAACAACAACTGACGAGAATACAAAAAGGAAGCTAAAAATGTTGCCGGCCCAGCGATTGCTATCTAACCCCTCAAGCACTGGAACTGCAACCGGTGGTATTAAAAGCAAAGAGAGAGGATAGCGAAAAGTAGATAGGAGAGCGGCAGAAAAAAAAAACGAGGGTAGTTTGGAACTTATGCAAAAAAAAAATATATGTTCGCGCCACTCGTGCGAAAGTGCTTATGGGTATTGTTGCACATATTCGCAACACGGTAAATTCACTGCGTATTCAGGGCCGCCAGCATGTAGCGTCCTGTCGCTAATGAATCGCGCTAGCGGCGCATTGCACAAACGGGTTGAGTGGAGCGCCGAGTCACCGTACTGGAGAAAACCAGTAATCTTTTAAACATCGTGTTATCCGACAATAACTTCTGTTCATTTCTTAGCAGATTTAAATTATAATCAAGAACATTTAACTAGAGTTTGACTCTTGATTGCTGCTGTGGGTAACGGCGTAGTTACTGGCTTGCCGAACTGATGGCACACTCTTCAGAATAGTTCCCAGCATGCCACTCTAAGAAGTCTTCGTTAGCGGTTCATCCTTCACGTACATCTTTGACAGAATGGCCGAAACTAGCATCGACTACAGCAATGGTAAACCCCTTCTCGACGGCAAACGATCGAATCGTGAGAAGCACTTTACCAACCTAGACAAAAATGTGAACTACCACACTACTAATTGTTACATTGGACAAATAACCTACTGGCCTAAAACGCAGCATCAGGTTGGCCGCCTCTTATGTGCAACACATGCAACATTCACTTCAACGCATCCTTGCTGCACTTGCACCACATCGACAAAAGATTGGAAGAGCTTTCTGCTATTGAGGCTAATAACATGAGTGTTGAAATGTAGACATTAAGACACGATTTTACAATTTTGAATGCACAGTGCAAGAACCATATACAAGTATCGGTGAGTGAGCTCTAAGTATGAGCGTCCGGGAATTACAAATTTCGCTGCTTGAACGAAAGTACCTAGAAGCTTCATTGCTTTGCACTGTTATTGCGTACGCAATTCTACTATCACCTATGCCGGTGTGGTCACTGTACGCGCTTAATGAAAAATGTACCTGTCAAGCAAAAGAGTCTTCTTATAATTTCCTCTATATACCTCATAGAAGGCACACGCTTTCTTGTAGCATTTTATGTAGCAGCCCATGTCCATAGCCTCCCTCCGATGGGGGCACTTTTGATAAAACTGCGCATTCGTACGGCAGGCTCAACCTCCCAAAGCAACCTACCAAAGCAGGGACACTGTAGCAGGGCACGGCCGGAATCGAGCCGCCTCCGCTACTCGAGCCCGGCCGCGAGCAGGGACGTGTGCCTTTTCAACGCACCGAGAGAGGGCGCCACACGTTTCATGAAAAAGCTGATGATGCATGATCAATAGTGAAATAGCCCAGGAAGACTTTTACGCCATTGAAATGTAAAATACCTTATACTTCCTTAAAGGTAGGACATTACCCTACGTGAACCTGCTAGAGCTTGTCGATATATTTTAAAATAGGGCTGTAGTGAGCGATAAATTGAAGTCAAGTGGGGTATTTTTCAGGACCTCGCCATAGGCTCCATGCTGTCACAGATCATTGCTCATGGCAAACGCAATATGTAAGCTACATCGATGAAACTCGACTAAATGAAACTTTAAGATGCATTTAACATCTAGGCGAGAGAGCTAATTTCTAACTGTTATGCGCGACGAAATATCAATTTTTATTTTTCGTCGCCATTGAGTTACGCGCCGCCGCGCCGCCGGCTGTCGCGAGATGGCGCGACCGGTTTTTCGAGGCGCATGGTCCAGAATCCTGGGGATGTCACGGAAACCCCTACGAATTACCCGGCCCTATCTGCCTACAAATTCACAAACTTTGCATCGTGCAGCTTCCGCTTATGCGAGTCCTTGGTCTCTGGATCCAGCACGGCGGCAAACCCATCCACACCATCACCACTCTTCGCACATCCATCCTTAACATTGCCCACTTGATGCGCCACATAGTAGGGCACCGCATAGTAGGGCGCCGCAATGATATGTATGAGGAAGACACCACTCGTTTAGTCGCCGCCTTTGCCATCAGCCGCATGCAATATGACTTCCCTTATCACCACCTCACATGCACTAATCTGAATCAGCTCGACGTCCTTATCCGCACCCTCCACAAGACTGCTCTCGGCCTTCCAATGTGCACGTCCAAGGCCCGCCTGCATGCCCTGGGCATTCACAGCCCCTTTGAACTCCGTTACGCGATCCTCACCTCCCAACGCACTCGTTTGCTCACTAACTCAGCAGGCAGAGCCATTCTCTGCCACACTGGCGGCCCTAGGTCTCTCAAACATTGTCCTCACAGGCGTACTCTCGAATGACATCCGCACCCATCTACACCTTGACCCTATCCCTGGCCACATGCACCACGAACTTCGGACGACCAGAAGACAGGCCCGCCTTCGACGTCTAAGCAGACAGTATGGATAGGACACCACAGCTATCTACGTGGACTGTGGCTTCATGCCCACCCAAAAACTTAATCTGGCGCAGTAGAAGACAGCGCCAACACTTCATACCTGGCCACTTCCTTCTTGGCTCCGGACTACACCGCCACTCAAGCGATTGCTATTGCCCTCACCATTAAAATGAGTGACACCCATTCTCAGAGCTCACATATCTTCACCGACTCACAGGCTGCATGACGAGCTTGCACAAGCGGTTGCGTCTTAAGACAAGCTAGCTCTCCGCATCCTAGGTCATCATACACTCCAACAAGTCGGCGCCATTACCTGGGTTCGCTGACACGAGGGCCTGGCTAGAAACATCAGGGCTGATGCCGCAACTAGAGATTATACTCACCCCCTATCCAACCACTACACAACACTCATATAAGCCTTGCTTCTCAACAGGCGCCGTTACCCTCCTCCCCCCACAAACACGTTTCTCTCGAAGACTCCGACCTATTACGGTGAGTTCAGACCCTCACATACTCTAATCACCACCACCTCCATCGCCTTCACCGAACACTATATGTAGATGCATGTTGTCGGTGTGGCGACAGCCTTATTTCCATTTATATCACACAGACATCTCCACGCAGACGCAACCACTTTAAGCCGCCTGATGCGGCCTTGGAGCAGTGGGAGGTGAAGCTGGTCAGTGTCTACCTGGAAGATCAGGAGGCACTGTTCACCATCGCTAAGAAGCAGCAGAAGCCACTGGGGCCTTTGGACTAAGGGCCCCACGCCCAACAGCTCCAACCACCACTTCTGCCAATAAATATTTTTCATGCATTCAGCTTGAACCTACGTCGTGAAAAAAGGGTCGGGGACAAGAAACTTCCAATACCCACGCACAAGGATTTCAGAATGAAGTGCAAACATTGTTACACGCCAAAACTTTTGTTACCAAAGATAATGGGTGCCATGCTTTTATCCCTAATGACGCGGGAAAGTTTTCGGAGTACATAAACGAGCGAAAAATCATTGCATGATAAATACAAAAAGCGGCGCTGCTACCATCTGTGCGTGTCATTCGAAAAAACAAAACGACATCGTAGGAGGTAGTTCTTGGGGTCTTCTGGCAGAGTAAACGGTAATGAATACGCTAACAATTTTTATTATGTTTTTCTTAGTACTATTACCCTTATTTATTACTGGCTGGTAAGTTACACTTACCATTCTCTGCGCAAATAAAAAGTATGTGCTTGTGAGCCACCAGGGATACCGAGGCTCAGGGATCAGTTCAGCTTGTTGACAAAAGCATTAACACAAGCTGCTTAAAACAAAGAGAAAGGAACTTGTATCAACCACTACAACCTGGTATTACATGTCTGAATAATAAACACGGCGACTTTTCAACGTGGCCGATTCCCGTTTCTCGGTATCTTACCTGAAGATAGGAGACGCTGCAGTCGATGCATGCCCAGGCGATCACTGAGGTACCCCGTCCATCGTTAATATTGACTTCGTGTTTCAGTCTCAGCTTCGGCCCTGCGTTGAAATTTACATTGAGCACAGCGTTTTGGTAGCCCGGATAGTAGTCGAAACATAAAAGAAGGCTGATAGTTGCAAACAACAGTAAGATAGCCACTGCAAACTCTTAAACCACCTTTTACCGATCGAGAAACATTAACAAGATAATTCTAATTTGGATATACTGGCAGCTCTCCGCGAGATTACTGTGCACGTCTTCGAAGACCGATTTGGACAGGCCGTCTTTCTCAGCACTCGGACCACTTTTATGTGCTAGCACATATTCTAAACAGCGTCAAAAACTCAATCCAAAAGTGCGAACCGCAAAAATATGGAACACTGAAGCCGTTGACGAAGCGTTCATTCTAGAGCAGGCCTTGTGTTCAAAGACATGGGTGTAATGAGGAGAACTGTCGATGTTTCGCTGAATTCTCTTTATGCTATTATTCTACGTCCGAGCTGTAAGCTGGCGCTCCATCTTTAGTTCAGTGTTTCCATGTTTCGAGATTTTTCCCACCATTGATCCTGAAATAACGAATACTAACTTCTCGAAGCGTTACTTCCAGTTGTATTGAAATATTTATTTCAGCTGGTCTTAACATTGTAATGCATTTTATGGTACTTTTTCGAGTGCTCTATTGATATATACATGAACCATGCACCCTGCTACAAAGAAATTCTTTAGAAACTCCAACCTCACGACTGTAATTTGCATTGATTTCTCTATTTCGTGTTTAGGATAAACAAATTCTGTATGCTTTCAACCTACACTAATTTCAATACTAATGGTAAAGAATAGTTAGCACTCAAAATACATTCTGTATTAATGTGCGACTCACGTAGTTTTTTTCTTTGTACAATGTATTTCCTCAAAACCTTCAGTGTGTTTAGCCATTGTCAGCCGTTTTTATGTCCCCGTTGGTATGAACCGAAAAACAGCAGTGGCACGAGAGATTAAGATTTTTTTTTTAATTTGCAAGCGAGAACCTCACTTACTGAAACTCCATGTAGTGATTGACGCTTTTGCTGAAGGTCCCGCCTGAAGTATTCCATCCACAGTTTTGAACAGCGTCTGTACTTCTATGCGATACGTGGTGTCGCTGCGGAGCACTTCCACTGAAAAGTCTTCTCGACGAGTGCGAAAAACATAACAATCATTGTTGTCGCTTGAGCAGAATTGGACTCGGAAGCCGTCGCAGCGGCGGAGATCCGAAGTGTCTATGGACCAGGATAGGCGAAACGAGCCCGTTCCCGTAGATGCAGCTGTGTCTATGTAAGGCAGTGGAAGGTCTTCGTCGGCGTTATTCAAGGCGTAAGGAAAGAAAAAACAGCTATGAGAAAACAGCGAGTTTTTAATGCATCAAACTAGACGTAGGGTAGAACAATGTCGCGAAGACCAGAGAAATTTATAACAAGGGAGTAATTGCTGATTTATATCCACCCAAGTGCAGAAATACGGCTGCCAAGGGAACCTATACAGCGCCCACAGAAACTTCGTAGTTAAACAAAACTCCTTCCTGTTCCGGGGTTCGAACCCGGGACCACCGCCTCACCGGGGCAATTGCTCTGCCAGCTGAGCTAACCGGGACGGCTAGCACATGGTAGGGCGAGAGCAAAGACCACCTGGGGTTTTTAATGCGTGCACTGACAATGCACATTGCACGGGTTGATTGCCTTTTGCCTGCATCGAAATGAGACCGCCGCGGCCGGGATCGAACCCGCGTCTTTCGGGTCAGCAGCCGACCACCATAATTACCCAGCCACCGCGGCGGCCCAATAACTCGAAGGGGTTGTGGTGTATGACTGCTCTTGGGTGGATACAAATGAGTAATTACTCAGTTGTTTCAATTCGATTCCACCTTGGGGGATTATCATAAACACTGGACCATCAAAGAAACTTGTAGATTTACTTCCGATCAAGGACGCTGATCAAAGGGTGTTAAAAAATACGCCTCCGGAAGAAAGCTTCGCTAAAGCGGAGTTGCCTCTGCTCAGGAGGAATATAATTAGGCTTCCAGCTTAGTAGCAGCGCTACTTTTTAGGTAAAACAATTGCTGCCGTACGTTTTCTTTGGACGTCCAAGGCACGTTGTGATTCTTATGAGCCATGTAAACTCGTTCTTATTTTCTTGCTCTTTGTTGTCTCTCACTTATAGAATTTTGTTGTTCGGGAATTTGCTCAGCGCTTTCGAAATTTCTTTCAGGAGTGCGGCATGGAAGAGATTAACCCGCTTGCTTATTTTCCTTTTTGAAAGCCTCTAAAAAGCGCTAGAGGACAACAGCATCAAGTCCAGAATTCTTAAATGTCAATTCTAATTGTGAGGCAGCTGTAGAATATTGTAACGTAGTGTTATGGAAATAAATAAAGGTAATGCTTCTTTCTTCCGATGCATGGAAAAATTTTTCCTTTAATGTTTGCAGATCGCTGGTATTGAGTAGCTAAGACTGCTGTAGAAAACAAATACAGAACATTTTTGTGACAGTAAAATGTAATAGCCTTAAAAGCAAGTCTGCTGAGGCGAGATCTTTGTATATTTTGATTGCTATAGTAAAATCTTACCATACTTAAAAACCTTGCGTATATTAACTATTGTCCGTCGAATTATGCGCATGTTCACAATATCTCGGTAAGTACTGTGAATAAGATGCAGTGAGGAACTTTTTTCTGTGTGCTTATTTTTTCTATAGTCGCCGCAATGACTTGACGCCCACTGCGCCCAAGCACTTTTTTCCCAGCAGCATGTTGTGACCGAATGGGAAAATTGCCGTGTCCATGAGGTGTTATGCAGTTATGCGGGCTTTACGCCATCATCCACATGCCATTTTTTTCTAGCTCTTCAGCTGCAGTTAATTTCCGACTTTCTATCAACCTCGTTCTGACTACCGCGCGTACACACTCCACCGTATTTAGGCAGGATAAATTACAAGTTAAATAAAGGTGAGTGGATCCCTTTTTCGGTTTTTCAACTTTACCGCGGCTGCAATCACTGCGGGCGTCGTCAAACCACTGACTCCACAAGATCGAGCAAGCAGAGCGTATGGACAGCAGAGGGAATTGAAGCCACCGCTTTTGTGAGCAATTTGTTTGCCTGACTTACAAGTCATTATGTGAAAAACGCCAACTAGACTTGGCTGTACTAACAAGAAAGCACAAGAATGGAAACGCGCTTGTTTAGGCAAACGCTGTTTCCAAAGGGGATCTTGAGCTTTCCCCGGGCCCAAGACAGAGAGGGTTTATTGATAGGAAAGGCAGAGAGGTTGGCCTGAAAAATAAATATCTGGCCTGCTACTCTGCTTGGGGGACGGGAAGAGGAGATAAAAGAAGGTCACGATGGGGGACGATGATAGCAAGCATATTGTTTTTAATGTGACCGCTACTAGGCAAGCGGCTGCGCCCCCTACTCCCTCGCTTTCTTTTATTTCTCAGTTCGGATGTCTCTATAGACCTTTGCAATAGATGCTCCTTGAGTGCTGCCATATATTTTTCACTGGACTGTCGTGAGCATGCCACGCTAGCACGGAGGAAGCGGCAGTGGAACCAGTTTCCGAAAGGAGCGGAACTGCAGCAAGGGTCCATAGCAATGCAGTGTCACATGTACTGCTTACTAAGTAAACGAATTTTACATCACGTAATCCCCTCTTGAACACTTTAGATCGCATAGGGGCTTGCTCGTAAGCCATGCCCCGTGGCTCATTATGCCTCCCCGGCGATCTCAATCTCTTGCAGGTTTGAGTAACTTTGGTCCTGTCCTTTCCAAAGGTTAGGACTTAAATGCATGTTACGCCAGCCCCACTGCAAGGCTTAGAATCAAAAGCTTAGGGGATCTCAACTTTTGACAAAGAGGGTGTATATGCACTTAGAGGCCTTTTGTTTACTCAGGTTCACACAGAGCAGGTCGGTTTTTGCCATCTGTTTGCTTAATGACCCTCAGTAACTTTAGGACAATCCCTAAAGGGGGAGTAGATTCGAATCAATAAATGAATTACTCATTTGCGCCCATCTGAACGCAGCGGCGTGGGTACAAAAGAGAAAAAGTCGTGAATCATCCATCAATTCAGCCTTGCCCTGCCAACTGTCGGCTAGCTTAGGTGATGGAGCGGCTGTCCTAAACAGGCGAGGGTCTTACGTACATTCCAGCTGCGGACTAGTGCGCATTTCTATCGCACTGCTAAGACTTCGACATATCTGCTTCTCTTAGTTATATAACTTGCCAGTTGCGGTCAGGTGCATAATGATGAGAGATTGCTTCCTTGATTGATCCTTTGCCTTTGCTTTATTCGTCAGCTCTGTCAGCTAGTTGCGTTCGTAGTGCAATACACACAAGTCATTTCGAGTAGATGTGTTGCGCAGCCGAAGTTGTTTTACATTATTTATGAATGAAGCATTCTCTTCGACAGCGAGGGAAGAAAGTAGGAAAAACGCGGCGAGTAAAACTTTCTAAGTGTGGGGCACGAATACAGTGCTAATTCTTTCTTTGAATAAAAAAAAAAAAACAGATCCTTCCCTCGAAGCGTATGCACTGAGCACTGGAGCGAACGTCATTACGTTCACATACAATCTGACTGTTCAGATAATGATGTCGGATTACGGACACGTGTTATTGAAGCGCAAAGCGTACATGCGAATTTCAAGACAGCGAAATTAAGCCTTGGCCATACAGTCCACAACAGTTACGAAGACAATTGAAATACACAAACCAATGCAATTAGGTGTTATTTCGTAATACTTGCGTAATAAATGAAGGGTGTAAGCAGCAGCTTTTAAGAAAAAAATTTTGTGACGGCATTTAAATCTGCTTACGTGCAGGAATGCTAAAACAATGGAACTTTCGAGAACGCGGATTTTTCCACGACGGCAGTACGCGCTGTATTTGATCTTTGTTACTTTTTATTTTTTATAAATCCGTTATAGTTTTATGTTTGTTTTCTATTGTATTATTCTTATAGTGTTTGTAAATATTTATTTTCATTATAATTCAACATTTTTGCTTTTTATACGGTATTATTTTTACTTTATTTATTTCCGTTTTGATGGCGTCATTTGATTGACAGGTGAGGCGTTCACTTCCTGAGAACGGACACTTCCAGCGGACTCATTTACGTCTAACAACATTAAATGTATGAAAAATAAAACAAGCTACATTGATGAGCTATATAGTTTACGTTATCATAAATATATAGCATTTAACACATGGAATCAAACTGCTATTGCCGACAGCCACAATTGCTTTAACTTGTAGCCTTTATTATACATCTTTGCTAGGAATGTAAAAGATTATTCACAACGCAACAAACTCACCGTCAGGTGGTGTCATGAACGTAGCGTTTATGGCATCAGCGCAAGTTCCTCTGCCACATTGTTCGATTTGCACCACGTACTGCTGCCAGGGCGCAAGGTCGGTCACGAGTGCACTGTGCCTCCTGTGCGCTGAGCCCAATCCATCAAATTCGTACGATCTGACGAAGTGCACGTTTTCCTCCGTCTGAAATACACGTGTCAGTTGGGCTAATGATGCAGTTAATATTGCAGATGCTGAGTTCGCTGTGCAGAATGCTGCACACGAACCGTGGAACAAGCACTAGCTCCAATCAGGTAGGTGATGTGTGCGGTTATTGCGCTTGCGTTGCATGCCACCACCAATAAGAGTCAAAAGAATAGACGCAATGTAATTTGCTTACGGGCTCAGCTGTCTGGAGCATGACTTTTCTCCAAATCCTTTCAGATCATTAGAATAAAGAGGGCGCTTGTGGGCTTCTGCAACGTCGATGTGCATCCCACCTAGCATCCTCTGAACATCTGACCAAAGTTGGTCCCCCCTATGAGGTTTCTATCAGGCAGCAACATTTCTTACTTTCTATCTGAAAGCGGGAACCCCAAGTGGGGGCGCAGCTCATATACACCTCGCCAAACTGCTCGCATTGCAGTCAGCGACACCGTCGCTTTCGCGCCATTTCCCTGTCGAGAGTTTCACCCGGCAGCTAACCTTTCAAAGTTATGAAGGTCGTTGGTATCTCTCATTTCGTCACGTCTGCTTACCAGTGCTTTAGCAGGGCTATTGTAGTATGCAATACCTACGGACTAGCTTCTAGCACTGCCAAATCGCTTTTTTTTAGTCAAGAGTGGTGACGTACTTCAGCAGGACAAACTGTAGTTTGACCCCTGCACGAGAATGACCTCGACCTGCAGCGCCGATATATCGCAGGTGCAATAGAGCACGTTCTGGAGCAAGTTTGTGCATAGCTTCAGTAGCTGAAGCGCACAATAACAGAGCACACAGGCAAAGAATAACACGAGACGGCGCCTGTCTCGTGTCATTCTTTGCCTGTGTGCTGTGTTTTTGTGCGCTTCACCTGCTCAAGATGTCCCAGCTGCTCGGGCATGAGAACTGCTACAGTGGAACGGCGAAAAATAAATTGCGAGTGGTAATACCTAGCCATGCCGAGAACCCGCTATCGCCTACGAGGTGCGTCGCAAATTATTGTACCAAGCCATGACGCTTCTCTTAGCGTGCACTGAACTGACACTCATACGAGTTCCTCTGACGTGACGTGCGTCACCGTGCATCACTGCCATATGCAACAGTAGTGCTTTTTGGCAGGTCTTGTACCACCGTAACAAGCTAACGTTACTTTTTCTCCTCCCAGCAAAGTCACACGGTCGTCGGGGTTCATGGCCATGCTGTTTCAGACGTGTTTTGTGCTACTCGAGTCGATTGAGTACGTTGGCTAGCTTTTTCGTTTTGGAATCGCCTCGTACGTTTTAGGTCTCGGGGAATCTGTCTCAGATAAATAAAAAAAGCTTTTTAGACTCAATTTCACGCTTCAGCTAGCCCTGAACCTTGAGCAGGTATTTCTTTCCAGCCTAATTTCCCACTCCCGGCGTTAAGTCCGGTTCTGCTGGGAACGTCAGCTTTTAAAAGACGTTTTTTGTTATGTTGAAGAGTCGGCGGTCCCTACTGGCTAAATTTCTAGCCTTAATAATCGCGTCTGAAGTAGCAGTGGAGCGGAAAGTTCTCGATAACTACGTGTTTTTCTCCCTTCTTTACTTATTCTTAGCAATGATTCCTTTTTTGTTTTACGGTGATATATGCGGTGCTTTAAGAGACCTCCATAAGCATTACGAAATTTATTAACTTATTCTCATTTCTCTGTGCTTTCTGAAGAATACTTTACGTGCTACCATACACAGACTATTTTTAAGTAACAACTTTTTCTTTTACTGTACTCCACATGCAGTGAAGGACTTTGCAAACTATGGTCAACACGCAAAGCTTCAAGGGTGAGCACTGAAGACCACGTGAAGCTTGCGGAGGACAATATTTTTTCCATTATTTGCGTGTTCTTCGTTGCCATAACACTCTAATATCGCGACTATGCAAGCAGGTCCTAGGACTTGACGGGCAGGTTTAGCACGCACAATGGTTGAATGAGGTCAAGTGAGCGCGAAAGCCTTTTTTTACGGTTGTGTGAGAAGAGCGTCGACAACCGTGTTCATTTGAATCTGTAACGTGATAGCGCCGTCTTTACTGCGGTCAGCGCCCTGTACCACTTGAATGTGCCATGATGAGCACCTCTGGAAGCTCGACGCTACTCATTACCGGCTAAAGACTTAACTTTCTAGAATACTTAACATTTACACAAAGAAAACGGTAGAATATGAGTAATGAACATCTCTCATGATATATTTAAAAAAAACACAGTTTTATGGACAAAATACACCCAGGCGTGTGCCTGAAAATGTGGAAACAGAAAAACACACTGGGATTAAAATGCATTTTCACGATACTTTGAGCTTTTACACATGTGCTCGTTCCCGTAAGCAAACGTTTAGTTATAGGAGATGGCGTTAGTATAGCACTAAATCGGCTTTATTTCGCATGCTGTAGCTTTTCAAAAGGAAGCCTTCACTTGCTCTTGACCTTGATGAACTTTGACACACGTTTTTATTGCTTCTAAAAAAACCCTCGCGAGTCCCTTACGTTGCTTTTGAACTACCAGTGCACCCGGACAGGAAGGCTACAAAATGGTTAACAATACCTGACAAAAAATGTAGATACTAACTAACCCCTACAAATATATTTGGAAACTCCGCTCCCACACCTATCCATTGACGCTTCTCGGAAAGAGATCGCATCTATAAAAGACTGGATAGCTCGTCTCGTTTTAAGCATGAAATGCTTTTAGCTCGCGTTGTCGGCGCGCCGCAAGTGACACTGGCGACAGAACGGAGGGATAACTCGGTGACGAACCGGAGGAGAATCGAAGATGGTATATGGAGGCGAACATAAACGTTCTTTTGCGAACCTTTTCGTATTACCGCTGGTGCCTAAGTGCTGCACTCCCGCCGGAGCACGGCATGTGGCAGTAACAGCGTCTGCCTAGTCCAGTAGTTGGTGAAGCGAGCGCGCAGCACGAACATGCCTACGCTCTGTCCCGCAGCCCAAACAGCGCACGCGCCTTCCTCGTTATATGTGCGCGAACCAGGAGGAGCAATAGCGCCATCGTCCGGTGCGGCGCGGAACCCGTAGAAAAAAAAATAGTACGGTTTTAACGTAGTTAGACTCAGTAGGACGTGCGAAAGCACTTGAGGCAACACTGCCTCAAAGGCAACCGCATGCAAGATAAACGTCATTCAGGTTTGCTTGGGAAGTAGCGCTTTCGCACTAAAAAGTACGCTAAGTTCCGCCTTTAAGAGTAAAACGCGACAGTGTTATCCGGCCGCCGCCGCTTATCGTCACCCGCTCTGGGCAGCCGCGCGCGGGGAGTAGGGGAAGCATTGTACCCTGCCGCCTGAGTGACGGGCGGACAGATGGTTGTGTTTGGCCGAGACGAGACTGTTTTGCAACGAGGTTCAGTCTCTAGAGTGCGCTATGCCTCTACTGCAAAATATCGACCACGGGAGAGAATTTTTATTTCTTATCCGCCACAGCATGGCTGTTGTTGCAGCTCTGGAACGTCCTCTCGTCGTTCCTTTTACAAAGGCGGATGTCGCCAATATCTGGAGACTGCCAGTCAGCTCCCCTCGACAGACCCCCTTGTTAGTTTGCAGCCGGGTCGTTATGGCGTGTCTCTTCGCTTTACCGGCATTCAGCGCATCTTAGGTGGAGACGGCCACCGTGGACCACTTTTAATTTCCAGGCTGCTTATTTCATCTTCCACAATACTCACTGACGCAGCCTACTTTTGGTTTGGTTTATGGTTTATTGGTACTTAACGTTCCAAAGCGACTCTGGCTATGAGGGACGCCGTAGTGAAGGGGTCCGAAAATTTCGACCACCTGGTTTTTTTTTTAACGTGCACTGACATCTCACTGTACACGGGCGTCTGGAATTTCGCCTCCATCTAAATTTGGCTGCCGCGGCCGGGATCGAACCCGGGTCTTTCGGGTCAGCAGCCGAGCGCCATAACCACTTAGTGACCACGGCGGCTGCAGTTTTTGTTTAATGCACACTAGCGTTTACCATGTGAAACAAAGAACTGTTTCTCATATTTGTCGAGGCGTCCATGAGAAGGTAGACATGATTACAGCCTGCACGACGTATTGACTGCAGTCGCCAATCAGTGGTGCGATGTATTGTGTGCTGTTCTAAGTTCAAGGCGCAGAATGCTTTCCGGTCATTAGGAGCTCAATGGCTGCACGAACACGTAAATAATGCCATTGCGTTATACTAGAAGAGAAAAAAATATTGGTAGAAGTGATAAGGTACTCACCCAACGAAGGTAAACACTCAGCTGAAAAGAGAAGAAGTGGAATGTTTTAGAATAGGCCGGTCGAGCATGGCTGTGGTACATATTTGAAGTAGTGCTTGCATTTTAAAGAATAAACTACACCCCACAATCCATCATTTCCAGACTTGCACTTGTGGGAACGGCAGTCTAGATGGCCCCTCAGGGGTCCACTTTGCTGAGAGATGATTTAAGGATATACCGACGGGCTTCCGTTATTTTCTTTCCCATTGGCAGGTTTTGTACAACAAAGATTTAACATTGGCTGCGCTTGAGATCAAACATGTCTTTTCGACACGCATGGCTGCGGTATTCAAAGAGCCTCTGTAGAGCCTCAGTGCAGCTGGCGTTCTTATTGCACGCAGAAAGTTACGACAGAGAACTAGGATGCCGTGTCACCACCGTCTTATAAAAACATCCTAAGCGCTGTAATCACGTTGTAAGAATATCCCGTAGCTGTAATAATCCTCCAACTGTTGGACAAACATCACCAACGGATTTTAGCGCCACATTATGCCTCAGTAAATGAAGCAAATATTGTCCGGGAAATTTCGTACAAGGCAAGAATGGCGGTAAGTTCATTAATTATACTGAGAAAAAATGCGCCACGAAAGTCATGAAACACAGCAACAAAAAATGAAACCACATTTCGGTAATGAAAAGCACAGTTAAGCGATCCCTCGTGTGCTACTGCAATTCAGTGTGGTTGGCATTCTGGCACGTCTCTTGCATAATAATATTGATAATAATTGGTTTTTGGGGAAAGGAAATGGCGCAGTATCTGTCTCATATATCGTCGGACACCTGAACCGCGCCGTAAGGGAACGGATAAAGGAGGGAGTTAAAGAAGAAAGGATTAAAGAGGTGCTGTAGTGGAGGGCTCCGGAATAATTTCGACCACCTGGGGATGTTTAACGTGCACTGACATCGCACAGCCAGCACACGGGCGTCTTAGCGTTTTTCCTCCATGAAAACGCAGCCGCCGCGGTCGGGTTCGAACCCGGGAACTCCGGATCAGTAGCCGAGCGCCCTAACCACTGAGCCAACACGGCGGGTGCATGTCTCTTGTACGAATACGAAGCCCATTTTACGGCTACGAAGACATTGAGAAACCCCAGACGACCCCACACAGAGTTACTGTATCAAAAGGGCTGCCTCGGAACCCCCGTGGCTCCTTGGGCTTTCGCTTGCGCCCAATATCTTGTTTCTGCGGCGCTTCGGCTTGTGCGCCGCACAACGTTGGGCCTTCACACTAAAGCCGCCTTACCTCGGATTCGAAGGCGTGGACTGCAGGGTATTGACGCCGGTGTATACTCACGCAGCACCGAACAATAAGTTAAATGACTACGGACCACAACAAATTTTTGCTCGCCTGTTTTCTTCTTTGAAACGATGCGTCAGTGAATCCACGTCCAGGGACGAAGATTAAGAAGGAACGCCCAGCGAAACGGAGCGGCGAAACACTGACTTTGCAATTCGACTGACCGAGTTAGACTTGGCCAGATGTAACTACCGCGTCACTCTAGGTTTAAACAGAGCTAAACCACAGCCATTTTTTTATCGAGTTGAAGAGCGGACCGGACGGATGGTATGGCGTCACTTCTATTGTCATGGCTTCCGGTTTACGATATAACGGACGGACAGGATCTCGACCGGGAGTATGAGCCATTAAAGGCTTTTGCCTTAAAACAGGAATATAGCTGCTGGTACTTCGTTTTTTTTTTATAATTCTAGATCTTGAAACTGGCTGGTTTAGGTACTGTGTGGAGTTAAAACAACGTATAAAACGTTTATATCGCAGTATATTCGTAGCCAACGTAACCTTAAGTTCAACTACATATCATAGCCATCGCTTGGTTGATGAAACCGAAACAGCATGAGAAAAGAAATTCAATTATGAGCTGTTTAGCGTCATTTGTATTCTTATGTCGAACGCATCATTTGAAAGAAGAGAACAAGCAATAAAATTAGGTGTCTACAGTCCTCTCATATTAAAAAAGTGCTGCGTAAGTTAACATGTTTTACGAAAAAATTAAAAGTTGAGAACTGTTACACTCAGAACATACTTCTTTCGAGCCGCTCGAATGCTGCTCGTCACGAAGCTTGTGCCCCATGCTTTGAACCTTTGTGAAGAAGCTAATCATCGCCTCCGGTCATGTCTAGGTGCCGTTACCGTTCCTCTGCTATCTAGACCGCCCCCATTAAGAGTCTTATATTTCTAACCCAGATTGCTACTATAGACAGTAAGTTTCGCGGTAAACATAATTGCGACTTACACTGGTTGATCTGAGTGGGGGGAAGGGGGGGGGGGGTTCTGGGCAGTGTGACTGATTCTGCTACAGGGCTACACAGTCGTGATCGGCAAGCGAAACAAATACTTCTTCCGACTGGGCGCCCGACGGAAGCTCTCATGCGCAACCGGCTGCAGAAGTTGGGCCTGGCATACATCCGCACATTTTCGCTAGACGATAACCAGCGACGATGACACAGTGCAGCCGAATGTTGCTCTTAGCTTGCGTTGCGTACCGCACTTTGCCACGTTCAATGTTAATGACAACCAAGGCTCAGCATCAAAAATGAGAGAATTCCCTATGCGCTTGTGCATAACGCTTCGTCTGAATGTGGTGTGCCGCGGTCTGCGGCGTCGATGCAGCCAGTGATTGCTCGGCCGTTTCTGAGGCGGTTAAGGAAGCATTCTTTTAATAAACACCTCTAACTTGGCATAACGTCTCGCCATCGTCACTGGTGCTCGTCTGTGAGTTGCGTCAACTACTTGTCGAATTATTCGGTGCGAGAAGAGCAATTCCTCCATTTGACCGCTCCGTCAGATGTAAGCAAATGTCTTAAGTTTAAGTGACGATGTCTCATAACCGCGCTATAGAAAGAGGCAAAGGCACCCTGGTAGTTTTAGAAGTGATGGCACCGTGCCTTCGGAACCAGCGACTTCTGAATTGGGTGGTCCTGGGTTCACATATGCCACTGGCGACATGTGGTTGTTGTTTTTTTCTTCTACTTTCTAGTAACTTATCTTTCAGCGATAAAACAACTAGACTATTAACTTACTATTAACTAACAGCACAAATTAATATTATAAAAAATGATAGAAACAATTGCCTTTGCTATCTTTGGTTGCCTGTTGCCTCCTTCATATTCACGTCATAGCCAGCTATTCGTTTTCGTACTGTTATGTGTGGGGCTTCTCTCCCGTAGCAGGCCACCGGTGTTGGGGGATTGCGCTTTGATCCCACCGCTGCCACCAGTTTTTAGATGCGGGCCCCTGGTTCGCCTGTGCCGTCTCTCGCCAAGGTCGGTGTCCCCGGGTTCCGGATCGGGAGACTGCTGTAGTGGGGTTGACGAAGAGATGAGAGGGTCTTCGAGGTGAAGAAGAGACTGAAGGGTTTATTTACATTTATACAAAGATTGAAAGAGTGAATCGGGAGCTGGCTGATCACACGCCAGATCGGTGCTTAAATAGGGTCCGCTGTCCCCAGGTCCCTAGTTGGGGAATCTAGTTCATTAAAAATGCGTCGAATCACTGTGATGTAGATCACGTGTCCAGTCTTCCGGGTCCGCCTTCCAGGACGCCCCCAGCCACACACTCTTGCCACTTCTGGCAGATTATGGTCCGCGCTGTCCAGGCTTCAGTGATGAATAGCCAGAAGGGGTCCCATAACAGCGTCGAAGGTCAGTCACCTGCACTTCACAGCGGTAGCGTGGGAGCGAAAGGATACACCGCAGTTCGCAGAAGCTTTCACGTAGAGCGTGGGAAAGCAGTCTATGACGAAGTTGTTTTCGAAGCACGAGGATTCCGGAGACGTTGGCTTAGTCAAACCCGGCCGCATTTGCCACGGCTCATTTGCAGTCCCGCCGCTCGCCGGCTCCCCCGTCGTGCCCTCCGGGAGAAACATGTCCCGGGTGGGTCCGGCGTTGAGAACAAAAGACAGGTTCACCAAAGCCGTTCTCAGACAGCGGAGGGCCGTTTCACCCCGTAAACAGCAGGGGGGGGGGGGGGGAAGGACCCTTGTAGACGCCACCACCTGCACTCGTAGCGCTGCAACCACATCGACGGCCCTTTGAAGCCTCGGTAGATTGATGATTCCCAGTGGCTTGAATATTCTTGGCATGTTGACGTCTCCAAACGTAACAGCTCCTCCGCGGCCAGGACAATCTCGATCGGCCAGTGGTCACAATCACTGGTCGAGGAGAGATGACTTGAGTTGTAGCGTGGGAGGCCCTTCTTCAACTTGTCTGCAAGCACAGAGTAGAGTCCTAAACCTCGGACAACGGAGGCATTAGTCGAAATCAGCCACTCAACATGGCGCCACTCCCCAGGCAGTGCACGAAATTCACCCGAGAGCCGCCAGGCTGTTATGCAATACTACTGCATTGTCAATGTAAACGTAAGCACAAAATTTTGTAGCTGACAGCAATAATCTCGGCTACTAAGAACAGCTTCCATGTCTGCCAAATTCGCTGCCAAAGCCCGATTCGCCGAACACGGCTTGAAGAGAGGTGGCAAATTTGGAAGCAAAACTAGAATAAACAAACAAACGAGCACCTCAATTTTGCTCGAAATTAGGGTCAAGAGAGCGTCCGCGTCTCATCTGATGTCGCCAAAGACATACTGCCAAGTTGTACAATACGCGGTGGTGTGTCAAAGCCCACAAATTCTTGATTAGAAACTCTATTCCTTATCAATCGAAGCTTTGATCCCCTTATACCACCAGAATACTGATTAGATTGCTTAAAATTTGGCCCACGCTCAAATTAATCCACTGTCTTTTTCCAAAGAAACTTGACGCTCCAGTCTAATAATCAACTGTTCGAGTTGAACCCGTAAAGACGCAACTGCGCATTGCAGTCCTTACTCCTGCCCGTACTGGCGAGAGACTTCTCTTAAACTCAATAAGTCAGTCATGCGCCTCGTCACCATCACCTGTGCAGAAAGCTGCTACAGCCGTTCTCCGCAGAATTCTGCAGCCTCACTTCGTTCGCTTAATCTTTGAATACCAAAATCGGCTAGCTAACCAAGCGCCGCTAAACACAGGTACTCATATGGGCACAAATACACGTACTTTCATTGCCTCTGCAATGCGTTAGCTAAACTGTCGCGAATGAGACCAACGTTTGGTACCTAACTATAGCCTCAACAAAACTTGTCGTCCGGTATCTGCTAAAGATACAAAGCGAAACGTGTGCTCAAAATTAAAACACAAAGAAATTTGCTTTCTCGGAACGGTTCTACATAAGCAAACAGCTCATCGTCTACTCGGGAACTGTCTTCGCGAAACTCTTGTGAGTGCCATTATCACTCGGTAGCATCCCAAATTAGCGCATGTCCTTTCTAACTGAATAGTACAATAAACTTGATCTAAGTGTTAAGAAAACAGTAACACTTGATCAAATCCAAATTTTTAACTTAAAACAAAGTAGCATTTCCTTCCCCGTTTTTACACGCACGCCCAAAAAAGAGGAATAAAAAAAACAGCTACTTCGAATTGCTTCGCGGGGTCAAACATGGCTCACCACCCCCGCGTCGAAAGGATTAGTCCTTCAGCCGCGCCCGCCGGGGTCGCGCTCTGACTGATTGTACGACTGTCAACTCGTGACAAAAGGCAACTGAAAGTAGACATTCCTGATCGCTACTGTCATCTCCACAGCCCCTCGACGCGCTCAGTAGGCCCCGGTAGCCCATGCAGTGCCGATAACCGATTCCGGGCGACGGACAGCGACCGGAGCGAGAAGCTGCTCTCTGTTCTCGCCCCAAGCAAGCCCGCCTACCCTTTCGCCCTGCGCGCTTCCTCGAATACAGTGCGGAAAGTGAAGGACCCATCCTTCTCAAGTGTGCGCGCCGAACACACCTGCATGCGTGGTCTCTATTGTTCGACCCCTGAGCTCGCATGCGCCGGATGTCCCGCGATCTAGCGCCCTCTGATCTTTCCTGCCACTTTGTCTTTTTCTTTACAGCCTTTCTGTCAGGTCGGGGCTGTCTGGGTCTTAACGCTGGCCGATGCCCTTTGAAAAGCTTCGCCGCTGTTCTGCTTGGTAGACGCCTTCTCTTTCTGTTACTGCGGTCACCTTTAGAAGCACCTGCGCCTGCCGCCTGACCAGTAACTTTAGCTGCAAGATTACAAGGTCTAATGCGGGAAGGTTTTTCTTTTCCTTCTGCCGCATTTTCATGTATGCTAACATTAGCACCTGTTTGTGCAGCTGCGTTTAGGGCTGGACATTTCAACCGCTTTTTCTTGGTCCTTGCCCTATACCTTTTTTTTACGCCTAGGCTCTTCTGTTTGCGCCTCCTGACCAGAACTAGATTCATCTAGTTTTTCTGCTCGGAGACCTTCATTCAATTGCAAACTGGCCGCTTTGCCTTCCCGGGTCAGTGTCAGCTCCCCACTGCTGACAGACGTACCTTCCGCTGCCCCCGAGTTGGGCAGTTCGCTTTCCTGAAGCCAGTCCTCAACCGCCCGCTTATCGGCCTGAGCGCTTACCCCTGAAACGCCCTGCTCGTCTGAAATGGAGCTTTCGTCCTCTGTCTCCGCGTGGCTTTCGATATTGCGTTTCAACATTACAGCTCCGCAGTCTTCATGACGGTTGTGCGCTGTTTCACAACACTGTTTTACGTCGTCACGTCTGTCGAACTGGAACGGTCCAGCCTGACTCGCTCTCTCTGGAGTCTTGCCTCTCGAGATCTCATCTTCCAGTTTCTTTAGCTCATACGTGAGCTGTAACCTTCTGAGCTCCTGCTCCTTTTTCTCTGCCGCTAGCCTTTGTTCCTCTATGTTTCTCCGCTCATCTTCCTTTTTATTTCGCTCTGCTTTGAGGAGTTCGCACGTATCGCTAATTATTCTTTCCTCGGCGGTTTCCAAGAGCAATTTGCAAATGTCCGAATTTTTGATCCTAATCCCTACCTCTACATCCAACTTTTCACACAATTACAGCAAATCTTTCCTTAGAAACTTCATTAAATCCATGTTTGCTGCTCTGAGCCTTGACTTTGCTGAACAACTGTTGATGTGAGCTACACACACTCGTCTCACTGATCAACTTCCCACGATTCCCAGCAGTTCAAAGTTTTAACCCAAACAATTGAAGCCTGGAGAATCTCAAGCAAAGTTCAAGCACTCACCCACGGAAGCAACACCACGCCGCATGGTCGATCCCACCGCTGCCACCAGTTGTTATGTGTGCGGCTTCTCTCCCGTAGCAGGCCACCGGTGTTGAGGGATTGCGCTTCGATCCCACCGCTGCCACCAGTTGTTAGATGCGGGCCCCTGGTTCGCCTGTGCCGTCTCCCGCCAAGGTCGGTGTCCCCGGGTTCCGGATCGGGAGACTGTGTAGTGGGGTTGACGAAGAGATGAGAGGGTCTTCGAGGTGAAGAAGAGACTGAAGGGTTTATTTACATTTATACAAAGATTGAAAGAGTGAATCGGGAGCTGGCTGATCACACGCCAGATCGGTGCTTAAATAGGGTCCGCTGTCCCCAGGTCCCTAGTTGGGGAATCTAGTTCATTAAAAATGCGTCGAATCACTGTGATGTAGATCACGTGTCCAGTCTTCCGGGTCCGCCTTCCAGGACGCCCCCAGCCACACACTCTTGCCACTTCTGGCAGATTATGGTCCGCGCTGTCCAGGCTTCAGTGATGAATAGCCAGAAGGGGTCCCATAACAGCGTCGAAGGTCAGTCACCTGCACTTCACAGCGGTAGCGTGGGAGCGAAAGGATACACCGCAGTTCGCAGAAGCTTTCACGTAGAGCGTGGGAAAGCAGTCTAAGACGAAGTTGTTTTCGAAGCACGAGGATTCCGGAGACGTTGGCTTAGTCAAACCCGGCCGCATTTGCCACGGCTCATTTGCAGTCCCGCCGCTCGCCGGCTCCCCCGTCGTGCCCTCCGGGAGAAACATGTCCCGGGTGGGTCCGGCGTTGAGAACAAAAGACAGGTTCACCAAAGCCGTTCTCAGACAGCGGAGGGCCGTTTCACCCCGTAAACAGCAGGGGGGGGGGGTGGGGGGGGGAGGACCCTTGTAGACGCCACCACCTGCACTCGTAGCGCTGCAACCACATCGACAGCCCTTTGAAGCCTCTGTAGATTGATGATTCCCAGTGGCTTGAATATTCTTGGCATGTTGGCGTCTCCAAACGTAACAGTACCTTTGTCTGCCTGTCGTTTCCGTATTTTTGTCAAACATCGTGTGCGTTGTTGCTCCGCAAACGCACTGGCGCTGACACTCATGCACAAATAATCCACAGTCACGAATGGAAAATGAGCAAATTAAAACGCACCATTGCCTGATCCATATCAAAGATATAGGGCATAAAGAAAGACCTCTCCTAGCTACAGTAAAACAGTGTCCGTCTTAAAATCAGTTTCCTGCACTCAGTTTACATGCCTGATTTCATACCGTCGCGATGGATTGCGAATGCCAATTTATTAAAGGGCAACTGCACCAATTTTTGAGAATTCCGTGATATTGTAAGTTTAAAATCGCATATAGGCTGTAGGTAAACTATGCCAATTGTTTTTGCGCTAGCATTTAAAGCAGTGACGTAATCGACGATTGAATTTTAAACTTCTCCTCAAAAATCCAGAGGAGTGAGGGGAAGCTCGGTGTGACGTCACGGAAGATAAGATTTCTAATTACCGCTGCCGTCAACCACACCCTTCGGTGCCTCCTTGGATACTTCCAAACAACGATCAGCAGGCTTTGCCTTCGGTGGCGTCGGTTTCCTTCCATCAAAGCAAGCGTTTATGCGTTGGAAATGTACCGGTACCTTCGATGACGTCGTCATGCGCCCCTCCCTTAGCGCTGTGCGCTGCGGAGCAGCTGGAAGGCCATCGCGATTTTAATCGCGATTAGGTCACCATTTCAAATTCTAGCCCAAAAGGGAGTCACATGCTTTACCTGCAAGTTTCATACATTTGACACATTTAACAGTCCATTTCTAAAACATATGCAGTTGCCCTTTAAACCCTTCCTAGCTCTAACGGTAACCGGATGAAAACCGAGTAGGAACAAGTTGCGTGCATGTATGCAGGTACCATGACTGAAGGGCCTCTGTTGGTTATATTCAAATGCAATTAGTTTGTCCACACAATATAAACCATTAATTGTGTGCAGCCATCTATACTTCTTTTTTTAAAGAATAGACAGTTCACTAGGGTCCTTGCAAAGCGGCCACGGTGTCAAGCAGCTGGGTGCCGATCGCGCGAGTGCGCGTACTGTGATGCTGTGTGGATGTACAGAGGGTGACAGCCGAAGTGGAAGCGTTTACTGAAGGGATCCGTTTTTGACGCTCAACTTTTAAAGGCGCCCGTACGGCAGCAGCTGCAGGGTGGTTTCTTTGGCGCTGCGGACGACAAGCGCTTTCGAATGCGAAGTGCGGGGGCCGAAGCTTTAGTCCAAAATTTTTGCACAGGGGTCGCCATTTCAGGGACACCTAATACCGGTTAGACATTTTCAGGGACCACGTGAGTAAGCGTATAGATACATTGGACCGCAATGATGAAAGCAAAAGTAGATTCTGTTCTTCAATAATTTTTCTTCACTCCCTGCTTCATCCCTTCCCTTACGGCGCGGTTCAGGTGTCCAACGATATATGAGACAGATACTGCGCCATTTCCTTTCCCCCCAAAAAACCAATTATTATTCTTCAATAATTTTGCGGATGATGTTCAGCAGGCAATTAAATAGCGTACCCGCATCATCTTGGACGCCTGCCTAGAACGCTGGAATTAGTCACTTTGATTGACGCACTTGCGAGTCTAACTTTCAATCAATCGTGCCAGCTTTAGTGGGCAATTGTGCAACTCTCTACAGGCGACTGCTTTACATTGTGGTCTTATATATTTTTTGAAGTCTGTAATTAAAAATTAAAAAATCCTACTCCTTCCTTTAAGCCCACGGTCGCAGACGCAGCGAGCATCAACTCAGTCATGTGTAGTAGCGAAACATAATGGTTTATTCTTTTTTTTTTAATTGGTTTTTGGGGAAAGGAAATGGCGCAGTATCTGTCTCATATATCGTTGGACACCTGAACCGCGCCGTTAGGGAAGGGATAAGGGAGGGAGTGAAAGAAGAAAGGAAGAAGGAGGTGCCGTAGTGGAGGGCTCCGGAATAATTTCGACCACTTGGGGATCTTTAACGTGCACTGACATCGCACAGCACACGGGCGCCTTAGCGTTTTTCCTCCATAAAAACGCAGCCGCCGCGGTCGGGTTCGAACCCGGGCCCTCCGGATGAGGAGTCGAGCGCCCTAACCCCGAAAAGGCTTCCAATAATACAGTGGTAGTAGCGCTTCCTTGCGCAGTCCTGTCGTCTCTTGTATACTCCTGCGCTTTGGATTTGCTCGCATATGTTAGGCCAGTCACGAACGCCATTAATAATCTCACCGATAAATGGACAAATCACTGAACGCAGTTACGATGCCTTGTTATTTTTAAAAATTCAGGCATGTCGTCTTTCAAGGGCAGCTGACAACTTCTAGAACGAAGAAATCAATGACGCATGCTTCTATCAACCGCCTGTAAGTAGCGTGAACCAGTCGACGGAAGTGCATCGTATATCAGGAAGATTTTAAGAGCGTTAGCTCTTACTCATCACGTTTCGAGATTTTGTGGGGCCTGCTACCGCCCTTGATCACAGCGCCATCTATGGCAGCAACTACTCATCACGTTTCGAGATTCCGTGAGGTCTCCTACCACCCTAAGATCAAAGCGCCATCTGTGGCTGCAACTAGAAAACAGCGCATCTCGCATTGAGACTTGTAGCGCCATATACAACAGCATTGTAGAAACAATTACCTGCCGCGTGCCAGTGACGACGTCTCGGTCAAATGTGGTGGATAGAGGTGGAACTATGTGAGTATGACGTCAGGGAACAAAATGTTGGCATAATTTCGCTTTCTCGAATCCAAGATAGCGGCCATTAAAACTGGTTGTGCCCTCTGATCCCTTTCTCCCCACTTACCAAAAAATATCCTAAAACGGGTAGGAAAACTGTCCCGTTACGAGACCGCTATGCACGTATGTCTGTCTGCCTGTTGTTGCAAGGAAGAAAGAAAAGAAAAGTGCACAGGCCTGCCCACTGGCTCAAGCCGAGCCACAATCGCTACCACGTGCTGATAGTAGGAGAGTTCAAAGATGGGATAGAAAGACAGGATAGAAAAGACCCGCGGTATAAAGACCCAGGCCGATCCCGGAGGCAGTGCAATACCGGGCCAACCGGTAGCCCGGTGGCCCGGTATTGCACTTCCGGTGGCGGAAGTAAAGCAGCCTTCAAGCACTCCGCCACATTTCCAAAATAAGTCCAACATGTTGGGTTGAAATGAGACCCGTATCAGATATTCTATGGGTCCTATACACGTATGCATTCTTTCCGCTGTATATACTCTGACAACAACGGGCATCCATCCGGGGACGGTTGTATACCTAATTTGGTAGACAAATAAAACCCCATGGGTTGTGGTATAGAAGTGACACCACAAAAAAATAATAGGTAAACATTGTATACATGCAATTACTAATTGAAGCGTTATCATATCGCACCGCAAGCCGAATTCTAGGCCCACCTTGACCCCCCAAAGGAAGCACATTCCGTTGGGGACGTATCTTGAGGGGGCACGACTCGACAATGGGTAGACGTGCATCGTAATTTCTCTGATAGATGGCGCTAGGCGGCGATCGTTCCGCTAAGCGGCGTGCGTGCACGCGTAGCCGATCATGGTGGCAATCCACCCCGTTTCAAAGGGTATTATATTCCATTTCTCGAGACGAGCGGCACGTTTTTCTTCGCTTTCTTAATCTAGTAAACCAACCAGCCAACGCTCGTTTCTTAAACGTCTTCCAGGCGGTGGCGGCCTTTTATTTTATAATTCTGGAAACCACCGAAACAGCCCCTTGACTGAATAAATCAAGAAGACTTTGGAAAGAGCCATAAATATAGCACAAAGTTGCCAAATGATTGAAGGTGAAAGTGTGAACGTCATTCTCTTACTTTAAAGACACCTTTCGGATCCACGGCATACCACGCAACGACTGCCTTGTACGGGTCCACAGCCTCGGCCCATATCTCAATTGATTCTGTAATAAGGGGAAAGAAACAGGTGTGGAAAATAGATGTTTAAGGGGAACCAATAGAAGCACAGAACAAGAGACGAGAGGCTAGAATGAATGACACAAGTCAATAAAAAAAAAGTACATGGTTTCTCTTCCTGTATATGAAATATACAAATGTACTGCGGCGCAAATTAATACTTATAAGAATTAAAATTTTTTTGAAGAAAACAGGAATGCTTCAAAGAACCCTTCCAGCATTTTCAAAGCTTTCAACATTACTTGAATACATCGCATTGTGTCTGTTATAGTGACATCGCTATTCACCTACTGTATACGACGCACCCCACTTTAGATGATTTTACCACGTCTTTATATACTTACGGTCGTCAGCATTTCATAAGAAATACGCATTTTAAGCAACCGTGCGCGCTCGCCATGCATTGCTGAAAATATTTACTTAATAATAAGCTGATAAACACCGGCCTGCCAGTAAAGCTGTTGTAAACACAGATGCAGAAAAAAAAATGCAGCGGATACTTTAGTTGCTTATTGGCAACAAACTACATGCACTGCAGATGTTGCTGAGTGATTATTCCGGGGCTCTAAGTTGTAAATCTCTCTCTTGCATTCTCTTGCGTCTTCTGACCAGCTGACAACAATCATTCCGTCGTAGTCCTGCTTGCATTGGCCATCCAACGTTGACCAACCAACGTTTCCGTTGGTTGGTCACATTCTAACCGCGTGTTTGGGCCGTGGGGGAGGGGGATAGTAAATTCGTTTTCTAGTTCGAGTGAGTTTTCACCATTATAGAAACTTATTCATTCTGCTTTTCCCGCGCTGGTAAATGTCAGTAGAAATCTCACGTCTTGAAGATATTATCAGTTAGGCAAAATGCAAGGTCTCTTCTTAAGGTGCCTTTGCTGTTACCGTTTAAATACATAGAAATACTAATCTAAACTGCGGTCATCTGCTGTATTGTCTATGCATACCAAGATGTTATAGAGAAGGAAAGGGGTATAATGAGCTATCAAGATGTCAGAGTCATGTTATCATGAATATCTTTAGGTTGCAATTCATTTTCTGCTTAAGATACAACATGCTACACCTGCCTTCATGGGAAAGCAGGTGCTTTGTATCTTATTGTTTGTAACTTTTGTTTACCTCTTTTCCATCTTCGCTTCTTGCATTGCTGTTTTCCTTCCTCGGCGATCTTTTCATCTCAATCTTTCTTCGAAAATTCTCAGTTAGCACGCTGCTTTGTCGTCCAACTCTCCCTTTTGCTATCGCTTTTTATCGTTTTTTTACTCGCTGTCGCTATTCGTTCTTCATGTGTTTGTTGCTTGCACTTTTTCCATCTAAGCCCGGCGTTCCTGTTATGAAGCCCACAAGCCGCAGACTTCCACCCTGCAAACAGGCTGCTCCAAAGCCAAGTTTACGGCCTCACCGCCTTCCAAACACAAGGCCCGCAACCGAACCCCCCCCCTCCCCTCCCCCCGCAGTGCCTGCTCTGGCTAACAAAGGAACTATATAACACCCGGGAAGGGCGACAGCCATTATCTATATGCGGACGAGTTCTTTTCTCAAAGCCTCAACTAGGGGACTGTCTACTCGCCTTTCTTCCCTTTCCCTTGTTCTTTTTGTCTAGCAAGGAATCCCGAGTTCTCTACCTCCTCTCTATCCCGCTCGGCATGATATTTTCAGACACAAGCATAGCGCAACCAGCTAATTGCAGAAGAGAAATAAGCTTTAAATTTTCATGTAATATATACGGCGTCCGATGGTACTGTCATCATGAACAAGCAACATGCTAAAACGCTGTCTGCTTTGAATGTATAAAAAATTTGAGAGTGATTGATTTGTAGTAGTAAGTGGTTTTTATTAAAATAATAATAAAAAGGAAGGAAAAGATTTTTGCTAGCCCCGGCATCTGCCATCGATACTGAAGCACCTGAGCTGGGGCAGCGGAAATAAAGGATAGCAGGCAGAATGGAGAAATGAAAGGAAACAGGTGTGGGGACAGGAACAGAGGATACGGGGAGAGGCAGTATACACAAACTATTTACGCAATACGAAATGTGTCCAGGTTGTGCGCGTGATTAGTTCATGATCCAGCTGTTAATCTTCCAAGGTAGCACTCGCGGAGCGTTCGGACATTGCCTGTAACTACCTGGCGCAGAACAGACGGGACGTCAAGCCCGTCAAGACGCGGTTTCCCCTTTTCCGCGACGCAATTTTTATCGCACTCTTCATACATGTGGCCTCTGCGTATGCCAAAAATTTGATGTACATCGAAGATATAATCCAGAAAAATTGGAAGTATCTATACGACCACCGAATTGGAGTCTGATGAGGCATTACGTATTTCTAGTGCGCACAACCTGAATTCCTCTAGACAAGAATTGGAGGCTATACTTAAGCCCCGCCAGTACTCAAATAGCTCCAATAACTCAGCCACAGGCCAAATTTAATCAAGTCAGCGCACCCGACGAAGAGATAAGAGGAGATGCGAAGCCTCTTGAGTGCTATTGTGTAATACTTTCCTAATCGTCAACATTCTTGCAGACTCCAATCTTTAAGCACCACATCTTGACCGGCGACTGCACAAGAACACTCCGTCAAATCTCCTACCGAGTGCCGGTGAAAACGTAAATTCCAGAAGCTTGGGCAAAACAAACGGGACGTAGTGAAAAACTGAAGAATTTTTTCCAGCCAAAGAAGACGCATACACAGTGGACAACCACACAGGTCAAGGGTAGGATTAACAACTGAAAATTTTAATTGAAAGGAGACCCCTCAGACCACACTCAAAGAACAGACCGCTGACTTGGCGCATGGATGGGTATATTACTGAGTGGTCTGTTGTGAATAAAAATTTTCAGTTGTTAGCCCTGCCCTTGACCTGCGTGGTTCCCTTTTGTGCATGCATCTTCTTTGTCTGAAAAACATTCTTCAGCATGACATACCAACAGGCTGGCTGGCTAGATGGATGGATGGATGGATGGATGGATGGATGGATGGATGGATGGATGGATGGATGGATGGATGGATGGATGGATGGATGGATGGATGGATGGATGGATGGATGGATGGATGGACGGACGGACGGATGGATGGGCGCATGGGCGGATGGGCGGATGGACGGTGGATGGACGGATGGATGGATGGATGGATGGATGGATGGATGGATGGGCGGATGGACGGTGAATGGAGGGACGGACGGACGGATGGATGGATGGATGGATGGATGGATGGATGGATGGATGGATGGATGGATGGATGGATGAACGGACGGACGGACGGACGGACGGACGGACGGATGGATGGATGGATGGATGGATGGATGGATGGATGGATGGATGGATGGATGGATGGATGGATGGATGGATGGATGGATGGATGGATGGATGGATGGATGGATGGATGGATGGGCGCATGGGCGAATGGGCGGATGGGCGGTGGATGGAGGGACGGACGGATGGATGGATGGATGGGCGGATGGGCGGTGGATGGAGGGACGGATGAATGGATGGAAGGACGGACGGACGGACGGACGGACGGATGGATGGATGGATGGATGGATGGATGGATGGATGGATGGATGGATGGATGGATGGATGGATGGATGGATGGATGGATGGATGGATGGATGGATGGATGGATGGATGGAAGGAAGGAAGGAAGGATGAGGCTGAACCCTTTAAACCGGGCGTTGGGTCAAGCCACCTAGCCATGAATAATCTGTGACAGCGCCATCTTGAAATCAAATTGAGCCTGGCTGTTACTGGGGGATGGTGTCGACACTATTCCTATGAATTACTACATGGTCAACTGATTTTGCAATACAAAACTAGGTAGGTGAAATCTATGGCAGGGTCTTTCGATATGGTCTAGCCTCCGCAACGACAGAGTTTCTTTGGATCAGCAACATAATGTCGGCAGACTTCAAGTGGCAAGGCTACCATATAATCACCTAAATTATGTAGTTTTTTAAAGGACGAGCAAGCCGCCTAACTAGGCGCATTTTACGACTTCTTCAAGAGGTCGTTGTCATCTTTGTTTGTTAGTCTCAATGAAAGCTGGAGCTGGCAAGCCTTTTTACAACGAAAGTTGTATTAACTTTGTATAGGCCATTTACTGGGTACAACGGCAGCTGCAACGCGTTACGCGCAGCTCTTTAGGGTTAAGGTGTCGATTGTATAGTGGGACAGTTACTGCGTCGTTCCCTTCCTCAAAACTAGCCGGCTGGTCTCACTACAGCCATTCAGTCTCTCAAGTCTATCGGAAAGAGTAAAAGCACACGAGCGTCTTTCGTATCCATCGAAACGCGGCCACTGCGGTAAGGTTCGAACTCCAGTACTCCAGCTTAGTAGCCTGGCGGCTTCACCACTGAGCCACCGCGGCGGATGGAGCCCAATAGTATCATCATGTTGGAAACAGCGCGAAGACGGGACGCGCTGTTTCCAACACGATGGTGAACCAACAAGCCCAACTCAGCATTCTTACAATGCTACTACGTGGTCGTTAAAGAGAACTTACTGATCGTACTGACCACAGAAACTGCTGTCCCTCAAAGAAAGGGGCATTACAGCAAACAATTATCGACTCCTCTAGCAGAACTAGCAAACATGATTTTGAGGCACTTTCCATAGAGCGGCGGGCTTCCAAAGCCAAAGTTTTCGCTCGTAATACATGGTTCGGTCGTTTCCATCATTCGTTCTCTTTGAATTATATGTTTCACCTTCGGGCTCTTTATCTTCACCTCTCCTTTTATCTAGGTGTCAAGGGTGCGTAGGCATGCGCACACTGGTGTTTTTAGATTGGCTCTCCAGCTGGTCCGCGCTTTATGTACACTGAACTGTAAAACTTATCTGTTTTGTTTCATCCCGGCTGTGTGATGTGGTGGTTCGGAACGTATAGAAAGGAATGCTCGAAGTGAAGGATGGGAGGGGAGCGGTGGTGGCTTCCTGGCCTTATGGAGCTGGGATCTAGGGGCTCTCGCCCATATGGCGACGGCTTCTTGGCACCGGTAGTATCTGTTTATAAACCGTCGTCGTCGCATCTGATGACGTGGTTGTTGCGACGGGCGTCTTTTCCTTCAATCTTTCCTCTCCTATCTTCCAGCTCTCCTACTTTCTGAACGTGGCAGCGATTGTGGCTGAGCTTGAGCCAGTGGGCAGGCCCGTGAACTTTCCTGTTCATTTTTCCTGCAGTCGCAACAACAACAACAACGTTTTCGAATAAAAGTTGGGAGTCTGCGCTCTGTGCGTGCACGTGTTTCTTGTCTCTGTCCCCTTTCTTTCGCGCAGTTTAATCATGATTGAGAAGCACCAACTAGCCCGCCAGAAAACCCTTCTTCCAAAGCCTCGGACCTGTCCACTAGCACCCGCTACATGCGACAGATGTTGCTTAACCGAGTATCAAATATATATATATATATATATATATATATATATATATATATATATATATATATATATATATATATATATATATATATATATATATATATATATATATATTTGCCGTTTAGTTACGTTATCGCCGAAGTTTACTTTGGCAACTGCGCATAAGTATAATGTCACTTGTAATAACGACACTGAGAAAGCGGATACACAGAGAACAAAGTTATGAAATTGCAGTGCCGAGAACGTGAGTCGGAGTCAGCCATGAAGCTTTCGAAAGACGCAGAACAGCGCCTTGAGGAAAAGGAGAAAGGATGAAGTGAAACAAGGAAGGCAGAAAGAGGTGCCGTAAGAGAAGCCGCGGCACCTCTCTCTCTCTGTCTTCTTTCCCTCCCGTCATCCTGCCTGCCTCCCCCGTCCCCCGGCGCTGTTCAGTGTCTTTCCTTTCCTCCCTGTCCTCTTCGCCGCGCCAGTTGGGACTGCGGTTGAGTTGTCCACTTAAGGCGGAACCGCATGGCGCGATTTCAGGCGCGATTGACGCGCGGATGGTGGGACGCGCGCGTCATTTTGACGCGTGCCCAGTATGATCCGTCACGAAATCGCGCCGCCGCGTGCTCCTACTCGGAGGAGAAAAAAACGCCTCGCGCGGCGCGTCCGGGGCGCGTCCGCCAATCAGATTTCAAGTAAGTCACGTGGTATTTGGTCACTTGGCATTTCTGGTTTTTGGTTTTGCCACTAGATGGCCCTACCCTCTGCGCATCTCGACGGAACCTCTTCGGCGCATTTTTTTTTTCGCTCTGCAGAACCGGCGCGCACGTGAAAAACACGTGCTACTGTTTCGTGCGCGCATCGTGTTCATCGAAAATGGAGAAAGCAGTCTTCAACGAGGCCCTTATCACGGAAGTGGAGAGGCGTCGGGTCCTGTGGGATATACGCGACCGCCTCTTCTGCTTTGTAGTAAGCGCCCGACTCTCCATTTTCTATGTCGAGTTGTAAACAAGCAGCGGCCTCTTGGCATGCAGAAAGTACATAGTCGCAGTTTCGCACACACTCTTCCTGCTTGAAATTAAGCTTCATAAATATACTTCGAAAAAAAAATGCCGTTGTGTAATTACACTAAGATTATTTCTATTGCAGTGTTGTGTAAGTTTAAGGGCATAATACATATGCGGTAGCAGGGACAATTCATGTGGTTGGGAGTTACGTTGTCTGGCAACCCGGAAAACGCGCCGCGAAGGCGCCGCTCCCCTTTTTACGTGCGGGTGCTCGCGCGTTGACGGCAACGCGGGCGTCCACCGCGCGTCGCGTTTTTCGCTCGCGGAAAACGCGCCATGCGGTTCCGCCTTTAGGCATGAGATCGTTACTGCGCCATTTCTTTTCCTCAAAAGTCGCTACCGCGGAGTTCAACGCTGCGTCGACGGGGCGCGACGCTTTGAACAAAACCTCGGAGAAAATGAAAATGAAAATTGTCTTTGAGGAAAGGAAATGACGCAGTGACTGTCTCACATATCTCGGTGGACACCCGAACCGCGCCGTAAAAGAAGGGATAAAGAAGAGAGTGAAATAAGAAAGGAAGAAAGAGGTGCCGTAGTGGATGTCTCCGGAATAATTTCGGCCACGTCGGGATCTTTAACGCGCACTTGCACCACACAATAAAGATCCCCGGGTGGTAGAAATTATTCCGGAGACCACTACGGCATCTCCTCGGCGCGCAATTACGCCTTTGGTATGAGATGTATAGGAATGCATGTTTTGCTACGAGACGCGTGTATCTCACCTAGGGTCACATAGATCTCCTCCGTCAATTCTGGACTAACAAGTTTGTTTCCTCCGTCGTCCATTCCAACAGCTGTAACGAACAGGTCGTAGAACGAATAGCCTTGCAGCTGCAGTGTAACGTTGATCTTGTTCTCTTTGGGCGACCAATCAGTGCCGACCGGTATGTACATCTCTCCTGCTCCGCCATTAAGGAGGCCTCTATGGGCCTGCCAGCGCAGTTGAAAGCCATCCGGCTGGCTATTCCAAGCCGGTGGGCCTTCGATGCTGAGCACCACATCACGTTGATTTGTTGAGAGCTCTTGAACTCTGCCGGGCATCTGAGGTGCTGAAAAGGTATGAAGGAATGTGTTATGGGTGGCAAAATGGTGACAATCTTGCATGTACGAGAGATTTGGTGGCATCTGGCAGAACATTGCATTTCACTCCAGGTTTTCAGCCGAGGCTCGACTGCAGACACTACCAGTTTAGTTGTTGACGCGTGCGAATTAAGTCTGAAATCTGCCTGCTAAGGAGGAAAACTTGAGAGAGAGAAAAAAAATTTGATCGTTCTGCCAAAGTCTCTTCGGAGAGCGAATGTTTCGGCACCAATTCGGCACCTTCTTCAGGGTTAACTGGTGGACGCAAGAGACGCCCTTTAGTTTAACCACTGCCATTTCGAGTCAAGGCCGTGTAAATCAAAATAGGTCCAAACGGGATTGCGGGGGCGCCGCTGTGGGTGCCACATGAGTTGGAGAGCTGAGTTAGGCCGTCGTTGTTTGTCGCGGGATGAGCTTTGCTTTGCCACGAAGGCCGTGTAAACACTTCTTCATTTTTTTTTATTTCCCATATACTGCAATCCACACTGGGGATTTTAGCAGGGTAGGATGCAGATAAGTGAACACAACGTTAATAACACAGGCAATGAATACAGGAGCAAATTAGATTAACGCAGCTTGAATATTTTGGAAACTAAGCATAGGCAACACATTTTTAAACAATACTGGAAACAACGTCGTCATAGATTATTTTGAAACTTGTTCATTGGTTATTAGATTCCTTTCAATTGCTGTTCGCGGAAAGAAAGAATACTTAAACAGTTGTTACGCGTGATGAATGAGGTTATTGTGCGGCAATGTCTTTGCCTTGTGGCGTAACCAGATGAAAAAGAAATTATTCCCGTGAGATCTTACACTGACCTTTAATAATGGAAGGGAGTATTGAGAGCAGTTTACATTTTCAGGTGTGTTTTATATGTGCCAGGATCCTGTGAGCTGTCGCTTGAATACTTCAGATTCCGTGAAAACAACCGTGGCATGATCAAAGTTGATGCAATGGTACATGTCATCACAATGTTCCGTGATAGCACCGCGCTATCGTTTGAAATTCAGGACATTTGACTAGACAGATTTGAGTAAAAAAAAAGCTGCTCAGTTAAAAATGTTGCGTTCGGAGCAACCATTAGGCTAACAGACCGGTCCTTACATGCACAGGATCTTATTATTCTGAGTACCCTATCGACGTGTACACCTCCTAGTCTCATATATCTGGTGGAATCAGCTTAGAAACTTGGTGCGCAAGAATATATTATAGGGTTCATCTCACACACACACACACACACACACACACACACACACACACACACACACACACACACACACACACACACACACACACACACACACACACACACACACGCACACGCACACGCACACACACACACACACACGCACACGCACACACACACACACACACACGCACGCACGCACGCATGCACACACACACGCACACACGCACACACAGGACGAAACTAATAACAAATGTTATTTTTCGGAAAACAGTACAAAAAATGGCTGTTGTTTAGCTCTGGTTAAACATGGAGTGACACGATAGCTACAGCTGGCCGAGTGGAAGCCGCTCAGTCGAATTGCACAGTTAGTCTTTCGCCGTTGCGTTTCGCTGGGCTTTTCTTCTTATCTTCGTCCCCGGACGTGGATTCTCTCTCCCCGTCTCCACTCCTCCGCCACTCGGTTTCGCCGGCGCGCCGCGCCGCCGGCAGCTGCCACAATGGCCACGGCACCGCCCCGCTGAAGGCTCGAAATGCTAGCATAATGTAGGCGCGCGGCGCGCACACTAGCTGTGTGCTCTGACGTCACTCCGCGCGCACATGCGCAGAACTGACGAGGCGGGCGGTGTCTGCTTTGCCGTCGGCGCAGCAGCGAGGCGCGCGGCGCGCAA
This sequence comes from Amblyomma americanum, assembly GCF_052857255.1. Lineage (NCBI taxonomy): Eukaryota > Metazoa > Arthropoda > Arachnida > Ixodida > Ixodidae > Amblyomma > Amblyomma americanum. The sequence continues at coordinate 92,315,600 of NC_135503.1, forward strand.
ACCAGCTGCAGGCTATGACTTCACTCCGCGCATGCGCCCAGCTGTCGAAGCGGTGGCGCCACGGCTCAGCACGCAGCCACGCTGACTTCGCCAAGCGGCTGGCGTAGTGGTGCTATCGCTACAAAAGCGCACAACGACGTTATACCATGTGCAACAAGATGTGCAGTAGCCCTTGATCCGCGCCTTCACGAGTAAGCACGTAAAGAGAAAGGAAACACGAAACATGCGGTTTCAAGAACTATATGATGAAATCCCAACAAGCTCCAGTAGTAGCTCCTCAGCCTTTACCGAGTTACGCTGAGGACGTAGCATGCTGACTCGCTCATTAAGAAAAATGCGGAATCTGAAGTTTCGCGGCTATTCAAACACATGCCCATAATGCGCTCCGGAATTGGCCGCATACCAACAAACAAACGTGATGTATGGCGATGCTCTTTCTAAGGGAACTCCGCATAGTCACCAAAAAAGGTTCTCTCGGACCAGCAGAAAAGGCTGAGAAACAGTAGGCAGGCAAGACCTGTCTTAAATATCAACTTGTTCTGAAGGCTGGGATACTATGTTTGCTAACAAGTAAGAAAGTGTGATAAAATATGACAACCAACTTAGGGACGCACACCAATTTCTGGTGATGCAAGCCGCCGCTAAACAAGTGCACTCCGTCCTATCTGCCCTTTGTCACAACACTATCGATTACTTCGTTCACTGTTCCCTCTTCTGTCATGCCTGAAATATTCCTGACGCCACATTATGCTTCCCCAATGCGACGCCATTGATGGCTGGGCGTCCTGAGCAGTGCTGCCAACTAGAAGCATATTCTAGCTACCGAAGTTTCTGCCCTTTATCCCGTTCCGTCTCTGGAAGCGAGCGGCCTCTCCGAACTCCACTGATTTTCCACTGCGGCTGGTTGCATGTGCCCTTTCCGTCTCCCGTCCACCATTTCCTTTTACTTTCCCTCTTTTCTCTACCCAGTAGAGAGCAACAAAACCAGATACCGAATCAATAAACCTGCCTGCCCGTTCTGTTTTTCTTATTTTCTCTCTCTGTTCTTTGAAGCGCAGCCACGTACCCTGATTCTAAATCCCGTCTTTCCTCATGCCTTCTAACTACTACCCCGGCTGCAGCAAACAGTGTCAGGAGCGTTAGACACAAGAACAGTCCAAAATATAAAACTAGAGCTGAGGATGCTTGCCCAACCGTTGAGAACAACATGGAATTCAAGCAACGTGGAAACATGTGGCAATGAGAGTTTAGTTGCGCATTATACACTAAAACATTGGTCTGCTTGAGTTTGCCTAACATTCATTGATCTGATTAAGAAATCAGACGTGTACAGTCGAGGAATAAATGAAATGGAGTACGCAAGCGCGTAGGGTACCACCCATGTCGGCATCGCACACCCTGGCAACTGGTGTCGGGACCTATTCATGGGCATACGCATACCTCTTCGGAGAAAATCTTCCGTACCCACCTAAACTGCAGCTAAGAATACTCGCGGTGAGAGAAAAAAAGGCAGCCATACAGCATCAGGGGCGAATAACGGCAACAGGCGGAAAAAAAGAGCGTATGTCACCATCCCATTATTTTCTCCGTGCCGCCTCTCAGTGATTAGTCTTCTTCAAGCTCTGCAGAAACTTTACCCACAGCGTGCTTTACTTGGCACTAGTCAACAGTAGATTGCGTTACACTAATCTAATCGCACCGTCAAGCCCACAGGAATCCTAACATAGAGGGAGCCGTGCAGTGAGTCGTTCTAGAGGCGCTGCTACGATGTCCATGGCGGCCACTCACTACGATCAGGCAACGCTCTGAACGGGAGCCCATTATTTCGGTGTGTGTGCCCATGTAACGATGCACATGAGTGGGGTTAAGTTAAGCCAAGCGGAAGAACCGCTAGATAGCTGCAACGTGCTTTATGGTACCCACCAGCAATGTTCTATCTCTCTGGTGGAAATGCCAGAACTTAATTACAGTGATCAGTTCCGAGCACCACTTGCACTCCGTCTTATGTTGTCCAAGTCTCTCGCGCAGATGATATTATCGATTATACACGGCGTCATCGTCATCATCATTATTATTAGCCTGACTACGTCCACTGCAGGGCAAAGGCCTCTCCTATGTCTCTCCTATTAACCCTTTCCTTTGCCAGCTGTGGCCACCGTATCCCCGCAAACTCCTTAATATCACCCGCCCAACTAACTTTCTTCTGCCCTTGCTACGCTTGCCATATCTTGAGATCTACTCCGTTACTCTTAAGGACCAGCGGTTATCTCGCCGTCGCATTACACGCCCTCATCAAACCCGTTTCTTCCTCTTGATTTCGGCTAGGATGTCATTAACCCGCGTTTGCCCCTCACCCACTCTGCCCGATTCCGCTATCTTAAATTTACATATCTGTCATTTTTACATATCTGTCGTGGTAGCGATTGTCCGGACCCCGTACAGTATCTGTTACGGGATAAGATCAAAGCCGTCAGGCTGCTGGTCTTCGGAGAGGCAAACCCACGAGCCTGGAGCGTAGTGGACCCGGGCCCCGCTCCCGGAACGAGGCCCCATCCACCTGGAGGATCGCCGTCCCGGCGCCGGGCGTTTGGCCGGTTGCCCGGGAATCCCGGCCGCCCAGCCTACCCAGGAGCTTGCTGGAGGTGCTGACCGAGCCCCCCCCCCCCCTCCCCACCCTCTACGAGCTGCCCATCTGCTGATCCAGGTCCCCGGCCCGGCTCCAGCATGGTTTCTACCGGTCCCGCTGGTGGACCAACCTTCCCCGCGCCTCCCCCGAAGGCGCACTGCTTCAACTTCTCGTTGAAGACTGAGGCCTCGGCCGACGACTTAGTCGACGGCATCGAAGCTGTTGTTGGCCCCAAAGGGCTGGAGTCGCTCCAGAACCAGGGTGGTTACAAGTTTTGCGTCGCCGTAGTCTCGGCTGCGGCGAGAAGCTTCTCGCAGCGGGTGCCTTCCCTATGAACGGCACCTCAGTCCCGGTCTCCTGCGTGGGTCCTGCGGTCGTGAACGTCACGGTATTCCGGCGGCCGCTCTTCGTAGGTCACGCCTCGCTCGCCTCGGCACTCAGCCCTTACGGGAAAGTGCTCGAGATCACCCACCCTACCCTGAAGGGCCGGCGGCATGTCGACAACGGTCAGCGGCTGGTCCGGATGGAAATGCAGAAGCCCGTACCCAATTTCATCTCTGTCCTGGGGCACCGCGCCATCTGCGATTATAGAGGTGTCCGCAAAGTTTGTTCCCGCTGCGGGCAGGAGGGCCACGTCGGCGCAGCGTGTCGCACGCCGCGGTGCTCGCGTTGCGAGGCATTCGGCCACAACACGGTCAGGTGTCGGGAGATGTGCAGGCGGTGCGGTGGGTCGCTCGCGGCGGCGGATTGCCTGCGGCCGCGGCCCCGGCCTGGGCCGGCCAAGGGACCTGGAAATAACTTGCGGCCCCCGGCCGAGCAACGGCCGGCTGACACCCCCCGGGAGGACCAGGCCGCGGGCACCCCGGTCGACACCCCCAGGGAGGACCAGGCCGTGGGCACCCCGGTCGACACCCCCAGGGAGGACCAGGCCGCGAACCCTCCGATCGCCTCCCCCAGGGAGGATCAGACTGCGAACCCCCCGGCCGACGCCCCCCGAGAGGAGCAGAGCGCGAAGCCCCCGGCTGCCACCCCCACGTGCCACCCCAGCGTGGACCACACCGTTGACGCGCCGCCAGAGAGCTTCTCGGAGCTTTTCTCCTTCCACTCCCCCTCGTCCCCTCGGTGTTCTCGTCTCTCGCACTAACGCGTGACTTGTTCACGTTCACCTCGAGAACGGGAATACCGGGTTGTTTCGTCTCACTTGATCAGGCTAAAGCCTTCGACTGAGTCGAGCACCGCTACCTTTTTGGAGTTCTCGGGGCTTTCGGCTTTCCGCCCGAGTTCGTGGCGCGGTTAGCGCGGCTGTATTCCGGCCTTACAGCTCGGTTGCTTTTTAACGGCTCGTTGAGCGACCGCTTCAATATCGAGCGCGGCATACGACAGGGTTGTCCCATATCGCCTATGCTATTCGTGTTGTGTTTAGACCCACTCCTGCGCCACGTAGCGGACTGTCCATCGGTGCGCGGGTTCCCTTTGCCTGGCCAAGGTCAGGTGAAGGTGTCCGCGTACGCTGACGACGTGTCCCTGTTTTTGCGGGACGAGGACAGCTACGCAGCGTTCTTAAAGCTTTTTGCGAGTTACAGCGAGCTGTCCGGCGCCCTGCTTAACAGGGCAAGAGCAAAGCTCTGCGCTTTGGCGCTTTTACGTCAGACCTGCTGGGCGACGTAGAGTGGGTCTTGGTGGCTAAGGTTCTTGGCGTCGTGTTCCTATCCTCAGGAGAGGTAGCTCGCGAGTCGTGGTCGCAGTTAAGAACGACTGCAGAGCGACGTCTCGCAGTGGCAGCGCGTTTTCGTTTGTCGCTGTCTGAGCGCGCTTTTATTATTAGATCATCTGTGTGCGCGCCACTCTTCTACGCAGCTCGCGTCGCCTGTCCGCCGCGCACATTCACTCGTCGTTTGGCCACACTTTGTGGCGCTTTTTTCTGGGCGGGAAAGACGGAGACCGTCGCTCGCGCGCTCCTCCGCCTTCCCACGCGCATGGGCGGGTTCAGCTTGCCCGATTTACGCACAATGTGCAGTGTTCTAGCTGTCCGAGGCGTCCGCGACCTGGTCAACGTCACCGACTACCCGGGGAGGGGACTTCTTGCCTACCTTCTTGGGACGTCGCGGCGCCTCTTTTTCGGTCAAGTAACAGGTCCTTCAGCCGAACAGCAGCCGAGGTTCTTTAGGTATGTCTGTCGGGCGGCCGAGTATCTCACAGCCGCTCTGCCCGAGGTCGACGTCACTAAGACACAGGCCTCCCGTGTTTGCGAGCTCCTCGCTATCCAAGAGGTTGCACCTGAACAGTTCGAACGGAGCAGGCGGGTGCGGTGGCGAGATTTAACGTCTAGCACTCTTCCACCAGACGTTCGCGACTTCGGCTGGCTGCGAGGCTGGAGGGTCTTGCCCACGGGAGTCCGTGTCGCAGCGTGGGGCATCGCCCCTTCTTCGCGGTGTCCTCAGTGTGGCAACACTGAAACCTTACAGCATGCCATGTTTGAGTGCGTGGTTGCTAGAACGTTTTGGCGGCTCATGTCGCGTATGTTTTTTGTAACCTTGAACTCCCGCACCAGGCCACGTGAGTCGTTTGTGCGGCTTCTGCTGTGTGTGGGTGCCTTTGTTTTGTGGCGGCAGAGAGGCGTGGCTTCCTTGCAGGGTCGACCCCAGCGGGCCATGTTCCCATTGTTGCTGAGGGTGAGAGCGCGCTTGTTTGAACAGGCGTGCTTAGACTGGGTCACCATCAATGAGGAAGAATTCCTGCGCCGATGGAGCACCCGGTTCATCAACACAAGCAGGGGCCGCGTCACCGTGCAGCTCCTGCCATACTGAGTGTGCCGTGCGATCTTTGTGTGCGGCGATTGTGAGCGGTGTGTTGTGCGTGAATGCCCCACGTGCTTTCCCCCGCGTGTATGGACCATCTTTTGAACTCTTTTGGACATTCATGGATTATGTATTTGTGCATTTTATGCCAACGTGCATTTTTGCATAGGTAGGGTGACGCCTGTTGCCAACATGTCTTTACTTTAGGTTGGGCGACATAAGTCGCTGTTCTGTGTCTTTGTTTTTGCGAGGGATGCCAGTCCCTTTCAGGCCCGTGGTAAATAAACTTCTCTTCAATCTGTCATTTTTTCTTTCCATACCTCGCAGCATTGTCCTTAACTTGATCTGAACCCCTTTCGCTAGCCTACACGCTTCTACCCCTAGGTGAGTACCGGTAAGATACAGCTGTTGCGTAGTTTTCTCTTGATAGATGTTTGTAAACTGCTGTTCATCATCTGACAGAACCTGCCATATGCGCTTCCCCCATTCTCATTCTTCTAGTTAGTTCCCTCTAGTGATCAGGTTCGGCGGTCACTACCTGCACTAAGAAGACGTACTACTTTACCACTTCCAGCACCTCGCTACCAATTCTGAACTGCTGTGCCCTTGGTAGACTGTTGAACATTACTTTGGTTTTCTGCATGTTAATTTTTAGACCCACCATTCTGCTCTGCCTAACTCATTGATCATGCTTTACAGCTCATCTCCTGAGTTACGTAGCAAGGCATTGTCATCAGCGAATCGCTGATTACTTAGGTATTCTCCATTAACTCTTATCCTGAACTCTTCCCAATCCAGGCCCAGCAGGGCCGGAGGGGAAAATGTACGTGTTGTCTTGGGTTTAATGGCACATGAGAAACTATACGTTAGATCGAGTAAGCAAATTCGCTCTCTGCTCTTTTTGCTAATAATCTTCAAGGAATCTCCAATTGCCTTCGCAATTAACTGTGCGCTTCTTTTCAGGCCAGTGTAGAACTAGGAAAAGGAACGCAGCGTATAAATTGGCGGAATTCACAGTAAAAGAGCTACAGCAATTCGTTTTACGCGGTTAGGGCTCGTTTTATGATTCGGTTCTGTTCCATCATTTAACCACGCTCCCGTTGATGAAATTTCACTCATTTGAGCGGAGCACGCACAGTAGAAATAGAGTGATTCGGCTGATTAAAATGCAATAAAAAATACAGAAAGCAGAAACAACTCTCACAAGTGCTGTGACGCGCGTTGTTCTCCATATGCATATGTGTTGCGATCAGACCGTGGCAATGAGGGCTAAAGATATACGCTTGTTGAATTAGCTAGTGATCCTGCTTGCAACATATATTTAGAGGTTGCTGTGATTTTAGAACTTGCACGACTCGATAAATTAAAATGCAATTTATAGGGCTCTACACGGCGAATAATTATATCCAGAACGTAATTCACTGAATGCGTTCAAGTATTGTGCTCGTTAAAAGAACACCAAGAATCTAAAAGTACTTCGCATTTGATTAAGAAAACGTTGTTTCTTTCAAAATGACTTCACCTGGGTAAACGCCGTGTATTGATCACTGCATGCTGGGAAGGGAAACATCAAAAGTAATCTTGTTTTGCTGTCGCGCTACTAAGGACTTTTTGTAAAACTTACCGGAAGCACGAGTCCGAATTTTCAGTGCACTTGCTCTGCCTGGCTTTTGGGTGACGTCATGCGTTCCACTTTCTGCGTAAAGAGCCCTTACGATGAAAGTGTAGTTTGTCCACGGTTTCAGCCACTGTACCAGGTATTTATGGTGTGGGACGTCCAGCACTGATAGCTTCTTCTGGAATGAGTGGTACTTCGACCTTCCGGTCACAATGTATCCGGAAAACTCCATGGTATAATTGGGTGCATTTGTGATGCCAGTGCTCCAGGCAAGCAGCACAGAAGTGTTGGTTACCGAACGGACTGTAAGGTTCATTTCTTGACTCAAGTAAACCGCCGGGGCTGAAAGAATAGTACAACTTAGTGAACCTTTTTGCCCAAATTAAAATGAGTGCTTGAATAAAAACATTTAATAGACATGCTGACATTTTTTGTTAGGAATAATACGCTGTGCTGTTTTGAAATTCACAATTTGTCGAGTTGGAAATACAAATATTTGTTTTCTTTTCGTGCTCTGCACGAAAATGTTTTTGCGGGACACTTACCACAGACCTCCTCGCTCTCGTCCGTGTTACCTTCACAGTCAACTTTACCATCGCATACTGATGCTGATGGAAGGGTTGTTCCAGAGGTCTGGCATATAAAATCCTTTTCTTCAAAGCTTCTGCCTGTAATGATCAAATACATATTTCATTCTTTTTCCTTCACCACAACGTGTGAAAGCTTGCGAGAGTAGAAAACACATGAGGTGTAATCCACGCGACATTCAACGCTGAAAAGAACGGCCTGAAAATTTCAACAAGCGTTTTGTTTGACTGCGCTTCCTCCGCGTGCCGCAGTGCGGTGAGAATCCAAAATAACTAGAAAACATTGAATGCTTGGCACACTAAACTAAATTTCAATCTACTTTGTCAATTAACACTTATGTCACCTGTTACAATTAGTAATGACGGTAATAACGATGGCAACTAAATAAGATTCTTCCTGATTCTTCTAGTGTGGATAACATCATTGCTAAGATCATGAAAGAACAAGAATTTTATTCCTCTCTAATATAATTTCGCCTCCATCGAAATGCGATGGAGGCTAAATATTGGACGCCCGTGTAATCCGGGATGTCAGTGCGCGTTAAAGAAACCCCAGGTGGTCGAAATTTCTGGAGCCCTTCACCACGGCGTCTCTCGTAGCCTGAGTCGCTTTGGGACGTTAAACTCTATAAACCCAGCCAATGCAAACAGTTTCAGTGGTCTTCTGACATTAGTGTACTGCCCAACGAATGGAAATCCTTTATTTAAGCTGTCGACCCATCTCGCTCGAATACGTCAGTTTTTCTAAGCGACCAAGCTTTCTTGTAATGAAACTCTTCCTTCACTCCTGCACAGCAAGTCTTGCGGAATCATATTCATGCCATGTGCAATCACGATCAGTTAGACATTCTCAACATCTGATTCTTGACCCTCCTTTGAGGCTGACTGCACTACTTTATCTGCCAAAACGCTACACAAGATTTGTCGCCTCCTCTTATTAGTCAAGCTTCAAACAACCAACGTACAACTTGAGGTAATAACGTGGACAGAGTAGTTTCTTAATAACTGTAGTAAGCTTGTCTGTAAAGATGATGTCAACTCTTCACTTGCGCCTGTGGGATCTAGTGTACGGCAAGGCTTAAGGTTAGGTACCTTTTTCCTAATTCATATTATTGACTACAGCTTGTATGCGTCGTTTTCCCAGTCCACTTATTCGCCGACTACCGTGTTATTTACCTTGAAATCACTAACCACACACGCTTCCCGCTCGAAAATGAGCATTTTTTTTATTCGCGTGAAACATAACTAATGCACATAGACATTAAAAATACAATGTTCTGGGCCTACCACGTACTGTTTTAGTTCTTGCTACATATCTTCTTAATAACACAAGCATGGGAGCCATTTTGACTATTATTATATATATGTGCACATATCTGACCTTACTGGAAGCGTCGCATCGAATACATTATACCATCGGAAATCACACTCTGTGCTATCGACGTCGCTTATTTTTATTGTACCTATTGCAGTCAAACTAACAGTGTACACGACTTTAGATGGGCCTAAATTAGCAAATGCGTCATCACTTTGGATTTTTTTACTTTCAGCACTTACACCTTCTCTCCAAATAATTCACCTTCACTCCGCACGCTTCATCTTATCTTACCATAACCGCACAAGCAGCGTTACAGCTATGAAAGACACTGTATCACTCACACTCCTTCACTAGATTAACGTTACTGCGTTACAAGAGAAGCACAGCTTCGAAAATAAGAGGGCACGGTATTCGTAGTCTTATAGAGCAGTAATGTACTTACTGTCATCAGAGATTCATAATTAACACAACTTGCTGCTTCACCACTTTTTGAAAATCACAGAAAGTTATCCCGAATCTGCTTATTTCTTAAACCTGTCATCCTTCGGACTTAAATCATTTCATAACCCCATCATTTTTGTCACCCTGTCACTCCCACTTCTTCACACGATCCCTTCAATCACGTTACCAAAGTTCATCACGTAGCCTGTGCCAGAGCCTTTTTTCATTCATTCATCCAGTGCACATCTGCTCACTGGAACCACTTTCGCGCGATGTCGTGCCAATTACAGAAGCTGTTCTTTTCCACAGTTCACCAAGTCACCTCGAAAGTAGGAACCTATTTCAGGTTCGCACTATATTTCAGGTTGAATTTTTGTTTGTTTCGTACTTTTCATTCTTTTGTATTCGCTTGGTTGTTTTAACTTAGCACCTCATTTCTGTTCACATTCTCTTGCGTTTCAATTTTTAGGCTTTAGTATATTGCCCCCCCCCCCATTTGAAAAGTTGGCACGTCGGCTGGCTGCGTGTCAGCATCATGTCAAACCCGCTCGTATTTTACATGCAGATGTTCCTCCTTGTCTCGACACTGACGGCCAGCACACTGCAAGCATCAGCATGCTCGGTCATCGACGCACCGTCCCCTTACGGAGACTGCGCATACCAGCCACCCTGTCAAGCGTCTGTGTACCCGGTCATCCAAGCGCCCTTCTCCCACGTAGCCTGCGCACAAGAACCACCGTGCTATGACGATCGCTGGGCGCTATCACGGCCAGCTTTATCGACATTAACAACTCCGGATATAAAAAGAACGCTGCCTACAAGTTCCTTCAGTGGGCCCGTCGGCTGGCTGCGTGTCAGCATGTCAAACCCGCTCGTATTTTACATGCAGGTCAGTAACACATTTTCTACTGTTAAAACAAGCGACCGATGTTTCATTCAGCTGACGTGCCCACATAGTGTCGCTATGGTCCTCCTTGACTTAAATGATTTTGTTTTATCTTTGTTGATGCTTTGCGGCGATGTAGAGCCCAGCCCCGGGCCCCCGACTGAACAAATGCTACCTGAACTACTCGAAGGCCAAAAGAACATCCAAAGGCGCCTAAATGAAATTGAATCTAAACTAGAATTAGTAGAAGCCTCAGTAACAGCCATCAAGGAAATGAATGCAAAAATACGCAGCCTTGACAAGACTATTCGAAATTTAGAAGGCAAACTGACTGATTTAGAAGACCGCTCAAGGCGGAACAACATCCTGGTTATGGTATTCCCGAGAAAGACGAAGAAACACATGATGACCTAATTAAAAGTGTAGTCGAGGACATGCTTGATACCACGCTTGGTGTGCGAGTAACGTCCGCTGAACGAATGCACAGGATAGGCCGGATTCAGCCAGATAAATCACGGCCAATTATAATAAAACTGTTGGACCACCGTGAAAAAGTTGATGTACTGAAGAATTGGTTCAAGTTGAAAGGAAAAAAAATCTGTCTCGGAGGATTTTTCAGTGCCCACTAGGCAAAAGCGAAAGAAATTATGGGACAGCACAATCGAAATTAGAGCAAGTGGAGAGAAAGTTAAGCTGCTCTACGACAAAATCAAGATAAATAATGAGCTGTTACAATGGGACGAAGACAGCAATAGAAGGGTTCCTGTCGGCAAACAAGCAAGCAGGCATAGCCGTCAAAGCTGAACCGAAACTTGCAATAAAAAGCCTCTTCGATGCATCAACCTTAATGCTCGGAGCATCATACATAAATCCGAAGACCTGGAGAGCATAGTATAAGCGTACAAACCACACATAATAATTGTAACAGAAACTTGGTTAAACACTAGCATTCGCGACGACGAGATTACACAGCCAGGTTACAGTATGTTTCGAAAAGACAGGAATTCCCGAGGGGGTGGTGTGGCAATTATATTTCAAGAAGCGCTAAGTGTAACACGTCTACCTGACATACCTGCGATTGAATGTGTTATCGCGAAAGTACATCTAAAAGAATTAAACTTCATCGTAGGCGGATTCTACAGGCCCCCAAATAGCGATAGTACGTTTTTTGATGAACTAAACGAATTTCTATGTTCTACCAAAAGTCTTTCTTCAAACATGTTACTTGGCGGCGACTTCAATATTCCTTCTATTGGCTGGGACGGCCCATTTCCCGATCCCCTGTCTGGGGCAGCTGAACCACTTGTTGACCTAATAATTTTGCACGGCTTAACACAACTGGTAAAGCAACCAACCCGCATCCTGAACGACACTTCTTCGATATTAGATCTTTTCCTGGTCAGCAGTAGCCTGCTTCAGCGTGATCCAAAAATACTTGTTACTGAGGGCATATCTGACCACAAAATGATATGCTTAACCTTGGAACTCAAACATGTGACAAAAAACAAAAAGGAATAACGTTTGGTGCCAATCTTTACACGTGCTAGTGACGTCGACATATTAGATGCCTTAGATAGTTCATTCTCTTTGTCCTTCTTGCTGAATCAACTGAATGCTGCGTGGACGACCTGTGGTGCTTTTTCAAAGAACTTGTTCTGAGGTGCATCAAGCGCTTCATTCCCGTGCGGCTGAAGAGAACGCAACAAATGAATCCCTGGAAAACAAAAGAAATTGTACGCCTAGGAAGAAAAGCGAAAAAAATTAAAAAGCAGCATCGCAGGTGCCCTTCGGCAACTAATGCAGATAAGCTTTGCACATTACATTTGCAGTTGAAAGACAGTATCAGTAAAGCCAAAAAACACTTCTACACTGTTTCTATGAAGAATTTTCTCCTTTCTTCCCCTGCAAAGTTTTGGCGCCACTTATCTTCAAAAAAGGAGCCCTTGCCCAGTTTTTGCATAAATAATGAAACAGTGACCGATAAAGCATTCATAGCAGGGTCATTTAATGAGCTGTTTTCCTCTGTGTTTACAAACGACGATGGTATAAGACCAAGTTTCAACCTACCCGCTAATTGTCCTATCGATAATGTCTGCATATCAGAAGAAGGCGTTCTGTCATTATTGCTTAACTTAGATACCAAAACATCCCCGGGAATTGATGGCATACCAAACGCCTTCCTTGTAAGGTATGCCGAATGGTGTTCAGAATACTTGTGTTTACTATTTAGCAAATCCTTGTCGCGAGCAGAGTTACCGAATGATTGGAAATATGCCAAGATTACACCAATACCCAAAACAGGAGACCGCTCTTTAATTACTTCATACAGGCCCATCTCAATGCTCTGCACATGCGCTAAGACAACGCAGCTAGTCGAAACTGTTCACGACATCGCAGCAGTTCTAGATAGGCAAGGCCAAGTTGACATGATTTTCTTAGATTTCGAAAAGGCATTTGACAGCGTGTGTCACCAAAAGTTGCTTCTAAAATTAAAACCGATATTAAAAAATGACTCACTGCTACAATGGATAGAGGCATATCTTTCATCAAGGAAACAAAGCGTGTTCATTGATGGAATGTGTTCAAGGCCGGCACTTGTTCGTTCCGGCATCCCACAGGGATCTGTTCTCGGCCCGTTATTTTTTCCTATCTTTATTAACGACATAGTAACGAATATACCGGTGAAAATCAGGTTTGCAGACGACTGCATTCTTTATAATGAAATTAACAGCCCAAGAGACCAGGCCGTATTAAATTCTTCACTTACCGCCATCGAAACATGGTGCTTGACATGGCAAATGAAGATAAATACAACGAAACAGTAGCAATGACAGTCACCAGAAAACGGCAACCATTACCCTTTAAATACTGCATCAATGGACAGGTTCTCTCTTCTGTACTAAGTTACAAATACTCAGGTGTAATTCTAACATCCGACCTCAGATGGAATGATGTCACATATATTAAGGAGCCTAAATTAAATTTTAAAGGAAAAAGGTGTGAAGAAGACGACGCGAATTAACCGAAGAATAAAGAAGAGGAAGAAGCATTCGTTGAGGTGGAGAGAGATGATTGGTGGAGAAGCATACGGTGACGTGGAGAGAGATGATTGGTGGAGAAGAGAAGAAGACGACGACAAGGCTTACGTGGACTAACACCGATGCTATAAAAGGGCGAGCGAGAGCGAGGCACGGGGGGAAACAGCAGAGAAGCGGTGGCTCCGGCAGGTCAGGGTCACATCGGCTGGAAGAGAGCGACGCCGGCTACTGCTCCGGTGAGCTCGCGTTCTACGACATCGCATCGTGGCCTTCCTGCCGTGCCTGAGCCCGTTCCGGGGAGTCAACGGAGGAGCTACCACCTGCTACGGCCAGGGGTATCTCCAGCGCTGTTGCCATCCATCCGGGTGGTGCCCCCCAACGCCAACAACACCGGCATCACCTCCACGGGTGCTTGGACCTGGAGCTTATACGACGCAGCCAGCGACGCCTCCACCAAAGCCAACACCGGCATCACCACCACGGGCGCTTGGAATTGGAGTTTGTACGACGCAGCTAGCGACGCCAGCCCGAGCACGTCGAACACCGCCAGCGACGCCAGCCCAAGCACGGCGAACGCCTCCTCGACGCCGGCTACGGGACCCATACAACGCCGCAACCACACCGAACCAACCGTGAGCACGAACGCCGACCGCTAATAGTAGACGCTAGTAGCAGTGTGCCCGGGTCGTGTGTATTTATAGTCTTTGCGTATTGTGTTAGTTTTGTGTTCTAGTGTGTGTGCCACGTAGGGTGTATTAAATGTGCGTTTGTGTGGGTACACCCGTCGCCTAGTCCATTCTTTCAGTCCGAGTGTTCGGAGAGATCAGAACACTCTCGCTCTTCCGCCTCGCGTGCTCTTCTCTCTGCCTCGCGAGCTGTTTTCTCTTCCTCGCGACCTCTTTTCCCTTCCCGCTCTTCTGCCTCGCGAGCTCTTTTCGCCTCGCGCTCTTCTGCTTCACGAGCGTCTGCGCGTGCTTGCGCCCTTTCCTCTCTCTGCCTCTTTCCCTCCTCCTCATAGAGATGCATCGCCTCTTCCTTGCTCAACCCTAGCTTGAGCGCCAGTTCTAACGTTCTTGCCAAATCCATCCCTTCTGCCGTCGAGAGATCGGAAAGATCCGAGACAATGCAAAAAAGGAAATTTATCCGGGCAGGCTCGCCACTTATCTTTGTCACGGATCTCTCCGAACACTCGGACTGAAAGAATGGACTAGGCGACGGGTGTACCCACACAAACGCACATTTAATACCCCCTACATGGTACACACAATAGAACACGAAACTAACAAAACTAACACAAAACACAGACTATAAATACACACGACCCGGGCACAGTGCTACTAGCGTCTACTACTGTGTTCTACTATTAGCGGTCGGCGTTCGTGCTCACGGTTGATTCGGTGTGGCTGCGGCGTTGTATGGATCCCGTAGCCGGCGTCGAGGTGGCGTTCACCGTGCTTGGGCTGGCGTCGCTGGCGGTGTTCGACGTGCTCGGGCTGGCGTCGCTAGCTGCGTCGTACAAGCTCCAGGTCCAAGCGCCCGTGGAGGCGATGTCGGTGTTGTTGGCTTTGGTGGCGGCGTCGCTGGCTGCGTCGTATAAGCTCCAGGTCCAAGCGCTCGTGGAGGTGATGCCGGTGTTGTTGGCGTTGGGGGCACCACCCGGATGGATGGCAACAGCGCTGGAGATACCCCTGGCCGCAGCAGGTGGTAGCGTCCTCCGTTGACTCCCCGGAACGGGCTCAGGCACGGCAGGAAGGCCACGATGCGATGTCGTAGAACGCGAGCTCACCGGAGCAGTAGCCGGCATCGCTCTCTTCCAGCCGATGTGACCCTGACCTGCCGGAGCTTCCGCTTCTCTGCTGTTTCCCCCCGTGCCTCGCTCTCGCTCGCCCTTTTATAGCCTCGGTGTTATTCCACGTAAGCCTCGTCGTCGTCTTCTTCTCTACTCCACCAATCATGTCTCCACGTCACCATATGCTTCTCCACCAATCATCTCTCTCCACCTCAACGAATGCTTCTTCCTCTTCTTTATTCTTCGGTTAATTCGCGCCGTCTTCTTCACACCTTTTTCCTTTAAAATTTAATTTAGGCTCCTTAATATATGTGACAAATGAACACGTAACCTACATCACAAAAAAAGTCCATGCAGAAACTGGGATATCTGAACAGATGTTTGCGATAGTAAACACAAGAAATAAAACTTCTAGCGTATAAAACCTACATTAGACCAATCCTTGAATATTGCTGTATTATATGGGATCCATGGACCCAGCAAAATATCAATAAGTTGGAGAGCATCCAAAGAAAATCGGTAAGATTTATATTCGGTTCCTATAGCTGGCGCACTTCACCAAGCATACTTGTTAAGCTGGCTGGCTTAGACCCACTACGAATCAGACGCTATCGGGAAAGGTTGAAGATCATGTATTTACTGTACCATGACAAACTAGGAGTAGAAAAGAATAAGTACATTGAACCAGTCACGAGACTCCCAACGCGATCGCATCACTCAAAAAAATTTAAGGAATATTCTAGTAAAACCGATGGTTTCAAAAATTCATATTTCCCACGAACGGTCCGAGATTAGAACTTGCTGTCTCCAAACACAGTGGAAAGTCGATCGGCCGAGTCGTTCTGCAGCGCGCTTAAGAAAAACATAGGTATGTAAATCTTTTATTGGAAACAGATGAAGTATAACCTGTTTTATTTATTTGTTGTGATTTTCCCTACCACAGCGATGGTCTACAATTGCATTCATGTGCCTACATTTTTTTTTACTTTTTTATGCGAAAACTGTGCTAAAATGTTTTGCAGTGCTTTTTATGCTGTGTTATGTTCGTTTCTCTCTCATTTCCCACTCCTGCCTAAGGCCTCAAATAAGGCTGGCAGTACCTTCGAAATAAATAAATAAATAAATAAATAAATAAATAAATAAATAAATAAATAAATAAATAAATAAATAAATATTATATGAGATAGGGTAAATAAAAGACAAAACTTATTCTAGAGTCCCACTATACTGCATAGATTTCTTGAAACTGCAAATACAGATATCCCACTTCAGTTAGGTGATAATCGCTGCTGGCGCGATAGATAGCGATAGTTTGTGATGTCCAGAGAGGTTAGGCTTGCTATTTGCTGCAAAAAATTTTGTAGCTTAGACGTTTAGCGCGTGTTCCATCACACCGAAATGGCAATGCAATATAAGCACCGTGAAGAGATTTTGAATCTATTGTGGAACCTCTTGCGAAACTTTTCAGATCTCTAAAAATTAATTGCAATCTATGATAACGTGTTTAATTTGCGGAAGATTTTCCACATACTGACCAAAAGCTGCATTTTTTGTGGCATTATAAAGTTGAAACATTAGAGCCGCGCTGTTCTAGGCGCCGTACTGTGTATTCAGTATTCTTTAAGGATAGTTGCCGGGCCAGTCGGTACATGATATCCCCGAAAAACAGCGCGCTTACACGGAACAGAGCCAGAAGACACGCACTCACACAGCGTTGTGTGCGTGCGTGTCTTCTTTCTCGTTCCCGTGTAAACGCGCTGTTTTTCGGGAATATCGGTATTCTTTGGCTACTGATCCGGAGTTCCCGGATTCGAAACCGAACGCGGCGGCTGAGTTTTAATATAGGCAAAACGCTAAGGCGCCCGTGTGCTGTGCGAAGTCAGTGCACGTTAAAGTCCCCAGGTTGTCGAAATTATTCCGGAGCCCTCCACTACGGCACCTCTTCCATTCTTCTTTCACTCCCTCCTTTATCCCTTCCCTTACGGCACGGTTCAGGTGTCTAGCGATATTTGAGACAGATACTGTGCCATTTCCTTTCCACAAAAAACAATTATTATTATTGTTTATCTCCAGTAAGTGCCCATAAGCCTTTTTATTTTTCAACATGGAAGGCGATGACTTCGGAGCATGTTCACGCGGCACTATTGGTTTGTTAACGAGTGTTGGTCCAATGTTTATTTGAATCCCTCAAGGTGGCGTAGATTTGTAATCACCATCGTCATCGGCCTGACTACGCCCACTGGAGGACAAAGGCCTCTCCCACATCTTTACAATTAACACTCT
This sequence comes from Amblyomma americanum, assembly GCF_052857255.1. Lineage (NCBI taxonomy): Eukaryota > Metazoa > Arthropoda > Arachnida > Ixodida > Ixodidae > Amblyomma > Amblyomma americanum. The sequence goes on from NC_135503.1 coordinate 92,332,984, forward strand.
CATGTGCCATCCGCGGCCACCTTATCCCCGCACTTTTTAATCTCGTTCGCCCTGCTATCTTTATGCCGCTCTCTGCTATGCTTGCCTTGTCTTTCAACCCAGTCCATTGCCCTTAACGACCATCGGTTATCTTGCCTTCGTATTACATATCCTGCACAAACCCATTTTGGTATTTCGACTAAGATGTCATTTACCCGCATTTGTTCCCCTGACAAACTCTGGTCTCTGCCTGTATCTTTACGTTACACTTAGCATTATATGGCTTATGGGGTTGAACGACCCAAGCAACTCGGACTATGAGGGACGCACACCTATCATTCTTTTTTGCATTGCTCGCTGTTTTGCCCGCAATGCAACTGAACCGTTTTTGTTAGCTTCCGCAGTACTGCCCCATAGGTGAGTACCAGTAAGGCACAGCTGTGTAAATACTTTGCTATTGAGGGATATTGACAAACTGCGATTCATGACGTGATAGTGCCTGCCATGTGCGCTCCACCGCATTCTTATCCTTCTCACTATTTTACTATCGCATTTTTAACCTTCAGTCACTACCTGGCTTAAGTAGACGCATTTTCTTACCACTTCAAGTGCGTCAGAGTTTGCTGAACATGACAGTAATTTCGTTAATTTTTAGACTCACCGTTCTACTTTGCCTGCCTGTGTCATTGATCATGCTTCGCAATTCATCCCCGAATGACTCAGGAAGGCAATGTCATCAGCGAATCGCAGATTACTAATTTATTCTTTATTTATTCTTATGCCGAAATGATTCCAATCTAGGCCTCGGGATACCTCCTGTAAACAGGTGGAAGATAGCATCGCAGAGGTCGTGTCTCCCTGCCTGACACCCTTCTTTATTAGAACTTTTTTTGCTGTTTAGATGGAGGACTACGGCGGATGTGCAACTGTTATAGATATTTTTCAGTATTTTCACATGAGGCTCTTCTAAACTGTAATAACGAGCAATCACTCAATAGCATCCACACATGCGTAGCCATACGGCTACAAATGAGTGCTGTACAGCTTTCAAAGAAACCTTGTAGTTGAAAAAAAATTGACGAGATTATAGAGCCTTATACCACCGCCTTACCGGTGCAGTGGCTCTTCCAACCGAGCTAACGGGTACGGTAGGGCGAGAGGCAATTTACCAACTCCTCGAGGCGGATACGGTGTTGGTTCAATGTTCAGGTGAAGCCCCCCCAGGGTGGAGTATATTTGCAACTAAGCGACGATATATTTGGCTGAGGAATTATTTGGAAGATATTATGCGTGAGTTCGGTGATTGTTGTCCTGTGTATTGCTGGTTACATAGACGGCATTCCAGACAGTAGTTTTTGACGAATCGCAGAGAAAGTAGGCATTTGTTGCGTGCTAGAGCCCTGATTTCTTATTTTTTGTGGAAATATAGTTTGCATGTGTTTGCAAACTTTGGAACAGCTTTTGACGCACGGGGGACATTCATTTTAGAGGTGTTAGCCTCCGAACGACCTAGAGAGTCTTAAATGTTTTTGGGACCGCTCTAAATCACAGGGATTGCGAATTTAAATATGTTAAAATAGCGTTCGCTTTGTTGAATGATATTAAAATCTTTATTAGAAATTTTGGTGACGTTCTGCGTGTTGCTGTGAAAAATAAGGATGAGATTCATTGTATAATCATATTTGTTGTCTTTTAGGTGTTCCTGGATTATATAATAGCGATTAAGTTTAGAAGCTCTCTGCATGGTGTCATGAATGAGAGAATGTGGGTAGCGATGCGTTATGAGAACTTCGCGCATGCATTAGGAGTGCTCATGAAAATCATGGACTATACAGTAGAGTTTACTAAAGCTGCGGGCCTCCAAACCTCGTATACACGTCTTGAAATTATGGGTATGGCCGCTTAGGAAAAATAGAAGTTTCGCGGCGTCCATTGCTTTTCTAGAAGCGGTTTATACGTGTTAAATCATTCTCCCCGAGAACATTAACAACATGAAAGCTGGTTTGAGTGGTTTATTCGGCGTGAGCGAAACTAGTGTTCTGGGTTAGCGTTGTTGAAACTATTTTAAATGGTGGTCGATCTAGCCAGACTGGAGTCAACGAGACCTTCGGTGAAAGAAGTCTGCAGCCGACTAATTAGAGCAGGGTCGAGTGATGAGCGATTGCTAATGCGGCTAGGAGAATTCCCATCTTTAGCCCATCAATGAAATGAGGAAGTTACATTCTACACAAAAATTGAGCAAAAGGAGCAAAGTTTTGAATGCATGGTGCATGAACACATTGGCGTAATTAGTGGCATTTATTTTAGCCATGGTGGTATCTCTTGCAGATAGCACTTAAGGTCGGATTCGAAGCTATGATATGTTAACACAATTTGGCGAATATTTTAATACCATTTATCAAATCAAATTTCATATAAAATTTATTTCTGCCTTGAAAAGGTACAGACAGTGGAGGCGCAGAAAAAGTTGTAAGATACAACTTGACAAAGCCGCAGCCCCCTTTCACTTGGCAGCGACTTGACAGCAAGGCTTATAAAACAAAGGCAATTGGTCAACGTATTAACAGGTATACAATAATGAAACTACAAAATAAATTGAAACAACATTATACAAAATAATATTGAATCGACATTCACACTCGATAAACACAGATTGACAGCAAAGAAAAAGAATAAACGTATTCTACATGTCAATGTACATAGCACGCAAAGATTTTTTTACGAACTATAAAGAGGTCAGAACTTTTATATGCATATGTATTTAACAGGGAAGGAAGAGTGAATTGCAGCCGTTCTCTACCTGAATTTATTCGAGGAGTCGGCACTACCCAAGTCTCCGCATACCTTGTCGTGTAGATGGCTTCTCGGGCATGTAATTCAGCAAGCTTACATATCTAGTTTACATTTCTACGTGTTTCAAGGTTAAACCGGATAATTAGACGATATTTATAAAAGCCGTGAATTTTTACCGTACCACTTTGTAGAAAGATATACGCGCTTGGAGAGTCCCAGGGGACATTGTAAATAAGACTAAGGAACTTTTTTCTGTAGAATATAAACACGTTGAAGACAGCTATCGGTGGCTCTACCTCCCACTAAGTGGCAGTAGTTTAAATCGGAGTAGAAAAGAGAATTATATAGGAGTAGCTTTATTTTTCTTGGAATAATATATCTCAGTCGACTTATGATTCCGGTTAGTTGAGCCAGCTTCGTTGCTACATGGTCCACGTGGTGATCCTAAGTCATGTTGGAAGAAAAAACTACTCCTAGACATTTAAATTGTTCAATCAAATCTATACACCGCGAGCTTAGTTTAATCTCAATGGAGGAAGGAATCACTTTATTTTTAGGGCGAAAAAAACGGCTTGTGTTTTCTTATCATCAATTTGTACGCATACATTTGGATTAAGACCGTTTTCGTAATTCAATTATGTTCTCATTGCATTCCTGAACAAGGAGATCAAGATCATTTCCAGTAAAAATATGCTTGTGTCATGAGGGTAGATAATAAATTTTGCAGCGGAGTTAATGTGAGACATATCATTTAGATACATATTAAAGAGTAATGGTCCCAATATACTTCCTTGTGGGACACCGGAAGTAATACGTTTCAGTTCATATTTCATATTGTCTATGCATACAGCTTGTTTTCTGTGCGATAGATATGATTTCAGAAGCATCTGAGTCTGTCTTCGAATACCATAACACGCTAAGTTTTTTAGGAGTATACAGTGGTTCACTAGATCAAAGGCCTTCGAAAAGTCTACGAAGACACCAATAACGAAGGCCTTCTTTTCAAACTGTGTTAGTATATGTTCCTTTTGCTTGAGTAGCGCAAAATTCGGTTGATTTATTTTTACAAAATCCGAATTGATTTGGTGACAAAAGGTTATGCTTGTAAACGAAATGAGACAACCTTGTATTTAGCACTTTTTTAAGAGCCTTCGAATAGATAGGTAGTATAGATACTGGTCTATAATTTCCTAAATCTTTGCAGTCACCTTTCTTATACAGAGCCGTTACTTTGGCTATTTGCATTTCGTCAGGAAATATACCGGTAGTAAAACATAAATTAAATATATTCGCAAGGACCAGGGAATAACTGCTACAACATGGTTCACAGGCCTGACTTGAATGCCATCAATGTCACAGGCGTGGCTGTTATTAAGGTTCTGTATGACTGATATAACTTCTTCCGTAACCGGGTTCAAAAATATTGTATTATTATTGTAGGAACTAATAGAGCTATTGGAATCATGTGATGGGTTGATCTGAGAGCAGGTTGTAAAAAAAGTTGTTAAAGGCATCTGCTAGCTCTATTCTAGATAAATCTTTATCATCAAGCCTTAATGTTCGTAGGGCAAGGTGCGGTTGCTCGCGCCTTAGTAAGCATATTAATCTTGACCACAGCAAATCGTGGTGACCATTTTTAACTTCGAGAAATGTTGTGTAGTATTTGTAGTATTCTGTACGTGCCAGACGTAGCTTTTCTGTTAACCTATTCCTTCATTTCTTAAACTTACTTAAGTCATCTGCTAAACGTGTGTTTAAAAAAAAATCCTGTAGAGCTTTTCTTTCAGTTTAATTTCATGGTGTAATTGAGAAGTTATCCAGGGTTTGCAAGTTTTACGGTTTGTTCCATGCACTTTTAAGGTGTAGGAACTACGGGGTATGTACTGTCTTTAGGCATCTACCGGCTCTTTCACCTACGATGTTCTGCAATATATAAAAATAGGGTTTTTGAGTGTCCAGTTGTGGTTTCAGGGAAGGTGATTTTAATTAATAACTTTATTTTGCTTGATCTCTTTCAGCACCATGATAACGAATCTCGACGATACAGGCGGGTACAGAAGAGAGAGCGCGAGAGAAATTTCGTCATGAATGATGGTTCAACGTGCCTAACTTTTTACAGAACGAGAGACGAAACAACACCTCATTCTGCAAAACGTTAAGCGCTTTGAACCATCATAAACAACCTACTAGGCCCAATTCTCGCAGTTCTCATCATGAATACATGTTCTGTCAGGATTTCGGTCTGGTTTAGCTGTTTCATTCCTATCAACAGATCAATCCAACGCGGAGGAAAGAGGACACACAACAGAGCATGGGCGCTGACTTTTCTTTATCCTCCTTAGCCCAGCGACAAGTAAAAAAGCCTCTTGTAGGAGAAAAACGTTAAATCAGGATTTTGGTATGTACTACTGTTTGCAAAGGTTTCCGGGACGCGAGTTCTAGGAAGAACGTTTATTGCAGCTCCACCTGGCGACGCAGTCGCCTGATATTGTGAAGAGAGGAAGAAGCATTTGGGCTTTAATGCCTTCGTACAATATCAGGCGGCAGGGTAGCGAGGTGGAGCTACAATAAACGTTCTCCCTAGAACTCGCGTGCCGGAAACCTTTGCAAACAGTAGTACTAGTTGGTTCATTCCTATGAACTGTTTCGGCTTTGACGCATAATTAACGAGCACGCGTAAGGGAATAGTTCGCCGCAAGACAGGATTGCCTTGTGGCGAATCCGCATGCCAGACCAAAGGCTATCATGCTGTCCGCCTACCGGTGAGCGGAAATTGTTTTGCGCTCTTGAATTCCAACACTTCTCATTTTGAAACCAGCTGGCCCAACGCTTTTAACCATGAGACCAGGCTGCAAAAGCAGAAACTGCACTGCACATGGAACCGTAGAAGGAGATCGCGCTCGCAGTTAACCGTGTGCGGCGAGGAGGTTGGAAAGGCGGGAAATAAAATAACCTTGGCTACTCTATCCAGGTACAGACGGAACAGCGAGCCGTGCTCACCGAGCAGCCAGGCACATTCCTATATTCCTTTGGGCAGCGTATTCAATTTTCGCTGAAACAAAGGAGCGGCAGCGCCGCATTGCGCCCACGAATTACCAAGACAAGAGTGCTATGCAGCCACCACCTGAGACGCTTGAAGTTTCACTATGTTTTGTGCGGTGCTCTACAGAGCAAGTTATATTCCGCGATTTCAGCCTACTAAATTGAACTGGTATGGAAGTGTTAGGCGCAATTCCTAATCGACATACTCAGTGCGAAGTAGCCAGTATGGTTCAATAAATTTTTGTTAAATTCAGCTGATAAATTTTACTTGGTAAAAAATAGATTAAGGAACTTAAGGGACCTTCTAAGAGAAAAAGCTGTTCCTGCGTTGTATTCGTTATAGTTTAAAAAAAAACATTTCCTCATAGCGAGGTTTGACTGCACTTATTTCATACGCGATGCTTCTGTACCTTAAGAACCAGTGCCTCCCACTACATAGTTTCCCTAGGACACCTTCCCCTCCCTCGCCAAGCATACCACATTCCACTGCCTCCAACCTGTGGATGGATGTTCGCTTTAAAGCAGTCGCTTGATATGCGACAACATAACACCTTTATGCAGCTAATTTGAGAACTGTTCTTGCCTTTGCAAAACGTATAGTTTAACCCGGACATTATCAGCCGCCTTAATGACAACGAGGATCTGCCTAATCTTTCTGACACTGTAGGTTTAATATCGTCCTCCGGCAGCTTCAGCGCCATCGAATACAGAAAGCTTTTGCTCTCGCGTCTAGTACCATGCATCCTCGGTGCATTGCCCTTTTTGCTGGGGCCATAAGTGATTTTTTGAGGTACCCAGAGAGCCAGTCAGCGAGGTGTGAACATTCTGCGGCTAAATGTGCTTGCAAGTAATATTGCGGTAGTATCGCTGATATGCAATGCAAGCGCTCCGCAGTCTGCACTTACTTCCTGCAGCCAGAAGAAGTAAAAGAGCTGCTTGTACAATCTGCATCGTGTCTTGATTGTCCGGCTCCTGGAGCAGCGACTGCCGCCGACTGGCGGACTTCCAGTGTCGAGCCTCCCCTAAATAGCGAGAGAAAAGGAACCCGCCAGAAGAGGTTTCGATAAGCGCTATCTTTTCCAGAAAGCTAAGACTGCAGCGGGCTCTAGTTACAAGCAGTACGCCACGCGGCGAAACCGAAACTTTGCGCTGAAGATGCTCTTATAAGCTCTTTCTTGCCTTTATCGCACAGGAAACGTGCAAGCATCTTGACCGTGTGTGCTTGCCGGGCAAGTTGCAAGAGCTCTAGAGCAACACGATCGCCAGGTGCAAACGTGATGCCCAGAGGGCTCGTTCGGTCTTTAAGGCGCTTTTTATCTCCCGGTTTGAAGCGCTCGACCGAAATGTGGAAGTAGATGTCGGCACGCTTATCATTCCAGTACTTGCCGGTGACGAAAGAGCATTCTGAGACCGTTTAAAAATTACTCCATTAAAGCCGTCTGCTACTGCTGACTGACTGCCAGGGAGACAACAATTCAGAATGAAGCGATTTTGTATTTACCAATTTATTAAGCGGCGCGGGACTATGAAAATGTAATTATTGGCAATATAGGAATCGCAATTACAAGTCCAATCTCAAGGTTCAGAGGAAACTTCTTTTTAGAGTGATGCACTGGTAGCCATGCTTTAGCCACGCCTATTTCGTGATTGCTGATATTTATAATGCACCGGCATTTGACGTGCTGAAGAACAGCAGCAACCCTATTTCTTGCAGGCTTGCATTTTAACCGCAGCGCTGCGTTTTCATGCGCTAGAACTAGGACTTCCACTCCACAAAAAAGGCCGTCGTCTGTTTGTCTGTCTCAAGCCTGCCTCTTGCAGGTGGCAACCTTCTCACAGTTTTTCTCTTTTCTGTCTGTCTGGTCTCCTCGCGACCTGCAAGAGCTTGGCGCCAGCCGCTAGGGTGGCAGGCGGGCCAACTAGGTCACGTCACGTTGCGAATTCATCAGAAGCTACCCGCCGTGGCAGGTGGTACTTTAATTAATTATAAGTCGCGAGTAGTTCCTCGGGAAGAGCAACCTGGGGCTGCCATCGCAGGGCAGTGGCGCATCGCTTAACATCTGCACCACTGCGCCAGGAGGATGTATGAGAACTCCCAGGAATGTATGAATTTAGAGAATGACCAATTATACTGCAGTACAAGTCAAAAATGATGCAACATCACTACCATTTACAACATATAATATATCAACCAAGGTAGGCCAGTTACAATGAAGCAAAACCATAGAAAGTCTAGACAAACCATGCAAGGTCAGGGCTATCCATGTCAGGGCACAGTAAGTCCTGATTAGCCCCAAGCCAAAGCATCCGTTATTTTTTCTAACATCTACAGCAGCTGTTTTGTTTCTTTCTCTGCAAGAAAATGCAGCAAGGATTTTCTTGGTTATGTGTTGTTTCCTTTTATCGCTTATTTAGCTAGTTTGTAGCGCGCACGCACGCACGCGCACACACACACACGCGCGCACACGCACACACGCGCGCACACGCGCACACGCGCACACACACACACACGCGCACACACACACACACACACACACACACACACACACACACACACACACACACACACACACACACACACACGCGCGCGCGCGCGCGCGCACACACACACACACACGCACACACACACACACACACACACACACACACACACACACACACACACACACACACACACACACACACACACACACACACACACCGCGTTTCAGCTTAAACCTTCATAAATTTCATTAGACAAGAGAAGTTCGAAATGGAAAGTAAACATGTTCGCGAATAAACTATTCACCGCGCAAGACGTCAGGTACTGTCGCCATCAGGCTAATTAGGTAGGAAGTTACTTGAAATTAATGAATTAATTACCTCCTTAAATAAAGCTATCTGGAGACTGGTGCGAATGGGGAGTTTTCCAAGCTATGGAAAAGAGCCGCCATATCGGTTTTTAAAACGACCAAGAAATCATTCTCTAAAGTTCTCCAGCGTGAGAAAGCCGGTGCTTTTTTCCGCACTAAATCGACTGAGTGCATAAGGGGCGTAGAAACCTCAACGCAACAGCAACACCAGTTGATGAAGTGTTGCATTGCTCACGGCGGCAAATTCGAACTGCCTACGTTATTGTACCACCTCGTGCGCTCTTTTGCTTGGCCCCTTCGAGCAAGGAAAAAGGTTTTCGCCGCCTAATGCGCAGTCGTTACTTTTGAGAGCGGCGATGCAAGCGAATGTGCATGGCGCTGTACGATAAAGAGCAGGCTGTTCTAATTAGTCGCCGTAGTCATTGCAACTCACCAAATCATTGCCAAGTCACGCCGAAATCTTTTTCCACAAACGAATTCATAATAGACGGCAAATGTTTGCGTAATGAGGCTGTTGTTTGTTCCGCGTTCAACAATTTTTTTCAGTCACTATTCACAGAGGACAACTGTTGTCTGCCCAACTTTTCTACAGCACTCCCTGCCATATCTGATGTTGTAATTTCAGAGACTGGTGTCTTTAACTTGCTTTTGAACCTTGATGTTAAAAAATCAGCACGTCTCGATAACATACCAAACGCTTTTTTGAAGCGCTATGCGGAGTGGTGCGCAAAATAACTGACAATAATATTCGCCAGATCTTTACATGACGGTTCTTTACCGTATGACTGGAGGACAGCCGCAATTAAACCTCTGCATAAAACTGAAAAAAAAGCACACATCGAGAATTACCGACCTTTATCTCTAACATCGACATCATGTAAAATTTTAGAACATATAATTCATAAACATATATTAAGTTTCTTGGAAGGGCACAAAGTACTTACCAATTTTCAGCATGGTTTCAGGCGTGGGTTTTCTACAAGTACACAGTTAGTTGAAATTGTGCATGACTTTGGTAAGTCGATTAATCAGGGAAAGCAAGCAGACGCAATATTCATGGATTTCCGCAAAGCATTTGATAAGGTGTCGCATAACAATTTAATTCATAAATTAAGTTATTGTATTAAAAACGACCGGATACTTAATGGATTACTGCTTACCTCTCAAACAGGTGTCAGTTCGTCACTCTAAACAATATATCTTCTAGCGGTGTCCGGGTTATGTTTGGCGGCCCCCAGGGATCCGTTTTTGGACCACTCTTATTTCGATTGTTTATTAATGACATTGTGGCAGATCTTTCAGCCCGCGTGAAGCTGTACGCGGATGACTGTATTTTATATCAAGTGGTGTCTTCAGTTGATGACCAGGTGCGTCTAAATAATGACCTAGCGAGGGTGGTTGCATGGTGCAACAAATGGCAGATGTGCATTAATTTTGAAAAAAAAACAGTTTTTATGAAAATTACACACAAGAAAATACCTCTTCATTTTGTGTACGGTACTAACAACATATCATTATTAGAGGTGACAGAGTATAAATATTCGGGCCTATGGATTACTAACAACCTCTCGTGCTCAAAACGCGTAGACGCTGTCGTAGGAAATTCAATGCGGAAACTCTTTTTCTTGGGGCACTCATTAAAGTCATCCCCACCTAGTGTTCGTCTATTGGCATACAATTCCCTCATCCGTCCGTTACTAGAATATGCTGTAATCATCTGGGACCCTTTCACAGTAAAAACATTCAGAAATTAGAGCGAATACAGCATAAAGTAGTTAGATTTATTTTTATCTCATATGGCCGTACATCTGTAAGTGAGCTCGTGAGGCGAAGTGGGTTACCCCCAGATGTTGAGCGCAATCGTGTTTGTCGATTAATGATTTTCTTCCAGCCCATAAAAGGTCATTATAAAGTTAATACTTCTAATTATTTTGCTCACTCCTCAGCTTATAACACGAGACAAAGGCATGCACTAACAATAACCCCTTTGAACGCATGAAATAACTGCTTTAAATATTCTTTTTTTTTTTGAAGCGATGTTTTTTGCCTCAGGGCATAAAAACTATTAAGTGAAAGATGAGTAAGATGCTTAAATAAATGAAAAAAGTTGAGCTGATCTGATGAAATCAAGAAGTTAACGATGATATAGACCCTGTGTCCATGCAATATATGAATCCGGATTGTCCGGTGAGAGTCCCACTGACGCCAGGTGCCGAATTCTCGTCGGCTTCAGCCCCGGGCAGTAAGTCCCACAACAGGTGGTGGATATCCGCCTCACAGTCTCTGTTCTTGCAGACTGGACACCCGGGCGGGGATATAAATCTTCTCTTTTTCCGAGGACAATTACTGAATGGAATAAACTTAGTAGCGAGACTGTAAATCCTAATTCTTTATTGATGTTTGAAAAGTGCCTGCAAATGTTATTGATATGAGTGTTTATATGCTTGTATTTTGTTTGTTTTCCCACCCTGCTATGATCTGTACTAGATCGAAGTATCTATAAATAAAATAATAAATCAATAATATAAAACACGTCATCAACGGACGTTGCGTTTGCACCGAGCTCCCTGCGGGCCACAAGAGCTCAATTTCTGTTTTCTGCGGAAAAAACCGGCAGATCGGCTCCACCTCCAGAGTTTTCGATATTGTTTCTTCGTTTCAGAAACTGATATGGCAGGGACTTGTCAAATGGTGCTGACCATCAGTATCCGCTATATAAAAACCTAATTAGTGAATTACATATCCGCCGGGGTGGCTCAGTGGTTATGGTGCTCGGCTGCTGACCCCAAAGACGCGGGCTCGATCCCGGCCGCGGCGGTCGAATTTAGATGGAGGCGATATTCTAGAGGCCCGTGCACTGTGCGACGTCAGTGCACGTTAAAGAACCCCAGGTGGTCGAAATTTCCGGAGCCCTTCAATACGGCGTCTCTCATAGCCTGAGTCGCTTTGGGACGTTAAACACCCATAAACCAAAGCAGTGAATTTCATGTCATAACTTGGGTAATTATGATCATTTGATAGCACTGACGCCCTCCACGGCTGAGAGTTTGTTACTGGAAAACTGGAAAAATTGTGGATTAAGAATTCATTGTTTTTAGAAGCATTTTGAAGTGTCACATCTTGTATATGCGCACAACGCTGTGTTTTCGTCTTTTATTTTTGACGTAATTGGGAAGATAAAGATCAAGCAATATTTTTCGAGCGCCAGTTCGGGTACAAATGGGCTCATTCAACAAAAAGTAAGTAAATTCCAGTTCATGGGTCCATTTTTTTTTTGTAAACAACAACTATGTACTCTTAGCGCTCAACTTTGTGGCGGCAGAGAAGTTTATTTTATCGCTCTTGCTTTTCGTAAACAATATGGAAACTGAAGTTTGACAAAAATTCTTCGAGATTCTTCGGCGGGCGCTCGAAGCGAGCGGACGTGTTTTTTAGCTCTCCGCTCCTTCGGACGCTGGGCATAAGGCTTCGCGGAGCTGCGGGGTCTCCCCATGGAGCCCACGGACACCGTGAACGAGCGACGGCCTGTGTTCGGCGCTGACGATGAGCAACGCAGGGCAGACCGCTGACGCTCACGATCACGGAGACGAGCGCCATCCAGGGCAAGGTCGTCCAGCACCATTCGGCGGATGCAGGCCGAGATCGCTTGTCTACGGGACACGGTGAGGTGCCTGACGGCGGCGCTCATCACCACCTCGGAGAACCTCGAGTCCGTCATCGGGACCTTGGACGTGTCGCCGGCGGACTCACGCGTTCTAGCCTTGAGGGACGCCATGGCACTTGCTCACCAGACGCAGGACTCCATGGCGGCTCCCTCCCCGCCATTTCTGGCCACCCCTGCGCCTCCCGCCGCCATTGCTACTTCTGGGAACCGGCTGTGATGCCCTTTCCCCTGATGCTGCTGCGGGCTCACCGCAGACACCTGCAGCCGAGGAGAACATGTGCACCCCGATGGTGGTGTTTTTTTTAATTAAAATAATAGTAAAAAGGAAGGAAAAGATTTTTGCTAGCCCCAGCATCTGCCATCGACACTGAAGCACCTGAGCTGGGGCAGCGGAAATAAAGGATAGCAGACAGAATGGAGAAATGAAATGAAAGAGGTGAGGGGACAGGAAGAGAGGATGGGGGAGAAGTAATATATACAAACTATTTACACAATAAGAAATGTGTGCAGAGCACCCCGATGGACGAGTCTGCTTTCCGGAAACGGCGACGCACAACGGGGTCCGCGGAGGAGAGGGACGCAGAATCCAACAGGGGCATCGCAGTGGCCAAGCGGAAAGCTCGAAGCCCCCCCCCCCCCCCCCAACCGTCACTATTGCCTCTCCCTCCACATTTGAAGGAGCAGGGCCTGCCCAGCACGAGCCCCATGGAGCCCACCTCCAGCCTGCTGCTGACGCTGATGCTGTTGCCGCTGGGGCGACAGCGTCCGGAAGAAAACCGGGTGCGACCTCGCCAAATCTCGCCGCACGAGACCAGGCTGCGGCTAGGGCCTCGTCTGCTGGCAGCGAGCACGCCCAACTCCGCGGCGCGCCGCAACAATACGCCGCAGACAGCGGCGACGCTGATGCTGGGGCCAGCCTGGTCCCGTGGCGCACCATCACTACCAAGGCGCAGCGGCGTCGGAGAGCTGCACTGGAGCGAGCCGCGGCTACCGTGGACGTCCTGTCCGACCTGGTGGGGACGGTGCTATTTCGGCCGGTGAACCGGGGCACAGCCTTCGCAAGGTAACAGGGCTGGGAGTTGGCCGAGGAGATTGGGCCCCGTCCGGGCGTCCTCGCCGTCCGGGTAAACATGCGGCGGAATGTGGTGGCAGTGGACGCGGCGACCAGCGATGCTCTCCAGGCCTTGCTAGCCACAGCCGTCATCCGCGGGGTGCCGGTCTGCGCCAAGGAGCCTTCTCCTCGGAATCGAAGCTCCGGCCTGGCCTTCGGAGTGGACGGGCGCAGGACGGTGGAGGAGCTGCTAGCGGCGGCGGAGTCAACGGTGCCGATGGTCTCGGCGTCGTTGTCGGGCAGTACACTCGCTCTCCGTTTTGCAGCACCGACACCACCGGCGTTCATCACCATATTCAAGCGCAGGCTCGCGGTCCGCCCCTGCCGTCCCCGGCCGCTTCAGTGTGCCAAGTGCGCCAGCCTGGGGCATGCCACTGAGGTGTGTCGCGCTCCTGCACTATGCACGCGCTGCGGCGGGCCGCACGAGCCTGGTACCTGTTCGAGCAAGCCCCGCTGCATTAACTGCGGGGGGCGGCACGGAGCCATTGACCCAGCGTGCCCGCACTGGCAGTGAGAGCGTCACGTGGCCATTTAAATGGCCACATCCATGGCACCGATATCCAGGCGGGTTGTCCGAGCCGTCGTCCAGGCTGAAGCAGCGGCCCCAGCCCAGCAACATCAGCAGGCGCCGCGCGCGCTTTCTAATGCGCAGGCCGTCAGGGGAACACCCCAGCAGCAGCAGCAACCGAAGCAACGGCCGCGCCGGCAGCGGCGGCAGCGGTCCGGTTGCCCGGCGTCCCGTGCAGCGCGGCCCGAGCCTGCGGCCGCTTCTCATGGCTAGCCCCCTGACGCACGGGACGCGGAGATCGCGCGCCTAAAGCTGGCATTGCGCGCCCTCAGCGCACTTTTCCCGGAGGGCACCGATGGACACCGGGCTTGCTTAGAAGCAGCGGGTGCTCCCGCACAGATAAGCCAGCATGATGGCTAGCCGCCGGACTCCCTGCCGCATACCATCCATCCTGCAGTGGAACGTGCGCTCGCTTGCGGCGCGGTACGCCGAAATGCGAGTTCGCATCACACAGGATTCACCTGAAGTTATCGCGCTGCAGGAAACGTACGTGCGTTCACATGACGGGGAGCCCCAGATGCGGCTATACCTGGCTACATTGGCGACCATTCAGCCACCACGTGCGAGGAACCCACCTGTGCCGCAGTGCCCTGTTCTGACACACCTCATCGCCCCGGGAAATCAAGGTGCACGATATATGTGCGGCAGGACGTCCAGCACACCCTCGTCGGCTCGGAGGTGGCGACATCTTACTTTCAGGAGTGCATGGTGGTGACAGTGTGCGTCGGGTTTGTTGACACGTCGGTGGTCAGTGTTTGTGTGCGTCCAGCTGTCGCGTGGGACACGCTGTGTTTTCGTGCTGTGTCTTCGTGCTGTGCCCCGCGCCAAATCATCTGTGGTGAATTTAACGCCCACCATAGTGCGTGGGGCAGTGCGCGGCACTCCTCGCGTGGGGACGACCTGCACGACGCAGCAACGCAGCTGGGACTCACCCCCTTGAACACCGGCGATCCCACCTTTCGACGACGCGGAACAACCGGCTCGTGCATCGACGATGCCTTCGCATCCAGAGGCATCGAGGCAACATAGCGCCGATCACCATCTCTCTGGGGCGCGGATAATTACTCCATCCTAATCGAACCCACTGCATTGGAAGCGCGCCCCAAACGCGCCTACTCCATTACCAACTGGAGTGCGTTCAGGCGGGCGGTCGGCGAGGCGGCGGCCACTGGCGCAGATTTCTTTTCAAGTCTAGCCCGAAGCGCTCTCGCAGCCATCCAACGAGCAGAGGTAAGGGCAGGGCATCCCACACCCGATATGAAGCTGCTCAATCTGCGCGAGAAGAGAGATCGCGCAGAGCGACGGGCGCGACAGACTGACAGAGCCGCCGACTGGACTGTCTACAACCGCCTGGACGCGGCAGCGCGCCGCCACGCCAACAAGCTATATCGCCGGCAGTGTGCTTCACTATGCCAAAGGATGGAGGAAGATGTCAGCTCGCGGAGGCTGTTTGACACCCTGCGGCGCATCACCGAACCACAGGCAAACCGTCAACCGCTGGCCGCCCTCGCAATCTCCAGCGGGCTCAGCTTTGAAGAGTTGGCAGAGCAGTTTGCCGACCGGTTCGCGCCGCCCAGCCTCGCAAACGCAGCTAACATAGCTGCTCCTGAGAGCCCGAGAAGCGACGCCAGTCCCTCGCCCGTCGCCTCAGAAGGTCCATGTGATGCGCCGTTCACCGCGGCGGAACTGAACAATGCGCTGCAGCGCTGCCGCCACCGCTCGGCGCCCGGACCGGACGGTGTGACATACCAGATGCTGCGAAACCTGAATCCACAGCAACGACAGATCCTCCTGCAGCAGATCAACCTGGTGTGACAACGCGGGGAGCTACCGGAGGATTGGCGAACCGCGATCGTTTGTCCCATCCGAAAGGCAGGGCGCCCACCTACGGAGCTGAGCGGATACCGGCCAGTGGCATTAACATCGGCGGCAGGTAAGCTCATGGAGCATATGGCGTTGCAGCGTCTGAACGAGCGGGCTGCGGAGGCTGATTTGTTTGACGAGCGGCAGACGGGTTTCCGTGGGATGCGGTGCACGGCTGATTCTATATCGGACGTTGTTACCACGCTGGAGCATGCCAGGGCGGCAGGCCAGGTTGCGCTGCTGCTACAACTGGATGTGTCGGGTGCTTTTGACAACGTTCACCGCGCACCAATTCTCGCGGTGCTTGAGGGGGCTGGTGTGAGCGGGTACCTTTTGCGATACGTTCACGGCTTCCTGAGCGGGCGCACCATGCGCGTGTGAGTACGGGGTAAGCTCTCCAAGCCTCGCCCGGTGGACATGGGCGTGCCGCAGGGCTCTGTCTTATCACCATTTCTGTTTAATGTGGCCATGTCGGTGGTGCCGGTGGTGCCGGCGGTGCCATGTGTACATGCCCATATATGCAGACGACAAGCTTTGTGGTACCGGGGGCCACAGGGCGAGGCGCTCCGCGTGCGGGGGTGCCTTCAGGGAGCTCTGACCGCAATCGATGCCAGCTTGCGCGGCCTTGGTCTGTCGCTGAGCGCGGACAAACTGGTGGCCATGGCCTGCGTTTCGCGCTCGCGCGCGCACCTTGTGCCACTGTCACTGGATGGGACTCCGATTCCTTGGCGTAAATCGGTGCGGTACCTTGGCCTGGACATCGACTGGCGCCTTTCCTTCCGCCCCGCGGCGACCAAGGCCTCTCTGCAGATGAAGAAGATCACCGCCGCTGTGCACAAGCTCACCGCTCGAGGCCAGGGCATCTCCCAGCAAGCCGCGCTGCGGCTATACGATGCGGCAGCTTTGGGGGCGGTGCTCTATGCGCTGCCGCTCGTCACGGTGCGCAAGCTGTGCTGGAAGAAACTCGAGCTCCAGCACCGCAAGTCCCTGCGCGTGTGCCTAGGCCTGCCCAAAAACTGGCAGTGCGCCGCAACGTTGGCCGAGGCAGGATCGTGGCCACTTGAGCTCCAGGCAGCGCGCAGGGCACTGAATCACATCGACCGGCATCACCGCGCACCGGACGGCGGCTCGCTGCTGCAGCGTATGGGCTCGCAACCGCGCTCACGAATGTGTGCGGCGCTGCTCGAGTATGAGCAATTGATTCAAGGCCCACCCCCCTACGGTTCCTGCGCACCCTGGCCTGCTGCCTGGTAGGTACAGCGAGAGATTGTCGGCACCGAGGGAAAGCGGAGCACACCTTTCTGTGCTGTGCAGCAGCTTGTCAGAGCCGTCATACACGAGGAGCTCCAGGACCATCTTCTCGTGTACACCGACGGCTCAGAGGCCCGCGACAGCTGCTCCCTTGCTGCGGCGGCTACCATCCCCGCCCTGCGACTGCACAGCCAGCAACACACAACCTTTTTGGGCTCCCCCTCCACGGCGGAGTTGATGGGTATCCTGCTCGGGCTGGACCTGCTGCTCACCCTCGGCCCTCCGCCGCCCAGGAGTGCTCTGCTGTGCGACTCTCGCGCCGCCCTCAGCCGCCTACAATCTAACGGCCACGGTACCCCACTAGTGCGGGAAATTCGCTCGCGTATCGAGCGCCAGAAACGATACGCGAAGCTGACGACCTCGCGACAGCTGCACATCAGCTACCTGCCAGCGATCTGCCCCTTGCGCTGGAAGACGTGCGTGCGGCCATCCACGACCATTTCCGAAAGCAGCACCCCGACTAACGCATCGCAGGAGGTGAGCGCATCGACAGTATCACCGGCTGTCGCGCACTTACACGGTCACAACGTGCAATGATCCTCCGCGCGCGCATTGGCTGCGTGTGGCCCGGGGAACGACGGGTGCGTCACGGAATCACGAGGAGTGATGTGTGTGACGGATGCGGTGCAGTGGAAACACTAGAACACCTGCTTCTTCACTGTGCCGTGTTTGCCGATGTTCGTCGCGATATTCTTGCTGCCTATAGGGCGCTGGGCATACTACCAGACTCCCTCAACACGCTATTGTGGCCGCAGGGCAGTGCGCGCACTCGTGAACGAGCCTTGGTGACCCTCTGTGCATTCCTCAAACACACGGGCTTGACATCCCGTCTGTTCAGGTAGTTACACGCAATGACCGAACGCTCCTCGAGTTCTACCTTGAACGATTAATAACTGGACGCCCCACTCCAGTTGTAGCCAGCACAGCGCTGTGCGCGTTTTAATTCCTCCAACATGAACTAATCACGCGCACAACCTAGACACATTTCTTATTGTGTAAATAGTTTGTATATATTACTTCTCCCCCTATCCTCTCTTCCTGTCCCCTCACCTCTTTCACTTCATTTCTCCCTCCTGCCTGCTATCCTTTATTTCCGCTGCCCCAGCTCAGGTGCTTCAGTATCGATGGCAGATGCCGGGGCTAGCAAAAATCTTTTCCATCCTTTTTGCTATTATTAAAAAAAGCCACTACTACCACAAAAATTCTTCATGACTGCAGGTATAAGGCGACAGTCTTTATAGGTTCATGACTCGCAAATGGAGATTTTCGCCGAAATGTGTCACACTATAGCTGTCAATCAAATTGATGACGTCATTTAGATAAGGTACCAAAGCAACTACAACAGTCTGTTTTAGCAAGGTGAAAAGTTGGGCTGGTTGGTGCATGATCTTGTGGCGGGAACAGCGCAGCACGAGTCCCGCCTGACCCTTCTCTGTCTCGTGCTGCGCTGTTCCAGCCACAAGATACAACAGTCTGAAACATGAAGAAGCAGTTGCTTGCAGCCGCGAACATTCGAGATAAGTCTGGTGGCATCGCAAAGTAAATGGTAAAGACGTGCGGCTGATGACCACGTGACGTCACTGAGTGGCGCCACCATCGTTCGAGAGGAGTGCTCTCAAGCTTATCTTGCCAGACGCCTCCTGAACGCTGATCTGAAAGGATGCCGCCTTGATGCTCTTTGTACTCTTTATTCAACATCTTCAACACACATCAGTGACACAAGCAGCAACAACGCGCTAAAGGCTTCCGCCTCACCGCACTTCAGGTCAACAATGTGCCCCCTTGAATTTTTTCCTTATTTTATTGAGATTGTTTTTCCTCGTACATTGCCATTTCCTGCACAGCAGGTCGATGTTAGGGCAAATCCTACCTGTATTTGTTTGTACGTGCCGAAAGCACTGATTCAAAACAAAACGACCATTTAAACGCCCGAGGGTCTAGGAACAGGGCATCCTTAAGCAGGACGTCTTTAGGACGTCCTTAAAATTTCTATCGAAATATCTCAATGCTAACATTAGGGCGAGGATCCGGAGTTCCTGTGTTCAAGCCCGACCGAGGCTGCCGCGTTTCGAGGAAGATAAACGCAATAAGCTCCAATGTGCTTTCCGACCTCACGGATCGTTAAAGACTCGGAAGTGGTGAAAATTAATCTGCCCAGGACGAATTTTTTCTGGAGGGGAGGGGGGGGGTAGTCGTTTAAACACGCTTACTTGACCACAGCGAATAAAAATTAGGAGAGGCCTGAGTTATCGCTTCAACGCTTCAATGTTCGCGTTTCTTCCAGGGCAGGCGGATTGCTTTCCTATGTGCTGCTACTGCCATATATATATATATATATATATATATATATATATATATATATCAACATACTGTCAACCCCAAACAGGGTTTTTACAGGGTTGGGCGGATGTCAAAAAATACCCAACTTCTAGATAAAACAATTATAGAACAGTAAGCAGTTGTACAATGAAAAGGATGGGTCTACTTAAATCAAGACAAGAACAAACAAATTCGGGGTAATTAGTTATACAGAACACAGTATATATCACGAACATTTTAACAATATTTAGTCAGTTTTGTGGCAGCATACTCAGCTTGGCAAGCTCCAAAAATTTGAGGACTGTCGGCTGCATTATAATCGAAGCGTCAAGGGCATTCCATTCGCGCACTGCTCGCGGATAAAAGGAAAAATAGAATGTGTTATTGCAACAAAAAAATTCTTCAAGTGTAAGAGGATGTTTGCGGCGGGTGATTCTGGAGTGGCTTATATTAACGAAGTCTTCGGAGTTAAGCTTAAATGAATTGTGCAGAAGTAAGTATAGGAATTTCAAGCGGTGCAGTTTCGATCGGAGAGATAAAGGCGGAAGTACTGCGCGATGCAAAAGATCAGTAGGTGTATCTGTGCGCCTGTACTGGTTACAGATAAACGCGCAGCTTTTCGCTGCACACTTTCCAGTGCGGCTACGCTAGTGCCTGTATACGGGAACCATGTAATGTTAGCATATTCTAATACCGGGCGTATAAGTGTAGTGTATGCCAGAAGCTTTATTTCGGGAGGCGAGTTTTTCAAGGCGTGTTTGAGGAAAAACAGCTTGTTCATTGCCTTATTTGCTACATACTGAACGTGCGTTGTCCAGTTCAGGTCGGATGAGATAAGGATGCCCAGATATAGATATTCCGTAACAGTTCGTAGCGTAGTGTTATCAGAACCATAAGTAAACTTAAGCGGATTTTTTTTCTTTGTGACGGACATATAAACAGTCTTGTCCTTGTTAAAGACCATACTCCAATCATGACACCACTGAAAAACTTTACTCAAAGCGCTATTTAGTTTGATCTGGTCAGACTGGTGTTTAATTTCATAATAAAGAACGCAATCGTCTGCAAAAAGTCTCATTTCTACTTCATTTTGGTTAATTATTTCATTATTAAACAGCAAAAATAAAATAGGCGCCAGTACAGATCCTTGGGGAACACCAGATACCACGGGAATAATGTCGGAGGTATGTCCGTCAAATTGGACAAATTGACAACGTTTGGACAAAAAACTGCTGATCCATTGTGCGACGGGACCATCACCAATTAAATGCTTGAGTTTATACATCAAGTTTTGGTGCGACACTCGGTTGAACGCTTTGGAAAAGTCAAGGAAAGTTATATCGAATTGCGACTGATTGTTAATACCTTGCGCAAGATCATGCACGAATTCAACAAGTTGTGTTATAGTGGATAGACCATTTCTAAAACCGTGCTGGCAAGGCTGAATTAGCTTTTTAGCCTCTACGTATTGAGTCAGAAATTTTACGATAATGTGTTCCAGAATTTTCCCACATGTACATGTCAGAGATATGGGTCGATAATTATTCGGGGAGTTTTTGTCACCTGATTTGTGGACAGGGATTACTTTGGCGATCTTCTATTCAGAGGGAATACAACATTCACGAATTGATTTCTGGAAGAGAAGACAAAGACATTTGCTGCAAGGCTCGGCATAACATTTTAGAAAACCATTAGGAATGTCATCTGGGCCGCTACTTTTCTTTTCATATATATATATATATATATATATATATATATATATATATATATATATATATATATATATATATATATATATATATATATATATTGATACAGAAATAAAAGAAGAGGCGGAGAGCGAGCGCGAGCGGCGAGCGCGCGGCTCTAGCACGAGGGAGATAGAACGAGAAAGCTTGGCCGCCGCCGGTCGTGCTTCGCCGGCTCTCCTCCGTACTGCTGCTATATTTCTCTGGGCGGGCCCGTGGCCACCCCGTGGCATCCCACACCGTAACATTTTGGTGGCAGCGGTGGGACCATGCCGCTCACCCGCTCCCAGAATCAAGCACCCGACGTGCCAGACGACAGGAGTCCACCACCAGCCGATAGCGCCGACGACGCGGCGGCCGGCGCCGCTAGACCTAGGCGCTCGGAGAGGCTCGGCTCTTCGCAGCAGCCGGACGCCGGTGTTGAGCGCCTCCTGGATACAGTCACCCAACGGATGGACGCATGGGAGGCCCGTCTGACTGCCCAGGCTGGGGAGATGGAAGCTCTCCGGCGCGAACTCCGTCGCCTGGTGCCAGCCGAGCCGAGCACAGGTCAGGTGCCTTTGGGCGTCCACGCCGCCGCTGTTTACGGCTCTGCCGTCGCTGGGCCTGCGGTCGTGGCCGCCAATGGCGTGCTCGGCGCGGGTGCGTCCTCGCCGCAGTGTTCGTTGGACGTTGTGGAATTGCCCACATTTGACGGCACCATCTCGTGGGATGCTTACCGCATCCAGCTGGACGGTATTGCGGCGGCGAGAGGCTGGGACGAGCAAATGAAGGCATGGATGCTCGTTGCAAAACTGAGGGGCCGCGCCACCGAGCTGCTGCAGAACGTGCCGCCCGACCAGCTGGGCTCTTACACTGTTCTGGCGGGCCTCCTCGCCGACCACTATGGTGCCTCAGGTCAACCCCGTGTGCAGTACCACCGCCTGCGAGCCCGCCGTCAAGAGCCCGGGGAGACGTACCAGGACCTCGCCGCCGCCATTGAGCGCCTGGCTCTGCAGTCGCTGCCGGGAGCGCCTCAGAACGCCGTGGCCCTGGTCGGCACCGAGGCGTTTGTCGACGCCATCCGACTCCCCGAGGTGCAGCGCTTGGTCCGCTCTGGCCGTCCTGATTCCGTCCGCGCCGCCATGGCGCTCGCCATCGAGGCGGAATTGAGTTTGCTGGCCACGCGGGGGTCGCCACCGTCTGCCGAGCGCAGCGTCCGGGTGCAGGCTCCTCGGTCCGCAGCCCCAACTGCGGCCTCTATCCGACGCCTGCGTAACGACGTCCGCATGACCTGCTTCCGCTGCGGCCTGCGGGGACTACGCGAGGGACTGTGCCGGCCCTCCAACGTCGGGAAACGATTTGGCGGAACTCCGGGGGAGTTCGTCCGTCCCCACACTCCTTCGTTCTCCGCGTCCCCTCCTTTCGTCGGCTCCGATTACCACTGATGCTCCTTACGTGCTCGTCGACGTCGCCCTGCTTGACCGGCACGTAAAGGCCTTGGTTGACACTGGAGCGGCTGTCAATGTACTGCACAAATCGTTTGTTGCTAACGCGCCCCACCTGCTTCTGCCAGCCGCCAAAACCCGGCTCTTAGCTTTTAACGGCACCCCTGTGGAGCAAGTCGGACGTGTCGTCGTCAACCTGACAGCACTCGGAAATACCATCTCCACCGAGTTTGTTGTCGCAGACAGCCCTATTTGGCCAGTGGTCCTCGGATGCGGGTGGTGCCAGCAAGCCGGAGTCGTCCTTAATTTTACTAGAACCAAACCACGGGCGAGCCGAACTCTCTGTGGGCCGGGCTGGCTTAGCCGGGTTTCCAGCCTCGGTGTCGCCCTGTGGCAGTCCCTGGTGTCGGCGACCAAGCGTGCCTCAGCATCTCTGCGTGACCTCGCGACGAAGTGGCCGTGTCGAGTCAAGCCGTTCGACGTCACTACCGTGACTGTGGCGTCCGCCGTGACCCTGCCACCGGGTGCGGCAACGTGGGTGTATGCCAAGCTTGACAGTCCGGTCACAGCAGACGTGCTGTTCGAACCCATCCGGTGTTCAGCTCCAGCCCGTCAGATGACCTCCCCTCGAAGCCTTCTGCCTGTGCTCAAAGGAGAGGCCCACGTATTTATACTCAACATCAGCAGCGTACCTCTCGCGCTGACTCCCGGCACGCAATTGGGTACAGCCTCAGTTTTGGACCCCGGGTCACCAGTGGCGTCTCTGCAACCTGAAGCCCCGCCTCGCCACCCTCCAGCGCCGGCGATCCTATCATGGGAAGAATTTAACTTTGGACCCAGCCTGACCTGCGCGGAGCTCGCCTCTCTGAAGACCTTGCTGCTCGAGCATCGCAGTTGCCTTGCTCTCAGCGCCGGTGAACTCGGGTGCACTTCCTGGGCTCAACACCGGGTCAACACCGAAAACCGCGGGCCCGTTCATCACCAACCTCGCCGTGTAGCGCCAGCCGAACGGAGAGTCATCCAGCAGCACGTGTGCGACATGCTTGACCAGGGAATCATTGCCCCTTCTTGTAGCCCTTGGTCCTCCCCTGTCGTCCTTGTGCGCAAGAAGGATGGAACACTCCGCTTCTGCGTTGACTATCGGAAGCTAAATGCTATTACTAATTGCGACGTGTACCCGCTGCCTCGCCTCGACGATGCGCTTGACCGCCTGAAGGGGGCCCGTTATTTTTCCACGCTAGATCTGCTCTCGGGCTACTGGCAGGTGCCTGTTCACCCCGATGATGCGGAAAAGACGGCTTTCGTGACTCCCGACGGCCTTTACCAGTTCAACCGTATGCCCTTCGGTCTCTCGAACGCTCCACCCACCTTCCAGCGTCTCATGGACCGAGTCTTAGGCCATTTGAAGTGGACTATGGCGTTGGTCTACCTGGATGACGTAATTGTCTACGCGGCTACATTTGAAGAACACCAGAGACACCTCAAACTCGTCCTCGAAGCCCTTACCTCTGCTGGGCTTCGCTTAAAACCAAAAAAATGTTTCTTCGGTTTCGCGGAGGTGACGTACTTGGGTCACGTTGTGAGCCGGCATGGCATCCGTCCCGACCCTCAAAAGTTAAAAGCGCTTACAGCTTACGAAGCTCCCACCACCGCCAAGGAGCTCAAAAGTTTCCTTGGATTTGCTTCGTATTTCCGTCGTTTCATTCCGGACTTTGCCAAGCGGAGCGCTCCATTGACCGCCCTGCTGAAGAAGAATGCACCGTGGAGTTGGACGCAGGCCCAACAGCTCGCGTTTCTTGACGTCAAGCACGCCCTCCTCGAGCCTCCTACATTGGCCCATTACGACGAATCGGCCCCCATCGTCCTCCACACGGATGCCAGCCAAGATGGGCTCGGCGCTGTCCTCCTGCAAGAAGACGAGTCTGGTGACCACAAAGTCCTAGCTTATGCCAGCCGCCAGCTTTCCGACGTTGAGCGCCGCCGCCACTCTTCAGAACTCGAGTGCCTCGCCGTTGTCTGGGCCGTCGAGAAGTTCCGTCCCTACCTGTACGGCCGTCACTTCACCATAGTCACGGACAATAGCGCTCTCACTTGGCTGCAGTCCGCCAAACATTTGAATGCCAAGATTGCACGCTGGTCCCTGCAACTTCAAGAGTACAATTTCACAATAGTGCATCGGCGCGGCTCTGCCCATCAAGATGCCGATTTCCTTTTTCGCCACCTTTGTTCCGTGACGGCTTTGACGGACCTGCGGACTGCACAAACGCAAGATCCCGCCATTGCTTGCACAAACGCAAGATCCCGCCATTGCTGCCATAATCCACTCCCTTGGCACCGCCGCCGGCGCAGGCCTCCGCCAACTACGCCGGGTCTATCTAATGAAGGACGACCTCTTGTGTCATGTGAAGCGGCTCCGTGGTCGACCACCCGTCTGGTTGCCAGTTGTGCCGGCAACACTGCGGTCGCAAATCTTGCGCGGCTTACACGACGCTCCCACGGCTGGTCACCTTGGTCGCGGCAAGACCTACGCACGAGTGTCGGAGCGGTTTTGGTGGCCTAATATGTCCAGAGATGTCAAGGAACACGTGGCGTCCTGCCAGACATGCCAGTACAGAAAACCGTCCACAGGTGTAACCAAGCCACCCCCGCCGGCTTTTTCGCCACCAAGTTCACCTTTCGAGCTGGTTGGACTGGATCATTTGGGCCCGTTTCCGAAGACGCGTGCCGGCAACCTGTATGTTCTGGTTGCGATCGACTACTTCTCCAAGTGGGTCGAAGCACTGCCCGTTCCAGACACGTCGTCCGCTCATGCCGTCGCGTTTGTGGAACAGCATCTTGTTCTTCGGCACGGTGTTCCCCGGCGCCTCATCACGGACCGTGGGAGCTGCTTTATGTCCCATGAATTCGAGCGAGCCCTCCGCTCCTTCGGCATTGCGCATTCCACTACATCCGTCAATCATCCGCAGTGCAATGGCCTCGTGGAGCGTGTTAACCATACCCTCACGGATATACTCGCATCCTACGTCGCTCCGTCCCACACAAACTGGGATCGTTTTGTTTCTGCTGCAGCTTTTGCAGTCAACACTGCAGCGCAAGAAACAACGCATGTGACGCCGTTCTCAGTCGTCTATGGCAGAACGCCCTCCATCCCTCTCGACGCGCAGTTGGGCCTTCCCCATCCTACTGCGTCACCAACTGAATCTGCTCAACGACTTCATTCCGCCCACCTCGACGCCCAGCGCAACCTCCTCACGGCTCACGCGCGTGTGCAAGCGGCCAACGCGGCAGCACCACCACATCCCCTTTTCCGGCCCGGTGACTTGGTCCTCGTTCGCCGCACCATCCGTGCGACTGGCCGTGCCGCAAAGCTCTTGCCCCGATACCGCGGCCCTTACCGTGTCGTTGCCCGACTCGGCCCCGTGACATACCGCCTCAAAGACCTGCCAGAGCATCGACCATGCGGTGTGCACCACATTTTCCCAGAGCATGTTTCAAACATGAAGCGATATGTCTACGGCGCCTGCGGTGACTCCGACTTAGCTACCGGGTCCTCATCAGTGCCGTCGTCGCCTGCTGGCTCCATGCCTTCCCCACGCAATTCAGTCCGATAAACGGATCGCCGCTCAATATGCATAAAACTCCCTGAAGTTAGCCTAACCGGTGTGGGACCTTCTTCGGCGACTGCAGACACCTTCGCCCAGCTCACACACATCGAATTCAACGAAGAGTGTGACCGTTTCCTATCTGCGAGCCCACATTGCATCGCCCCAGGAAACCCTGCATCAAAGCACGGCCTGACTTCTCCGCCCCCCCCCCCCCTTCCCCCCCCGGTGGAAAGGTGATACGGGAATAAAAGAAGAGGCGGAGAGCGAGCGCGAGCGGCGAGCGCGCGGCTCTAGCACGAGGGAGATAGAACGAGAAAGCTTGGCCGCCGCCGGTCGTGCTTCGCCGGCTCTCCTCCGTACTGCTGCTATATTTCTCTGGGCGGGCCCGTGGCCACCCCGTGGCATCCCACACCGTAACTATATGTATATATATATATATATATATATATATATATATATATATATATATATATATATATATATATATATATATATATATATATATATATTGTGAGCACTTTTCTTGAACTTCATCCACATCTGTGATTGTCCATCATCATCCTTCGCTTAGCGTGAACTTCATTATCATTTGTGAATCATCAACTCTCGTCTGTTGGATTTGTTCTTCAACGCCATTGTTGGCAGTGCCAATAAAAGCTCGGACGCCCAGCTTACAATTTATGTATGTATGTATGTACATATATATATATATATATATATATATATATATATAGTTGGTTTTGGGGGGAATTTAGAAAATTTGTATTGGGGGAAGGCGCAGTATCTGTCTCAAATATCGGCGGATACCTGGGAAGGGATAAAGGAAGGAGTGAAAGAATTAAGGAAGAGAGAGGTGCCGTAGTGGAGGTCTTCGGTATAATCTCGACCACCTGGGGATCTTCAACGTGCACTGACATCGCACAGCACACGGGCGCCTTAGCGTTCGCTTCCATCGAAACGCGGCCGCCGCGGTCCGGTTCGAACCCGGGAGCTCCGGATCAGTAGCCAAGCGCCCTAACCACTGAGCCACTGCGGCGGGTTCTCTACACTGGGCTACTAGCCGAGCATTTCGCTGCGCACGGGAGAGGCCAGTTGTGCGCATGCGCCGTTACCATGGCAACCGGAGAGGAGCAAGGTGCGGCGTGCGCTTCGCCGTCGCCGCGGCCGCGCGACCGCTCCACCATCGGAGCCGTGCGTGACGTCACGCGGATGAGCAGTTGTGCGCATGCGCCGATACCACGGTAACCACAGAAGACCCCACAGGTGCACCGCGCGCTTCGTCGCCGCCTCACCGCACACCGGTCTATCACCCGAACCGCGTGGCGCGTGCGCAGCATTGCGTATGAAAGGCGGAGATGTAAGGCGGCTGTATCACAATGTTTGATATGGATGCGTAGAAGGAGAGTCCAGCCGCTGCTAAACGGGGCTATAGACAAGAGGAGATTAACTCTTCTGATCTTGAGGCTGTCGCCTGGCACTTAGCTCATCAACAAAAATAGAATGAGCGTAAGAAGGCGAAGAGAGCAGTGGAGAGGCCCGAAGAGAGGGAGGAACGGCTTGCCAAACGGAGATGTCATACTTCCGAGCGTAATAGACGGCGCATAGCCGCCGAGATGGAGCCCAATGTCTCTCAATGCTGCACATACAGTGAGCACAGCAAACTCAGCCGGGGAAACGTACCTCTCACTAGGTATATCCTGGCATAGCCGCACTAAGACACTGCCAGTTTTTTTATTCATTGAGTGGGCGTGCCCTCTGAATTTTAAAATTGAAAATTGGTTGTTGGGGAAAGAAAATGACCCAGTATCTGTCTCACTTCTCGGCTGACACCTGAACCATGCCGTAAGGGAATGTATAAAGGAGGGAGTAAAAGAAGAAAGGAAGAGGTGCCGTAGTGGAGGGTTCCGGAAGAATTTCGAACACCTGGGGATCTTTAACATGCTCTGACATAGCACAGCACACGGGCTCCTTAGCGTCTCGCCTCCATCGAAACGCGGTCGCCGCGGTCGGGATCTAATTTTACGCAGCCCCCGCATATTTCCGACGCGCGGTGCCAACTACAGCTATTACTACTACGACGCCGACGGCTTTTCGACCGAACGAGCTGTATACGCTGTCGCGTAAAACTGATGTCATGGGAAATAGCGGCAGAGAACCGCCGATTAGCAGCAGGAAATAACGAGAGTAAAACGTACAAAATGAAGACGTGAAGCCAATGTGAGCGATTCCCGTCGTAAATACAGGTTTCGTTGTGCGTGCGCCAAGTCTTTCATGTGAAATGGGTGCATATGACGCAATGCCAGTTTACGTACGTTTTGAAGCGATAGCTTCACTACGCCATGTAAAGCCAAGGTCACCGGGTCGAGCCCGGAGCCGTTAATGCGCATGCGCCGAGCAACAGATGCGCCGCATGTGACGTAGAATTGCGCAGTCGCCGCTGCCGCTGCCGCCGCCGACTCTGCAGCCTCGCAGCGTGTGTCGCACTTGCGCAGTACTTAGACATGCGCTGCGCATGAGCAGTTGGGCAACAGATGTGAATCACTGATTGGCCTATTTATAAACAGAGGGTGCCATGTGCTCGTTCTTTAGATGAAGGATGGGTGGAGAAGCGGAAATTCCGCGTGTATACAACAGACATCAACGGCGACTGCTGGAAGCCATGTGAACAAATCTCTAAGTGGCGTGGCATAAGGCGAGTCCACAACGAGCCCTAGAACCCAGAAATGCCTCGCGCCCGGCCGAGACGCCGTATAAACGAGAGGAATGGCTCGCCAAACGACTCCGTCAAGAAGCGGAGAAACGACAGCGACAAGCCGCGAGCTAAGCCACGTCTTCTTCGGGTCAGCTATAACGTACACACTAGGTTTAACGGAGATAAACCACCAGCAATTCTTAGTTGAGCCGGGCAAGTGCAGGGCCCGAGAAGCTTGACGAACTGTGGCGCCATCTAGTGACAGTAAGTAAATGTGCCACAGCTCTGATTCGAGGAGAGAGAGAGAAATAACTTTAATTTGCACCCTTCAAAAATGACGGGGGAGGATGCTATAGCCTAAACCCTAATTCATACGCCTAACCATAGGCCGGAATACCTTGGGACTCGGCGGCGGTCAGTGCGAGACCGATGGCTTTGCGTTTTTCTTCTGCTTCGTGGTTGAGCAATAGGTTTCCCAGGATTGTACATTTCTATTCGGGTCGTTGTAGAAAGGGCAGGTCGAGACCATGTGGACTAGATCTGCAGTGATATTGCAGTGCGTACATCTAGGATTAAAGACTTCTGGATGCCATTTACTGTACAGTTAAGGGTTTGGAAACACTCCGGTTCGCAATTTCCTCCACATGATTTCCTTTTTCCTACTGAGCTGTTAATCTGCTGCTGGATAGGTCTTACGACCGAGCTTATAATGAGAAATTATTTCATAGAATGTTGTTCGTCGCCCGATGGGAGGTGTTCCTCGCGTGGAGGCGGCCGGTCAGTGGCGATCGACTGGAAAATTAGCCCTCAGGCGGTCGCGTAAGAATTTTCTTAACTAATTATGTCAGTAATGAGAGTATTGAACACGTTTATTTTCTGACGCAATAAAACACGTAAAAGAAATGAAACCAACACCCCTGCTGTTTTCTGCTCGGAACGCTTCCAGGTCGCAAGTGTCACTTCAATTTTACTGCGATCACCCACGTCATTGTGAATCAAAAATATCTTCATCAAAAGTGAGGAGTCAAGAGAGAGCATTGATGTTTCATTCGCGAATTTGATGTCTAAATTTCGGCGAAAGATAATTTTTGCAGAGATTGAGTGAATTTTAAAAATCTAAATTGTGCAAAATGAGCCCGTGTGCTGTGCAACCTCGGTGCTCGGTAAAGATTCCTAGGTTGTCTAAATTAATCCGGAGCCCTCCGCTACGGCACCTCTGTCTCTCTTTCTTCTTTCACTCCCAACTTCCTCCCTAACCCCTTACGGCTAGGTTCGGCTGTCCATCTTGATGTGTGGCAATTACTGCGCAAGTTCCTTTCCTCAAAAAGAAGAAATTTTTGAAACGCCATTGCGCCCGTATGCTGTGCGATGTCAGTGCACGTTAAAGATCCCCAGGTGGTCGAAATTATTCCGGAGCCCTCCACTGCGGCACCCTTTCTTTCATTCTTCTTTCACGCCCTCCTTTATCCCTTCCCTTACAGCGTGGTTCAGGTGTCCGCCGAGATGTGAGACAGATACTGCGCCATTTCCTTTTCAAAAACCAATTTTTAATTACAATTTTTTCTTATTTCTTGAATTGACGAAGTTTTCGGTCTTTTGCAGTGAAAAAAGACCTGAAATAGGGATGGTTCGTTCATAATGGCGGGATATTTCTGTAACGGCATGAAACGTGACTGAGTAAAAGTATAAATGATCCCAGTTAGTCAAATTTTTGCAGCTTTCACGATGCGGCTCCCCGGCAGAATCTAGAGAGCGAGGGCGATGAAGAGCGGCTCCCTAGCGCGGCCCCTATCGCCTTTGGCACGTGCCGATATCGCGTGGAGAAGAAAAAAGGACACCCGAGAAGCCAGTCGCAACGTCTCAAGGCTGCCTTGTGGACACCATGGACTTGCCCAGTTCCTGGGTAAGCTTTCTTCAGACGGGCTTCTGGCGTGCACTCTACATTTCCTTAGCGATTTGTGGCACTCGAACGTATTCGAGAACGACAGAAATGACTCTGTCGCCGCGAGATCTGATAACGAGTGAAGCGCAAGCCTCGTGGACAAGCTGTATCTTCAAGGAGCCGATGTTAAGTCTGACAAAGAGGCAGCTGCTGTTCAATGTATCATGTGTATACACTGAAGCCGTTGGTAATTTGCACTGATTGCGCTGTGACGCCTTACGCTTGCTCAATTACTGGTCCGGCCATGGAAACGTCATGTTCTGGCCCCATGACAAGTTTTTGAGCCTATGCTTCTAGGTTTATGCATTACGTTAGATCCTGTTTGCTCATTTTGCATTCCACGTTTATTCATATGGGTGAAAATTGACCGCTCTTGCTCATAAACCTGACACAGGGGCTTTGACTGCCCTAAAATCATTTTACCCTTGTCGTTTTGGTGCTCCTCAGACTTCTCTCCACTTTCGCACTCTGTATAAACTTTAAATTTAAATTAATATACAGCGAAAAACTTTGTGAAACTGGACGCGGGATCCGGTGCCGTTTCAAAAAGCCCGACCTAGCTGCTTCGTGTGTTATGCAACACATGCGTCCTTATAGTAACTGCAGCTCTTCGAAGAGTTAAAGCACCCCCCCCCCCCTCTGGCACGGTATAAGCTACATCGGTAAATGATAGCGTGCTTCAGTTCTGCTTAAGCGAATAACGACAGTGGACAACGTCTTGTGGCCTATCTGTCGACTTGACACATACTGGTCCCTTGACCACAACGATATTCTCTTGAGCTAGATTGTAAACCGTATACCGAAACCGACTAGACATTACCTATTATGAGAAGTTCGAACGTTGATAGAATGCAGCGATTTGTCAGCTATATGCCTCAGCATTTTTCTCTTTATGATGAATTCTTTCTGAAGCCTCCAGTCATCTTTGCATGGTGTGGCCATTCATATGTAGAAATGAAACGCAATTTTTGCAACTCATCTCGTCTCGCATGTTCTTTCATATCGCGAACAATAACCAAATGTCCAGCCCTATCATTAGGCACTGTCACTGTATCTGACCAAGCTGAGTTTCAAGAGCTTATTCACTGACGCATCGCTACCTAATGTTATCTACTCCTATTTTTGTACTTGTGAATGCAATTTATATTATGTTGTTGTGCTGCTTGCTTTTTATTGTGGTGATGCGTTATCTTTTGTAATGTTTTCTTTGTAGCGTTTATTGATTCAGAATTGTCATTTGTTCATCATTTTCGCCTACAAAATCTAATATTGTTAGTGTATTTGCCCCTTTTTTGGTGCAGTCTGCCATGTGTATCTGTTTGTGCCGCATGGCACACTTTTCGAATAAAAATAATGTATAAACCAGTGCCCGTGCCACTTCAACCCTTTCATTCCCCCTTCCAAAAAAAAAGAATACATATAATAACCTAGTGGTCTGGGTGTCCGCTTCGGCTGCGGGAGGTGGTTGGTTCGAAACCCACCGCCGGACACCCACCGATAAAAATGGGTACAAGCCACCCCCGGCCCGGCGCCCGGTTTATTCAGGGGTGTGCATGGAGGAGGCTCCGCAAACCCCGCTGCGCCCCATCGGGGGCAAACCCAGTATCGAGCAACTCAGCCTGCAAAGGTGGTTCGTGTTTCACTCCCAAGTGAAGAGTTCGTCTCAAGACTCGTACGCTCTAACGAGCGTCAGGTTTAAACACTATGGTCCTTCGTCAGAAGCGATTCAGAGTATCACTGCGGTCATGGGCTAGTCCGGTTTTTCGGCTCTCCGACTTTGTGAGAAAAAAAAACCGAAGCGTGGCCTTGTGGTAGAACATCGGCATCGCATTCGGGAGGTGCTGGGTTCCATCCCCAGTGCCGCCGGGTAACGACTGGTTTTTAATGGGTACAAGATTTCCCCTGGCCTGGTGCTCGGCTCTTCTGGGTGAGATGTTTGGGAAAAGGGTCTTGACTACAGTTGCTCTGACGGATCAGCGATAAGTTCCGCCGTGAACAACGCTAAATCCGCCTCGTGCGGTAGAAGCCCATTTGTCCCCCTTTTTATCACTGCTGCTGCTTATGTATGCCAGCGGATGAAGGTTCGGCG
This sequence comes from Amblyomma americanum, assembly GCF_052857255.1. Taxonomy (NCBI): domain Eukaryota; kingdom Metazoa; phylum Arthropoda; class Arachnida; order Ixodida; family Ixodidae; genus Amblyomma; species Amblyomma americanum. The sequence continues at coordinate 92,365,989 of NC_135503.1, forward strand.
GGAGTTCTGTCGAGAGAACTGCGGGCGACGGTGTGTGCGTGTTGCGAGAGGGTAGGCATCATCGCGGAGACACAGTACGTGGCGCTGAGAAAGTTACCTTCTCTGCGGAATGTCTTTTGTCCTCACGGAGAACGAGAGGCCGTTGCGCTGGGGCGTGCGCGCGCCCAGGGACGGCGCATCGAGGCTTTGCTCTCGTTCGAACCACGTTGGCCGAAGGGATACCACCTTTAGCAGGCTTCGAGGTCGTTCGAAACTGGGGCTCAGCCCACGAGGGGTGCAGCGGGGTTTACGGAGCTTCTCCCAAGCACACAACCCTAAAGAAAGCCGGCCGGCAGGCCGGGGGCCGCTTGTACCCATTTTTACCGGTGGGTATCCGGCGGTGGGTTTCGAACCAGCCACGTCCCGCAGCCGAGACAGGCGCCCAACCCGCCTCGGTAACCTATATAAAATAACCTATTAATGATAGCCTGTTGATGTAACTAGGATAAAAAAAATATTTCTTAGTAGACGGCGCATCTCCTCACCCAGTTTAACGCGTGTCGGTTTCTTGAATAGACAGAATGTCTTCTATTGTCGGTACTGCAGCCGACACGTGAATGCAATCCAGGCATGTGTGTGCTCTTGCAGCAGCGATAACTGTGAACTACGCGCACCGAAAGATTTCGATCGCTGTGCGGAATGGCACACGCAGCCATGTTCTCTGTAATGAAGCTTCTGGCTGTATGTCTAATGTTCCCAGAGTATTTAACAGGCTGCTTTTAAGAAGTACTAATGTAGAACTTAAAGGTCGCCTTTTTCCATTTAATGCACAGAAAGCCAGGACACAAATTCCAATGGTTATCTTCGGGGAATAACATTGGAGGAGGGGAAGTGAAACTTCCCGCCTGCTGTCGAGTGCCCGCGTGTCTATGCGCCTGTGTGTATAAGGAACATATTCACAAGGCGGTTTCTCAGCGTCATTCTTCATGGGCGTTCTAAAGATTCTGTTCGTGGTTTGTGAAGATCATTTTAGTTATTCTGCTGTTCGTATATACATAGCTGTTGAGTTCACTGTGTAACCAAAGTTCTGTAAACACAAACAAAATGAACAAGAGAGGGGGAGCCTCATGCTGTTCAGCCAACGTTTCGACAAGAGGACTCGTCTTCGTAAAGATACAGACAAGTCATCTCGGTGAAAAGTTGGTTAAGCACCCTGCGGTTCCCCTCTCCCCTGCTAATTTTATTTGCGTTCTCAAGAAACCGATCTTTTTGCCCTCTCTACCGAAGTGTTGAAACGTATGCATGCGCGGCGCATTTGGAACTGCCAACGTGTTGGTCCCTTTAAGAGAGCACCCCAAAAGAATTTTAGGGTTCGCATTTTTGCTCAAACAAATCAAACAAGGAAGTGAATTGCATCCTCTATGTGAACCTCATGATATGATGATGATGATGACCATTTTATATGACACAATGGCAGCTTCCTAAACGGTGTCGTAGAACAAGTTATTTTGGTCTATTCAAGTTGAGATGTCTGATCCCACCTTGAGTTTCTGAGGGTTTGTTTAGGCGCTATACAGTCTCATAAAGTAACCGCTCGTTGTTTTGCTCTAAAAGAACAGTAATTACTGTCTATCATAATGGAATGAAACACCCTTGATATGTTAGAAGGAGGCACTGAAAGAACGCACTTATGTCACTGTCATTGTAAAACGCATAAAAATGATTTCTGAGCCATAAAACCATACAAATTAAAGCGAAGTATAAATGCAGGAAATGTAAACGGTGAAATCGTTAGCGACACATAAAAGTCAAAGTAAAGAGGAATTGGCGCAACTCTGAAAACAATGCGATGCGGGAAAAGGGTAAGTCATCATCCTAATAGCGCATTCTGCTTGCGAAGTCCATCGCATCAGACCATCTGAACGTCTTTCAATTTTTTCATTTATAAAATCGCCTAATGTAAAGTGAGTAGTGAAGCGTCAATTCGGGGTGCTCAGAGCGACCGAGCCGAGCTGGGAGTGGAACGTATCTTTCAGTGTAGCGTCAGGCGTAGCCAGCACCTAGAGACAGACCAACTTCCTCTTCGGGTGCAGCGTACACTCGGCGCATACCTGTAGCGGAAACGGTTACAGTTGGGGCACTACACATGTCATGTATGACAAAATTATCACTTTTACAAAGTTTATCTTGGGCATACTTGCGCTTTGGTTTCGCTTCTTTCCATTTCGAAGTTTTCTGGTTCTACGCGTGATCACTGACACTACCAGCTATTTCCATTGGAAGAGTACCACGCGTCCTCTTTGTAAAACCCACATTGAAATGAAATAGCCTGGCCGATCATGCGGTTAGGACTTCATAAGGCAAGCACAGCCTTGCTGGTTTCAGAAGTGGCCAACTCCATGTGCTGCTGCGTTAGTCGTCGCGTTGGCAGGAATCTTTTAAAGTGAGCGCTACGGGCTCCAGGTCGTAGAAAAGGAAATCAGAGAAGACGTAGACGGCGAAGACAAGAATTTTGGTGATATAAGCAGGATAGGTACGGTTTTTGAAACAACTTACTTTTTGTAGCGTTTAAAACCAGTCAACGTAGGATTGCCCCCCCCCCCCCCAAAAAAAAAAAAAAACACTGACTGTTCGGCGCTGTAAGCAGACTGGGTATTCGGTTTCTGCGGACTCTGTACACGGGGCGACCGATCTGGTAGAAATAAGAAATAAGTTATAAGTTATTATAGAAATAAACAAATAAATATACTACGTTACAACATACAAGCCTTGAATCGTCGCAAATGGTGCATTTTTGCAGCTTTAATTTAGTACAGTACACCTTTCACCGGCACAGACTGTCAACGAGCGTTGTTGTGCTGCCTGTCCCTGGTAGTTAAGAGCAGCATTCATAGAGCACGCACAGCTTGAAAACTCTATTGTGTTCACTGGAGGGTTCGCGCTTTGCGTGTGGTGGTAACCTGCGTCACAGTATTATTTTCAACTCTAAACTTAACAGAGTGCTCTCTTTTCTAGCAAGTCGACGAGCGTCATCTTTATTACCACATTACAGTAAACCGTATTTGTTTTAAAGTATTCCTTTAAATTACTCGTGGCAAGCAGTTGGTTTTCGATACGATTCTCCTAGTTTGTACCACGTTAGTTATACAGTGTTGTGCGTTTTTATCGTGAACACCTTAAAAAATTTCCCCGCCTCAACCGCTGGCTCATTTGCCGTGAAACTGCACACAGAGCTTGCGTATTACGGTAACTTTTGTATCGTAGCAAGTTTGACAACGGTACTTACTTAGTTGAGCCGTGCATGATGCGAAAACGCAATCGTCTACGTAGAGATCGGCGAACCAAACCCCGCAGACGACACTTTTTCGCGGAGCTGCGGCAGTGGCGCCATCTGTTTTCGACAGTGGAAAGCGTCACGACAAGGCCGCTAAGACGAGCGTTGCAAACAATATTCTTTGAAAGGTAAAGCCTCTTTAAATCTGTTGTTCTAATATATTTTTCCGCTCAATTAGCCGAAAATGTTGCAAGCGCTTCAGTTGAAGCAGTCGAAACCAGTGTTGGCAGTAACGCGTTACTTTTTTCCGTAACTTAGTAACGTAATCGTTACCATTTGGTACCTGTAACGGGTAACGTACTTACGTTAACATTTTTCGGTAACGTGAGGTGTCACGTTACTAGTTACTTTTTGTTCCAGTTGTCGCCCACTCCGTTCCCTTTTTCTAGAAAAAAAGCGCAGATCACCTAAACTGATGTTGCAAACAAACAAACAGGTACTTTCGACGACCTTTGTTGCAGCTCGCATTCATGCCAGAATACATCTGCCCTTCACGACGCACCCAACTAAAAAAAACATAATAGCCATAAAGCACGAAACACGTGCACGAACACGCATTCCCACACTCGCCTTCGCCTAGCTCCCCTTCTCGAACCACTCACACGCACAACTTTCTACAGAGTGGAAGCATGCCGAGCATTATTGAACATCACATTTGTCACTCACTGTAAATTGGCCGAGAGTTCAGCGACGTTTTCTTTGTGGAGTTATAATTGATGATGAAGTGCCATTTTGTGTTTAGTGCCACATTCAGAAGATGGCTTCACCATGTGCCACAGAGTTAGAATCCAACACTTGTAACTCTACACGCAACTTTAGGCCACTATAGCATTGCTAAGCTCCTGCACATTTGTGCAAGGTATTCTCGTTATATCAGGATATCGCGCAAAATGGTTGTTTGGTCTAGAAGTTTTATGTGAAACATGAGCTTTATGAAATTGTTATCGTGAGTTCTTAAGGCGAAGACGCACTAATCAAAATTTATGGCCATGATGTAACGACGAAGTATCGCGCGGTACTTTTTTCAGTAACTGTAACGGTAACGCGTTACTTTTCTTTATAGGTAACGTAGGGCAGTAATGCGTTCCTTTTCACTTAGCGTAACGAGTAACGTATTTAGTTACTTTTTTCTGGTAACGCCTACAACACTGGTCGAAACAGCCGGAACGGCATATTCAAAGGGCCGCGCTTCTCGAAACGCTCGCATCGGCGGCCTTGTCGTGACGCTTTCGACTGCCAAAAACAGATGGCGCAACTGCCGCAGCTCAGCGAAAAAGCGGCGTCTGCGGTGTTTGGTTCGCCGATCTCTACGTAGACAATTGTGTTTTCGCATCATGCACGGCTCAACTGAGTAAGTACCGTTGTCAAACTTGCTACGATACAAAAGTTACCATAACACGCAACCTCTGTGTGCAGTTTCACCGCAAACGAGGCCCGGGCTGAGGCGGGGAAACTTTTTAAAGTCTTCACGATAAAAACGCACAACACTGTATACTGTGTAACTCGAAAAGCACCAACGTGCTTCCGCCTTTCTTTCCAGCTTTCGCATTCATCAGACAGCAGGCGGAGCTATGCTGTGAAGAAGCCCCCCGAGGAGCCCCAGCAGCCGCCCGATAAGAGCAACACAGGAGCCGAGCAAGAACAGGAAGTAAGCGCTGCTTGTCAACTTCCTTGATTGGAGAGATATGAAAGAAGGCAAGTTTTAAAATCCAGGAAACCATAACAGAATGTTTTTCTTTCATGTCAATGAGCAAATTGGGCACTTAGTAGCGTGATCGTTATAGATGTGATATAATTAAATACCTAATTGGTAAAAAGGCTTCCACATGCCGCCGGTAGGATCCGAAACCACAGACACTGCCACGGAGGTCGCAGTTTCAGATCTCGCCGAGTGCATGTGGTTGCCCTCTCTCCTAATTTGTCGTGAGTTATTTCACATCTAAAATTATCACGCTACTGATTGCACTGTTTGACGACGAACATAACATAAAATCACTCTCCTATGGTATCTTGAATTTTAAAAAGTTCTGGTTTTTCTTGATATGTACTTGACAACGAACTCCTCACTTCCCTATCGTTGATTGGAGAAAGCTTGAACGACTTAATTTTTGTGACTCATGCCCGAGTCTCTTCTTCGATGTGACTTGATCCGCTTGTTCCTGTTACAAACCGCGAGATGTGTTTTAAGACACCAAGGATGTGTCAAGGATGTGTGATTCGCAACTAAAAGCAATAGCTTGAAGTGGTTCAGTTCTGTATATCCGGAACGTAATAATAATAATAATAATAACAGTTAGTTTTATTTGCCCTTCACGGACACGAACGGGGGGGGGGGTGTATGCGCCCCAAACGAAACTTTACCATTGAGTACGGCGAGACTGTCTGGGAACGGATTTTTGCTACGTAGAAGACGACGAAAAGTGGGCAGTGCCGCTGGACGGAGCGCTCGCGCTTGGCGAACTGACAAAGGGACAACGGACGATTTTACTCGTAGTCGGTACGCATCGCATTAGCGCTTGCGCCGAAAAACCTGGTATAGAGGCAGCGGGGCGACACACAGCTGAAAGCTTAAGAAATGCATCTAAGAATGATCTTTTCGAATCACTTTACAGTACTCCCTGACCAGAAACATAATGTAAATTACGGAAATAATACAAAATTACGCGAAAAACGTGTAATCAGCACGGAGGAAACGCGACTGATATCTATTATCAATGCAGCCATTGAAATCAGTTCGGGAAAGATTATAAATCTTACTTCCATTTTTTTTGCATTAAGTATATGTGGCACTAAAGACTGCAAAGCTGGCTTGGCATAATTAAGAGTGCGTGAAAGAGTCCCTTTATCGAAGTCTCGCGTAATGATTTCCAGTTTAACGTTGGTTTGGTGAGAGACCTGTAAACGGGAGTCATTGAGGCGATGAACAGGCTTAATTTTGTACTAAATGTAAACCCTCCTATGCCGTCAGTTTAACCAGCTCCAGCAACAAGCGATTGGTTAAGGTTAACTTAAGTTGTTGCCCATCTTAGATGGCAGTAATTTAAGCGTGGTTGTGGGGTCGCTTGACAGAGTAACAGTTCTTGACGAGAATAAAGGGGAACTGTAAAGGATGACACGGCATATGGCAGGTTCTCTCAGATCATGAATAGCAGATTACCAATATACCTCAAAAGAAAAGTGTACAACAGCTGTGTCTTACCGGTACTCACCTACGGGGCGGAAACGTGGAGGCTAACTAAAAGGGTTAAGCTTAAGTTAAGAAAAACACAACGAGCCATGGAAAGAAAATGATAGTAACTTTAAGAGACCGGAAGCGGGCAGAGTGGGTGAGGGAACAAACGCGTGTTAATGACATCTTGATCGAAATCAAGAGAAAGAAATGGGCTTGGGCAGGGCATGTAATGCGAAGGCAAGATAACCGCTGGTCTTTAAGGGTAACGGAGTGGGTTCTAAGAGAAAGTAAGCGTAGCAGGGGGCGGCAGAAGGTTAGGTGGGCGGATGAGATTAAGAGGTTTGCAGACAAAGGGTGGATGCAGCTGGCAAAGGTCAGGGTTAATTAGAGAGACATGGGAGAAGCCTTTGCCCTGCAGTGGGTGCAGTCAGGCTGATGATGATGATGTAAAGGGTGAAAGCACTGAAGAGCGAACGAGAGGTTTGAGCAGCACTAGACCAGTTTCAATATCCATGCTCGTTGCCCGGAAACCGATCGCAGACATCGCAGTGCTTACACCCGGGATGTCAGCTGATGTCGTTGTGGAATGCATAGGCGTGCGCAGGGGTCTCCGTTTGGGGGCAACAAAGTTTAACCGCAGCGCCTCCACACCCCCCCCTTTTCCAACTCACCTCCCACGGAGGCGGATACGGGTAAGACGCAGCGCAAATATTAGTAATGGTTATAAAACATTTATTTCAATGTGATGGAATTGCAAAATGTACAAAAAATTATTGAGCAGTAGCTTTACTTTCACATGTTGCGTCGGTAGAGGAAGGCAGTCCTTGCATGCGTCGCTGAGGCGCCGATGTTACAACGCGCTTCCGAAGGAATTTCCATTCTCTCTAAACCACACAAATTCACGACACATCTCTCTTTTGTTAACTGTAAAAAAGAACCTGAAAACATTGTTTCGAACTGATCCGACAAGTAAACAGTGCTTGGAACACATCATGTGTCCTCGGCTACCAGTATCGTCAAAAGACCTGCATAGGCACAACACTGCAGTATAAACAATGACGGGACAGTTACGACAGAGTAAAGGTAATGGGCTGACTTATACGTCGTGCATCTAGAGTTACCCCGAGCTCGAGCCGGTGCAGCGACCCCCTTAAACGATTAGGGTGGACGGCCGCACCTCCTATCCCCCCTGTGCGCGCGCCTATGAGGTGGAAAGTCTGTTACGTGGCAAGAAATGCGCTTCAGGCTCTTCGAGTGGCATTGGCGTCCTGCCATAAAAGAGTGAGAGAAAAATAGATTACAAGCCATGGTCCGTGCTGATGCGCTTGACTGTTCGGAGCAAAGAATGGCTTTGAGAAAAAATGGTACTTGTATCGCTCGCAGAAGTGGTAGTGGTAGCGAGCTTAAGCGCCTGCACTGGTATTTCTGCGTAAGAAACTCATTTTCACATTCAAGGCCGTTGACTTGAAATCTAAGGTATTTACATTGAAACTAATCTTGATGTTTCGATTTGAAAACCAGAAATTTTTTTTTGACAGGCTTTGGCTGCAAACAATCCATATTAAAGAAGCACTGACGCGAGGAACATCGTACGAACGGCAGCGTACTCCCTCTCACTTGGGTTCACGTGGCTCAGTGAGAAAAAAAGATAGCAACTGAATAGCTTGAAGTAGTCGGTACACCGACTACCTTCCTTCGCATTTCACAGAAGAAAAAATCAAGGACAGAATAGAGTACACAAAACAATCTCTGTGCTATCTTCATCTCATGGTGCTTTTTTCTTCTTACCGTGAATGACGACTGTTGCAAATGGGTTGCAAGCCCCAAGGGTAGCGTTGGCCTGGCGGCCTGGGGCAAAGCTGGAAACATCCGAAGGTCCCGGCAAAGGATGAGTCGACTGGCAACAGAACAACTTGTTTATTCTGGCATCGCAAAAGAGCAGCCGGTCAGGGCGACCACGTTACTCGAAGGAAGAAATCGATGTCCCTCCGGCGTCCGGGGCAGCTCCCTTTATACCCACGGAGTCGAGGGCAAGAAGGAACGGCTTGGGATGAGGCGCCCGATACGGCGACGCTCTGACATGTTCAGACGTGACGTGCGCGTCCGCCGGGCCGGCGCCGGTCAGACCTCCTCGCCTCCCAGTTGGGGAGCTCCTCTCCCCGGCTGCCGCGCTTTGACAAGCGTGGGCACCAACATGCACACACACACACACGCACACACGACGACACGTGGCATTGAAACCTGCCTGGACGCGCTTGGCGGGAGGCGTTACGGTAGCACTGAACGGGCCCAAAATGACCGCCACTTTGAACGAAGCCCCGGCGTCCGTTGCATCCGCGCCGGCTATACCGCGCGTCGCAGGCGAAACGTAACAGACCGCCCCGCCGGGAGGAGATCCCGATGGTCAGGGGACTGCATCCGCTGTCCAGAGGGATGTCGCTCGATGATGCTCGTAATCGAAACCGGTCGTCCCTCGACGTTGCTTGAGCGCAGCGCACAGAGAAGGCCTCGTTCTCAGGTTCAGGATCACACAGGACACTGCAAAGTCACTTCGGGAGAGTTGCCATTTTTGTGCTCGTTCCCAGCAAGCGTTAGAACTACGCCGAAACGCAACCGCTCAGTTAGCAAATACGAGACAACCCTCACTAAGCTCTGCCAGGCTCTTTCCCCTTTTATACTACTGCCTAGTTCCTTACAGTAGTCAAGCAGCACTCAGAACGCGTCCACAAATTGGAAAATTGCACTAGAAAGCACATAATCACTTTGAAACACTAAACAAAAGCAATATGTTAAAAATCCTGCCTCAGGAAGAAAACATTAGTAACAAACAACTTTGAGGCGGATTCCTACGTTAGGGGCTTCGACTTAAGCCATCGGCGTTACCGTTGAGACTCCCCTTTTTGTAACGCACCTCAAAGGAATATTGTTGCAAAGCGAGGCTCCAGCGCAGGAGGCGGCCATTTTTGGGAGAGATGGTCTGCAGCCATTGGAGAGGGCAGTGATCCGTCTCAATGATAAACCTCGAGCCGGCTAGGTAGCATGACAATTTCTGAACGGCCCACACGAGACACGCACACTCTTTCTCGGTGGCGCTGTACGCCTGCTCACGACAGGTCAGCTTACGACTAGCATACAGGACGGGGTGTTCCACTTCTCCATTGTCCCTTTGGCACAGTACAACGCCCATGCCTCGCTCACTAGCATCGCACTGAACAACGAACCCTTTTGTGCAGTCTGGCGATCGTAGCACAGGCTGGCTTGTTAGGGCGCTCTTTAGGGCGCTAAAAGCTCTTTCCTTTGTCTCGCCCCAGACGACTGTTTGGGGCTCTGTTTTTCTTAGAGCATCCGTCAGGTGAGCCGCGATATAGGAGTACCTGGGGATGTACCTCTGATAGTAGCCGGCGACACCTAAGAACGACCGAATATCGGTCTTCGTGCGCGGTTGCGGGAAGTCTCGCACAGCGGCCACCTTTATTTCAGAGGGGCGGCGACGACCCTGTCCAATCACGTGACCGAGGTAGACAACCTCGGCCTGTGCTAATTGGCACTTGGGAGCCTTAACTGTCAAGCCCGCTTCGCGCAGGCGGGTTAGCACTGCCCGCAAGTGTGCCATATGCTCAGACCAGGATGCGGAGAATATCGCTACGTCGTCTAAATACGGTAAAGCGAATTCTTCCTGTCCCCGCAACACTTTGTCCATGAGGCTTGAAAAGCAGTATGGCGCGTTCTTCAAACCAAAACTCAAAACTTTAGGACGGAATGTTCCCATTGGTGAAATGAACGCCGCATACCTACTAGCCTCTTCTGTAAGTGGAACCTGCCAATAACCCCTGACAAGATCTAGGGTGGAAATAAACTGAGCGCTACTAACTTTCTCAAGGCGCTCCTCGATGTTAGGGATCGGATAAATTTGATCCTTAGTGATGGAATTAAGCCTGCGGTAGTCGACGCAAGGACGAGGTTCCTTGCCCGGTACCTCAACTAAAATCAAAGGGGAGGTATAATCACTCTCACCCGCCTCAATAACACCGAGCTGTAGCATTTTCTTTACCTCAGCCTCCAAAATATCGCGTTGGCGGGGTGACACCCGGTACACCTTGGATCGTACTGGCTCTGGGGAGGTAAGTTTTATTCCATGAGTAAGGACAGAAGTCCTACCAGGCCTCTCAGAGAACTGACCTTGAAACTCTTGTAAGAGTTGGTGTAGTTCGGTTTTCTGCTCAGGCGACAGCGGTGCTTTACTGAGTAAGTCACTAATGACCTGATCAGTGTCTTCCCTATTTGTCACTGAGCCTTGTCCCGGAAGGTCGACCGGAAGCTCTTCTAACTTTCCCGTGTCGGGCATTTCCTCTCCAGTACCTGGTGCCTTCAACGCTACAGGCTCAATTTTATTCAGTTCGGACGTGCTCTGAATATCAGCTTGCTGCGCCTCCGACCCTTTCTCATTGTTCGACAACGTCGGCCCCGCAACTACCGCCTTTGCAGCGAGCTCCCGAACTCTCGATCTGGTTAAGGCCTGAACGCTAGCCTCACCAAACAAAAGCCCCTTCTCGCGCAGGAGGTGATCGGACCTGTTCGAAAATAGGTACGGGTACTGGGGGGGCAGCATAGATGACACTACGGCCTCCGTCTCAAGTGCTCCGAAAGGTCCTTCAATAAGCACTTTTGCTACGGGCAGACACACGCTATGAGCTTCCAAGGCTTGCTTGATCCATGCGCACTCGCCCGTGAACATATCGGGTTCTACGTAAGAGGGGTGAACTACATCCATTGTAGCTGCGGAATCACGAAGCACTCGGCACTCTTTCCCGTTCACGAGGAAGTCTCGCATGTTAGGCTCGAGAAGCTTCATGTTCTCGTCAGTGCTACATAATGACAAACACACGACTTCTCTTTTTGTTTCTGGACACTGCGCCGAAAAGTGACCCGGCTTCTGGCACGTATAACACACGCGCGCTTGCCTCCTCTCGAACCGCTTTCTGCGTTCGGCTTCGGCTGCCGCCGTCTCCTTACGTTCGGTCGAACTGCTTTCACTCGCATCCGCACTACGTGTGTCCCCCCTTGCTCTCATGGGTGTGAACTTCGGCCTCTCAGACTTGGAGCCAAATTCACCCTTTTGACCGTCCTTAGCTCCGCGAGCCCGACGCGTCACAAACCCCTCGGCTAGCTCGGCGGCTTTAGCCACTGTACTAACGTCTGGCCTATCCAAGATCCAGTACCGCACGTTCTCAGGTAACCGACTATAAAACTGTTCTAGCCCGAAACACTGCAGAATTTTCTCGTGGTCACCAAACGCTTTCTCTTCTTTGAGCCACTCCTGCATGTTTGACATAAGCCTGTAGGCAAACTCTGTATATGACTCGCTTCTGCCTTTTTCATTTTCCCGAAACTTCCGACGGAACGCCTCCGCTGACAGCCTGTACTTTTTTAGCAGACTCGATTTCACTTGGTCGAAATCCTCTGCCTCCTCTCTCTTCAAGCGAGCGACTACGTCGGCCGCCTCGCCGGGTAACAAAGTGAGCAAGCGCTGTGGCCACGTTTCCCGAGAGAACCCCTGCTTCTCGCACGTTCGCTCAAAGTTAACCAGGAACAAACCAATGTCCTCTCCAAGCTTAGACGGCCGCATCAGGTCAGTCATTTTGAACGATACCCGTTCTCCTGCACCGTGTGCCTGACTTCCATTACGAGCGCGTTCCATCTCTACCTCGAGACGCTTCATTTCCAAAGCGTGTTGACGGTCGCGCTCTTCTTTCTCTTTTTGCTCTTTACGTTCGCGCTCCTTTTTCTCTTTTTGCGCTTTACGTTCGCGCTCGTCTTTCTCTTTTTCTTTTTGTTCTTTACGTTCGCGCTCGTCTTTCTCTTTTTGCTCCCTCTCCTCAATGGTCTCAAGGCATTCCGACAGCTCGTCATCCTCAGCCTCCAACTCAAGAATAGCCCTTAGCAGTTCTGGTTTTCTGAGTTTGTCTGAGACATCCAGACCCAACTCTCTTGCAAGCTCCAGCAATTTCGGTTTGCGCAACGACTTCAAATCCATGGCTGCTCCGAATGCTGCTTTCTCTACTGCCTACTATTGTCTTGCCGCAAACTAACCCGGCAGCAACGACAACACAATTACCAGCTCTGTTTCTGACACTAACAAAAGCCTGGCAAAACTCAGAAGAAGAAAGTCCCGCACTCACCATACCTCGCAGCCAAGAATTCAGTGCAGTCGTTCCGCTGCAGGCAACCAGTCATCACACAGGGCTCGTTGCACTGCTCCCGGATGGTCGTTGAGCTGCTCAGCATACAGTTGACCGCATATCTTCGCTGCTGGCCTCCGTTGTCGCGATCTCACCGCTGGCAACCAGTTGTTGCAAATGGGTTGCAAGCCCCAAGGGTAGCGTTGGCCTGGCGGCCTGGGGCAAAGCTGGAAACATCCGAAGGTCCCGGCAAAGGATGAGTCGACTGGCAACAGAACAACTTGTTTATTCTGGCATCGCAAAAGAGCAGCCGGACAGGGCGACCACGTTACTCGAAGGAAGAAATCGAAGTCTCTCCGGCGTCCGGGGCAGCTCCCTTTATACCCACGGAGTCGAGGGCAAGAAGGAACGGCTTGGGATGAGGCGCCCGATACGGCGACGTTCTGACATGTTCAGACGTGACGTGCGCGTCCGCCGGGCCGGCGCCGGTCAGACCTCCTCGCCTCCCAGTTGGGGAGCTCCTCTCCCCGGCTGCCGTGCTTTGACAAGCGTGGGCACCAACATACACACACACACACACGCGCACACGACGACACGTGGCATTGAAACCTGCCTGGACGCGCTTGGCGGGAGGCGTTACGGCAGCACTGAACGGTCCCAAAATGACCGCCACTTTGAACGAAGCCCCGGCGTCCGTTGCATCCGCGCCGGCTATACCGCGCGTCGCAGGCGAAACGTAACACAACTGATAATGCTATTAGCGCTTTCGTTGAAACTCTTTTTGGTATGCTGATGCAAACCTTTTGACGCGATGACATGCACTTGATTTCTGTTTGCTTTATTCGTTGCCAGCCTCGGATAAAGTCTTCGACGCCGAGCGCAGCTTCCTTGCGGCCACCGCAAGAAGCAGGTCGCGAACCGGAGGCGCAACAAGCTGTAAGAACTATACTGCGCTCATTTTCTGCATTTAAATAATTTTGTTGTTATGTTTCCTGTTCCTAAGTAAGTGCAGCACTTAAGAAATATTTTTGCGAATGCACCATTTTTACTCTGTGTTATGACTCTATTCTCTATGTGACAACCCATCTATTACGGAAGGGAAAGAGGGTACTGAAAAAAAGTGCTGTACATTTAGCGCATCGCCGCCTTACTCCTCCCTAAGCTTTCTTTATGAATCACTCTCTCGTGTCCGAATCTGCTTCAGGTGTTCATTTAATGTGCGTATATAGGTTGGTTACAATATCGTATTTCAACTCCCGGCGTTAGTACTTTTTCGTTCTTGGAAAAATTGCTGAAAGCTTCGATTTATGTCTTGCCCAGCTGAAGACAAAAAAAAGGAGCCTACACTTTTTCGCCCACACTGGGTAACGAAGGCGGGTATGAAAACACCGGCACGCTGTGCGATGTTAGGTGCGTCCGCACTGAGTAATTGACGTACCAATTTGGGCGCAGAATTTTTACATTTCCGTGGAAGGCATTCCAGCTATTTTTCTGCAAAATCAAGGTGCAAACGATGATCTGTTTAGTAACTTGATGCTAGAATTTTCTGTCCGAAGCGATGGCTTTTAGTGCGATAGTTTTATAGACCACTTTCCCTGTGGGCAGCAGCATCACTGTTGTCATTCCACGTGGACCCGGGTCATATGTGTCCTGTAAGCTCATAGCTGGTGTTTTCAGTAAACTTCAAGATTTTTTGATAGTCCTGCAGTAAAGATGACTCAAATTTACCGCATCATTGCCGCCACCGCCAAGAGCGCCTGCAATTTTAGGCCTAAGTTGATCCCATGAACGGCACACACTTGGCTGAGTGCACTCTGTGATTTACGTGTCCATACGCTATAAGTTGAAAATGAAAGCAGCCGCTTCCGCTCGATCGTAATGGGAATGCTGTGTAGCTGAGCTTAGGAACGGCCGGCTTCTGTAATATACCGTGTAGGGTTCCATGTCTCAGGTGGGCATGGTTCTTGTGATGTCTAATGGGAGTTTCTTTGAGAAGAGTTGGGAGCTGAACATCTATCGCTCTGACGTCTTCATACTGGATGGTAGCTAAATGCCTCGTTTTAAATGGTCCTGATATCGACCAATTGATCCCCCAGTGAGCACACAGTTCTGTAAACATGCAGTCAATAACTGATGGCGTAATTCTGTTGTGCTTAACCAAAATATTCATCTTCCGTGAATGAATTAAAGCCAGCCATGCTTTCGCAGCCTTACCACATCCCCGAATCAGTAGATAGAAACAGCCGCGCTCCTGGAATTAAGCGCTTTTTCAGTGCCAGGTGTCACAATAGGAGGTTGCTGGAGCCAGGTTTTCAAATTTTGCTTACCCCCTTCTCATCTCGGCCACGGCAGTTTCTGTGAACAGTAGGCGGCCCAAATAGATTGGATCATCGTCATTAATTTTACTTTTTTAGGCTTGAAGAAAGGCTTTAGTGATTTGTTTTTCTGGTCAATTCCTTTTACCGGCTACCGCCTGTTGCCAGAGTCCGTGATATGAGGTTTCACAGCTTGCAAGGAGTGTACCGTCCCCGTCTTCGTAATCTGCAGCTGGGCTGAACAAGAACAGATACGGAGGAATGAAGGCCAGAAGTAATCTTTAAAACTATGCCCCCCCCCCCCCCCCGTTTCGTACTTTTAGGGACGGTGTCCAGAAAATGTGTCCCTATCAAAAAGAAAAAGCCAGACTAAGTGGTGGTAGGGAAAGGAAGAGGATTCGATATACATTTTACATATGCGTAATATTTGCCCGGTGTAAATAACGCGTGCTCCTTGACAAAACAACGGAAACCAATTTTACTGATATGAAGTCAGGTACAAATTAATCACACAGGTGTCACAGCTTTATATTCTTGCAGCGCGGTACATATTTGTCGTAATAAAGAATCCAATCCACACAGTTTCTAGGTAGCTCGGTTCCTGATGCAGAAATGCGATTGGATATAGTTTTTGCTTAAGCAGCTTTGAGAAAAGCGGTATCTTTATTTTCTTCTAGAGCTCCTCTGTGCCTGGAGCGGGACCTTCACCTGCAGTTTTAGCGGCACCGAAGAATCTAGCTTCAACACCGAAGGCTAAGTCAGTAAGTGCAATTGGTTTAATTCTTTTTGAGACATCCACGCTACATGTAGTGTAACCCTGTTAAGACGGGCTGCAATAACTCATCGGAAGATGAAGAAGACAGCCCGCGACCGCTATTAACACATTTTAATATCAAATATAAATAAAGTTTTTCCTCCTCCTCCTCCCCACAACAGCCTCGAAATTCATGATTTTGGCGTCTACAGCCTCCAGAGTGTTTACGCGGTTTCATAACAAAAGAAGTTGAAAGTAGAGGGAAACTGCTCACTTATACAAGATGTTTCACTTTATTTAACAAAGATTACCAGAAATCGAATTTAACGGCCTTTAGAACGTATTAGCGCACAATATACTGGTACGGAACGAAAATAAAACTGCGCCTCGTGGATGATTTGTACTAGTCTGAACTACTGCTATGATTAGATGACTTAAATTGTCAAAGGTAAGCATACCAAATGCCATAGGAGATCAACACTGCGGAGCATGCGGTTACAGCGAATGTGGTCGCTGCAACATGAACATAACATATCGAACTTATGCACGGTGATGCAGTACCTGACATATGGTCATGTTACGAGCACCTGGGACCAGTTGGTTATGGGAGGAAAGACGCGGGGGGGGGGGGAGACTTGTCTCATATTTAATGACCTTTACACTCTCCCGTGTAGGAAGGCGTAAGGGGGCGAAGATTATTAGCTCGAGCATCTCGGATTCTTCGCTGTTTGTTAAGAGTGATGCCTACTTCTCAGTGGTGGGTTCCCATACTCACGATTTGCTTTGGCGTTCAAAAACTTTGTAGGGAGAACCGTGTGATTGAAGGGACCAGCGGGAATTACAAATTGCTTCAGAATATTGGTTGATGTGAAGCTTCCTTGGGATGAACCACCTAGTGCTTTTTCGAGATGAGAGCCGGCATTAGTACCGCCTTAATTACTACTTCTACCAGTTTTTAAATCCTTGGCTTACAATAACTTGTGCACCCTGTATAACGACTTCACAGAATATTGCAGAAATTTCTCAAAATCTTTCGCTATCCCAAATCTCAACCACGTTTTGGGCTCACTGCATTTGGTTAATTTGCTCGGTGGTTTGTCTTAAAATTGCTTGCTTCTAAAGGCTGAAAATCTAAGGTACAAAATAGTGAACGGACGAACACCGCTGCAGCTTGCCGCAGTGACTTCAGTCATACCCAAGCGCAGTTCAGTAACATTAATGTGCCAGAAATTCTTGGATGTTCCCTTCCACCAACATCACAAATAAGCCACAAAGAAAGTCGATGGGTAAAAAACTGTGTAGTTAACGAAATAAACATCTGTAACAGATAAGCTGGATAGTAGAAAAAATCAAGATGCTTTTTTGTGAACAAGTACAAGCCCATATGTGACTCCACACCTTTGCTCAAAACAAATCCTCTCCGGGCACAGTGATTCCCACTGTATAGCAGAGTTTTACTTTCTTGCTCATTATTGCCTTTCCTGCGAAATTTGAAATCTTCTTTTGTAATCTATTCCAAAAATCGTGAGGTTATTATTTCGTAGGCAGTGAATCTTTCGTACGTCTCAGTGTTGGAACCCCATCCTGCATGTTCTTCGAAATACATAGTTATACCAACTGCATCTCCGGTGAACTCGGAGCTAGGGCACACCTTCAGAATTGCACTGTTCACAGTTTCTTTGTAATAGATTGCTGTACAGTCGCGAGTAAAAAACGTTTAGCACAATGACTTCTCCAGAGCGGCAAAAATCGCACCGCTCGGCCAACGCAGCGCAGTGCTTTGCGAACACACCTGGCACTTTGGTCATCGGCGTTTTCTTAGCCGCAGTGCCGAGCTTTGCTACCTATCGCTGTACGTTCGAAAAAACGACGCATTTTCACCTTGGTAGAGAGTGGGCATGCAGTTAGATGGGTTTCTTGCAAACTATGAGTGAACAAGGCAAGGGCAAACCTCAGGGAGCTTGCCAACGTTTCGAAAGGAGGACTTTGGTTTGGTTTTAACGTCCCGAAGCGACTGAGGCTATGAGGGACGCCGTAGTGGAGAGATTCGGATAAGTTTGACCACCTGGAGTCTTTAACGCGCACTGACATCGCACAACACACGAGCCTCTAGCATTTCGCGCACTACGAAATGCGACCGCCGCGGCCGGGATCGAACGCGAGTCTTCCGGGCCAGCAGCCGAGCACCATAACCGCTACGCCACCACGGCGACTAAGGGGACTTACGTTCGTATGTTATCTTGTCGAAACGTTCGCAAGCTCCCTGAGATTATCCCTCCCTTGTTCACTCTTTGTGTTCTCACCCTGAAGCACTTAGTTTTTTTTAAATGGTCTTTTAATGAAATTTAATGTGTTTAGAATTCGTTAACTGAACCTCACTTGTTCAGTATATAATAGCGTTTAGTCAGAGGATTCTGCAAAAGTTCGGGTACTTCATAACTACGTGCAGGCAAAGTTTGCTCATGTGGTATATCATTTTAGACCTCTTCACAAAAATTCAAGCGTTTGAGCCAGGTTGAGGGAAGACTCGCTACGTGAACTCAAGGACGAACATTTTTGTTTTAATTTCTCCTCCAAATAATGGAAGAGAGATAAAAAGTATCCATTTGGGCGCAACTTTTACACGGTAACGCTTTTCGACAGCAGCATGCACTCGCAATGGCTTCTCTTCCCGCTTTTTTTTTTTGAAGTACACTTTCCTTCATATATATGTGATGAGCGTAAGAAACTTGGCATTGATGTAGTCATACTGCTTTCCGAAAATTTAATCTCCTCGCGACTGCCTGAGGATTGTCTGAAACACCCATCTTTTTTTTGTGCTGGTATGTTCTTGTTTCACATGATGCTGTGTGTTGTCTTTTGTGGGAGTTGCATTCTTCTTTTTGTCTTGAAAAAAATTATGACAGTTTGAGGAGCATAGTGCCATAATCTGGACTTGGACTGTCGCATAATTAAGTGAGGGAACAACGTATTCCGTGTCTTTGTTAATTATTCGGAATTCGCACACGTACGTTGGCAGTCTTGCAATACCCGAAGCCCGTAGCCCATTAAACCTTTTTTTTCCTGTGGTACTTTCCAGGAAACCCCGAAATCCGTCCACATAGTTGACGACGCTCGCGACCCATCACCCAGCCAGTCTCGGAGCAAGACTAGGCGGCAGGTGAGGAACGCCTTCATAGGGGCTTGGCGCGGCCAGCTGGAAACTCATGTCCGCCTGGATGCGAAGAAAACCCGGAGGTCGCTAAGCACTAGGAACGATAATTCGCTCCTCCACCGGTGGTAGGGCACTAGAAAGATGCCTTTGATGAAAGTTCTTATATTTCCGGCATAATATAACAAGATGAAGGTATTGTAGCAGATCCATGATGGGAGGATTTTTTTTTTGTATAAATCGTCGCAATGC
Source organism: Amblyomma americanum (assembly GCF_052857255.1). Classification (NCBI taxonomy): domain Eukaryota; kingdom Metazoa; phylum Arthropoda; class Arachnida; order Ixodida; family Ixodidae; genus Amblyomma; species Amblyomma americanum. Next base: position 92,385,125 of record NC_135503.1, read on the forward strand.
TGGCCTGTAGGAATGAACAGTTGTCAAACTGAGTATACGTCAGCTCTCTTTTGTGTCTGCTACTACGTTTATTTGCTGGCATGTGTATTGAACTGAGACAACAAGGTTTGCATTGGCGTTCACCGACAACAATTTTTGAATTTCTGACTGAAAACCATTAAACTATAGTATGTTTTGCCTTCCACCCCCAAGTGAGTATGTCAAAATAAGTGCTGTGTTGTGCATCGTCATGCAGAGTTGTACCGCTCGACCCGGAGATTTTAGTTCAGATTGCTGGCGGTTGCATCGTACCATGCAGCCTGTGTAGTGTTCGGTAGTTCTCCTGTAGTGGTGAATCGCCCGATTTTCTTGTCTCCTCCACATTCAGACTTGAACCGCAGCTGTGGATCTTGCATTGCAGTGACCTTTCGAGCTTCAAATGAGAGATGAACCATTGGCGAAACGTTCCTTGAAAGTAGGTGGCTATTCGTCACTAGGAGTCGTTTTCCCTTATCTATTTGTTTGTTGATCTCCACGATTCGTTTAGTTAATTCCCGAATGCTGACAATGCAACACTGGTTACTATCGGGTTATCACTTACTTAGAGCACACATGTCTACGTGCTTTTTCGGTGCAGCTTGCCTTGTATTCCACTGCTGCATAACATCGTGCCTATTGTAACGCTACTCGAACGTCTGTTTCAAGTGGGTGCACTTGTTTCGAAGAATGAGTGAGAAAAATCTGTGTGATGACGTACGTCCTGATTGCCAATACATCAGGTGCCGGTGAGGGCACCGTGTCAGCTGCAGGGTCCACCACGTGGAAGATACGTCATGCTAGGCGAGGCCAGGAAACGAGGCTTCTAACCGTCTTGGAGGCAATTTTCGGGTTACTTTCCCTGCTGGATACTGATCCCATCATGTTATTGAAGGTTCGCTGACACTGCGGGCGGTCAGGTGCTCCTTCGTGTTGTTCAAGCTGAGCTTGCAATCATTTCGAACCTCGCGACTATATTTCGTCGAAGACCGCTACCTTATAACGGAATAGTGGCAACGTATGGGCTAACAAAGCCAGGTCATTGGGGTTTGGTCCTCATGGCGCCAACCGGCGAAACATGCTCGTGTCGTCGTCAAGACTTCATTTGTTCGGAGGTTTCGTATGAAGTGCGCCTTTCTTAATTCGTGTCTGCTGCTATTTCAAACATGTTACTATATGTTTTATATATATATATATATATATATATATATATATATATATATATATATATATACCATAGCGGCGGTCGAGGGTGGCGCTGGTGAACACTCTCAAGGCTCGCTTACACCCAGTAAACATAAATACCCACGAGAGCAGCACATTTGACAGCCGTCGCCGTAGCTCAATTGGTAAGAGCACCGGACGCGATATTCGGAGGTCGTGGGTTCGGATCCCACCGGCGGCATGGTTGTTTTTTCTGCTGCTTTAGAAGTAATTTTCTTTAAGCAATTTATTAATCTAAGTATTATTATCCCACTGATAAGCATAACACATTAAAAAAATAATAAAAAAAAGAATTATCGTTCCCCTATGCACCTTGGTTTCGGTGACTGTTGGCTCCCTTCATAAATTTGTCAAACGGGCCCCTCATTTCCTTTAACTTCTCTGTATATATATATATATATATATATATATATATATATATATATATATATATATATATATATATATATATATATATATATATATATATATATATATATATATATATATATAGATGTATATATTCAGCTCGCCTACTTCATGCTTTAATTGAACATGGGCCCGAAGAAACACTTGTCTTGCTCTGTCATCGTGCCCAATGCACTTATGTCTGCCATGTAGGCTTAACGTTTTATGCCTTAAAATATTTTCAATCTAGAAGTCATTTTTTTTACAGATTTCTTTCGCTTAAAACACGGAATATTTTGTATTTTTAAATATATCGTTACATTCTTTAGGAGTAACTCAATCTGTGCCTCATTTGGTGCAATTTGTTGAGCAAAAGTTGCCCGTTTCGTCAATAGTGGAATCTGGACTTCTGTTTTGAGGCATTCTGTAGTGCAAAGGTATTTTCATTTCGCATCATCGATAACGTATATGGTCGTTTGGATACCGCTGTAGGTTAACAGAAAAGGCACTAAATTAAGGCGGCCAATATTTTCCATGACATCATAACGATTGCGGTTCACGTTTCTGTAAAAAAAAAAAAAAATACGCACCACTTCGCGAGTAACTCCTGCCGTTTCTCTATGCCAATAATGACCCTAAACTCTGTAGAGCCAGGAAGTTCGCTTTTTTGCTGTCCTACATTAAAGCAGAAGAAACGTGATTGAGATTTTGCCCGCTGACACCTAGATGTAGTCTATTCTGCTTCATATGGCCTTCATGGCAGCCTACCGTGGTGGCAACCAGACGATTCGCCATGCTCTTGGAAAATGCGGTTCACAGTCTTTGTACGTTTGTCAAAGAATGCGCATTACGACACCTTGCGATTGAAATCAGAACTATAGTTCTCGAGCGGAACATGCTATAGCACAGCGAGTCTTTAGTGATTTTGTTTCTTTTTGTATTTCTGTGCAGACAGTTTCTGACCTCCTGTGGCACTACATGCCGCGCAACTCGAGCGCGAGCTCGATTTCAAGGCTGCTGGGCCTCAGGGTAAGAACACTGCTCACAGCGCTGACAAGTTGCAATACTGGTCTTCAAATAATAGAAGCGCAGTACCCGAGAATCTAGCCCCTAAGGATTAGTTACCCGTAACAGCAAAACAGTGCTTGAACAAAGTACTGCTCGGGCAGCTTCCTTTTTTCTTCTTCATTGATCACGTTTTCGGAGAAATGGCAAAATTATTCGGCTTAGCAATAACACCTCATTTCTGGTGAAAGTTTGTTCATGCATACTTTGTAATGTTTTTGTCGTGAAGCTGCTTAATTAGCGTGAGCGTTTAACAATCTAGTTCCTATCATTATGCTCGAGCAGCGCGAGTTCCTTTCAAGCCCGGTTCCATTCACTTTTTTTAACGCCTTACACATTAGGACTACAGTAAAAAAAAAAACGACTGCTGCAGCAATAAACACTTCTTTGGAATCACGTAAAATCCCGGTTTTTTTCATCGAAATGAAGCACTCCTTCGTGCGAGGACCCTCCGCCTCGAGAACATGCTTGTTGCCTGCCTCTTGCGTTATACCGCTCCTATCTGCCTCCACTTTTTATACTTCAAAAAGGGAGCACATGTCAGTTAAGAGGTAGGGCAGCAGAAAGCAGGGGCTGTGAAATAAAATGATCTGCTTGGTTTAAGATAAATATTATTTTGCTGGTGAGCCCCGCCGTTTAAGATAAATATTATTTTGCTGGTGAGCCCCGCCGTTTTTGTTATTGATGTTTTATTGTTGCCCAGAGAGGGACGACAGACAACGTCGCCCCGTCGCCATCGCAAACCAAGGATGACGGTCAGACTGCGGGAAAGGTGAGGGCCCTAGAATGATCGCCTCGACGCAGGTGCGAGGCGAAAAAATCACTAACCATTGACTAATAACTAATATAACGCTTCTTTAACTAACGCACTTCAAAATGACTTTTGCGAGACGCACACAGTGCGGATATAAACTAAGTGCCGGGGTTACATTAGTGCGAAAGCATTATTCCGGTGGGTAAACCCCGAGCAAAATCTTCTACTGTTAGTTAGTCTGTGCCAAGTGAAACAAATAAGTAGAAATAAACCATAAATACCAACGGCGGCGCCAACAGATCAGCTTCGCAGGCCACTGCTCGAGAGCACTATAGGCTATCGTCGCAGTGGTATACGTCTCATGTTAAACTGATGTTGTTGTTTGCCTATCAAAAGATGGCACATACCCACACTGGGGGATCGGCCAAGAATCGGGTGGCTATTCACCTGAACGCAGTTAATAAAAAGGAAAAGCACGTGGGAGCGCAACACCGGTGAATTCTTCCTCATGAACAGAAAAGGGATGAGAGTTTTGAATTCAAAATTATAAGAATAATAGTAAAGAGAGGGATTAAATAATAATGATTAAGTCAAAATTTAATAATTGATAGAAAAGGAAATTTTGGAGAACACTTAGCAAGGGCAGTCGGTGAGATTCTATCGGGAAATTTAAAACAGCGGAACAAACAGATCTGTGGCTGTACCCAAACGTGGTGGCGCCAAATGATAGCAAGAGCGGGCTGCTCAAACTAAGTCCAAGATGCTGCAAGGGCTCCTCCAGCAACCTTTTTCTCAGAGAGTTGAATCGGCGACAATACAGCCGAAAATTTTCTATAGATTCAGGCTCACAGCAAAATGCACAAAGGGAGAGAGCGCCAAACCCGACTTGTGTAAATAGAAATTTAGAGGGGGGATGCGGCAGCGCAGCCTCGTCAGTGATACTTCAAGCTGCCGAGAGCAACAAATTTTCCTGTTCCAATAATATTTAAGGTGCTCATAATCCGCCGATGTTAAAAGTGTTGTGTCTTGCGTACTTAAAAACGCACGTCGCCGAAATCTAGAAGCTGTAATATAGGCTGTAGCCGGGATGATTGGCAACACGGGGCTGCTGAGGGATGCCTTTGCGAGATTGTCAGCAATCTCATTTACTGCCACACTGCTGTGACCGGGAACCCATGCTAAATGAACAAGGCTCAAATGCGGAGGAAGTAGGGATAAGAAAGTTGTTAAAATGGGACCGTCAACATGTGCAGCGAGGGACGAACACAAAGATAAATAATCAGTAATTACTGCAACTGCTGTAATAGAGGGGTCTAGCTTGCGTAGAGCAAGTACAACTGCTAGAAACTCTGCTTGAAAAATAGGGGTGACATCTGGAAGGCGCAGTGAAAAGGACCAGTCTAAATGCGAGCAAAATATTCCCACACCTGCTTTTTCATTGCATTGCGATGCGTCAGTGGCTATTGCTGTATCTGTAGGTAGGGTCCTCAGATGGATCTTCTAGTAGACAATTTAGAATACTCGGAGGCAAAAGTTTTGCATTATTTGGGAATATGTCGTCGAAAACAATGTGGATAGCGGGCCCATTGCGAAGCGCAGGAACGATATCATAAATGTTTACATCTAAAGGCTGAAGTAATCTTTGCAAAAACACTACCTGAGGGAATTGAGACCAGGGGACACCAAAAAAGTAGGTCGAGCTGACAACAGAAAATGCTTTGGGAACGGTGGAAATGGGATTCATAGATCCTGAGGTAAGTTTGCACAGTTAAAAATTGAAGTCGTGATAAGAGAGGTGGAATTCGGGCTTCAAGGTACAGCACATTGGTAGCCAAAAAATTTTCGGAAGGGCGTGGCACATGCGAAGTGCTTCCCTCTGTAAAAGGACGAGAGGACGAAGTGTATATGTAGCCGAGCCTGAAAACAACACTGATACAAATTCTAAAATTTGCCTGTCATACATTATGTAGATTATTAATAGCGCATCTCTGCGCATGCCGTACCGGTGATGACATAATCTCCGTAACATGCCACACGGCACGAGCCCCTTTCGCCGCGACATGGTCAATGTGAGGTCGCCAGGTGAGTTTGTTGTCATAAATGACCCCTAGGTATTTTAGGGACTGAACCTGCGGTATTATTTTTAACTGGCAAGTGAGAGAGACCACTACAGGAGTGTATAGAGGGAAAACAAGGGTGGCGCACTTGCCAACATTTAACTTCAGGTGTAATGCGCTCAACCAGTGCTCAAGTGTATTCAGATATAACTGCGTACATGGCGGTGGAGAGGAATTGAGCTTAACAGAATATTAAAGAGCACAGGAGAAAGAACAGCTCCTTGCGTTTGTCTGTACCTCTCTGAATGAACACCATTATGGACGGAAAAGAATTCCTTGTTATAAAGGAATGCAGATATCCATGCAACTATATAATCTGGAAATTGAAGAGACTGTAGCCTATGTATCAGGATGGAGTGTTCTACACTGTCGTAAGCTTTGGCGACGTCTAACGTAACCAAAGCCGCGACCAGGCGTTGACGACGAGCAAGGAGAATTCTGCTCTCAAGATCAGCATGTACATTCCATATCGAACACCGTGGCCGGAAACCGAGTTGGCACGGGCTGAGTATAGTTTTGCGGTCCACAATGGCTGACACCCGAACTGTGTTGTTAAACTGCAACACACTCTCGCGCTGTGGACTGCACATCATCTTCATCAAATAATACCACTATCAAACTCATATTCGCGCTTTGAGCTATAGCTCAAAGCGCGTGGTGGTATACGTGGTGATAGCGACAGAGAGATGTGCCCTGCATGCATTGGCACTGGCAACGCTATTGCAGAAACACTGCGCTAGAGCAATACGCCTTGGCGTTGAAAACGTTCCTGTAGAAACGCGGAACTCGAGCATAGGCCGCCGGCGTAGTTTGCTTAAATTGGCATTGACAATGAAAAAGTTACAGACGCGCATAACTGGCTCCCTGAGTCTGTGGACACCTCAATCGCGCTTTCGTGTGCGGTGCGGTGGTGCCCACCAGCAGAAAAACTGTGCTTTCGCACAATATTTCGTGCCTGGCAATGCTAAACCGCCAGCTATTTTTTTATGTAAAACACTGTGTATGCCACCTTTCGCGCATCAACAGCATCATAACTAATCAATGCAGCCTAGGTCTTCTGGTTCGTAGAAAGTTTGCGATGGTCCTTTGCCGCTGTGCTTGAGGCTTTGAGCAAAAAAAAAAAGCATCTGCCAAGACGTACCCATAACAATGAATGAGTATTCGTATCCTGAGCCATGAAGGTCAGAAGCCATGAAGGACAGAAGATCATGAGCCACAGCAGTCGTGAAGAAACCAAACTTACTTTCGTTCGCCGCTCGCAGCATTAATAGAGGCGCTTCGGTACAAGCCCGCTTATCGGAGACTGCACATGTCGATTCGTGGCTCCGATGCTGCACCAACTCAGCTCGCTGAAGCCTCCCGTGATCCATTAACATTAATATGCAGCTGTTGGCAGGTGTCAGTTCCTGAAGCTGCACTGGCCGTCCGTTCTTTCATCCCAGTTTTAATCTTCGGCTCGCAATCTAGTTGCCTCCTCTGGCAGGCCGGCTTTCGGAGCTCATGCAGGGGCTTCGCACCGGCGTCACAGCTTCCCCCATTTCGCGGTTCCAACTTCGTGCCGTGCTTTTTTTTTTCACTGAGAGATAGTAGCTGCTTTCTTAAACCCCAAGTCCATCATTCTTAAACAAAAATTTTGAAACTTGAAAAATTTTAAGATGCTGTTACGGAAATACTGAACGTAGTGGTTCATTCTTCTGATATGTAGCAAAATCTTTCTTTCAAAGTGTTTCCATCGATCGCGTCGAACAGTTACGACTGACATAGAAAACCAATAGGCAATGCTTTTGACAATAGCAAAAACGTTAATAGAAAGTAAATGAAATACTGCCGTCGAGTGATTTGCAGATATAATAATTGTTGTAGTGAAAACTTACATTATATGAAAAAATGCGTTCATCAAAGGTTTCCCGCTCAAGAATGCTTTCGTCCAGAATTGTTGGCTATTTCATGAGTAAGTGGAATAAGTACCTGTGGGATGTCCTTAATAGGAGTGCGACGCACGCCCGCAGTGATATACACGCGGCAGCACGCAGGCGCTCACAGTCTCAAAAGAACCATTTTGGGTCACTTAAACTGGCAAAGTGTCACAAAACGTAGACGGTCGCATTCACTTCGGCAGCATGACTGCCGGCTCATTAAAATCACTGTAGGGCTGACCTGAAGGAATGGCGGCATTTGTTAGCGGTAAAGGAAAGACTTAGGTCGTGTTTCGGGGTATTTTATTTCGTTGCCGCTTTCAGATAAAGCACCACGAGCTCAATTACCTTGATAAAATCATCAGGATACATCACGTTTCAAGGCTCTATTTCTCAGGTACCGGTTAAGTTGTTGGCGGTATCGATGCATTTAATTTGCCTTTTTTGCTTTTTGTTCAGCGATATGTTTCTTCATTTCTTAAAATCTCCTATGTGCTTTCTGCGCCGTTAGGAAATAACATTTACCCAAGAACGCCTGATGAACAGCGCGGCTCAATCATTCTTTGAGGCGTCTTCTTGGTGCCTGATGTTCTTAATCACGAGGTGCACGTTTTTACGGATATGTGCACCATCTGAGCTCCATAATATAAGCCATGCACTGGGTCGGAAACTTTTCTTCCATTCTGCATTCACAGCGAGGTCGCCCACTGGACGTGAAAGTAATCGTTCAAGAAGATAAGGCTGCAAAAAGCTCTTCGAGATTTAAAAAGGTAAGAGAATAGACGGTACAGAGCATAAGCTTCGGCGTAAAGAGAGTGCAAATACATTAGCTGGTTTCGCCTTAAAATGTTTCACTGCTTTGCACGTGTACCTCCGCACATGGGCATAAGCCTACCGCGAAAAAGCTCCAGCGGAACTCTTCCTCCATCATGCTGTGAGAAAAAAAATAAACGACGGGGCACATCTCCGCGATAGCGCGTCACATTCGCGAACTCACTTCCTTCAGTCAGAACATAGCAGAGGCAGTTTACCTGCGGGGCTAATCTTTCAGTCTCAGTTAATAAATATATAGCACACCAAATATGCTACTACAACGTAGGATCAGAGCTGATAATGCATGGAGCGAATAAATTCCACGCAGCCTGACATAAACAGCAAATTTTGGGAGACGCTGCAGGAGTTGCACCACTCTGATACCAAAGAGAATACCATAGCTGTAGCCGTTAGCGTGTACAGAATGACAGCAGTGATAAGAAAGAACAAAAAAGTGGGATCATTTTTACGACCTAAATGCGTTGTCTTGAAGTGCACTTGCATTCTTAAGCTCTGAAGTGCACTTGCATTCTTAAGCTCTGTCTCGCTCTGCCTGGTGGAATGACAGGTGGCGGCACCAAAAAAGGCCAAGCGCGTTGACGAAGAAGGCCTGCACGACCTGCTCACCAGCCTGCCCACCATGGCCACCTCCTCGTCCACGGTGCACCAGCCGAACGCCGGCCCGCAGCTGACACGCGAGCAGCGGGAGCGGCTCCTGACTGCGCTCGAAGCCCTGGCCTGCCTGATCTTCGTCGTCATGCTGTGCGTCTTCTTCTTCTACGGCGTCACCAGGACGAAGCCGCTGTGCCGCACCGACGCGTGCCGCTCCTACGCAAAGGTATACGGGAGGAAGCGAAGGTGCAATTGCGCTCCTGCTCTAACATGCGGTTTGTGGGCGGCTCAGCCGCGGCCGTAAATGTGTCGAGTAGATCCTATATGAAAGATATCGATTTTACTGCTATGTCTTCATCACAGTAACAGCATCCGAGCCGCCGGCATCGTACTTTGTACGAACGCTTGGAAGTCGAAAACGGTGGCTCTAGTAGTGGGACCTCAAAAGATTCTTCAGTAGAGCTCATGTGTGAACGTGTGGATGTGTGAGACGCCATGTCCTCTAGAAAAAGTGGCTGGAGCCTAGGTGCCTCAATACCAGAGCCTTAAGCCGCCGGGGGGACTCAGTGGTTATGGCGCTCAGCTGCTGACCCGAAAGACGCTGGTTCGATCCAGGCCGCGGTGGTTGAATTTGGATAGAGGCAAAATTTTACAGGTCCATGTACTGTGCAATGTCAGTGCACGTTAAAGAACCCCATGTGGTGGAAATTTCCGGAGCCCTTCACTACGGCGTCCAGCATAGCCGGAGTCGCTTCGGGACGTTAAACCTCCATAAACTATAAACCAATACCAGAACCAATAGGGCGGCGACTCCCATTGTTCGATTAGGCGGTGCTCTATGGTGTTGCAGATCATGGGGACCTCGGCTTTCATCATGAGGCATCAAAATTTCAGCGCATGCTCAAGACACTCCAGCTCCGTACGTAAGTTTACCATCGATTGCTTTAATGATTAACTAAAGAGTAGACTAGTCTAATGCCATAATGTGATTACAGTCGATGTTCAGACCAATAGCCAAGCTGCGTGCATTAACGCGATAGCGTTAGGAGGCCCGTTGAGCAGAAAATCCGGATTCGTTGTCGGCGGGGGCTAGAGCGAAAAACCCCTAAAGAAGCATCCTGGGCTACCCCACATAGGTGGCAGGTTCCCCCTTGGTCACGCGGCCTTGAGACGGCATAAACACCTGCTCAGCGCATTGGGAACAAACCGCCCACCATGACATGTGGCAGTTAAATTAATGATTGGTTGTGATTCACAAGCCCCAGCGATGGCAACACCTGCTACCGCAGTGCAATGCATTGACGCTTCGCTTAGCCGCTGCACCACTGCGTCAGGAGCGGCATGAGGATTCCCATCAATCTATGAATGGAAAGCAGTGAACGGGAAGTAGAGAGTGATAGGTTCGGCATATCTCTGCATTAATCCATTGACGATATCGCTTCATTCTCTTAAAGATGAGCTGAAGTGTCACCTCCAGTGTTTCTATTCCTGCAGGGTTTGTAATTTTGTCTGCACTTTCTGGCAACAATGGCCTCAAAAGTGTGAGGAGGAAGCCAGTATGAAAAAGACATGTTGATACCTTCTCAGTAGAGAGATACTTTATTGTAGTCGGCGCTTGAGCGTCCTGCAAAATAGGGCCAATAAATAAAACTACCTTCGGCAATAAAGTTCTCGCTTTCTAAACTTCGTGCCCCTCCCCGTTTACACCACCTTCATCCTTTCCTTCGTGTTGCTATGTGCTGTGTACGCACAGAGCGAATCATTAGAGGTACTTGGCATAGCACGATACACGATGCGCTACCGCGAACCGATTCACGGCTCCAGCTGCGTTTGTGCTGGTCCAAAGGCGAGCGCACCTGCTACTCAGCAGTCGCAGCTACGCCCCCGCTGAAGCGGATCACGGTAGCAGATCGCGCTTTGCCATATCTCTGTTTTGCGGTTTTAGTACATGCTGAAGATCCCCCACAAGGTAGAAATTATTTCGGAGCTATCAGAAGTGAGGCTGTTACTGCGCGTCTTTCCTTTCCTAAAAACCAATTTTCAGTTGTCTTTTTCAAGGTGAGCCAATCACCACGCCTTTTTTTTTTCTTTCAGAACCAACACCTCGTGTGCCATAAAGTTTGAGCGGATGTTGTGGGGTAAGCAGCAGAGAGAGTGCGACCAATGGCTAGCAAGAAATCCGATGCGCGCACGTAGCTACAGTCTAGCAGTGCTGAATGCGCCTGAAACATTGGGAAGGCACAGGAAAGCGGAGGAAGATGCGGCGAATAGGAGGAAAACGAATAGAGTTATAGCATAGCGCGATCCGCTACCGTAATCCGCTTACGCGGGGCGCCACTGCGCGTAAGCAGAACGCCATTGGGGTGCCAGATGGCGCCACGTTCCCGTCAGCTGCCTGCGCGCCTGCCGCGCCGGGGCCAATGAGCACGCACGTAGCGGTGTCCCGCGGAAGAGGATGATGGCAGCGGATCGCACAACACGCTATGCTATAACTCTCTAATAGAAACCTTTAACATGCCGTGTACCGTGTTACCGTTACCGGAGTACCGGAAGCCCGCCCACCTCCTTTGAGCACGCGCTGATCGGTCCTGGTGCTGCAGGCGCGCAGCAGCTGCAGGGTACCTGGCGCCATCTGGCGCCGTCAAGGCAATTTGCTCATGCGCATTGGCTGTGAGCGGGCTCCAGGTATTCTCGTACCGGTGATGGTAGCAGGGTATACGGTATGCTAAAGGTGTCTAGTGCAGGAACACGGAAGCGATGCAATGTTTCCGTCAAGGCTGCCGGCGTGTATTCATTCCGCGATTGTATCTCACGCGACCGGAAGGAGACGCTCGGCCATGCGACAACAGCCTATTATGCGCAGGCGAAGGCCGAGTGAGAGCTCCCAGATGGTGAGTGTCTTTCGTGTAATTAAAAAAAATGATGGTCGACTTGCGTAGTTTGCAACCAGTCTTCACTTCGGTTGCGAGGTGTTCAGATCCACTGTTCAAGGACGGCAGTTTGGTTAGCGATTATTCGTCATTATACTTCATAGACCCCTGGGAGCTTTCATACCCCTCCTGGCGCAGCAGTGGTAGAGCGGTCAAGCGATGCTCCACTGCCCTTCTATGACAGGTGCTGCCATCGGTGGGACTTGGGTTGCGAACCAGCTGCTCTTCCCAAGCAGGCTCTCACGATTTTTCTACCGCCGGACACGGCGGGCGGGTAGCTTGGTGTGTGTATATATATATATATATATATATATATATATATATATATATATATATATATATATATATATATATATATATATATATATATATATATATATATATAATGGGCAGGTTGCCCATCACCCAGTGAGCAGGCGAGCAGCATGCCACAGAACAAGCTTCAGAAAAAAGACAAACAGAAAACGTCTAAATGCTGGGACCTAAAACTGACTGTTTGCACTTGTCACGGATCATTGAGACTGAGGTGCTATCAACAGGGGAAAGCTGGTAGCCTTATTGTGCGTCGTCCCGGATGATGTCCGACGGCCCTGAGGTGAGCGCACCTGCCACTGAGCAGTCGCAGCTACGCCTCCGCGGAAGCGGATCGCGCTATACAAATCCGTTTACTTCGATTTCAATGCACATTGAACATCCTCACGTGCTCGAAATTATTCCTGAACCCTGTACTGCGGAGCTTGTTCCTTTCTTCTTCGACTCCCTTCATAGCTTCCCACACGAGGCGGTTGCGGGGTCCACCGAGAAGTGAGAAATGTAAACTGGGTGTCTTAGATCTCGAAGTTCACATTTGGCATGACAACTAATGAATAAACGTGCAATAATTCAGTCAATGAATCAATCAATAAATCAATCGATCAATCCCTCAATTATTCGTCTATAGTATTGGAAATAGGTTTTGGGAAAGAAAATGACGCAGCAACCGTTTCACCTCTCGGCGGACATCACAACCTCGCCGTTACAACCTCACCGTTAGACATTAGGTGAGAAGATTGTGAAAGAAAAAGGATGTGCTCTAGTGGAGGGCTCCGGAATAATTTCGACCACCTGGGGATATCGTTAAAGGGCACTGACATCGCCGCGCACACGGACGCCTTTTGAGTTTTGCTTCCACCGAAACGCGGCCTCCGCGGCTGGGTTTGAAGCCGAGTTCTGTGGCTAAGTAGACGAGCGCTCTAACCACAGAGCCACCGCGGCGTGTGCCCTCTAGCTACGCAACGATTGGGAGAGAGGGACAAGGTACGAAATAGAGACAAGCACCGCTGCCTTGTCTGTTTTGCAGAGGTTCTTTACTTATGCAAATATCCACTGCGTTATAGCAGCGCTTGTATAGGTGGTGTAAATATTTAAATCATTGAACCATTTCATTAGTTCAGATCTACATGGAAATTCATGTACATGGTTTAAATCAGTTATTCACACCTGATGGTATTTAAACCAAATGGTTTCAACCGCGCAACTTTGGTGTTTAAATATCGTTGAGATATCTTAGTACTTCAACTGAACCGGCAAAAAATAAGGCTGATTGAAGCTCACCGTGTAATGGCTATGGATTCATTTTGAGTAACGCGAAATACATAAATATCCGCTTGCTAACATTTAAGTGCCCGTGTTCATGTGGCCGATGATTAATTTTGTATCTTTGATTATAATGCGCGTCTTGAACTTTGCAGCTTACATTTTGCGTGGTAAATGAATAAATATATGATGCGTGTATGAATAAATCGATACATTGATCAGTAGATCAATCCATTCATTATTTCGTCAAAAGCACTCTGTCTGAAAGATACCGGGCTCGTGACATAATGGTCATAATAATTTGCTAGTACTCTTAACTAAATCTACGCGCCTTTGAGCGTAGTGTGCTGCACTATATTTTAGCTCCTCTCTTTCTTCGCACAGGAGAGAACGAGAAACTATTACTTCTTTGTACTGACCCTCGCTTTTGTATATAGGCACCATCAAAGCTGGCATCCGCCAATATACACTGCGCATGCTTTTGCAGCTTCTCCTCGAAATGCTGAACGATTCTGCGAACCCCTGCGAAGATTTCTACAGCCACGTCTGTTCAAGATGGGACGCCCAGCATCTCGACACATTCAAGGAAGGCATATACCTGAAGTACGTCTCTACACGCACTTCTCGCGGCTGTCTCAACTTCTGATTTCAAAATGACATTCCATTAGCAATAAATGCGAAAGTTCGTATATGACATACGACAATCTGGCTGTTGGACAGCCGGTAATGTAATGTAGGCAGTCAGATTGGCGGAGGTTCAATATTGGTTAGAGGTTTTAAAGTACTACAATTTTTGTCCGTAAAGTTTCGAGACTGAGTCTATTAAAAAAATGCGTTTAACATTGAAATCATTTGCGCAGAACCCCTTCGATATAGTCTCCCTTGCAGTCTATAAACAGTTTCTAACGCTTCTTCAGGTCTTGGAAACCGTTAGAAAACGCTTCTTTTGGCAAGGCTGTCAGCTCCTTTGTCGTGGCGTCTTTCATGGCCTCCACGCTCCCCATCCTGCGACCTTTTAGGGCTCTCTTCACACGAGGAAACAGGAAAAAATCGCACGGGGAGAGGTCAGGCGAGTATGGCGGATGGTGAAGTTCAGTAATGCTGTGGTTGGCGAGAAATTTTGTCACGCGGAGAGCAGTGTGCGGCCCTGCGTTATCGTGAGGAAGGCTCTATTGTCCAGATGCCCATTAGTCAGGGCGACGTCGTCGCAGTGAACCACGCATGTATTGGAGCACGCGGATATAAAACTCCTAATTCACCGTCTGCACTTGTGGGACGAATTCGTGGTGTATGAGACCTCTGGCTTCGAAAAAAAACTTTGAGCATCGTTTTTGTTTTGGTCTTCTGTCGCCGCAACTTTCTCGACGCCGGAGAGCTTGTAGACCGCCATTCGGCACTCTGCCTCTCTGTTTGAGGATCGTATTGAAAACACTATGTTTCGTCTTCAGCAATGACGCTGTCGACGAATGCAGCATACTTCTTAGCCACGGAGAGCAAATCAGCGCTCACTGATGCGCGCTTGTCCTTCTGGTCCTGTGTGAGGGAGTGGTGGTGGTGGTAGTGGTTTTATGAAAAATAATAGTAAAAAGGAAGGAAAAGATTTTTGCTAGCCCCGGCATCTGCCATCGATACTGAAGCACCTGAGCTGGGGCAGCGGAAATAAAGGATAGCAGGCAGAATGGAGAAATGAAATGAAAAAGGTGAGGGGACAGGAAGAGAGGATATAGGGAGAAGTAATATGTACAAAGTAATTACACAATAAGAAATGTGTCCATGTTGTGCGCGTGACTAGTTCATTTTAGAGGAATTAAATCAAACACGCGCACAGCACTGTGTTGGTTACAACTGGAGTGGGGCGTCCAGTTATTAATCGTTCAAGGTAGAACTCGCGGAGCGTTCAGTAACTGCGTGTAACTACCTGACGGAGAACAAACGGGACGTCAAGCGGGTGTGTTCGAGGAATGCACAGAGGCTCACCAAAGTTCGCTCACGAGTGCGCGCACTGCCCTGCGGCCACAATAGAGCCTTGATGGAGTCTGGTAGTATGCTCTGCGCCCTATAGGCCACGAGCATATCGCGACGAGCATCGGCGAACGCGGTACAGTGAAGTAGCAGGTGTTCTAGTGTTTCCCCTGCACCGCATCCGTCGCACACATCACTCGTCGCGATTCTGTGACGCACCCGTCGTTCCCAGGGCCACACGCAGCCAATGCGCGCGCGGAGGATGATTGCACGTTGTGACCGTGTAAGTGCGCGACAGCCGGTGACACTGTCGATGCGCTCACCTCCCGCGACGTGTGGGTCGGGGTGCTGCTTTCGGAGATGGTCGTGGATGGCCGCACGCACGTCCTCCAGCGCAAGGGGCAGATCGCTGGCAGGTAGTTGGTGTGCAGCTGTGGCGAGGTAGTCAGCTTCTTCGTTGCCGGCGATGCCGCAGTGACCGGGCACCCACTGTGCACGCACGGCACAACCTCTCTGCGCGAGGCATTCGATGCGCGAGCGAATTTCCCGCACTAGTGGGGTACCGCGGCCGTTAGATTGCAGGCGGCTGAGGGCGGCGCGGGAGTCACACAGCAGAGCACTCCTGGGCGGCGGAGGGCCGAGGGTGAGCAGCAGGTCCAGCCCGAGCCGGATCCCCATCAACTACGCCGTGGTGGAGGAGCCCAGGGAGGCTGCGTGTTGCTGGCTGTGCAGTCGCAGGGCGGGGATTGTGGCCGCCGCAGCAAGGGAGCAGCTGTCGCGGGCCACTGAGCCGTCGGTGTACACGAGGAGATGGTCCTGGAGCTCTTCGTGTATGACGGCTCTGGCCAGCTGCTGCACAGCACATAGGGGTGTGCTCCGCTTTCCCGCAATGCCGACGATCTCTCGCTGTACCTCCGAGGCAGCAGGCCAGGGCGCACAGGAGCCGTAGGGGGAGGGCCTTGGGTCAATTGCTCATACACGAGCAGCGCCGCGCCCATTCGTGAGCGCGGGTGCGAGCGCATACGCTGCAGCAGCGAGCCGCCGTCCGGTGCGCGGTGAAGCCGGTCGATGTGATTCTATGCCCTGCGCGCTGCTTGGAGCTCAAGTGGCCACGCTCCTGCCTCGGCCAACGTTGCGGCGCACTGCGAGTTTTTGGGAAGGCCTAGGCACACGTGCAGGGACCTGCGGTGCTGAAGCTCGAGTTTCTTCCAGCACGGCTTGCGCACCGTGACGAGCGGCAGTGCATAGAGCACCGCCCCCAAAGCTGCGGCATTGTATAGCCGCAGCGCGGTGAGGGAGTGCGGCACAAGTCTGGAATTCAGCTTTCGTTTCCCCAAGTTCTCAAGCAAACTTTTGTGGCATGTTATTTTACTAATGTCGAGAGCATCTGATAGCGTGCGGACTGTAATGGTGCGGTCTTGCTGCACGATTTCCCCTATCCGAGCCACGTTGTTTTCATTCCGTGCGGTTGAAGGGCGTCCCTGCCTTGTGTCGTCTTCCACCGACGTTCACCCCGAAACGAACCTCTCGTGCCACTCGAAAACTCGCGCCCACGATAATGTCTCGTTGCCGTAAGCGTCACGATGGAGTGGCTGTCTTGCCAACCTTTACACAGAATTTTATTTTTACCCGCTGTTCGAGGTGGATGTCCATGTCTGCACATTCACACACAGTAGGATGTGCAGTCGACTAGAGACAACGTATTTTTTACGCGTAGTGCCATCTACCGGCTGCCACAGCAATTAACATAAATACCGCAGGTTAGCCCGAAAAGATGGCGCTACACATGCGCACCAACATTCGTTTTGAGGAATCATTTCCAGAGAAAAAAATAAATCAGTCTCGAAAACTTACGGACAAATCTTGTAGTTATAACTGCTTAAGTTAAGGAGACTGTGTGAAAAATTTATATAATGAAGCCATGAGACGAAAGCGGGCATTAAGAAACAAAAGAGATAAAAAACAATATTACGGTCAGTGTGGACGAAGCAGTTCGAGCGTGCGCACCTCGCGGAGCAGAAAGGAGTCTAAAATATGCTCTGCCATAGCGCAATTCGCAGCCACCATTTAACATTCGAAGCAGGCGCTGATCATTCGGAAGCTTTTGTGTCTTGTAGGAGCAATGTTTTTCTAAAGATTTATAAAATCACCGAAAATGTAGAAAGGAACTCTTATCTTCATTTAAGGCAGTGCGTAGACCATTGCTTGCCGGCACTCCTAGTGAACGTATATATGCGTTGGCAAGAGTTATGGGACTTGATTGCGCTGCCGAGAGTGCTCGAGCGTAAGCCATTACGTGTGCTCTCTGTCATCACGCTACAGGTTCGAAAAAACTTGTAGAGCTTAGCTTGCCGACTCAGCGGATGCATCAGCTGGAGCTGTTATAGCTTTGGTTTAGCCATAAAGCCATGCTTTATGCGAAGTGGTGACTGCAATCCGAGGAGCAGAACGACAGCGAAGATGGCGTCTAAAGATAAATTTATTTGGGGCTGACTTGCACCCACAATGGACTGAATCACTCGGCGGTGGCGTAGCAACAAACGTGCTCGGCGGTCGTCGAACAGAATGCCCGCCGCTGTCGGCCGTGCTCAATTTAAAGCTGATAGCGAACTTTCTAGATAACGCGTGCAAAGCTACTAGAACATTCTGGAACAACCTAGAATCAGCTCTGCCTGGCTGCGATCAATCGAGATAAAACCTAGTCGCGTATTGCGTCGCAAACAAAGCGATAAAGCGGCGTGCCGGCAGATTTGTAGAATGAATAAAGACTGCAAAAATTTGCGACATTACTCCCCTCTCAAAGAAGCATCGACCCGATGCACTAAAACAAGTAACGCGACTAGCAACAAATAAAACGAATCTTGCAAAAGTAGAGTGTGGAAATACAGCGTCCTTTAGCGCGCATAATAGGGCTTCAGACGGACGACATGGACAACGTCTGGTCGTACGCGGCGTCGCTGGGATGCAGTCATTGCGTAAGGGATGACTTCATAATCCAGTTCACCTAGCCGACGAAGAACCTTGTACGGACCAAATATCGGCGCAAAAGCTTTTCACTCAATCCATGGCGGCGAATGGGCGTCCAAACCAGACTTGGTCTCGCTTGCATTCCGCGTTGCGTCTTCGTAGGTTGTAGCGTCTGGCGTCGGTCCGCTGCTAATCTTTGATCCGTAATCAGGCAAGCCGTCGAGCTGCTTCTGCGCGTTGAAGGTAGGCGGCGATGTCGACGTTCTCTTCTGTAACGTTGGGCAGCATGGCACCTAGCGTGGCCGTGGCTTCCCTGCCATGGACAAGCCCAAAAAGTGTCATCTGGGTGGTCTCCTGCACTGCGGTGTTGTAGGCGAAGACGACGTAAGGCAGGATGACTTCCCAGGTTTTGTGTTCGGCATCGGCATACATGGCGAGCATATATCGGCGATGGTTTTGTTCAGGCGCTCGGTCAGTCCGTTGGTCTGCGGATGGTATGCAGTTGTCCTCCGGTGGCTGGTTTGGCTGTAACGCAGGATGGCTTGCGTTAGTTCCGCCGTTGATGCTGTTCCTCTGTCCGTGATGAGCACATCGGGGGCTCCGTGTCGCAGAAGAATGCACTCCACGAAAAATTTGGCGACTTCTGCTGTTGTTCCGTTCGGTAGGGCTTTCGTCTCGGCGTAGCGGATCAGGTAGGTAGTCGGTCGCTATGATGATCGACTTATTTCCAGATGTTGACATTGGAAAAGGGCCAAGCAAGTCCAAGCCGATCTGCTGAAAGGGCCTTGGGGGAGGTTCAATGGGGTTCAGAAATCCTGCTGGTCGTGTTGGAGGGGCCTTTCGTTGCAGACAATCTCGGCAGGCTTTCACATAATGTGCGACATCGGCAGACAGTCGGGGGTAAGTAATGCTTGTCTTGAATGCGGCGGAGGGTGCGAGTAAACCCGAGATGTCCAGCTGTCGGCTCGTCGTGTGAAGCGTGTAGAACTTCTTCGCAGAGACAAGCAGGTACAACAAGGAGGTAGGCTGTTTTGTTCGCCGTGAAGTTCTTCATGAGGACATTTTCCTGTACACAGAAGAAAGTCCTCGCTTGAATGAAGCGGGGGGGGGGGGGGGGGGGGGGGGGGGAGGTGAAGAAACTTTGCTTTGCAAGTACTCGATGAGGTGTTTTAGGTCGGCGTCCGAGCGTTGCTGCTGAGCAAAAGAGCTGGGGCTGATGAATCTCTGGGAGGCGTCCTCATCGTCATCCGGCGGCGGTTTATCTACAGGGGCTCGTGAGAGGCAATCGGCGCCAGAGTGCTTGCGTCCGGACATGTAAACGACGGTGACGTCAAATTCCTGGAGACGCAGACTCCATCGAGCGAGGTGGCCAGAGGGGCCTTCAAATTGGCAAGCCAGCCCAGCGCGTGGTGATCGCTGACCACTTTGAACGGTCGTGCTTACAGGTGGGGCGGAATTTCGACGTTGCCCAGATGATGGCAAGACACTATTTCTCAGTTGTCGAATAGTTAGCCTTGTCTTTGGAAAGGGAACGGCTATTCTATGCGATGACTTTCTTTAGCCCGTCGCTTTTTTGAACGAGGACGGCGTCTAGTCCCACGCTGCTTGCGTCGGTATGAACTTCAGCATCGGCGTTTTCATCAAAATGCGGGAGGATCGGTGGGGAAAAATGACGCCGGAGTTCTTTGAAGGCTTCTGCTTGCGGCGCTTCCAATTTAAATGGCACGTCTGCCTTCGCCATTTGGATCATGGACTCGGTTATGCGCGAAAAGTTTTTCACAAATCGTCGGTAATATGCGCACTTCTTCCTTATCGGCCGGCGGTGAAAACTGTTCAATAGCAGCGGTTTTCTGCGGGTCTGCGCGTACTCCCTCCTTGCTAACGATGTGGCCTAGAAATAGCAGCTCTTCATAGGCAAATCGGCAGTTCTCTGCTTTCAAAGTTAGGCCAGACGACTTGATGGCGTCTAGTACTGTTCGAAGTATTTTGAGGTGCTTTTCAAAGTTCGAGGCGAAGACAACGACGTCATCTAAATATACCAGACAAATTTTCCACTTCAGTCAGGCCCGCCAGCACTGCACCCATTATTCGCTGAAACGTAGCTGGTGCGGAACGGAGACCAAATGCCATCACATTGAACTCGAAGAGCCCATCCGGAGTGATGAATGCTGTCTCCTCGCGATCTCTTTCGTCGACCTCAATTTGCCAGTAGCCGCTCTTGAGGTCCATCGACGAGAAATATTTGGCGTTGCAGAGGCGGTCCAGTGTGTCGTCGATGCGGGGGAAGGGGTAGACGTCCTTCTTTGTTATGTTGTTCAAGCGGCGGTAATCAACGCAGAATCGAAGTGCGCCGTATTTCTTTCTCACTAGAATAACCGGTGCCGCCCATGGGCTGTTTGAAGGCTGGATGACGTCGTCACGAAGCATTTCTTCGACTTGGTCCCGGATGGCTTGTTCTCGCGGTAGGGGCTTTGACGGAGAGGTCGGGCGTGTTGTTCGGTTATAATGCGATGCTTGGCGCCTGGCGTTATTCGGACCTTCGGCGACGACGAAAGACACTCCCTGTAGCTTCGAAGCAGATTTCGGACCTGGTCTTGTCTGTTCCGGGGCAGGGCTTGGTTGATGTTGAAAGTGGGCGATTTCTCTTGGTAAGCCGAATCTTCTGTGGATGGGTCGGAGAGGGCGAAGTCTAGCTCGTACGTCGGATATTTCGTCGAAGAAAGCAATCGTCGTTCCTCTGTTAATGTGCCGGTATTCTTCGCTGAAGTTAGTCAGCAGTACTTCGGCCTGGCCATTGCGTAAATGTGCGATGCCTCTTGCGATGCTGATTGCTTGGGCTAGAAGGAACTGCATGTTCCCCTCGATGATGGCTTCAGCGTTAATGGCTTTCGTGGCGCCTACGGTCACGATAACGCAGGAACGGGATAGGACGCTCACTTCATCCTCCAGGACACTCAGGGCAACGTGATTTTCCAAAGTTCTCATCGAAAGGATGGCCTCGTCCGTCGAAAGCGTGATCAGCTTGGATCGCAGGTCGATGATCACCTGATGCTCATTAAGGCAATCCATGCCCAAGATCACTTCGCGGGAGGATTGTGGTAGCACAACAAAGGTCGCAGGATAGGTATGTCCTTTGACAGTCACTCGCGCTGTGCATCGTCCTGATGGCGCAATGGAGTCCCCTGCGATGCGAATTTGTGCGCCGTCCCAAGCCGTTGTGACTTTCCTCAGCTGCGCAGCGAATGTTCCATTCATCACCGAGTAATCGGCTCCTGTGTCGACTAGAGCGGTAACTTTCCGGCCGTCGATAGCCACTTCTAAGTCGGATGTCCTGGCTCTTGCATTGCATGTCCCCCTCGGCGTCGGGTCACGGCTTCGTCGCGTATGCGAGTCGCTGGTGGGGCGTGTGGTCGAAGCTTTTCTGGGTGGCGGCGTCATTTTGAAGGCAGTTTGCTTCGTGGTCGTGGTTGTCATTTTGCGTGGTGTCGGTGCAGCGAGTGTCGGTTCTTCATGCGGCGTAGCTGGTGCAGCGTCTTGATGGGGCGTGGTCGGTGGAGGAGCTTCGGCGTTTCGCTCGTGAGCCACCTCACCTCCAGAGGTTGCTGTCTTTAGTTTCCCCTACGAGGGCTGCGAGACCTTCCTCGTATCGCGGCTGCATAGCTGCGGCATGGCGACGCAATGCGCGAGGTTGTCGATGATAGTGAGAGCGAAAGGCGGCTCGGCGTGTACTCCTCTCGACGCAGGCACTCGTCGATTTCCTGCGGACGTTGGCCGAAGTGTGGTCGTGGGGCGTCAACGGCAAATCCGTGAAGACCGACACGTCGATACGGGCAGTGACGAAGGATACGTCCGGCCTCATCGCAATGAAAGCACAACGGTCGGTTGTCGGAAGTCCTCCAGGCGTCGCTTTTCCTGGGGATTGAGCGTCGGTAATAGGCTGGGAGGGTGGGGGCTAAGAGGCGGCGTTGTGGAACAAGTGGCTCATCTCGGGGAGGACGTAGGTGTTGTCGTTGAGGCTGAGGAGTCCTTACTGCAGCGCCGTAGGTCATGCCCTTGGGTTCTGTGGCCGTCGGGGTGCCAAGTGCCTGTTGCACTTCTTCGCTTAGCACATCCATCAGAGTCGCTGTTTGCGGCTGTGAGGAGGATGACAGTAATCGGTGTTGCTTCTCTCGGACGATTTCGCGGATAATTTTCCTGAAGTTGTCGCTGGTGGTAGCCGTCGTGTCCGAACACGACGGCCAGCACCATTGCCCTTCCTCTGCACAGGCAGAGGAAGGGGCAATTGTTCTGCGAGCTCGGACGTCGAGGGTCTTCTCAATCGTGCAGGCTTCTTGCATGAATTCCTTGGCTGTTTTTGGCGGCTGGTGGACGAGGCTGCCAAAGAGTTGTTCTTTTACGCCGCGCATCAAAAACTGAACTTTCTTTTCCTCGGTCATCCCGGGGTCGGCGCGGTGGAATAGGCGCTTCATCTCCTCGATGTAACCGCGGACGGGCTCATTCGGAAGCTGGATCCTGGACTTGAGGAGTCGTTCGGTTCTTTCTTTCCTCACGACACTGGCCAATACCTTCAATAGTTCACTCTTGAATAGCTCCCATGTCGTAAGGGACGACTTGTGGTTTTCGTACCACATGCGTGCGGAGCCATCCAATGAGAAAAATACGTGTTCAATTTTTGCCGCATCATCCCACTTGTTGGATGAAGCCACGCGCTCAAATTGGTCCAACCATTCTTCGGGGTCTTCGCCAAGGGATTCTTTGAAAGTTGCCGGCACCCGCGGCTGCTGCTGTATGATCAGTGTCGACACCTTCAGCGAAGTTGCGGTGCTCGTAGCAGCGTCTTTTCGCTGTCTGGTGCGGTCCGGAAGGATCCCGAACTCAGGCTCCTCTCTCTGGAGACGTCGGCTGGCTCGCTGAGCTGCTGGCTTGTCCTCGGGTGCAAAGCGCTGAGGGCTGGCGTCACGACGTGAAGGGGGTGTCCTGAACATGGAAGCTAACCCAGCACTCCCACCAGATGCCACGAAGTGCTGACTGCAATCCATGGAGCAGAACGACAGCGAAGATGGCGTCTAAACAAAACTTTATTTTGATTGACTTGCACCCACAATGGACTGAATCACTCGGCAGCGGCGTAGCAACAAACATGCTCGGCGGTCGTCGAACAGAATGGCCACCGCTGTCGGCCGTGCTCAATTTAAAGCTGATAGCGAACTTTCTAGATAAAGCGTGCAAAGTTACTAGAACATTTTGGAACAACGTAGAATCAGCCCTGCCTTTCTGCGATCAATCGAGATAAATCTATTCCCGTCTTGCATCGCAAACAAAGCGACAAAGCGGCGTGGCGGCATATTTGCAGAATGAACGAACAATGCAAACATTGGCGACAATATGCGTTGGCAAGAGTTATGGGACTTGATTGCGCTGCCGAGAGTGTTCGAGCGTCGGCTATTACGTGTGCTCTTTGTGTCATACCGCTAGAGGTTTGAAAAAACTTGTAGAGATTGGTTTGCCGACTGAGCGGATGAATCAGCTGAAGCTGTTATAGCGTTGGTTTAGCCATAAAACCCTGCTTTCTGTCATAGAACCACCTTCAGATACACATTCCGCTGCCCTCATAATAACCTCTTCCCTCCGCGCTAGCCATCTTTTCGGATCTTCTCGTTGCAGCCATTTTCCTGTTGGGCATTCCTCCGCTTTCGTCATAACCTTCGAAGCAACCAGGCCGCCCGTCGTATTTCACCTTTGCTCTTTCACCTGTCGCACTTAACTTCTCCTTCCTTTTCCCTAAACGTGGAAGACTAAGTAAACAAGTTCTTACGGCTCACGCTGTAGATTCCATGGCGAAATGGAGGCCTATCTGAATACACCAAGGCTGCAACAGATATCGCTGTAAAAAAAAAGATAGTATTAGTGGCACACCCACAAAACCCTCAGTGGAAGTAGGGCGATAACAAATTGCCGCCGGTTGCGACTGCGGACACATTACCGCGCCTTCCCTCTAATCTTCCTCTGAATGTAGCTCCCGTATGCAATGCTGTATTTTGCCGAGGCTGTCTTTTTCTTCGTGTCCCACTTTCTCTTCTCCCAAGCTCACTTGTATGACATAAATAACGCATTTCCTATTACATATGCGTGGCCAGTATGCAGCGTATGCTCAGCGTAGTCACCTAATAAGACTTGGGTAAGTTTTATTGGCACTGAGGAGAGTTTTAACGAGCGTTGTCATCAAAGTGAGCCCTGCACTGCGGACACAGATGTGGATCTGCAGAAATCTGGCTTGCAGGCCTATATTGATATCGTTGTGTATGCACTGTCAGTATGCGGCGAACTCTGCCCATTAGCGCCGAAATTTGATCACGCCTATGGAGCAGATGACAGGCCGTTTAGATTGTAGCACTCTTAAAGACATGACTGGAATTCTTAATTGGCGCGTTCGAGCTCGTGGAACGAAAAGTTTTACAAGAGTATGTAGCAACAAGCCTGATCGTAAAATCGCAACCTAAGCGTCTCTGGTAAAGTATGCATTTTCTTTCTGAATAAAAATGAAGGCTACATGTGGGCTTCATATGTTATCAGTTAGCTTCACCCTTAAACCTACTATTTTATGCTCCGGCGGCCACTAGATGGCCTACTGACGAGGTCGACAGAAAATCTAAAATTGTAAAAATCCATTCTGCCCAGGTTACCTGGTTCGCTCAACAAGCGGACTGCCTTAGGCTGCTGTTATGAAACTTGAGGGAGGAAAGAAATATGTCATACTGTATAACTGCAGTGCTCCTGCTGCTGTAGCTCTTGCCAGGATCAGTGCACAAGGAAAATAAACATCCTGCCGGCCAGTGTTGGCATGTAAACTAGTGTTTTATTCACCAAGACATAGCTATTGGCAGCAGTTACCAAATGATCAGTGGTAGTAAAACGGACTGCGAGAGAAAATACAACGACCTTGTTTCCTTTCAAAAACAAAAAGACAAAAGAAACGTGGTTACGTATTTGTTCTTTACACTCGTGGGTGGGCGGTTTTTTATCGGCCAAGCTCACTCACATTCAGTCACTGCTAACATATGATCAACACTGAGCTTAGTAATACAAAGTTAGTGTGGCCTCGCATGTTGCCGTGTCTGTATATGACGCACCCTTCGGTTGCGTCTGAAAGAAAAACGAAGGTTGCTTCGTGAATCTTGGGCTTAGTATTTGCTCACAGCATTTTCGTAATATATTCACAATATTAAACTCCAATGAAGCTCAAGACCGATCTGAAAAAGGATTCAGGAAGAGGTTCTACAAGTATGAAATTGGTACAGCCATTCACAATTTCAATGAAGCTTTAGACAAATACGAAAAAAAAGTGATGTTCTATTTTTAGATTGCACAAAACTATTTAAAAGGTGCCGAATAAGAAGCTTATTTTCAAATTAAAACAGATTTGCAGGTTGTACTACAGCTTATCTACAACACGGGACGCAGTTTGTAGGGATTTTCGGTTCTTGCTATGCATGACGGCCAGTAACTTCCGATGTTCTTCAGGGAAGTGCGTTTGGGTTGCTGTTTTTCTCTATTCATGTAAATTCTGTAGCTTCTCTATTAATGAAGGTGTCAAAACTGGTCTGTTCGCTGTTGGTGTCATAATGTATATACCCTTGTTTCTTCCGTTTCCAACCAACAACACCGACAATAAGCTCTGTACAATGTCCTTTACTGGAGGGAAAAATAAGTGTCCAGAAAATGGTTCTCTTGAGTATATCTAGGACAAAAAAAAATCCATTTCACTTTCACTACTTTATTAATGGCGTTTTGGTTACATGAGTGACCAAGCACGGATATCTCTTTGTTCCGTTAAAGTAGAAACAGTGGTGCACCTAGCAGCTCCAACTTCTTCGCATTAAAATATTCTATAAGGGCAAAAATCAAATATGCCGCCAATATTTAGAGTCCGTCAAGCAAAAAAGGACAATATACAGCTGTAAAAGGTGCAGAGACGCGCAGTACTCCTTACATTTAGTTCAGCCGCCGCGGTGGCTGAGTGGTTATGGCGCTCAGCTGCTGGCCCAAAAAACGCAGGTTCGATCCCGGCCTCGCTGGTCGAATTTCATTGGGGGCGAAATTCTAGAGGCCCGTGTTCTGTGGGATGTCAGTGCACGTTGAAGAACCCCAGGTGGTCGAAATTTCCGGAGCCATTCACTACGGCGTCTCTCATAGCTTGAGTCGCTTTGGGGCGTTAAACCCGTATGAACCACAAACCACCTTACATTTAGTGCGTACAACAGAACTTATTCCCCATCGTTATTAATGACAAGAAACCATATCAGACCTCTGCATGTAAAAAGTAAGACTGCACGCATGTTCTTGCTGCACCAACTAATTCATGGCAAACTAGGACTTTTTCCAGACCGGTATGTACCGTTTTAGAAATGCGTAGGTTGGTATCTTTAACGTGCACTGACATCGCACAGCACACGGGCGCCTTAGCGTTTTTCCTCCATAAAAACGCAGCCGCCGCGGTCGGGTTCGGAGTTCCCGGGTTCGAACCCGACCGCGGCGGCTGCATTTTTATGGAGGAAAAACGCTAAGGCGCCCGTGTGCTGTGCGATGTCAGTGCACGGAAAGATCCCCAGGTGGTCGAAATTAATCCGGAGCCCTCCACTACGGCACCTCCTTCTTCCCTTCTTCTTTCACGCCCTCCCTTGTCCCTTCCCTTACGACGCGGTTCAGGTGTCCAACGATATATGAGACAGATACTGCGCCATTTCCTTTCCCCAAAAACCAATTAAAAAAAATTATCAACACTATTACAGCTTAACACTATACATCGTGCAAAACTAACGTTTTGTTTTCATTTTTTCTTGGAAAAATTACCGATTGGAATGCCCTACTTGTGACTGATATCGGCTGTTCACTTTGGCAGGACACTTCATAATATATTTTAGGTACATGGTTCTGTATATTCTGCAACTTTATTTGTTGCAGTTGTTTTACTGATACATTCCTGCTTTTGTATCAATTTATGATTATATCTTTCTGCCTTCCTTCCTTGCGCCAAAAGAAAGGCCTCCAGTATTCTGTTTAGAAACAAAAATCAAACATAACATTTCAGTTTATTGACTGATCGCCACACCCGCTATAGGCTTTTCACTTTTGCTGAGGTCAAGTAAACAAATGCCTGCTTTTGAGGCGATTTTGCGGGACTTTCCCGCAGCACGTGCAACCATGCCTTAAGATCAGCTGCTGTGGCTGCAGGCGCTAGAGGCCGCTGAGCGTCGTATGAAAATCTGGACGATCCCTCTTCAAACACCGAATAATCGCGGTGCGTTCCTTCGCAGGTTCATCGAACGCGTCTCCGACAGGAACCTCCACACTGCCGTGCCAGCGCAGAACCAGAGTGCGGTGCAGAAGGCCGCGCAGTTCTACCAGTCGTGTTCGCTCGTTTACACTACGGGTGGCGAGCGAGAGCTGAGCACGGTGAGACGCTTGCTGGCCGACTTCGGTGTCTTTTGGCCTCGGCTGAGCAACGCCTCCAACCTGCTCCGCATCTGCTTCGCAATGTCCGCTGTCCTGGACTGGGCACCCGTCATCCTCTTCTCGCTGACACGCCCTGGGCACATCGTGGTGACGCCGGCGCCCTTCTATGCTTTCCTGCTTGGGCGGAGGCGAGCCATGCTCAGCAGCAGTAATGACGGCCGCGAGTACAAGTCCTACTTTAGCCACATGGTGGACACCTTCCGCAAACAAGAGCTGGCCTCCGATTACCTCTCCTACTACGAGTTGCTCGCTATGGAGTCTCAAGTAGTGCCGGCGCTGCAACAGGCGTACACGGCTGCTGACGGCGTGATTATAAATAATGGGACACTCGACGACATCCTAAAGCTGGCTGGCGAAGCTATACCTAGGTGGGTCTCTTTGTTCCTGAGCGATTGTGGAGCGTAATTTAGTCTAGTTTCGACCATTATGGTTATATTTTGCTGAGTTATAGAGCACTCAAACATTCATATGCAGCCCTAATTGCACTGCCGTTCGGGGCAAGCTTGCAGAGCATCTGCATTCAATCACTTGTTTAATTATTTACTTATTGATTCAATACTGCTATGCTCCCCTACTCCGATTAGCTGGTGGTATGTTTTAACCAGTTTCGAGCAGAGCAGGGTATGGATTCGTGGCGATCGGAGAGAGCATGAACGTGCCACGTGCCCGGTCAAAAGTGACCGATGAGAAGGAGCAACTGTACTACACTGCTTAAGCAAGGGGCATGTAGCTAGACTGTTGCCGAATTGAAGGCTATCTTAAACTTAGAAATTTCGCTAGAGTGACGAAGACGTTAACTGCGGCCTTTGCCCTCTCTTGAGAGAAAGAACATTGTGGTGAAATTTCAAGAAGTCAGCGTGGAAACATGAGGGTGGACACAAGAAGTCACATAAGACATTCACCAGCGCTTTTTATTTTGGCCTTCCAGAACTCTACTGGTAACTCCCTAGATGCTTTTTTGTAAGTTATCAGAACATCACCTCCATGTTGGTGTTATGACAATCAGTTTTTTCTGCATCGTAGAGGTATTTTTATTATCTCGTAAGCAGCACCGATTTTATGTGGGCTTTTTAAAGAATCTTATATTGACCGCCAACTGGCAGAGTCATTCCAAGGGGGTTCGATTTTAAAAGTTTCTGACATGTCGATGACTTTTAATCCTTTTAAGGTCTTGCAACTTTACATGCTTGAATAGGCTATTTCGCTGGTTTTTTCTACTATTATTTAACTTCTACGAGGTTTGGTATGCATGCATAAACTTCCTGACAATTATCACTTAAGTTGTTAGATCTCAAGCTGAAATCCGTGGGGACCATCTTTGTGTGTGTACTGTCACCCACCAACTAAATGCCGTTGAGCTACTACTCGGCGTATTCCAAGGTGGTGAAGAGAGCTACAGAGCCGTTTTGCTTAAAATGCGCCCTTCGGCAATCACGCTCTTATAAGCTGCGAGATGATTTTTGAACGATCAGGCTTCCCGTCTCTTGACAGCTGGCTTCCCAGGGCAGGTCATATTTGTTTATTTATTTATTTATTTATTTATTTATTTATTTACTTATTAAATTGAGTTGTGCAGGATCCTATTTTGATGATGCGTATTCTAACTTCGGCCGCATTAGAGTTTGAAGTAAAAGTAACTTCAAATGAGATGAAACCTGAGAGAAGTTTCGGCGTATGTAACCAAGGGCACCGTTTGCAATGATAACGACATATTCTATGTGCATGCGCCAGGAGAAGTTGTAAGTGATGTGAACCCCCATATATTTATAAGATAAAACGTTCCATAATGAAAATTCATTTAAGACGAGTTACATTGGAGTGAGATGGACATAATTTTGCATTTTGATATACTGAGAACTGTAGACCATCACTGAAACCAAATTAAGTCGTTATCAAGGTCCGACTGAAGGAGGGAACTATCGTTAACGTAATGTATTGCACGAAAAATAACATAGTCATCAGCAAAAAGCTTAAGGAAAGAGTTAATGCCAATCGGAAGGTCATTCATATATATCAGAAAGATCAAAGAAGCCAGAACAGACCCATGGGGAACACTAGATGTTATGACACATGGGGACGATATAGAGTCGTTAGCTGATGCAAACTGGGTGCGGTTAGTTAAGACACATTCAAGCCATTTAAAAAGATTAAGGTCAATATTAACTGAACTCATTTTAAGAAGGAGTGAGTGATGCGATGCCTTATCGAAGCCAAGAAAGATGCAGTCGGTTAGTAAACCACTATCCAAAGACGATATTAAGATAGTGAACCCGTGCTGACAGGGGCTTAAGAAAGAGTTACTTTCCAAAAAAAGCGAGATAAGAATTTATAATGTGCTCTAGAAGTTTACAAGGAATGCTTGTTAATTAAATAGGTCTGTAGTTAAGGGGAAAGTTCGGACGACCTTGCTTGAAGAGTGGACACCCTCGCTACGTTCCACTCAGCTGGCATTGTCGCGTTTTCGACACACTGGGTGTAAAGGTGCGCGAAATATATGCTGGAATAAACAGAACTGTTCTCCAAAAATTTCTAATTAATGTTGTCGACACCGCAACTGGATGATAACTTGAGGCTCTGGATTAACTTCACAATGCCAGCAAAATCTATAGCAATATAACAATGGCAATATCTATGGCAATATGACATCGGAAATATCAGCAGTCACTGGAATCCTCCTGCGAAAAAAAAAGGCGCCGGAAAATGAACTGTCCTCTCCCCTTCAAAGCCAATTGTGGTCCATTATGTGCACGAACTTTCCCACAACCTGCAAAAAGTGGCCGGCGTGCACCTGGGCCCTCAGCGTTTTCAACACTCAACAAGCTGTGAAAGCTTTGTCCTCGCATTGCTAATTCTTGTGACGGTAATAAACGAAGAAGCATGGGAGCGCCTACGCGGACAGCGCCACAGGTGTGGTGTAAAGAATCCACCTTTCATGCGGGGCATCATACGCAGGCCGAACAGGCCGCCGCAAAAATGACCGGCTAAAGGAGCACACCAGAATGCAGAAAACAATAAAAAACGCAAACCATGTGCTGCGCTTTGCTTCGTGTGTCAACACGTGTAGGGCAGGATTTGAGAATCCGAAGATTCTGGACAGGAACAAGAATGAAAAGCTCGGCTTCTGCTGGAGACCAGTCAAAAGGTTGTCTCATAGTTGCGTGTGCGACAGTTTTCTACACATTTATTCTGCTCAACTGGTATTTTTAAATTCGCTTTGTTAGAAGAAAACGCAGTTGCTTGAATGTGTGCCTCAACTGCCCCTCTCCGCGCATGCTCCCTTTTCTCTATATATTTTTAATTTATATTTACCTTGCAATGCTCAAGAGATGCATTGTGTAAGAGGGGTGAAATGAAAAGTAAGCGCACAAAATAGACGAAAAACACATGAGCTCAGATAATAAAATATAGCAATTCACAAGTGATATGAAGAGCAAGAAAACTATACTCCCTAGAAAAAAAAATAGGGGAAATGCACAAAGTATCATACAAAAGCCAGCGTAAACATTTCAGATATACAAGAGGACGACTGCGCATCAGCAGAACCAACCGGGCAATAGTTTGAAGCAGCTTAAAACAAATTTATATGAATCATAAGTATAGAAATGACGGGCTAAGCGTTATCAACGAAGTAATAATAATAATAATAATAATAATAATTGTTTTTTTTGGGGGGGAAGGGAATTGGCGCAGTATCTATCTCGTATATCGTTGGACACCTGAACCGCGCCGTCAAGGAAGGGATAAAGGAGGGAGTTAAAGAAGAAAGGAAGAAGAGGTGCCGTAGTGGAGGGCTCCAGAATAACTTCGACCACCTGGGGATCTTTAACGATCAACGAAGTGCTTGAGAAGATGTTCACGATAGGTGTTATGATTGCGCTACATGGTGATGCAGTCAGAAAGATAGTTCCAAAAGCGAATGGCGCGCGGGATTGACGACCGGTTAAAACCATGTGTACAGCCATAAATGCAGGCGTAGCTGTAGCTATTATGCAATCCATGTGATAAATAGGAGAGACGCTGTCTATGTGCTGGCGACGAATCAGTATCATGGAATTATTTATGAAAGAGAGATAAAATGGCACTGTCCCGACGAATTCTCAGCCGATGGAGCAAATGTTTGAGCTTCAGTTCGCTTACACTGAAGTAGTAACCAAGCCCGCTAAATGAATCGACAAGCCCTGTCCTGGACAGCTACCAACTTGTATGTTATGCATTTCTAATGAGGGGACCAGCTGGGTGAAGCGTACTCTATGGTCTGATGAAAGCTATGTCGGCTTGTTTACGCACCTGAGAGGTAGTTTGGTTTGTCGTTTATGGGGGTTTACGTCCCAAAGCGACCCAGGCTACGAGGGACGCCGTAGTGATGGGCTCCGGGAATTTCGACCACCTGGCGACATCGCACAGTACACCGGCTTCTAGAATTTCGCCTCCATCTAAATTCGGCCGCCGCTGCCGTGACTGAACCCGCGTCTTTCGTATCAGCAGCCTAACATTAACCACTGAGCCACTGCGGTGGCTTGAGGGGTAGTGCTTTGCAGTTTGTGGCGAAGGCACCCTACTGACCAGGAAGCATTATCAAAAATAGTGGTTATATGCTCAACGCAAGAAATGTTATTTGGGAGGTGGACACCCAAGTACTTTTACTTAGTCCGAGCCAATGTATCTGTATTAATGTCGTAAAGTGCGTATCAGCTGATTTCATGGTAAAAGAAATTGTTACATTAAGAAATCTTCAGACTTATTAGCCACGTTTTACACTAGGAGTTAATGCAATCAAGGTCACTTTGGAGTGAAAGGTAATCATCAGTAGTTATAATTGAAAAATAATGTAGTTTTCAGCGAAAATGTTTTACAAGATGAGATGTTTATTGACGCGTGATTAATGTAAATTAAGAAGAGTAATGCATCGCGGACGCTTCCACGCAGCACGCCTGATGTGATGTCAGAGATCTGATTTGAACGCAGAAAGCTTTAATATTGGTCGATAATGCGCTTCACGATCAAATACCTTGGCAATGTCCAAAAAGACGCATTCGGTATGTAAGTTACTGTTCGTTTTGAAATGTAGGCCAGCAGTAAACTCTAATAATTGCGACTCACAGGGAAAGCATTTTCTGAATACATGCTATTTATACGAAAAAAATGATTTCCAAGTCTCTGTAGATGTGCGCTGCGAAAAGGGGTTAAGCATCTTGCAGCAAATGCATGTAAGTTAGATGGGATGATAATTTTTGTGCTAGTGCTTGTTGCCACTTTTTAGTAACGGTACCACCTTTCCTATTTTTGAATCAGTGGGGAACTCACTTGCTGATATCGACTGCCTAAAGACATGAGTATGCTGAAGCAGAAGACAGAAATGGTCATTTTCAACATTTTGGCAATAATTTCATCAACAGGAGAGGAAGACGACACTTTAAGGTTATCAGGTATACTATGTCATCAAGTGTAATGTCAACTGATGACATGTAGAGCAATGAAAAATCTGGTAGAGTCGGGATCTATCTTCGTCGCCGAGAACAAATGGGAAAAACTAGTTAACTCCTTTAGGACAGCCAGCGTCGGAGTAGTGGTGTTGTTTAAGTCATCTACTAAAATACCATTACTGACGCTATTCTGACAAACTTTTTTCCAGAACTTGCTTGCATTAGTCTTAAATAGCGCAAGGAGGTCTTCTGAGCACAAACGGTGGAGCAATAGTTTTAGCTAATTTTTGTGTTCACCACACGCACACGGCGTACATTTCTGCTTCGTGCTTTTTTACAAAAGTCGTTTCTTATTTCTCATGCTTTTCTCATGCGTATTCTTGTAAACCAAGGATAAATATAAAATATGATAGCGTGATAAGTGGAACCTGCTCGGCTACAAATTCGGTGGGCTGGTCTCTAAAAAGAGTCTAGTTTTCTTCTACTGACCGGCAGTGAAAAAAGTGCATCAGGATATTATCAACAAATAACGAAATTCAGCATTCATTCGATTGTAATCTCAAATGCATGACAAACAGGAGCACTCGTAAATGTCTTAGATCTCCTCTTGCGTCTTTTGTCTGGATTTCGCGCTTTTTGGAATCATGCAGCACTAACTAGCCCTGCCGCATATGCTGTATGAATATTGTTGTTTTATGGATGAATGAAAGGTTCCTTCAAAGAAAGCAAGTATTGTACAAGTTGTAAATGCGCATGCCAGGCACATTAGACCGCTCTCCAAAAGGACGCCGCGGTAATCGGTGGCCTACCTCGCCGTCCTTGAAAGCCGCCGTAATTAGTGTTGCGGCCGTACGCAAGAAGTTTGGAGCCATTATCTTGCCGATTTAACGCCCGTTCGGCAATGATAAAAGCGGCACATGCCAAGCGAGGCCGAGAAGCTTTTAGCTACTTGTTTTTCTTCTTCTTTCTCTGGCTTTGCAGCTCATATATTATCTCTGCTTGCTCAGGCTGCCATAGGCGCCTGTCTTGTGGCCTCTCTTTTTTAACATTTGGTCATTCACTTGCTCGCTGGAGTTGAAAACGTCATAGCAAATACTGTGGGCTATTTGAGGCCGCAGCCACTCTAAGAAGGACCTCCCTTCTGTGCCACGTCATTTGAGCATGCAAGTCTTCGTATCTACCTCTTTCTTTGCAATGCATGCACGCCAATTATCTCATGATACTGTTACTTCTGGCTGGGGCGGCGGCGCAGTGTTTTTATCATTGGCCTCGCATGCGGGAGCTGCGTGGTTCGGTCTCCAGAGCACCCTGCTACACAGTCGTGCCTGTCCCTGGCTTCTCCGGGCTGAAATTCTTGGAAAATTGTTCTTTGAACCCTCGTTGTGTAAAGGGCCAAATGGGCTTTGCCGCACAAAACGGATTTACGTCACTCGGCGATTGGTCGAGCGGATTACTTCATATGAACATTTGTTTGTGCTCAATCAGATAGCAGTTTTTCAAGCTAATCTACCTGTTTTTAGAGCTCCCTTCTAGAGCTGAGTACAGTACACTTGCCTAAAATAATTGGTCTTGTTTCGAATAACACTATATCTCACTCCATCACTGCGGATTTAAAAAAAAGTAATCTTGGCCGCGTAACGCTCACGTCGTTTTCTGCGCACAGTGTTCGGCCGTTTGCGTAACTCTTCGTTGCAACTTCGTTGTGTAACACCTCATTGTTCTTAAACTTGAATGCCCAGGTCGAAATGGGACGATGAGCTCGGTAAGAATTTCAAATCTGCCATCCCCAACGACACCATGGCGCTCAGGTTCGTCATTGACAACGTCTTCTTTTTCGCCGAGTTCTTCGCTTTGATGGGTAACCTTAGCGAGTCCCAGCTGGCCTACTATGTGGGCTGGACGGCCGTACAAGGACTGTCGCTGTTCACGAAGCCCGCGGTCATCAACTTTTACTACCCGTCGCGGAGCCAAGCTCTCCAGGGTCACGTCATGGCTTGCGGGGCACTCTCGCACCACTACATGGGTCTGGCCTTCTACGCTAACTACATCAGAGAGGAATTCTCGGCTCACGAGCTCGCCGACGTGACCGCCCTAGTGAGGCATGTGCGCAAGTTCTTCCGTGAAGGGTTCTCATCGTCGGGGGCTTTAAAGGAGTTCATCGACAAGAGCCAGCAGTCCCTGGACCAGAACGCGCCATTTCCGAGCGCCGCAAGTGCTCCGCTCAGCTTCGTCACCGACTCTCAAGAGGGGCAGCTGAACGAGCTCTTCAGGCACTTCCCGGACCAGAAGCCAAGCATTTTTGATAATATCCAGAGTGTCGCTGCCGCAAGACGAATGACGCGGGCCGATACACGGGCGGCAAACTTCCGTTGGAACGGCAAGGTGCGTTTATACTACCTGACCGATGACAAACGCTTCGAGCTTCTGCCCACCGCGCTGGAGCCTCCCTTCTACAGCGCCGAGGCACCACCGGCAGTCAAGTACGGGGCGCTGGGAGCCGAGATCGGAGACGCCATGGCCGCCCTCCTTTCCACGTGGCTCCGCGATGCTGATGAGAACACGCGGGCCAAGGTCTACACCGAAGCGCTGTGCCGGCACAACCGCCCAGTCATCCCGGTGGAGACGGCAACGACGCAGGTGCCCAGCTGGCCCAACATTTCGAGGCGGGAGCTTGCCGAGAGGGTCGTGTCCCTAAACGCGGCGTTCAGGGCCTTTCTCGATGCCACCGACGGCGGCAATCAGTACAGGCTCGATGGCTACGAGTCGCTGACGGGGAAGAGGATGTTCTTCATTATCTGGTGCATGGCGCAGTGCGGCGCGTCGTACGGGAAGCAAAAGTGCCACGACCCTCTGAGGCTTTTCCGTTACTTCGCCCGAGCATTCGAATGTAAAGTTGGAAGTGACATGTCCACAATAAGAGAGTGCACCTGACATAGGTATCATTGCTTTGCGCACTGTTTTTGCCGGAAGGACTGAATTTTTACCCTTGTTTTTTTACTAGCGTCACTGATCATAGTCTTTAAATCTGCCTATTCTAGCTCCGCAATGGCCTACTGTTGCTACTGCTATTGCAACACTGTTTTGAGGGCGTTTACATAAGTTAACTTCTGCCTTCAACCATCTATGCTGTGATTGATAGGATCGTATGGCGTGGAGTAGTGCACTTTCCTGATGGGCTCATACAATACATTGTCTACAGTTCATAACGAGAGTACATTTTAGCATAAATATTTCTGTGTACTTGAATTGTCCTGTAACGACTTAGCGTTGAAATGTCACAAGCAAAGGAATTCGTAGTGTAGTCATTTTTATGATTGTAGAGCAGAGTCATAGAGGTGTGGTTATCACTAGTTGAATAGAAGTGACTTCATGCCAAGCTGCACTCTGCACATCAGGTTTGTTCAACTGACATAGAGGTGCAATTTGTGTATGCAGTCCTTTTGGTGCTGACGAGAATTGTGGTGTGAAACACGTTTTGTCCAACTTTTAACTGATGACTACCCTTCTTGCTATACAAGGAGATTATTGCGAGTGTTCTAGTCGTCCACTCATCGCTGGTAGTATGAAAAAGTTTGGTTAGAGACGTTTCGCTATCTGAAGAATGTGGCCGAGTAAACAGGACTCTACATACATGCTTGACATCCTCTATTCAATCTGCAACCAACTTAACTTTTCATTTCATTGATTACTTGAGAACGCGTAAAAATGCAACTGAAAACTGCGTCCTTGTTGGAACGTGCCTGTTTTTCATACGGAATTATCGCCAGAATAAAAGTTCTATTTGGCAGCGGTAATAAAATTTATTATTTATTTATTTATTAAAATACCTCTAAAGGCCCTCCTTCGAGGGCATTACATACGAGGGGTCAGTGTAACAAACATGTATAGCAGAGGAATAATAAACAGGCTAGGTGTAACATAGAAAAACAATTAAGCACCACAGAGTAAATAACCAGGCGATAAAAACATACTAAAAATTATAGGTTCGAAGAAAACGATTAGGCGTACTGGAAACGAAAATGCTACAGTGTACGTATTAGGCACGAAAAGAACAGAAATAATCGCAAATGTACAACTGGAAAAAAGATCATTTGAAACATTTCGAACATTTCACAGTTCAAATTTCACAAATTTTGCAGCCGTAAGCACAATTGTTCTTTATCTGTGACATTTCTCCATGCTCTGCGTCTGTTAACATTTTAAAAGCATGCAACGTTCTAAATATGTCACTAAATATGTGCAATAGCAGCTGCTATAACACACATTTAGCGATGAATTACATATTTAATAGAGCGATACGAAAAAATTTCCTCGTGACGCGCAATAGACTTGACTGTTACTTGGATTCTGTGAGCAGGATGACGATTCATTGAAAACTGCGAAGGTTGCTCAGAGCTCTGCTTTTGCTATACGGTCGTTAAAAACTGAGACTACTTGGGAGCACAGTAGGCACATGGCTTCCAATGGCGCTTAGGCGGCAGAACTGGTGTTTTTTTTTAAATACCGAAGAGAGATGTGCATTACAATGTATGTATACGGAGTCTGAAGATATGTGATGAAATATTTATCGTATTCATATTTCATGCACTCAGTAATGAGGCCGGTTATTCGAATTAGCACAACGGGCCTCTGTTTTGGGAATAGCTGTAGGATCGCATTCCGTAAACGACACCCTACTTCTCATCCCGCGTCTGAGTATACGCTCTGGATGTACTTGTTGTTAGCATGTTAGGACCAGCTTGTATGGAAAAGGTGTTGATAAGGCTAAACTTAAAACATGGCTGTGTCAAGCATGTCTCTCCGGTTGGATGGAAAGCGAAATCTCTGGAATAGAGAGGTCACAACAACTTGCAGACACTGCTGCAACACTGCTGCTCAACAATGAGCACTGCACTTGATATACCTACACGCGGTATCCCGGCCACGTTCACGTGAGCACTGACATAAAATGCAACTACATGCGGAATTCCACTTGCAGAGCTGAATTAACGACGAGATTTTTAAACTGAGGCACACAAAAGTGTCATGAACTACGGGGATTTACGCTACTTATTTCGCCCCTGCAATTAATATCGACAAAATTCCAAGACAAACAAAGAGCAACGCTTTGTATTCTTCAATTGAATTGTATCTGCTAACACCGGGACGTAGGCTGCGACTAGGCGTGCTGATGTCAAGACTACCACATCGAGCCTTCCCTTATTGCGATGTGACATGCGGTATATTTTAAAGACCACTCGTCTCGTTGTTAGTGAAAACATTTGGTTGGAGCCAAATTCTAGAGTTTCTGAGCTATATTGCTTCAATCCATAGACCCGGTTTACAATTACACTGTCTCTCAAAAAAAGTCTGAGATTATTCGTCATTTTGGGGCAGAACTGCGGTGCCAGAACCCTCAGTGCTTGAGGGACTCAATGTTTATTTATTTACAGAATACCTGCATCGCCTCGAAGGCATTATCGCAGGGGAGACAGTTTGAAAACAAAGGGTTCTTTTCACAGAAAAAGCAACAAGACCATTAAGCGAAGCTAACATCAAAGTAAACCAAAACAATCAGTGAACATTATTAAAGGTAACAGAAAGCTTGAGCAACAGTAAGACAGGAGTAGATTCTCTGAAATACAGACAATAAAAATCGCGATTATCAAACAGTGAAACACACTCTTCCGGCAACAAGTTCCAGTCTTTCACAGTTTGTGGAAAGAAGGTTTTAGAAAAATTTTTGTATGGAATTGTATTCGCGCAGCTTCTTAAAGTGGTCGTGCCGAGTCGAGACGTAAGTTGGCTCCAAAAGGTATTTACGGCCGTCAATTCATGTTTGATTATAGAAGATGCGGTGGAAAATTTGAGTCGTAAATTTCTTCTGATCTTTAACGGTTCCCAGCCCAGCAATGATTTTATCTCAGTGATAGTTTGGAAGGGGTTATAATTATTGGATACGAAGCGTGCAGCCTGATTTTGGAGTTTTTCTATTGCTTCAATCAAGTATGCCTGATATCGGTCCCAAATAATGGAGGCGTTATCGAGGATGGATCTCACGTGCAAGAAATAGTGTTTCTTTAACATCTTTTGATGCTGATTAGAAATTTCTACGAATAAAGAACAACATTTTACTTGCCTTATATATTGACTGCTGTACGTGTGTGTTCCTTTTAAGAGTCTGCATAAAATAAACACCAAAGTACTTGCACTCTGAGACGCTTTTTATGGTTATGATTTCAACAATGTATTGTGTGCGAAGTTCGAGTTTTTATTTGAAAAATTGACGTGATTACATTTATTAATATTCAGATTCATCTGCCAGCGTTGACACCAGTTTACTATTTTATCAAGGTCGCTGTGCAGGATAGATACATCTGATGGTGAATTTATTTCCCTGTATACAAAGCAGTCATCCGCAAATAGTTTTATGGGGGACTGTATGCCATCTACAATGTCATTTACATAGATCACGAATGAGAGTGGCCCCAGGACACTGCTCTGGGGCACTCCTGACGTTACGGTTATTTATGATGAGCTACAGCCATTCAGAACAACATACTGTTTACGATTGTTTAAGTAATTACATATCCAGTTATAGGTTTTATTATGTATATTCAAAGAGGTTAACTTGATACTTAGCAACAACGGATGCGAAACTGTGTCAAAGGCTTTTTTGAAAACTAGGAATAATGCATCTGTATGTTTATTCTTTTCGAGGGAGTTACCTAAAAAGTGCTGAAATTCGTCTAATTGTGTGTTGCATGAGTGCCCATTACGAAAACCATGCTGCGAAGCAGTAAAAAAGGTAATGGCTTCGAGGTATTTAAATAACTGACTGTACAATATATGCTCAAACATTTTACAGGAAACTGAAGTCAAGGATATAGGCCTATAATTTTGCACCAGTTTCTTGTCTTCTGACTTGAAGATCGGAATGACAGCCGCGACTTTCCAGTCCCGTGGAGCCAACCCAGTTTTGAGCGAGGCTCTAAATATGATACAGAGATACTGTGCTATAATTCTGTGGCATTTCCTTAGAATGACGGATGGGATTCTATCAGGACCCATAGATTTAGAGGGGTCCAGTTCTCGTAAAAGACAGTCAATACTGTGTACATCGATGATTATTTCAGGCATGCAGTGGTCAGAGGCACAGTTAGGAGGAAGTGATGCGGTTGTGGCAGGCACCAGTCCTTCAAAAAACACCGATTTAAAGTACTGATTAAGCATTTCAACCTTTTCAGCATCTGTCTTTATAGTGATATCATTCAATTTTAGTGCGGGAACGGAAGTGTCATCGGTTCCACTTGTCTTTACATATTTCCAGAAGGCTTTAGGATTTTGTTTAAGATCTGTGTTTAACCGGGCAAAAAATAAGCTCTTGGCTTTCTTGATACCTAGTTTTACGATCCGGTTCGCATCCTTTAAATGGTGGCGGCTGAGGGGAGTGTTACATTTACAGCACTTTTTTTACGTGCTTCTAGCTTTCCGTATCAACCTACGTACATCTGAATTAAACCACGGTTTATGTTTTTTCCTCAGCCGCAGGAATTTTTTAGGAATGTATTTCTCTAGGAGTTCCAATACTCTCATGCGAAACGCGGACCATAAATGCTCAGCGTCGTTACTATCTGAGAGACGCTGAAAGATTGGCAAGTACGATACTAATTCTTTCTGGATGGCGTCAAAATTACCTTTCTCATATATAAATACCTGCCGTGGGGGTTGCAGTTCGTAATCACTGCGTTATGATCACTGAGGCCAGGTTGCGTAGACACTTTGGTCACAACGTTGGGGTCGTTACAAAGTACAAGATCTAATGTAGCCTCTTGTCTAGTAGGAACTAATGCATATTGCGTTAAATTATTTAATATAATCAGTTCACTAAAAATTGTATTAATTTGTGTTTTATTAGTTATTGCACCTTCCGAAGTCCATGTTATCTCCGGAAGATTAAAATCGCCGCCCAGAAAAACTGTATCAGAGAGTACAGATGAAGTGTCAGCAAGATTATGAATTGGAGTTTCATTATTATCGGGTGGACGGTAGAAGCATCCAAATACTAGTCTATTCCCCTTTGGGAGGCTCACTCGGCACCACACGGATTCCGCAGCACTGTCAAATTGAAGTTCCTCGCTAGGCAGGTCTTTTGATATTAAAATAAAGACGCCTCCGCCATGCCGATGTCTATCTTTACAGTACACAGTAAACCCCGGTGCGAATATTTTGCTATTCTTAATACTGTTGTCGAATCAGGAGTCGGTGCCTAGTACAACGTTCTACTGCACTGTTGCAACCATAGAGGAAAAAGCCACCGTCTTATTTTTGATGCTTGTGCAGTTTACTAAGAGCACCGAAAATTTTTTGGGTTCAACGAACTCGATGACGTTGCTTTGATGTGTCTTATCATCTGCATGTCATTCCCCTTTGTTTGAATGCGCACGCACTCTCAGTAAAGCATGTTGCCTCGTGTCAAAGTCCCATATATACGTGTCGCCATTTATAATTGCCTTATCATATTTTAGTTGTACACGGACTTCCTTTCTATCTCATTTTTCTTTTGTATAGCTCCAGCGAAGACGGCGTTTTTTTTTTTTGTGGACAGTGCGACTAAAGTCTTCCGAGACACTGAAGGTTTGGTTTGGTTTGGTTTGATTTAGGGGGGTTTAACGTCCCAAAGCGACTCAGGCTATGAGAGACGCCGTAGTGAAGGGCTCCGGAAATTTCGACCACGTGGGGTCCTTTAACCTGCACTGACATCGCACGGTAGAAATTCGACTGCCGAGGCCGGGATCGAACCCGCGTCTTTCGGGCCTGCAGCCGAGCGCCATAACCACTCAGCCACCGGAGACACTAAAAGCGGTGTCTTTAAATTTGCGCGCATTTTGTAATACATTATCTCGTGCTTTCCAGCTCACAAAGTTCGCTATGATCGGCCGGTTTTTCCCTTCCCGGTATGCTCCCACCCGGTGCGCCCTTTCGATAGGTATGTTATCAAGTTCTAGGTTGCCTCGGCAGATGCCTTTGACTAGTTCTTCGGATCTTTGCCATGTTTCCTTCGGCTCGTTGTCGCTGATTCCAAAAAAAGAAAAACAGAATTAAACTCCTGCTCCTGTTTTCGAGATCGTCCAGTCTAGCTTCAAGCTTCCGCTCTTATTCTTCGACTAGCGTAATAAGATTCTCAATTGCAGCAGACTTCGCAATCACGCTGTAAATCTTCTTTTCGAGTTCTATTTGGTTAGTTTCAATCGTTGTTAGCTTTGTCAGAATGGTTGCCTGGTATGCTTTAAGTTGAGTGAGTACCTGTGCGATCTGTTCAAGCTGTTCCGCTTCGGCTTTTGTCATGGCACCGGGGTTAAGCTCAACATCCCCACCCAGAAGCAACAGCTCGCAAAACGACAGATATGAGTCAAAATCCAAGCATTCCAGGCACCAGAGCAAATAACCCAGTGGCACAACAAACGCTTGTTCAGGGGACACGACACTGTTACAAGTAGAACGTTATTCGATCGGTAACAAAGCGAAGATTTCATGTAGCCGACCTGGTACATAGAGCGAGGTGAGTACAGGCCGTGAAGAGTGCCGTGTCCCAGTTATTGCTGGCAAGACGAGCCGCTTTTATGGCTGCAGTAGAGCGGAAACGGAAGCGTTCCACGATGCTTTGCCACGTATCCATTGGTAATCAGACGGAGATTGCCCGGGACCACGCATTGCTCTGAAGGATGACGGAATGAATTCGGCGATAAGCGATCCAGCTTCTGTCGTGGCATGACGTCCCAGACAGAGGAGATTAAGCGTTAGTCTCGCTACGAGTCATCCCTTATGGCGCGACTCTTTACCCGAAGCGAGCGGCGTAGGAGTGACAACGTTTAAAGAGAACAACCAAGAGGAAGAAGTGTAAGGGTTCTAACGTAGTTAAACCGACTAGCTCATGGTTTTGCTCTGCTGGGTCATGGCGACG
This sequence comes from Amblyomma americanum, assembly GCF_052857255.1. Taxonomy (NCBI): domain Eukaryota; kingdom Metazoa; phylum Arthropoda; class Arachnida; order Ixodida; family Ixodidae; genus Amblyomma; species Amblyomma americanum. The sequence continues at coordinate 92,428,341 of NC_135503.1, forward strand.
ATATTACTCAGCTTAAGCTGATCTGATCTCTTCCCACCGCAGATGGAAAATGATGAAGACCAAGCGCGAGACTATTTTGCAGTTCAACACGAGGTGTGATGGGCTGCGGCGATAACATAGTGCTTTCGTGCAGTGGCCAGCGAAGCTGATCAGTTCGCGCCGCCGGGGGTTCCATACCCAGTCGCGGCAATATTTATTTTATTTCTGCATGGGCTGTTGCTATTCTAGGTTTGTCCAAGGTCACCCTCAATGTCACCCTCCCATTGGTTACAGCTGGCGCGACGCTCCTCCGAAGTAACCCAAGCTTACCTGAGTTACTCAGAGTTACTCGTCGGTGCCAGTACGGAAGCAGATGCCGCACAACAAATTCATAATTGCAAAAAAATTTATTTGCATATGGACACATGCCAAGGTTACCGGATAAATTGGCATTCACAAGTAGACACGACGCTAAGCATGTAACGCGATTCAATTAAACAGGTACCATAAGCAGCTTTGAGCAACTAATAGGAATTGCTTGTGAGTGATTTAAGACGGGATAGCACACCTATTCACAGAGGAGTGAGACAGCAATAATCTGACACGAAAAAAAAAATAGACCTTAGCGCCAGTTTGGTCTAAAGACCAGAACAAGACGATCGTTGTTAACAGAAATGAATGGGCACGACCACTGCCCAAGGAACTCTTCCTCTCCCAAGAAAAAGTAGTAGTAGAAAACATTTATTCCACGGAATCCCGCAGATTCCGGAAGCGGGCAATTCAAACAGGTACTAAAGTGTAAAACATCCAACCGTTCTAACCGATCACAAGTAGGCAGCACTGCCCAACCAAGTTTCCAAACAATGTCGCGTAGATGGTCTGGGAGAGGCGTCGACGCTATGCGCGCCCATTGAACGCGGCGCATCGGTGAGTGGCGAGCCGCCGGCACAACAGGCAAGTACAGCGAGCCCATAATGTCCACCACACGGTCTGCAACGATGTTGACATCAGGTGCTACTGCGCTTACATGTCTCATAAAGGCCACGGACGTAGCATGGAAAGCGGTAAGCTGCTCTGATTGAGGTCCATGATTTACAGGGGCCGAGGGATTCAAACAGCCCAAAGAAGGGCCCAAAAAGTACCGCGCTAGGGTTCGCGCCGGAGACGCGTCCCCCAGCAGAATACGCAAAATGCACTTCAAAGCTAAGAACGAGGACGTGATGGACAAAGTTGGAAAAGCAAAACCGTCTCTCTCCCGTGTTTATCCAAGAACAGCACGAGCCACAAGGTCGGTTCAACCTGACCAAAAAAAGAAAAAAAAACTGTAGTCTGCACCCGTCTTATGACGCGCAGGGGTGGTTTGACAACGTGGCAAAGGTACCAGAAGGCACCCAGCATGACCGACTGAACCAGGTAGAGCCTCTCAAGCAGAGGCAGGTCAAATGTCTGGGCCCTCCGCACACGAGCTGTAATGCCCTGTACGACCAAAGACCACATACCATCCCATATTCCAGCACAGTCGTAGGTCACGCCTAAATTGCGCATCTGCGCACACCACTGCAAAGGTATCGCACATGTAATAAGTCTCTGAGGAGACCCCACAAAAATGTAATGACCCTTCGAATAATTCAGAGCAGCCCTCGACAAAGAGGCGTACTCACGAAAAACGTTTAAAGCTTCGAGCAGGCTGCGTTCATCAGCTGAGTAGAGTGTGATGTCATCTGCATAAGCAGTGACACGTACTGCCTCGCTGCCTAGCAACGGCATACCTCTAATAAAAGAGTGGTGATTGACTGTCAGGAGGAAAGGCTCTAATGCTAAGACAAACAAAAGGGAGGGGGGGGGGGAGCGGACAACCTTGACGGACGCCGCGGCCAACATCAAATGCGGTACTTTCCCAGCCATCGAGGTGTTCCTCAAAAAGCCCAAGGAAGGGCCTAAAAAGTAACGCGCTAGGGTTCGCGCCGGAGACGCGTACCCCATCAGGATGCGCAAAATGCCCTTCAAAGCTAACAACGAGGACGTGATGGACAAAGTTGGAAAGGCATCTGTTTAATGATAAGCACGGAAGAAGGTGGGAAACCGAAAGCATCCAGTCTACCGTAAATATACTCAAGCTCTATAAAGTCGAACGCCTTCTCTTGATCGAGGGAAACAAGAAGACCCGTGCGCGCCGCCGTATAGTATACTCTAGGATACCTCACGTTACGGAAGATAAACTGTGCATTTCACGACCCGGGATGGAGCAAACGTGGTGGCAGGAAATTCGGGACAGGAGTAGAGTCCGTAAACGGCGAACAAGTAATTTTGCTAATAGTTTATAATCTGAATTTAGTAAGGTCGGGCGCCAATCTGCCGGACATGTCGAGAAAGGAGACTTTTTAGAAATCAGGACAATGCGGCCTCTTTTAAATCAATCGGGAAAGACATGCCGAGTGAAACAGAGTTTTAACACTTGCGAGAAAATGGGGCCTACAATATGTCAGAATTGTAAATAGAACTCCACAGGAAGACCATCTGGCCCAGGCGCTGAGACTCTTTTAATGGAATCTAACGCCTCCTATGATTTCACCTGGTGTTGGCGGAGCCATAAGGCCATCATGAAGTTCAGCGGCAACCTGCGGCAACCCTGCAAAAAAATGGGTGTGCGGAATCGTCATCGCTATCAGCCATAAGGAGCGACTGAGCAATATCCCGGAAATTGACGAAAAACGCCTTGAAATTCCTGCCAACTGGCTGGGCCACAGCCGTGGCGGAAGATGTAAAAGCAGGGGCACCTTGAGGGCACAACGGCTCTTGGCGTGCAAACCTAAACACCTCAGAATGAGCAGTTGGACTGCGTCGACAACGCCATGCCGCCGCTGCCAAAGAGGAAGATCGTAAAAGACGCTGGAGACGCTCCGAAAACTCCTCTTTCCATGCGCACATAAGCGACGATGGCGACGGGGTGCGCTGAGCTATACGCAGCTTTGCCGTCACTACACGCACCTCAGCTGAGACGCGAGCCCTAAGGGCTCGACCAGAGGCGGCGCAATGGTGACGCCACTGCTTCAGACGGTCCCAGTCACCAGGCACGGCCCCAACAACCGAAAAACGCAAGGCCCACGTTAGCCTTTCTCTCGTGCTGGCGTCGTGAAGGATGCACACATCCAAACGCCATAGTCTGTGAGGATACACTGCAGCCGCCGGAACCCCGAGTGACAGAAGAAAGGGGCGATGGTCTGATATGTATACCGGCGAGGATGGCAGCGTCATTACATTAGCAGCACACACTGTCCTCGAAAGGCCCTTCGGCACATACGCCCTGTCTAACCTGCTCGATGCCAAGTCCACACAAAGACACAGCCATACAGGAGATCATAAGCGTCTGTGAGCATAAACTGGTTGACTAGGCGGCGCAACTCGCGCGCATTCCAGCTTGGCCTTCCCCTACCAGAGCCCTGCACATCAGCGACCGTATCGAGCATGCGGTTGAAATCGCCCAACATCACAACGTTACGTCCTCCAAGAAAATACACATCTAGATGTTTAAAGAATGAGTTTACCAAAATAAAATGCGCAGGTGCATAGATGCAAAGAATTCTCAGGCGAAGTGCGTTAAACGTGTAGTCGAACGCCAGCACGCGTCCAAGCGCATCTTAGGTAACACGATGATCTTGCAGGAGTATGCGGTTGAAAACAAGAACGCCAACGCCGGTAGAACGCGTGCTGGCGTACGAAAAGAAAACGTCGATGCGAAACCTACGCTTCAATTCCAACACGCCACTGAGGCGAAAAAAATTGTTCTTTTGCAGGCAGAGGATATCGCAGCCCGATGAACGAGCGAAAGTGACCACCTCGGTCTGCTTCATAACATTGCGGAACCCCTGCACGTTAAGAGTAATGATGTTAAGAGTAGCCATTTTGGAAATGAAAAATAAAACCAGCAGCTGTGATGTCTAGGCAATACAATGAGCGCCGCGAACGGCACCAAACCACCTCACTTTTTCCGTAGGGTCGGACCAGAGGAGGCACGAGGCCTCCTTGGCCGACCAGCAGAAATGTCCGAGTCCGTAGTCGACGCATGCGGAAACTTTAAGCTCGCACTCAAAGCGACCATCTCAACATCTGAAGACAGGGTACTAGAAGTGCTGGCGCTAATCCTCAATGTAAATGAGGACGGCGACTGCCCAGTTTCCGCGTCAGGAGATGGCCTTGGCTCCTGCCCAGGTGAAATATTTATGCCGACACTAAACCTCGATGACAAAGGAGATACCGACGGCGGCCACGGCTCCTGCCCAGGCACGATGACAGTCTCGTCAATGACGAGGTTGACTGAACAAGACGAGGACGACAAGCTGCTCTCGTCACCATCGGTCTCAGTCTCAGATATGTTGTCGTTGTTGCTCAAAGCAGCAACGCTGGCAGCGGGCTGCCGCGTGTGCTGCGAGAGCGGCTTGTCCCCAGCATCAGAGACTTGCAGGGGCGCAATGGGCTCCGTAGCGGCAGGTACACTTGGAGAGACTGAGGCTGACAGAGCAGGCACATATACTGTCGGTTTGTAAGGTCCATCACTCGGAGCCTCACCTGCAGGCACCGGTTCTTCCACACAGACGCTTTGAGACGCAGAGGAACCACCCGTAACAGCGTCGGTGTCGGAAACGCCGGGCTCCTTGATGGCTTCATCGGCTGCCTGTGCGGCCGGCGGAGGTGCAGGTCGGGCCGCAGCCTCAGAGTACGAGGGCTTGATCGAGCATGTCTCGGTAGCGTGTGGATCACCACAACGTCGACACGGCAGCACACAACCTTGGCCTTGGTGCCCAAAGATCCCGCAGCGGGCGCAGAACGGAGCCGTGCACTGTGCTCTGCAGTGTGCAGTCGACCCACAACGCCGACAAACACGCTGCATGCCTTTGTAATCGTATGTCACGCAGTGGCCAGCGACCGTGATGTAGTTAGGCACGGGCGACTCGGGCTTCATTTCAATTCGGACGTTCCGCGTCCCAGTGGAGACAGTAGGACGCGACCCCATGATGCCGCGACTTATGTGCAGCACCTTGCCATAAGGGGAAATAGCCTTGGCAATGGCATCACTTGGTACTCGGGCGGGCAGAACAAGAACAGTCACCTGTGTCACCTGCGGGCTCAGGGGAACGATGGCGACGCGTTCCTTGCCGATGATGAGGCAGGACGCATCAAAAATTGCAGCCATGGTGGCTTAACTCTTCACCGTTACTTGGTAATTGCGTCCACCGAAGTGCTGGGCACAGTAAACATCTTCCAATACAATCACGGGGGCTGTCGCATCGACGACATCCTCCGGGCTATCCCCCTGAAGGACAACGACATCAAAGGCAAAAGCCTTTGTAGGTGGCTGGTTCACCATGTTGAGGCGCCCGCCAGCCGAAGGGCACCCGAACAAAAAGATCACGACCAGAGATCGAACACCGGCCACCGACGCAAGCCGGCGGCCGGAACACACAGCTCCGAAGACGCTACCCTACCTACGCAAAGGCTACCGCCAAATTCGAAATTCGAAACATTTGCAGACACATCACTGCTTGGGTCCAATTGGGACCCGTAGCAGATATTAAATTTTGAACTGCGAACAGTTGCTAACCCGGGTTCGAACCCGACCGCGGCGGCTGCGTTTTTATGGAGGAAAAAACGCTAAGGCGCCCGTGTGCTGTGCGATGTCAGTGCACGTTAATGATCCCCAGGTGGTCGAAACTATTCCGGAGCCCTCCACTACGGCACCTCTTTTTTCCTTTCTTCTTTCACTCCCTCCTTTATCCCTTTCCCAACGGCGCAGTTCAGGTGCCCAACGATATATGAGACAGATACTGCGCCATTTCCTTTCCCCAAAAACCAATTATAATTATTAACAGTTACTAAGCCTTTCCTGCAATAATAATAATTGTTTTTTGGGGGAAAGGAATTGGCGCAGTATCATATATCGTTGGACACCTGAACCGCGCCGTAAGGAAATTGATAAAAAAGGGAGTGAAAGAAGAAAGGAAGTAATAGGCGCTGTAGTGGGGGGCTCCGGAATAATTTCGACCACCTGGGGATATTTAACGTGCACTGACATCGCACAGCACACGGGCACCTTAGCGTTTTTCCTCCATAAAAACTCCGATTCCTTGGCGTAAATCGGTGCGGTACCTTGGCCTGGACATCGACTGGCGCCTTTCCTTCCGCCCCGCGGCGACCAAGGCCTGTCTGCAGATGAAGAGGATAACCGGCGCCGTGCACAAGCTCACCGCTCGAGGCCAGGGCATCTCCCAGCAAGCCGCGCTGCGTCTATACAATGACGCAGCTTTGGGGGCGGTGCTCTGTGCGCTGCCGCTCGTCACGGTGCGCAAGCCGTGCTGGAAGAAGCTCGAGCTTCAGCACCGCAAGTCCCTGCGCGTGTGCCTAGGCCTGCCCAAAAACTCGCAGTGCGCTGCAACGCTGGCCGAGGCAGGAGCGTGGCCCCTTGAGCTCCAAGCAGCGCGCAGGGCACTGAATCACATCGACCGGCTTCACCGAGCACCGGACGGCGGCTCGCTTCTGCAGCGTATGCGCTCGCACCCGCGCTCACGAATGGGCGCTGCTTGAGTATGAGCAATTGACCCAAGGCCCACCCCCCTACGGCTCCTGCGCGCTCTGGCCTGCTGCCTCGGAGGTACTGCGAGAGATCGTCGGCATCACGGGAAAGCGGAGCACACCCCTCTGCGTTGTGCAGCAGCTGGCCAGAGCCGTCATACACGAGGAGCTCCAGGACCATCTCCTCGTGTACACCGACGGCTCAGTGGCCCGCGACAGCTGCTCCCTTGCTGCGGCGGCCACCATCCCCGCCCTGCGACTGCACAGCCAGCAACACGCAACCTTCCTGGGCTCCTCCAACACGGCGGAGTTGATGGGGATCCGGCTCGGGCTGGACCTGCTGCTCACCCTCGGCCCTCCGCCGCCCAGGAGTGCTCTGCTGTGCGACTCCCGCGCCGCCCTCAGCCGCCTGTAATCTAATGGCCGCGTACCCCACTAGTGCGGGAAATTCGCTCGCGCATCGAGCGCCTCGCGCAGAGAGGTTGTGCCGTGCGTGCACAGTGCGTGCCCGGTCACTGCGGCATCGCCGGCAACGAAGAAGCTGACGACCTCGCGACCGCTGCACACCAACTACCTGCCACCGATCTGCCCCTTGCTCTGGAGGACGTGCGTGCGGCCATTCACGACTATCTCCGAAAGCAGCACCCCGACCCACGCATCGCGGGAGGTGAGCGCATCGACAGTGTCACCGGCTGTCGCGCACTTACACGGTCACAACGTGCAATGATCCTCCGCGCGCGCCTTGGCTGCTTGTGGCCCGGGGAACGACGGGTGCGTCACGGAATCGCGACGAGTGATGTGTGTGAGGGATGCGGTGCAGTGGAAACACTAGAACATCTGCTCCTTCGCTGCTCCGCGTTCGCCGATGCTCGTCGCGATATGCTCGCGGCCTATAGGGCGCCGGGCATACTACCAGACTCCATCAAGACGCTATTGTGGCCGCAGGGCAGTGCGCGCACTCGTGAGCGAACTTTGGTGAGCCTCTGTGCATTCCTCGAACACACGGGCTTGACGTCCTGTCTGTTCTCCGTCAGGTAGTTACACGCAGTGACCGAACGCTCCGCGAGTTCTACCTTGAACGATTAATACCTGGACGCCCCATGGTGCACTCCAGTTGTAACCTACACAGTGCTGTGCGCGTGTTATTTAATTCCTCTTAAATGAACTAATCACGCGCACAACCTGGACACATTTCTTATTGTGTAAATAGTTTGTACATATTACTTCTCCCCCTGTCCTCTATTCCTCTCCCCTAACCTCTTTCATTTCATTTCTCCATTCTGCCTGCTGTCCTTTATTTCCGCTGCCCCAGCTCAGGTGCTTCAGTATCGATGGCAGATGCCGGGGCTAGCAAAAATCTTTTCCTTCCTTTTTACTATTTTAATAAAACCACTACCACCACCACCTCCATAAAAACGCAGCCGCTGCGGTCGGGTTCGAACCCGGGAACTCCGGATCAGTAGTCGAGCGCGCTAACCACTGAGCCACCGCGGCGGGTCAACCTTTCTGTACCAGAGTTGGACTTCGGGTTGTTTGTTGCCAGGAAGAAAGAAAAGGAAAGTGCACAGGTCTGCTCACTGCCTCAAGCCGAGCCACAATCGCTACCACGTGCAGATAGTAGGAGAGTTGAAAGATGGGATAGAAAGACAGGACAGTAAAGATGCGCTACAGACAAGGCCCATATCGAAGGCAGTGCAATACCGGGCCAACCGGTGGCGGGAGTGAAGCATCCTTCATACTCTCCGCCACATTTCCAAAAATAAGTCCAATTGGACCCGTAGCAGACACTCTACGGGGCCCGGACATTCGCGCATGAGTTGGACTACTAAGAACTGCGGTATTTGCCCATGTATGTGCTTAGAAACAATACTGGGGAATACAAATATTCTTGGCAGCAGACGCTGCGAAACAAACCATGCATGATCGTTACATGGTACCGTGCTTCCTGGCCGCGGAACCTGCAAAAAAGCATTAGTTTGCTTTAATGATTTACACGGGACGCCACCATAGTTACGCTTTTCCTTCCCCGAAATGAGTGAAACCAAGCTCTGCTGACTGCGACTGCACTGGGGTGGAGTTTGCCGGGTGTACACGTGGGGGAGGAGCCCGCGACGCAGAGGGCGTGGCCATCGCTCTTCGATGGGTATAAAAGCGCCTCCAGAACCCGCATCCTCTGGCTTTCTTACACGCTCTTCTTCTTTACGTATTACAAACCAGGTCATGGTATGCTTCTAACGCCTGATTTCTGCTTGAAGTCTGACTAATGTCAGTCGTAAATTAGCGCAACGGAATAAGCTCTGCGCAAAGTACTAATGATGCACACGGAGGGGCTGTTAATGTGTTATATAAAGAAAAGTTGTGTGGACCCATCCCCGCAGGAACAACAGGGGGATACAGGATAGGGTATAAGATGCACCAGAAGGGCAGATTTGGATAGTAGCCCGTTTTAGCACTTGTCATTTTGTGGCTTCAAAAAACTCTCAAGAAATCACTCGAGTCGATGCGAAGGCGTACTGGCTTGCATTATGACTCTGAACTGGTCATCGATTTTTGGTGAACTAAATTAAGTCTCAATAATGAGCATTGACCTTTCAATTTGTGCAGTCATTTATTTGAATGTTTTTCAATTAGTTCACATCAGACGCCTAGTAGCTCTCAATATTTACCTTCAGGGTTGGTTCTGAGCATTTCAGCGTGTTACAGCATGGCTTCAAACAATTAATGACGTCAGGCTTTCTAATAATTACCTCCCAAATGCGAGCGCATTAAAATTCTACTCTCCTATTCACTATTATCTCCTCGCTGTCTTATGCTGCACTCCGGTTTGTCTACCTCTCTCGCGCCGGGGTACCCCAATCTGAACACGAACGTGGAGGCAACATTTCTATGGAGGGGAAACTCAAACGGTGCCCGTGAGCTGTACTATGTCAATGCACGTTTAAGTTCCGCAGGCGTTCGGAATTTTTCCGGAGCCCACCAATACTGCACCTCTTTCTTCCTTTGACAAAGAAAAAAAAATTGGCTGTGGTTTAGCTCTGACTAACCCCAGTTGAATTGCAAAAGCTTGGTTTCCTCGGCACGTCCTCTACGCAGCGTCTCATTCCGACGCTCTCGAGAACTCAAACCGGTCTCTTCCACAGTCACTCCGGGACTTGGCACGACTACTAGCTGCATCTTCGTTACGACGCATCTCTAGTCTTGCGGCGCGTTCCTCTGGCGTCTCTTGAGCGTGTTGTCTCTTCCTCGCTTCGTTCTGTCATTGTTGCGTCTCTTTCGCGCTCTCCGTAACGACTGCACTATACTGTTGCTGTTGTTGCTGATAGGAAGAAATGGAAAGTGCACGGGCCTGTAAACTGGCTCAAGCCGAACCACGCTCACTGCCGCGGGCTGAAAGCAGGAGAGTGAAAGGATAGGGGAACAAACATAGAAAAGGCGCGCGCTCTTATGTCCCGGGCCGATCCCGTAGGTAGTGCAATACCGGGCCGACCCGCGCCTGAGTGCTTCAAGCACTCCGCCATAATCCAAAAATAAGATTAATATCTTGGGTCCAAGGACCTGCAGCAGATATTAAATCAGGTATCGGGTATAGTATAGGGTACACAATACACTGAGGCGAAGCGCATATATATATATATATATATATATATATATATATATATATATATATATATATATATATATATATATATATATATATAGCAGACAAGGTAAAGATGAGGGACTCGTTTTTGACAAACTTATAAGAGAGCCAACAGTAACCGAAACCAAGGTGCATAGGGGAATGTTTAATTTTTTTTAATGTGTTGTGCTTATCAGTGGAATAATATTACTTAGATTAATAAATTGCTTAAAGAAAATTACTTATAAAGAAGCAGAAAAAACAACCATGCCGCCGGTGGGATCCGAACCCACGATTTCCGAATATCGCGTCCGGTGCTCTTACCAACTGAGCTACGGCGACGGCTGTCCAATCTGCTGCTCTCGTGGGTATTTATGTTTAATGGGTGTAAGCGAACCTTGAGAGTGTTTTTAAGTGATAGATTAATCTAAGTATTATTAAACCTGTGATATATATATATACCCACCGCGAGGCGACACCTCCTCTCCCTCTACCCCAGCGGAGCTCATCTGGTGGACCGAGCGGCGACGGCAGCGGCGTCGATGGCGGCGCCATCTGTTGGAGCGCGGCGGCGGCGTTGCTAGGCAACGGCGGCTCAAGGTCGGCAACGGAATACGGCACGACGAGCCGAAATGGCTCGCTGGCTGGCGTAGTAAATCTTTCTCTTTAATATTAGCCTCGTACCTCGAAAAATATGCAGGTAGACATGAAGGCTCTGCGACACTCACGAAAGAAAAGGAAATCAAAGGCGCATAAGTGGGTCCTTAGGTCAGTAGACTACCTCAGTCGCGCTTTGAGCTACGTGGCGGTAGTTAAAGGATGTGCGCTGCTGTGGTTGAAATTGACAACGTTGTTGCAGAATCGCAGCACGGGAGCAATATAATACTCGCCGCGGTTGCTGAGTTGTTCGGGCGCTTGGCTACTGATGTGGAGTTCCCGGTTTCGAACCCGATCGCGGCGGCAGCGTTTCAATGGAAACGAAACGCATAGGCGCCTGTGGGCTGTCGGATGTCAGTGCAAGCTAATGATCCCCAGGTGGCTGAAATTATTCCGGAGCCCTCCACTACGGAACCTCTTTTAAAGCGAAAGCTTTACTGGCCGCAGGTTGAGCAGTTTGGCGTGAATCCCGGAGAGCCGTGCTGTGCATGCGCGAGGAGCAGTGAAGACACAAGGCGCATTTCTCTCTCTCGCTCCTTAGTCACAACTGCGCATGCGCCACTAGTAGCACTGAGCCACAGGCGTTACGCTGCTGCGCAGCGGCGCACCTTTCCTCAAAATGCAACTTCATAATAATAATAATAATAATAATTGGTTTTGGGGGAAAGGAAACGGCGCAGTATCTGTCTCAGATATCGTTGGACACCTGAACCGCTCCGTTAGGGAAGGGATAAAGGAGGGAGTGAAAGAAGAAAGGAAGGAAGAGGTGCCGTAGTGGAGGGCTCCGGAATAATTTCGACCACCTGGGGATCTTTAAGTGCACTGACATTGCACAGCACACGGGCGCAATTTCAATTTTCAGTTTTCTCTCTTTATCCTCTTACCCCGCCGCGGTGGCTCAGTGGTTAGGGCGCTCGACTACTGATCCGGAGTTTCCGGGTTCGAACCCGACCGCGGCGGCTGCGTTTTTATGGAGGAAAAACGCTAAGGCGCCCGTGTGCTGTGCGATGTCAGTGCACGTTAAAGATCCCCAGGTGGTCGAAATTATTCCGGAGCCCTCCACTACGGCACCTCTTCTTCCTTTCTTTCACTCCCTCCTTTATCCCTTCCCTTACGGCGCCGTTCAGGTGTCCAACGATATATGAGACAGATACTGCGCCATTTCCTTTCCCCCAAAAAACCAAGTATTATTATTATTACTCTTTATCCTCCCTCCTTTATCCCTTCCTTTACGGAGCCGTTCGGGTGTCCACCGAGATATGCGAGACGGTTAGGGCCGTCGTACGATCGTTTTTAAGCGGCTTTCGACAGCGAACGGATCCGCCCCGTCCGGCGAACGGATGGAAAGTTGGTGAACAACTTTCGGGCCGGCGAGCGGGTCCGGCCGGCGACCGGATTGCAGCTATTGGCTGCTTTTTCCGTGACGTCAGTGGCGTCTCGAGCCCCTCCGCCTTGGTTCTGCCGTGCCGGGGCAAGATGGCCGTCCGTCGACTGAACTGGGGAGCGAGGCTGGGCAATGGTAATGATGTCGCGAAGCATGTTATATTGGCCACATCTTGATATTACGACTGTTCAAAGCGACTCAGCAGTGCGAGCGACAGTTCCACTAGTTGAGTTCTGCAATCACCTACTCTGACGGAGTTGACAGAGTGCCTCTTCAAAGCGACGCAAGACCTGTGCAGTGGCGGTGTCACGATGTGTTTATTTGTAGCTGCTTGTGGTTGTGGCAAACGTTTTGTAAATCCAGCTGCGAGTTATTTTCCTGTGCGTGCGCAAGTTTCACAACATAGCGACAAGTGTCCGCGTAGTGAAAGTGATTACGGTTGCGGCGAGTGCTTTCCTGTCGAGTCAGCGATATATTCACCTGCGAAAATTTTGTGACGCACGCCGTTTTCCGAATGCTGAAATGAACTTGGAGCTGTGCAGCTGGTCGCGTCCGTAGAGATGGCTGCAGTGATCGCGACTGAGGCGAGGCCACGACGTTGTTTCTGCTACATAGCACACTGCTGTGTGTGCGACTTGACACGATCTTGGCTGCACGGCCGCCGCAGTGTTTTCTGCTGCGACAAGAGCAGCGTCGCCAGTTTTGTGCATCTTGGTGCACCATTCAGTAGTACGTTTTATGATCATGTGTGCGCGGGTTGCGACAGTGTGCCAGCGGCATTATGTAGCCTGTGTGAAAAATTCGGTGCGCAGTGCAAATGTCAGTTCGGGGCACCGTAATTTTTTATGTGTGTGTGCGTGTGCGTGTGTGCGTGCGTGCGTGCGTGCGCGTGTGTGTGTGTGTGCGCGTGCGTGTGTGTGTGTGTGTGTGTGTGTGTGTGTGTGTGTGTGTGTGTGTGTGTGTGTGTGTGTGTGTGTGTGTGTGTGTGTGTGTGTGTGTGTGTGTGTGTGTGTGTGTGTGTGTGTGTGTGTGTGTGTGTGTGTGTGTGTGTGTGTGTGTGTGTGTGTGTGTGTGTGTGTGTGTGTGTGTGTGTGTGTGTGTGTGTGTGTGTGTGTGTGTGTGTGTGTGTGTGTGTGTGTGCCACTAATCAAAGGTACCAAAATGGATTAAGCTGTCTCTATGCTTTTGTTGGAGGCCTGTTAGCCAATTCGATTTTGTCAGTGCCGAGCAGTTCGTCAGCAGCAGCGCTTAATGCTAAAGCTACATTAGTTTATTTGATGAGGCATTATCGAAGCCTTCAGCAAGAGATATAATTCATGCACATTTGCATGTTTATCTGCTGCCTTCATTTGTGACTGCCTATGAACACGATTATTTCCCTGCTGAGTGACAGCACTGGTTGGCCTGCAAGAACTTATGTGTCAGCATTGTAGTATGCTTCCGAGATTTTCTTAGCCCTGCTCGCATTTTCCACTGGCCGAAATTTATTTGCTCATAAGTAAATTCATACTTGCACATTCCTCACTTATCCTAAAGTTGCTTGCAACACTTATCCGATCACATCTGTTTCATAGTCATTACCGCACTATTCCTGCACATGTTCTCAAACACTTTTTTTTTAATTCCTTGAAATGTGCTATACACTGTTGCATGGCGGTTGGCTCTGCAATGCCAATGCTCCCTCATTCCTGCGAACCCTGCAATATTGATGCTACTGTGGATCAGTCGAGGCTGACACCAGATATAGATTGAATCTATTTCTTTCTTTTTTGCTTGGATCGGCTGAAATGGTTGTGGTCATTAGCATTCACAGATTCTTCGCTTTGCACTGGAGTCAAGTTCTGTTTCTGCCTAACGAGCACACCGGAAACCAGAGCATTGCATTTTTCGTATCGCAGTACGCTGCGTTTAAACTTAGTGTTTTGGGCTGCTGGGAGTCCTCTCTGAGGTTATAAAGGTTCTAAAGTAAGCAAGCGGTCCTGTTCTTTTATTTTTCAGCAGATTTATTTGTTTTGTGAAATGAGTAGTGTGTACCAGGTAGTGAGTGCCGAGCCGTGATCATGATTTTGATACCAGAAAGAGAAGTGCTTTGGCAACCAGAAGGAGTGTGAGCAGGAGCAATCAGTGTGCCTGACAGTTCATGGGTTGAAGGTAAGAACAGTATGAAGAACCTAGTGCAAAAAAATGTATATTATTTAGTCTGTGTCTGGCTTGTCTACCCATATCAAAACATTTGGGACACTCTTTGCGCTGTACATTATTGTCTTACCAGCAGAGTTGAGATTTTGTTCACACTGCTGTGCAGATTAACACGAGAAAAGAAATATCAGGGGGCACTTTGCTGACCCAAAGTGCGGTGAGGTGAAAACCTTCAGTGCTGTGTCGCTGCTTGTGTCACTGATGTGTGGTTAAGAAGTTGATTAAGTACAGAATTGTTTGTTAGTCTTAAATTCTGGAGACACTGGAGGGCGCTTCAGGGGCATCCGTCTGCATCGACGCCTGTCCACAAACACTTTCCAGCGTCCTTACGCTGGACATATATTAGTGTCGGCAGAGAAAAAAAGAGAACTACATATGCGTTGGCAGGAAGTAGCGTGGTCGTTTGCTCGCTCGGCTGTGGATCGCAAGGATGGTGGTTCCAATCCCGCCGTGCACGATTTTTTTCCGCTGATGATGTCAACGGTGCGACATGACTTGAGACCGGGCATAAACTGAGACCAGACAAAGTCATGGCTGCAAGTAAGAGCCATTAAAGGCTTTCGCCTCAATACGTACAACAATGGGCTGTATGCGTTTTCACCCTGTCCACTGTGTGATCAGAGACTTTCTGTCGTAGTGAGCCGTACATGCATTCAAAAAGTATAATCCCAAGAAAAGATGACCCTAATTCCTGTCCATATTCTTGAGTTCTGTACTACCGAGGCATAACTCTATATATCAAGTTATGGCTAATTATTTAGTTCTTATGATGTGAGCAGCGATAAATTTTTGTGTGCCCTGTGTGACACAAGAAGTAAAGTCATCTTTGCAAACTTTGAAAGCTGATGGAAGAATGCGTTTTGTGACATAGCAGTCTGGTGGTCGAAGAAAAATATTTGCCTTCACCTGACATCACTTTTAAAGAGCACATTGCAAAATGAGCCTTGTGGAGGTGGTAAAACTGCATTAAGAACACAGATGATGGGAAAGAACACGACCACTGGATAAGGTGGCAGTTCTAGCTCCGTTGGCCGCCAGTTACTCAGCAGTGTAAACATATATTTATTGTACGCTGTACAGACAGTTCCTACAAGCACAGTTTGCCCTCTAAAACAGAAATAGCGCCAGAACAGAAACACCCTCTACGGAAACGGCGAGCAGATTTGCGGAAGATAAATGAGGCCTGGGACCTTTCGCTGGTGGCGCAGTTCTCGCCTCAGGAACTGCAGCATCTAGTTTTCCTCTTGCGAAAGATCCGGGCTCCGACGCATGGGAGAAAGAGAACGGCGACGAGGAGAAGGTGAGCGCCGGGTGGAGAAGGTGGTGTGATCAGGGGAAAGAGGGCGACTCTGTGGCGGCTCGGCTGGCGGTGAGTATTCACTGGGAGGAGGCCAGTAACCGGCAACTGGGGAGATTGGCACACGACGGCGGCAAAGACCGGCCACATGACGAGGCAGTCAGCAAGAGTAACAAATCGGCCGATTGTCACCAATACGCCAGGGATTGCCTAATTGTCGAAGCGGATGGCAAAAATGCATCGGAGCGTGAGGGACTTGAGGCACAGACGCTGGAGGTGGAGCGTAGGTTTTGCGGCAGTTAAGTCAGGGCAGCGTAGGTCAGGGGTGCAGCGACAGGTGCGGGCGGCTGTGCTGGTGCGGGCGGAGGGATCGGTGGAAGGGCCTTAGCCACTTGATCGCTGATGGCATTACGAAGGTCGGGCGCGTGGTACGGACACCTTAGCTTGATTGAATATCGATCCAATACCTGGCTCAATGAACTGCGAATAAGCTTGAACTAAACATAAAAGTCTAAGTATGTGCTTTTCCGGGCTAGAAATGAACATCTTGATCATAATATCCGACTATATTTTAATAACACAGAAATTGAGCAAGTGAATTCCCATAAGTTTATAGGAGTTCGTTTCCCCAGAGACTTGGGCTGGACCGATCACGTCAAGTCTGGGGATACGAATATCAAGATCAATTGAGTTAATTCAACGACTTCGTTATCATCTTCCATTCCATGTTAAAAAAACAGTTATATTTTTCTCTTATTCATTCTCAAATTGTGTATAGTCTCTTAGTGTGGGGAACATGTAATAAAACTGAGTCGGATAGGTTGTTCTCTTTACAAAAAAAGAGCCTTGCGCATTTTGGTTGGATATCCTGTTAGTCGTAATGGCATGTTTACTTCTTGTAAAGTGTTACCGTTTTTTCTATGTTATAAGCACTACTTAGCACTTCTAATCTACCAAAAAATAAAACATGACTTTGAATCCTTTTCTCGTTCGTATTTGAATAGAGGAATAACACATAACTTGCGCACAATTTCTTTCATTGGTTCTAGGCCTCGCACTAAATATGGCACCCAGACTACAGATCACCAAATAACAGTTTTATGCAACACATATTTAACATTAATTGCTTATGCCCAGGAGAGTGTCACGATTCATCAATTCAAGAAGAAAATGAGCCATCTTTTGAACACCTCCGCCTGAAATTTTGTTAGGTATACCTGCTGCATTTCATTGTTATTCCTACTGTTCAGTGCGAATGTGTTTTTCTTTTCTAAACCACTTACTTTTGCTCATTGTTGATGACTTCCTAAGTATTATTCTCTGCCTGACAAGTGCTTGTGTAATTGCCTATGTTGAATTCCTGTCTTGCTGTGTTTGATGTACCACTGTTCTTAGAGATATGTTACTGATATGTTACTCCGCACCATCTGAACCGACGTGTAATGCGGGTGTTAGGCCTAGTCAGGAGACATTTTAGTCTCCTTTAGCCTCTCCCCGCGGACACCATGTTTTGTTGTCAGAAATAAAATGAAATGAAATGAATCCTGCGCGGCCTGAAGTGGAATTGTAGTGAAGTAAAAAACGCCTACTGGTCTTGCCGTCCCCTCTCGTCAAAAAAAAAAAAAATTATTCCAAAGTCGCTGCAAACAGCTGCGGCGAAATACGAGCTGCGGCGAAATACGGCGAAATACGAGCGTATGACCTTGCTTGTGTGCGGCTGTTACCTCGCAACCTACTTCGTTCGCAGAGGGGCTGAGTGTCACGACTCGCGCACGGCCGGAGTCTTCTCTCTCTCCTGACGAACTACCGTCTTCACTCGAATATAGGCCAGCCACGATTCTAAGCCAACACCGTAAACTTGAAAGCCAAATAAAAAAAAATTTCCTCGAATGTAAGCCGGTCGTAAAAACAACTAAGAACGGCAGCACGGACAGCGCGAAAACGGCATTTACATCATTTATTTCCGCTGCTCCAGCTCAGGTGCTTCAGTATCGATGGCAGATGCCGGGGCTAGCAGAAATCTTTCCCTTCCTTTTTGCTATTATTTTTAATAAAGCCACTACCACCACTTCCGCGAAGCTCCCTCCGCTCACTCGTCCTCCTTATCGCTTACCTCGCACAGTGCACAATCTTCTGTGGCATGAAGGGCATTGGTAATGCTGCACTTTCGGAACGAGCGCGCAACCAAGCTTTCCTGCACGTGTTCCTAGGCTGCAGCAGTCGAGCTAGCTATAGCATAAAACGCCTACCGACGCGGCCTATGGTCACTGGAAGCGCCGCTGACACACACACACACACACACACACACACACACACACACACACACACACACACACACACACACACACACACACACACACACACACACACACACACACACACACACACACACACACACACACACACACACACACACACACACGCACACACACGCACACGCACGCGCACGCACACGCACACGCAGGCGCGCACACACACGCGCACACGCACGCACACACACACACACACACACACACACACACACACGCACGCACACACACCCACACACACGCGCACGCACACGCACGCGCGCACACACACGCACACACACACACAAACAAACAAGTTTTTGCAAGCAGTGGACAGTTGTAGATCATTTTCGACTACATGGGGTTATTTAGGTGTACGAAAACCACAGTACACCAAGCTTTTTACATCTCATGCCGTCAAAATGCGGCTGTAGCTGCATGCAACCGAACTTTGCTATTTAGTAATAGCAGTAAGAGAGCACCCCAGTCACTGATCCAGCACCTGCCACAGTAGTTATTCGGTTAAGCTGCTGAGCCCAAGTTTGACTGAATGAGCCCCAATGCCGCCGCATTTCAGTCTAGCCCCACTATTCTACGGTGTTCACTACACTGTCTTTCACAGCCCAGGTGCAACTTCAGGAGATTAAACGTCCCACATACTCTACCACATTGAGTTTGTGCAATATGCATACTTACATACACTTAGTCCTGCTTATAGCGAAGTTAGAGGTGCGCAATAGCTTTTTTTTGTAACCACCGTTTCATTTTATCAATTAATGTTATGTACGAAGGAGAAACGTCTCCTTACTTGTGTTATCACTTTCTTACTGGCCATTTGATTATGAGATTTATCTGTTATCTTTCTTTCAGACAGAGCGAAAAAAATCATGCAATAGTATCCGCCAACTATTTCTAACCCTCCTATTGTTGTTGTTCTTCTCGTTTTGCCTCAGTGACAAACTTGTTAAGCATCTCAATTCTGGCTATTTTGGTTCCAATGCATTCACAATGCTGATGCTTCTTTGTATATCAGTTCATTTCTCTAGACTACGAAAGTGTTACAGCCAAGTTGAGAACGTAGTGCTGCGATCGGCTCCATGATCTATTTTGCCACAATCTAGAGCCAAACGTGCATTGTATCTTCCTTGTAGTGTATGCATGTTTAAATCTCGAATTCTATATATGTAGTATCTAAGGAGTACAGACCGTTGGGGGAGTTGCTGCATTGTTAATACGTACATGTGCACAAGAACATGAACAAAGAAGGACTTGGACAACACCAGTGTTGTCGAAGTCTTTTTCTCCATGTTCTTGTGCGCTTGTATGTGGTTGTAATAGGGAAAAGCCTGAATAGTGCTGTGTAACTTAAAGAGTCATAAATGTGCAAGTAGCGTCGTAACCTACATATACTTATAGTGATTGCTTCTTTAACAGACTTGGAAGCAATTGTACAAGTCAGTGAATAATGATAGTATCGAAGATTTTCTAGCTGATGTGTGAGAATTCTCTTGGCCTGGCACTTTACCTGAATGCAGAAATCCCAGAATATACATAACATTTTTTGCTCCAGCTGGATTGGTCATTTCTTGCTTCAGCTAGAAAAGATTCAGCTGGATTGGTTACTTCCTTCTTCCAGCAGGAAAAAATTCCAGCTGGATTTTGTAATTACCAGCTGGAGAAACTCCAGCTGGGTAAGCTCCGGGTAGAAAATGCAATATTCAGCTGGATAAGTTTCTAGCTGCAATTTTGTGTTTTCCAGCTTGAAAATGCGCCCCGCCGCGGTGGCTCAGTGGTTAGGGCGCTCGACTACTGATCCGGAGTTCCCGGGTTCGAACCCGACCGCGGCGGCTGCGTTTTTATGGAGGAAAAACGCTATTTGAAAAAAATTGGTTTTTAGGGAAAGGAAACTGCGCACTATCCGTCTCACATATCGTTGGACACCTGAACCGCGCCGTAAGGGAAGGGATAAAGGAGGGAGTGAGAGAAGAAAGGAAGAGAGAGGTGCCGTAGTGGAGGGCTCCGGAATAATTGCGACCACCTGGGGATCTTTAACATGCACCGAGATCGCACAGCACAAGGGCGACTTAGCGTTTCGCCTCCATCGAAACGCAGCCGCCGCGCTCGGGTTTGAACTTGGGAACTCCGGATCAGCAAGGGGGATGAAAACGATTTGAAGTCACTGGTGCAAGGCGTGGTAGAAAAGGGCATTTGTTTCGCTAGGGCGCGTATGTGGCCCATCGATTCCAAGTGAATTTCGTCAAAAATTCTGAGGGCACTTAAGTTCGCTGACGTGGACAAATGCGGAAGCATGCGATTTGAGGAAAGGAACGTTTCTGAAGAAAGCAAAGGGCGCAGTAGCTCCAAGATCTCGACATCTCGGTGGACACCTGAAATGAATAATAATAATAATAATAATAATTGGTTTTTGGGGAAAGGAAATGGTGCAGTATCTGTCTCACATATCATTGGACACCTGAACCGCGCCGTAAGGGAAGGGATAAAGGAGGGAGTGAAAGAAGAAAGGAAGAGAGAGGTGCCGTAGTGAAGGGCTCCGGAATAATTTCGACCACCTGTGGATCTTTAACGTGCACTGACATCGCACAGCACACGGGCGCCTTAGCGTTTTTCCTCCATAAAAAAAATGTCCTGGCTTAGCTTATGGTTAAGCCTAGGATGCGAAGCATACGTCGCTTGGCAAGCCGTACTTCTCGTTCTTCTCCCGTTTCCGTGGCTCTTTGTAACTTGCGCTTTGCGGTCTGGCGAGCCGCCCTCTTTCTGGCCGACATCTCACTGCTCAACTGACTCAACGAGTGCGTCGCCTTTTATACAACTGCGTGACGTCAGTATCTCCTAGCGGTAGGAGCGGGAGTTAGGCCGCCGGCGGAGGCTGCGCTATAGCTGCGCGTCGGCAAGCGAGCGCACGAGTTGAGCCCCAGCTTTCACAGCTGTTGTGACGTCATATCACGTGGTGCGCCGATGTAGGTCAAGTGGTAGCTACGCGACCGCGCGCGGCGCAGCAAGGAAGAGCTCGATTGTGCGGCTAGTATGCTTCGCATAAAACGCAGCCGCCGCAGCCGGTCTCGAACACCTGAAATGAAAATTTAAAATTGGTTTTTAATCACGCGCACAACCTGGACACATTTCTTATTGTGTAAATAATTTGTACATATTACTTCTCCCCCTATCCTCTCTTCCTGTCCCCTCACCTCTTTCATTTCATTTCTCCATTCTGCCTGCTATCCTTTATTTCCGCTGCCCCAGCTCAGGTGCTTCAGTATCGATGGCAGATGCCGGGGCTAGCAAGAATCTTTTCCTTCCTTTTTGCTATTATTTTAATAAAACCACTACCACCACCAAATTTGGTTTTGGGGGAAAGGAAATGGCGCACTATCTGTCTAACACCTCGGCTGGCACCTGAACCGCGCCGTAAGAGAAGGAATGAAGAAGGGACTGAGAGAAAAAAAAGTAATAAAAAGGTGCCGTCTACTTTTTGCGTCCACTTTTTGCGGACACGTCGGCTGCCGACATAGCTTAGCAACGCTTTCGCATCAAAAAGTTCAACAACATATTTGGAGGAAGGTTGTGTTAAGTTGGACGCTTGACAATTGATGCTCCGCACTTCGTTCAAACATTACGGAGGATTGCATTCAGCATTTTTATAACAGTACGTGCGCAGTTTCTGTGAACGTTCAATAGTTTTCCTTTGCAGCCCTATGGCTGCGCTTTGGTGGATGCTAATGAGTAATTACATCATAACTCCCAAGACCCTTATATAATGTGGCCACCGCTCTCTCCGTAAGACGGATATGTCCGGACCCCGTAGAGTAGATATCTGTTACGGGTCCAATTAAACTTATTTTTGGAAATGTGGCAGAGAGTTTGAAGGATGCTTCACTCCCGCCACCGGTTGGCCCGGTATTGCACTGCCTTCGGGATCGGCCTTGTCTTTAGTGCGTCTTTACTATCCTGTCTTTCTATCCCATCTTTCAACTCTCCTACTATCTGCACGTGGGTGCGATTGTGGCTCGGCTTGAGCCAGTGGGCAGGCCTGTGCACTTTCCGTTTCTTTCTTCCTGGCAACAACTTCTCTCTCTCTCTCTCTCCGTAACAAAAAAAAAACAGCTCACGCGGGAGCTCGCCTTACCGCCGTTGTGGTGTTCCGCTCTGCAGCCTTCTGACGATTTTATGGGCTAAAAGTATAATTCCCACAAAATAAAAAAACCAAGCCCGCTTGCGTTCAAATCGGGACGATAACACGCTCGATGGTGCAGAAGATTTAAAGTTCAAAAACAAATATTCCGAAGTGACGTTGAAAGCGGATGTCCGGGTTTTAAGGTTCTTTCGTGCGACGACTGTTTCGCTGGTCTGTTCTGAGCAGTTGTGCTGCCGATTGGACTGGTGCGTCAGCGTGGACAAGGACCAATGGCTTGTGCATGTCATACAGAATATTTTCTTAGTCCCTATATAGCGACCCTGCTATAAAGCCAAATACCGCGCCTCTAAATTTCGTGTCAAAGCACGAAGGGATAAATAATAGGGTTAGTAATGGAAGGATGAAGCACTCAGCGGAAGGACCCAATTGGAGGGCAGACTATTGACATCCCCTGAGTACAGGCTGTGCATGAAAGAAGACTATTATAGGCATCCGGCAGTTTCCGTTTCTCCTACGCGCAGACAAGTTCGCATCCGACACTTTAGTCATATTTATAACGACCTTTCTGTATCCACTTCATAAATTTCCTGACGGATTCATTTTTTGGCTAGAGTAGGTGCAAGCGCGGTCAAGGCACCGGAAACATGCGCCCTTTCAAGCGTGGTCATGCCCTTTCCCCTTTTTAACCTCAACGCCGCCAATAATTTCCAGTCTACATTAGCCCAGCAACAAAAAATAAAAAAGGCTTCACGCAAGTTATACGTGGCAAAATTTACAGCGCCACGTTTCGCATTTCCCGGCCAGTACTTGACATAGAGTACGGGGCTGTCCCTGAGTTCAAAAGCACTCACTCTTTGCTTTGAGGAGGGAGCTCTTTGTGGTTGGTGACTGAGCGGTACTTGCTTCTGGTATGTATCCAATTTTATGCGCAGTTCGGTTCATAGACATTCATTAACACATTTTATAAGGGCAAACTTAAACCGTGCTACTCTCTTGAAATTTTTAAGCGCTGCAATTCAACTTAGGGGAAGCCTGGTAAGATTGCATCATGGTACTACATAAGCATTTCCAATATAAAAAACGAAGGAATGACGGCCCTAGGCATGTCTATTAACTTTGGAAAAGCTTACGTGTTTTTATTAGTACTTTCTGTTCCCGCCGTTCCTTGATAATATGAGAGAATTAACCAACTATCCTAAGCTGGACTTTAGAGACAACGCCACGCTCTTGATCTACGCCTCTAAAGTCGTCGCTTGTCGCACACTGTGGTTAAGAAATGTTTAAGGCGCTTCGTAAGAGCTACAAGGGGCAGCTGATTAACCTTCAGATGCATATAGGCGACACCATTGTACTAGAAAATGTAAACCCTCTGAGACTCTCTCGAGCCTTCTTTAGCGATAACCTGTTCGTGATTCGAGTAAAGACTTTTAAGCGCTGTGTAAAGTCATTGGTCTCGACAATCAGAAAACACTTTGTTTTTGTTTCTCAGCTCTGTTTCCACCTGTCAATGTCCTAAACGTGCAATGTTTCAGTAAGGACGCCTCTTACGGGCCTTTGTGCAGGGTCTTCACTGCCGTTGCCATCTGAAGTTGTCTTCAGATATGCCACAAATCATTAGTTACGCAATTCATTGCGCGCGTTAACTATGTTCTTGCTTTTCAAAAAGCTTGGCCTAACTGTAATATAGCTGTCACGCTTTTGTTTTTCAGACAGCCCATGTAATTAATTGCACCTTTCTTTCGAGGTCCTTATCATTCTAAAACAATAAAAATACATAAATTGCTTGCCTTCATTCTATAGAGACCCGCCGCGGTGGCTCAGTGGTTAGGGCGCTCGACTACTGATCCGGAGTTCCCGGGTTCGAACCCGACCGCGGCGGCTGCGTTTTTATGGAGGAAAAACGCTAACGCGCCCGTGTGCTGTGCGATGTCAGTGCGCGTTAAAGATCCCCAGGTGGTCGAAATTATGCCGGAGCCCTCCACTACGGCACCTATTTCTCTTTATCTTTCACTCCCTCCTTCATCCCTTCCCTTACGGCGCGGTTCAGGTGTCCAACGATATATGAGACAGATACTGCGCCATTTCCTTTCTCCGCCAAAAAAACAATTATTATTATTATTATTATTATTATTATTATTATTATTATTATTATTATTATTAATATTATTATTATTAATATTATTATTATTATTATTATTATTATTATTATTATTATTATTATTATTATTATTATTATTATTATTATTATTATTATTATTATTATTATTATTATTATTATTATTATTATTATTATTATTATTATTATTCTATAGAGCGGTGGAATGTAAAGGTGGACCCCCGGGCACTCGCCTGTTTTTAAACATAATAATTGGTTTTTGGGGAAAGGAAATGGCGCAGTATCTGTCTCAAATATCGTTGGACACTTGAACCGCACCGTAAGGGAAGGGATAAAGGAGAGAGTGAAAGAAGAAAGGAAGAAGAGGTGCCGATGTGGAGGGCTCCGGAATAATTTCGACCACCTGGGGATCTTTAACGTGCACTGACATCGCACAGCACACGGGCGCTTTAGAGTTTCTCCTCCATAAAAACGCAGCCGCCGCCTGTTTTTGAAAACAAAAAAGTCCTTTAAAATGCGCACCTCGGTAGCCTAAAAAACTCGCGAGTTCTACCTTGAACGATTAATAACTGGACGCCCCACTCCAGTTTGAACCAACACAGTGCTGTGCGCGTGTTATTTAATTCCTCTAAAATGAACTAATCACGCGCACAACCTGGACACATTTCTTATTGTGTTAATAGTTTGTACATATTACTTCTCCCCCTATCCTCTCTACCTGTCCCCTCACCTCTTTCATTTCATTTCTCCATTCTGCCTGCTATCCTTTATTTCCGCTGCCCCAGCTCAGGTGCTTCAGTATCGATGGCAGATGCCGGGGCTAGCAAAAATCTTCTTCTTCTTTTTACTATTATTTTTTAATAAAACCACTACCACCACCCCACTCGTGTACCCAGGCCTGGGCAAAACATCTGCACGTCAGCATAGTTACAGATATTTAAAGGGGCTGTGAAAGGAGATCTCAGCAAAGATGCGATGTGCCTAAGATGCTAAAGGACGCCGATTCACAAATATGCTCCAGCAAGAACTTTTTATAGATACGTTTTGTGGAAGCTGAGTCATATCTAGACAAAATTTGAATTTCTGCGTCTTCGCACCTTTCCCTCTCCTCTCGTCACTTTTTGAACGCTGAAATGTCGGCGCTCCTCCGCCGGCCCCTCGCAACCGTCCCCTCCGGCGGCTGCCGACGAGCGCGAACCAATGCTAGCAGTCCGCTGCTGACGTAACGAGCGCGGATGCTGAAGTAATGAGCGCGGAATCGGGCGAAACCCAGGCACCGCATGTTACCGCTAGGCGCGGAATCGGGAGTTTTAAAAATTGTATTGTAAATAATCGCCTCGCTTTAGAGGTCTTGTACGCGGCATGAACGCTCGTTGGCCTGTACTCTACACAATGCGAGCATTTTATAGACAACCTCAAACACCCTTTTCAGGGACCCTTTAACTGTTGCTTACTGCGGCATCGGGACATCTGCACCTCCAGCGCTTGCTGCTTTGGATTTAGATATTCCCGATACAATATCAGATTAATTTCTCACTGTATTAAGCACCTAGCAAGAAAGAACTTTCTTGGCAGTATTTGCCTAACTTGCCCCAGAAGAGCTCGCATAATGCATGAGGTGCGATGTGGCTTGGAAGCAAAACGAGCCGTCTTCACTATAAATGGATAAGTTCCGCTAACAATACAGTTCAGGAAAAGCTACTCATGAAAAAAGGGACTGTTCAGAAACTGCAATCGATCTGTCACAAAATGCAATAAATTCTGCTGGTAGGGTACAGGCTCGCCTGTATGAATTGCATAGTTTGCTTTGTATCTACATGAATGCAGCAGTGATTAATGAAGGTTTAGAGGGGGCCGTAATGCACTGAAGCGTAAACAATGCCGAAAACTTCGGCAAACAAATTCAAGGCACATATGGACAGTTTTGCTAGCGGGTTTTTATGACCAAATAAGAGAACGCAAGGAGGAGACCCGAGCTGACGGATCAAAACACACAAGCTTGCCTTGATGACGATGATGCATTTTTAAGGCACGTGGTTATCTGTGGCCCAAGAGCGCCCAGATTGTTTTTCATTTACTTAAGATAGGGTGAAAGACCCATTTTCTATGCAATTCTTCCTAAAAAAGCCTAGCGCCAGGCCAATAGAAAGTTTGTATTCATTGCATCAGCAGTGGGCACACGGTGGCACACGGGATCGAACCGCGCCCATTCTGCGTGCTAGGCAGATGTCAAGGCTTATGCCTGTCTTAGTAATTGCTCTCATATAAAAATGTAAATGGTGCTAGCTCAACAGAAAAGGAGGAAGAATTGAAAGGACGAAAAAATTATTGCAAACATGCGAGAACAACATTTGGGCTATCATGAAGCGTTTTCCAGCACTAAATCTCATTTTGTGAAACAATGACAGACGCAGCGCTCATAATAGCGATTACGCGTCGTTCAGTCCCTTGCGCATCTGTGAGGTAACGCGTAGGCTTTTAGGTCTGTTTCTTCATCGGGGCATATGCTCGCACACATTACTCTGTAAGTCTAGATCTGTCTAGTCAGTTTTTTTTTTTTTGCTGCAGTTGTGTTAATTTAGGCGCATACGGAGGCAACCCCCTATTTTCAATATGTATTGCTTCCCGCAGGATAATTGAATTAGGTACACATCTACACACAGCACTAAGCGTGTCTTTTGCTTCTGCAGAGGCGCGTTAACTAAACGGCAGCATTTATTCTGCGACAACGTAAGAAGCTCGTCGGCTCATTGGGTGACGTCAGGTGTCACACCTGTGTCGATTGAAAGATCCAAGTCATGTGATCACACATGCTGAGCGTGACACGTCATGTGTGGTCATGACAAGTATGTGAAGTCATCTGACGTCTCATATAACGCGACGTCAACAGACCTGCAAGCGATGGCCGAAAACCACGTCAGCAAACCGGAATTGATGGCACGGTTCGACAGGCTCCTTGTGCTATCGCAACCCAAGCATGGGAATAGTCTGTTGTCCAGAAATATTTTTAAGCTCTTTTGCCCCCAGGGCATTCCCATTGATTTGGAAACAGTGGTAACACCAACCTTCTATCCGGTTCCTTTTAAGTTTAGGGTGTGCACGTGGTGTTGTTACATGCATAAAATGATCTTACCGGTCATGTTTTCTTTCCTGTCTCTTTTGTTCCTAAGAGGCGGTATTTGTGCTATTCTCAGAGACCAATAATAAGTCAACTATAAGTAAGTGCTCTCTGTGCCTTGACCTTTTAGTCGTGGCGCTCTCTGTGCCTTGGCCCTTTAGTCTTGGTTCGTTCTTTCACTGTCTTATATGATCAGGCTTAAGGGCGCACAGCACAGGTGGAACAGGAACAAGGACAAAGGAAGAACCCAGACACCAGTGATGCTGCTTCTATGTGGGCCTGTGTCTTATGTCTTGAACGTGCCCAACTCGTTTAAGTGTCATTCTTTGTTAGCAATAAGAAACACGGTAAAAACTTATTTCTAGTGAACTTGAACTGGCTAAGTTTATATATATATATATATATATATATATATATATATATATATATATATATATATATATATATATATATGCTAAAGTACCTGAATTCGATTGCATGTTGGAAGCGTTAATTTACCACATAGAAATCTCAGCTCCGTGGCAGCGCGTTATGAATCGGCAACATTTTGGTACTGGTGAAAGCGAGTCTCTTCTGGTTGTCGGAAAAGTAATGGAGGTAGAAAGTTTCTTTGTGAAATTTCTTTTTTTTTCAGACCATGGAAACAGTAGAAAAGTTTCCAGTAGAAGAATAAAAGCTAGCCTCGTGTTTGAAAAACTGGTTTTTTAGTTGCTGCTCATCAAAGAAAAAAAACGGTCTTGGAGAAGCAACGAGCCGTAATTATGTTAGGCGCAGTTTCAATAAGGCATAGCGAGCTGTACCGTCATTCTTTGTCGGTTTTTCAGTTTTATGACACGTGTGCTCACCTCTTGCTTGATTTTTGCTTCCTGGCTTTCTGCAGAGTAAATAAAAAAAATGTTTTGACTTTCTATCTGAGTCAGGGTTCCTTTGAAAAAAGGAAAGTCACCTGCGCTGTGATAAGCTATATCCGGCCGGAAACGACTGTAGGGTCGGTTTCGGCCACCTCAGTCGCATTTGTGTGGAGCGGAAATGTAGCGTGCTTGCTTAGGGGTCAGTGTGCGGTAAAAAGTCACAAGGTCGCTCTTACTGCTGAGCTATTCACCTAAGCGTGGTTAAAAGCCGACTGCATCACTCCATTAGCCCTTTCCACATTAAATCACTTAATGATTTTTGGCACGTAAGAATCCGTTTAACCCTTAACGAGCGGGGCGCCAAGTTATTAAAGGAAAAATTACAGAGCATAACGCTGTCAGTGAAAGTACACCTTCGTGTGCGTGTTATGCTTCAGCAAGAAATAAATGAAGAAATAAAAACGGATGGCGCGTGTACGACTAAGCCATCGGCAGTACTCTAGAACGGTTACATATACAGGTTGTCCAGGCTAATTTTCGCCAAATTTTAAAAATATGCCGCGGCACTCTAAGACGACGTGACCAAATGCATGTTGCTGGCTATTGTATGGAGCAACTTGCACTATTTTTTATCGTGCTTAATTGCATAATTAGTCGAGATTAATCAAAACTTCGCAAGCAATCAAGATAGGCGAAAAAGTCCAAATAGAAATTGATGATGATGATTATGGATTTTTATGGCGCAAGGGCAGCTATGGCCAAAGAGCGCCATGTCACAAGGTATTTTTTCTTTTTCTCAAGGTGGGGTCAAAGACCCAAAATAGAAATTTGTAGAACGGTCCGCGAAACGTCCGATTGAACAGTTTCTAACTTTCCATCTATTACGTATCGTCTTTTTTTTTTTCGCTCTCAGCAGATGCCTGCGAAATACAAGAAAAAAAAAATTCCACGTGACGTGTCTAGTTACGCGTCGCGATTGCAGTGCTATCAAACTTTCCGCGTAGGAACTAACAGATAATTTAGCACGGTGCGCTGCTGCTTAAAGAAGTGACAGGGCTACGACTCAGGCGCTGGCTGCGCGATTTACGTGAGCGCAAGCGTAAGGACTTAGTCTTCTTGTCGCTATCAAGCGCCCCAAGGGAAGCATACCGCTGGCCTATATCGCAGAGCCAGCTGCTGCGTCGCTGCCCTGTCACCTTTTTAAGCATCAGCACACCGGACTAAATGATCTGTTCGTTCCTACACGGAACGTTTGAGAGCACTGCAATCGCGGCGCACAAGCGACGTGTCACGTCGTATTTTTTGTTTGTATTTCGCGGGCATCTGCAATGAACGAAAAAAAGATGATACGTAACAGATGGACAGTTAGGAACTGTTCATTTGGATGTTTCGCGGACCGTTCTAACTTTCTCGTTAGACTTTTTCGCCTATCATCGTTGCTTGCAAAGTTGGTTAATTAATTTCGATTAATTATGTAATTAAGCACCATGCAAAAATATTGTACCTTGCTACATACAATAGCCAGCAGCATGCATTTCATTGCGTTGTCTTAATGTGCATCGACCTATTTTTAATCCCTTGCTAAAGTTAGCTAAGACACCCTGTATATAGACGTATCGATCTTTTTTTCCTGAGTACCAAATATATACACCGACAGAGCGAACGTGTCCTCAAAACTTTACTTGCTGCACCATTAATACTAAGCTATATTCATGTCTCTGTACTTAAACATGCACCCCGGTTTTCTTCTCTAGCAGAAATAGTAGATGTGTGGGAAAAAGTTCTGGGTAACATATTTTGGTGTTGTTGACAACGTGAACTGAAAGTAATTTTCATAACTCATCTTTTTTTTTTCTTTCACAGCACCCAAGCTGCCCGTTGGAGTAGCACCATGTGGCAGCTTGCCATTGTCGCCGTTGCCTTACTCCTTCTGCATTGGATCATGTAAGCGACGTGTCGCTTCGAGGCAGGGCGAAACCCCGGTGGTCTGAATCGAGTTTGAACGCTGCACGAATAGCGTATTGCTTTAAAGTGTACAGACATGACGTCAAGGCTGCGTATTTCCTTCTTTGCGATAATTCGTGATAGATTAACAGATATCATGAGCATCCTAATAGTATTTTCCAAACCGAATCGAATACGAATGATGTAGTCATGTGTAGCGCTCGGATAGTGTGGTAATCTGTAGGGTGAAATCTGTAGTAGGTAATCTGTAGCAAGGACACACGATCTCGCCAATGCTATTCACCGCCTGTTTACAGGAGGTATCACGAGGCCTGAATTGGGAGCAGTTGGGGATAAGAGTTATTGGAGAATACATAAATAATCTGCGATTCGCTGATGACATTGCCTTGCTGTGTCACTCAGGAGATGAATTGCAGATCATGATGAATGAGTTAGATAGACAGAGCAGAGCGATGGGTCTAAAAATTAGCATGCAGATATCAAAAGTAATGTTCGAAAGTCTAGCAAGGGAACAGCGGTTCACAACTAGCAGCGAGGTGCTGGAAGTGGTAAAGCAATACCTCTAATTAGGGCGGGTATTGACAGCTAAACTAGCAGCGAGGTGCTGGAAGTGGTAAAGCAATACCTCTAATTAGGGCGGGTATTGACAGCTAATCCGGATAATGAGAGGGATAACTAGAAGGATAAGAATGGGCTGCAGTGCATATGGCAGGTTCTCTCATATCATGAATAGCAGGTTACCAATATCCCTCAAGAGAAAAGTGTACAGCTGTATCTTACCAGTACGGGGCAGTAACGGGGAGGCTAACGAAAAGGGTTCAGCATAAGTAAAGGACAACGCAGCGAGCTATGAAAATAAAAATGACAGGTGTAATGTTAAGAGACCGGAAGCGGGCAGAGTGGGTGAGGGAACAAACGCGGGTTAATGACTTCCTAAACGAAATCATGAGGAAGAAATGGGCTTGGGCAGGGCATGTAATGCGAACGCAAGATAACCGCTGGTCCTTAAGGGTAACGGAGTAGATTCCAAGATGATGTAAGCGTAGCAGGGGGCGGCAGAAGGTTAGGTGGGCAGATGAGATTATGAAGTTTGCAGGCAAAGGGTGGATGCAGCTGGCAAAGGATAGGGTTAATTGGAGAGACATGGGAGAAGACTTTGCCCTGTAGTGGGTGTAGTGAGGCTGATGATGATGATGACGATGATGACGAATGTGTAGCCGTCGGAAGAACTCAGTCTTCCGTGCGGAATACGCAAAATCGTTCTCAAGTACGGGACACGCAACTTGAAGTCAGTATGTTAACTGTGTGACCGTAATGCCACACATAGGAAAATTGCATTTCTCTCCTGATCAATGCAGCGAACAAAGGAGCGCCAAATATCATTTGATGAGAGAGATGAGGGTTTGAGTTATGGCCTCCGATATTGGGTATGAATTAAGGGTTTTCTGAGTTTGGCTTGACACAGTTACGCGGCCACACATGGAAGACGATATGTATCAGTATTATGAACGCCGCCACAAGAATGAACCGAGTCGCGGCGCTCAACCATCACTCCATCATTAACTGATTGTAGTGGCGGGCTTTGCGGCGTCGGAGTGAGCCCTGTTTTCTAAACAGTCTTTAAAAAGAAAAAAAACACTACTGGTGCCCACCGGAACTAGGTGCGGAATATTCCAAAAGTATTCGGAAATTTGAAAGCGAATTAGATTTGTTTCGAATAATTTTTAATATGCTCTACTTGATCCGTACAGCAAATGTAATGCAATGATATTCGCTTCGCTGTCTATATTTCCGAATATTTTCACACCCCTTTAGATGTCCACCATCAAGTAATATTCTCCTGGAACTGGTATATAATTTCCAATTAAAGTCTTTCTCTCATGCTTCTCTCATGCTGGCCATCATAGCCGAACTGCGGCTATGATGGCCAAGTTCAAAATAGCCACTTGACGCACAGAAAAAATACTTTTTAATCGCTACTTTTCATGAGTTATCATTCCGACTATTGTGACAGGCTGGCTTAAATGTTGCTACGTATTAAAACGGTCAAACGGCGGTTATACTTTACATCTGTATACCTCACGAGTCACAGAATTGTTTAGGCTGTTGAAACCCAAACCGGAACAGCATGAGAAAAGAAACAAGAATATGAATTATTTGCCAGTCGTAGGCGAACAGTGTGTGGTGGTCCGCGTATAACCGTTCTCTTACTCATCCCTACCAGGAAGAAAACACGCTATAAAAAAAATCACGTCTATACTGCCTAAATTGATAACTGGCTTACAACACAGACAAAGAAAACCAATCGGAAGAAAACAGGGCCAGCTAACAACGAATGGTTCATTGCGGGACATCGTCATTAGAATGCAAATGCGTCCAGCAAGAACGACAGGAAAAGGAAGAGAAGAGTGAAAATGTAATGGACATGCAAAAAAGCAGTGAAAAATGAGCATATGTTACTAAGAAATCAAACAATTGTTAGCAATGCCGCCATGCGGTTCTTTTTAACGCAACAGCGTCAAGGAGCTCGTGTCGCAGAAAAGCCGGTGTCGGCGTCGGCGGCGTTGGCCGTGAGCGAAAAATCCTCCTCGTCGCACTCCTCCTCCTCGCAATGTACCCCACTGTCCCGACAGATAGCGCGCGACGGCAGCGCCCCCCACTCGTCTCGTTCGGGCGCTGCGGGGCCGTGCGGCGGTGCGGGCACGCAGGAATCACGCGGTGAGCGGCGAACAACGCAGCGCACATCCAAGGCGCGTCCACCACGAAGCTTGCGGCTTGCTGCCCGTCGTTCAGCGCGGAAGCTATGCTGGCGTTCGCGGCATCGGGTTTGTCGAGAACGATGTGCCGACGAACTGCGACTGCAACTTGAGTGCCGCGCGTTTCGGCAAAGCGCCTAGCAGCGCTTCTACATGGTTTGCCGCTCCGCGCGTCCGTTTCACCGTACGTAGCAGAGCGATTCGTCTAACGGGCAAGGCGTCGCGCCGAACGGCTGATGGCATTCCGTGGACTACCGGGCAGTGCTGCAACACATTCTCGTGTTCCACTCTCAAAAGCGAAATTTAAGTATCCTCCAATTTTTTTTTCTTTCCGCTTTCATGTCTGGGGCTTTGCGCCAGTCATTAAATCGCAGCAGCTCAATTAACTATCTGTCTTGGTGAGCTTTAAATGATGCAATGCTAGGGCGTAAAGTTGCGGGCTTTATTTCTTCAGCATCAAGAAATTAGAAAAAAAATTGGAGAGGACACTTAAGCTCCGCCTTAAAGATAAGACGCGATAGCGTTAATGAGTCAATGCCCATATATGCGGAGTCACGCATTCTCAACTTTACATTGATATGCTTGGGTATCGGGACCGAGGTCTTCACCACATGACGATGAACCCTGCAGACGACGGAAGGAAGCCTTCAGGAGGGTTGGTAAACTTGAAGGTTAATTTACATATATTTACAACAGAAGCAGGGAGACCAAAAGTCATAGATGAAGTGCCGTGCAACCAGCCAAATTGCGGCTTAAATACAGTGGATATTCCCTAGGCACCTAGCTAGGGAAACCGGTGGCTGATCAAGCGTCCAATGAGCAGACACACTCTTCATAGTCTCCGCCCTAACTCCGTGACCGCTCCGCCCTCACAAACACGTGCACAGGCGATAAGGAATCCTGGCGCCTTGAGGTCCTGGAATGCTGTTTCCGACGGGTTGACCAGGTGCATAAGGTCGTTGGCTTTGCAGGCGGTGATCCCCTCCGTTGGAAAGATGCGTCCTGACGGCCCCGTGAATTCCAGAGGGCAAGATGAATCAGCCGTGTCCGCCCCCGCTTTGTCTGGCCGCGCAGATGCAAGCGAGCGAGGAGGGTCCGGCGCCTTTGTTCGGGTCTTTCTGCCGGTCCACGCGAGGGCGCAGTTCCGGAGAAATGC
Organism: Amblyomma americanum; assembly: GCF_052857255.1. NCBI lineage: Eukaryota > Metazoa > Arthropoda > Arachnida > Ixodida > Ixodidae > Amblyomma > Amblyomma americanum. The sequence goes on from NC_135503.1 coordinate 92,462,446, forward strand.
CGCATTCCATACTCCGGGCGAAGGGATTAGAGGCCTTTCGTCACAGCTCGCCGTCGCCAGGAGCCGTTCCTAATCCTCTTCTGAGAACGACAGCACCTTTGGTCAAACATAGTTCGATGGCGCCTGCCGGGCTCGTCTGTTCCCGTTGTCGGGGCCTGCGATCGCAACAATCCGTCCGCCGCCAAGAAGATGCCACGAAGTGGTTGCAACTGGTCGGTGCACCACGAATGGGCGTCAGAGTCCCAATCGGCATCGTAGTAGTCAGCCCACTTGACCTGTACAGCTGGCAACTGTCCTCAATGGAGCATTAGCGATCAGATCTGAGCTCAGCCCTTACCTCCGGCTAGGCAGTACGCGGCCAGCCTCAGAACATTGCCAGGTCTTTAATACGGAGCAATATGGCTGCAAATTTTGGATGACTTAACCCTCGCCAACAGCTCACGCCCGGAACTCTGCTGAACCAAAACTAGTTCCTCTTCTTGTTTTTCCTTTTTTCGCAAAGACATGCGTTGAAATCTCGGGTGGCTCCTGGGAACTTTACAGTGCAGGGGTTTTGGACAGGGCCGCTTCCTCCTCTCTCTCTTTCTTGCATGTTGTGTCCCCCTCCGACACCCGGGCGTTCTGTGGCGCCCTTTTGGGTGGCAGCTGCGCGCCCTTCTGCGCAGCACGCCACACGCGTAACCTGTCTCGCGACAACTCCTGTCGTGGTCCCACAATGGAACAGGTGGCTTTCGCCCTGCACGCTTAGTTGGTTGGTATTGCAAGCGACGCCTTTCTGATTTCCTGTGCCGCGGCGAAGATGTCGGGCCGTTACACTGCTGATTAGTTTTCACACTTCTGGTGCTTTTGACCCGCACATCTTTCTTTGGCTGCAGCCGCCTTCGGGAAACTACCATTGTTGATTTTCCCTTTCTGTCATCAGTTCTCGCGGTGCCGTCGCGTGTTGTTAAGCGGCCGGCCTTCGCCTCAACACCAGCAGCCGACGTAGTATTTGGCAAATGCTTGTCGCGTTCTCTGTTTTTCTCGCGCAGCGAAGCCACTCGCTTTTTGCTCTCAGTACCAGGTGACCGTTTCCTGGACGAGCCGGTCGCTGCTCTTTCTTCTAAACAAGGTAGCTCATTTTCTTGCGGTCGGTCACTAGCCACTGTGATTTCCTCATCACTGAGCTTCTCTTTGTTTCGATGCAGCGCTGAGCCGCACTCTGCGCTTACAATCGAACTGTCAGCGGGCGGTATCCGTGGGCCACTACCCGTAGGCAACTCAACACAGTCTGCCCGCATTTGCATCTCCGCAGAGCGTAACACTTCGCTGTCCATAATTCTGGATATCGGAGCAGCGTCATTGCCATTCCGGGTTACAGTGACATCGCACTTTTCAACTAACGCTGCGCTCTGTCTGGGCGCTTCAACGCTGCTGTCAAGTGACTCTGCGTTACGCTCTTCGACGGAAAGCTCTCTTTCCGTGCGGTGACATACAGGCTCACCGCAGTCTTTCTGGCGCCGAATCTGTGCCTCATTTGCCATAGCGGCATCTGTATCAGGGCTAGAACCGGCCCTTTCTCTGCTCTTCTGAGCAACAATTGTGTCCCTAGCTGACCAAGCGGGGTTCGTGGGCTGGTCGCTGACGCCCTGATGGGAGCGTGGCCCGCTGCCATCACTACGATCTTTAGAGTGTGCCTCTGTACGTATGCCGAAAAAGTGGAAGAGGACTCTTTTTGCCATTTCGTAGTTGTTGGCATCCTCGTCGGACAGCCGCGCTAATACGGGGCTGACATCACAAGGAAGGATGGCCGTCAACATCCGTGGCCAGTCGCCCTGGTCTACCTGCTCATCTGCGCAAATGTTTTCAAAATTTGCGAGAAGATTTTGGAAATTTTCTCCTCTTCTAAAAATTCTCAGACGCGCTCTCGCTCTTTGCCATCTGAGCAATTTAACTTTACATCTGAGCTCTTCCAGTTCTCGTTCGCGTTGCTTCTCTATCTCTGCCTGGCTTGCCACTGTGTTCGGCACATCTAGCCTCGTGCGTTCTGCCTGTGCAGCCTGAGCTATCTGTAGATCGAGCCGTTTTTTCTCGATCTCTCTTTCATGCTCTTTGCGCTTTCTTTCGTGCTCTTCGCGCTTCCTTTTTTCTTCATCCTCTCGCTTCTTTTCTTCATCCTCTCGCTTCCTTCGTTCCCTTTCCTTCTCCAACTCCTCCTTAATTAGCTCCCAACATTCTACTATCTCCTCCTCGTCCGCACCGAAATCCTCAATTGCCCTAATCAATTCAGGTTTTCTACGGATCGACCCACAATAAATGCCCAATTCCCCGCATACGAGAACTAGGTCTGGTTTGCGCAGCTTCTTCCAGTCCATGACTATTTAAGCAACGGCAAGTCTCTACTCACGTGGTCAGAGGAGCCCCGGCTGCCTCTTATACCAACCTTCGATTACCTAGGCTAACAATTTTCCACTGTTGTAAAACCTGGCAATGCTCCTAGAGAAAGACCGCGCACTTACCATACCAGAGTCAGGACCAGGCGCAGACCATCCCACCGCTGCCAACCAGTTGATATGCTTGGGGATCGGGACCGAGGTCTTCACCGCATGACGATGAACTCTGCAGACGACGGAGGGAAGCCTTCAGGAGGGTTGGTAAACTTGAAGGTTTATTTACATATTTACAACAGAAGCAGGGAGACAAAAAGTCATAGATGAAGTGCTGTGAAACCAGCCAAATTGCGGCTTAAATACAGTGGATATTCCCTAGGCACCTAGCTACGGAAACCGGTGGCTGATCAAGCATCCAATGGGCAGACACACTCTTCATAGTCTCCGCCCTTACTCCGTGACCGCTCCGCCCTCACAAACACGTGCACAGGCGATAAGGAATCCTGGCGCCTTGAGGTCCTGGAATGCTGTTTCCGGCGGGTTGACCAGGTGCATAAGGTCGTTGGCTTTGCAGGCGGTGATCCCCACCGTGGGAAAGATGCGCCCTGACGGCCCCGAAAATTTCAGAGGGTAAGATGAATCAGCCGTGTCCGCCCCCCCCCCCCCCTTTGTCTGGCCGCGCAGGTGCAAGCGAGCGAGGAGGGTCCGGCGCCTTTGTTCGGGTCTTTCTGCCAGTCCACGTGAGGGCGCAGTTCGGGAGAAATGCCGCATTCCATACTCCGGACGAAGGGATGAGAGGCCTTTCGTCACAGCTCACTGTCGCCAGGGC